>NW_025814823.1:154730000-156035000 GCF_022079265.1 Lynx rufus
GAAAACTATGATTCACTTTCAGCTTTGTTATTCATGGGATTAGAAAAATTTTAGGGTCCTTTTGAACCCAAAATATCATTTTATCTCTATAACTATAGGCTCCTTATAATACTAGATGCATTTGTGCAAGTAACTAAAAACAAATCTTTCCCATTCTATCCCATGTTTAGATTTCCCATTCAGAATTATTTGCATTAGACCTTTTATGGACTTAGGAAATTTAATTGTATGTCTTGTATTTACATCTGTTTTGTTTCTTTTGGACTCTATTTTTCACATACCAGTCCCCACTGTTACTAACAGGATAAAATAAAAACTCCTTTGCCAGGACTATAAGATCCTATTTTCTTCTACCTCATCTCTAACTCCATCCTTCAGTTCTCAAGATTTCTCTTCCAAATATAATAATCTATTTACAGTTTTCCACAAAATATACGTGGGTTTTTTTAATTTTTATTCATTTATCCTGAGAGAGTGCGCTTGTTATGGGGCTCCAACTCATGAACCAAACCATGAGATCATGACCTGAGCAGAAATCAGGAGTCAGATGCTTAAGCAACTGAGCCACCTAGGTGCCCCAGAAATGTGTTCTTTATCTGCATTTATTGTAACCATGATAACCTCTTCCATTCCCTTGTTCCCCAATCTTCAAGTTGTTTAGATGTTAACTTCTCTTAGATGCTTTCTATGACTCCCCTAACCCAAAACCTCATACTGTATTAGGCATGTATATATTAGTATAGTATTAGTGTGTGTGTGTGTGTGTGTGTGTGTGTGTGTATGTGTGTGTGTGTGTATCTCCAAGTAAAGCATGGGACACCATTGAAAAGCAATGCTTGTTTACTTTTCCATACTCCCTAGAAATTACTGCTAGGATCATTCTGTCCCTCTAGGTAACACTATTATACAGAACCCCAGATGACTACTTTTCCAAGTAAAGCATGGGACACCATTGAAAAACACTGCTTGTTTACTTTTCCATATATATATATATATATATATATATATATATATATACATACATACACACACACACATACACATACACTAATTACAGAGTTAGGTAATAGCAATATTAATCAATGAGAAATTCTAGAAAATTTGTACTTATCTGTAACAATACATAATGTTAATAAGTGAATTAAATTCTAGGGGAATGGTCATTTGATTTGAAGGATCACTAGGATTTCTTGTGGCTACTAACTGCTTATTTGATGCTATAGCTGTTCATATTGCTTTGATAGGGTTGCTGCATACCAATGATTTCTATCTGGACAATTATTTCTAAGCACTCAATGTTGCCATCACATTATTTCAAATAGTTCTTTGGTGTGTTCTAGAAGACATCTACTGGCCACTATGCTATCCTTCTTCAGCTTTAACAATCTTGTGTCTTCTGTCATGACTCACCAAGTTTTTGAATACCAGGTACTTGTTCTACAAGTATAGACTAAATGTTACAGGTTCAATTTTCTCCTTGTAGTTAAGAACGAGAATTGCTGCTTAGACCAAAAAGTACCTCAGCTATTACATTAAGCCTAAGTGGCTTATTTAATAGATTGTAGGCCTGCTAGGATCATCTTTTCTCTACCTTTTATAGATACAGTTATAGCACCTAAGAAACAGTAAAAGAGCAGAGGAATGTGTCATAAATTTGTAATAGTGACCTATTCTTCTTTTTGCAATGTCCTGATCTCATATAATAAATTGTTCTCCTTATAAAATTATAAAACCTAAACTAATTTCTTAATTTCTGGATTCTTTTGTATCCAGTGCCACACAGTGTAGCAATCAAGTATTTCTAATCTTTGTAAGGTATTTCTGTCATTTTGAAGACAAATTTTATATATAAATATTTAATATATTACTTTCTTAAATCAGCACAGAGTCAGGCAGTAGAAGATACCATACTCAAGAAAAGGCTGTTGTTATTTGCCACTTTGATGAAAGTACTGAAACATTGATTTACATAATTGTCATAACAACCCAATGAGACAAATAAGATCTGTCTCACTGGGTTGTTATGACAACTAAGTCCACTTTATAGATGTGGTAACTGAGGGATGGAGAGGTTAGGTAACTTACACAAGGTCACAATTCAATGAGGGGAGGAGTCATGATTAAAAAGCAGTTATCTGGGGGCACCTGGGTGGCTCAGTCGGTTAAGGGTCTGACTCTTGATTTCAGCTCAGGTCATGATTTCACGGTTAATGAGATTGAACCCTGCGTAAGGCTCTGTGCTGAGAGTGTGGAGCCTGCTTGGGGCTCTCTCTCTCCTCTTCTCTCTGCCCCTCCCCTGCTCATGCTCTCTCTCAAAATAAATAAATAAAGATTAAAGAAGAAAAACAAAACAGTTGTCTGACTACAAAGGTCGTGATCTTAACCATTATAAGTACCACATATATTCCCATAATAGGTGATCTATCATCCATGTGTTTCAATATTAATCTCCCCTTTTTATATCTTTAATACTGATTATGCTGATTTGATATACATTATGAATATGCTTGAAAGCATATTGAAAATACACATCCAGAAAAATTAACTAGTATTCATGAGATGACTTCACTAAATTAAAATGAATTTTTGAAGCAAATACCTTATTTTTCAGTTTGTGTCACAGTACCATCAGAGATAGCTCTGATCCCACTTGGTGTAAGTACTGTCTATAGTCCCTATACTTGGAGACCTTGGCTTTATAGTGTAAATGATAATCAGAATATATGGGGAACAATGCAATCTCAAAAAACTTATGTAAAAGGCTGAATTTGTAGGTCAAGCCTATCTTTATAAAGCTTTAAGTTGATCAGAAATGTAATAACTAAAAGCATAGGGCATGAAAAATGGGCACTCGTGACTTGGACTTGAGATTTTATCTTCATGCAGAAAAAGCTTGATGGAGCAGGTGAGCAGATGAAACTGACTTAAACTATATCCTCAGTGAAATAGAGATAATATTATTTTCCTTAATAATGCTCTAAGATTAAAGTGTGTGTGTATATAAATTATATATATTAACATATATTAAAATGTTTATTTTGAGGGAGAGAAAGAGTGCAAGCAGAGGAGGGGCAGAGAAGGAGAAAGAGAATCTCAAGCAGGGTCCAGGTAGTCAGCACAGAGCCTGATGTGGTCTCTATCTCATGGACCATGAGATTATGACCTGAGCTGAAATCAAGAGTCAGACACTCAGGTGACTGAGCCACTTAGGATCCCCAGATTAAAGTATATTTTAGGTAATAATATTACAGTGACACCATTATTATTTTGGTCAGTATTGGGCAAATATATCTTTAAAAACTTATTATTTATTTTTTTATTTTAGAGTGAAAGAGATAAGTGCTATTGAGGAAGAGGGGCAGAAGGAGAGACAGAGATAATTCCAAGCAGGCTCCATCCTAAGCATGGAGCGCAACTGAGGGCTTGATTCCATGGCCCTGGGATGATGACCAAAGCCAAAATTGAGAGTCCAATGTTCAACTAAGCCTCCCAGGCACGCCAGGCCAATGTATCTTTTTTATCCCCTTGCTTTCAGATATTCTGTCATGATATTTTAGTTACACTCCCATAAGTAGTATAAGGCTTTTGTGGGAAGAATGATGGCCCCAAATATATCTACATCCTAATCTCAATAGTCTGTGAATGTTACCTTGTATGGCAAAAAAAACTTAACATGTGATTGAGGTTATAGACCTCAATGAGGCGATTACTATGGATTACTTCAGTGGCCCAATTTAATCAAGCATTTTTCTTTTTTTTAAATTTTTTTTTCAACGTTTTATTTATTTTTGGGACAGAGAGAGACAGAGCATGAACGGGGGAGGGGCAGAGAGAGAGGGAGACACAGAATCGGAAACAGGCTCCAGGCTCCGAGCCATCAGCCCAGAGCCTGACGCGGGGCTCGAACTCACGGACCACGAGATCGTGACCTGGCTGAAGTCGGACGCTTAACCGACTGCGCCACCCAGGCGCCCCAATCAAGCATTTTTCTTAGAAGAAGGCAAACATTTTTGGCTATGACCAGAGAGAGATACATCCATGAAAAAAAGGTCAGAGTTGCAACATGAAAAGGACTTAACCATCAGTGATTTTGAAAATGGCGAGAGGGGTCATGAACCAAGAAATATAGGAAGACTCTAAAGTTACAAAAGGCAGTAAAATCTCCTAGAGTCTATAGAAAACAATTACCATAGACTTCAGATACCTTGATTTTAGCCTAGTAAGACTCGTGTTGGACTTATTACTAATAGAACTGTTAATAGAACAGAACTGTATTGTTTTAAGGCACTTAACTTGTGGTTATTGTAGCAGTGATGGTAAATGAATATATGGTTCTATTTTCTACTTCATCTGACAATTTGTTTTTAACTGAAATATTTAATCTATGTTAATTATAAAAATGTCTTTTTAACATTTATTTATTTTGAGAGGGAGAGAGACAGAGAAGGAGCAGGGGAGGGGCAGAGAATGAAGGAGAGAGTGAATTCTAAGCAGGCTGTGCACTGTCAACACAGAGCTGTACTTGGGTGTCAATCTCACCAACTGTGAGATCATGACCTGAGCTGAAAACAGGAGCTGGATGGTCAACCAACTGAACCACCCAGTGCCCCTAAATACTTATTTTTAATAAAAAAAATATTAGCCATATAATTTAAATTATATATATCTATACATACATACATACATGTATTTGTTTTGAAGGTGTTTTTTGTTTCTTTGTTGTTGGTTTTGCTGCGAAAGTTAATAAACCATGATCTAGGTAACATTAGGTATACTTTTTTTAAAACTAATTTAGCTTTATTGAGGTATAATTGACATATACAATTGTAATTTTTTATTTGTTTATCTTCTTACATATTTATTTTTCAAGCATATTTGATCTTCATATACCAACTTATTTTCTTATTTGTTTTTGTATTTTTGTGATTCTTTCCTGACTTCAGCTGGTTTTATTAAGTTTTTAATTTAATTGCCTTTCTTCCCTTCTACTAGACAGAATTTATATGTTCTATTTTTTTCATATTAATTATTTTTAAGTCAAATTACTCTTGTATCTTTATCTTAATCTGAAACAATCAAAATAAAATATTTTTGCACTAATCAACTTAAACCTATTATTCAGGTTGTTATTTTATAGTGTTTTAAGTTCTATTATCCTTTAAAATATCCTCCATATTATTTATTATTGTCATTCTGATTATAATAGAGTTACTGTTTATTTTTTTCCATAGGCTTAGCATTTTTCTCCTATAACTATTTCTCTCAGCTCACTCTTTCCTTTTAGATTTGATTTCCTTATTACCTAAGCCTATTCTTCAGTAATTCCAGTGTGTGTTCACAAGACAAATCAACTAAACACAAAGTAAAGCAGTAATGGAGGAAATGAGAAACAACACAGGTACAGGATATTATGGGAAAAAATAACAAAATTTCAATGGAATGTCCTTCCTTATCAGTAATTACATTAAATATGAATGTATTAAACTTTGAAATCAAAAAGCACTAGTTGGCAGAATGGATTTTTAAAAATCCAATTTAGAAATAACAGAGCCCCCAATACATGCAGTAAATACTGACTGAACTGAAGAGAGAAATAAATAGTTCTACACTAATGGTTAGAGATTTCAATACATCACCTTAATAAAGGATAGAACACCTAGGTAACACCTTAATATGGAAACATAGGACATGAACAACATTATAAGACAACTAGACTTAGCAGATATATATATATATATATATATATATATATATATATATATATACACACACACACACACACACACACACACAGTAACACCACAATCAATAAGAGTGGAATAACATCATTATAGAGTACACATGGAGCACTCCTTAGGAATGAACATGTTAGACAACAAAACAAATGTTAAATTTAAAAAGATTAAACTCAGGGCACCTGGCTGGCTCAGCCAGTAGAGTGTGTGACTTTTGATCTCAGAATTTTAAGTTCAGGTCCCATGTTGGGTATAGAGATTACTTAAAAATAAAATCATTAAAAAGATTAAACTCATATGAAATATTTTCTTTCACCACAATGGAATGAGCTACAAATGATAACAGAAGGAAAACTGGAAAGTCAACAAACATACAGAAACTAAACGACACCCTCCTTAAGAACAAATGGATCAAAGAAGAAACCATAAGAGAAATCATAACATACTTTAAGACTAATGAAAATAACAATACAATGTATCAAAACTTAGAAAATCCAGCAAAGTATCACTTAGGGAAATATATGGTTGTCAACATCCACATTCTAAAAGAAAAAAAGAAAAAAGAAAGGAGGCAAACCATAATAGACTCTTAAATACAGAGAACAAACAGGGTTATTAGACAGGAAGTGGATAGATGGGAAGTTGCTAGACAGGAGATGGGCTAAATGGGTGATGGGCTTTAGGATGACACATGTTGGGATGATCACTGGGTGTTGCAAGTAAGTGATGAATCACTAAATTCTACTCCTGAAACCAATACCACACTGTATGTTAACTAACTTGAATTTAAATAAATTAATTAAAAATAAAGAAAGAAAAGAAAAAAGAGCTCAAGTCAATAACCTAACATTAACAATAACATAAATATTGAGGTTTTAGAAAACCAAACCCAAACCTAGCAGAAAGAAGAAAATAATAAAGACTAAAGACAAATGAATTAGGGAATAGAAAAACAATAGGAAACAAATTCAATAAAACCAAATGATGTTCCTTTGAAAAGATTTAAAAAAACACAAAATTTATCTAGACTGACAAGAAAAAAAAAAGAGAGAAGATGAACATAACTAAAGTCAGAAATGAAAGTAAGGACATTATTATCAACTTTACAAAAACAAAAAAGGTTAGAGACTATTATGAATAATTATATGCCAACAAATTAGGTAATCAAGACGAAATAAACCAATTCCAGAAACACACAAGCTACCTAAAGTGATTCAAGAAAAAATAGAACATCTAAACAGACCTGTAACAAGAGATTATATCAGTATGCAAAAACCTCCCATGAAAAAAAGTCCGGGATCAGATGACTTCAATGGTGCATTCTATCAAACATTTAAGGAAGAATTGATACCAATCCTTCTCACGTTCTTCCAACAATAGAAGAGAGAACACTTCCTAATTTAATCTATGAGGCCCACATTTCCTTGAAACCAGAGCCAGATAAAAATGTCACACAAAAATAAATTCACGGAACAATAACCTTTATGAATATAAATGTAAAACTTCTCCACAAAATAAACCAATTCCAAAAGCATATAAAAGGAGTCACACATCATGACTGAATGAAATTATCCAAGGAATGAAAAGGTAGTTCAACATAAGAAAATCAATCAATACACTACTTTTATAGAATGAGGGAAAAATTATGATTATAACAAAGGATGCAGAAAAGGCATGTGACAAAATCCAACACCCTTTCATGACTAAAGGAAGAAGAGACTAGGAATTGGAGGGAATTTTCTTCATATGATAAACCCATTTATGAAAAACCCACATGTAACAATACACTCAGTGGTGAAAAACTGAAATCTTTCTAAGAGGATCAGGAACAAGACAGGACACCTGTTTTCACCACTCCTATTACATATATTCCTGGGAGTTATAGCTAGAACTGTTAGTCAAGAAAAGGAAACAAAAGGTATCCAAATTGCAAAGAAAAAAGTAAATCTATCTCTATTCACAGATGAAAAGATCCTACATAAAAGAAAAAACAAAACAAAGAATCCATAAGAAGCTACTAAAATTAATAAGTGAATTTATCAAAGTTACAGATTATAAGATTGACACACAAAACTTGGTTGCAATCACTAACAATTAACAGTCCAGAAGAAAAATTAAAAATCAATCTTACTTAAATAGCATACAAAAGAATAAATACCTAAGAATTAATTTTACCAAGAAGGTGAAATTCTTGATGCTGAAACCTACAAAGTATTAGTGGAAAAAAAATAAAGAAGCCCAAGTAAATGGAAAAACATCACATATTCAGAAATCCTGGATAATAATGTTAAGATGTTGATACAACTCAATGTAATCTACACATTCAACACAACTCATAAAAATTCCAATAGTCCTTTTTGCAGAAATAGAAAATCTGACCCTCAAAATCATGTGCAGTTTCAAAGTACCCTGAATAGTCAAAACATTCTTGAAAAAGAAGAACAAAGTTAGAGGACTCATTCTTTTTAATTTCAAAACTTACTACAAAGCTACAGCAATCAAAACATTGTGGAACTGTCATAAGGAGAGATATATAGACCAGCAGAAGAGGAGTTGGAGTTCATTAAATAAACCAATGTATCTATGGCCAGTTGATTTTGGCAAAGATATCAAGTCCATTCAAAAAGTAAAGAACAGCACCTTTAACAAATGGTGTTCCAACAGCTGGAGAGCTGGATTTTAATACGTCAAAAAAAAAAAAAAAAGTTGGACTCCTACTTAATCGCATATGCAAAAATTAACTCAATATTGACAAATGGCCTAACATAAGGTCTAAAACTATAAAACTCTTAGAAAAAGTCTTATGAGCAAATCTTCATGTCCTTTGATTTGGCAACTGATTCTTAGATATGACACCAAAAGCATGAGCAACAAACAAGAAATAGAAAAACTGGACTCCACCATAATTAAACACTGTTCATCAAAAAACATTATGAAGCAAATGAAAAAGCAACCTACAGAATGGGATAAAATTATCAAAAGTTAGATATCTAATAAGGATTAATGCCCAAAATATATTTTAAAACTTCCTACAACTAACAAAAAGAAAATACCTCAATTAAAAATGAGCAAAAGACTTTCACAGATATTTCTTCAAAAATATATATATACAAGTGGCCAATTATCACACGAAAAGATGCTTGACATCATTAGTCATTAGGGAAATATGAATCAAAACCACAATGAGATACCATTTCATATCTGCTTTTGTTATACTTGTATATTTATTAACATATGGTCTTTATTACTTTCACTTATTCAATGTTTACTGAGCATGTACTGAATGGCAAATCATGTGATGGCAATTTTCATATCTTATACCTCATTAAGACAAAACTGAGAGGGGGCGCTTGGTGGCTCTGGTGGTTGAGCCAACTCTTGGTTTTGGCTCATCTCATGATCTCCCAGTTCATGAGTTCCAGTTCCATATGGGGCTCTGGAGTGACAGTGCAGAGCCTACTTGGGATTCTGTCTCTTCCCCTCCCCTGCTGGTTCGTTCTCTCTCTTTCCCAAAACAAATAAACTTTCTTTGTTATATTTTCCTTTTTAAATAAAGGCACCTGGGTGGCTCAGTCGGTTAAGTGTATGACTCTGTTCGGCTCAGGTCATGTTCTCACAGCTTTTTGGTTTCGAGCCCAGCATTGGGCTCCGTGCTGGCAACATGGAGCCTGTTTGGGATTCTCTCTCTCCTCTCTCTCTCTCTGCCCCTCCCCCACTCACACTGTGTCTCTAAATAAATAAATAAATAAATAAATAAATAAAAACTTTAAAAAAGAAGAAGAAGACAGTGTGAGATATATATTTAAAACTTGATTTCTTATAAAATAGCAAAACACCAATTTTGGCTATATTTTTATTTTCTCTCTGGGTTTCATGAGGGTAGACAGGTTCAAAAGCTGCCATATAGATTCGTGTATGAGGACTAAGTCATCTGGGCAAAAATATTCAAGATGAGTTTCAGATAAATCTGACATTTTCAAAATTTTGTTCAGAATGACAAGAAGAATTCAAATATCTCATACAGATTTGTATTATTTGCAATGTTCTCTGTGGAATTTAAGGCACTTTAAATGTCCCCATAGAAATAGATTTTGTGTGTTCTCAAAAGATACAGAGATTAAGTTAGTCACCATCAATACTTACACATAGAGAACAGAGTCCAGACAAATGATTTCTAGTTTAGTTTTCTACTCACATAATAAGATGTATCACTGAGTCAGAACTCATTCAAAAATAAGAAGTTTAATTCTAGAAAGAACTTTATTTTCTTTTTAATTTTTTTTTTACTGTTTATTTTTCAGAGGGAGAGAGAGGGAGAGAGAGGTAGGTAGGTGTAAGAGCAGAGATGGGGGGTTACACAGGATCCAAAGCAGGCTCTGTGTTGAGAGCAGAAAGCCCGAGGCAGGGCTTGAACTCATGAACTGTGATATCATGGCCTTAGCCAAAGATGGACGCTCAAGTGGCTGAGCTACCCAAGCACCTCTGGAAAGAACTTCAGAAAACATAATTCCTCCTTCTGTTTAACGGATGAGGAAGCACAGATTCTAAAAGGGCAGGGTCAGATTAGAGCAGCTGCCTCCTGAGGGCAGAATGAGGATTCTAAGGCTGAATGTAGGAAACATGTCTGATTTACCACCCTTCAATTATTATTTTTTTATTAGTTTTCTTTATTCTTGAGAGGAAGAGAGAGACAGAGAGCGAGTGGGGAAAGGGTAGAGAGAGAGGGAGACACAGAATCCGAAGTAGGCTCCAGGCTCTGAGCTGTCAGCATAGACCCAATGTAGGCCCGAACTCACAAACCGTGAGATAATGACCAGAGCTGAAGTTGATGCTCAACTGACTGAGCCACCCAGGAGCCCCCACCCTTCAATTATTTGTATTACATCCCTGTGAACGAAAGAAAGAAAGACACAGCAAAGTTAAATGGGGTAGGAGTACCATAAGATACCTATGATCATTTTTTATAGGACCACAGCCTCATGTAAAGTCTTCTCTGAGCCACAGGAGGTACATTCAAAGAAACATTAATATTTTTAACCATTTAGAACATTTTTTATATCATGCTTTGTTATTTCTAACAAAGACTACGGATGCATCAGGTGTCTCCTTGGTTTTCTTAAGGGCAACTCAAATTCCTGGATTTAGGTTTCTCTGGTTTTCCTTATCATTGGCACAATATTAAGTTGAGTGTGCAGGGTAAAAATACTAAGTAAGCTTTTGTTGTAATTTTAAGTCAAATAATGCTAAGTTATTTCTTTAGTGTTATTCTAATAGTTACATGAAAGATGGGGAACTAGGTCTTGACACATTGTTCTGACTTCACACAATCACACAGTGTGGATCTGGGGGATGGTTTTAAAGTGAAGAATCTCCTTCTGACAGCTAAATGCCAGGGCTGTGGTTTTGAAAATATAAAACCATTATTTTTTTTTCTTTATCCCCTTCCCCGCTATTTTATCTTCTGCTTCTCCTGCCCAATTCACAAGATTCTAGGCTTCGAAGACAGTGAGGGAAAAAAAAAAAAAAAAAAAAAAAAAAAAAAAAAAAAAAACGGCCTCAATGAGCACTGATTTTCATTATTCATATTTCTTAAGGCAAAAATTAGCTGGCACAATTGCATGGTGACTATAGCAAGAGGTGAATAAACAGACATAGTCAGATTTTTAAAAAATGTGTGGCCATCTCAAATAATATTATTTTGCATAGATTTTTTTTTCAAGGTGGAGGCTAAAAGCGCCAACTGAGGAGAGAAGATTTTCAGTGTCAGTGAAGTTAAAACATGTCAGCAGCAGTTTCTTCTGCGAATATCGTCTCACATGAAAGAAAGGATGGATTGAATTCATATCTGAAACAAGACAAGATTTTCCATCTGACCTCATTATGTGTTTCTCTGGAGTGCATCCCTGGGTTTCTGCCGCAACTGAAATGTGTTGTGTGGCAACCAAATATAAAATAGCTCAGTACTACCGTAACTGACGTATCTTATTAAGATGGGGTATTTATTGTTTTGCCACAGTCATCTCTTAACTCTAAAAGTCATAATAATGTGCTCGATCCCTTTGTTAAAGCAATCCCCTTAAGTGAAGGCATGTACTAATGAAAGGGTTTATGCTGCACGGCTGGAAGTGAAGATAAAGTAGCATTACTGTAGATCACAGGGATTTATATTGAGAATTTTTTATGGAAAGATTTTTAGAAACTCGGCCGTTGTATCCTTATAAATAATTAAACATACAAATTATCATTGTTACAGTACAGCCAGTTTGCTTTTTTCTGTGAGCTTGGTAATCGATTCAAGAACATATTGCTTTAAAGGGATTTATACATTTTTCACTGTTGCTGATCATACTAGAAAATTATTCAGAGATCAGTAATAATAGAAAACTTTCCCCTAGATTAACCTTGCAATACAAAGAGATTTCCTATATGGTGCTATGTAGTAAAGAATGCTGTCTTGTTTGTTCAGTATTATTTGTGCAAAGGCTTATTTGTATATATGTGTGTATGTATTTGCATTTTTCATACTAATGGATAAAGCAGCATGTCATTGTTTATATTATTGCTGTATATATATATATATATTTACATATATATATATACACATTATGATTTTGTTTTTCAAAATATAATCAATGTAGGAAAAATTCTACAACTCCAAATCTACCACTATTAAAATATGCTTCCATACCCTCTGAGTCATTCCATAAGTTAATTATCATTATTACCTGAAAATAAATCACTGGCATCAAACTATTGAAAAGAAATCATTACATACATTCATCTGGTTATAGATAACAGATTCAGATATAAAGTCCATATAGTGAGTTGCACTATTTGGTGAAATTAATATCAATCTATATTTATTTATACGTAATAATTCGACATAGTTTTAATTTTTAGTTGCTATAGCAACTCATGTCACATCAAAGTTCCTATACTGTATGTGTCTTAAAACAACAAATACCAAACTCTACAACCTAATACATAGGTTAATTTGGATAAGTTTTGAGTACATAATGAAATCATTTGGTCAATATGTTCAATATAGAGTATAAAATTTTCTAACACACAATGAAAATTAAATTTACTGAGGACAATTAATCTTTTGTGAATAAAGGCCATGTGATCTGTGACACATTCACTTTTTATGAAAAGAAATATTGGACATTATTAACAAATGGACATTTATGAAATGCACATTGCATTCCAGGTATTTGCCCAATGCTGGGAATGCAGAGATTAATTTAAGTTTCCTCCATTCAAGAGGTCACCCATCAAATACTGAAGTTTCTACCTAGTGTGGAACAGTTGTGAGAAACTAAATTAAAATTTATATATGCAATAGTCCACCTTCTAAAAATGCTGTTTAACATCCCCCACCCTTGAGACACAGTGACTGATTTCCAAATAACAAGAAAAAAAAATAGTAACTTTGCAGTGGAGAAACCTGAAAAACATGATCTTAGCCAAGCAAAGAAAGCTAACGTTGTCAGTGATGTCCCATGGATGTTTTTTCTCTCTGACACGTGGTAAGAAGGGATCTGTACCCTTTGAGTATTCTTTCCAAAAATTTATAACCCCAGACTATTCTGAGAAAAACACTGGATAAACCTAGATTGGGTGACAGTTCTGAAGGATACCCAGCCAGTCAGTATTCCTGAAGACTGTCAAGGTCATGACAAACAAGAAAAGCCTGACATGATTTCTTAGTCCAGAGGAGACTAGGGAATCATAATTAACTGCAATGTGGTTCTGTGGATTGGATCTAGAACAGAAAGAGAACATTCAGAAAGACTGTTAATTGTGAATGAAGTCTAGAGAACAGTTAAAAAATAAAACACTTTACATATAACTTTATCTTATTTTGTTTCTATTTAAGGTGGGGGAGAGGCACAAAGGGAGAGAGAAAGAGAATGCCGAGCAGGATCCATGATCAGCGCAGAGCCCTATGCAGGGCTCGATCCCACCACCCGGGGATCATGACCTGAGGGGAAGTCAAGAGTCAGACGCTCAACCAACTGAGCCACCCCAGGCACCCTTACCTATAACTTTAAAGTCTAAAAAACTGCTCTATTATATTAGACAAGGGGAACTGTGGTTTCATCAATGGCCAATCAATTATTAACTATCTAATGGTTAAGAATGAGGGAAACTCAGCATTCCATGTAGCCAGGTCAGTGTCACACAGCAACTAGAGTGAATACATGACATTCATGTGAATACATTATAAAAGATCTTAAAACATCATCAGTCAGGGGTTTGCAAATTATTTTCTGCAAAACACCAGACATTTCTGAGGGTAGTGCATTTCAGTTAGAGGGGATGGCATTAGCCACGGCCCCATTTCCAACTCAACTACACTAACATGCAGTCACATAACATTTTATTTCATGAGAGGGATCCATGGTTTAGAACGTAACAGAAGAAAATCAGTAGGAGAATCAGTGATCCCGGTAACTGCCGATTTAACTCTAACATGTATATGAATCACAGGGCATCTTATTAAAAGCAGATTCTGATTCAGTAGATCTGGCATGGGGCCAGAGATCTGCATTTCTAACAAGTAATATACCTCCCAGGTGATGAGAACTCTGCTCGTCAGAGAATAACACCTAAGTGGGAAGGATCCAGATCAAAATTTTAAACTATTTTCTTACCACAAATTTCACAGAGGAAAGTCTGCTATTATTTTTAGTGGGTTTTGTGATTTCGACTAACATACACCAATCATTCATAGTTAGCTGCTTTTTGGTTAGATAAATTATGAAAATTGAGTTTTCTGAGCTATAGTCCTATCCATCCCTGATGGCTCAGTACCCCTAATCTCATTCTTATTTTTCATAACAACTCCCAGACCCTTGACCTATCCAGCCAACTTCCCTAAACCATCTTCTCATCCATCTCATTGTAGAACCAGTCATTTCAACATGAAATTGGACCCCATTTTCTCATGCCAAATACATTTTATCATATCACATTCTAAGCCCAGTCTCAGGAAGTAAGCACTATCAATTACATCTTCATGGAAAAAGGAAACAAAGCAGGTATTTGGGATTTTTACAAACTCACGCTTTTGTATTTCATGTGGACATTTGCCTCTCATTTAAAAGTGTACTTCATGTTGACTCTTAGTACATTCTCCATGGGGTTATTGCAATCTTTCTGTACCCTCAAAAGCCAAATTTTATTCCAAATCATTTAATAATCAATCTTATTTTCTGCTTCCCAAGACTGAAATCCCTGAGTGTCTAACATCTTTCTCTCAATCCTGATACTCTCTCAAAGTACTGAACAATACTTTTCCTTCTGAACTATCCAGGCATCCCATCAGTTTTGTGTGCGTATCACTACCTGCCCTTGAGTGAAATTGTTCTCCAGAAGGTCACCAACCACTATGTGCCAGTTCCAATCACATTCTCTTTGCTTAGTTCAGCATCTGACACCATGGGATAGCTACTTTTTGGAATAGTTGTGGATTTCTTCAATTTCAAATTTCTTTATGAGCTTCTACCCAGTTATTTTATATTTGCTTCCCCCCCACTTTTACTATAAATTTTGAAAAACAATATTTTGACCTGTAAAATTCAATTGCTTGGTTTTGAATCTTTATCATTTTTGAGCTTTATTATTTTAAGCAGTTTACTTCACTTTATGTGCTTTAATGTGTTTATCTGTAAAATCATGGTGATATTGGTTCTTTTTCATATGGTTGCCTTACGGATTAAATAAGTTAATATATATAAAATGAGTAGGATGATGCCTGACAGTAAGTTGTAGATGAATGTAAATTAGTCCTATAATCTTTCTGCAGTCATTCTTTTGGACAGTTTACCTACCCTCACTTCATCAACCATCTCCATATAGCCATCTCACATCCGTGTGCATTGCTAACTCAGTTTCTCAGTATCACCACTAGTGACGTTTAAAACTAGACATTTATTAATGTACAGCTGTCCTGTACATTACAGCTGTCCTGTACATTGCAGCACGGTTAGCAGGATCTTTAGCCTTTACCTACAAGAAGCCAGTATCAACGTTGGTTGTAAACCAAAAAATTGCCCCCAGATATTGCCAAATATCCTCTGGGGGTCAAAATCACCCTGCTGTGAGAACCACTGTTATAATCCCTTTCTGTATAAGGTTATCGTTATATGGATGTCTCTTTGGTGCTTCAGTATATGTCCAAAGGTGAGTTTAGCATATTTTGCTAGACAAGTAGTACATATTATTTTACCTAAATAAGATTGAAAATGCATAATAATTTTTACTTTTCTCTCCCTTGCTCTCTACTAGTCAATCTAGTAAATTGTGTTAAATATGTAATCCTAATATTTTCACCATTTAACCCGTATGTAATCCCACTCAAGTTACCAGAATCGGTCCCTCATTCTTTCCAAAGAGTTCTGCTGACACCCACTCAGCGGTAGATATACTTACTCTAGCGAAAAGACAAAGATCGAGTCATCACAGACCTTATGTTCTCGTGGAGGAAATAAGTAATAAACAAGCAAACTGATAAATAAATGGTGTGCATGTGAGTAGTAATATACGCCACAAAGGAAATAAAGAAGGGTAAGTGGAGGGAAGATAATTGAAAAATGGTGTATTCATTAGGGTATTAGTAAGGGCAGCTTGGAGAAGGTGGCATTCCAGCTCCTCCTGTGAAGAGCCTAACTGTACAAAAATTGGGGGATGGCAGCAGCAGAAATAAATGCCTTGGGGTGGCAATGAACTTGGCATTTACACGACAGAGCAGCAAGTTCAGGGTGTTGGCAATTATTCAATGTATGGGGCATCGGTCCAGGTTGGATTTGAAAGGAAAGACAGGAACCAGATTCTAAAATAAATACACCAGCCAAAATTCCTTCATGTTGCAAAAAATGCAAAGAGGATGAGACGGATCTAAGCTGATGAAATTTTACTAAGTCACTTGATTTCTCTGACTTTCATATTTTTAACTATTTTGAGTTTTTAGCTGACTGTAAAACTTAATTATGCATTGTGTTGGGAATTGTGTATAACATATGAATATATTTAAGCAAATATATTCATGTATTTTATAAAAATTCTCCATTTTAGAAGTTATACTCAACTTCTAGTTTAGAAGAAAGCCAACATTCATGTTAAGTTCATCAAATTTAGACAATTCTGTAAATAAATACACATCCTAAGATATTTCAAAAGCTTTTGAAAGGCATAATATTTTCATATAATTATGACAGCATTAAAATTCTCCATGAAAAACATGTGAGTTTTAGTCTAATGCTATTGAATTAGCTTTAAAAATTCAAGGTATGAGGCCAGAGAAATGATTGCAACACAGCAATTACACATGGCACTTAAGTTCCGTAAATGCTTTAATGTGTAACATACTTTTGAAAATCAGTATGGTTCAAAAAATTAGCTCTGAATGCTAGCGGTGCCCGAAACAATGGCTAAAATTAAGGGTGTGCCAATGTCTTGCCTTCAACACTTATTTTGTGTTTCCTCCAAACTCTCCTTTCCCCTGCTTTAAGAGTTTATGATCCAAACACTCAAACCACCTTTGGGTAAAAATACAATTAAAAAAAAAAAAAAAAACCCTGCTTGGGATCAATTTTGTTAAATCTTTATTTCTTTGTCTTTGTTCCATAGTTATTCTTTTGTTATCTTTGCTTTTTAGACTTGAGATATAATCGAAGAGTAGAGTGTGCTCTATTTCTACAGATGAAGGGGTGAGTTAAGGACATAGTGGCAGACCTAATTTAGAATTCTCCTACTTTTGTATACTTAAGTCAAATCCTTAACTGAATTCTAACACAGAGTTTGTTATTTACAGATGCCCTCATTAGCCTCTCTCTCGCTGTGGAGACAGATACCTTCTTTGCTTCTATTAGTTCTCACCAGATTAAATTACTTGCATCAAGGCACTATTACACTTCCACTGGAGCTAGTGCTGTGTAGCAAAACAACACCGGTAGGGAGTGAATGGTTATCAAGAGAAAGTTTACTTTCAGTGTTAAGAATTAATTTAGCCGAATTGGTGCAGTGAAAGTGGTAAACACAATCCCCTCACTGGTGTTTGTCAGGGTGTGTTATATCACCCTGGATTGCTTTGTCAATAATCTGCCTGGCCTGCAAGCTAAAAATCTAAGATTGCTCGGATGACTGACAGGCTGGAGATAGCTGATAATTCTAAGGAATTGGAGGTGTAAAATCTTCAAGGACCATGTCTACAGTATAAATGCCAGGGTATCTCCACATCACTCTGTACTTACAAAGGCAACAGCATTGTTAATGGCAGCCTGTCTGTCCATCAAGTTTGCTACCGGCGGATTTATCCCTTTTTCACTCCTTATCTTTCTTTGCTGTGTTTATTTCGAAACCAGCTGCAGAATAAATTGCCTCTTGTCTTCACCTCCTACACTGAGTACAATGATATGTTCTGTAAAGCTTAAAATCATGGTGTTTTTCAAGCACTCCTTTTTCAGAACACTGACTTCTAATTTTGTTTGTTTATGAATATGTATTTTTTTTCCTCCTATGGAGGTTTTCAGCAGAACACTAAAAATGACTCTTATTTACTTGATGAGTGCTCAGGCTCCAGATAAAGGTGTATATGCGGTATTTCATAGAAAAGAAACAAATAGAATTGAGATAACCATTTTGTTACTGTCGTGAATAATTCATTAGATCTGTTTTAATCAAATCATTAAAATTAGTAAACAGTAGAATAATTTGGAAATATAAAGTATACAAATAGAACTTGATATATAAATAGAAATATATTTCTATGAAACAGTTTTCGGAATTTAATCAAGTGTAAAGTATCCACCCTTGATGCACATCTACCCATTTGCACTTTTCCAACTTAGGACTGAGAGCGAAGAACAGGATTGTGGTTGGGAAGATATAAAGATTGAAATTAGAGTTTACGTAAAATGCCCAACTTCTGCTTTTATCCAAACCTTCCTGTTTTGCTGGTAGCCAATCACTTTGGGAACATTTGATTAATCTTACTAAAGGTGATTATACATATGCTTTATGAACCAACAACTTCTCTCCCAAAGATATACAGGTATACCTTATCCAAAAGAAACGTAAAAGAACATGAGCAATCAATCATCAAAACCAAACAATGCCCATAAAATATGTATGCAAAATACATATACACAAAATATGGCACATGTATAAAGCTTTTTAATATGGGTAAAATAAAAATAATGTAAGTGTTCATTAACACTAGAATGGATAAATTGTGCCATCTCTCTATATATAGATAGATGATAGATATAGATATATAGATATAGATATAGATATAGATACAGATAGATATAGGTTTTTTTTAGTCCAATGCAATAGTATGTAGCAATGAAAGTCAAGAAAATACAGCTATGCATAACACATAGCCGAAGCTCACAAACAATTATGAGCCAAAGAAACGGGGCATACATTCAACGATTCACTCCAAGTTCAAACCTAGTCATAACTAATGAACTAGAAGTGACCACAGGGACATGGGCTGGGCATGAAGCAATCTCAGGAATTCTGATAATATACTGTTTCTTCAGATGGGTGCTGGTTACATGTTGGGTTTGTTTGTTGGGTTAAAACTCATCAAGATGTACAATTATTATGTGTGAACTTTTCTGTGTCTATATTAATAGTTCACAAAGTTTAACATTTAAAAAGTGTCCCTATCTTCAGTCAGCGCTTGCAACTACTTATTAAGTAATTATCAGGCATGTCCCCTATTCTCTCTAAAAGTTCTTTGCAGAGGGAGATACAAGTAAGAAAAAAGGCAAAGTGGACTTTGGTCTGAGTAACAAAGAGTTCTCTACTAATCCACTGACATTTAGCCATACACACATACACACTCATCTGTGTATATTTAAGTCAACTTGTAGCCTCCTAAATTGTTAAGTAATGAAGCAAAAAAAAAATATATCAGTCATTATTTTCCAACATAAAAAATTCTTGAATTCTGCTAATTATTTCACAGGCAATAGGCAGTCATTTTTACTTGGGCTGGTTATTATATGCACCATCAGAAATAACATTCATTCATTTATTAATTCATTCCCCAAATATTTTTGAGAAATGTTATGCTAGGGCCGAGAATGTGAAAGTAAGATGCAGACTCCTTGCCTTTCCATGGAATGATTTTTTTTTTAAATAAACCTGTCAGCTGTTTATTACCTATCAGCATTTAAGTGCTATTTCAGGATGTCCCATTGCTTGACTAAAGAAGATGACCAATGGTTTATTTCCATTTTTAAAGTATGATCATTATGATATAAATTATGTAGCTTGGGCTGCTATAATAAAACTCCACTTGTAGAGGTGGGAAGCCCAAGATTAAGCTGCTTGCTGATTCGGTTTCTGGTGAGAGCCCTGTTCCTGGGTTGAAGATGACCAAATTCTCACTGTAACCTCACACAGCTGAGAAAGATTTGTCTCATTTCTGGTCTTTTCTTCTAAGAGCACTAATCCCACTATGAGGACCTCACTCTCATGACCTCAACTATACTCATTTACCACAAAGGCCCCATCCCAAAATACTACTATACTGGAGTTAGGGCTTCAACATAAGAATTGGAGGGAGGGATACAGACATTCGGTTCATAAAAGAGGCAATTATTTGGTGACGACATATTTTAAAAGAACTGTCTTTGCCCCTATGAGCTTCTGGCCATTATGTCATTGCCCTCCCTCCTTCCTCGCCTTCTTGTCTTTAACAATGACATTAAAAAATAGTAAAGAATGTATTTTCTAATTCTAATTCATTTTATACCTGTGACAGTAATTAAGCGGGCAAATTCATTACTATCATTACCACTAGACTTTTCTCATTACCACTGCTTTGATATAAAGTAAATGAACAATTACAATAGAAATCCATTATCAAAATTGTCTTGTATGTAAAAAATGATTTTATTCTTCAAAATGATATCCTCTCAAACAATCAGATTAACTGGAAGATGTAGTTTCTAGACTTTAAAATTTGAACTTAACTTTTAGTTAATATTTTGAGTGTAAAAACCAAGGTATCATTACAGATCTGTTGTTTTCAAAGTTTTAATAATTATTTTTAACATAAAAATATTTTATGAATATTTACCCTATTTAATCTTGAACAAACATTTTTTTTTCTGGTAGAGTTATTTTTATTTATAACAACACAGAGTTAGATTCACCTACGACTCATTTCAGTTGTGTTAACAATTCTACCTCACATTAAACCAACCATACTCACTCAATATATTTAATTCCTTAAATAATGTTTCACTGTATTTCATCGATGCCAAACTAAAAAACAAGTCTGGGACGTTTGGATTACATAGCTTTAAACATCCAACTGTTGGAAGATGAAAACTATGATGTGCATCTAGCTGTGTACTTTTGGAGCTGTTGCAGTAAAATCAGAATAGATATGAAGCAAACCTTTTAATCACACAAGCTTACTATATTTTTTTTTATCTCAATGGTTTCAGAATTAATACTATAGCATGTTTGTCTACAGACTGAACACTGAAGATAATGATTTTTTTCTTCTCTTGGGCTTTGAGCAAGTTTAGAGTATCATGGGAAGGTGCATCATCATGAAATGACAATAGCAATAATCTCAAAACAGTGGCCCAGGAAGACACAACCAGTAGGATGTAGGTGGCATTCTAAAAAAAAAAAAATCCAAATTGTTATCTCCAATATTCCTATGAATGCTAGCAGATAATAATGGCTGGTAAGACTTAATAAAGGATATAGAAGAGCATTCCAGGTGAGAGAACCTGATATACATCCATATGGAGATGATAGAGGTGTCCAAAGAACTTTGATTAGACCAGCTGGGCAAACAAACAGACCTAACTTAA
Source organism: Lynx rufus (assembly GCF_022079265.1). NCBI lineage: Eukaryota > Metazoa > Chordata > Mammalia > Carnivora > Felidae > Lynx > Lynx rufus. Next base: position 154,751,587 of record NW_025814823.1, read on the forward strand.
AAGAGAGTAAAAGAAAAGGAAGGACAGGTAAGGAGAGAGATAGTTTTAGAATAAATTTGGCCAGAGAGAAACTATTGAAAATATCTCACTATAAAAGTGACCTAAAAATGGTATTTTTTAGGTGTTCATCTAAAGGCATTCAACAAAGATAATGAACCTTCAGGAGAAGACATGAGCAGAGGAAGACTTTTAAGTAGCTATTGCTATATCTCAGACTAAAGTTGACCTACAGGGCCTGAGCAATGTCCATGTTAGTTGAATAAAAGACCACAGAAAATTTAAGAACAGTTGACTCAATTGAAGAGTAAATTTTGTTGATTTGTATCAGGAATAGTTTTTTCAAAAATACATGTTGTAAGGGGCGCCTGGGTGGCTCTGTCGGTTAAGCGGCCGACTTCGGCTCAGGTCATGATCTCACAGTTTGTGGGTTCGAGCCCTGCATCGGGCTCTGTGCTGACAGCTCAGAGCCTGGAGCCTGTTTCAGATTCTGTGTCTCCCTCTCTCTCTGACTTTCCCCTACTCACACTTTGTCTGCCTCTGTCTCAAAAATAAATAAACATTAAAAAAAATACATGTTGTAAGAACTAGGCAAAGTAATGTACACCATTATGGATATCACATATAATATAATATATGGGAAATATTGAACTTTTTGTACTTCTATTATGTAGAAAATTTGCTAGCATACTATCTTTATGGTTTAGGATTCACATAATATTTTAACCATATATAATTATTTCATAATAACGTAAAAAGTCTTCACATGGATAGACTCTATGATGAATACCAGTAAACCTATATAGCCAAATCTGCCCTATAACAAATTGCGGCGCAGTGACCTTAAGCAAGAATGCCTCTTTAGGACTAATTTCTTAATCTGTAAATTGGTGACAAAAATGGTATTTACCTCTAGGGTTGTATCAGTTATTACTATGCAGCTGTGAAGGTCAACTGGGATTTTTAACATGGTACCTGGAAATCTGCTTCTCCAAAGAGCTATCTTATACTTAAAAGCAGTTGATAATCTTGCCAATTGTTTTACTACAAACATGAGCCATCAATCTTTCCATCTTCCAATAGTGGTTTCCCCACTGCATTCTCAACCCCCAATAACAATGTCCTTTTTCCTTCCCAGCCATTACTCTACCCCGTTCTAAAGCAAATGTTACATGATTTAGGTTTCTGAAGGGGCCCACCCATTTCCTCAAAACTTAGGGTCTTGAAACAAAAGGAGGTTACTGTTTTTCACAGTTCCTAGATTAAATCCCAGTGGTATTGCCTGTGCTTACTCATGACACTTCTTTCAGATGGTGAGTTGGACGGGGGCTGGCCTCAGCTAGGCTGGCTGGGCTTTACTCTCCTTGAGGGTCTTTCATCTTTAAGACGATTGGACCAGGCTTCTTCACTTTGTGAATAATAGCAGGAGTCCAAGAGGGCAAGCTCCAAAGTCCAAGCACTTTTCAAGTCTCCATCTCCAACCCCTATACTAATGTCACACTGTTCAAGTAAGTTGCACTGCCAAAGCTAGAGCCAGTACTAGAAGGGACTACAAAAGAGAATGTTATGTTTTATTGGCAGGCATTACTATACCAAAATACCTCAATGGCCTACTGCAAGGATAAAATAATGCATAGGAAATACTAGCATATGCCTAATAAATAGTAGGTGCTAAATAGATGTTAACTACTATTAAAACCTTAGTAATGGTTTCCATAATTGTATATTTTTTAACTGTCATTCTTACCAAAGAGCTACTTTACTTTTTCTTTATAAACTTGACCTAACAGTTTTCCTATGGATTACTTCTGTTCTTAAGCCAACACCTGTTTTTACACAAGACTTGGTATTTGGATTCAGCTCCTAAAGTTAATTCCAGTTTTGAAATATATCAATAAAAATTAGATATTTTACTGAAGATTCCTTAGGGCAACAGACAAGACAGTTTACACTATACATCACATCACAGAAACTTAATTAAATTTCCCTTAAAATTTCCTCTTCTCCCCCAAATTCTTCTGTCCTATCATCTGCTTTATCTCCTCTCTAATAAGCCTCCAAATCCTTTCCCTTTGCCTCCACACTTCAGCTCCCATCCTCATCAAGTATCCATTACTCAGGTAGACAAAAGTCAGATGCATAGCCTTAATTAACATCCTATCTTTTTCTTTTCCAGTATGCCTCCAACCATATATCTCTAACCTATTCAAGGAGAATAGGGAAAAATTTCAGACGTTCAAGTCAAATATTATTTAAAATAAAGAAAAACAACTTTAAACAAAAAAATATTAAGAATTAGACTAATATAATGCATGGCTGATGCTCAGGATATAGAGACAAACAAGGTAGTTTCACCAAAATTATTAGCTTTCATGTCTAACCCTAAACAAAGCCCTAAGATAAATGGGCCAACACACACATATTCAAAGTGCTTCAGGAACACAAAGTAGGAAGCATTTGGAAATGTCAGCAACATGAGCTCTTACTCTAAAAAGACTCAGCATTGTGTATTGGTAGTGACATGCACAGTACTTTCTTGAAACTCTACTTATTAAGAGTGTTTTCTTCAGTGTCTCTCTTTCTCACTCTCTATGTGAACTTGAACTAATTGTCTCTGTTGTATACTAACTGCAGACCCTCCTTTAATCCCTGACACAGAATCAAGCTCACAGTTTCTACTCTCAACACCTGCTATTACCCTTTCCTTCAAATAGGCCATTTATCCTGACAGTAAGTAAACCTTTCTGGGAAGTATTCCTTGTGGAACTGTAGTTTGTCTTTCAGATTATCTGAAAGATCAAATTTTAAGTTCTTCTTTGATACTAAACATAGGTCTTTTCTTTCTATGAAAAAGCTTAGAATGTACCTTTTTATTTCAGGTGGGAAACACCCTGGAGGGATGACAGTAAGCAACATTTAAATTTATATATAGAAAATGCTTTGAAAACCTCTATCTTTTCATATCAAGTCTGATATAAAGGATAATATTGCTCAAGAAATGTTATAAAATGGTCTTTATGTGCTTCTAAGTGAGAAAGACATTGGCTACTAGAATAAATAAAACCTTGGTCATTCAAATCCTTGTTTTATTTTTTTTTTTTGCTGTTTTTAAGAAAAAAAATAAAAGAATAGACAAACTTTACCAGCTGAGTAAGTTTTTGTTTCGGTTTTTTGTTTGTTTGTTTTGTTTTATGTGAAACACTATGAGTTCTAGGCAAAATAATCACCATCAGTTTGAGGAAGGAGAGATTTTTGTAAAATATATGTAATGGAGTTCCAGATATTAGATGGATTTAAAGTGACACAAAAAGCTATTAACAAAACTGTTTTTTTGTTGAAGACATTCAATAACCAGATTGTCTATAACAGGATTATCTTGTGAGATAAACCCTACATTTGGACTATGGTAAAATAGCATGTTTGGTAAACTATAGAGGCAAGAGTGTGAGCAGATTGATGTAGAAGGTCAAAATACAGGGGCGCCTGGGTGGCGCAGTCGGTTAAGCGTCCGACTTCAGCCAGGTCACGATCTCGCAGTCCGTGAGTTCGAGCCCCGCGTCGGGCTCTGGGCTGATGGCTCAGAGCCTGGAGCCTGTTTCCGAGTCTGTGTCTCCCTCTCTCTCTCTGCCCCTCCCCCGTTCATGCTCTGTCTCTCTCTGTCCCAAAAATAAAATAAAAAAAAAAAAAATTAAAAAAAAATACAATGTTCTTCTATATTCATAACTGCATATTTGTGTGCTTTCTGTATTACTTAAAATCACCCAATTTGTTTATATACTCACTCTTATTAGCAATTTACTTCAGATTTTACAAGTCTTTATACTACTTACTTATAAACTGAAAATAATTGTTCCTTCCTCTCTCAGTTTCTCACTAAAAGTTAAATGACATATACTTCTTATCATATTCTGTGAAGTCAGGGATCTCTATGCAGGAGTTTCACATGTAAAAAAAGAATCAGCAATCAATAAAGAAAAAAAAATGAACAAATATTCTAATTTCCATGAAAAGTTAATATGAAGTTAATGGATTGAACCGTTAAATGTCAGAAATGGTTGTTACTTTACATCATACACAAAAATAAACTAAAAGTGGATTAAAGACTTGAACATAAAGGGCGCCTGGGTGGCACAGTCGGTTAAGCGTCCGACTTCAGCCAGGTCACGATCTCGCGGTCCGTGAGTTCGAGCCCCGCGTCGGGCTCTGGGCTGATGGCTCAGAGCCTGGAGCCTGTTTCCTATTCTGTGTCTCCCTCTCTCTCTGCCCCTCCCCCGTTCATGCTCTGTCTCTCTCTGTCCCAAAAATAAATAAACGTTGGAAAAAAAAAAAAAAAAGACTTGAACATAAGACCTGAAGTCATACAACTCCTAAAAGGAAACAGGTGGTAAACTCCTTGATATTGGTCTTGGTGGTGATTTTTTTTTATTTGACACCAAAAGCAAAAGTAGTAAGAGCAAAAATTAAAAATTGGGGCTACCTCAAACTAAAAAGGTTCTGCACAGCAAAGGAAACCATCAAGGAAATGAAAAGAAAACTGACCCAATGGGAAAAATACTTGCAAATTCTGTATGCAATCAGAGGTTAATACCCAAAATATATGAAGAATTCCTACAACTCAATAGCAAAAACAATCTGATTAAAAGATGAGCAGATGGTCTGAATACATATTTTTTCAAAGAAGGTATAAAGATGGCCAATAGACCCATGAAAATGTACTCCCTAATCATCAGTAAAATGCTATCAATTCTACTATGAAATATGATCTCACACCTGTTAGAATGGATATTATAAAAAAGACAAGAAGAAACAAGTATTGAGAGGTTGTGGAGAAAAGGAAACCCTTGTACTGTTGGTCGGAAAGTGGTACAGACATTGTGGAAAACAGCACAGAGATTCTTCAAAAAAATTAGAAATAGAACTACTGTATAATCCAGCAGTTTCACTTTTGGGTATTTAACCAAAGGAAACAAAAACACTAAGTCAAAAAGATATATGTACCCCTATGCTCATTGCAGCATTCCTTATATTAGCCAAGACATGAAAACAGCCTAAGTGTCCATTGATAGATGAATGGATACAAAAAAAGTAGCACATACACACACACAGACACACACACACACACACACACACACACACACACACACTCACACAGGAATATTATTCAGCCACAAAAAATCAATGTGATTGTGCCATTTGTGACATCATGGGTAGACACTGAGGAGGGCACTATGCTAAGTGAAATAAGTCATATAGAGGAAAACAAAACTGTACCATTTCACTTATATGTGGAACCTAAGAATAATCACAACATCACAACACAGCAACTCATAGATATAGAGAACAGTTGAGTGGTCGTCAGGGGCAGGTGGTGGGGGTGGATGATGAACAAAATAGGTGAAGCTGTTCCACAGATATAAACTGCAGGTCATAAAATAAATATAACATACAGCCTGGTAACTATAACTAATAATAATGTATTATATATTTGAAAGTTGCTAAGACTACACCATAAAAGTTCTCATCACAAGAAAAAGTTGCAACTGTATGGTAATGGTATTATTTTGACTTATTATGTTGATCATTTGATACATGTATCATATCGCTACATTATACACTTAAAACTGATATGTTATATGTCAATTATATATGAAAAAAAAGAATTGAGCTTGGTTGAAAGATGTATACTACTAGATGTAAACCCAATTATAAGGCTATAGTATTCAAAACAAAGTGATATATATGTACAACAGGAGAAGACAGAAGTGAAATAGAACAAAGTATCTAGATTTAGATCCACACATATACAGTAATCTAAGTTAAAGCCAAATTACTATTGCCATGAAAGAGTCTGCAAGATAAATGAGGCTTAATCAAGATTTCCATTTAGGAAAAAAAACATAAAAATTAAATTCTACCCCACATGATACATAAAAAATCAAGTGAGATGGATCACAGACTTAAATGTGAAAGGTCAAACCATAAAATTTTTGGGAGATAACATACAAAAACATCTTCATGACCTTGGAGTATGCGAAGGTTTTTCTTATATAGGACACTAACAGTGAAAAGCACTAACCCTAAAGGAAAAGCTTAGTAAGTTGAACTGCATTAAAATTAAAATCTCATTGCCATTAAAAAAAAATAGAAAATGCAAATGTAAGGAATAGAGTGGAGAAACTTGTTTGCAATACATAAACATGAGGTAGGACTAGCATCCCAGGAGTAAAGAACACCTCCAATAAGAAAAGACAAATAACCATAAAGGTAAACAAAAACACTTCACAAAAGAGGACATGCAAGTTGCCAAGATGCATATAAAAATTACTTCTCAAAGAGGTGCAAATTAACACCTGTGACCTATCACTACATACCCATAAAAATGACTAACAGGCTTAAATGACAATAGCAAGAATGTAGAGAATGCCCATAAATGCTGGGAGAAGCTTAAATTGGCCAAAAGATTTTAAGAAAACTTATTTATAGTACCCACTAAATCATTAACTATGATCCATTATTTAAAAAATGTGTAATATATGATGTATACCAAACAGTTGCAAAAAACAGTGCCATTAAATTAAACACTTTAATGATATTGATTAGTTTTTAGAATTTAGTGAACACCAAATTGCAAAAATGGTAAAAAAAAAAAAAAGAGAGAGGAAAATATAACAATTAAAAATAATATACAATATCTGTTAACATCTTAAAATACTTTAATTTTTTTTTCTAATTGGGGAAATATTTCATTATAATGTGGATTTTAATCATTGGGATCATACTGTCACTTTATACACAGTAACGAATCTGGCTTTCATCGTGTTTATACTTTCTAAGAGTATTTTATATGATTGTTATTTTCTTATTTTGGATATTTATAAAACTGAACCCAATTTCAAAACATGAATACAAAATGAGTGGAATCGCTACAGTAAAGAGTAGAAACTTTTTTTTTTAAGTAGTCTCTACCCCAGGGTGGAGCCCAATGTAGGGCTTGAACTCAGTACCCTGAAATCAAGACCTGAGCTAAGCTCGAGTCCAACACTCAACTGACTGAGCCACCCAGGCACCTCAAGAGTGAAAACATTTTAAGGCTCTGAGACATTTTACAAAATTACACTTCATCGGTTTGACACTGATTTTTATGCTACCCAGCAATGTATGATAGCATGTTCTCAGAACTCTATAAAAAATACCAAATTGCCAGTTATATATTTTTATTTACATTATTTTTTATGAGAAATGAGGCTGTACTTTTGCCACCCTTTATAGCTTATTTTCACCTTTTTAGAATGTTCAATGTTCAATTTACTCATTGGTGGTTACTACTGTTTTCTAAGTGACTGGTGAGAGTCCTTTACTAATTATGGATATTCATTTTTCCCATGATATTTCATGTAAGTTTTGTTTCTCAATTTGCTCATCTTTTTACCCTTTTGAATGTAACATCATTGTCATGGCTTCTTACTGCGTCACCTTAGTTGGGCTGGAAATGGCATTTAAAGCTCCCTGTACCGTATGGCTCTAGATTCGTACCAGCTACAAAAGAAATTTGCCTGAATTTGGAAGGGGGAGGTGAAGCAGCAGCCACATCTTTTTAGGCAAAGAAGATTAGTGTAGAATACCATGCCTTGAAGCAGGTCACACCCTTACTCACCTATCTGAAGTCTCACTTTGATGACCTGGGAGCCTTCCTGCTTCTTACTTTCCCAGGACTGCTGAGGGTACAGGTCTATGGTAAAGGGCAGCAGCTGCTCTTCCATACTTCCCCTGCAGTAATTGGAGACAACGAAAGAATGATGTTGGTGCCAGTTCATCCTAGTGAGTCCTTATCCTGGGTATTGTATATACCCAGCTGTCCTTTCTGCGGCTGGTCTGACTGATACCTCATGGCCATTTGCAAACAGCTTCGCTCTCAATATCATATGCAGAGAAAGAGCGTTGCAAGGAGGCCTCTTCCCATTTCCATAACTGAGTAATTTCTAGTCCTTATATAAAATCCCTTACTCTGTATCACTTATGTTGGTCGGCTTCTTTAATAAAGAAGAGTCCTAAAGAGTAGCGACCAGCCACATGTGGCTGTTAAGCAACTTGAAACGTAATTAGTTGGAATTGAGACGTTCTCTATCTATAAAATACACACAAGATTTCAAAGGTAGTAAGAAAAAAATTATAAAAATATTTTAGTAATAATTCTTACCTTGACTACATGTTGAAATAACATTTAGATATTTTGATTTAAAAATAAAATTAATTTTAAAAAATATTTTAATGTACCTAGTAAATATTTTAACAGTGCAGAAGTAGCTTGCATTTGTGGTTCCCTTTATATTTCTATTGGACAGTAATATTCCAGAGGAACAGAACCTTAGGAATAAGTTTTCAGAATTGACTCTAAGATATCTGGAATGGGCCTCATACCTAATAAGACTAAAGACATCGATGTTTCTATTTTTTTTTGGTGAAGGGAATACACATAGTCCAAGGAAAGCACAGGTAAATCAGATATTTAATTATTACCTGTAAACATCTGTAGTAAAGGATGTACAGAAGACAAAGCATGGTGAAACTAAGTTGTTAATGATATAGAAGCTTATACTGAAAATAAGGAACATGCTTTATTAAGATGAGTGCTTTCTTCAAAGTGCATTAAGAATCTAGGAAAAGAAAGGTTCATGCAGGGCTAGAAATTACCAGCCTAAGATCTGGATAAAAGACCAAATGCTTCCATGGCTGCCCCAAAGAAACATCTCCTCTGTAGTGACAGGGCCAAAACTTCTATAACACTAACCAAAAGTCTATTTCTGAAGATGGTTGTATTACAAGGAAAATTAAATTAAAAAGCTTGGGTTGTGTAATATTAAAGTTAGAGCAGTTATTGAGAAGAAATTAAACCCTGAAAACGGAATTGGCACACCTATGCTTACTTCAGTGTAACTGGAGACATCAAACGCCTAAATTCTGCTGAGCTTCATTTGTCGGTAGAAGAAACCTTTCCTCTCCTGACTGAAGTGATTCTCTCCTTGGATGAAGGATCTTATAAAGATTTGTATTGAATGTATTGTCTTAGTAGTTGGCCATGACTAGAGAAGTTTGGTTTATTGACCGAAACCTAGAACCAGATATGGCCTATACCAAATGAACTTGAAATACCAGGACACCTTCGGTACAATATAAGAGAACATATAGGGATACTGGAAATGCTACATTAGGAACACCTACCTTGTCACCAATCACCATGACACAGCACACCATGTCCACCCAGAGGGCCCGGGAGACACTCTTTACACCAAGATGATGAGAAAAGCACTGCAGGGGGAGCAAGGGCATCTTGAAGAGCTCAGTACTGGCTACACACTATAGACCTGGACTTACTGTAGGAATTGCTATCATCAAACTGACCTCCCCAAATACAATGAAGATGATTACATGGCAGGTATGAAGGACAGTATTTAGTCACTAAAGACAAGGCAAGTAGAGTCACTATACTAAAAAGCGGATCCATGGCATAATAAGGGGAGACCTTTGGTGTTGTCTAGTTGATCACAGTAGAAACTGAATGTGTTACCATTGCTAATCTCAAGTCATCGAGTGATTTTTGCTTCACAGACAGCAGCTCACCATTATGAATTAGACACTCGTCTAATGCATTCTGTAAACTCCAGGACATAAACACCAAGTTCTGTAAGGGTACCAATTAAAGCCCCCTTTCCTACATTTAAAGTAAAAGAAAATTACCCTGTAGGAAGGAGGTAGGAAAATGAACATGCGTATAGTGAGGAGTAAGGGGAGAAATAGATAGAAATAAAAATACCCACAGCTTTCTAAATAATCTCCTTCTAATAGTCCCCTTCTTACCCATGTTATATCCTCAATTTGGAAGACTAAATACCTAGTGAATGTTCATTAAGATCCTTTTTCAGGAAGGGAGGGGCCAAGATGGTGGGGCAGCATGGAAGTTTTTGTTATTGTTGTTGTTGGTTGTTTTGCCTCTCTTATCCTTGAAATGCAGCTAGATCAACACAAAACCATCGTGAATACCTAGAAAACTTATTTGAGGATTAAGACAGCAACCTGCACACCTAGAACCACAGAACTTAGCAGGTCACAGAGAGGAGAACCGGGGGAGAAAGAAGCTGTGGAGAGTAGGGAGCTGATTTTTCTTGTGGAGAGAGGATGAGTACAGGAAATCACTCCTCCTCCCCTCTCCCCACCATGAAAGCAGCTGGAGAGAAAGAGACAGAGTGGAAACAGCTGCAAGGACTGAACAAAAAAGGGAGAAAGGAGAAAGGCCAGGGTTTAAATTCCATTAAGACTCTATAAACAGGGGAGCACAGAGGCTGAAACTCCATAGCTCAATACCTGGAGAGCTCTGGTGGGAAGGGGGAATCCCCAGGAGCAGAGTGGAATGTCCGTGAGGTCCTCAGGCCACATGGAAAGAGGTGGTTCCCCTGCTGGGAGGACATTTGGTAGAGGCTGTGCACCTCTACCACAAAGGTCCCAGTGGACCCCAGAAAACAGCCACATTTGCTGGTGGAAGTACAAGGATTTTTAGGATGAAGGTTGGTGCCAGATGTGTGTTTTGATTTACCACAATCCATGAAACGCTGCTGCTAAATGATCATGTGAACTTTTTCTGGGACAGACTGGCACCCGGCTGCAGTCTCTGGGCATCTGCATCAGCACGATCTTATGAATGTTCTTGGGGGAAGGCCAGCACCAGACATTGGTTGGCAAGACCCTCTCCCAGGGGGTCTGAGTGGGTCAAAGCTGTAGGGCCCTCAGAAATGAGGGGTTTGGAAACACAGCCCCATCTAAGATAAAACTTGGGAGGGAGGTGCCACCTGGCAGACTGATAGCTTGGTCAGGGACAGGGTAGAAGCGGGGAGTGGACAGAAGCCAGAGGTAAAGGAGGGGTGCTTACTTTCTGGTCCCAGAGAGCACAGAGTTCTGATACTAGAGACTGGGTAGCTGGGTGACACCATTTTTACCCCTCCCGCACATGCGCATACAACCTACACTCGCGCCACAACTATCCATCCCAGCTCCATCTAGTGGAGAATGGAGTTGTTATACTAAGCCTCCCCCGCCCCCCCAACTGGGCTAACTGCTCTAAAGCAACACTGCAAGTCTCTTTGCCTGATTAGTTTGTGGACTATAAAGTGCTTCATAGTTTGACTTCTAGGGGAAACCGTATGTAATTCCAATCATATTTCATTCTGTTTGCTCGTCCATCTATTCTTTTCTTTTTCTTTTTTTCTTATTCTTGAATACAGGAAGAGAAAAAATATTTTTATTTTCTTTTTATAAAAAAAGACTTAATTTTTTTCTACCATATTTTTACTTTCTTGTAAATTTTTTAAATTCTACTTTGATCATTTCATTTTATTGTATTTTATTGTATTCATTTTTTTAAGTTTTCAAATGTTTTCCTTTTTTTTTTTCTTTTTGTTTTTTCTTCCCTCCTTTTCTCTATTCTATCAAGCTTCTTTCAACAACCAGACCAAACACACCGGGAACCTAGCATCCTTTATTTGAATTTTTTATGTTGTTTTTAATTTTTTAATTTTTATTTTATTTTATTTTATTTTATTTTATTTTATTAATTATTTTTCTTCCTTCAAAATGTTGAAAAGAAGGAATACACCCCAAAAAAAAGAAAAGGAAGAAATGACAGCCAGGGACTGTATATGTATCAACATAGATACAAGGCAAGATGTCTGAACCAGAATTGAGAATTGTGATAATAAGACTACTTAACTGGCGTTGAAAAAAGCATAGAATTCCTTTCTGTGGATATGAAAGAAATAAAATCTAGTTGGGATAAAATTAAAAATGCTATAACTGAAATGCAATCTCTAATGAATGCCACGGCAGCAAGGACGGATGAAGCATAACAGCAAATCAGTGATATAAAGGGCAAACTTATGGAGAATAATGAAGCAGAAAAAAAAGAGGGAAACTAAGGCAAAAGAGAATGATGTAAGAATTAGAGAACTCAGTGACTCATTAAAAAGGAGTTAACATCTGAATCATACGGGTCCCAGAAGATGAAAAGAGAGAAAAAAGGGGTAGAAGGTTAATGTGAGCAAATCATAGTGGAAGTCTTTCCTAACCTGGGGAAAGACAGAGACATCAATATCCAGGAAGCACAGAGAACTCCCATTAGATTCAACAAAAAACAACAATCATCAAGGCATATCATAGTCAAATTCACAAAATACTCAGGCAAGAAAAGAATTATGAAAGCAGCAAGGGAAAAAAAAAGTCCTTAACCTATAAGGGAAGACAGATCAGGTTTGCAGCAGATCTATCCACAGAAACTTGGCAGGCCAGAATGGAGTGGCAGGATGCTCAATGTGCTGAATTGGAAAAATATGCAGCCAAGACTATCCAGCAAGACTGTCATTCAAAACAGAAGGAGAGATAAAAGGTTTCCCAGACAACCAAAAACTAAAGCAGTTTGTGACCACTAAACCAGCCCTGAGAGAAATTTTAGCAGGGGCTCTCTGAGGGGATAAAAGATGGAAAAAAGAAAAAAAAGACCAAAAGCAACAAAGACTACAAAGGACCAGAGAACGCCAACAGAAACTTTAACTCTGCAGGCAACATAATGGCAACAAATTAATAACTTTCAGTACTCACTCTAAACGTCAATGGATAAAACACTTCACTCAAAAGACATAGGTTAACAGAATGGATAAGAAAACAAGATCTATCTATATGCTGCTTACAAGAGACCCTTTTTAGACCTAAAGACACCTTCAGATTGAAAGTAAGGGGATAGAGAACCATCTATTATGCTAATGGTCGCCAAAAGAAAGCCGGAGTAGTCACACTTATATCAGACAATCTAAGTTTTAAAATAAAGACTGTAACAAGAGATGAAGAAGGACATTATATCAGGATTAAGAGGTCTATCCACCAAGAAGATCTAACAATTGTAAACATTTATGCTCCAAATGTGGAAGACCAAAATACAGAAATCAATTAATGACAAACATACAGAAACTGATTGATAATAATATCGTAATAGTAGGGGACTTCAACACCCCACTTACAGCTATGGACAGATCACCTAAACAGAAAATCAACAAGGAAACAAAGGCTTTGAATAACACACTGGAAAGAATGGACTTAACAGATATATTCACAACATTTCATCTAAAGCAGCAGAATACACATTTTTCTCGAGTGCACATAGGACATTCTCCAGAAGAGATCACATAATAGGGCACAAATCAGCCCTTATGTACAAAAAGATCAAGTTCATACTGTGCATACTTTCAGACCACAATGCTATGAAACTCGAAATCAACCACAAGAAAAAATTTGGAAAGATAACAAGTACCTGGAGACTAAAGAACATCCTATTATAGAATGAATGGCTTAACCAAGAAGTTAAAGAAGAAATTAAAAACTACATGGAAGCCAATGAAAATGATAATACCACAGCCCAAAACCTCTGGGACCCTGCAAAGGTGCTCATAAGAGAGAAGTATACAGCAATCCAGGCCTTTCTAAAGAAGGAAGAAATGTCTCAGATACACAACCTAAACTTACACCTTAATGAGCTGGAAAAAGAACAGCAAATAAAACCAAGACCAGCAGAAGACAGGAAATAATAAGAATTAGAGCAGAAATCAATGCTATCAAAACCAAAAAACAAACAAAAAAAAATTGGAGAACAGATTAATGAAACCAGGAGCTGGTTCTTTGAAAGAGTTAAAAAAATTGATAAACTCCTAGCCAGTTTGATCAAAAACAAAAAGGAAAGGACCCAAATAAGTAAAATCAAGAATGAAAGAAGACAGGATACAACCAATGCAGCAGAAATAAAAACAATAATAAAAGAATATTATGAGCAATTATAACCAATAAATTAGTCAATCTGCAAGAAATGGACAAATTCCTAGAAACATAAACTACCAAAACTGAAACAAGAAGAAATAGAAAATTTGAACAGACCCATAACCAGGAAAGAAATCAAGTTAGTAATAAAAAATCTCCCAAAAACAGGAGTCCAGGACCAGTTCGCTTTCCAGGGGAATTCTACCAAACATTTAAAGAAGAGTTAACTCCTATTCTTTTGAAGCTCTTTCAAAAAATAGAAATGGAAGGAAAACTTCCAAAGTCATTCTATGAAGCCAGCATTACTTTGATTCCAAAAGCAGACAAAGACCTTACTAAAAAGCAGAAATACAGATCAACTTCCCTCATGAAAATGGATCCAAAAATCCACAAGATGCTAGCCAACCAGATCCAACAATAAATTAAAAGAATTATTCACCACGACAAAGTGGGATTTATACCTTGAATGCAGGGCTGGTTCAATATCTGCAAAACAATCAATGTGATACATCAATAAAAGAAAGGAGAAGAATTACATGATCCTCCTGATAGATGCAGGGAAAGCATTTGACAAAATGTAGCATGCTTTCTTGATCAAAACCCTCAAGAAAGTAGGGATATAAGGATCTTACCTTAAGATCATAAAAGCCACATATGAATGACCCACCACTAATATCATCCTCAATGGGGAAAAAGTGAGAGATTTCCCCCTAAGGTCAGGAACAAGGCAGGGATGTCCACTCTAGCCACTGTTATTCAACATAGTATTGGAAGTCCTAGCCTCAGCTATCAGACAACGCAAGGGAATAGATGGCATCCAAATCGGCAAAGAGGAAGTCAAACTTGCACTCTTCACAGATGACATGATACTCTATATGGAAAACACAAAAGATTCCGCCAAAAAACTCCTAGAACTGATCCATGAATTTAGCAAAGTGGCAAGATATAAAATCAATGCACAGAAATTGGTTGCATTCCTAGACACCAATAATGAAGCAACAGAAGGAGAATTAAGGAATTGATCCTATTTATAATTGCACAAAAACCATTAAAATACCTAGGAGTAAATCTAACCAAAGAGATGAAAAATCTATACACTGAAAACTACAGAAAGCTTATGAAAGAAATGGAAGAAGACACACACACACAAAATAAAATGGAAAAAGATTCCATGCTCAAGGACAGGAAGAACAAATATTGTTGAAATGTCAATAGTACCCAAAGCAATCTATCCATTCAATGCAATCCCTATCAAAATAACACCAGCATTCTTCACAGAACTAGAACAAACAATCCTAAAATTTGTATGGAACCAGAAAAGACCCGAAATAGGCAAATCAATACTGAAAAATAAAACCAAAGATGGAGGCATTACAATCCTGGATTTCAAGATGTATTACACAAAGCTGTAATCACCAAGACAGTATGGTACTGGCACAAAAACAGACACTTAGATTAATGGAACAGAATAGAGAACCCAGAAATGGACCCACAAATGGATGGCCAACTAATCTTTGACAAAGCAGGAAACAATATCCAGTGGAATATAGACAGTCTCTTCAGCAAACGGTGCTGGGACAATGTACATGTACATGTACAGTGACATGCTGAAAAATGAACGTGGGCCACTTTCTTACACCATACACAAAAATGAACTCAAAATGGATGAAAGACCTAAACATAATACAGGAAGCCATCAAAATCCTCGAGGAGAAAGGTAAAAACCTCTTTGACCTTGATCGCAGCAACTTCTTAATATGTCTCCAAATACAAAGGAAACAAATGCAAAAATGAACTATTGGGACCTCATCAAAATAAAAAGCTTCTGCATAGCGAAGGAAACTATCAGCAAAACTAAAAGGCAACCTACGGAATGGGAGAAGATATTTGCCAATGACATATCAGACAACAGGTTAATATCCAGAATCTATAAAGAACTTTTCAAACTCAACACCCAAAAAACCCACAAATAATCCAGTGAAGAAATGGGAAAAAGACATGAATAGACATTTCTCCAAAGAAGACATCCAGATGGCTAACAGACACATGAAAAGATGCTGAACATCACTCATCATCAGGGAAATACACATTTAAACCACAATGAGATACCACCTCACACCAGTCAGAATGGCTAAAATTAACAACTCCGGCAACAACAGATATTGGCGAGGATGCGGAGAAAGAGGATCTCTTTTTGCACTGCTGGTGGGAATCCAAACTGGTGCAGCACTCTGGAAAACAGTATGGAGGTTCCTCAACAAGTTAAAAATAAGACTACCCTACGACCCAGCAATTGCACTACTAGGTATTTATCCAAGGGATACAGGTGTGCTGTTTCGAAGGGGCACATGCATCCCAATGTTGATAGCAGCACTATCCACAAGAGCCAAAGTATGGAAAGAGCTCAAATGTCCATCGACGGATGAATGGATAAAGAAGAAGTGATATGTATATACAATGGAGTATTACCCCGCAATCAAAAAGAAGGAAATCTTGCCATTTACAACTACATGGATGGAACTAGAGGTATTGTGCTAAGCGAAATTAGAGAAATACAAACATCATATCACTTCACTCATGTAAGGAATTTAAGACAGAAAACAGATGAACCAAAAGGAAGGGAAGAAAAATAATATAAAAACAAGGAGGGGGACAAAACCTAACAGACTCTTAAATACAGAGAACAAACTGAAGGGTGCTGGAGGGGTTGTGAGTGGGGCGATGGGCTAAATGGGCAAGGGGCATTAAGGAAGATACTTGTTGGAATGAACACTGGGTGTTATACATGGGGGATCAATCACTGGAATCTACTCCTGAAATCATTATTGCACTATATGCTGACTAACTTGGATGTAAATAAATAAATAATAAATAAATAAATAAATAAATAAATAAATAAATAAATAAATAAATAATCAATCCTTCTTCAGGAATGAAGGACTCATTTCCCTATACTCTGGAACTGTAACCACCTCATAGCTTTCTCTATCAGCCTCTTTTATGAATTGTCTTCATCTGAAGACAGGTAACTTGCTCGAGTTCCAGAGGAAAATAAAAGACTCAGGGAAGTTGTAGACTCCTAACCATCTTAATGGCCTGAGTTATCAGTGCCCCATCACACTCTGGAATCTAGAGATGGCTGACATATATTGTCTCTATGTCTAAAAGAAAATTCAGATGAAAACAGTTGAACTTTGACATCTTATAATTAGTGCTTCCTACTTCAAGCACTCACCCAGGGAGACATATAAGAACACAAGAATGTATAAGAAAATCTAATTTCTGCTTTCTTGACTATATTATTCTCTCCTGGCTCCCCACCCCCACCCTGCCATTCAATTTTTTTCTTCTTTTTGGAAACTCATGTATTTGTAACTACCATTCTTAGTTTTCAGTATTGTTGAAATTTGTAATCTCCTTTTCTGTCCAATTTCTTTCCTGAGTAGCTAAGTTTCCTTTACCTTAGTCTGGAATATAAGTACATTTTTTCCAGGTTATTGTTTCTACCATACTCACTGACAGACACAAAATAATTTGATCACTTCATTCAACTTATTTTTACCATTTTCCCCCCAGAGATTTACCATCATATATCTATAATTTGAAAAGTATGTTTTTAACTGAAAAATAAAGGAAGTAATATATTTCTACATTTACATGTTAACATTCTCCCAAGAGCAAAGCTCATGCATTTGAATTTTGAGATTGTGGCATATAAGCTTCCTGAAACTCCTTTTCATATTTCAAAATAACAAATGGATTTTATTTTATCTTTCCTGAACTTCAAAATAATGTTTATTTTTAAACAATATATTAAAATAAAAGAAAATATCAGCTGGGTCTCTGCAGAAATTATCACTAGTAACCTTATAGGTCTATGTTGTTCTGATTTGATTCATAATTTTATAAAAATTAAATCATACTATATATGCTGTTTTCATTTGGTGATAGGAAGTTCTCTATACTAAAAATATAGAACTACATAATTTTCATGCCTAAAAAATCTAAACCAATATACCAATTCAGTCACAATGAATAGAATTAAAACATTTTTCTGCTCATGCCACTAGAAATTTAAACTATCCCTTATTGTTGCCATCTGCTCACATTTTGGTCCTTTTCTTCATCACCTAACATATGACATAGCTCACTGTTTTCTTCTCTGTCATCCTAACTTCAGTTATCATCCTAAAAGCTTTCAATGTGAACAACACAATTAAAACAAAAATTTTTCATTTCTTTGACTTTTTCCTTACCGTTGACATCATTGTCACTCTCTCATGTACAAAATCTTGTGATCAAACCCTGGTTTTGTCATTAAATCAAATGAATTAGTTTCCAACAACCTCGTCTTATTTCAGATCACCTATTCTTCCCTATTAGTTGTTCTTTTGACCTCATTGGAACCTCAAGGGCAATGACTCTTCAACTTTGTTCCTCTTCATAAATCCCCATTTTTATTTTAAAAGTATAAAATAATTTACATCACATTTTAAATTAATATCTTAAGTTCTCTTTCTCATATGTTTACATCATACCTTCTTAGAGAAATTCCAACCCAGAAATAACCCAAATTACTTCCCATACCTCTGCCTGGAAGAACATACACTAAGTGGGAATACTGATGCTGCTACTACCATTAATTCAGTCACCAAATTTTACAGACCCTTTAACATTGTTTCCTTTGTCAGAGGAAACACCTTAGACACCTTGTCTACTCTCCTTCTCAGTGGATCTACTTCAAAAGAATAAAAAAGAATGGAAAATATCTATTGTTTAAAGCCTTTGCCACATTATCTTCCAAGAAAAAAAAAAGGAATTATTATTTATCACATATTGTAACACAATCTTTCAATTCTGGTCTGGATCTCCAAGCCTAACCACACCATAATCTCACTTCTCCTGCTGTATTTATCACCAAGTTATTCCTCTAATGTTGTAACTTCTCCATGCTAAATGTATATTACTGTCTTTGAGGGGTTGTATTTTTATACATGTATGATGATTAATCTAAAAAGGAAATTAAGAAAATAATTCTATTCACAACACCAAAAATAATAAAATACTTAAGGATAAATTTAATAAAAGGAGCCAAAACTCATACTGTCAAAATAATAAAATGTTGTTATACAAGATTTTTTAAAATCTAAGTGCATTTTATAAAATATCCTGTTTGAGTCAAAAGAGTTAACATTAAAGTGCAAATACTCAGTAAACTATCTACATATGCTATGCAATCCATATCAGAAGCTCCAATGACTTCTTTGTAGAAACTGACAAATTAGGGGCGCCTGGGTGGCGCAGTCGGTTAAGCGTCCGACTTCAGCCAGGTCAAGATCTCGCGGTCCGTGAGTTCGAGCCCCGCGTCGGGCTCTGGGCTGATGGCTCGGAGCCTGGAGCCTGTTTCCGATTCTGTGTCTCCCTCTCTCTCTGCCCCTCCCCCGTTCATGCTCTGTCTCTCTCTGTCCCAAAAATAAATAAAAACGTTGAAAAAAAAATTAAAAAAAAAAAGAAACTGACAAATTAATTGTAACACCCATTTGAAATTCCAAGGACCCGGAAGAGCCAAACAATTATGAAAAAGAAGAAAGTAGGAGGACATTGACGTTCTGCTTTCAAAACTTTCTACAAAGCAGTGGCAATGAAGACTGGGGTACTAGGGGGTACCTGGGTGTCTCAGTTGGTTAAGTACCTTACTCTTGATTTTGGTTCAGATCATGAGCTCATGGTTCATGAGATGGAGCCCCCCATCATGCTCTGCACTGACAGCACAGAGCCTGCTTGGGATTTTCTCTCTCTCACTTTCTCTCTGCACCACCACCTCCAAGTAAATAAACTTAAAAAGAAAAGAAAAGAAAAGAAAAGAAAAGAAAAGAAAAGAAAAGAAAAGAAAAGAAAAAAGAGGAAAGGAAAAGAAAAGAGAAAAAAGAAAAGAAAAGAAAAGAAAAGAAAAGAAAAGAAAAGAAAAGAAAAGAAAAGAAAAGAAAAGAAAGACAGACAGACTGACTGTGGTACTGGGACAGAGATAGACATATAGAAAAATGGAATAAAATTGAGAGCACAGAAATAAATTCATGCATCTATGGTCAATTGATTTTTGACAAGTGTGCCACAACCAGTGGTGGGAAAAGAAAAATATGTTCACCTAATGTTCCTGCAACAAGTGAATAGCAGAAAAAGAATGAAGTCAGATCCATTTCATAAACCATATACAAAAATTAACTCAAAATGCATCAAATAATGAAATGTAAGAGCCAATACTCTAAGACTCTTAAAAGAAAACAAAAGGGTAAATCTTCATGACCTGGGATTTTGCAAAGGATTCTTAAATATTACACCAAAATCATGAGCAACAAAAGAAAAAAAATAGATAAATTGGACTTTTTCAAATAAAAATTTTTGCGCTTCAAATAAAAAAGTAAAAAAGACAATCGATGGAAAGAGAGAAAATATTTGCTAATTATATATCTGATGAAGGACTGGTATCTAGAATATATGAAGAATCCTTACAATTCAATATAAAAAAAAACCCCATTAAAAATTGGTAAAGGATCTGAATAGTCATTTTTCCGAAGAAAATAGTCAAGTGCCTAATAAGTACATGAAAGATGCTAGACATCATTAACTGTCAGTAAAATACAAATCAAAATCACAAGAGACAACATTATTCCTACCAGCATGGCTATAATAATAAAAAAAAAAAAGACAAATAGTGAGAAGTATTAGTGACAATGTAGAGAAAATTTAACTTTCAGAGCCTGCTAGTGGAAAAATGGAACAGTACAGCTGCTTCAGAAAACAGTTTGGCAGCTCCCCTAATGATTAAACAAAGAGTTATGATCCTCTACTATGTATATATATATACAACAAAAATAAAAATGTATATCTAGACAAAAATATTTTATATGAATGCTTGTAGCAGCATTATTCATTATAGCTAAAAAGTGCAAGTAATCAGTGAAACAACCTAAATATCCACCAACAGAGTAATGGATAAGGAAAGTGGTATATACGTACAATGGAATATTATTCAGCTACTAACAGGAATGAAGTAATGACACATGTTACAGATTGTATGGATCTCGAAAGCATTATGCTAAATAAAAGTTGCCAGACATGCATGTTCATGTATTATATGATCTCATGCATATGAATCTCTGGAATTGGAAAATCTATACAGACACAAGAGAGATCAGAGTTTGCTTAGGGCCTTTAAAAAAAAAACAAATAAACAAACAAACAAGAAAACTCTTCCTTTCTATTCCAAAAATGACAGTGGTCATTCTGAGGTGAAGAGAGAAAATTGGGATTGCTGTTGAAGGCCAGTCCTGCCTGCATGGACAAGTGCCCTGGGGTCTTCATGTCACTGGGGCATTGCAGAGCTATCCCCTCTTCATTTTTGACTATGGAAGTTAATGAACAAAAGAAATCTCCCAGCTCAGGAACATCTTGTTCATCTTGGGTGGCATTACACCACAATCCCAAGGTACTGACTTTGGTCCTTGGGTGGCATTACACCACAATCCCAAGGTACTGACTTTGGTCCTTAGACTCCTTTCCCTCCTCCAGGGTTTTACCCAGAACTCAGGTCCCTGGTAAAGCCACTTGTGTGTATTCTGGGTTATAGGGGAATGAACTACAGGGACTGATAGCTAAAGGACATGAGGTTTTATTTTGGGGGTGATTAAAACGTTCCAAAATTGTGATGATGGCTCAACTGATCTCAGTATACTAAAAAAACACTGAGTTGTATACTTAAATGGATGAATTGTATGGTCAGTGGATTAGATCCCAAAAGACTTTGGTTAAAAAAAAAACAAACAAACAAACACAAAAACAGAACAAAACAAAACCCCAAACAAACAAAACAACCATTTAATTGCTCTCAATTTCAAAATTTGGCCAGGAAACAACATAGACAGCTAGTCTCTGCTCCTTGTGGTATAAGTCAGGGTCATTTATGGCACTGCCTTCAGGTGATAGCTCAACAGGTTTAAAAAAAAGAAAAAAGCCAAGATGGCTATACTAACATGTGGTGCCTCCATTATCTGGAGGCCGATCAAATCTCTCTCTCCATGTACATGCCTAAGCTTCTGTATATGGATGCTTAATCTCAGGAGGGTAAATGTGGAAGCTACAGGTCTCTCAAGACTGATATTAGAGATTTGAAAATGTCACTTCCATCACACTCTAATGATCAATCCAAGTCACAAGTCCAGCTCAGATTCAAGGTGAAAGGAACTAGATTATGCATCTTCCATCTTCATGGATGGCATGAGAGGTGGGATCATAAGAAAAGGGGAAACATTGTTGGTGGTCCTATTTGGCAAAGGTTTACCCCAGTATTCCATCTTTAAAAAGTCATCAACCGACAAGAAATTACACAATGAAACAAAAATTCTAGAGTCTGTTACCTTTCCTGCATTCCCTGTCTTACTCCTTTATAGCCAAACTTTTGAAAAACTTTTATTCTTTCTTCCCATTTTCTCACCTACCACTAATCCATTAATCCACTCTAAAAGTATATACCAAGCACCATAGTTGTCAAATATTAAGCTCATCTATTTCAATTCACCTTTTAAATAATTTTATAGGAGTTTCTCATTCTCTAACTCATTCATGAAGCCTATAATCCTCTGTTTTAAATTTATTTTTTTTGAGAGAGAGAGAGAGAGAGAGAGAGCCAGCAGGTGAGAGAGAGATAGAAAGAGAAAGAGAATCCCAAGCAGGATCTGTGCTGTCAGCACAGACCTCAAGGTGGGGCTCAAACTCATGAACCATGAGATAATGACCTGAGCCCAAGTCAAGAGTAAGACACTCTACTGACTGAGCCACTCAGGTGCCTCGTGAAGCATATAATCCTAAGTCAGAAGAAGGCTTATTAGTTTAGAACTTTAACAAAACAGTAAGCTAGAAAGCTGTATTCAGGGAATAAGATTTGTCAAATTTGCATTATTAGAGTCAAAGCCTGGAGGATCCCATTCATAAAGTTTACCTGTATGTGTAGAAGAGGGAATAACAATAAAAACTAACTGTAACATTTATTTCTCACTTATTGTATTAGGCACTTTTTAGGTATTTATTAAGTTCTTTTGACCTTACTATCAGGTAGACACTTTTATAATGTTCCTGACTTTATCCATTCAGGAAACTCAGTGAAATTGTGTTAAGTGACCCCCCCCCCCACACACACACACACTCACACACTCACACACACAATTTAATATAACTAAATATACATCCCTATCTATCTACCTACCTACATACCTACCTACTCTATTATCTGTCTCCTATCCACAAAGTATAAACTCTGTAAGATAGGAATGTGTATACTCAGCTGGGTGCTCAGTAACCATGTTGACAAAATCAATGACTAAATAAATAAATTTATTTGTGCTTTTCCCATCTTTTAAAATTTGTTTTTGCAAGATCAAGACATAAATCATACGCATTTCAATATGCTGCTTTTCACTAACATGAGCGATGTTCTTTTTTGTCACTATTCTTCAATAGGCTGATTTTTTAACTGACTGGATAATATTCTTTAACATGAATAAAAAAGTTTTACTATCTAATTCCTTATTGTTGGTTATTTGAACTGTTCCTAATTTGATACTACTGTAAAGTATAGTGTAATAAATATTCACATTTAGAATTTATCTTAAGTGTAATTTTTAGGACAACTTCCTAGGAATTAATAGTATCAGTATTTTTGAAACTGTGTGCAGATTGACAGGGTATCACCTATGTATTTTCCACCAAGAGTAGGAAAAGAGAACACCTCTTTCATTTCATTTTTGGCAACACTGGTCATAGAAGTTTTAGTTAAGTTGTAGATTCACTTTCTTCAAGAAGAATGGCCATATTTGGTTTTCATACTTTCAAAAACCATCAATTTAAAGCCGCAACATAGACGAAGAACTTTTGCAGATGGAGCTGTTCTTGGAACTACTCTTCACTTTGGATTTCACAATTGATAACTACCCGAGAGTTTCCATCCCTAAGTTCAGGGCAGTTTTCTTGAATGTTTGCAAAGTAATTCAGTTCATTACTGTTGCAGAAAGAAAAGAAACTATAACTATCAACCTAGGTAGGTGGCTTGGCAAGAAGTTAGAGAGAGGATATAATCCATAGGAAATATTGTACTCCCACACCTCCTCTGTCCAGGATTTGTTATTGAAGTTTTTGTCTTCTACTAGTACATACTCCAGTTCACTACCAGGAGATCCTCACCTTTCATTTTGACTTTAATTGAACCTGTCATCTCCTGCCAGTGCTCCTACATGAAGCTTTACCTATCACCTTCATTTCCTGAAAAGCCCATCCCTTACTCTGTTGTCCATGCAAAATTAAGTCCTCTAATAATCACCATGCGCCATATCAATTCAACTAAACTCCAGCATTTCCTCCACAGCTAAGTCCTATAACAGACACTTCTACATCTACTTATCTTCCATTTCTCCAGTTTTCCCAAAGCACTGTGCTGGAATTATCCCCCTTTTCCCCACTGTCTTTCCCTAATCAATCACTTGTAATCCCTAGACCCACTATTCACACAACTCTCCTGTGTCATGATCAAACTACTCACAATAGTTAACAACAATTCTTGGTTATATTAAGTTCAGGTATAGTGTATTTAGAATCTCTTAGGGAAAACAGAAGAAAAAGAGAGTATTATCCTCTGTCAGGGCTGGGCACATCGGACAGATTATCAAGGTTTGCCCAAGTGCAGGGTGGTGTTATTTTAAATTAGACAATACCTAATATATTTGCGCTATTCATGTAATATAGAAGGATAGAATATTGCAGTTCTCCATATATAATGAGATTGATTTTTTAATGGGCTTCAAAAAGACGTAATAGCTATGATGAAGTGTAACACAGAATTTCCTTTTAGTAAAGACTTTCAGATATGTGGATGCTTTTAAATGCGATGAGGTTATTATTCAAATATATGCATCTAGACCTTCACACACACACACAAAAAGGCCAACTGCTCAATCTCTGGGATACTTGAGCAGTTACAGCCAGAGGGCTGGTCTGAATGATCTGGAGGTCTTTTTAAATGGAATTCTGTATTTAGAATCTGTTGTCTGTATTTACTTTCTTCGCAGACCCAGTGAACCTGGCAAGCCTATTGTAATTAGAAATTACAATTTAGAGCTGGAGCAAAATGGAATGGTTAAATGTAGACACACCTAGGCAGCAGGCGGCCCTTCTGGCAGTCTGTTCTATTGTGTTGTTCTTGGTGATTTCTAATCCAATTGCATATTTAAAAAACTTAAACATTTTTAAAACGGAAAGAACTGAAGAGAGAAATGTTTTTCTTTTACGGGGCCTTGGTATCTCCAAAAGAAAAGCAAAACCCTCCTGCCAAAGGAAAATGTTTTTGTCGTATTTTAGATTTATCGTTACACATGGGTGGGAGGATGGAAGAAGCCCAACATGTTTCTTGCTGTCATAATTCCCTTTTTATGCCTTTGTTTTAAATGTTGTCATTGAGTTCAGGGGCCAGGAGAGGGAGACGTTAATATGGAGATCATAGCATGGGTCTTTTTGAGAGCTTTCTTTTGTTCTTGGTTCAGTTTCCACCAGGTTAGACTGGGAGTACTGCTGAGGAGGCCACAGGATTGAGGGTAGTAAAAGTCAAGAATCTTTGTTTTCAGTGATAATCTTATAACAAATGGGAGCCAGGTGTGCAATATTTGAGTTGGCTGCTTTTCAGGGTTTTTATTTATTTTTCTTTAGGCATGCAACAACGAGGCAGGCTAGAATGAAAATACAATCTCATAATGCCTATTTTGGGTGGTTTTTAAAATTATTGAGTAATTACAACAAACTATAAGGAAAATATGAATAAAGATACAAACTTGGGATAATGCATAAACTTTGGATTTCTCCCAAATACAATAAGTCTTTTATCCTTAACTGTGCCGATCACATGAGGCCACCCATCTGGTTTCAACTCCTTCAGACATACACCGTTTTAGGTCACTGACAGTATTCATGGATTATGGAGTCAAAGAGGTGGAAGAGACCTAGAAATGATCTAAAAAACCTTTTGTTTTGCCTGCTCAAAGTGTCTGGTCTAACTCAGCGGTAAAACTGCAATTAACGATGAGTTCTTCCACTTTCAAGCTCAAGGACACTTTTTTCCTTATAACATTCTTCCTCTCGTTTTCATAATAGAACGATCAGTAAATGATAGAGTTTTTAAATAAGCACAGTTGAATTCATACATACTCAAATCCCAATATTTTCCATTTCACAAAATATCACAGCCTGGGGGGGGCCTGGGTGGCTCAGTCGGTTCAGCATCCTACTTCAGCTCAGGTCATGATCTCACAGTTTGTGAGTTCAAGCCCAGCGTTGGGCTCTGTGCTGACAGCTCGGAGCCTGGAGCCTGCTTTGGATTCTGTGTCTCCCTCTCTCTCTGCCACTTCCCCATTTGTGCTTTGTCTCTCTCTCTCAAAAATAAATAAACATTAATTTTTTTTTAAATATCACAACTTGTAGAGGACTTTGTCAATCATCGATTTCCCCATCTTTTGATTTCTGCAGCCTGATTTCCTTTAAATAAAACTCCCACCCATGTGCTCCTCATTGGGCTGACTACATTCACAATTCTACTAGAGCCACATCAGCCCAATGGGAATGCCACATCACCTGGGCCACCATGATTGGGTCATGCCCCCGATCCCTGAAACAAATCCGTCTGAGCTAACTGTAGGACTTGTACAAATACATCTTTAATACAGGTATCCTCTAGGTGTTATGGTTGTTAGTAGGCCACAGGAGCATATGAGTAAAAAGGAAAGCATTTGAAAATGTAAGCTATTCAGTGAAAAATAAAGATCCTAAAAGTACATGGAAATGGGTAAGATAAGGGCCTTGTTTCAGAGGTGCTAAATTATATGAGTTCAGAGAAGTATTAGTGCTACATACATTCACTTTACTATGCATTTTTCTGAACTCTTGTAGTAACCAAACTCTACGTTCCTTACATATGAGACTGGCACCCCAAATCATTTTTTTTCCAAAAATGAGGTAGTAAATAAAGATATCAGTCCATTTGGATTTTCATTTTTTTCTTTTATCCCCATTGAATTCTTAAATATTACTGCATTTTTAAAGAGTTACTCAGAACAAAATCTATTCTAAGATACCACAAAAGGGGATGAGAACTAGGATAATTGCATGAGAAAAGGAAATGTGTGGATATTTTTAACATTCCAACTCTCTATTACACTTAGAGATGATGATTACGAGTAGGAATCCAATAGGGAGCTAATCCTGTCTTATTACAAATGTGTGTATTCGTTGGGACATAAAACATTCCTATATTTATGGAGAAAAATAATGTTGAGTTGTATATAAAAGTAGTCAGACACATTCGATTTTTTGTCTTTTCAGCAAATATTCTTTTTTTTTTAATATGCTTGAACTATGTTCCCTTTTTGTTTTCCTGTTATTGACACAGTATGGACTAAGACCATAAAGGAGATAATTTAAGGACAACTTCATACCTGAAAAGTTGAAATCATTGGTTTCCCCTCACAGAGGACTCCCTGGGGAACATAATACAGGGAATCATGGGCAATTTACTACTAGTTGTGATATGTATCTGTCTGATATAAAAAACCAATGGTTTCCTTATTTTTTTAAATAAAAGGCCTCCCTGGGGACCAAAGAGTAGAAGGTCAGAACAGCTTCCTAGTTTGCATGCCTGTTTGTTCTCCAACAGCAAACAATCCTTCAGGTAATGACACTTTGGTCTCTGGTGCAGTGGATGCAGCCCTGTGTGCTCTGCCACACCTACCGCTGTGCTATGATTACAGAGAAGTTTTTACCTGGATGGAAAATGCAGGATTTTCAAGATGAAATATGCCCCATTCACTTGCTACTCTCTTACTCAAACTTGATGCACCTGATAGCCCTCCACTCCTTAATCCAACTCTGTTTTAGAAAGAGAAAATCTTTGTCACATTTCTACATACCATTTAAGGCCCTGGTTTGGTTTGTTTTCTTCCTGAGCCATTTCCTTCTACTGAAAAATTTAGGACACAGCATAAGAGCATAGCAAAGCATCAATGACCTATAAAATATACTGGGCCAAACAGCTTAACTTGATGCCAAATTTGGTTAAGATATTTGTAAACATCTCTGAAGGTGCTGATCTATTTATGTGTGTGTGTGTGTATGTGTGTTTAGAGGAACACATATGAACATGTGAAATCAAAATGAATTTTCATTTTAGAATGGTCTTTTAGAAAGAGTTTTGTTGAGCCCTTAAGCATCATTATGGACGACATAAAACAATGCAAAGACAGTATTGGTACACTTAAGCCAAGCTGCAGTATGAGACTTAGTGGCAAAATCTATCACTTTCTTGTTACAGTCAAAATTCTACAGTGTTCTTTAAATTCTTTCCACTGAAAAAAGCTATGTGGCTTTTGCTGTAAAACCACATGTCCAGGCTCTTCAATCTTTACAATCTTATTTGAATAATGTGAGAGAAATGTGTGGTGGTAGGAGATATATATATATATATATATATATATATATATATATATATACACACACACACATATATATGTATATATATATATATACATATGTATACATAAACATATACATACACACGTGTGTGTGTGTATATATATATATACATATGTATATATCCTGTCTTATTGATAACATTGTGATTTCCAAAATGAATGAAATTTCAACTATTGAAAAATGAGAGGGAAAAAAGAAAATCTGAAATCCTCGTGAAAATATTCCATGAAATTATTGCAATATTTGCTAGTATTGACTAAACCCCTAAATGAACTTCATCTGACAAACTGTGGTTTCCAGTTTTGGATGACTGGATAAAAATTTCCACGTATGATGAATATTGTACTGTTGTATTTAGTTGTTCCACGCAAAAGCCAACAGTCCATAATGATGTTAAATGATATGTATTACACTAAGTAATACTTAGAGATTTAAATGATTGGGGAAATCTGATATAGAGGAACTATTACACTGAAATACACTATAAAATGATTCAACTCTAAGAATGGTGAAATAATTTTTCTATTATAATTTATAGCAATAGGTAAAAATTAATAAAGTATTCCAGCATCATAACTATTTACTTTTTCTAATATAGTTTTATAAAAATTACCTTTAAGAATTGATTTTATCCAATGGTGGACTGAGCCTTGGGAAGAAGAGAGGGTTAAATAGGCAAAGTACAGATTTTCCTTTTTTTAATTTTTTGTTACAGTGGTGAAAATAATAAACAGGGCACTATAAAGGTAGTTATATGACACTAGTCATTTGATAAAACCTGTAAGATTTTACCGCACAAAAATTACCCTTAATGTATACAAATTAAAAAAGTAATATTTAGGAGATTGGAGGATTTCACGATAAAATGTAGACTGTGATTAAAGAATCTAACTATATTATAAATTTATGAAAAAACTTCACTGAAGGTGAAGGGGGGAAAGATGTTAACCAAAGTCACATTGGAAAAGAGGAAAGACTGTAAGACTAAAGGCAAAAATAAATGAACTTAAGCAGTGTACTCTAGTTGGTTGTTTCCCATGGGAGTAGGAGTTACAATTCTAATGCCATAAGTCTTGGATACTGGAATTAAACAATAACTGGATCCCAGATGGTAGGAGCCAGGTTTCTTAGTGTTGGAGTGGGAGGTTACAGATAAGCAACAAGAGGAGGCTAGAATCCATGTGGTAATGCATTAAAGTTGTATGTATTACTTGTTTATATCAGGATGGACTCATCATAATGCTGATTTTACTTGATGTATACACAGATAAATAATACAAAAATATTAAAAGACGCATATAAGCAGGCTCACATACTCACATTTCCTTGCTTTATTTTTAGATTATAACACAAGGACTAAAATAATTATCTATAATAATATAATAACTTAATAAATGGAGGAGAAAAAAATCTCTGCAGAATTCCACATAATTTATATACTTTGCTGTCAAGGAAGTGGAGCATAACTCCCTATAATTCAGGTGGGCTGTAGACAGTGACTTACTTTCCAAGAGTAGGGCATGGAAAGTGGGATAAAGAGTTATTTTACAGCAGGGAAACTTTACCTCATAAACCTAACAAAGCTTACCTCAGTCAAGTAGGTGATGAAGGTTAAAATCAATGGTGATAAATCATGTTGATGGATGGATGGTACCTTTGATATGATGTGATGTAATGAGAATGGCACTTCACTTCTGTGATTTGTCTCCCAAAATTATAACTCAAGTCTAATCATGATAAAAAAAAATCTAAAAAATCCCAATTGAACGACATTCTGCAAAATACCCACTGGTGTTCCTCAAAAGTGCCAAAATCAACAAAAGTAAAAACGACTATCTCAACTCAGGGCCTTAAAAGACATGATAACTAAGTAGAATATGGTTATCTTGGAAAAGATCCTGACACAAAGGAGTTTTGGTAAAAACTAAGGAAATCTGAATATAGGCTTTAGTTAACAATGTGTCAATATTGGTTCAATAATTGTGATGAATGTACCATGATTACGATAAAACATTACTAATTTTAAGTATAGGGAAACTCCCACTATCTTCACAACTTTCCTACCTATCAAACACCATTCTAAAATTTACAAGTCACTTAAGAATTGATTTTAATTTAACTCGGAAGGAATGATAAACTCTTCACATCTTTGAAGGCTTTGTATTCACACTCAAGTAAAATTATTTTTACTCTCAAACTTCTTTGGTATCATCAGAACCTTCAATAACCTGGTGCTTGCCTTGCTCACTCCCACCTCTTTTATTGTTCCAGTCATTCTTATCTCTGGCAATGAGGTACTCTTTCCTCTTAGAATACTTACCCCTTCTTCAAAGAACACTATAAACCCTAGTTTTAGAAGACTTTCCATATTCATTTTCAATTTTCTTACTCAAGAATATTTGTCTCTTATACTTAATCTTTATCCCAAAATTTAGCATGGAAATATTTAAGATCTTACATTACTCATTATTTTTTGTGTATATAAGTGTCAACTCTCCAAAACGTGAATATGCATTAGGTTGTTTACTTCTCTATTCTCCTTAGCCAATAAATCGAGCTATTTTTTTTTTACTAGATACTATATTGATTTTATAATGTAAATTCTCAAATACATATATACTTACATATGTATACACATATACATACACACACATATATACACACGTGCATATGCACGTGTGTATATATGTGTGTGTATGTGTGTGTGTGTATACACACACACACACACACACATATATATGTACATATATATTTACATATATATATTCAGAAAGTGAATACATTTTCCATTGTTATTCTATTTGAAGATAAAGAAATTTTTTATAAATATTTTTAAGTTAGAATATGGGAGCAGAAAATAAGTATATGAAAAATAAAGGTAAGACAGAAATACAGAAAGAAATATTTAGGTGGACTAGGACTAAGTAGGCCAAAGAGAGATTATAGCAATTTTAAGGAAGAATTTGTTCTTTTATAAAAGAGTAATAATAATATTTACAAACAGTAAGAAAAGGGATTTATTTTTACCCATTTGTATCTTTAGTAAATATGTATATTCTCCATTTATTTTAACAGAGATTCCACATATAGTGAAGGGTTAAATCCTTTAGACAAGAAGGTACTTGTACTGCATTGCTTTATACTTACTGAGCAGGAAATATCTTAGAGAATTTTTAAAGGAACAGACTTGGTTCATATGGCAGGAAGACACAACGTTTCCAATAACTGTTCTGAATTCCTTCCATGTTTAATAAATAAGAAGCTGGGTGCATGGATACTCAGGTCACATTTCTAAATGCTCACAAGATCTTAGTGTGGTCACGTGATTACATTCTGGCCAATGAGATAGAAGTACAAGATTTTTTGACAAGAATTCAAGAATCTTCCAAGAATCTTCCTCAAAAAAAAAAGATAGCTGGCACATTTTCTTTATCACCTTTTTGTTATTCTTTCTGATCTTTAATTACCCAGATATTCCCTGAAGGAGTATTTCCCCCCATCGGGAATCATAAAATTGCTTTATTTTTTAGTTTTGTCAAAAGTCCAAATTGTCAGCTGCTATTTCAGATCTTCAAATAAGAGATAAATTAATTTTGATCAAAATTGGAGGGTCTGAAAGAAGAATAACACCAACTCAAGAATTTATTTAAAATTCAATCCATCAAAGAAAATACTCCCTCCCAAGTAGCAATCTTTTAACTTTAGGAATTCTGAGTTGCACTGAAAAACTTGAAAAATGTTGAAAATAATGTGTTTAAGGATCTGTCTGTGGAAAATAGTATACAAACTGATAGAAGTTTCAGTCTTTCCTTTAAAAAATATTATTACATTGAATTCACTATAGTCACATGGTTTAAAGGATTCAGCTAATATCTGGTAGCCCATCAACACCTAGAACTAAATATGATACATTTTAGAAAGGAAGGGAGGAATAAAATGTTTTAGATAGTTTTCTCAACTTTTCAACTCAGATATCATCATCTCTTTTTACAAAATAAATGGTACTGTCTTGGGAAGTCAAAAAAGTTCTCTTAGGTCAAGCAGTTTATAAGTGGTAGAGCTTGGGTTTGTACATGGTTTGTTTCTCTGAGTTCTTACAACATGTTAGCCTGTGTCTAGTGAAGGAACAGTGAAGGAATTTTGTTGTCTTTGTTGGTATTTTTGTTATAGTTTGAACATGCATGTACCTGGAGGAAAGTTTCCTTTAGGGAAGAAAACAAGGAAAAGTCTAAAGCTGTTTGTATTCAGTAGATAAATCAGAGAAGTATGAGAAAGTTCACAACACTTCTTTGAAAAGGAAGATTGCTTCCTTCTTGTTATTTTTATGTTAATTGCATAATATTCACTGGCATGTGGAAATAATAATATTTTCCTCCTACTCATACTCAGCCACTCAGCTATTCTCAATCTGAGTCTCTACAGTAATACATTAGAATTTTTTTTATTGTCTGAAACACGGATAGGAATCTGAAAAAAAAATGTTAAATCAGATTATGAATAAATGGACACTAGGTTCATTCAGTTTGGAAAGGAATGTAAGATCTTGATTTAGTTAAATTTGTTTTTATTTTTATGAGGATTCTTAAATTAAGTGCTTGAGTAAATTTACTGAAATGTATTTCATAGATACCAAGAACATCAAACTTTCAGAAGTTACTTTACTTTTTGGCAAATTGTTGTTTCTTTAAAGTATTTCAAACACCCAATAAAAGAAAGTCTTTCTCCATTAGTACACTCACAGAAAACAACATTTGGATAGATAAAGTGAAATGAATCAGAAACACATGGATTGCATTTCTTTAAAAATAAACATGAATTTAAAAATTATTGGAAAAGTGTCTAGCAAATGGGTTATTCTGAAATCAAAACATTTAAAAAAAATGGATTAAGGAGAAAAAAAAAAAAAACACCAGAAAACTGCTTTTCAATTAAAGCAGAACAAAAGGTAATTTTAATTATTTATTATGTTATTTCAGAATTCTCTGTTTTGATTCAGGTAACAATATTTCATGTAAATTAATAAAGTCACATATAAGTCATTGTCCTATTTTGTACATACAGAGAGAAGCAATAATCCTGTCCTCCTGACCTGGCTTATAAGATTATCTTGCTCTTTTCATCCTCCCTCTTGCAATGGAATAAGAGAACAAAGTTAAATATGGTTGGATCATTCAGCTTCAAAAGTGGTCTCGGCTATTTGCAGGTTGTGTTTGTGTAAGTGCCCTGTACAGTACCTGGCACTTAGGAAGCACTTAACACATATTTGTTAAATAAACAAATTAACTGAGATTACCAAGAGTCTTAGATATGAAATTGTAAAATGATAAAGGAATTGAGTCCTAGTGAAATTAAATGATTTACCTCTAAGATTATGTGAAACCAGAATGTGAATTTATCTTCAGGTTCCCTGCTTCCATCTATATTGACCTCACTATCTAAACAAGGCTTTTTCATAACTATAAATTTAAAACCATAGTGATAGTTAGTGTTAGTGAGAACTGAAGAAGTATGGGAATATGAAAGTTAAAGGGTAGGGTCCAAAAATGCCTTAGTTCCTATCCATTCTTTGAACACAAAAATGCAGAAGAGCAGAAAGATGGAGTGGGTGTTAGGTGAGAAAATGTTCAAATACTGAGAATTCCAAGGAAGCCACACTATCATTCATTACATGAGTCATCTCAGTTGTTTTCAAAACATCACTAGAATTTTCTAAATATGGATTTGCCTTTGAGTTTCATGATACTTTCAAATCAGATCATTTCATCATTGATTTTTATTGTGGAATATCTCACAAACTTAATAGCAACACAAACTTAAAACTTTCAGAGCGAAATATACTTGAGATATTATCTATGTCTCATTTTTTTCTCATATGAGTATCTTTAAAACAAATGATTAACAATCGGTCTTCTTTAAATTGCAATATAAGCAAAGTGTCATATATTCCTTGGCAACAAATTAATACGATCTTAAGAATATCAAATTTGTTTAAAGTTACTCAAATTTTTATTCCACTATAATTTAAGTACAATAATATAGTAAACTAAATGTGATTTTTTTCTTCAGGAACATAGGTTTATTTCTAAAACTGGGAGATTTTCACCATTTCATCCTGTTGAAAGCTATCCAAGGAAATGGGAAATATAGCATGACCTGTCTGTTTATTGACTTAGGAACTTTTGACAATGTTAAATAAAATTTATCTACAAATTATAACAATCAATGAATAACTTTTACATATGAATAAATTTATTTTCAATGACTGTATCTTTGATTTTTTTCTTCATTAGGTCAGTGGAGAAAGTGAGTTGGGCAATAGTGGAGTTCACAACTTGATTTGTACTGAAGAGAATAAAACCTACAGAGGTTAATTTCATACAGGTTCACAGAACTAGTTAGTAGCCAAACTAGGATTTGTATGATGCTAGCAGGTAGATTAATATGAAGTAAAGATTTAGAATTTACAACCAATGGAAAAAATAATGTGTAAGACTGCAATGCTGATATTTGCTATCAAATAGCAAAACTTATGTCTGTTAGACAATTATGGGCAATCAATATCTCAGAGACAAAGGATAAAATTTCTCACTGAAGAGGTGTTCGGAACTTCTAATCCTATATACCTTCTTAGTCATCTTTCAAGAACCAACTCTCTGTGGACTACTTTTCTCCTTTTCCACCAACCAGATAAGGTGATATATATAAACTCTCTCCAATGTACTCCCAGGATACTCATTTCATAATTATATAATCACACTTACCAAAAGTACATTGCATTGTGATTATCTAGGTGTATGAATTTCTTTTCTGTTAATACAAATTCAATTCTGGAAAGAAAGGCAGTGGGATTTATTCATATTTATATTCTTAACATTTGGTCTAGTACTTACTATATAATAAAAGTTTAATGAATGAAATGGAATTTAAGTGCATAAATTAGTATCAAAATTCTAAGAAGATTAAGTATGAAAAAATTTTAAGGCTATAAATAAAATATACTATCTATAAGAGTAAGCTATAGGAGCCATATCACAAGGTATAGCAGCAAAGCTAGAGTAAGCAAAAAATCAGAAAAATTAAATAATATTGAAACATGTAAGTAGTCCAGTGATGTCACTGAAATCACAACAATGATGAGGAATTAGACAACTTAAATCAGAACTAACCAATCTAGGCGAAGGATCAAGGCCCAAATCAGTGGCCCAAGTGATAAAACCCTTGGCTAAAGCCAATGTTTCAAGGTAGACATCGCTGTCAAAGTAGAATCAAGCAAAATGAAGACAGAAATTAGCATCTCCAAAAACAAGACTACTTTCATGGACTGGAAGGTTTGTTTAAGTAATATAATATATTTTCAAGAGGCCACTCTTCATGAATGCACCTTCAACATACCATTATAGCCAGCCCCTCCCCCCGCCCAGGGCTGGAATTCTGAGGCTGGTGTGATAAGGCAAAAAAAAAAAAAAAAAAAAAAAAAAAAAAAGGAGTTCAATGCTTTCAAATCTTTGAAATACTTTCTAATACTTTAGAACAGCCTATTCCTTTAAGATTCTTTCTAATACTTTAGAACAGCCTATTCCTTTGAGATTCTGGGTTAAAAAATATTAATACATACACAAAAACATACAAATGGACAACCCAAGTACTCCTATGACTCTAGATAGAATGCTTGGAAAGAAAGTCTAATTATGGAATTATTTTATATTCTATATACAGTATACATATAGTGTATATGTATATTCTATATATGGAATTGTTCCATATACTGTATATAAAATATCGGGTTAGCTGAATTTAAAACATGGAAAAATTATAGGTACCTCCCACCACAGGTAAGCCAGTGATTAATTGGGAACTGTTAATAATTTTTGCTTGTTTATTTTTCAGTGTTCTAATTTCGCAGTGGTGTCCTTTAAGATGATGGACTTACTTGTATACAACAAATACAGAGTTGTTACTAATTTTTTATATGAAAATAATGACAATAATAATCCAACTATACGAAATATAGGTGTGCCCATAATTTAAGAAAAAAATAGTATCTCACGTATTTTAAAGGGCTTATACATGTACCTTATTTAAATTAAAAAACATTTTTAACAGTATGTAATTAAATTTCCACTTGCCTTAGGAATAAATTAACTTTTTGGTTAAGGGATTTTTTTTTTTTAACTCAGAATTAACAAGCCTACGAAGATGATTTAACCATATTGAAAAAATTAACATCCACCCAAAGCCCTCTAAAGATTCAATATAATCCACATAAAGATACCAAAGACATTCTTTACATAAATAAAGGAACATTGCTAAAATTTGTGTGGAACCACAAAATACCTGGAATAACAAAAGCAGTTCTGAGAGAAAAAGGAAAGGCTGGAAGTATCATGCTTCTGTATATGAAACTATACTACAAAGCCATGGTAATACAATTGTATTGTACTGACACAAAAACAGATGCAGGGGCCAACAGAACAGGAGAGAGAACCCAGAATTAAACCCTGGAATATATGGTCAACTAATATTCAGCAAGGGATCCAAGAATACCTGATGAGGAAAGGGTGGTCTGGGACAATTGGGAAAACACATGCAGAGCAATGAAAATGGATTCCTATCTCATACTACTCAAAAAAATTTACAGAAAAAAAATCAAAGAACTAAACTTAAGATCTGACACTATAAAACCCCTAGAACAAAGTGTAGGGAAGAAGCTCATTGATATTAGTCCTATCAGTACGTTTTTGGACATAATGCCTAAAGCAACAACAACAAAAGAAAAAAAAATCAAATAAAACTTTATCAAACTCAAAATGAACCATTAAAGGAAGTGAAAAGACAACCCAATAGAGTGGGAGAAAAATTTTGCAAACCATAAGGTATTAATATCCAGAATATATAAAGAATTCAGTCAACTCTATAACAACAAAAATAATCTGATTAAGAAATGGGAATAACTAAATAGCCATTTCTCCAAAGAGGACATCAAAATGGTTGACACATAAAAATAAGTTCAACATCACTAATTGTCAAGGAAACACAAGTCAAAACCACAATGAGTTACCATGTCATATCAGTTAGAATCATTACAAGAAGACAAGAAGAGTAGTACTGGTGAGGCTGTGATGAAAAGAAGACCCTTATATATCACTGGTTAGAATGTAAATTGGTCCAACAATTATGGAAAACAATATGGAGGTACCTCAAAAAATTAAAAGTTGACCCACCATATAATCCAGCAATTCTACTTCTGGGTACATACCCAAAAGGAATGAAGACAGGATTTTGATGAGGTATATGCACTCCCATGTTCATCACAGCATTATTCACAAAAGCTGAGATATGGAAATGACCCAAATGTCCATCAATTAATGAGTGGATTTAAAAATATGGTACACACATATAATGGAATATTATTCACCCTTGAGAAAGAAAGATATCCTCCCATTTGTGACAGCATGGATGGGCCGTGAACACATTATGCTGAAAAGTCAGAGAAATAAAAGTTTACGATATTGCTTATATGTGGAATCTAAAACAAGTTAAACTTGTATAAAACCATAAAATGGTGGTTATCAGGGTATGGAGATTAGGGATAAGAGTGATGGTGTTTATATCAAACTAAAAAGCATATGCACAGCAAAAGAAACCATCAACAAAGTAAAAAGGGAACCTACTGAATGAGAGAAGATATTCTCAAATGATATATTTAATAAGGAGTTAATACCTGAAACACAAAAAGAACTTATACAGCTCAATGCCAACAACAAAAAAATATGGTTAAAAATGGTATGATGACCTGAATAGAAAGTTTCCCAAGAAGCAAACAGGTGGCCAAGAGACACTTAGACACTTGAGATGTTTAATATCACTTATCATCAGGGAAATGTGAATCAAAACCACAGTGAGGTATCACTTTATACTTGTCAGAATAGCTAGAATCTAAAGGAAAATAACAACTCTTGGCAAGGATATAAAGAAAAAGGAACCCATGTGCACCATTAGTGAGAATGTAAACTGGTGAAGGCACTGTGGAAAACATTATGAAATTTCCTCAAAAAATTAATAATAGAATTATAATAATATCCACTAATTCTACTGCTGGGTATTGGCCCAAAGAAAATGAAAACACAAATTAAAAAGGACTATGCACACCTTTGTGTATTGCAGCGTTA
Organism: Lynx rufus; assembly: GCF_022079265.1. Taxonomy (NCBI): domain Eukaryota; kingdom Metazoa; phylum Chordata; class Mammalia; order Carnivora; family Felidae; genus Lynx; species Lynx rufus. Next base: position 154,790,160 of record NW_025814823.1, read on the forward strand.
TTTACAACAGCCAAAATATGGAAGCAAACTAAGTTTCCACTGATAGATAAATGGATAAAAAAGATTGGTTATATATACAAGGGAATATTACTCGGCCATAAAAAGAATGAGATCTTGCCATTGTGACAACATGGATGGACCTAGAGGTTATTATGCTAAATGAAATAAGTCAGAGAAGGGCAAATATCGTATTATTTCAGTTATATGTGGAATTTAAAAAATAATGAATTTACAAAGAAAATAAATAAAAATTAGACACAGAGGCATAAATACAGAGAGACAGTTGACAGAAGGGAAGGAGTGGGGAGAAGGGCAAAATGGGTCAAGGGGAATGGGAGCTACAAGCTTGTAGTTATGAATGAGTAAGTCAGGGGAATTAAGAGCACAGCATAGGGAATATACTCAACAGTATTGTAATAGCATTTGTATAAGATGGTACGTACACTTGTGGTAGGCATAGCATAACGTATAGACTCATTGAATCACTATGTTGTACACTTGTAACTAATGTAACACTGTGTGTCAATTACACCTCAATATTTTTTTTAAAAAATTAAATATTTATTTTGGAGAGAGAGAAAAAGGAAAAGATAGAGTGTAGCGGGGAGGGGCAGAGAAAGATGGAGACACAGAATCCAAAGCAGGCTTCTAGGCTCTGAGCTCTTAGCATAGAGCCCATTACAGGGATTGAACTCACAAGCTGTGGGATCATGACCTGAGCCAAAGTCGGTTGCTTAACTGTCTGAGGCACTCAGGTGCCTCTACCTCACTATTAGTCTTTTAAAAGGTATGGTGTTTAAGGGTACAAACCTGTAGTGAGTAAATAAGCCAGTAGAGCTCTAATGCTCAATATAATGAAAACAGATAATAAAATTATAGTATAATTATATTTGATAAATATGATTGTTGATATAGTCATATCATAATATATAAATGTATGAAACTAATACACTGTACACTTTAAATTTATATGATGTTATACATCAAATATGCATGATAATAAATGGTAATAAAACATCATGGGGATCATTTTATAATGTATAAAAATAGTGAATCACTGTGATGTACATCTGAAACTAATAGGATATTTTGTGTCAATAATACTTTAATAAAAAATAAAATTTTAAAAATAAAATTCATACAACACTAAGACAAATTTGAGCATAATCTGTTTTTTTTCTTTTGATAATACAGAAATCACTGAATTGCATAGGGAATAATTTTACATATATATTGAACTTATTATATACAAATTATTATTATATTAACTGTGTCTCTATATTGCCATTTTGGGGAAGGAAATTTCTATCTGTCATTAATTATTTTCTTACAAGAATTAGCACATTACCTATGGATCACAACGCATGTTCCATTTACAGAAATGTAAATGTAGAGTGGCTGGAATACAGTGTTACAAGAGGTGATGTTGCAAATGCCTTGATTGGTGCACTGGAGTTTTATTCTGGAGGCAAAGGAGAATTGTAGAAAGCTGTTTAAGTAAGAACGCACAAAAAGTTTGCATTTTAGAAGGACAGTCCTAACTTGATTAGAGATAGAAAAGAATAGAAAACAAGAGGTCTAACGGGAGGCAATTAAAACAGTCTAGAAGGGTCTAGATAAAAACCAACTAAATAGTCCAGATGAAGAATATCTGCACCAAAGCAATGGCACCAGAAAAGAGTAATCAAAGACAGTTTCCAGGAAAAAAAAAAAATGTATACACTGTGATTATGTGGAGCTTAATCCAGAAATTCAAAAGTAAATCAGTATTAAGAAATGTGTTAAAATAGTTAATTATATTAGCACATAAAGCACTCATTCTTACCTTTGCTCAGAATATAACCTTCTTCCCCATACGTTTGGAAGGTTTACCCCACCCCAGACCATTCTGGTGTGATAATATGTCCCCTCTACAAGAGACCATAATTGACTACTCTTTTTAATTTTTAATTTTGTAATGTTTATTTGTTTTTGAGAGAGAGAGACAGAGACATAGCTTGAGCAGGAGAGGGTCAGAGAGAGAGGGAGACAGAATCTGAAGCAGGCTCCAGGTTCCGAGCTGGAGCACAGAGTCTGATGTGGGGCTTGAACCCATGAACCGTGAGATCATGACCTGAGGGAAGTCTGACACTTAACTAAGTGAGCCACCAAGGCACCTCTAAACCACTCTTTTTTTTTTTTTTTTTTTTTTTTTTAAGTTTATTGCCAAATTGGTTTCCATACAACACCCAGTGCTCATCCCAAAAGGTGCCCTCCTCAATACCCATCACCCACCCGCCCCTCCCTCCCACCCCCCATCAACCCTCAGTTTGTTCTCAGTTTTTAACAGTCTCTTATGCTTTGGCTCTCTCCCACTCTAACGTCTTTTTTTTTTTTTTCTCCCTTCCCCTCCCCCATGGGTTCCTGTTGAGTTTCTCAGGATCCACATAAGAGTGAAACCATATGGTATCTGTCTTTCTCTGTATGGCTTATTTCACTTAGCATCACACTCTCCAGTTCCATCCACGTTGCTACAAAAGGCCATATTTCATTTTTTCTCATTGCCACGTAGTATTCCATTGTGTATATAAACCACAATTTCTTTATCCATTCATCAGTTGATGGACATTTAGGCTCTTTCCATAATTTGGCTATTGTTGAGAGTGCTGCTATGAACATTGGGGTACAAGTGCCCCTATGCATCAGTACTCCTGTATCCCTTGGGTAGATTCCTAGCAGTGCTATTGCTGGGTCATAGGGTAGGTCTATTTTTAATTTTCTGAGGAACCTCCACACTGTTTTCCAGAGCGGCTGCACCAATTTGCATTCCCACCAACTAAACCACTCTTTTTAAAGGGGCATTTACTGTCTTTCTAGAGCCCCTTATTCTGTTTATTTTTCTACCTAACAGTAATTGCTATCTAACCCCGCCTTATTTATATTTTTATTACTTGTTCATTATCTGTCTTTTAAAACTTTATTTATTTTGAGAGAGAGAGAGAACAGGAATTAGAACAAATTTGAGAGTAAGTGTTCAAAATCTAGTTATGTGTTATGGATATGACTGAATTCATATATGTAAAATACATTTGGTATGACTTCAAAATTTTAAAAGTAAAAATAGACAAATATTTTCCTTATAGACCATCATCCCAAATGCCAACCTCACCCTCAATGAAAAAAACATCAGGAGTATTCCTACTAAAATTAAAAACATGAATATAACAATATTATTTGCCTCCACTCTCATTTTTAATTTTTTTGGAGCAAGTAGCCAATATAACTCGACAAAGGAGAAAAGATATGAACATTTCAAATGGTGATTTATCTGGAAAATTCAAGAATGGAAAGAGAAAACTATTACAACTAAAAAGAAAGCTAAGATTTCTACAAAAGGGGAATAAATATCTATGTGACATTTGAGTAAGAAAGGTTTCCTTAGAAAAGACAGAAAAATGGTAAACTGATAAATATTTTAAAAAGACTATGTTGAGATGAAAACATTTCAATTAAAGGAGACAATGAGTTAAAAACTAGCTACAAACTTGTAAAAGATATTTGCAATGTAAAGAAAATTTTGACAGTGGCCTGGCACCTAGATTTTAATAAAACTCCTATGACTTGGTAACAGATATTCCAAATACCAACTAGGAAAATGCATAAAGTTTGGAATAAAAAATGGAAAATTAAAACATAAGAACAACCTGAATTTAGCTCATATTTAAAATGAGAATTCAAAGCAAAATGAAATACTTCCCATCTATCAAATTTATCAAATTAAAAGACCTTTTATAACAAGTTTGAGTGGGATGTAAGTGATTATATAAGAAAACACAAAATTATTATTACAGTAGTATTTATAATAGAGAGTTGCAAACATATACCCATGAAATAAGGTAGTAGGTCTAAAATAGCATGCAAAAATCTATCAAATATTTAAATAAGAGATAATAACTTCCCTATCTAAATGGTCTCAACATACAGAAATATATAAAAAGCTGTCCAGTTTGTTCCTGAAGTTAGCATTTGTCTTCCACTAAACAAAAGTTATCACTAAAAATTAATCTTTACATTAGTTTCACTTGTGAATATAACGTAAAATACCAGGTAAAATACAAAAAAAAAAAAAAACACTTTGAAATAATATATAAAGAGAGGGATGAAACTTCACTAATCTTTATTTAATTCCAAGAAAGCAAGGATCTTATTGCATTAAAAACATGTATTGCAGGGGCGTCTGGGTGGCGCAGTCGGTTAAGCGTCCGACTTCAGCCAGGTCACGATCTCGCGGTCCGTGAGTTCGAGCCCCGCGTCAGGCTCTGGGCAGATGGCTCGGAGCCTGGAGCCTGTTTCCGATTCTGTCTCTCTCTCTCTCTCTGCCCCTCCCCCGTTCATGCTCTGTCTCTCTCTGTCCCCAAAACGTTGAAAAAAAAAAATTAAAAAAAAAAAAAAAAACATGTATTGCAGATACAAACAGATGTCAGAGAGCAGAACCCTTAGCTTACCCCATCCCAAATTTACAATTAGTTATCATTCACATCCAAGTAAATAAACTGTAGAGTAATCCTAAGACTGGCAGAACAAACTCTACAACTAACCAGAGAAGCCACACTGTAGAGGTTAGGAAGGGCATACAAAGTGGTGAGGAGCTGCCCACACGAAGAGGGAACTGCAGGCATGGAGGGGGAAAGCGCCAAGGAGCACACAGGAGGAAAACAAAGCCTCATTAAGTCTGGCCTTGAAAACCAGTGGTGCTGAATTCCCTGAGCTTGTATAACCAGTGGGACTGGGAACCTGGAGCTAGAAAAGCCAGTTGATTCAGCACTAGGCCAGCAGGGAGGGCAAGTGATAGCTGGGTCCCTGCTCTTAGAGAGACAGTAGCCTGTGGAGAGGCAACATGGAAACAACAGTTGACAACAACACCTGGGGCAAATGGAAGGAAAATCTGTTTAAAGGTTTTTTATTCTTATTTTTATTTTGAGAGAGAAAGAGAAAGAGTGTGAGTAGGGGAGGGGCAGAGACAGAGAGGGAGAGAGAAATCTAAGCAGGTTCTGGGCTGTCAGCACGGAGCCATAGGCTGGGCTTGATCTCAGGAATAGTGAGATCATGACCTGAATCAAAATCAAGAGTCTGTCACTTAACCAGACAGAGCCACCCAGGTATCCCATGGAGGGAAATCTGTTTAAATGGATTTCAGAGATGTTGGGGGACTTCTCCAGATATGAAGGAGATAGCAGGTGCCATCCCCCCTCCTGCACCCCAACATAAACACAGAGACATCTGAAGGAAGCTACTCTGCAAAGACTCTTGCTACCTAACCTGCTAGTGGTGTAGCCTGCCCATCAGTTCTCCTGGGGATTTGCCTATTCCAAGCCCACTGTCCTCTGTCCTGGTCTGAGTGCAAATTTTGTTAATGCAAATTTTTTTGGTTGCAAATTTTGTTGGTTGGTGTACCCCAACCAACCCTGTATACCTCACCCCTGGCTGCCACCAAATTTCAGGGAATTCAGATCCGGCCTAGGACTAGTTGCTAGTGCAAATTTTGCTAACATTACTGCCCCACCTCCTGCCATCCTGTCTGGGTCTCACTAACACCATGAAGATCAATCACATTTTACAACAGGCAGGAAGTGGGTGCAGACCTCTGGACTAAAAGGGAAATTGACCAAGAAACAATAGCGGGACGCAAGGAACACACATAGGAGACTCCCATGAAGTGCCAGGTTCTGATGAACAATGGACACTGCATTGCAGGGCACTATCGTACCTCTTCGTAAAGCCACTATTTGTAAGAGCAGAAGACATAGCTAATTTTCTTACAGATACAGAGAGGTAGACAAAATGAGGAGACAGAGGAATATGTCCCAAATGAAAATAAAGGACATAATCACAGCAAGAGATATAAGTCAAATAGAATTAAGTAACCTGTCTGACAGAGAATTTAAAATCGTAATCATAAAGGTACTGACTGGACTTACTGGATTTTGTTGTTACCCCAACAAACCAAAGTCCAAAATCAGACGACTTCATGGGTGAATTCTACTAGATATTTAAAGAAGAGTTGGTACGTATTCTTCTCAAACTTTTCCAAAAAGTGTAAGAGAAAAGAAAACTTCCAAATTCATTCTATGAGACCAGTATCACCCTCATACCAAAACCAAATAACGACATCAACAAACAGCAAATTACAGGCCCATATCTGTGATGAACATTGATGTAAAAAATCCTCATCAAAATAATAGTGAACCAAATCCAACAATGTATTAAAAAAATCATTCACCATGATCAAATGGGATTTATTCCCCAGATACAAGCACGGTTTAATATTCATGAACTAAACAGTGCAATACATCATATTAATAAAATAAAGGATAATAACCATTTGATCCTCTCAATATAAGCAGAAAAAGCATTTGATGAAGTATAGCATCCATTCATGATAAAAACCATCAATGAAGTAGGATTAAAGGGAACATACCTCAACATGATAAAGATCATATACAAAAACCCACAGCTAATATCATCCTCAGTGAAGAGAAACAGAACTTTTCCTCTATACTCAGGAACGAGACAGGGATTTCCACTCTCTCCACTATTACTGAACACAGTACTGGAAGTCCTAGCCACAGCAACCAGACAACACAAATCAAAGCATCCAAATTGTCAAGGAAGAAGTCAAACTTTCACTATTTGCAGGTGACATGATACTTTATATTGAAAACCTGGAATACTCCACCAAAAATTGCTAGAACTGATACACAAATTCAGTAAAGTTTCAGGATACAGAATAAATGTAGAGAAATCTGTTGCATTTCTATACACTAATAATGAAGTAGCAGAAAGAAACATCAAGGAATTGATCCCATTTACAATTGCTCCCAAACCATAAGATATGTAGGAATAAACCTAACCAAAGAGGTAAAAGATGGTATATTCTGAAAACTACAAAACACCAATGAAAGAAAATGAACGTGACACACAAAGAAACGGAAAGACATTCCATGCTCCTGGATTAGATACAAATATGGTTAAAATGTCTATACTACCCAAAGCAATGTAACATTTAATGCAATCTCTATGAAAATACCACCAGCATTTTTCACAGAGAGAGAACAACAAAATCCTAAAATTTGTATGGAACCACAAAAGACCCCAAGTAGCCAAAAGCAAAGAAAAGTAAAGCTGGAGTTATCACAATTCTGGACTTCCAGTTACATTACAAAACTGTAGTAATCAAATTAGTATGGTACTGACACAAAACTAGACACATACATCAATGGAACAGTATAGAAAGTCGAGAAAGAAACCCACAATTACATGATCAATTAATCTCCATCAAAGCTGGAAAGAATATCCAATAGGAAAAAGACACTCAGAATGGATTTAATATCTAAGTGTAAGACCTGAATCCATAAAAATTCTAGAGGAGAGCACAGGTAGTAATGTCTGTGACATCAGCCATAAAAACATTTTACTAAATAGGTTTCCTGAGGCAAGGGACATAAAGGCAAAAACAAATTATTGGTACTACATATAAAATTCTTCTGCACTGCAAAGGAAATGATCGAGAAAACTAAAAGCAATCTACAAAATGGGAGAAGATATTTGCAAATGACATATCTGATAAATGGTTAGTATCCAAATTATATAAAGAACTTATGTAATTCAATACCCAAAAAACAAATAATCCAATTTAAAAATGGGTAGAAGACATGAACAGACATTTCTTGCAAAGAAGACATCCAAATGGCTGACAGATGGAAAGATGCTCAATCTTTTGGGCATCATCAGGGAAATGCAAGTCAAAACTATAACAAAATATCACAGGAATGTCACAGGAATATCACAGGAATGTCACACCTGTCAGAATGGCTAAAATAAAAAACACAAGAAACAACAGATTTTGATGAGCATGTGGAGAAAAAGGAACCCTCTCACATGGTTGGTGGGAATGTAAACTTGTGCAGCTACTGTGGAAAACAGTATGGAGATTCATCAAAAAGTCAAAAATAGAACAATCCTAGGATCCAGCAATCACACTAGTGGGCATTTATCCCCAAAATACAAAAGCACTAATTCAAAGGGATACATGCACCCGTATGTTTACTGAAGCTTTAATTATAATAGTAAATTATGGAAGCAGCCCAAGTGTCCATTGTATAGATGAATGGAGAAAGAAGATGTGGTATATAAAGGTGTGTGTGTATACACACACACACATACACCCACACACAATGGAATATTATCCAGTCATAAAAATAATAAAATCATTCCATTTGCAACAAAATGGATCGAGATACAGTATAATGCTATGCAAAATAAGTCAGAGAAAGACAAACACCATGCGATTTCACTCATATGTGGAATTTAAGAAAACAAATGAGCAAAGGTAAAAATAAGAGAGAAAGAAAGAGACAGGGAGAGAGTGAGAGAGAGGGAGGGAGGGGGGGAGAGAGAGACAGAGACAGAGAGAGACAGAGACAAACCTAGAAACAGACTCCAAACTACAAAGAATGAACAGTTGGTTACTGAGGGCAGGGGTGTGGGGAGATGGGTGAAATAGGTGATGGGGATTAAGGAGTGAACTTGTGTGATGAGCTTGGGATGTTGTATGGAATTGTTGAATCACTATAATGTACATCTGAAACTAACATAACACTGAGTGTAACTGTAAGAGAATTAAAATAAAATAAAAAACACATTGCTGTAACTTACTGCATTTATGGAATTACAACCTATGAAATCACAGTAAATAAAACAATTAGGAACCATGCAATGAACTTCTACTTCTTCTGGCAGTGTGTAAATAACTAGAACTAAATTCACCCTGGTATGGTAAACAACCACAAAATGCATGAGGCCACTGTTTTCGGACTGGGCAACAGGCAGTGCATACTGCCATTCCTGAGAAAACAGACACTCGGGAAACAAGTCCCATGATTATTCTGGATCTCTACAGGAAGCTGGAGATGAAGCAGAGATCAGTGTTACTGGCTGCTTACCTAAGGTTTTAGTGGAACAGCTGCTATGGGGCAACCACAGATAATTACTGTCAGGTAGTACTGAGAAACAGTGGAGTTCCAGCCTGAGTCAGAAGGAAGAAAGCATCTCAGTCTCAAGAAAGGTCCTTTTTTAGGAATAAAGTTCACACCTATGGTAATAGTTACACTAGACTGGTCCTAACAAAGCCAAAACCCACGTCTCAACAAAATCATTAAGTGAAACATAATTTGGAAGTAGAATTCCACCAAAAAAGAGGAGCTTGGAAAAATTTGGGTTTTCTAAGGATGCACTCCAACTTGGACCTCTGTTCAAGATGTCAGTGAGAAACAAACAACACTAGCACAACACTCTTCAGGGGAATTACCCAATATATAATCCAAAAAGCTTAGCACACAATCAAAATTTGTTAGACAACAGGAGAATTTAACCTGCAGTTTTAAAAAGAAATTAATCCCAAGATATTTCAGATACTGGATTTCATAGATAGATGTATAGATCAATCAATAAAATATATAATTTATCAATTGACTGATTATATATATATATATATATATATATATATATATATATATATTAGATATTAGAGAGAAAGAGGGGGAGGAGAGGGAGGAGAAGGAGCAGGAAAGGCAGAGAGGGGGGGGGAGACAGGGATTGAGAGACTTAAAGAAAAATATGGTATTAATGAGTGGACAGAAAATCTCAGGTGAAAAATGGAACCTATATAAAAATGGTGAAATGGGATGGGAAATTCTAGAATTAAAAAGCATAACTGAGAGGAGCCCGGGTGGCTCAGTCATTCAAGAGCCCCATTCTTGATTTTGTCTCAGATCATGATTTTATGGTTCCTGAGTCAGAGCCCTGCTTTGGATACTCACTCTCTGCCCGTTCCTCACTCACATGCACTCACTCTCTCCCTCTCAAAATAAATACTTAAAAAAATATAACTGAAGTGAAAAAAAAGTGCCCAATTTTCCTGACAGCAGATTCAAAAAGGCAACAAAACAAAACAAAACAAAACAAAACAAAACAAAACAAAAACCCGTGGTGGGGAGGGAGTCAGTCAGTTCAAAGCAGATCCATATAATTATGCAATTTTAATTAAAGAGGCTTTTTTTTTTCAACGTTTTTTATTTATTTTTGGGACAGAGAGAGACAGAGCATGAACGGGGGAGGGGCAGAAAGAGAGGGAGACACAGAATCGGAAACATGCTCCGGGCTCTGAGCCATCAGCCCAGAGCCTGATGCGGGGCTCGAACTCACAGACCGCGAGATCGTGACCTGGCTGAAGTCGGACGCTTAACGACTGAGCCACCCAGGCGCCCCTAAAGAGGCTTTTTATAGATATTTTATTTACAGTAAGACTGGTTCCCTTTCCTAACTTATTTTTAGTATTTTTATAACATTCTTGCAGGATTTTTTTTCATGTGAACTTTAATGTCATATTGATTAGCTCCCAAAAAAGTTGATATTTATAATAAGATTAGATTAGTATTATTTGTATACCTAAAAGTAACACAATGTTATATGTCAATTATATCTTAATAATGGAGAAAAAACTACAGATGTAGTTAATAGTATATGCATATAATAGATTTTCTAAGATGGCTCTTTGGAACAGCATCTCATGAGATCTTGGATTCTTGAAAATGTTGTCCTATGGCCTTGACAATTAAAGGACAGCTTGAATGGATATGAAATCCTTAGTTTATACTTTTTTCTTAACATCTCTTTCCATCCCGCTCTCCTCTTTCTCCCCCTTCCTCAATACTTCTTATCTTTGACCTGAATTGTATATCACTTTTTGTAGTTGTAGAATGATGCTACTTTAATTCAATGGTCCTTATGAATGTTTTGCTTTGTCTGAAGAGCCCAAGGACTTTCTCTTTTATCTTTAGATTTATAGTACATATCCCATAGTGGACACATTTGATAAGCATGTGTCACTTTTCTCAATACTATGCGGGCTGGTTGAGAATGTAAAGTCATATCTTTAATTACTTGTAAGTTTTCTTTGATTATAAAAGCTACTTATTTCTGTGATACTAGTTGGTGCAAAAAGGGTCGTAACTAAAATTCAAAAGAAAAATCTGAAGAATATATCCATAGGGTTTTTGTAAATCTCTGAAATACTCTTCAGGATCTAGAAAGTTGCATTTATGTGTAGTTCTGTGGGCATACACAAGAAAGAGGACCCCAATCCCTCACATGACTGACCTTAAGTCCCTACATGAGCAGAAAGTGAAAGCTAGACAGACTTCTAAGCTAAGTGAGCAGGAAAGCATGCCCAAACAAAAACACAGATCCCTCATAAAAGGTGGAAGATTCACTGGTTCAAGCCATTACAAGGAATGTGTCAACAATCATTGGATGACCATTAAGCTAACTTAGAATAAAATGGACTGGCAAGGTAGAAATGTAGTTTTCAGAATTGGCACATTATAAAACATTTAGTTTTAAATGTAAATTAATTACATATGCAAATGAACAGGAAAGTACGGCCCACATGGAAAGAACTAAAACAGTCAATGGCAAGTATCCTAAAGCTGATTTCTTACCTCATTCCAGGTGTTGGACTTACTAGACAGACTTTAAATCAGTTCTTATAAATAGTTCCAAAACTAAAGAAGACAATGTCTATAGAATAGAAAGAAAACTATAAAACAGTGTCTCATCAAATAGTGTATATCATTAAGAAGGCAGAAATTATTAAAAATAAACCTAAAATCTTAGAGATGAAACGAATTAAAATTAAAAATTCACTAGAAGGACTTAATAATATATCTGAGCGGGAAGAATCCAGAATCCAGAAACATGAAAAAAGGTAATTGAAAATTGGGGTTATCCAGTCTGAAGGAGCAGGAAAAAGCAAAAAGAATGCAAAAGGGAGCTTAGCTCAGAGATCTGTGGGACTATATGTAGCATACCAACAATCACAGAATGGAAGCTTCAGGAGAAAGAAAAAGGATATTTGGTCAAAACCTCCCCAAATTTTATGAAAAATATTAGTTTATATGTCAAAGAATTCCAATAAACTCCAAGTAGAACAAACTCAAAGAGATCCTACAGATTCCCTGCCCCCCCAAAATTTGTGACCTAAAAATTAAAACTCGTAGACATTTACTACTTTACATAAAAATAATTTTGGCTAGAGATGAGAGAGTTTGATTCTAACATGACATGTGCTTTAGCTGCATGGCATTTAAAAAAGAGCCGATCTTCTTTCTTAGAATTTTTTTTAAAATTTTTTTAATGTTTATTTATTTTTGAGACAGGGAGAGACAGAGCATGAACGGGGGAGGGTCAGAGAGAGAGGGAGACACAGAATCTGAAACAGGCTCCAGGCTCTGAGCTGTCAGCCCAGAGCCCGATGCGGGGCTCGAACTCATGGACCGCGAGATCATGTCCTGAGCCGAAGTCGGCCGCTTAACCGACTGAGCCACCCAGGCGCCCCTCTTTCTTAGAATTTTAAAACTAGAAAATATTCCCATTCTTGCTTCACCCCATCGTTGGGAACACGTCAGTTTTGAAACGGACTAATAATACAGTTGTTAAAATCGTTCAGTATCTATGTGTGAACGCTATAGACCATCGATTTATAGATCACGGCGTTAGCAATCTGTGCTGTTCGCTTCTGCTCATTGGCAAGAAGGTAGGAGAGAGAAACCTTAACATCAGGCGTCTACCGGCCAACCACTTCACTAGGGCAGGCACATTAAACATGTACGCCACTAGTTCTTACTTGACTACATCTTCACACCAGTTGCACCAGGTACACTCATCCATTTATCCCCAGTAACCTTAGCGTCAAGATGCAGAAGCAATTAACTCTCTCTCCGCGAATCGTCCCTTGACAACATTTAGCAGCCCCAGGAGCACGGATGCCTGTGTGTAGCATCCTGCAGGACAAAGACAAAGCTGAAGAGAACCCCTGGATGCCTAGTGTAATTATGAAGACAATACCCATGAATGTTCTTGTTGGAACAAACTAAGCATCCTTGAATATTCCAATCTGGCTAAGTGTGTAGCAAACACCGCCTTTACTTGTATTTTTCTCTCCTCCTACATAAAATTATAAATTTGGAGTCATTTGCATTATAGCATGTACCTTTTATTAATTATGAAAAAAAATACAGATTCCTCTTAACAAATGAAATGAAATTCAGAGCTGAGTAAATTAAAAAGTTGATTTTTCTTTGCAATCTTCTTCTCCTTGTTATCCTCTGGAAAGAAGCAACATTCATTGAAAAGAACTGAACCCTCCTCTGTTTTAGAATAACCTCGATTTCTCTTTTTAAATTTTAATTCCTGTATTACTTTTCCCTTACAGAACACTTCTCCACATTAGCTAGAATTCTATTCACAAATAATTGTGTAAACTAAAATATATTCTCAGCCTAACATCTCATCAGTAAATGAATTTTACTTGCATCATTTAAAACTTTTTAAACCCAATTTAAAAAAAAAATTTTTTTAACGTTTATTTATTTTTGAGACAGAGAGAGACAGAGCATGAACGGGTGAGGGTCAGAGAGAGGGAGACACAGAATCTGAAACAGGCTCCAGGCTCTGAGCTGTCAGCACAGAGCCCGACGCGGGGCTCGAACTCACGGACCGCGAAATCGTGACCTGAGCCGAAGTTGGCTGCTTAACCGACTGAGCCACCCAGGCGCCCCTTAAACCCAATTTTTAATAAGTTTCATATTAGGACATTTCTATGCTGAGGAATCTTCACTTCTTGACATTGCTTTCATTATCAGATACAGCCAAATATTTCTTAATAATATCAATTTTGCTTAGCTCTCAAAACTGTTTCCATATGCTCTTGTAAACTATTTATTGGCAATAAGTTTTTTAACAAAAATAGTTAAAAATTAAATAATTATGGGTCAAAATGTATTTTCACAAACATATTATCTAAATCCCAGGGGGGAAAAATGGTAAAAATCCTAACCTTATTTTATTTGGGGCTAGTTTTGTCAAATTCTTGATCGATACATTTGTATTTTGGTATGTTTAATTTATCAGTTGAAACCATATGCTTTTGGATCTTAGAAATAAAATATTCTTTCCAAAATCCTTTTGTCTAATCCTCAGTCTTTGAACTGGTGTCATAATAGTAATTTCAATCAAGGGAATCGATTCACTGTGACTAGTTAGCAATTATTAAGAAACTAAGCTTTCTAACCTCTCATACTACATTGCTACAACAATGCCTACTAATCATAATCTTTGAACATCAACAAAAACTATTAACATTCAGTCTAAAAACCCAGTATTTGTAGAAAACCAGCCCTTTACAGATATTACCTTATGCTTCGGGCCATACCAACCTAATAAATCTCTTGACATAGAAGATATAATGATGAAAAAAATAGTTTATATTATTTCCTAACAGTTTTCAATTTTTTAATTTTTAAAAATGCATCAAGTTATGTATTATACTATATATGCATGTGGATAAAGGTGTGTATATACATAAGGAGGCTCAATATATGTGTGTTATATTGGGAAACCAATGTAATGAATTGATTGAATCAATTTCAACTGGCAAATTTATTATCTACATATTTGTTATTCTAATGGTCACACAAATTGAAACTATATGCTTAGTGGACTTGTGCCTAAGGGCTGCAATTAATGGCTCACACAATCTTTATATCTAGATTATTAGTTCAAATCCCGTGTAGGATGCTACTACTTGAATTGCTCCTGATTTTGAAAGCTATTCAATATTCTGTTACAAATTACAAATTTGGTACATTTAATTTTATTTTAAGCTATACTTGCACAAGGACATTGCATTATTTTTTCCCTAATTATCTTCGTCTGGCTTTGTGTATCTCATATAAATAGCTAAACGAAAAATAAAACGTAATCAATAAACCTATAGTAATGAAAGTTTCCAATACATTTTATTAAATGTTTATTTTTGAGAGAGAGAGAGAGAAAGAAAGAGCACAAGTGGAGGAGAGACAGAGATGGAGGGTGAGAGAGAGAATTCCAAGCAGGTCCTGGGCTGTCAGCACAGAGCTGGATGCAGGGTTCAATCTTATGAACCCATGAGATCATGACCTGAGCCCAAATCAAGAGTCAGATGCTTAACCAATGAGGCATCCAGGTGCCCCTCCAATACCTTACTCAAAAAAACCAACTAACTAACTAAGTAACTAACTAACTAAATAAATAAAATAATGCTGTAATAGAGGACCATAGATCAATTTCTCTTATTTCCTACATTGAAGACAGAGATGTAGAAACGGAAGAGGAAAAGGGCTAAATGTTCTTTCAACGTGGGAGGAACTATTTTCCTAAGGGGGTCTTCCAGACACTAAGCACATGTCAAGATAACATAGTGACAGGTGACTAATGTGGCTGAGTTGGAAGGCAGCTATGCTCACCACTATACCACCTTTTTTTTCCTCCATCATTCAGCTTTTTTTTTTAATATATGAAATTTACTGTCAAATTGGTTTCCATACAACACCCAGTGCTCATCCCAAAAGATGCCCCCCTCAACACCCATCACCCACCCTCCTCTCCCTCCCACCCCCCATCAACCCTCAGTTTGTTCTCAGTTTTTAAGAGTCTCTTATGCTTTGGCTCTCTCCCACTCTAACCACTTTTTTTTTTCCTTCCCTTCCCCATGGGTTTCTGTTAAGTTTCTCAGGATCCACATAAGAGTGAAAACATATGGTATCTGTCTTTCTCTGTATGGCTTATTTCACTTAGCATCACACTCTCCAGTTCCATCCACATTGCTACAAAGGGCCATATTTCATTCTTTCTCATTGCCACGTAGCACTCCATTGTGTATATAAACCACAATTTCTTTATCCATTCGTCAGTTCATGGACATTTAGGCTCTTTCCACAGTTTGGCTATTGTTGAGAGTGCTGCTATAACCATTGGGGTACAGGTGCCCCTATGCATCAGTACTCCTGTATCCCTTGGGTAAATTCCTAGCAGTGCTACTGCTGGGTCATAAGGTAGGTCTATTTTTCCATCATTCAGCTTTAAGTGCTGGTTTTTAGTTCCCCAAGAGCTGCAGGACTGATACTTGACCACCTGACTAGGGCCACTTGGGGGCTGGGCACTGGGGGGCAGCAGGCCTCCAAAAAGAGCCAAAGGTAGAGGAATCATGTTATCCACACTCTAGTGTAGATCATAGCTTATATAACTTGGAAAAAATGCTAAGTTATTATAAGTAGTATGTGTTTTTCCTTTTATATGAAGAAAATGGCTTTGATGTGGAAGGGAGAGCAGGATCTCCCTACAAAGTCCGAGACTCTGACAGATGACACAGTATGGGGAGAGTGGAAAACGCTCAGTATATTTAGAAAAACTGGGCCCGAGTGCAAAGCTAACATACTCATTAAACAGATTTACCAGGTGGCTGCAAGTTTCTCATTTTAGGGTGAGAGAACCAAGGGAGCAAAGATACCATGAATACATACTAATTTATAGGTATTTCCAATGCAAAGATTAAAAAGTGACTGTTTTGTGTTTTATAACAAAATCTCATAAATCCATCTGTGGAAAAAAAGAACTACTTATCAATTTTATGAAAAAAAAGTACATAACGTTAAAAATAACCTAAGTTTGACCACACTTCAACATTTAAAGATAAAAACTCAGTATTTTTAATGATAACAGCAAGAAAGTCACTCATGTTTTGTGTGTCATTGTGAACAAGGAAGAAGCTATTTTTTTCTCATTTTAATTTGCTGGTCTGCATGCTAAACTTGTTTTATGTTTGTAAATTAGATCCAATCTAAACGTATATGTGAGATTGGAATTTGGCAGCCTTCACACTTCTGTGTATGTTATACATATGAGGTTTGTTATGTACAATATAAACTTGTTGCTTAAACTTCCTTATTTTTTTATTAACTTCCTGTTTGCAGACTGGTGGGAAAAATTATTATCCTGGTAGGTGTTTGAACAGCTTGAGATCAGTTGACCTGGGAACCATTTTTCTATGATTTAAGTACTTGGCTGAAGTTTAAACGCTGAAGAAGTTTGGTAGCTAACATCCTTTTTAGGCTTCCGTTTTTACCTCTTTTTTTTTTTCAAAAGTGGTAATCTAACCAGGATTTTAAAGGTCTATATTATTTTTCAAACACAGTGATTTTTTAAATGGAACTTTAATTTACATGGGCGTTTGCACTAACAGTCTAGTGACTCTATAAACTACAATTAAAAAGCAGTGCAATAATTTTACAGTGCTAGCTAAAGTCTTCATTTCCTAAATTCTAAGTATAGAGTATCCATCGCTGCATCAAGAGTAATAATGTTAAGGAGAAATAAGTATATTGAGGGCAAGTTATAAGGCTTAAGATTTTTAATACGAGGATTCAAATTGTCATTTTTCCCTCACAGAGTAGAATCGTCATAAGTGAAAATAAGTGTCTCTTTATTCTATTTAGAGTCATCTTTTAAAAGTACATATGATGAGCAAAGGGTGTACAGTTATAAATATATATTTAAGGTGTAATGGTGCACAACCATCACTGTAACAGTAAGTAAGGCCATGCCACAGAAATGAAGAAAACATACTTCAACACGTTGAGAAAGTTATTTCCAAAGCCTGGCCCATTAGGTTGAGACCAGAGGTTTCCAGATATATGCCCACATTTGCATGAAAATAAATATTTTACATTCCTGCGGCGACTTGCTACATACTTGACAATGGATGGTAGCACAGGCTCCGAGAGAAATGGGGGAAAAAAATGAGCTGCCAAATTATGTGAAGTCAACCCAGGTGGAGAATGGAGACCAGATCTTTGCTAAGGATCTACCTAGCTAGTCTGTGTTTTCATCAGCCATCTGCTGACTCAAGGACCCCTGGGATATGGGGGAAACAAAGTCCTTTGGGGAAAAAGTGGCTATACTGTTCCTTTAAGCTGCAAAAATCTTTCGCACTTGGAGTGCGCCTTTTCTACTGGTCCTGTAACCGTTTTAGGAACGTTTATTACCTGTTAATTAAGATTAGAGTACTAAATAGAATGCCAACACAATTATTTTGCTGAAGTCTCCTGGACTCAAACTACTATGCACACATTCATTTTCTCGAGTACTTTTGCTTCCCAGGAGGGTCAGTGCATGAGCTTCAACAGGGGTCAGCAAAAATTTCTGTAACGGACAAGAGAGTAAATATTTTAGGCTTCGTGGGCCATACGGTCTCCGTCACAGCTACTCAACTCTCCCATTGTGGTGTGAAAGCAGCCCTAGACGATACATAAACAAATGAGAGCGTCTATGTTCCAATAAAACCGTAACTATAGACACTGAAATTTGAATTGTATATAATTTTTACATTTCACAAAATATTCCTGTTTTTCTTTAGCCACTTAAAAAGATAAAAATGATTCTTAGCTCGTGGGCTGTACAAAAACAGGTGGCAGGCTGGATGTGGCCCATCCGTGAGTAGAACACAAAAGTATACAGAGACGAAAAGTAAGAAAAATATTTCTTAACACAAGCTTCTATTTTTTATTAGGTATTTAGTTCCATTTGGATTTGTTTTGCTAATTAACTCTTAACATGTGTCATAATCCTAGTTTAAACCACAGTGCATGAGAATCTCAATTTATGCAAACAGTACTGAGCTGCAATGTAAAGATATGAAATTCACCTGAAAAACTCAAGTTCTAACTACTAGGCTAATCCATTTTTTTTTAATTTTTAATTTTTTTTATTTGATAAAGAGAGAGAATGTGTGTGAAAGAGGGAGAGGGAGAGACAGAAACTTAAGCAGGTTCCACACTCAGTGCCTAGCCCCATTCAGGGCTCGATCCCACAACCCGGTGATTGGGACCAGGGCCAAAATCAAGAGCTGATGCTCAATAGACTGAGCCACCCAGATGCTCCACAACCCATTATTTTAAATGGTTGCCACTGCTGTGTTTATATATTTGACATAGCATAAAATACTGCTCGTGTCCTTTATGTTAAGGTGAAATGAATATTTACTAACATTGCCTTGAATTAGAAGAAACCTGTTCCCTCAGCCACCAATGAGTAGTAGAATTTTACAAGGGTGAATGTTTGATTATGTGGCCAGTGGTCTCACTGGTTGAGATTTTCCACTGAGCCTTCTGCACTATCTTTTCCATCAAAGATTGTTATTCTACATTTACATTTTATATTGTTCTTTCTATCTTAGCTCTGCTTCCTGATACCCTATTAAAATATAGAAATTACAGCTCTTGCTGGAAACAAAGGGAGGAGATGGTGTCAAGACAATGAAGCCAGGAAGCTGCTTCTGTGTATATGATGTTTGTTGAATAAATCAAATGTAAGTTGTCAGGAACTGTATTCTTGCTCTAAGTGTTTCTAGTAATTGCACCATTTCCAGCTATACCCTCATTGAGAGAGAGAGAGCAAAATAGAGAGAGAGGGAGAGAGATCGAATAATCTGCAGTCATCAGACCTTTTCATTTATTTATTTTTTAATGTTTTTAACTTTGCTTGCAAACTAAAAGCAAGGCGTGCCACTACATTTCAAGACTTAGATAATCATATATTCCCTCTCAGTGTCCCTTCTTCTCAGTTCTGGCATATATACATTCCCAAGGATTGTTCTTAAGTCAGCAAACTATAATTTCAGATTGACTTTAAACCAGCCCAACACCTCACATAGTAATGATCGCTGTAATAACCATCTGCGATTTTGTACTTGGACCTTACTTCTCTGGGGATTTCCCTCTTCCCCAGAAATGTCATTCTTGTGGCTCCTTTGTGTCTTCATCAAAACTTTGTCATGTGAGCACTGAGTGCACTACCTGGGATACAGGAAGGGCTCTATAATTATTATCTTAAAATTCTGCTTATCTGTCTAGCCATTCTGTTCAGTACATGTAAATAAGTCATTTAAGCCAATATTGGCTTAATGCATACTTTTGTAAGATATATAGTACAAAAGAGGGACCGATATGTGCATTTCAATTCCAACAACAAAGATATTGGAAACGTTTTTAAGATGATTAAGCTTTTTAAAACTGTAATTCAGGGGCGCCTGGGTGGCGCAGTCGGTTAAGCGTCCGACTTCAGCCAGGTCACGATCTCACGGTCCGTGAGTTCGAGCCCCGCGTCAGGCTCTGGGCTGATGGCTCGGAGCCTGGAGCCTGTTTCCGATTCTGTGTCTCCCTCTCTCTGCCCCTCCCCCGTTCATGCTCTGTCTCTCTCTGTCCCAAAAATAAATAAACGTTGAAAAAAAAATTAAAAAAATAAAATAAAATAAAACTGTAATTCAGTAACTTACCTATGGCCTATCTATATGCAGGCACTGCGTTTATACATCATTGAATAAATATCCATTTTATATAATGATTGCAACACTTTAAAACCTAATATCCTCTTGAATACACAGTTCTCACAATGACTTTATGATGTCGTCCATAATGCCTATTTCATACAGAAAGGAAACCAAGTCACAGATCTATGAATTTTCCCAAGATCACAAAGTTAGTAAGTGGTGATGCCAAGATAGTAACATAGGCAATCTGATTCCAGGGTCAATGTACAAAACCAGCACAAGTCCTATGATAGGATTGCTTTAATTTACGTAATATGAAAACTTATACAAATTAAAATTAAAATTTCACATCAAACACCTACATATTAAAAACAAAACCAAAAACTTAGTTTTCTTCTGAATTTCTTAATTGAGCACAGAATACAGTATTAGGATATTATGAAATAATTCAGACATAAACTATTTCTCAAATACTTCTTATAATACAGGGTTGGTCCAGACACTTTAGACACATTAATGAACAAAATAGACCAGGATCCCTGTTACCAAGGAGCTTACAGTCTAATGGGTAAAGTTTTCTTTAAATTATCTGCCTGAGGTTTGACAACTTTTTTAAGAATTTACAGTAAACATAAGAAATATACAAGCAGAGTCATTTAACTAAAATGTTTTGACATCCAAATTTTGAAACAAATGAGCCTCTGTTTTAATTTCTATCATGGTATCTTCCAGTGATGCTTTCCTACCTCTTTTTTTTTTTTTAAAGTAACAGCTGCTAACCATTACACTTTGTCACCAACTAAGGGGCCTTAGGCAACTGCCTGTTCAACCCCAGACAGTCTTCTTACCATGATCATTTGACTTAGCTTTCGCTGAAAGAAGTAAGACCTATCCCTGGGAAAGTAGATGGAAAATAATTATTTCCATTGCTTGCCCTTCTTGGAAGTCCTAAAGTTAATATTCGTTTCACTCCTATAATTATTTTATTTCATCACTTTCAAAGTGGACTACAGTGTGAAAAGAACACTTTATCTTTACTCACATTTTGATACCTTTAAAGATTCCTTGAGCTAAAAAATATTCATAAATAATAGAACAAAGTTAACATTTAAAGGAGTGTTTCAAGATACAGAAAATGTATTCTTTTAGAGTAACTCATATAATCCCTAATAGTTCATATGAAATAAAAAGATTAGCAATCCCAAAAAGCTCACAAATTTGAATTTAAAGAAAAACTTTAAACCAATCTACACCAGAAAAGAAACAGAAGTCAATATTAAGAAAGTCTAAGTCTAATTTAGAATATTTAAACTTTTTGTAGACTTACACTGTGAGGTACAGGGGCCAATATGCCAAAGGAGTCAGTATGTCACATGAAGAAAAGTACTGGCTTTGAAATCCAACAGACTTTGAATTTTACGTCTGCAACACTCCAACTAGAAGGTCTGGCTTCTGAGGCTTAGTTTCATTAAAGAGAAGAGGGATAACGATATCCAAGGGAATATAGTACTGGGCACATACGAGTATTTACGGTAGATACTATAATTATTAATCCTAAGAATGCTGGATTTAAGAAAGATAAAACTCTATAAATACACAGAAGTGCTCATCCAAGAACTTGCATTTTATGTAGTTAAGCAATCTGACCCAGAGGAACAAATGGAGATAATAAGCAGATTCAAACTATGGCACGATTTCTGAATATATGCCAAGAAGGGAATCATAATAGTAGTCTTGTAATACCCAACTTTGGGTCAAGTACCATGTAGCATTATTTTACATAGGTTCTTGTGGGTATTCCTCAAAATAAAATTGAGTCACATAACTAGTGATCAGGTGAAAAGACCATGTGCCTTCTCTTGTACCTTGATGTGGAGCTGTTAACAGAGAATAATAGGAAATGCATTATAGAATAGTCAACGGGGTGCAAAAAAAATTAATTTTGGAGAAAAGCAGTTACTAGAGTACAGTTTTAACTGATTAAGACAAAAAATGTTTATTTTCAACTTTATGTTTCTGTTTTTTTTAAGTTTATGGTGGATGGGCAGAGACAGAGGGAAAGAGAGAATCCCAAGCAGGCTCCGCACTGTCAGCACAGAACCTGATGCGGGGCTTGAACTCACGAACCATGAGATCATGACCTAGGCTGAATGCTTAACCGACTGAGCCACCCAGGCGCCCCTCAGTTTTATGTTTCTAATAGGATGAAGGCTGGTCTAATACACAAGTATCTTGAATGGCCCTCGTTTTTAATGTAAGGGGAGAGTATATGCAGATTGTAATTTCCTTGCAGCCCACTTTTACATGTTTTTTCTTCATAACAAGGCTTATGCATAAAAAATAATATAAAATCAATATAATCCTTGAAAAATCCAATTTTAATGGATCTGTAGGAAACATCTTCTGTCAGAGCACTGCTCATCAAATATTGTTTATATTAATACAAGCCTTTGCTTTTGAAATTATCTGACAGCTACCATGTGTTTATGATATATAATATTTTAAATTTGGTTTTCTTTTTTAAGCATTACTTTGTGAAATTATGGAGAATGTGAGAGACTAAGAACATTGAGTTAAGAACACAATTCCACGGGGCGCCTGGGTGGCGCAGTCGGTTAAGCGTCCGACTTCAGCCAGGTCACGATCTCGCGGTCCGGGAGTTCCAGCCCCGCGTCAGGCTCTGGGCTGATGGCCCAGAGCCTGGAGCCTGTTTCCGATTCTGTGTCTCCCTCTCTCTCTGACCCTCCCCGTTCATGCTCTGTCTCTCTCTGTCCCAAAAATAAATAAACGTTGAAAAAAAAATTTAAAAAAAAAGAACACAATTCCACTTTTATTATACAGAATAATCTCCTTAAAGCTTATATTAGAATTTTAAGAGGTAATTGTAATCCATATGTTCTGTCTACTTCCTAAGCATTAGGAAAACTGGCAAAGCATTGTGCTATTTTGCTTCTACAGATACATTCATTTAATTTTTTTTAACTTTGACATTTATAAACTATGGAAAAATTGCACTTCTGGGTGTACACTTTTTTCTTGTATCAATTGGAATTAATAGAGGCCACACGGAAATATTTTTATTTTCTTTTGTCATAGGTTATGATTTATCTAGTTTTTACATTATTAAAATTCTGTAATTCATCTTTTGCTTCTCAAAATATATACTCAAATCAAATAATAGTACTACTTTTAAAAAGATAATTACTAGCTTTAAAATTGTTTCAAATTTATGTGTTTCTGGTTGGTGGTTTAAAAGCCATGTTTCACATCTTTATAACACACAGCAACTGATTTTTTTATTTTGTTCCATTAACTATCCACACGTTCTGGGTTCAAGGAGGAACCATAAAGGACGGGACTTAACTTCTGTGACAGTTTTTGGAGTGAAAACAAGTAAGATTTTACACTTGCATCCTGTCTCCATCAAGAAACACAACTTGAGATTTGTTGGAGGTAATTTCATAATTGTTTATGAAGTGAGACAATCAGGAATATATAACTGCTTACAATACATACATATGCAGTATATATATAAATTCAGTATGAGCATATATCCAGTTTTGCATTTAATAATATAATTAAGTGTAAAAAAAGAGGTCTGGTCACAGCTATAAAAAATCTTAATAGTTAACAGTTCAAAAACACTCTGGGGGATTCTTAGTTTGGTTCATAATGTTAGTAGCAGAGGACATCTGACTCTCAACTTAAGCAGACATGGGAGAGAGCAAACAGAAGGTGGAGACATGTTCCAACATTCTCATTTTAAACCTTCAAAAGGCACCCCCCCCCATCAGAAGGGATTTGACAAAGTCTTGAATCTATGTATTTCTGAAATATTGTTTAGTTTCCATTTCTTTCTTCCTTAAACTCCTTTTTTTTTTTTTTTTTTTTTACTTAATGGAGCATAGAATTTGGGAAGCACAGCATGATGCATGAAATGCCCTAAGGATGTTGTCTTTTTAAAAACAATCAGACTTGTGGTAAGACTGATAACAGAAGAAGTAAAACTTATTTCTTCCACCAACAATAGAATTATTCTTTTTCCTGTATTAAGAAATCAAGTAAGATTATTAAACATAGGGTAAGAATGATAATACATATAGTCACTGTTAAGGATCAAGAGCGTCTTTGTCAGTAAATTAAAATTATCCATCGTGCAGTCCGTAAGTATTATTGAAGAAGTAAAAACTTGTTCTGTATGTTCTAGATGCATATCTAATATATTAGAAAATGAAATTGATTACCTCAACTTTTTAAGACTATTCTAAACATGAGAGGAAATGTAGTTCCAAAATAATAGTAAACACACACACACAGACAGACACACACACACACACACACACAAGAATGAAAATATATTCTCCATAGTGACTGAGGAACAGACAGGTAATATGTACAAAGATATAACTTCTCTAATGTTGATATTCAAAAACAGCAACTAACAATAATAGAATTCCATGGACTGTTTTACTATATGCATTATAATAACTGTACCAAAAACTAAAGCTGTATTTAAGGTTAACAAAAGTATTCAAAATGTATATAGGGCTTAAAATGTTTTTGCATGCCAGGAAAGAACCAAATGGTATAGTTTTATCCTTAAGCTGTTTTCCCTTTCACATTTACGAGTATTATTTTAAATAAAATTCATTATTTAATAGGTGGCTATCAGACTATTTCAAAAAGCAAAATACTTTACAATTGAGCATATTCTTCTACCAGTATTTCCATAGACTGCATCTTCCTGATTTAATATTTCTGGAACTTCATTAATGCTGAAGTGGCCCTTCTTGGTAAACATATCACCACAGCAATGTAATGTATGTGTTCCATATCGTTTCCTGCATTATGTGTGTGGGTTGTGGTTGCTGCTTCAGTTCCCATGACGATTGGGGCAGGAAGTTGGGTATAATTCCTGGCAGCATAGTAGTTTATCCATTACATTAAAGAGCAGTTCATATTTCAAAACGTTTTTCTGAGATCATTACAAAAATAAAAAACAAATGGCAGGGTTATCAGCTCTCATTACCAACTGCCAAGTGAATGTTTTTTAAAAACACTAAAAATAGTCACAGGAAGCAGTAATTTCTATGACAAATTGTTAGCCAGTTTACTTAGTGCGCTAAGTAATGTATTTTTGATCAAAGATAAACAGTTTAAAAAGTTACATTTGTGTTATTGGCGGGGGTGAGGGAACGTGGGTGGGGGTGGGAGTAGGAAATTGCTGTTCCCTGAAGGCTGATGTACCTTGTAAAACAATCTGTCTTCAAACCAAAATGAAAGAGAGCCAAAAACAGCTGAGTTACATGACAAGACCCTGGAGATGCTGTTCATGACACAATTTGCTATAGCGGTTTGCAGATGTCTCATTTTGTGGGTCAGATTAGGCACAATTTTTGTTTCTTAAATTATATGGCATCACTCTGGTTGTAAATTCTTTCCTGATTTCTGTCACCATGTCTACCTAAAAAGCACAATGTCTATTTCAAAAAAACTGATACATTGCCCCCCTTGCTGTTTCAAAACTGTGACTGATGAAAAGAGCTTCTGCACTCTGGCTCTGAAACAAGTAAGGTACTTATTAGAAAATGGCCCTTTTATATGGTGCATCCAACTATAACATCGAAAGGCTGGACTTGTAACTACTTTATAGAGAAAGTACCCAAGAGTACACGGTGAGCTGATCAGCAAAATGCCAACTCCAAGCTGCAATGAGGCAGTGATTTCAAATGACCCATTTTGGCACATTTTATTTTAAGGATTTAATCCTGTAGCACCTACATAGTCTTGGCTAAAGTTAATAAAACTTATCTTATAAGCTCAAGAGTTCTGCTCACAAAACACTTTCTTCTAGATGTGTTCAAAAATTGAGGTTTTAGTTTTAACTGAGGTCGTATGCAGGCAATGAAGACTAACAAGGGAAACTTCCTTTTTTTTTTTTTTAATTTGGGTAAAAAGATATCATTATGCCTTAGGAAGTATTATATTTTTGTAATCATCTGCAATGCTCATTAGTCTTATTATATCTGAAGCACTTGTATTTGTTGAAATAGAAGCAGCTGAGATAAAAGAAATTTGAAAGTGAAATCATTACACATTTGAATCAGTGCCTTTTTCAAACTGGAAGCCTGCTCTATTACTCTTAATGAGCTGATGCCCCAAACACTGAAAATGGATTCATATTTCTTAACCTCTTTTGAATCTCAGTTTAAAGCCATGATGTGCTTTCAGAAGAAAAAAAAAAAAAAAAAAAAGGTTCCCTACACTCATTTTTAAGGATCTTCTTCATTTTGGCCAACAATAGTTATTTTTCCAAACTACTTGCCAATAATATTGAACCAGGTCTAAAAATGTGAAATGCACATTGGTTTCAATTCTAGAAGAAAATCTGTTTTTTTAGTGTTTTATATATTTTCAGATTAAGTATATGTAATCTAACCCATAAACACCTGTTAGGCATAGGTGTTTAAAACTGAAAATACTGACGTGTTCAAATTAAAAGTTACTATACTAAAAGCATATACAACTAAATACACTGCACACAAATGGATACAAGTGAAATTGGGAAAGCTGGATAAGACTACTGGATAAGTTATAGCAACATTATTATCCTGATTTGGTATGTTATAGTTTATCATTGGCAGGAAGTAGGTAAAGAGTATACAGGATCTCAACTATTTCTTTTAATTTGGGAAAAAGTGAGGATTAATTTGGGAAAATCCCCTGTGCATCTATAATTGTCTCAAAAATTTCACTAAAAAATGAAATGTTACATCATTATTATTTTATCTACCTACAGCTTCTAATTTTACGTAAGAGATAGACATTGTAGGTTGTTTTTTTTTCCAAAAAATGCTATAGACATTTTAATAGATAAAATATAAAACATATACCTTAATTTAATATGTTAGGTGTACTTAGATTATGAAACTTTCTAAAATAATAAAATATAATCTTAATTTAGAAGGAAAGGGGGAGAGAGAGTTTTGGAAAAAGAAAATTTCCTAGATACATTTTTACTGTGTGTAGTGAAATCATTGTTATAAACCACTGAAAGTTACATGTTGGTGCTGATTTTAAGATAATGCATTCCAGGTCTATATCCTAGTTTGTAAATCAAAAGAAATAAGGGACATGGAAATGCTTGCACTCTAGATCTAGAGTTGGAGGAAGGCATCACTCTTAATTAAGAAGTACTAAAGTCATACATAGTGCTGTGAGAAAAGCACAACATCAGAAGAAATGAAAACATTCATGTTTTAATAGTTTCCTTTTGGCAACCTTAACACTGCTAATTTGTCTTTAATAAATTATGTCAAAGACTGTCACCTTACATGGTCAACACACTCATTATTTAAACAATAACACTTTTGCAGTAATAATCTTGGATGTGTTTAAGATAGAACGCCTTTTGTGGAAGTTATAGTCTAATAAGCTCCACTCAGGTCCCCAGAGCATAGCGTATGTTTCACGGCTAGTTTCTGGAGTGAACAGGGCGATATCACTGAAGTTCCAGCTGCATTATGTTACACAGCAAACCCACTCCAGAAATGTCAGAATCACACAATCTATTTTGACTGATACAATTACGAGTAACATTAATTCATCTAATATGCTCATGTAAGCTATATATCTAAAGAGAAGATTCAGAAGCCATATTATTTCCACGTGTTCTGTGTTTCATCACTAGATTATCGGCAAAATGATGATATGATAACTCCTCCTACGTTAAGACTAATTACCTTTTAATACTAAAATAATGGTTGTATCTATAGTAAATCTACATAGGTTGATATTTTAGTATAGTGTCAGAGAAATGAACCAAGGAATTGCCTTTGTGGGTGGACATTAACATTGAGTCTCTCCAGTTGGAAATAACAATCAGTTTTGTTTTTATGATTTCACATTGTTGTTTACTTCTATCTAAGCTTCTTGAGAGATTTCAAAGGATCAGACCCACCAAGCCTGGGTACATTTTCCTGGAAAATTCCTGAGGAAAAAAATTGCAAATCAAGGAAATTTTATTAATTCTTTGTATTTTGTGTCTGCACTAAGCCAAAACTAAAGGAGAAAATGTGAAAAAAAATTGAAATATCCAACTGCTACTCAAAACCCAATATCCAGATGTGTTGGAGTTTTGATGTTGTAGTTTGCTGCTACTGAGATTGCCAATGTTTCCAAAAGTCTTATAAAATGTGCATGTTGTTTATTTAATTTTGATTTGTTTCTACTGCCTTTTAGAATTTCCAAAAAACTGCTACTAAAATCACTATTTTGAAGAGAAAAATAAAAGACTAATATTTCTCACTTTAAGTAACTATTTAGCATCTTACAGATCACATACCTAGATCATTACTTATGTAGACTTTAAAAGAAAATAAATATAGCATGGCTGATGGATGATGATATATATTCTGGCATGGATGATGATAATATAGAGTAAATGCTATTAAGTAACTAGATTTAATTTTAACAAGGTCTGAGATGCACTACAATAGTTAAAATTCCTTTTTCTTTTATTCATTTTTTTTACTTTATTTTTTGAGAGAGAGATTGAGAACCCCAAGCAGACTCCACAGTGCCAGCACAGAGCTCTATGCAGGGTTCAAACTCACAAACTGTGAGATCATGACCTGAGCCAAACTCAAGAGACTGATGCCTAATCAACTGAGCCACTCAGGTGCCCTGAAAAACTTAAATTCTTAAGGGTAAATTTTTTCACAATATCTGAGAATCTCAATGGAAACAAAAATGCATTTTACGGAAATGAAGGTGGAAAAAATTGTACAAAATACGTACATGTATATTTCTGAATTATGTAAGTCTCTTAATATTTGTTAAACTATCACCAGTTCAACAACAGACCTAAACACTGGCAATAATGAAACTCCATCATGTTTCCTATTATTCTTATTCCAGTCATATAAAAACCTCACAATCATACAATTATTTTATATTTTATTGCTCAAAAGTTATACTTAGCAAGGTAGGAAATTAAAATATATTTTAGGCAGTATTTTGGTAATTGATCATTTAAAAAATTTAGATATAAAAAGCTTCTGCACTGCAAAGGAAACAATCAACAAAACTAAGAGGCAACCAACAGAATGGGAGAAGAGATTTGCAAATGACATAGCAGATAAAGGGTTAGTATCCAAAATTTATTAAGGACTTACCAAACTCAACACCCAAAACACAAATAATCCAGTGAAGAAATGGGCAAAAGACATGAATAGGCATTTTTCCAAAGAACACATCCAGATGGCCAACAGACACATGAAAAGATGCTCAACATCGCTCATCATCAGGGAAGTAGAAATCAAAACCACACTGAGATACCACCACACACCAGTCAGAATGCCTAAAATTAGCAACTCAGGAAACAACAGATGCTGGTGAGGATGAGGAGAAATGGGAACTCTCTTACCCTGTTGGTGGGAATACAATGCAAACTGGTGCAGGTGCTCTGCAAAACAGTGTGGAGGTTCCTCAAAAAATTAACAATAGAACTACCCTATGACCCAGCAATAGCACTACTAGGAATTTATCCAAAGGATACTGGACTGCTGATTCATAGGGGCACGTGTACCCTGAAGTTTATAGCAGCACTTTCAACAATAGCCAAATTATGGAACAAGCCCAAATGTCCATCAACTGATGAATGAAAAAAGACAATGTGGTTTATAGATACAATGGAATACTGCTTGACAATGAGAAAGAATGAAATCCTGCCATTTGCAACAACATGGATAGAACTGGAGAGTATTATGCTAAGTGAAATAAGTCAGTCAGAGAAGGACAGATATCATATGTTTTCACTCAGATGTGGAACTTGAGAAACTTAACAGATCATGGGGGAAGAGGAGAGGGAAAAATAGTTTCAAACAGAGAAGGAGGCAAGCCCTCAGAGGCTCTTAAATACAGAGAACAAACCGAGGGTTGATGGTGGGTGCAGGCAATGGGTGATGGGCATTGAGGAGGGCACCTGTTGGGATGAGCACTGGGTGTTGTATGTACACGATGGGTCACGAGAATCTACCCCCAAAACCAAGAGTGCACTGTATACACGGTATGTTATCCAACTTGACAATAAATTATATTAAAAAATATACATTAGATATATGAAGTATGGGCCCCTACTGTTACTGCTGCTCCAGGCAACCCTCCTGTTAGGTGAGGCTGTCCAGATCTATTCTTTTCTAAAGACATATGCTCACTTCCTTCAAGAAATTTCCTCACAGCTGTGAGGCAGTTACACAGTCTGAGTTACTCCTGCCTTTTCTTCCCCCTGTTTCTATCCCTTTCTTTTATGATGCCTTAGAAATTTCAATGATCTGTTTATACCTCACACCTCCTGTCTAAATTATCCAGGTTAACATTCTCATTTACCTTTAGAATTCTAATGCCCAGTAGCAGTAGGGCACATATTAGTTGGTCAAGAAAATGTATGTTCAGTTTTTCATATTGAATTTGCTGCTGAAAAATGTCTATCAGAATGTGAGTCATGCTTCAGGTATTCATTTAGTACGTATTAAACGTATTGAGTTGATTCTCTAGCATCCAAATTTCTGGAAAACTCATGAGATTTGATTTTTTATATTTATCAATTCCCGCAAACTACCCACATACAGAATAATTAATGTATTCATTTTTTTTTCTTTGCTGAGGCATTGGCATTATTTAGTAGTGATACACGTAAAGACATTTAACAAAACCCATTTTGGTTTAAGATATGTTTCTTGAAAAATGTTTAAGTCCTAATCTCTAGTACCTGTGAATGTGCCCTTATTTGAAAATCAAGCTGTGGCAGATGATGAAGTTAAGATGACATCATTGGAGACAGCCCTAATCCAATGACTATGTCCTTTTAAAATTTCTTTTAATGTTTGTTTATTTTGAGAGAGAGAGAGAGAGAGCGCGCTGGGGAAGGGCAGAGAGAGAGGGAGACACAGAATCTGAAACAGGCTCCAGGCTTGGAGCTGTCAGCACAGAGCCCAAAGTGGGGCTCAAACCCACAGACTGAGATCATGACCTAAGCCGTAGTCAGACGCTCAACCGACTGAGCCACCCAGGTGCATCTGACTATGTCCTTTTAAAAGGGGGAGGTTGAATACACATACACACACGGAGAAACTATGTATGTATGAATTTCTATCTGGGAGACTCATCTATAAGCTAAGGAATGCCAAAAATTGCCAGAAAACTACCAGAAGCCGGAGACAGGCACGGCACAGATTCTCCCTGGGAGACCTCGGAAGGAACCAAGTTTGCTGACCCTTTGATCTCAGACCTCCGACCCCCAGAACGGGAAGACAGGACATTTCTGTTGTGTCAGCATTCAGTTTGTGGTACTTTGTTATGGCAACCCTAGCAGAGTGAGACGTCTATATTCTGTTGCTGAAGAATATTCTCAGAACTAATTATTTAGAGACAAGATGGATCATTAGAGTGGCTAAAACGCATACAGTTTATTTTGAAAGGATTCCTAGAATAAACCAATGGAAACCTGCAAAGGGAAGAGAAAAGTACAATTTTGGATCAAGACCCTATGCAAAAGCAACCGTCCTCCTGAGAATGAGGCCAGGTGGGTTTTTATGAGAGGTTCAGCCAGATTGGAGTAACATGAAATAAAGGCAAGGAAAAGGGGACAGAAGATCCTAAAGTTTCTAATTGTGTCCTTTTGTTCTCTCTTCACTGCCCACCATTTGCTTTTTCCTAACGTGATACCTGCCAGACAGATCATATGGGCGAGCATCTCTGCTTCTAAATTAGACCAGGAGAAAAAGAAAAAGGTGTGTGTGGGGGGTGGGGAGGAGAGAGATTCCTGGTTTGCTTTCCTGTGAAGATTTAAGATGAAATGTAAAGAGCAAGCACACTGATGATAGGAAGGTGAGGCTTGGATTTTATATTTTTTAAAAAGGAATTTTTAAAACACATATCGTGTGTGAAGGCATGTAGCAGGGTACTAATAGCGTAGGCCTTTTAAAAATCAATAATTGGTGTTAGTAAGAAGACCTGTGCTGACGACCAGCTGTGAAACTGCCCTCATTCCTGCAGTGCAGAAGGGGAAAGGAACCAGCGGATGATTACCAACTCCAAGTATTGCTTGCAGTCAAAGCTTCATTAAAGAAATTAGTAAAATACCCTTTTTGCCTTAAAATAGGTGTCCCAGTATTGAAAGAGGATCTATATAAAGAGTTCAGAATAGAACTGCCGCACACTGTTCAAATCAAGAGTATTTCCCAGTTGGGCTACCGGCCTACATTGTAGAACTTAGTCTTTAGTCAAAAGCTCTTCTTCTCCCAATTAAAGAGAAAAAGGTTGAGATGCCCACAGGCCTATGCCGCATGTTTGGTGTGACTTTTAACCCCTCATTCCACCTTCTGAATATGCCTCTTCTTTATACCACAACCTGCTGTAGGGGCAAAATCAAGTCTCTACTTCAAATTAAGCTGTTGGCATCTCTTTTAGAATTTCTAAAGTCGATGTTGAAATTCACTGTTGGTCCTTGCTTGTCTCCTATACATGCTGCCTGTGAAAACTTTGTCATTTGTATTCAAATCAAAGGGAGACATTTGTTATTAAATGTTACTAAAACACACACAACCTGTTACATTTCTCACCAGCGTATTCCTGTACATCTGACATTCCACGTGGATTTTTCTGATGGGCAAATGTATTTAACCACTGAATAAGGAGTATTACATTTTCGGTTTTGACTTTCAGCTACAGCTCACTTGCACACATGACCTTACAAAATCGCTTAAATCTCCAAGAGCCCATTTCTCATTTTCCTCTGTGCTCCCATGGAGCCGATCCAATGGTTTTTAGGGGAGCTCTGAGCTTGGCCAAGCCCTGAAGGGCATGGGGCAAGACAGGAAATGGGCCCCGTTCTCCCTGCTTATTGTCTTGGAAAATAGGTATGATACTATCAGCCTCACAGGGGTCCCATTGCAATTAATGTTTGGAAAATGTTTTGAAATCCCAGATTTTAAAAAGGAGATGCCAGTTATTGAAGCATCCCATTTCCAAACACTAGTCAGATTGTTTTAAGCCACTTTGTCTAAATACATATGATATGGAGGCCATAAGGCTACCTCGAAGTATAAATTGACAGGGTAGCTTTATGGTCTTTTTTCAAATTGCCTCAGTAGAATCTCTCTGTGACCTGGAGCATCTAGCTAAACGTTGAATCTGACTTTTGTGGCGTCATCTCATCACTAAAACACGAAGAAGACAAATCCACGGGAAGACTGCTTTGCTTGTTGATTTTCATTGTAATTTCTACAGTTACCAGAAGGTGATGATGCTTCACTCAGTTTCATGTAACAGACAGACTTGAAGAGGGAAGTCAGACAAACAGTGGAAAATGAAGGACGCAAGAAAAAGAACCCCATCTTCCATTTTGTGTAGGAAAAAACTTTTATGCCAATGGCTGCACAGAACATCCTATAAAATATTCATAGCTTTGAGCTTAGGTAACTTTACAGTCTACATATCCAGCCAATTTGTCCTGTGTATTTGTGAGTCCATCATCCTGGAACGGAAAACTGAATCCTAGGTGTTTTCCAGCCCAGAGTATCAAAACTGGCATCAGAAATCTTTGAGTATGTAAACAAGATAGCCACGTTTACAATAGGGCAAACAAATTGAAAACAAATCCATGTTTACAGCTAAATCTATTGTTTGCATTAATTATATAACAACTTTCTGAACTATAAAGGTTTGTGATTTACTTGGTACAAAATCTAATTGAAGAGTTTACTCACGCATGCCATCTATTACATGAAACAGAGAATGCATCCAAGGAATGCCCAGTACATGGTAAAAGCTATCTTTGGAGATAGGTCTCTGGATACTTCACTTCTTAGAAATGTTCAAACTAAACTATGTATCTTTCATGCATCCTTGTAATTCATGTTCTCTTTTTGCTTTATTTGCAGTTTATTTAATATTTGAAAATACTTTTTGTATCAATTAGCAAATTAGCAGTTTATCTGGGTGGAAAAGCCCCATCTGAGTTACAAAGTGAATTGTTCTGCAGCTGCAAAATCAAGTGCCTCAGCTGAGTTAATGCTTTTCATTTCTTTTGCATGTGTCAGCATTAATGGAGGCAAGCTTCTATGAAGCCTTGCGTGTGAAGATGGTGCTGAGCAGACTAGATTCAATTCCGTTAAATGCTTTTTGCTTTTTCTTTCGTTCTTTCTTTCTTTCTTTTTTTTGGGGGGGGGGTGAGGATAAGGCACAAAAGGAGACTTCAAATCAGGCTGAACTTCAAGCAAAAGTTAATGCTATTCTCTTTTGGGTTCAACCACCCACTTTGCTTAAGGTCAGTAGTTGAGGCTAATGCAGCTCAGAGGGGCTGCAGTAAACTTGGCATCTCCTTGATTAGGCTCCCTGCTGATCTAATACACATACTAGCTCACTTGCCAAGTCAAATAACACATTTAGTGAATTGGAAATAAGATTTAAGTGGGCCAGCACAATGCGGCTTGCCCTCTCATCTTTTTACCGAATCCTTCTCTTTGTACGCAAGGCTGTGAAAACTGCTCTTGTTAGAGGACTTAATCTTCATTTTTTTCCTGTAGATTATTTGGAAACAGGTCAATTGAATGTTGGAGCTGCTAACTCCTCCCACTAAAGAAAGAACTCGCTTGTGGCATACTGATTGCATCATTTACATGAAAGACTCCTATTATTAAAGAGAAAATACTATAGTATAAGGGTCTGTTAGAATTAATAAAAAGAAATCCTGATATTAAATGCACCCCTTTTAACAATGTGTTTATTTCTTTGTCTTAGAGACTCTTTTCTAAAGTGTGCTTTGTATTAACTGCTGGTGAGTAAGAGATGGGGACGATCACATCAGTATATATTCATCTCCCCTGGCTATTCGGCTGCAGTTAATTCTTAAATACAGTAGGTTATAATAGGGTGACATTTCTATAGTGCCTTTCATAAGAGCAATCTAAAGCATGTCACATAATGTTTGACTTTGAACTATTCAGTTTCTTAGTGACACAAATCTCAGGGTAAATTTATGCCTCTGTGGTTTGTTTCTTTAAAAAAAATGAGTCATTGTATTTGTTATAGTTTGAAATTTATCATAGATTCACCATAGATTATCAAGCTATCCATGCCATAATAATCTGTAACTGTCCTTATCTCCGTGTTAGATGTTCAGGGTTATGATGTGTGTGGACTTTTTATGATCTACTTATCTCTTCTGGTCATATAGATTTATGTGTATCTCTCTTCTGACTAAATCTGAAATCAGAGCTTGCATTCTGAAGAAATAAAATAGATCTATGTAAAATCCAAGCACTATTCTCTGACATCTGAAAGTTAAGAGAAAAAGGATCTTAATGGCCTCCAAAACAGGCATTCAATTTGCCGCCTTAACAAAATAAAACTATGTGCAAGAGATCGTGTACAATGAGATGAAATTAAGTATCCCCAATAGGATTTGGGGGCTCATAACAGACTACAGGTATCAAGGCCTTGGTTTTATTATCTAAAATTTACGTATTTGCAACAGTTGTTTCTGAATGGAAAGGATTTATTAACCTAAGCTAGCTTTGCCATGAGATGTGAAATATATGGTTTATACTGTTTAATCGTTACAATGCACCCCTCAAAATAAATACCAGGTCTCTCTACTGCATACCTTCAGTTCATAAAATAATTGTCAAACAGTTATTAATTAAAATAAGAAACTTATTTATCATTTTCATCTGGACTTTCATTTTTCCAGAGTTTCATAGCATATTATCTTTTGTACAGAATTATATAAATATGAAGTCATTGCTATAGTTGTTATCTCCTTCAGTATATTACGCTCTAGCTTTGGCTTTTTTTGAACACCAACAATGTCAAAACTCATCTTTATTGGAAAAAGCAGTAAAATGGGAAGGATTATAAATTTTAAGATTATGACTAAGCATAAAATTATTATGAAGAATGAGACAATCCTTAAAGGAATCTGGGTTTTACTTTTTCTTTTTTTTTTTTTTTAATTTTTTTTTCAACGTTTATTTATTTTTGGGACAGAGAGAGACAGAGCATGAACGGGGGAGGGGCAGAGAGAGAGGGAGACACAGAATCGGAAACAGGCTCCAGGCTCTGAGCCATCAGCCCAGAGCCCGACGCGGGGCTCGAACTCACGGACCGCGAGATCGTGACCTGGCTGAAGTCGGACGCTTAACCGACTGCGCCACCCAGGCGCCCCATGGATTTTACTTTTTCTATTGCTACACATTATATTGTTTTTGAATACCTTGGCTATAGATGTCATCAAGGTAAGATGTGACCATATCAAAGACATTTTTATTTAACTACAGTGTGTCAGTAGAGAAAATAAAAGTGGCATATTAATGTTCCGCTGGTTAAAAAATACATTTCTCCAAGCTCATGTTTTTTTTTTCTTGTGCTTTCTTTTAAATACTTATACCAACTTTGGAACATTAAGACATCAGTAACAAATGTAAATGTATGATTAAAGTTTTAAAATACCTGTCCTTTTGGTTATCTGGAAAGACCATCTTCTGTTAATGTTCAGGCATTCAAAGATGAGATTTTAAACTGTTCACTAAGACTATTAGTAAGAGAGAGATGTGTGAATGACAAGATCAGAGTAAAAGGCAGAAAATATTGGGTTTGGGATAGAATTTATCATTATTATTTTAGTCATTCCTTTCTCACTGACCAGTGTATGCCAAAAGGACACCTGTTTAACTCTTAGCATCCAAGCAAAACTTTTTATTAACTGTATTAAGTCTATTTTCCCTTTCATTTCCTTATGTTTTTAAAGATAATTATCACTATGTGAGAAAAAATACATAGTGTCACAGTAAACTATTAGGAAGTTATATATAGAATTTACGATTGGTGCCATTTCAGTCAAGCAACTAATTGAGAACTTGACTTCCTTTAATAATAAGTTTAGTTCAATATTCAACCCAAATTTAACTCCTCACAGTCTTTTTCTAGCCCCTAAGAATTATTCTCTTGACTCTAGATTGGAAAGGACTATTGCAGTTTTATATGTCTGCCTAATTTTTCTTTCTCCCTAGGGACAAAGTATGAAGTCATATTTTATAATTGACATATATGGCATTGTGCACACGGGAATGACATCAGGAGATTGTATGTGACCTACATCTTTCTAAAAAGAACAAGGACCAGTAAGGGTACATTTTTTCTTAAATGATTCTGAGTCACTAGTAGCAAAAGAGCCAGGACCTGATATTACAATCTCTCAACTGCAAATTCACAGGAGCCACTGGGAATTGCCTGCTACTCTTCCCACCCTTAATCAGTTTGCATATGCAAACATAAGAGGACAAAGCTCAAGACAGTCTACTCTATACAGATAACTAGTAAAAATTATACCCCCCATTCTTAATGTAGTTACTAGTAATATCAAAAGATAGGTTAATAAAAATCAGTACTGAGCTGTAGGGTTAATGATTCTTTATTCTAGCCATGATAATTTAATTCATTTAATTTACATAAAGGCAAAAGTGATAAATGGTGAAATTCCTATGCTCAGAATAACCTTTCTAAATTACAACTGCAAATTGCAGGCAGTATGTTTACACTGAGACTACTTTCTTTCCAGCTTTATAACTAACTTTGAAAGTTAAGGGTCTTTCCAAATCACTTAAGGCAACCTTGATTTTCATCATTAAATTAGAAATGCAGCATATTTTTTATTTGGTAGATATAAAATTCCTTTTCCACCTTAAGTTCCTTTATTGTATCTCCAAATTGCCAAAATGTGTTTAATAAAAAATAAGAAAGTAAATTTGTAGATATTTGAAAATTAAAATTTATAGAGATTGGAAAAAGTTATTTTGTAAACTTTAGTCTTTCATCTCACAAATAATTGCTAAATAGCCATTATGATCAAGTTACTGACCCTTCCCCATAGTTTCTCCTATTAAGGCATATAGCTAAATATATCTAACCCAAAGCTGCCTGACTGCAGTGACCGTGTTCTATTTATTCTTTAACCTACACTTCATCTACATCAAGTGGCCTGTCTCTAGTAAGTATTCAGTAAACACGTATTCATTGGAGAAACTAAAACTTCACTCACTGGGTACGTAAAGTTTGCTTTAAAGCTGTTCATAATTATTCATCTGTTAGAAAAAAACAGCACAAAAAATACTTGAAAGGCAACCTGTGAATGAAAAAAAAAAAGGTCTCAAATAATTGGATTATAGTAAGTTTTTAAAGTAACTTTCGGTGAAATTTAAAGAAAAGAACACCTTTCACTAATTATAAAAATAGGTTGAATCTATTATTACCAAACCATCACACAGAATTCCTGTTTGCAAGAAGGAAAA
The DNA here is from genome assembly GCF_022079265.1 of Lynx rufus. Lineage (NCBI taxonomy): Eukaryota > Metazoa > Chordata > Mammalia > Carnivora > Felidae > Lynx > Lynx rufus. The sequence goes on from NW_025814823.1 coordinate 154,828,749, forward strand.
TTTCCATCCAGAGAGGTTTCCTCTCTAAATAACTCATTCCTTCTTAAAACCAGAGCGATGAAATACATATTATTTGGGGAAATTATGAAATAAAAATAAGCCACACCACGCTCAAGCCATAATCCATGCAGCAGTGATCATTTTCCATTTAATTCCATAATACCACTTTTCAGGAGGTCTCAAGGTGTTCATTTATCAATTTTTCCAAGAAATAATAAGGATGTTGTATTCTTTAACACCAAAGATCAGAATAGAGATTTGAGCATGCTTCCTTTTGTATTCAATTCCACTTCTGAAATGGACTTTAACATTTAAAAATGTTTTAACTAATCAGAACTCAGTTAGAAATGCACATATTCCATCACTCTCTACCCAGTTTTTACTCTCGTCTTTCCTATGGAAAATCATGCCAAAAATCTGTATTGTGCTGACAGTTCCACTTTAATACCTATTAGACACCACATTCATTTTTTGTCAAACAGAACAATTGGCTAAAACCTGGTAATATCTTAAAAAGAATATGGCACAGACAGCAATTATAATTCTTTCTGTGTAAAGGAATGACCTTCTTTACTCACTAATGGAAATACTTTCTGTCCTAACACTTCACCCTATTATAAATGCACTTCTTTCCTTCTTCTCCCCCCATCTATTCATACATGGAGAATACAAATGCTATCAACAATATGAACTCTTCCCAATTTACAGCCCTGTAAAAATGTTCTTGCATTTCTTATTATCTGAGTTGATGGACTAATTAGAAACAGTCAAGGTTATATCTAGGTGTGCTGATAAAAAATGTTTCTAATTGGCCCTAAGACTGAAGATAATTCAATTACAAATCTCTTCCATTTGATTCATTCTTTTCTTCCTCAGAAAGGATTATGTTGATAGGATTCAGGTAATGGAACTTGGTGGCTTAGGAGAAGCATTAAAACATCCTTCCAGCTTTCAACTAATGTGATTAAATTTTATGAAGTTTGTTTTTCTTCTTAAAATCTTACTGAGGTCAAGTGCTCATGTGATTCCCTTAGAGCAGGGTTGAGAAGTTGGGTGAGTTGAAGAGGCGTTACTAATCTTTTAAAATGTGCTCATTAAAGTCCTAAAAAGATTTGAAATACTCATTTCCCCATATTACAATACCTAAGTTAATAAATGAAAATACACAATTATTTTCAATTAAGTCTTCATTACAGATCTTTGACTGAAACGCTTCTACACAGTACCTTGAGAGTACATGTGTACAGTGATTCATGGCAAAAAGTGATTGAGGGAAAAAATTAAAACTTACTTTTAAATCTTTGTGTGGTCTCTAACCTCAACTTTTTTCTGGATATTTACCAAGCCCAGAAAAGTAAAATGCATTTATTTTCTGTTGCTTGTAAGGCAAGCTAAGCAGCAGAGATATAACATTATATTTAATTCCACATAGGCATTCACAATTTGGTGTATTAAGCAATATACATTGTCCAGTATTTCTATTTTTGTGTGCACAGAGCTTGAATTGCATGGTATCTTCTTTCCCCTTGAAGGATGAAAAAACAATGTATTAGGTTATAACAGGAACATTTTAAGATTTAGTATCCAGAAATTAAATGTATCATGAAACGATAGGTGGAGTTTAATGTACACCCTATCAGTGTGGGTCAGTGACCTGGAACATTTTCAGGATTAGTATGAATAGAAAGTATTCCCTTCTATTTTCTCTCCAGATAGGAATCTATTTTAATATCTCTCCCAGTAGGTCAAGTGCTCTTTCTAGTGACTGTAAGTAGAAAAGAATTCCAGAAATCAAATTACTTTAATGAAAAACTCAACACAGAAATTTACAGAACTGTATGCTGTATTTGCATATAAAAATTTATAGTAAAATCTTTAGTTTTACTTAATAGTTTGTACCTTATCATTTATGAGCCTACATTTATGCTTATGTACATTTTCCAAAAAATATTTTTAAAAGAAAAAAAAAACCACCTACAGCTGGCTATATTTGTAGCATGCTTACCTGATACATGCAGCGCATATAAATCTTGAAGCAGTATAACTATCTTTCATTCAGTATTGGTAGTATTTATAGGAAAACTTAGTCTTCTGATTTATGTTATACATTGTATATCATCACTAGAAATTTTATTAAACCAATCATTCCTGGAGCTTGATAATTACCTTTGAGTGAAAGAAGGTACATGTCTCAGTGGAATCTCTCTCTTGCCTTAGAGGAAATATTAATTGGAGTCAATTTTCGATTAGATCAAAAATGTTGTGAAACTGTCTCATCTGCAAATCCCTTATCCCTACAATTGAGAATGTTCTAATGGGTTGCCACCATGTGGCAACTCATTAGCTATCTCAGTAGAGTACATGCCTGCAAAGTTGGTAAACCGCTTTACATTCAATTTAGGAGTAAAGAAAGAACTTTAATTATATAATACAAAAGTTGCCATTTGTCAGTTCTTTAAATTCAAAAAATGAAATAAAACTTTGTTAACTTTAAGATGTATGTTTTATTATATATTAGATATAAATGTTATATTACCTAACTAGCTAAGAGTATAGAATTCAGAGAAAGAGGACATCAAAGTCCCTATTTTAAGCCAAATAAACTACCTAAATGTTTTATAAAATTAGTAATTTTGAAATGCCTGTGACTGGTGAGCCCGATCATTGACTCACTTAATGTAGATCATGACATATAAAAAAAAAAAAAGGTCTCGTTTTCTCAAATGCAATTTTTTTAAATTAAAATTTGACTCCATGGATCTTCCTCAGTATTTACACAACTTAAGCTAAGCCTATAGCTGTCAAGCGAGGCATGTTTCTTATTGATGCTTGCTTTAATGGGCCCTGTAGAGCTGATGGACTGGAAGATTGCCCAACCTGCTGTAATTGACATATAACCGACCATTTGACCACCCCTGTGCTTGCTTTAGATCCCATATTAGTCTTAATGCTTTTTGCTTCACAAAGCTGTAGAACAGCTGCTCTTCAAAAGAACATATGCTAAGGACATGGTAACTAAATTCAGCCCTCACCAAAAACTTGAGGAATTCTTAGAGAAAAATATGCCAAATGCCAGTATTAATCTTTGAATCACCTCTGGAATCTTCAGCCATATAGATCAAAGGGTTGAGTGTGCGGGTATTTATTAAAACTCAGCTATTTATTTTCTAAGCACCAATATGTGTGTTATCAATGTTGTGGAATCTAAAGCCAGAAAAAGCAAGCAAACATTCAAGAAGAGTATTTTCACTGCCACATATAAACACAAAAAAATAAACAAAGCTTAGATCATTTTCTAGGTCCCTTGTTTACATTTGTCTTTCTCATTTTGACAGTCTCCGTTAAAGGTTTATTTGCCTGTTTTCTTGGAGTTCCTGTACTCTAGTAACAATATTAAGTATCATTTAACTTTATGCCAAATTGTAGCCACAAATATAAAAAGTAACACCCTGTGTTTTCTAAATAAATTCAAAGCCAAGCAAATTACATAATCGTTTAATAAAACTTTATTGTTTTAATAAAATTAGGTCAGGAAGGCATTTGCCAATTTACCAACTTTAGCCACACACACACCCTGCAGGAGATGGTTGTATAAATGAAAGGAATTTGCATTCCTCTTAAATTATGCTTCTTGGCATCAGTTTTATCATTCACAGTGTATTTTGCCTTTCACACACATAAATCATTACTTGACATGCTGGTTAACTGAGTTCGGTTCAAAATAAAAGGAATCACATGTTTTCTATTGTAAACTGATCGAATCACTTCCTTACTTATTGGATGTAACTTTTGTTTGCAGAGTCTGTCACTGTTGACCCATTTATCTCCTCATCTCAAAGACTGCTGTGTACTTTTTCACGAACCATTTACTCTTATTCCCAAATAATATGCCAGTAGGTTATTGGACAGCTGTTACTTTTGAGCCTAATATCTGGGGGTAATTTTCTGATGGTGACTGGTGCTTTATTTTGCATTAGTAAAAACCGGGATCCTATCAATGCCATTTTCCTTGCTCTGTGGGACACAAGTTTGACAACCTAGTGGCATGAGCACTCATCACACAAACTAAGTAGTATGATGAATAGGACTATAATATTATTACTGGACACTGTCCTCACATGAGAATTTCTTTCCAGTGTCTTTTGGGAAATTTACGTTTTTCTAAATTTTGAAGATTTAAGAATTATCAGTTGAGGAATTGGAAAAAAAAATGAAAAATGTATCAGAAGCCTTCTGTGAGGATTAAACCTTAAAATCAATACAGAGACATTACTGGTTTGAAAGAATCCAGTGACATCAAGTTAAAATCAAATACGTGGACACTCGGGGTCCAATGTCAAGGTGGACATTTCCTGGAAACAGGCAAGATCACATAAGCCAGAGGCAGTCATGATCTAATCAGTCAATTATGATTGTGCTTATGGCCATGTTTTAAGTGTTTGTTCTTGGCTCTGTGAACTGCTTACAATGAGTTGTTGTTTAAAATATTAAATTTATACATATTGTATACTTTATACAAATACTAGGAGTGGTCCAAGAAACAAATTAGCAAGTAAATTATTAAATTGGCAATTGATGCATGTACTTCTGTTCAACCTGACAGCACTTAGAAAAATGAAATAGTTATATGTTCTATTTAATAATGCTTTCTGCTGTTTTCCAGTGTTTCAGTGTTGCCTATAAGCTATGGTTCTTTGAAACATTCTAGAAGGAAATAGAGAAAACAAGCACATTTTCTCTAAAAAAGTCAACAAAAACAAAATTAATTTCAAAAGCAAAGTCAAGGTTAGGTAAAGCAGAAAAAAAAAATTATCACTGAACTTAACATGAAGCAACGTATACTTGAATGCCCAAGCTGATAATGCCTTTGTAAGCACTTGTAACTACTCAACCCTTGTCAATAGGAAATGAATTTCTCTACATATGGAATATTTATCATGAAACAAATACCACTATTTTTAAATGGGGGAATTTAGTGATTTGTGTTTTTTAAAATTAAGAAAGGTAACTTAGAAGAATTAAGTACTTATTATTTTCAAAGTTTTATTTGGCATAATTTTATATTATATATTTATTTTATATTATTTTTCCTCATTTACTGCTATTATCAAATATTTCTAACAAATGTAATTTTTTAATTCATTGAAATATCCCACCTTGTCGTAGTGTTTTGGTGTGTAATAATATATGCATTTATTTTTCATTATTTATTTCATAAAATAGTTCTCAAATTTTTATTATAACCTTACTATATCAAAATGTTAGCTGCTTGTTATTGTGTTTAGTCATAACACTTAAACTGCATAAATAAGGTGTTCCCTTATTTTCTTCCCAAATTCTAAGGACTAATATCTGTTGGATATTAGAAACACTAAATCTGGATGAGTTTCTGAATTTCATTGGTGACCTTGTCATGTTCTTTAAGGTAAAACATGACTCAAAAATGTTGCTAATCAAACAAGGCCAGAGGCTATCCAAAATGACCATGGGTGATTCATTCTTCTTCCTGGTTGTAATGGTCTGTCTGAACAAGATTAAATTTAGAGTTTAAATCAACTTTAAAACTCTTTCCATCAGGGCGCCTGTGTGGCTCAGTGGGTTAAGTGTCTGACTCTGGATTTCAGCTCAGATCATGATTTCATGGTTTTTGAGTTCAAGCCTTGTGTCAGGCTCTGCCTTGGAAGCACAGAGACTGCTTGGGATTCTCTCTCTCTCTCTCTCTCTCTCTCTCTCTCTGTCCATCCCCTGCTTGTGCTCTCTCAAAATAAATACATCAGCTTAAAAAAAAAAGGATTCTTTCCATCAGTTATCTTTGCAAAGATGCCTCACTTTATTTCAGTTCTGCATTTATCACTCTACTGTTTAATGGGACTTGATAAAATATTTTAACCTAATGATAAAAGTTAGTATCTCCATCCATGATATTTTATTTCAGCTACAGATAATCTAATACTATAATTCAAAATTGGGTTACATTTCTGCAGATGTACGCTGAGCCCATATACTCATATAGGTTTGAATTCTACTACATAGAAAATAACTGTAGGAGTTTAAAAGTCCTAAGGGTTTCCATCTTCACTGTTTGAAGGAACTGACTGCAAAACTGCATATCCCATGGGAAAAAAAAAAAGCGATATGCTATCATGAGTTTTAAAATTCTCTATAAGTATATTCCAATCAAACAAGGCAACAGAATAACCAGTCATTTAACTTTATTGATAAAGTCTTTTATAATATATTTACAGTTCTTAATATGTAGTTAACTGTTTATAAGTAAGCACTAGGACTTTTAGATTCTAATAGCAGTTACCTAGCAAATGGGAGAGACTTTTTTTTTTTTTTAAGTTTCTCTTGGGGCACCTGGATGGCTCAGTTGGTTCCATGACTGAGTTAGCAACCCAGATTATGATCTCACGGTTTGACAGTTTGAGCCCCACATCAGGTTCTGTGCTGACAGCTCAGAGCCTGGAGCCTGCTTGGGATTCTCTCTGTCTGTCTGTCTCTCTCTACCCCTTCTGTGCTCGCAGTCTGTCTTTCTTTCTCTATCAAGAATGAACATTAAAAATTTTTTTAAATTAAAAAATGTTACTCTTAACTAGGAGTTGACAAACTATGGCCTACGGGCCAAATTCAACCTACTGCCTTTTTTTTTTTTTTTTTTAATAAAGTTTTATTGTGGGGCATCTGGGTGGCTCAGTCAGATAAGCCTCTGGCTCTTGATTTCATCTCAGGTCATGATTTCATGGTTTGTGAGTTCCAGCCCTGTGTTGGGCTCTTGGCTAACAGCCCAGAGCCTGCTTAGGATTCTGTCTCCTCCTCTCTCTGCCCTTCTCTTGCTCCCTCTCTCTCTGTCAAAACAAATAAATAAACAAAAGAAAAGAAAAGAAAGTTTTACTGTAATATAGCCATGTCCAGTCATTTACACATTGCTATGATTGCTTTAGAAACCTTATGACTCACAAAGCCCACAGACCTACTTCTCTGCCTTTTAACAGAAAATGTTTGCCAACCTTTGTTTAAACCAATGCTCTTCTAAGTTGTCAGAATGGAGAGCTAGTAAAAATAATTGATCGGCTCCACCCACATCGTTTTTGATTAAGTATGTTATGTTTGAGGCTAGATTCAAGAAGTTCTAACATGCTCCCAGATGACACTTGTGATGTTGGGTAAGCAAACACCCTTTGAAAATCAGTATTCTAAACCGTGAAGTTGTTCTCCTTTTTCTTAATAAGCTGTTTGGATGTGCTATAGTATTTTCAAGCCAATGGAAGAGTCCTTTTTAAAGAGTAGAGAGATGTTGGTGTTCTTCAAAAAGCATCCAACTTACATTCAAGCCTGGAAAAAATACTACAACTCAGAAAAAACTCAAAGTAATTTGTTTTACTTTGAAATGTGAACTGCTAGCTTTAAGAATTAACATATCCTCCATTTATTATCTCTTTAGCATTTTTAAACTCATACGCAATCCACAATACATCCAATATCTAACTTCATACACAGTTTGAACATTTATAACATGATTAAACATAACTCACCACCCAACTCTTTAAGGTACATTTGTATCCATTATATGGATGAAAAAAAAATACAATGTGCCATACTGAATGTAAGTATCTCCTCTAGAATCTCAACAGAGGCTGTAATTTAGATCTCTTAACTTTTATGCAGCACTGCAGATCTGTCTGGTTATCAAAACAAATTACCCATGGGGCGCCTGGTGGGGGCTCAGTCAGTTAAGCACCCGATTTCAGCTCAGGTCATGATCTTCCCATTTTTGAGTTCGAACCCCACATCAGGTTCTGTGCTGATGGCTCAGAGCCTGAAGCGTGCTTCAGATTCTGTGTCTCCCCCTCTCTCTGCCCTTCCCATGCTCCTGCTCTGTCTCTCTCAATAATAAATAGATGTTAAAATTTAAAAAACAGATTACCCTAATTTCTTAAACCAGACTTAGTTGCATCACCATTGTTAAAATTACCATGTATAGGTTAGAATAGACTTGGCTATTTGAACTTTTAGATGCTACAGATACTAATGGATGAGTCTATAATCAACTACTGCTTACACAGAAAAAGGAAGTCACAATGTGAATTTGTGGTGGCTGTGGTCAATGAAAGTGTGGTTTCCTACATGATATACAGTTGGGACCAATAGTTTATGATGATGATAGAAGCATTCTTCTGCTAGATATTAACCAAGTGTTATTAGGCAAAAGCAATTGTGGAAGTAGTGGTGAGATGCTCACCTTGGTTAATGATTTGGAAGGAAAAAAAAATCTCCGGAGATTTAAAAGTAGGCGCAGTATATCCGTTTCTTTTATTGACTTTGATGCACTATTGGAAATTGAAACCACTTCAGATGAATAAAAAACCAGTCTATTAAAGTGGGATGAGGAAAAAATGGCTTTGGTAAGATTAGTATTCAGAGTACTCACAGATGGTAAATAGATTAAAACAAGTGTAGTAGACTGGTCTCAGCACCTTTATTTTTTAGTTACAAATATTGGCCTTCATGAGAATATCTTAAAGAAACAGCCCCAGATCAATTACTGGATAGATTTTTCCACTAATATCATTTGATGGTCACAGGTTTGTTTAGAGATTATTATAATGTGGAGACTTTCTGCCTTGTGTTATTTAGCAAAGAAGCATATGTTAAGATAAGGAAAGACTGGAGAATTACAATAAACAACTCAGAGGAATGAATTATACATATATATATATATATATATATATATACACACACACACACACACACACACACATCTATATATACATATATATATATACACATCTATATATACATATATGTATATATGTATATATAGATGTGTGTGTGTATAAAACTATTGTTTCCTATATGTATTATTTTCAGGGAAACACAAATTAAGGGAATTGGTTACATTGATTCATTCCTATTATTTTTATAATGTTTTGAGTACAATACAAATATACATTTTTAGAACAATTCACTTAGTGTTAAAATGTAAGTAAGGTATTGGAAAATATCTAAGAAGTCAGGAAACATGGGTTGCCTTGGTTTTGCCACTGACCAAATCCATCATCTTAGAAACTTGCTTCATTTTTGTGGACTAAATTACTTCTACTTTAAGCGCCTATGTTTTATTATTCAATACTTAGTTTCCTTCCAAAATAAAATCCTTTGATTATGTGATATGCTTCTAGAAGCCAGTTAAATCTTTATGTGCTGAGATTATTTTTGTGACAATTTTCTCAATAGTTGTCTACGGTATATTGAAATATCTTGAGGTAAAAGTTTGCTTTCCATAGAATACAGTCATATTTCTACCACCAACTCATTGAAATTGATCTTAAATCACCAAGGGCAAAACTGACACAGAATTAGAACTGTGGAACTGCTAGTCCGAAAAGATTATATATAAACATCAACAATATGCTTCAACATGTAGGAAGGTCCATCCCAGAGATACAGAAGGCATCTAGGATGATGGAGAATATCAGTATTCACTTTTTTTTTTAATTTAAAGTGTTTTTTTTTTTGAGAGAGAGAGATGGAGAGAGAGAAATAGAAAGCATTAGTAAGGGAGACACAGAGAGAGAGGAAGAGGGAGAGTAGGTTCTACACCATCAGTGCAGAACAAGATGTGGGACTAGATCTCACGAACTATGAAATCTTGACCTGACCTGAAATTGAGAGTTGGATGCTTAACTGACTGAACCACCCAGGCACCCTAGCATTTGCTTGTTATTTACATCATGTTAAAATTTATCATGAAGCATTTAAATCCTTCCTTAGTTTCCTTCGGTAACTAAGGGATGGCCTTAGTCTGAGGTGCCATCATTTTGGAAGCTTAAACTACAACTACATATACCTCTGAATGAAGTAAAACATTATTTTCTCTAAGAACTAGAAAAATTATTTTGAGTCGGCTTTAAAAATAATGACAAATCAGGATATTAAAAGTAGCAGGTCATAAAGCATAAAAATCCTTTCATATTTTTATTATTTGTAACTTATTCATATATCCTCAAAAACTGGTTTGAAAGCATGTTTTTGTTTTTTGTTTATAAGGTTTCAAGTGGAACTCAAAGATAGGTTGCTTGCATTGACTGACATATTCTATCCAGCTCTGTAGAATCTTTTAATACATAGATATAGAAACTCTGCATCATGCATGGGAGAAGAAAACAAACATTCATACCCACATGGTTCAAGAGATTTATATTCAATACCATGCCTATGGAATAATTCTGTAAAGCTTTTTACATTTCCCAAACTTAGGAGTATTTTTCATTTCTATGAGACTCCTCCCGTGCCCAGCTGTAGCAAAAGAAAATAGCTTAAGAATTAAAAACTGTTTTTCTCTCACCACTTCCAACCCTTCAAAACCAGGCAAGGTATATAACTCTAACAAGAATTCACTGGTAAAATACCATGCTGTGAATCTATACTCCCCGCCACCCACCAATCAAGAAATGGTTTGACATTAGACTAAGATACAAAGTCTGGTAAGTCACATTCTTCAGAGCTATGCTGGGAAGCAAAAGGAAGTAAATTCATTCGGGAATGTGGTTCAAAAACACTGCCAACTGCATCTGGTGATCATATGCCAAATCCCTCTTGTACTGTGAAAACTCACTTCAAGGAGATCATGGTCAGTTGTTTAGAAGTGATGCCTTCCTTTTTACATGTTGTCCTTGGGAATTTACTCTTAAACCAATCACTTCTATCGACTTCATCCTACTGTTTGCATGCTATAAATAATCTAAAGATACACATTTTACCCTAATTTCCCCAGTTTTTGAAAGCAACCAGCATGAAAATTATTTTCAAGTTTCTTCACCTGAATGTAGTTGTAATGTCAGAAAGGGAAAAAACAGTGTTGTTGTTGTTGTTGTTGTTGTTGTTGTTGTTGTTGTTTTAATGGCATCTCACTTGGTATACATACTGATAACTCATTGTTTATTTCTCCAATTGGGGACTTTAAAAATCAGGATTATGCTTCCTCTCCTTGCTTCTTTTTGTTTCCTGACATTCTTAAGCACCTCTAGAAGGAAACTGGGTCGCTCGTTAGATTTAGTTGAAGAGCCTTAGGGATCCATTTTTCAAGGAAGTCTATTGGGTCTTCCTCATCTACCCCTTTAGGCAGTCCAGTAATTTTGACATTCTAGTTCCACGTAGTATCTTCAAACTATTATCCCTCTCTTCTAGCACTGTGTATCTCTCATTTTGAGCTTTACCATTAGATGAAGTTGAAGTGTCTGGGAGCATTATTTGATGTTCCCCATTTCTCGTTTTAGAGTCAAGATTTACTGCTTGTTAATTTTAATTTAAAAAAGCAAAGCAAATGCATAGCAGAGTAAGAAGTCAGCATACTGTCATAGATCTAGTATGCCATACCTTTTTTCTCTCCAAAGATTCATTGTTTTCTAAAGAAGTTTCCTTTAATGTATCTGATAAAGAGGTGTTTCTGTCCTTCCTTGCCATTTATTCTTGCCTCCCCTATTATGAAATAATTTCTGTATCAATTCGTTTTCTTCATTTTTGGTATTTCTAAAAACTTTGTTATAGAATAAATGCCTGTTCATTCACTTTTAAGCCTTTCAAGTGCCCTAATTCATTATTTCTATTTAGAGTAGCATTAATGTGCTATAACTGATACATCCTCTGATTCTCTCTACCTGGTCTCCTCCCTCCATCTCCATTTGCCAGTTTTAGATACATAGTCACAGAGGTCAAGTTACCCATCCATACGAATCTTTATTACATTTTCTTAAATACATGGTAATGACCTATTTTGACTTATATAAAATTTTTGCATTAATTAACCCACTTCAAAATAAGGTTATTCTACCTGACAATAGAAATGTTCTTTAATTACCTGAACGGAAGTATAGTTCAGATCTTTGAATCACTACGGATTAAAACATCATTTCACAGCCAAACAGAAACATGTTCCCAATCACTGAACTTGAATTATTGTTATGTAGCTTGAGGCTTGTATTAAAATCACTGAATAATTGCAATCAGATTATTATAATCAAGTACAGGAACAGTAATTACAGGTTACAGTCACTTTAAGCTGCCCTGGAAGTCCTATATTCTGATCATATGCATATTAAAAGTTTATGTTAGTGATAAAATTAATGAACAGGACTGTAAGCACTTGTCAGGAGGAAAGATGTCACATATCTTACCATATAGGGAGTTATGTTTTCACATCAAGGACAACTGTGCACCTACATTATCTTGGCTCTCTATTAAGTTAGATCATAGAGAAAATAAATCCAGTTGTCATAATAATGTTTTTTTCTAATATCAAACTTAAATATAAAAAATTCTTATGGCTATTAATATTTGAGTTTCATTCATTTTACTAGTTTAATAGAAACTTAAGTTTGAATATAGTAAGAAACTGTATAGCCCAATGAACTATAATCTTACAAATCCTTAGTAGAAGGGTAAGTTAAAAAAACAAAAATTCTTTGAGAGCAAACCAGGAAACCAAAAGGAAAACACACCATCTTTTCAAATGATAGGATCTTATGTTGTGGAGACATAAAACCGAAAATTATTTGATATTTGCCAAAGAACTGTGTTAAAGACAGATATCTATGTTGCGTTAAAGCCCTGGTTAAAAGACCTACCCTGTTTAAACATTAATAATGTTGTTCTTTTATTCAAGCAATGAATATGGCATAGGAGATATGAATTGTATTTTCATCGTCCAGGTCTAAAATTAGAACTTGAAACTGAAAGAAGCCCAGAGCCCTAGGGGCCCAATCACAGAGAAACGGCTCCTGCACATATGTGCCAGCCACTGAATCATTTTATTACACTTTCTGATTCACAACAGAAATGGGGACAAAGAATGAACACACAACCACAGAATCTAAGTAGAAAATACATAGCCTGAGACTGGCCAGGCAAGTTAGAAGGCAAAGATGTAAAAATGTTAAATGTGTAGGTGACTGCCAGGGAATTTATTCCGACTCCTTATCCAGCTGTATTGCCAAGGTTAACCGTACAACACCAAATAAGCATCAATAGGAAATGACATTTTGTGCAGACAAGACAGGCCCACAGACGAGGAGACACATCTTGTGCCAGGTTCACAGACTTTCTACAGCTACCATGACAGACAACATAAGCCACATAAAAGGCCAACCAAACACCCAGATGCTGTTGCTGGAAAATTACATGCTAGAGCTCAGCATCTGGGTCTCACAGTTGCCAAGTTCACCCCATGGGTGCCCACGGTGCTTGGCTCAGACACCAGGCCAGACAGAAAGGGGGTGGGCACCATGGAACAAGCCAATCACTGCAGTGAACAAGAAGAAGCTAGAAAGCCAAGTGTATAATAAAATAGCATGAACCTGCCAATATAGTTTCAAATGCATAAAGCCATACTTTAGTGTTCCAAACATAATGCTGAGGGCATGTTTTTCCTCTTTGGTATAGAGATGATTTAAGAAGCATGAATGGTGGGCCTGTGGTTATACTCCCTTGCCGAGTGAAGGATGTCAGTCATAAAAGAAATTATAATCACAATTAGACAATGTATTGCAACTACCTTTACCTCTAGTTAAAAATACCTAGGAGGATAGCTAAGCAGAATGAGGAGAGGCATTTGGTTTAAGAGCCTATATCAATGAGGTAAAAATGCACCAAATCAATATATAAAGCAGCATGTAAAATCCAAGATGGCAACAGGGTAATGAAGTGAGCATTACAGCTTCCTCTGGTTTCGCCTCAGGATTCTAAAACCCTATCAATTTATAGTAAACATGCACCTCACTGTACTTCAGGTCCTTAGGGGCCTGTAGCATTATAGAGATATCCGAGTGTATGAGGAGTAGATTGGGTCCAGGCTTATGAAGCTTGGCATGTTGATTTTAATTAATAGTCAAAGAAAACAATTAAGTGAGTATTTTTCTAGCCAGTGTAGTTTTCATTATATGTTGTTTGTTTTCTTTATCAGATTTAACGATTTTATAGCATCAGGAATATCTCAGGAATATTTTATACACCTTTATTTTCAGAAAAGTTTTGTCCAAAAAGCATATCCTGACACATTAACAGGTTAGTGAATGAAATAGGGCATAATGTCATTATATTGTTTTAATGTATGTTTTTCAATATCCTTTTTCTAACAAACTAAGCTACCATTTAAAAATACTAATACATGAGAAATGATAACCTAAACAAAATGGGAATTTTTGCATATGGTTCACATGTGATCTTTTGACAATGTTTCTAAATTATGTGGCTCTCCAAATCACTTCTATTTATTTTCATCCATTACATTTTAAGTGATGGCTTTTCAACACATTGTCTCCAATTGAAAATTTTTTCAATAATTTTTATGTGTATATGTAAGCAGGAGTGAAGCCTAAGCATATGTTTTAAGGAACAAATGCTAATCTAGCCTACTTTATAGGTTTATCTCGTCTTATCACACTTTACTGGGCTTCACAGATACTGGGGCCACCTTGCCCCGAGCAATTCTATTAGCATCATTTTCCCAACAGCATTTGTTCACTTCATGTGACATTCTGTGTCACATTTTGGTAATTCTTGATTTCAAACTTTTTCATTATTCATGTACTTGTTATGGTGATCTGTGGTCTGTGATGACCACTTCCATAAAGCTCAGATTTTTTTTTAGCAATAAAATATTTCTTAATTAAGGTGTATATATATATATATATGTGTATATATATATATATACACATATATATATACACACACACCTTATATATCTATTTAGACATAATGCTATTACACATCTAATAGACCTCACTATAGCATAACATAACTTTCATACGCACTAGAAAAATCAAAGAATTCATTTGATTCATTTTATTGCAGTGGTTTCAAACAACGTCTCTGAGGGATGCCTGTTTTCGGTAGTTATTTTTCCATAATACCAGTATTCTAACTTAAATAACAATATTGACCAAACCGCTCTTATGTGAAGCCACAGCTCTTCAAGTACTTGGTAATTGCCAGCTTAGGCCAATTGTACCCTACAAGGGAAGGGATTTTGTATTTAGTCTTTTCATTATTGTATCCCAACAGCCCCGTACTGTATCTCACATCTAGTAAAACTTAAATGTCTGATGAATGATTATGTGACTCTTTTAAGTATAAACACATCTTTGGTGTGTATAATTACCTATTCAAATTTTTTTTTCAATGTTTATTTATTTTTGGGACAGAGAGAGACAGAGCATGAACGGGGGAGG
Source organism: Lynx rufus (assembly GCF_022079265.1). Lineage (NCBI taxonomy): Eukaryota > Metazoa > Chordata > Mammalia > Carnivora > Felidae > Lynx > Lynx rufus. The sequence goes on from NW_025814823.1 coordinate 154,843,976, forward strand.
GGCAGAGAGAGAGGGAGACACAGAATCGGAAACAGGCTCCAGGCTCTGAGCCATCAGCCCAGAGCCCGACGCGGGGCTCGAACTCACGGACCGCGAGATCGTGACCTGGCTGAAGTCGGACGCTTAACCGACTGCGCCACCCAGGCGCCCCTAATTACCTATTCAAAATGTGTTCCCCAAGAGCAACAGTTCTCAAATGTTTTGCTACTCAGACTCATTAATATTCTTAAATATGGAGATCGGCAAAGAGTTTCTGTTAAGGTAGTATTCATCTATTGATGGTAATTGTATTAGAAATTAAAATAATATACTTATTATTACTTTTATTTTTATTTTAGAGAGAGAGCACGCATGAATGGGGGAGAGGGACAGAGGGATCAGGGAAGAGAGAGAATCTTAAGCAGGCTGCATGCCCAGCATGGATCCTGATGTAGGGTTCCATCTCACGACTGCGAGATCATGACCTGAGCCAAAATCAACAGTCAGACACTAAACCAAATAAGCCACCCAGGTACCCTGAGAGATTTTGATTATTTTTAAATAAAATCAAAATTTAAGCATTTTTTTTTACAGAAATGCTATTTTTCAAAACAAATAGCAAGCCAAGTGACATCCCTTTACATTTTCACCTTTTTTTAAAAAAATCAGGCTTATAAAACACAGACTCTTGTATCTGCTTTAGCATTCTATCTGTTGCCTTGGTTACTTTAAATATAGGATATGGGGAAAAAATCCGGCCCCACAAAGATACACAGTTGGGAAACAAAGGACTTTGTTAGCCCCCTGAAATAGTCTGACAGACCTTCACAGTTTCTTAAGCCACACTTGGACAATCACTGCCCTGGACAATTTACACTCGAGTCTTACCAAAACTTGTTGACCAATACTGCACTCTGTATTAATGAAATTAAAACTCCTAAATCAGAAAGTTAAAAAAAAATACAAGTTCAGATAAACTAACATAATCTTATGTCTGTAATGATAAATGAGTACTAGAACACTCTGAGATGCCTTTGGAGCTTTATGGAAATAGATATAAAAATAGTTTGTGTTAAGAGGCAGCTACTGTAGGTCTTTGGAGATCCAACCATGAACTTTACCTTCTTTAGTGATTTAATGGGTTTGTTTTTGTTTTGTAGCTATCTTTCAGATTATTCGTGGGAAAATTCCTTTTTAAATCTTAGCCATGTCAAGATTTTGCATTTAAGTGATGGCATCTTTTTTTCTGTTCAGAAAACTAAGTAGTCTGTGATTGCTTTCAGCATAAATACTTACTTTTAAATTTTTTCTATAGGCCCTAATTATATGTGTATTTTCTCATATATAAATATGGTACCCAAGACCAATTTTATAATCCATTATGTGTCTGTGTGCCAGACACTATCACAGGATCTGGAATAAAATAAGGGAGACAAAGTACCAGGCTTTATGAATATTACATTCTAGCAGACAAAAACAGATTAAAAATTATTAAATAATAAATAATAAAATGTCACCAAAGTTAAATACCATTTTACACTCATTTGTTTTGCAAATATTAAGAAGTTTTATGATACTATTAGAGATGATGTGGGTTGAGAGAATATTTTAAATATGCCTGATAGGAATGCAAATTGAAGGACTTTTTGCCTTGTTAAGTTGAACATAACCTAGGACTCAGTTATTCTATTCCTAAATACTTACTGAAGAGAAACTCTAATATGTTTGCTCAGGAGATATACACAGAAATGTGTGCAATAATATTGTTAATAGCAGAGGATTAGACACTACTTTAGACAGGAAAAGAGGAAAAATAATGGTGTATTTGTACTCTAAAATATTACAGTGTAGTGAACAACCGATACCTGCAATATGGTTAGACTATACTTGAGTGAAGTTGAGTGAAGAAATGGGCCACCGAGGATTACATTCAGTCTAAAAACTTTTTATGAAATTCAAAAGTTTTATTAAAGCCATTGTTCAGGCATATAAGGTGTGTGTATGTGTGTTTTTAGGCAACAAAATGATAAATGCAGAATTCAGGATAATGGGTAGCTGCCTCTGAAGAAGGTGAGGGATGGATAGAAAAAGAACACATTATTGAAACTTGTTTGTAATGTTTTATATCTGGTGTTCAGGGGTTCTGGATTTAGATCCTGAGTCAATGGCTAACTGAATAGGACCATACAGAGATCAAAGATGGATGGTAGTGTGTTAAAAAATGAGGATTGGGGTTAATCCAGTTCTGTGCTCCTGAGAGTGAAGGTATTCTTTTTTATTATATACATACATGTGAATATCTGTATATCTAAACATACATGAAATTTACACAGAGACAACTCTGTCATGGATCACTCTTCTCATGTTACTGAATAAACACCATTATGCTGAGCTAATGCTGCCGTATCTACTGGCACAGTATGATGAAGTGAAAATTATGAACTTAGCAGTCAGACAAGTGTGGAGCTAAGGTGAGTTCTATTACATGTTAGATTGGATAGCCATGACCAGAAGTTTACTGGATTATGTTTTTGTGCAAACATATCCTCTTACGATCTTTATAGTTAACAATTCTGAAAAACCATGCCTCTTCTAAGGGTGTTTTTGAGGCTGTTGTTAAATCTCAGAGTATTTCTCTATGCAGGGAGAAAATTTCAAATGATTTTAAGAAATTGTTTTACATTGCCACACAATTTCTCATTTATCTTTGCAAAAATCGGTGAACTGTGCAGCTAAAGAGTATTTTTTTTTAAATATTTTCTTACCTTAATTGTTAAAACGCACAGACCCAACTTTGGGTGATACTTGTAGCAAATATATCAACTATCATTGTTTTGGTTTTTTGGTTTTTCGTTTTTTTACATCACAACCATTTTTCCATCCTATCTATTTGCATTTCTCTCTCTTTAATTCTACTTCTGTGGCATTCTATTTTACTACACCCTGTTAAATCAACCTAATTTCTTGATCCTAAAAATAGAAGTACTTGGAAAATTTCTAGTAATTTTATTGGCTTCACCTGTGTAGTATAAAGCTCCTTTCCCCCTTCCCCCATCCGACTATGGTGCTCAAGAGACTCTTATTTCGTAGGTGTTCATGTGTATGTATGTGTGTGGGGGCGCCCCTCCAAGAGGTGTGACTCAACCAATCAATTAAGGGAACTAAAAATAGGCTCAACAAAGGCTCAGTGTGATGTGAAAATTTATCATTTGTCTAGGAGTATATTTGTTCAATACAGACTGTCAATCTGTATAGAAAGTAGAGAAAATTAACTGTAAATAAAACTTTAGCTAATATAAACTGAGAGGCAGGTGTAGTTATTGTCAGCACTAAGAAACTAGTGTATTCCACAAAATCTCTTGTCAGAAAGGCTTAGAAGTTCCAACTATTTTCCCTAGACATAGGTAATAGACTTTTCAGAGAGAATAAAGTTTTTCATTAAATTTGCAATTAATAATCCTATTTACGCTCGTTTTCTGAAACTATAAAGTAATTTTTCTTGAACCTTGCCAGAAAACACATTCTCAATCTCCGGGTTTTCTTTAAAAAATGATAATGACAATACTTTACATTTTAAGAACACCATTATTTTCCTTTTTAATGCTTTCTTCCATAGAGCTCAAAGCATTGCAAAGTGCTCTTAAAAAAGTTATATTCATGTTTCCCTTCCTTTGATCCCTATGATGAAATGCAACCACTTCTATGGTGAAATACAGCCACTGCTTATGACAGTGAATAACAATTCCATACAATTCACAAGAAATAACATACCCAATTAAAACTGTAAAGGGGTCTTAGAAATACAGACTTTAATTAGCGAAGCTGGAATGTAGCCAAGCAAAAAAAAGTACCATGAAAAGTGGTCATGACCTCATTTTAACACTCTGTCTTATTCAGAGGACCACATCTAGAGTAGCCCATTGCAGCAGGCTGACTTGGGGCACTGATTGATTCAGCACTGAATAAACGGGAACAATGTCACATACTTAATCATCATCGGCATTTATCAAAGCAGTCAAAGATTTTCCTCGGTGAAACTTCTCCATCAGTTAACGACCCTGTGCATGTCCATTCATGACTCATCGAACAACATCAGGTTTACTTCCCTTTTCATACCTCTTTTTTGCTACGTGTTATCAGGTACAAAAAAAAAAAAAAAAAAAAAAACCTCACAAATTTTTATAAATACTCTAAAGTCAATGGCCAAAATAATTTCAATGTAAACATACCGTGTTCAAAGACAACCATCTTAAACTCTGAAAATAAAAAAAATAACTCAAAATAAGAATTTCTGACATTCCAGAAATGTCAGGACTAAGTATCACTAGTTCCTCAATCTAGTTATCCAGACCCATTAATTTCACGCACACAGAAGGTGGAGTAGCAATTGATAAAAAATAAACAAAAAAAAATTTAAGGAAAGATAAGCCTCTTGTTGCACCAATTCTTGTAAACCTAACTCAGTGAAAATATTATCTGATTTTACAGAGTTCCCCAAGTTCCCTTTTCCAAATTACAAGTATATATTGATATCTTGTCTGTACATACCATTCTGTATTTTTGGATTTTTAAACATAGGTTTTATTCCACTTTTCTTCTAGGAATTGCTGTGAAAAAACTAGTTTTCATTTGATTGTTTCTTGCATGTTTCCATGACCAGGATCTCAAGGATACGATTATATTCTTTATTTCCAATTACCCACTTCTCTATCAGCTTTATCCCCACCAATTAACTCTATATTTCTTTATTCAGCAATGCTCTCCTACCATGGTGAAGGAATGGGCTGGTGATATCAACGGTTGACATTCATCTCCATGAACTTAAATATTTGACATTAAAAGTACCCACACCACAGCCACTAGAGCTTTCATTTATGTCATGTACAAGTGGCCACGATGTTTGAAAGCACTGTAGCTTTCAAAAACCCAAACCGCTATATAAATACTAGTTTTTAAGTTTGTTTTTGAGACAGAGAGACAAAGACAGAGTGACAGAGTGACAGAGTGACAGAGAGACAGAGTGACAGAGAGACAGAGAGACAGAGAGACAGAGAGACAGAGAGACAGAGAGACAGAGAGACAGAGAGACAGAGAGACAGAGAGACTATGAATCCCAAGCAGTCTCCATGCTAATGGCACAGAGCCCGAAGTGGGACTCAAGCTCAAGAACCATGAGATTGTGACCTGAGCAAAACGGATTGAGCCACCCAGGCATTCCAAATGACTACTAAAAAGGTATTTTTTCCGCTTCCTCCCAATATTCCTTTCCTGGTCTAGTAACAGCCTGGGCTCAGGAGGTTACAGTCTGTATACTGTACTCCCATCAAGGATTTACCATGTGACACAGGCTTGACTGATCATCTTTCTCCAGGGCAGCTATTTCTTTAGATGAGAAACTAGAAGACTGGAAAATCACAGAATCGGCCTCTGTTTGCTCAAGCCAGTAGATACTTCTTGATGGTCATTTGAACTGTTCTATTACGTAAAGCGAAGAATACAGCCCCACAGGGGTGCCTGGGTGGCTCAGTCAGTTGAGCGTCCGGCTTCGGCTCAGGTCACGATCTAACAGTTCGTGGGTTAGAGCCCCGCATCAGGCTCTGTGCTGAACACTTGCTGGGAGCCTGGGACCTGCTTCTGATTCTGTCTCTCTCTCTCTCTCTGCCCCTCCCCCACTCATGCTTTGTCTCACTCTGCTTCTCAAAAATAAATAAATGTAAAAAAAAAAAAAAAGAATACAGACCCACATATTAGTTTTCTGTTTACTAGGGATGGACACCGTGCTAAAATTGGGGATCTGGAGCTGTGCGGCTGTGCTGTGCAAAACAGGTATCATCCCTACCCTAACTTAGGTTAACACACTCACAAGGGAGGTAGAAGATCAACAAATAAATAAAACAGGGGCGCCTGGGTGCATCAGTCAAGCGGCCGACTTCAGCTCGGGTCATGATCTCACGGTCTGTGAGTTCAGGCCCCGCGACAGGCTCTGTGCGGACAGCTCACAGCCTGGAGCCTGTTTCAGATTCTGTGTCTCCCTGTCTCTCTGCCCCTCCCCTGTTCATGCTCTGTCTCTGTCTCAAAAATAAATAAACGTTAAAAAAATAATAAAAAAAACAATAAAACAAACAAAACGATTAGGTAGGACATGTTACGAAAAAAATTAATGTGGTCCTGAGATAGAAAAAAATGGTCAGGGAACTTCTCACGAAGAAGGTGTCAGATCTAACATGTTACACGAAGTACCTTGAAAAATACAGTTTTCATTCAGATCTTTGTCAAGTGCAATTTTAGTCTTTTAAAGTTATTTTTCTGATTTGTAACAATGATCCCACCAATAATAACAATGGCTGCTACTTTGTGCTGGTCATCACTGGGTGAATCTCCTTTTATCCTCTGTAATCTTCACCATTCTATCAAGTTAAACTCATCATTACCACAGTTTTATAAGATGAGGAAAGAGAAGCACACAGATGTTGAATATTTGTAATCAGAACAGAGTCTGATCCCAGAGTGTGGGTTCTTCCCCAGTATCAAGAGTAAACCATACTTGCTGCTAAATTTCAAGTATGATAGGTACATATTATGTAGAAAGAGAAAAAATCCCTTCTCTCTTAGTATCATTTTTCTTTTCCCATTGAGGTAAGTATTTTTAAGCTTCTGGTAAATGGATTATTGCCCCGTACATGTGAAATCATGCTCTCTAATGGTCTATGACCCTACACATATCATATATTCATACACGTGCTTGTAATTTACTTTCTCTCAAAGGTAGTATTTGAGATATATAATTACTATGTTTTAAAAATAAGTGTTATCCCACTTGAATGCTTCTCCCTTCAACTTGTACAGAATTGTATACAGTCTGACAATTCTTTCTTTCTAATAAAGTCTTATGCACATTAATTCTTTTTTTTTAATTTTTTTTTAACGTTTATTCATTTTTGAGACAGAGAGAGACAGAGCATGAACGGGGGAAGGTCAGAGAGAGGGAGACACAGAATCCAAAGCAGGCTCCAGGCTCTGAGCTGTCAGCACAGAGCCCGACGCGGGGCTCGAACTCACGGACCGCGAGATCATGACCTGAGCCGAAGTCGGACGCCCAACGGACTGAGCCACCCAGGCGCCCCATCAAAGGTAGTATTTGAGATATATAATTACTATGTTTTAAAAATAAGTGTTATCCCACTTGAATGCTTCTCCCTTCAACTTGTACAGAATTGTATACAGTCTGACAATTCTTTCTTTCTAATAAAGTCTTATGCACATTAATTCTTATAGTCTTAGAATTTCTCTACAACCCAACTGCCTCCTAAATAATCCCTTCCCAGCCAACTTTCACCTCCTGATGCCAATGAAGTAGCAAGTTTATCTAAAAGCAACAACGTTTTGGAATTTAAGTGAACCTTTTCAACTAGAAATACTATCCCCTCCCTTTATTCCCAGTCTTCCTGGTTTCTCAATTGTCACATGGATGAAAAGTACATCTACCCCTTGCAAGCTCTTAGGTTTCATGAATTAAAAGAAAGTAAACAGAAACCATAACTATTTACAGAATTATTGCTGCTTGCCACCCACACATATGGGGCCCTGGAAACTCAATGGTGAATAATGTCAGTGGGGTTTCAGGCCTCAGAAAACTAAACATGAAGACAGAAAACAACATCATTTTCTCACAGTGTGTGTTGTTTTTCCTGTTCTAATTATCAGAATCACTGGAAAAGGAAGTGAAGAAGAGTGTTGCTTATCTTTTCATGAATGGGTCCAAAGCTACTGGCAAATATGTTTAAACAATGAATGAGGAAAATCAGTTTTCCTTAGCTACACTTAAATCTAATGATTCTTTCCTGAGTTAGTAAGGAGTTTGATTTGGGACAAACAGTGTTTTGGCTTGGGTGTCCAAAACAAATGTTCTTGGAAGCTTGCTGGACTGGATGTCATTAAGTGCAAAAGTCTATTGCAAAACTCTCAAGGTTACAATTAAGTCAAGGCAGAGCCTTGGACTGCCAGGAAGAGGGACAATTCACAGAGGGCTTTGAGATGAGCATATTGTGCCAACCACAGCTGAATTCTTCAATATTGCTTTTCTCACAATCTCAAATTATTATAGGCTTCAAGATTTTATTTATTACTTAGGTTGTAAGATGCAGCCTTTAAGATAGAAAAAAAAATCTTTTGTCAGTCATCACTTTCTTCACTCTTACTGTGACTATTTGAAATTGCTACAGGTCTGAGGTCTCTTCTCAGGTTATTTTTTCCTCATGAACTTTCTAGAACCACTTATTTCATTTTTTTAAAGCCAACATAGCAAGGAACCCATCACTTCCTATCTATATTGTCACATGCAGCATCCTCGACAAAGCCACCACAAATCAAGTAAGTACCTGCACAAATGTAACAATGGTTTCAGAGGCATCTTATAGTACTTCAGTGTTTCAGGATAGGAGCTCGTTTTTCCAATTGGTCCTGACCTTACTAACTCAACATTTGTGTAACTCTTTTACTGCTTTGTTAAACCCTTACCAGGCAAGACTACATATATTGTCTCCTTTCAGCCTCAGAGCAAGCATGTCTTCTTTTCATAGGTGAGAAAACAAAATCTTAGCAAGAGGACCTTAGCTACAAGTATATATAATTATCAAATGGAGCAGCAGCATTTGAGCCCAGAAAATCCTGAGTCCATATGTCAACCAATGTGCTACCAAGAACCTAGAAGACTTACACAGATCTGTTACTGAAAAAGAAAATGTATTGCCTGTAGGAAAAAAAAAAAATCTCTTAAAAGATCTTACATGTAGAAGCTCTTAAGAAAGTAAAGGTTTACTGCTACTTACGTATCCCAATTAAACACAACTGGAATTTTAAACACATGATTACTATCACTTGATCAGATGCTCATCGGTGAGAAGAGCAGAGAATATACCTGGAAACAGCTGTATTCTCAATACATGTCCACCAGTAGCTACTTCTCTGAGCTTGGACTTCAGGGTCTCCAAGTGAAAAATGAATTGGTTGATAGGAACTTTGGTCACAAAGACACATTCTAATGTCAAATATGAAATTTTAAATCCAATTACTTTAATCTCAAACAAATGGACAATAATTCAGCCCTATTTCTAAATCTGCAGAAAGCAGGAGTAATACAATAATGCTATAGGGGATTAAGGTGTACCCACTCATACAGTCTATGATTATGAGTTTATGGACCCATATTAAAGAGCAAGATTACTGCACATATTAGAGATGGTTTCCATAAACAAGTAAAATCAAGTCAACAGACTTGATTGCCTTTCTTACAAAGAGTAAGAAATAAGGAAATCTGCGATTCCATTTCTTTTAGCTTAGTGATTTTTAGGTTTGTTTACTATGTGCCAAACACAACTTAAAATTAAAGTAATAATTTAGAAGTTATTGCTTTAAAGCAAAGGAAGAAAGGGGTCTCTGCAGGGAAGTGTTTCCCTAGAGTCTTCCTAATACTGATTAACACTAGTTTTTGAAATGTTAATTAGTTTTGAGCTTAACAGCTAGTCATTGTCTAAAAGGGCATGGAGCAAAACTTTTTCAAAGTTTGGACTAAGGACTATTTAACTCCTTAATGCCAAAGACTGGCCATTTACTCCATTGCTGGCCACTGAACCATGAGAATGCCAGGACTGATTAGCTATGGTGATTAGCAGACTGACATTAGGACTAGAATCACTTGTCTTTGCTTACATTGGCAGAATACCTAAAGAAATGTCTAACATTTATCAGGGCAATGCATTTCATTTAGTAGTATTATGGAAGGCCTATTTTTAAACCTCATGGACTATGAATAGTTTTAATACAATTTATACAATTTTTGAACTGAGATCCTGAAATTACTATATTTCAGTGATTGTCTTTCTCATTTAATTGGCATAATGGTAGAAAATGGAGGGTTTTTTTTTTCTTAGGCTGTATCTTAGAGACCATATTTATTACCCTTTGTAAATCTGTGCCATCTAAATTTCACATTTTCCTATTCCTTCTCAGTAGAGTAAAACACTGTTAAAAGAATATTCACTACAAACTCCGTAAAAGAATTCTTACGGGAAATATGACTTGATAGAAAATGGTTACAAGCTGACTAAGACAATGGAAATCAGAACAGTAGTAGGTATTAAGAAACATTTGCTTGACTTATAAATGATTGTTCATAAAGCAAAAATGCCAAAATATCTAGATGATGAAATGTATAAATTCAGCATTTTCTCCATTTTACTACACAGGAATAGAGATTAAGACATTTGCACAGTCTTAGAACTAAGCAACAAGGCTTATATTTGAAAATATTCTTTCTACTAATATAGTCTTCATTATGTCTTCCTCTATTATTGCTTAAGCACACATTACCACTTTCTTGATTTTCATATTTGGATGTAACTCATTTTCTTTAACAGTATTTGAGACAAGAATCTATTCTTACACAAACTGAAAATACTACATGGGGAGAATAGTCTGTTGTACAAGATTCTATGTAAATATCTATTTAAGCACACTCAACTATGAAAAGGTGATGAAATACTACAAATATAAGCTACATTCATGAGATTATAGCATAGAACTAGAATACAAATAAACCCAAGTGGAAAAGTTTGAGAAATATCCTAATACTGGCAAGGTGCATAGTGCAGAACCTAAAGACACAAGTAGTAGAAAATAAAGGAATGACCAGAATAGACGATTAGCTCATGAGAGTAGAGTTTGTACAAGACTATGCCATCCGTCTAGAATTTGCTGAAAAAGCTATGCCTGGAGCAGAAAGAGAAACCAGAAATCAGAAACTGAAGAACAGAGGAAGAATAAAAAGAATGAATCTTAGAGATGCTACAGAAAAATATTCTCAAATTTATATTTAATGGTAGCCTTTTTATATCAGTTTTCTTTTTTTAATTTTCAAAGTTTATGTATTTATTTTGAGAGAGCAAGCGAGCAGGTGCGCGCAGGGGAGGGGCAGAGAGAGAATCCGAAGCAGGCTCTGCTCTGTCAGCACAGAGCCTGATGTAGGGCTCAAACTCAGAAGCCCTGAAATCATGACCTGACCTGAAACCAAGAGTTGGACACTTAACCGACTGAGCCACCCAGGCGCCCTTATATAAGCATTCTTAATAACGTTGGATTTCTCCTTACCAAATCACATGTAATTAGTTTTTCAGATTACTGTTCTTAACCTTGTTTGTTGGGGGGGGGGAGCGGGGGGAGAAGACATTATTGCATTTTTCCTCACTTCCTTCCCAGTCTCTTGAATCTAATTGTGGTCATTTTCTTTTGTAGGTACTATATATATTGTCCTTTACCAGAGGATGGCGTAAACTTCCATTTTGACCTACTTGCATTTTTCTCAGCCTTCTAGGACATGTGGATGGATCTGTTAACATTTTTGTAGCATTAATAACAATTCTACAGAAACGGAGCCAAGCACGGAACAGGTCCACGGAGCTCAGCAGTGCAGATGGCAGCCAGAGATCCAGGGAATGGGTGGAATGTGGTTAAAATCTTCTTTAGGAGTCACTTCAAGGGGAGATGTTTGGAGAAAAAAAAAAAAAGGAGCCAAACAACACTCCATACAGAAACATGATTAGGTTGCTTCAGCTTCTACCATCTTATCACTTAGTTTATAAACCAAATTACTCAGGTCTGTGTTAAGTTAGTACTTTGACCAAGTCAGCTATTGATGTCCAAACTTTTCAGTGGAGGGTTGGAATGGAAAAAAACATTAGAATGACCAAGTTACTCAGTTACCTAAATAAGCTGTAACCCATACACCATATTAAATAAATAGCAATTTTCTGAAATGTCTTTTTAATTTACCCCAAGCGTGTTCTTCTTACACACCAATTAAATCTATTAGCCCACAGTTTGTTGAGTTTAAAATAGTAACATCAAGGACTACCAACAATATACTAGCAAATCTGTTTAAGGGCATAAATGTGCATGCGTGTGTGTGTGTTAGACAGTAGTTATATGCATAAATGCATATTTAAGTATTCCTTTGATTTTGCTAAGATCTTTTTACAGAGCTCTCATCATTAAACAAATATTTCAAATGTTTTTTTTTTTTTTTTTACCCTCAAAGGGATAATTTTCTGATCATTCTTGTATTTACTACTATTGGAACCAAGTGTATATATTGTGGGAAGCCTTTGCTGTCAGTCAAAGCAGAGTCTGAGTACAGGCTCCACCACTTATGCGACCTTGAGCCAGTTACTTTGCTTCTCTGATCACCATCTGTAACATGAAGATAATAGCATGGATTCTAAAAATGCAAATAAGCAAACTCTGCATAAGGAAATATAAGGAGATTGTATGCTGTCTGCCTCGGATAAGGCGGCCCACTCTCTCCCAAGACAGTGACTCATCATCCAGAAAGTCACTAATCTGCTGTCCAACCTGCTTTTCTCAACACCTCCAAAGCAGATTAATATCAGGATATACTTACATTTCCCAAGCTCAAGAAGCTTTAAATAAAGCTTCATTAATGGAGAAATAACTGACAGAGGGAACAGAATATTCTATGTTTGGATAGTACACCCAATTTCCCCTTATGGACAAATGTTCATTTATTCATTTATAATGAAACTAAGTGTCCTAGATACCAAGCAGAGGGGGCCAGGCTATTCCCTTCTTGTCCGTAGATAACAAGTGAAGCCAATCAACCAATGGGAAATTTCTTTGTAAATATGGAACCAAAGCAAAGGGGAATTATATTGATCAAATGTTTTAACATCATCATGCTAAAAGCCTAATGATGCAACCCATCTCACAATAGAGAGGACTTTAATAATACTAGTAGCTACCCCTGTGGAACACTTATGTGCCATGCACTGTTCTAAGCACTTTATATTAATTAGCTCATTTAATATTTATAAAATCTCTTATAAGAAGTTCTATTATTATCATCTCCATTTTATAGTGAAGAAACTGGCACAGAGTAGTTAATTAATTTGGTTAAGATCACAAAGCAAGAAAATGGCAGACAGAGAATGAGCTTGTCAATGGGGCCTAAAAGCTCAGTATCTGTGGGTTAGACTCAGTTTCTCCTCTGGACAGTTTTTGTGCTGTGGACACTGTCAACCTCCGCCTTTGTTTCTCATTTTCAGCATTACCCCTGACATGGACTCCTTTGGGTTCTCTGACGAAGGGACATTTAAGTCACAGTTAAAGAAAATCAATAATCCTACAACCAAGAAGTAGTACCTCAGGTAACAAAGAATAGTGTGTGCAGTGCTGGGTACAAAAGAAAAGATGAAAGCAAACAGAATGCTGTCTAGGTCTAGTCATCTATTTGACTCCCAGGCAAATGTTGCCGAACTGGGAACCACTCTATCCATGGCATAGCTCCATTAGGATTTCAGTATTTTGCGGTCACAGGGAAATCATACTTATTTCATTTGGTTGCAGGTATGGGATGGGAGGTAAGGGAAACAGCAGTGGCAGCAAAGCAGGATAGTAGCTTTAAAAAATGCAGGTTTTGGCATCGTATCCAGTTAGAATTCTGGGTCAACCTCTTACTAGCTAAGTTTGGGCTAATTATTAATTTCTCTAACCTTGGCTTTGCTCACTACGAAATGGAGAAAATATCAACCTCAGAGGATTATTGTATAAAGCTCTGGGTCTCAACATCAATCACACAGTCCATGCACAATATTGGGTAGTTAATTCGTCTACATATACTATGTAACTAGCTAACGCTCTTCCTTAGAGACTTACTCCTGTACCTTCAAACTTCCCTTTCATAAGGTGTCATTTCTGCACACCTTCAGGAAAATGAGTACTTCAATCCTAAAGAAACACAGAAACCTCCTAGACCTTACATTCACCTCTAGCTACAACTTACCTCTTTGCTACACTTGAAGTGACGTTTTCATGATTTCATTTACTCACACTGCTGTCCCTCCCTGCTTCCTTGGTATCAGATTTTATTTGCCACATTTATCACCCCACTAATTTGGTTACTGTTAAGGCCACCAAATGGCTCCATGTTGCTCGACAAGATACCCATTCTTCATTTGATGCTGCCAGGGCATTTTAGGAGTATATGACGTTGCAAGGCATGGTCTATTCCCTTTGGTCACTCATTAGGTAACTCCTTCATTTCCACGCCACTCAAGAAAGATACTGCTGCAGCCAAAAGTTTCTCCTGAGCCTCAAATTCAAGAATTTGTCTCTTTCATAACTAAACCTGTTCTTAAATATAATTATGTCCAGTGCTAAATCTTTGACTTATTTTACAAAATTTGTTTCTCCTTCATTCTTCATTTTTCCCCCATCAGCCAGTATCATCTTCATTTCAATCAGCTTCCAATGCTAGAAACTTTAGGCATTCTTTTCAAAGAACCAATGAGGGGCTTGAACCCACAAGCCATGAGATCATGACCTGAGACAAAGTTAAATGCTCAACTGACTGAGCCACCCAGGCGCCCCTAATCATTTCTTTCCTTCTTCTTGGTTTAGATGTAAATTGCTCTTCTTTTTCTCATTTTTTAAGGTGAGAACTAAGTTATGCATTTTAGATCTTCTCTTCTGTTATACATGTAGTGCTATCAGTTTCCCTTTAAGAACAACTTTTACTATATCCTGTAAATTTAGTAAATTCTATCTTTCTTTTTATTTGGTTCAAAGTATTTTCCAGTTTGAGACATCTTCTTTGATCTATCCATCATTTAGGAATATGTGTTTACTTCCCAAACATTTGTGACTTCCCAGTTAGCTTTCAGTTATTTTTAGTTTAATTACATCATGGTCTAAGTGAAGGTGCCTTCTATGATTCAGAAAGAATGTGGGCTACCTTGATGAAAGTTCTATTCAAGGGTATTATAGGACTTCAACTCTTGTGTGATAAGGAGGTCTATAAATTAGATTAACTCAATGGATATGGCTGTTGTGTCATTTATATATCTACTGATTTTATGCCTGGTGGATCTATTAATAACACGGATAAGGAAGGCACCAGTGGTATTAGGGGATTCATCTATTCTATTTTCAGCGTTATCAGTTTTTCTTCCATATATTTTACTGCTCTGTTAGGTTCATAGACACTGTTTTTTAGTTAATACTGTTTAAGATTATTGTGTCTCCTTGAACAATTAACCCCTTTATCATTATGTAATACCTCTATCCCTGATAATTTTCTTTGTTGTGAAGGCTACTTCCTTTGGAATTAATACAGCTTTCCAGCCTTCTTTTAGTTAGTGTTAGCATAGTATATCTTTCTCCAAACCTTTTCTTCTCATTGTTTGCTCTTTGAATTTCAGCTTGAGAAGTTTCTATTGACGTACTTAAAAGCTCACAGATTCTTTTTTCATCTATGTCTACTCTATTGGCAAGCCCATCAGAGGCATTCTCCATTTGTTTCAGTGTGTTTTTTTCGGTCAAGTATTTAATTTTCATTTTTCAGTTCTCATTATCAAGCAGAACACTACCAATTTGTTCTGGCATGTAGTTCACTCTTCCCAGTAGAACCCTTAGCATATTCATCATAATTCCTTTAAAATCCTTGTCTGATATTTTCAAGACCTAGGTCATATCTGAACTGATTCTGTTGACTGCTTTGGTTCTTCATACGGTTTGTTTTGCCTTTAGAATGCCTAATTTTTTGGTTGGAAGATGGACTTATGCTGAGTGATAGGAGTGATGCTGAGCTATCAACACAGAGCCTGCTGTAGGGCTTTAACTCACAAACTTTGAGATCATGACCTGAGCTGAAGTCAGATGCTCAACTGACTGAGCCACCCAGGTGCCCCAATACACCTTTAATACAAGGATTTAGGCTACCTATTACTGACAGGGGCTTCAAATTCCTCTAGTGCCCATATTTTTGTCCCTATTCCTTACTTCATTTGGGCTTTTCTAAGTGGGTTTGTTTGCTTTTAACTATTCTTTGATCACTTAAAGTGGGTTTCTGGTCGACAAAAATATAGTTGAGGTTTGTTTTTTTTTTTTTTAATCAACTCTGACAACACCTGCCTTTTACTTAGTTCATTTAAACTTTTTGATTTAAGGTGACAATCAATATAGTTGCATTAATATCTCACATATTTGTATTCTAATTATGAGTATGTTACACCTTTATACCTATAAACCTTGAATATTAGGGGCTTTCAATCTCCCAATCTAATCTATCCAAAGTATTACCAAATCAGTGTTTAAAATATATTTTGCCCCTTCTTGCTTCCCTTCACTCAGGATCTTAGCATGATCTAAGTGCTATGTGATGTCCTTTAGTTTATTGCAATAGCTTCCTGACTGTGAAAGTGTGAGCTGTCTTGTTTCTAGTATTCTTTTTTGCAACTCCCTTTTATGAATAAGGTAGAACATCTTCAAGTGGTTTACAAAGACCTACACACTTTGCCTTCTAACTTCCCTCAAAACATTATCTTCTCTCAGGAGTCAAGTCCAATTCCCTTGCCTTGCCTTCTTTTAAATCTTTTCCCCCGCCCATTACTCAAAGAGCATATCCCTCACTTAGGTTTCAGCTTCTCCCCATACCCCGCCACGCCCCGCCAAAGGTATTTATTACTCTTTTATTCTAATAAAACCCTGTTATTTCTCTACAGACATCTATCATTGTTCTAAATTATGCACTACTCGTAATGCATTATTATCTGCATCCTCAAATTGTTCACAAAGTCACATAAAATCAGGCAATATTTGTTTTATTCACTGCTGTACTCTCAACTTTCTGATTGTCACAAGGAAGGAGCTTAATACATATTAGTGAAACTGAAACTACAAAAAAAATTATTACTATTTAAGGACTCCTTAAAAATATCTACTGGACATCTATTGTATTTTATGGAACCCCACTCCCCTCCTGACTCACAGAAGGAAATTAAATTTGCCTCTTTTCAAATTAAGTTGTTGACAGCCAAAGAACACAGTCAGGCCTCCAGCTGAAAACGACACACTAATGGAAAAAAAGCGATGAGATGACGTATACAAACCATTAATTAGGAAGCAGAAATGAGGGCAATCAGCCCCATAGGTGGGATTTAGTCACGTGGATACAGAGGTAAATTTTGATCTTGATTTGGTGGGAAAATAACAGCCAATGGGTAAAATTAAAAATCATGATGTCAGTTTCCATTTTGGAAATTTCTCTAGCAGTTTTATAATAGCTATCTATACCTGAATACTGCTTAGGATACCATTCATTTGCATGAACATCCAAAGTAGAGGTCTTGGAGGGACTATTTGAAGTACATTTTAAATAAAAGGACATTGTTTCTGACAAAATTTAAGTGTATTCAAGTAATTTGAAAGGAGGGAGAGCAGTAAACTCTTAAAATGCTGGATAAAAGAGAAAAGATATTTCTAGATGCAGAAATGGGCTGTCAGAAAAGTAAACAAGTATTTGGGGGCTCAAGGCAACAAGCAAGTCCAAAACCAAGGAGGTAAGAACTAATGGTATTTGCCCTGGGGGATATGCCCATCTCCATCAACCTAGCACCTGTGTCCACCTAAGGACAGAGAACAGATTTGGGACCAGAGGAAGAGACAAATGAGCCAAGTACAGCATAGTGCTATACTCCAGAAGGAGAACACACTCAGTCAACAATGTAGTCAAAACCTGCCGAAGAGAAGAAAATGGTAGAAATACTTGCCTATCTTCGTAGAGAAACTGTCAACAATCACTTTTGTTTGGATTCATTAATTCCAATTAACCATTTGACAATAAAAAAAAAGTGGAAAATTTAAATATTTTTTTGAGAATTAAAGTTGAAAAAGGTCTCTTTAATTCTGTGTGTCAGAGAGTTCCTACAGATAAAGCAAAGGATACATTTATAATCAAGTGTTACCCCCCAAAAACTCAAAACAAGTAATATCCTATTTCAATTGACAATCAGTTGAAACAAGTAAACAAAACCAAGAAACTCCACAGAAGACTTAAGACCTAAAGAGATGGAATAAATAGGTATTTAATATAATTAAAGAAATTAAACATAGTATTAAAAGAATAATGAAGAACAAGAGACTATAAAAATGACTAGGCATATATCACTAAATGATATTCTTGCCAAAATGTTTAATTTAGTCATGAAGAAACAGACAAAGCCAGACTGTTCAACATTCTACAACATTTTACATGCCAACTGTCCTTGCTGCTTCAAAAATAACAATGCCATGAAATGCAAAAAAAAAAAAAAAAAAAAAGTCAAGTTCTAGGTTGGGTTTTTCAACCTCGGCACTAATGACATTCTAGACTGCAAAATTCTTTGTTTTACGTGATGGTCCTGTACACTGTAGGGTGTTTAGCACAATCTCCAGTCTCTACCCACTAGATGCCACCCCCACACATTTTAAACAAACATGTCTGAATAATGGCACATATCTCAGAGGACAAAATTGCCCCAGTGAAAAACACTGTTGTAGATTAAAATTTCAAGTACCCAAAATTAATGTTAACTTCTCAAATTTCCTGGGACATATATACAAAATTACTGAGAGGTATCATGAGTATACATGTGCATGTGTGTATTTAGAGAGTGAGCAAATTAAGTGTGCTGTGATAACATTAATTATTAAATTTAGGTACAAAGCACTTTTGTGTTTGATTTTATTATACTGATCTTTCAACTTTATTACAGGGGTCCTCCAGCATTGAGACTGGAAATCCGTCCATTGATCCCTGAGGTACTGCCTCTAAGTGCAAGAAGTGGATGCAGTCCTGGAGCCCCAAGGGGCCTCCTGGACTTTGTCCCCAATGGCCCTGAGCCCAACAGCCTGTCTCACCCATCTCTGGGTAGGAGGCAAGTACCCCCATCAGCGTTTATGCTCCCAGGGCTCTTTCCTTTGTATTTGTTCTATAAAAGTTGTTGCCTTTGTAATGGACTGTTACTTCAACCATCCCTGTAAGGTCCATCTGCACATTGATTGAAGAAATGCCATTCTTGTGACCTGTGTTTCCTAGTTCTTGTAAAGGATTAGACAGGCTCTTACCCAAGTTCACCTGAACACCTGAACTAATAATTTAGAATATAACATGCAGAGACAGAAGATAGAAGATGTGAAAAAGAGACGAAAATACCGAAAAAAACCCCAGAAAACAGTGAGATGATCCCCCATATACCAAATGAGACTGCCAGAATTCGTAGAAAAAGTATAGTTAAGAATTCTTCCAGGGATTCATGAATAATTTAAGTGCTGGAAATAAAAATCTAAATCAATTACAACTGACCCTCCCTAGCATAATGTCTAAAGATGTATTCAGTAATATGCTGACTCCAAATTACAATGTGTGTAGGTTTTTCCACGCCACCAAACAATTTTGACACCAACTGGGTGTCCTACAATTCAACTCAATTCTGACACCATTGTGATAGTAACAGATCACACAGGTTAAGAACACAGTCCTACAAGAAGACTCCCCCTCTGTCTCTGCTCCTTTTCAAAACCAAGTTACATGGACTTCAGAGCTACTGGCAATAGATTGGAGTTTCCAACCACCCCCTTCTTGGGTTGAATTAATTTGCTAAATCAACTCCTAGATCTAGATTTCACTAACTACATAACCAGTTTATTATAAAAGGCTAGAACTCAGAAAAACCCAGATGGAAGAGATGCATGGCAAAGGATAAGAAAAGGACACA
This sequence comes from Lynx rufus, assembly GCF_022079265.1. Lineage (NCBI taxonomy): Eukaryota > Metazoa > Chordata > Mammalia > Carnivora > Felidae > Lynx > Lynx rufus. The sequence goes on from NW_025814823.1 coordinate 154,863,559, forward strand.
AAGCTTCCCTGCCCTTTCCAGATGCACACTTCTCCCCAACAATCTCCACGTGTTCACCAATCCCCAAGTTCTTCAAACCCAGTACTTTGGGTTTTTAAATGGATCCTTCATTATTTAAGCATGGTTGATTAATAACTGGTCATTAGCAATCAATTCAGCCTTTAGCCCCTCTACCCTTCCAGTGGGGCATGGGTGTGGGGGAATGGGAACAGAAGTTTCCACTCTCCAAGCTCCTGGTTGGTTTCCGTGACAACCAGCCCCCATCTTAGAAGCTTTTGACAAGTCACTCATTAACATAAACTCACTTGTGGTTGAAAAGGGTTTGTTATGAATATTAAAACACCTTTACTGCTCTTGTCACATTCCAAGAGTTTTAAGAGCTCTGTGCCAGAAATGGGGACAAAAACCAAGTGTGTATTTATTATAAATCACATTATTCTATTTGTGCAACAAGGAGACTCATACCAGAAGCAAAACGGAATGAGATTCCTAGTCAAAAAATGTAAGACTAAAACATTGGGCAGCATTATGTAAATTGGCTGGGGATTTATAAGCATTAAAACATTCTAACATTCTCGTATTGCATTGATGAAGGATGCTTGTTATTTTACACTTTTTACTTTAAATACGCATGTTAAAATTTTTTAGAGGTAGCAATACAACAGTATAAAAAGACACATAACTACTCTATTGTCAATTAAAGACAAAAAACAAAACCCAAAATGAATAAATTTCACACATGTAACCAATCCAAAGATGGCAAAACCCAAAAAATCCTTAATATTTAGAGAAATTCGAGGAAAAAAACCAGTGATAGAATAAAAATCATATAGCAATTATGTATTATCAGCAATTAGAATACATCAAACACTCCACTGAAAAAAAAAAATAAAGCTTCCCAGGATGGATCCAACAACATCCCCACCCTTCATATGCTGACACAAAAAAAACAAATCTAGAACGTAATGACAAAAACAAAAAAACAAACAAAAACAAAACCAGAAGATAAATGGAAAAAAAAAAACAGCATAGCAAGCAAATACTAAACAAGAGCTATAAGAACTTAAAATGGGTATTCAAAATACACTAAGGAAAAATAAATATATAAACAAACAAACCTAATAGGCAAACATTGTTAAAACCAACATGATAGAGGAAGATATTAACACACTTCTCTCACTGATCTATAGATCAAACAAATCCAAAAGTTAAGAGAACCACCATGCATATTAATAAACCTGAATATAATACTTCTTATAAAAACAACAGATAGATAAAACACTTTCTCTCCTTATCAGAGAGAACCCCTGAGCCCCCACCACGAAGATACAAGGAAGATTTACATAAGTTGATAATATGCTAGGAGAATAGCAATTACAGAGAACTTTAAAAGAATTGAGATCATACAGATTACATTCTCAAGCCACTCCAAATTAGATTAAGAATCATTGAACATGAGAAAACTTAAATGTTAAGAAAAAGTACTCATGGAAAAATAGTACATTACACCTGTTGGAAGCAGCAAAAACAGTACAGAAAAAAAATTACTTATGTAATTATATTAGACAAATGAGAAAATAGGTAACAAATTAGAAAAGTAAGTGCAAAGAAAGTAAAAAAGTATTACTGAAATAGAAATCCACTATTAAATAAATAAAATCAGTAAAGCCAAAACCCTTTCTTAAAAAAGCATAATAAAACGCAAAACCTTCAAGAATCAAGGGAAAAAAGACCTACAAAATTTAGAGTGAAAAAGGAAACCTAATTGCAGCTGTCATAGGTGTTAAAAAGAAGAGTATCATGAAAACATTCAGATCAGTAAATCTGAAAGTGTAGGGAAATGGACACTTTCTCAGAAAATTAGAAATTACTAAATCTGACTTTTAGGAGAAATATAAAATTTGACTGCCATGACAATAGAATAAATTGTTTAAAAACAAACAACTTCCCATCTCAAGACAGAAATGCTCTCAAGAAAAAGCTTTTGGCAGGAGAAAGAAGAAAACATGGAAACGAAAAGGAGAATAAACTGGGACTATGATCTCAGGTAAAGTCTAAGCTTACCTTCATTCAGACTCAAAACTTGGAGTTACAGTTGCCCAACAGCGTCTCAAAGCAAGAAAGCCCGGTTTTTGTCCATTAGGATTTACTGTCTACACCTGCATGGAGGGCATAATTTTCTAGCCATTTCCAGGTGAGAGGACCTGGCTAGGGTCAGCCAAGAGTAATTCTTCAAAGGCCACAGGTGTAAACCATTGGGCCCAGCATTTGAGCACAAAGTGGTGAACCAGCTGATAAAGGGATGTGAACAAAACAGTAAAATCCATGTTAAGAGAAGTTTTTCCCTACTTGAAGTCTTTCCAAAGCACCCAGATAAAGATCCGGAGCAATATATTACCTGTGTCCTAGAAAAGATCTCTGATTTTGAGTACTATCAGGATGTTTGAAGTAAATGTATCTCTAGAAGGCATCAAAACAAATCCAATTCTGATGTTTCTATCAATTACGGAGGGACACGGAATCTTCCTGAGGACTTCTTCACATGCAGGCAGAAGGGCCAAAATGAACTAATAGGGCTTTGAAGTGTCACCTAGCAGATTTCATCTTCTTATAACCTGAATTTTACTGTTAGGTATGTAGCCAAATGGCAAATGGGACTACTTTACCTCATTTTCAGGTGAGACAATGAAGATCAAGAACAACAGTGAAGGGAAAAAACAAACAACAAACAGTGCTATTTCCCCTATATTCTAAAGACGTTTGCCAGCGGTGGGGTGAACCTTCATCTAATATTCACAGGCAAATAATGAAAAATTGGTATCAAAGAACAACAGTAAGAGAAATGTTGTTTTTTGCGGGTTTTTTTTGCAGAATAAAATGACAAAGTTGTAGTTTTCCGACCCCCTCTTTGAAATTGTTAGCCAAGCCCTCCCCTGGGGAAATGGGTAGAGGCTACATCCTCCACAATTCAGCACCACAGAGAAGGCTTTCAGGGGATTACTCACAGTGCCGATAATATGATCACTAGAACAGGGGCCATGGTGGACTAGTATATGAATCGTATTTCAGAAATCTAAATGTGGGGTGCAGTGTGGCTCTGAGTCACAAGAGCAGAGAAAGGGACTGGAAGCAAACTGTCCCAGCACTGCTTGCACAGAAAATCTAGGTGGTTCCGGAAACTTAAATGTGAACCAAAGAAAAAAGCCTAAAGCTATCTGAAATGAAACTCAACTCAAGACAGCCATGAACCTTGGAGGGCCAATGGCCTCAAACAAAACAAGACCGTGTAGAGACCATGCAAGAACTGAGTAGTGGTGTCCTAAAAGAAGAAGACATCCAATTTCCCTCCATTTTGAAACCTGTAGTTAGAATTTTTCAAAAGGGATTATTTATGTATTTATAATAATAAATATATATATGTATATATTATATATTAAATATATACATGTATTAAATATACAAAAGTAGCCCAGGAGATCAAATGCCAGCTTTAAATATTTCCCTAGCCTGTTACATAGTTGTGTCTTCTTGTAAGTCCCTTTGCCCTAAATCACTCTTCTTGGGTAAAACACTCAAGAAATCCCAAAGCAGCCCCTCGAATGGGGCACATAGGAAATGCAGCTAGGGGAGAAAGAGTACTCTGCCCATACCTTCTCCCTATAGGTGTCCTCACTTAAAGACATAATAAGAAGGAAGAATCTTTACACTGCATATATTAAAGAGTTATATATATAACTGTGCTACCAGACTGGACATTTTACTTTTTGAAATAATGCTATTCTTGACACTAAAATTAAAAAAAAAAAAAAGGAAAGAAAATATAGGTGAAAATTTCATCTGAAAGGTAAGGAAGAAATTTTTACACAGTGGATTTAAAGGATGGTTAAGACAGGAAATTTTTTTTTCTTTTTGTATCTTAACGGTTCCAACTTGTTAACAACATATTGTTATGAACTGAATTGTGTGTCCCTCAAACTCATATATGGAAGTCCTAATCCTCAGTGTCTCAGTATTTTATCTGGAAACAGAGTTGCTGCAGATGTAATTAGTTAAAAATGAGGACATTCTGGAGCAGGTTGAGTCCCTAAACCAGTATGACTGGTGCTCTTATAAAAATGGGGGTTTGGGACACAGGCACACATTCAAGGTGAACACTGCATGAAAACAAACATGTCGTCTACAAACCAAGGACAAAGACCTGAGCCAGATGTTCCCTCGCAGCCCTCACAAGGAACCACCCCTGCCCCCACCTCACTTTCAGACATCTACCCCCTGAACTGTGAGATAATAAATTTCTGTTGTGACCCCATCCAGTTTGTAGTACTTTGCTATGGGGGCCCTGGTAAACTAACACAGCTGTTCATTACTACAGGTGGTTCCTTGAGTTTTAATTATTACTTCAGTGGTTTTGGTCATTTTTGATTTAAGGATTGGAAGCTTTCCATCTGTAATTTTCATCATTTTGCTCAACATTAAAAGGCGTATGTATTACTTAACCATTATGAGCTTCAGGTTTTCATCTAAAAGTAAATTCACATTGTTTTACTCCCATGTTTCAAATCCTATAGTAGCTTGCTTTTGCAACAACAACATTAAGAGTTCAAGCTCCTTACCGTGGTCCCCGTGTCCCATAAGATCTGGAGATTGCTTATGTCTCTAATAACTCAAATCCTCCCTTTTGTTCCTTTCTTTACCCCATTTAGCCACACTGCCCAAATAATCCAAATTTATTCTGTTCACAGGACCTTGGCACATAACTTTCTTCCATCTTTTGGTTGCAACCACTGTAGTTCATGAAATTCCAATTTCTACCTTTGGTGGTTCTCCCTCATTACCTTGTTTCATCTTTTTTTTTTCACATTTATTTATTCCTGATATAATCTTACTTATTGATGTGTTTATTGTCTCTTCTCTCTCCCCTAGAATTTAATCTCCTTGAGGAGAGAGACTGTCATTATTGTTTATCCCTGCATGCCAGTGGTGAGAGACAGAAAAAGTGCTCAATCAATATTTTTTGACTGATTGACTCTAAAATGAGCAGGATGGCCTAATTTCTCCCTACTTATAGGACTAATTATCTATAATGTTCATGTTTTGCCTATTAATGTAAGTATAGTGGCTAGACCTTCCTTCAAAGCAACATTATCATTCCTTTTCCTCCCTCCCCCCACCCTCCACTACACTGACTAATAGGCCAGGCTGGGCTAGATGAGAGTCTACAACAATGAAGTCATCATAACATGTATTATCCAGGCAATTTCTAGCATGCAGTCTCTTCTGAGATTAAAATTATAGAATTTAGAAAAATTGAATTCTGAATCTTTCATGATTTTCTTGCATCATTCCCAAGAAAGTCTAGAAATGTTTGATTAGTTCACATATTTTTTAACCTTGGATATTGTTTAAGATTTGCTCACAGTAGCATTACTATTGCCTCCAAAGTTTTTTTTTTTTATTACTGTGGGTACTAGTGTCTTAGTAATGCTTTCTTTCTTATATTCACATGTTCAGAACCACCCTCTCTTCATGTTTGTCTTTCCTCCTTAAGTTAGTTTAATTTTCACTATTGCAAGTATTTTTCCCCGAATCCATCCTGCTTTCAGCCTCTATGGTGAACACAAAGCTATAGCCTATGTTATTATTGTATGTTATTTCAACATATGTTTAGGCGCATGAATATTATGTGAAGACATAAAAGTAAAGGGGCAAGAGTGTGGGAAATAATTTTATTACTAACAGTATCCTTCATGCTTATAAATAGGGCAAAAGAAGAAAATGAGTGGTGCCATTATAATGGTATATCAAACTTCAAAAATTTAGACGAAGAGTCACATTAATATTTAAAGCTTGAAAAAAGTAAATTTATTTCCTCCTTTCACTCTCGTGTTCTCATGGAACCCAGATAAATTCACTTGCAAATTATTAAAACGGTGTGGTACAAATTTTTGGACCACAGTGTACAAGATCATTTATTGAGCTCTTGCTGTATTCATAGCACAGAATCCATAGTTCTGAAATTGTATTCAAATTTAATAATAGTATACTTATTCTGCAATGTTCTCTGTGTTAAATACTTTACAAGTCACAAGTGCTTGGGCCAAAGTCCTAACCTAGTTGTGAAGACAAAGCTAGTATTGATAAAATACTTAAGATATCATATATATTAATGTAGAATACTGTACATAAATAAATTCAAAAGAAATAAAATAAGAGACAGCAGACTTAAGTAGAAATAGTTGGAAAAGTCATCTTTTCTAATATTTTAAGGTTTTAAAATTTTCATAACCAACTCTCCACTTACTCCAAAAAGATTTCTAATCACCAACCTTGAAGAAATGCTGTTGGCTACAGTTTTATTTAGCAACATTTATTTACCAACAAAGACAAATAATCGGAATGCGAATGTGTGTTGTGTTGATGAAGGTATGTGCAAAGTACATGATGATACAGAAAAGGAGCACAGATTTCTTCAATTATAAACCACCATAAACAAATGTTAGTTCTGCTAAGAATGAACGCAGTGCTACCGGAAAGACATCTTGTGCAAAGGATTCCACCCCATACTTGAATGATCAAGGCTCTCTGAGAAGTCCTCACTGCCCTTCCTGGCACCTTGCTGACCTGATGCCTTTGTAAGCATAGGTGTTATACAGACCGCATTCCCTTCCACCTGCTGGGAAAAATAACTGGGTATCTCAGATCATCCCACTTGAAACAGGGATTCTCAAATTTGATCCATTAGCATTCCAAAGCTAGGGCCTGAACCGGAAGTTCCCAAACACCACACTCTTGGGCTATGGTTCTGAATTAAATGCCATGCCTAACTTCCTGTTGCAATCTGTTTTTCCAAAGTAAAGTTATTACAAATAGCCAAGGGGCTCTAGTTAAGCACATGGTGACTTGGAAAATGTATCTGTGTCTGTACTGTATCTGTGCTGGTTTTCATGAATATTTGAACAGAAAGCAGGAAACAGTAAAGGAATCCATCCTAAGATCAGGCTTAATGTCCAACTTTACATTGCCAGTCTCAAGGTGGCATTTTGGCATGAAACTCAATTTTCTCTTAGAATAATTTGCATTGGGATTATGGGCTAAATGTTCTAAAAGTGTCTAAGCTATAATTCTTTATGAGACTGCACTTTGGCATTTAACTAGAGCATATGCAAGCCTAACTTGCAGGCTTAGTCTTTACATTTGTCCAAATTCTCCACACAATGCCAGCCAACTTTTAATGAAAAGCATTGCTTCGTGACATGATTTACTTGCTCTGTGCATTTTTTTTTTCTAGAGGGATTTTGGCTTTACATTAAATATAAACTGAACTTATTACTAAGACTTCTGCCTTTGAGTAAAACCTCTTTTTAAATCTCCCATCTTCCAAACACCCAACCCTATGCAAAGATAAAATGGTAATAAACCTAACGGGTGGTGTTTCCATGCTATAATAATTGTTTAGACTATACAGAATTACCTTCTGTTGTAGGAAGCTTGTATTTCAAAATCCACTGGATTTGTGCCCCTTATGGTGAACCACACGATACTGAAACAAAGCACAAGACAAAGAGAAAAGAAAAAAAAATGAGAAAAAAAGAGAAATGTAAAAAAGAAACAAGAATAATTGGAGAAAACGAGTAGAGGAAGGGAGAAAAGTAAAGTTACTAGAAACTGCAGAAGCTGCATTATCTGTATATAATGTGGCTATAATACTACATTGGTCAGCAACTATAATGTAAAAGGTAATGTGTAAGAGTTTTATATGCTTTTCAGAACTATAAAGGGAGTGTGAGTGGATTTTAAACATTTTGATTAGCACCACAAAGATTTTAATGCTTTATTTAAACAGTTTGCTATAGGGCAAACACATTTGGTAGACAAGTAAAATGAAAGCCCGGGCATCAGTTTCTCTGTTTTCTATTAAGTAATGTTGCGAAGTAAGCAGAAGTTGGATTCAGATATCAGATAATTATCTCCACACTGTGTGTCACAGTAAATAATTTTAATTGGTTTAACTTCAGGGACCATTACTGGCCTAATTAGAAACATGAAAAGGCTACAAGTATTAGGAAATATCCTGAAGGAATGAGAACATTAGCAATTCTGTCAAGCCATTTTTAAAATAAGTACACAGTAGCAGCCACATTTCAGTGAAAGGCAGGGTACTTGAAAGGTGCTTTTAGGAAAACAGTGCTTGTGAGTGTGTAATAAGAGATCTGTAATAGGAAGCATAGAAATTGGGTAACAGGCTGACACGTATGCCATTACTGTGTTAAAAACATACTAATCTTGTTCTGATTGCTGTTTTTAAGAGATGCAGGTTAATGTTTTCAAAGTAAAGGAATAGTAATTGAGGTTGGGTAAATCCTTATCGAGAATATGTTGACTTACTGAAAGAGGAACGGAGCTTTGAGTAAAAAAGCTGTACCCAAACACCTTCAGCTTGCAGGGAGTAGTACTGAGTGAAAGGTTGCTTGCTCTGTGTGTTTCCTATCCTCTCTTCTTCACCTCGCTTTCCCAAGACTCATTACAAACAAATAGGTATTATTCTTTGAAGCATTCATATACATTATACCTACCACAATGTGTGTAGACACAGTTCCCATTTACAGAATGGCTGCATTCTGAATGAAAAATGAGATACTGTGTCCATTTGGTCAGAATTATCCTTAACAAATATTCCTCAGTTGGGGCACCGGGGTGGCTCAGTCGGTTAAGCATCGGACTAGTTTTTTTTCTTTTTTAATGTTTATTTATTTTTGACAGAGAGAGAGAGACAGAGCATGAACGGGGGGAGGGGCAGAGAGAGAGGGAGACACAGAATCTGAAACCGGCTCCAGGCTCTAAGCTGTCAGCACAGAACCTAACGCCGGGCTCGAACCCATGAACTGTGAGATAATGACCTGAGTCGAAGTTGGACGCTTAACCAACTGAGCCATCAAGGCACCCCTTTTAATGTTTATTGTTGAGAGAGAGAGAGAGACAGACAGACAGAATACAAGCAGGAGAGGGACAGAGAGAGAGGGAGACACAGAATCTGAAACAGGCTCCAGGCTCTGAGCGGTCAGCATAGAGCCTGGCGCGGGGCTCAACTCTCACAGACCGCGAGATCATGACCTGAGCTGAAGTCGGACACTCAACCTACTGAGCCACCCAGGCGCCCCAGCATCAGACTCGTGATTTCAGTTCACATCATAATCTCCCAGTTTACCAGATCAGGCTCAACACTGGGCTCTGCAGGGACAGTGTGGAACCTGCTTACGATTCTCTATCTCCCTCTCTCTCTGCCCCTCCACCGCAAGCGCGTGCACACTCTCTCTCTCTGTCTCTGAAAGTAAATAAATAAACTTTGAAAAAAAATAATTCCTTGGAACTTTCAACTGACCAGAAGTAAGATTATTACATCAGATGAAATAACTAGAATACCATATTATGTTTAAATGCACAAACAGCATCAAGAGCTTCTAATCAGTAATTATTTGGTACAATTTTCTTTTTTATTTGTAATCTTGGTTTTACTTTCCGTTTTCTGAAATTGATGATGGTAATATTTGACCAACTATCCTGTTTGGGATATGCAGATTTTAATGGACTGTCCGAGCCTAAAGTTAGCATAAATCAACCATATTTTTAGTCATTTTTCTTTAGTTGTTTTAGATGGAAAGGATAGAGAAACTAAACAGAAAAAGGAAGGCATGGTGAATCATGGATCATTATAACAAAGAATACATTACTAGGGAAGACTGTACAATTTTATACCTTTGGTATTTGGCACACTGTCAAATATAACATATTATTAATATAATTGAGCACTTACAAGATTTTTAAAAAATCAGTGTTCCACCAAAATTTGTCAAACAGAAAGTACAAGCATGAGTAAGGACCCAGATCACAGATGCTCCCCATGCGTATGCTCACAGACCCATTTATCTCATGGACACACATTTATTCAAGCATGCACAAAGCCCCATTTCTATAGGCTGTGCTTTTATACCGAATGCCCTAAAATAATGCCACAAGCTATTATCGGTTTAAGATTTGTGTGTTTTAAAATTTTAGCAAATTCCTATTTGACTGGTGTGTATACAGTAATTCAGGATAAAATTTTCTCTCACAAGATTAGAACAAATTATTTGTGTCTTCATGAAGAGCATACAGTGTATGCACGCAAAAAATGGGAATAGCTCCTATAGGATAATTTTTAGCGACAGAATAGATTAATTGCTTGTAGGTTTGTTAAGGAAGATACACGTACACAAACAACACACACACACACACACACACACACACGATAGTTTGATCATTATAAAATAATACTGCCTGCTCACCAAGCACATGTTCCATATTTCAAATATCTTCCAAATGTAGAAGAGGGTGGGAGAATGAGGGGGAGAATAAAAACGTGGTTGCTTATACAAATATACATGCTCATATACGTACACAAACATACATACATATGTTCATATATTTCAGCTTTGCCCATATGTTCCGAAAATAGCAGCCTGGAAAGTTTGTACCCACACATCCCGCTCTCAGAGTAAGGATACAAATGAAGACAAATTTTGTTAGTACCCAAGTAACTCAAGAAGACAAAGTACTTCAGGACACTGCATTCTTTTAGGCCACTGAACATTGCAAAGCAGCCTTGACATACAAATCTTCTCAAAATACCAGATTTATCCCTGAAAGAAGTCTCTGATTACTTACTCTCGTATCCTCTTCCACAAAATAAACTATCTTCCCTTACACTCAGGGAACTAGCTAAAGGAGTACATGTGCAGATTGTGGTATGGGCCTTAGTTTAAGTTTTCCTCCGAAACATTGAGAGGATTTCTGGATGATGACAATGATGATGCCATCCTGGTTCACCCTATTCTCTGATCATTCTTCTTTTAGGTATAGTGACCAATAATGTTCATTATTAAAATAATATAATTATTCAGAATATGTCCTTGCCTCCAGAAAATATGAATTATGTAGTGAAATCAGCATGGCTTTTTAGTTTTGACAGACCTGGTTTAGATATCTGGATTAATATTTTACTACTTGTTAGTGGGCAACAGGTTTTTTAATCTGTAAAATGGAAGTAATGATTGAGTTGCAGGGGAAAAAAAGAAATAATGTACATAAAGCCCCTGGCTTATAGCAGTTTGAACAAAAGATTACTTTTAATACTGTAATGCTTTGTTACCCCTTTAAGGATCAGTTTCGGTCATTTAGACACAATAGCTACTTTCAAGTCACTAGGATTTTCTATAAAAAATCAAGTCTGTGATAGGAAGCTTCCCGTAATTCCATCTTTTTGGTCATTGCCCTCCTTGCAATCTGCATAAGATCCTGTAATCATATTCATACAATGTGTTCCCCATTCCCCTTTTCCATCCTCTTTCAGTGTCCTGCCTATACCCCCAACCACAGATATAGAAGTGGATACTAGGTCCAAGAGTGACAAATCAGAGTCCCTTTCCCAAACCCTAATAGCTGGAAAAGGTAACTAGCCCAGGGGCAGAGCTGTCACTTACAAAGATGATAGGACTCAGAGAGAAAAAAAAGTGATCAATTTCTCTCAGAAGCTGTTAGTAACTAAATTCTCTATGACATAAATTGGGATGAGTAAAAGAAGCCAGTGTGCAAAAGAAGAGAAGTAGATGTCCATAGAGGAGCAAAAATAACAGAGTGCTGGCTTAGGTTCTCTTAAGTCTTCCTGTTCAACTATGTTCTTGCATGTGTCCCCTTACTGCAAGCTCCAAGCACCTGCCACCCTGACCCACTTTTTTTTTTTTGCTTCTATTTGGTTCTTGCAAACAAAAGAATTTCTGCTTATATAGTACTATACTAAACGATAGCATTAGTATGGATGCAATAATTGTATAAGATAAAATTAATCTAAAAATAACTTCTTACTTGTAGACATTATCTGTACTGCTTTTACGTACAGTCGTTTGTTTTCTAATTTGAAGACGAGAACATATTGAATTAGAATTCTTGGGCTAACGCAATAAACCAATTGCCTTTAAAAGGAATCTGAAGTTATCACTCGCTCTTGCCCATCACTTAAGATTTGAAAACTCAGGGATCCCAGCAGGCCCTTTAGATTTAGGCTGCTAATAATCTGGTAAATCTTTAGGGCAGAGGTAACTAGTAGCAAAGTTTACTGTATTAAGCAACAAACCTTCTTAATTAAAAATTGTACTTGAATAACTTTATAAATGCATTGATGTGGGAGTCCACAAACTGTTCTGCTTCTGCTATGCCCTGGAACAAAATGAAGGCAAGAAGTGATGAGGGGACTACCTGTTGGAAGCCTATGTCTTGTAAGTTATTTTATTCAGGAACAGAAATTTTCCTCTAAACTCTCCTTTTTTTTTTAACTCATAATTATCTATTCCAGATTTTACAACTAGCCTCTGAGTTTCTGATTAGATGTCCTGTTAGAACATTTTCTTAGAGTACCGACTGTCAGATTTAATTGTAGATCAAAGGTTATTTGGGAAGCTTATGCAGCAGAGAGAGAAATTAAGGAATCAATCCCATTTACAACTGTACCAAAAACATTAAGATACCTAGGAATAAACCTAACCAAAGAGGTGAAAGACATGTATTCTGTAAATTATAAACTACTGATGAAAGAAATTAAAGAGGACACAAGGAAATAGAAAGACATTCCATTCTCATAGGTTGGAAGAACAATTATTATCAAAATGTCTAAACTACCCAAAGCAATTTACACCTTCAGTTCAATCCCTATCAAAATACCAACAGCATTTTTCACAGAGCTAGAACAAACAATCCTAAAATATGTATGGAACCACAACAGACCCTGAGTAGCCAAAGCAATCTTGGAATGGGAGATGGTATTTGTAAATGACCTATCTGATAAAGGGTTAGTATTCAAAATATATAAAGAACTTATGAAACTCAACACCCACAATAAGAACAGTCCAATTAAAAACTGGCAGAAAACATGAATAGATATTTTCCCAAAGAAGACATCCACATGGCCAAGAAATACATGAAAAAAGGCTCAGCATCATTGACCATCAGAGAAATACAAATCAAAACCACAATGAGATATAACCTCAAACCTGTCAGAACGGCTAAAATCAACACAAGAAACAAGAGGTGTTGGCATGGATGTGGAGAAAGCGGAACCCTCTTGCACGGTTGGAGGAAATGTAAATTGATGCAACCACTATAGAAAAGACTATGGAGGTTTTTCAAAGGTTACAAATAGAACTACCCTACAATCCAGCAATCACCTTACTAGGTATTTCTTCAATGACTACAAAAACACTAATTCAAAGGGATACATGCACCTCCATGTTTACAGCAGCATTATATACAATAGCCAAATTATGGAAACAACTCAAGTGTCCATCAACTGATGAATGGACAAAGAAAAAGTGAGATATATATTTAATGGAATATTACTCAGACATAAAAAATTGAAATCTTGCCATTTGTAATCATGTGGATGTAGCTAGAAAGTATATGCTAAGCGAAATAAGCCAGTCACAGAAAGACAAATACCATATAATTTCAATCATATGTGGAATTTAAGAAACAAAACAAATGAGCCTAGGGAAAGAGAGAGAGAGAGAGAGAGAGAAACAAAGAAACAGTCTCTTAACTATGGAAAACAAACTGATGATTACCAGGAGGGAGGTGGGGGGGGATGGGTGATATAGATGATGGGAATTAAGGAGTACATTTGTGATGAGCACAGACTGTTGTATGGAAATGTTGAATCACTATGTTGTACACCCGAAAATAATATTACACTGCATCTTAACTAACTGGAAGTTAAATAAAAACTTCAGGGGCACCTGGGTGGCTCAGTCGCTTAAGCGTCCAACTTTGGCTCAGGTCATGATCTCACGGTTCGTGGGTTCAAGTCCCACGTTGGGCTCTGTGCTGACAGTTCAGAGCCTGGAGCCTGCTTCAGATTCTGTGTCTCCCTCTCTTTCTGCCCCACCCCTGTTCGTGCTCTGTGTGTCTTTCTCTCAAAAATAAATAAACATTAAAAAAAAAAACCTTTAATAAAATGTAGCTCCTGGGCTTTACAACATAGATTATCTTCCAAAACTTAGAATGTCACCAAAGAATCTACAAATCTTTAACAAATACCTAGGTGATTGTGATGCAGTTGATTCATGAACAAATCTTTGCACAAAAATTCTATTTTTTTTTTTGCTTTTTATTACCAGATTTTTAAATGTAGAGAACCTAACATAATGTGGCAAATGCTTGAAAACATTTTTAACATTAACTTGCCCAAATTACAGTTGACTATATCTAAAATTTTCAGTAGTAAAAAGAATAAAATTGTTTGGTTACAAAAAAACATTTCAAGCCTTATAAATATTTTTATTTGACGACAATCACAAACCTGGACGGAAACAATTTGAAGATTGTGCTTTGGTTTTTCATTTAATTTTTAAGATTGTGTATAAAAAATTATAAAATGATTGTATTGCAGATAACTATATAAAGGCACTACTTATCTATGTTACCTTCAACTGAGTTCATTATAAATTACATTAATTTTTAAAATGAGATATTTCTATTTGGTCTAAAAATTTGAAAGATAATAGTTCCACTGTAGTAAGTGCAAGATACGGATGCTACTATTATCATAACCATGATAAGAAGTAACAATTATATTTGTGTATATAACTTATAAAATTAATTATTATGAAATAATACTTTTTATTTGTTTTATCAATGGATGATTCCTATTCAAAAGTAGTTTATTTAAATCACCTTTTTGGTAGAGTCTGTCTTGTTATAATGAATTGATCTGGGTTATACACAATAAAATTATTTAAACCCTAATCCCATGATCCCTAAATGAGATTTAATATAGAAGTCAATGTGGTACACCTGTATTATGTTCTCTAAGGAGAAATAGAATTCTAATTGAAAACATTTATATTGTCTTTTATACATTAACCTTATTTTTAGAACTTCATGGATATTCAGCAAAGTATAAGTTCATAAATTTATTTAATAATTTATATACATAATAAATAAAATTAATCCTGATATGTGGGTCAATATTAAAATAAAAATGATAAAAAATTGTTACTTCTTTTCTTCACTTACACCTGCAACCTCCAAAGTATGACATGACATAAATCATTTTCCTTATCTCAATAGTACATGGAGTTGATTTTTTAAATTGTACAAGTAATACATGATCACAATAGAATATCTTAGAAATTTAATATGTTCTGTGACCACATTCCATTACATCTAATATCTACATGTACCTTAATTTATTTAATCCATTTTCTATCATCACGTTATGGCATTTCTTGTTTTGAGTCATTATAAATAGGTTTGTAGTGAACATCCTTATACATACACTCATGCAAAAATTACCTCATTATTTCTTTATTTTACAGTAAGATAATCACTGCATTAAAATATACCTGTATTTTAAAAGCTTTTGATTGATAATAAAAAAAAAAAGCTTTTGATTGATAATTTAAAAGTTTTTTATTGATTTTCATCTTCCTGGGCAATGTTTAACTGAGACTAATGTATTCCTTAACAACGTATATTTTGGGGATGCCTGGGTGGCTCAGTTGGTTAAATGTCCAACTTCAGTTAAGGTCATGATCTCACAGTTCATGAGTTTGAGCCCCACGTGGGGCTCTGTGCTGACAACTCAGAGCCTGGGGCCTGCTGCGGATTCTGCGTCTCCTTCTCTCTCTCTGCCTCTCCCCTCCATGTGCTCTCTCTCTCCCTCAAAAATAAATACACATTTTAAAAAATAAATAAAAATGTATATTTTTGTCTTGCATCTTTGCTAAAGTTCTGGGTTGTTTTTTTTTTTTTTTTTCTGTTCATAAGACTGGGGCATTTTTCTTCATGAAACTGAAATTCATTTTGTTAGTATAGAAATTTGTTAGATGGTAACTATAGAGGAGATGAGGAAATATGAACCCCACATCAACCCGGAGTTTGTTCTCGAATGAGTACCCTAATAAACTGAATTACTATGTTATACATGGATTATCATGCTTCATACAATTAAAATTAATTAAAATATCACTCATACTAAATAGTCCTGAATGACTTTTGTATTTGAAGTTTCAGAAGTCCTTTGTGATTTGGTTTAAGGGTCTTGGATGTTAAACATCATTTATTAATTTAAGTGGCCTTTATTTTATGCCTAATGTGCTAGAAGATTTGGTGAATACAAAATAATAAAAAAGGTCTTATATACCTAAAGTAAAATGAAATAACCATACAAAGTCATATGTATTTAGGGTCACACCAGTGGTACAAGCCATGAGTATTTTAGAATTCAGAGGAACTAGAGTCTACTGTGGCCCAGAGAGGTCATAGAAGGTTCATGAAAAGTTTGAATCTTGGGCTGCATATTTAAGAAAGGAGAGGATTAGGCTATTGAGTGAGAGTAGTGAGGAGGAAAGGCATAGTAAGATAAAAATGAGCAAGGCAAACTTGAAGGACAGTAAATAAATGGAATTAGCTGAAAGGAAGCTTATAGGTTAAGGAACAATGAAGGGTACATTTGAAAACATGGGACAAACAAATTAGGGATTAGGCCAATTCACTATTAACCGTCATCATAAAAGTACTTTCTGAGACATGATACTAAACAAACTCATCAAGACAAAGAGGGAGAAGAGTTGTAAGATTGGACCCAGAACTGGGAAAAACACCCTGGTAGTAAATGGGGAGGAGTGAGGTACAAATGGGACCATAGAAGATGCAAACATTGGCAATTTCTGTCAGGTAGCCCCAAAACATCCAGGAGATGATTTTTTCTATAGCATGTGGGTGGAGTCACTAGCAAAAATAATTCTATCAGAATTATAGGTTAGCTGAAGTTCCCTTTGATTGCTTTCATTTCTGAGACAGATTTCTTTTACTCTCCAGGAGGCTAATTTTGTAGATACTGCTGACTACCCAAATCACTTCTATAGAACTTCATAGATTCTTGAGTTTCTTCTATCCTTCAGACTTTAAAATGTTACTTCTCTTTTTTTTTTCTCTTTCCTCATTCTAGTCCAAGAATTGAGGAAGAAAATAATCTGATTTTCAAATTAAATCACCAAAAAGTGAGGGAAATGGTAATGTAAATAATTTCAAGAAGGTAAGGGGGTACTTTTACTTAGGTAGATGGGTCTCTATCCATGAACTCTGATGGATCTATCTTTGAGTTGTATGTTTCTTCTCCAAAACCTTTACTTATTCAAGCAAACTATGGCCAACCCTAGAATATTTAAGTGCCTAATGGTGCGCTCACTGCTGTGGAGTTACTATCTAGTAATACTTAGTTCAGTCATGTTAAAGTTGACCACTATCTGGAAGACTCTTTCAGTTTTTCTAGAACAAATTTGGGACAGAAGCAAAGAAATAAATGACAGATAAAAGAAGAGTTGGGTTGATGATTAGCCAGGAAAGATTAAGGAAACAATGGCATCCCTGAGAGAACTTGGGCAGCCCTGAAATAACTAGTCATGAACCTCAAGGTGGGCAGCACAGGGCAGAAACACTGAAGGATTGGGCTAAATGAAAGGGGTAACATGACCAGAGTGTTTAAAGTAGCTAAAACTGAGAAGGGGTGTCAGACAAAGAAGTTGCAGTTGTGGATAGAAAGATTTAGAATTTAAAGTCCTGTTTTGAGGTAAAGAAATAAAGGGTATGGTCATGTTGAGAAGGTTGAGGTAGAATACAAAAAAGTTGAATAAAGGAAAATGGTGAACTATGAGGCTTGGTTTTAGATGGGCAATTTGAATATATTTGGAAATCACTGAGGATGATGCGATAACACAGGGTAAAGATAAAAGCATGATGTATTTCCTAAAGTTATTTCTTAAACAAAACATTGAGTATCCAAGACGGTAATATCAATAATTTTAAAATCTATTTCCCAAAATTTTCTGAAATATTATATGAAAGTAAAGGTGGTTGTGTTCAAATGGATTGAAAAATACTAGGTTAAAAAAGAAACCCAAAATGGGTGATGGGCATTGAGGAGGGCACTTGTTGGGATGAGCACTGGGTGTTGTATGTAAGCCAATTTGAACAGTAAATTATATTCATAAAAAATAAATTAAAAAAAAAGAAATAAATTTAAAAAAAGAAACCCAAGTTTCTTTTCTAGTCTGTTTTTGGCATTTTTAATCAATTAACATTGGGAAACTCTAAGAGGAAAGGTATATCATGTTTTACAAAAGTAATCTCTTTTCTCCCCTCTCAGGACCTCTCAAGAAACTGGTAAATTGTTCCTTTTGTTGCCTTGGAGAGGTGGACTCCACCCTCTGTTAGAGGGAAGAGATTTAAGGACTTAGTGCCGTGGGCCACCAGGAGCTCAACACTCAACCAAAGGGAGATACATAGAAAAGGGTGAAGGAACGGTGGAGATTTTGCACTGGAATCATGATTTTTTTTGTCACTAGGCAGATTAGAAAGAGGTAATGGAAGTCCTGCCTGTAGGAGGCACTGAGGGTTACAGAGGTGGAGGTGGGTTTGTAAAGGAGCAGGCAACAGACATGGACATTAGGTTCAGTCCATCAATAGTGAAACAAAGGGATGAGAAGATGCTATATGAAAATCAATAGGACTGAAAACGATTTCACTGAGTATGACTATTTGGTTAGACATATATGAGACACTATAGGAAATTGAGTCAGTAGAGTTAACTTCTCCTGTAAGAATTCAACAAACTGGCAGATACGTCTATTTCTAATCACCCAAAACTCACTGTTTGGAATAGTAGTCAGAAAACAGGGCTGCAACAATTATCATGGATGGAGATATAACATAACTTGGGTCCATCTTCTTCTACATATCTATGTTAAGAAAAAGATGTTTTCTACTTTTGCAATCCATTTTTAAATGAAAAAAAAAGCAAACTCAAATAAATATCTTCACTATTTTATTTACCTACTTGATTTTCCATTTAAACAGGAAAGAAAAAAAAAATTAACCTGGCTTTTACTGCTCCATTTGGGTTTCTATTGTTTGCCTCTGTAAAGTGACTCACATTTTCATGCAAGATCTTTCTAAATGCTCTAGCAGTGTGAATTGGGGTTTATATCTGTGACTATCTCCAAGTTTCTTTATCTGTTCTAGGCAGCAGCTTTCTTATCTGATAGCCTTATAATTACGGGAGAAACTGCATATTAATGATTCATTGCTTACATAAACAACTGGCCTTGGAGAAATCTTATGAACCAACTTTGTGAGATTTGATTTTACCTACTTAAATGTAAATAATGTTAAATGTTGTATATGCCAGGATTTCCACAGAATCTTATGAATTTTTTTATGTACACAAAGCATTATGAATTCAGAGGTTTTAACTGTTATCTTCTAATTCAGCTATTAAGATAATATGGTTTGACATCAGATATGCTCTATGAATGTGAGGTACCAGCACACATGTGCACACTAAGTGTTTATGTATGCAAGGTACAATTCTCAATTTTTATTTATTTATTTATTTTTTTTTAGTTTTTAATGCTTCTCCTTTGAAGCCGGCAGCTTGTACATTTTTATCTGAAGGTTTGAATCAGCATCATGCTTTGAAGGAACAAATGGCTTCCATGTGGTGTTTGGCTTTCTCTTGCCTGTCTCTATTACCCTCTATCAATATGAAATTCATTCTGACAAAGTTTTTTACTTAAGCATATGCACCTGATCCTTTCCATTGGTCCTATGCTAACACATGCCTCCATTTAGGGATATGTACAATGATTGCCATTTGTAAAAAGAGGGTAATGTCATTCAGGGGGAAAAAAAGCAATTAAGTTTCCATATTAGAAGAAGATGGCAATTCCACATTTGTGGGGATGGAAGGATCGGAAGATTATTCCATTTTTTTAGTGTGTGCTAATTTTGAAAACAACATAAACAAAAAAGTACCTACCTTCCAAAGTGGTACTCAGCACATAGACTTTAAAAGCATTTTGCAATAAATGAAGGTAATGACCTCTCTTAAAAATAAGTATCTCTGGGACATCCACCATTTCTTACCCAATGTATATTTTTTTGAGCATTGCCTGTATTGATGACATGGTTATATAAATAAAGAAGGCCCTAAGTGAAACTGAGGAAATGTGCTGTGTAAAGTAATAATAAATGAGAAATTTTGCTTTTCTTAGCACTGGAGTCTCTAATCAACACAGTCATCCTGGTCTTTGTGGTCCCTTATTGGTTCTACTTTTTAAAAATGCGAACCAGTGAGAAATCTCATCAAATGATTTAATAAAAATTTGTTATTGGCCTTTAGAGGGTACCTCTTTATTTCTTGGTGAATGAGTGAAAAAAAGGGGAGAGAAACCAACCAACAAAACAAAACAAAACAATAAAAATGTCATAAGAAGAGAAGACTGAGTAAAGACAACCTATGTCTAAGCATGTAGAGCAATATCCATCTAACATTTTGTCTCTCAAAAACCTATGTGGATTAATAGAAATTTCCCAGGGAAAACCCAGGTCTGACCAGCCCCAAACTGATCTAGGTATGCTTCTCTGTTTTAATTGGTAAGTTAACTTTCCTAACCAAGACTCAATTTCTTCATATGCACAATACAAATGGAAATGCTCATAGTTGTCTTTTTGAGTAAATGGAATAGCGTATGTAAGGCAACTAGCATGTATGTAGTCTACACCCAGGATAGAGTTATTCTGACTGAAAGTACATCTGGAGCCCACTATTCCTATCCCACCATTGCCGTCAAACAATCAGGGAGAATTACAATGCCATCACATTATCTGATACCACAGAGGCAAGTAATAACTGTTTCCCTGTATTCCGGAAAATTAATCATTTTTAGAAAAGTTTCAAGACAGGAGGCAAAAGCTCTTTAAAAACAAACTAATACTTTAAAACAGCTCACATTTAAGTATGCTACCCACTAATCCACTTGTGGATTCATTTAATAGTAATCAATACATGTCTGTTATATGTTAAGTGTTTACTATCTCTAAAACACTGTTCTAGATAATAAATACAGGGGCGCCTGGGTGGCTCAGTCGGTTAAGCGGCCGACTTTGGCTCAGGTCATGATCTCGTGGTCCATGAGTTCAAGCCCCGCGTCGGGCTCTGTGCTGACTGCTCAGAGCCTGGAGCCTGTTTCAGATTCTGTGTCTCCCTCTCTCTCTGACCCTCCCCCGTTCATGCTCTGTCTCTCTGTGTCTCAAAAATAAATAAACGTTAAAAAAATAAACAAATAAAATAAATATTAGATGATAAATACAAACAACAAGATAGTGACGTCTCTCTTCTCATGAAACTCGCCATCTAATAGGAGAGACAAAAATAAACAAATGAGTAGACAGTGACAGAGCTCTGAAGAAAATAATTATAGTGAGAGGATATGAAGTGATTGGGGTGGTTGTAGTGGAGTTTTTCATTTTTTTATTAATTGGAGAGTGGTTCGCACATAATATTACATTAGTTTCAGGTGAACAGCATAGTGATTCAACAAGTTTATTCATTTCGTTAAGCTCACAGTGTAGCTACCATATGTCACCATACAAAGCTATTACAATACCATTAACTATAGTCCCTACTCTTGTACAGTCTCTACTCTCGTGACTTATCCATCCCACAACTGAAGACCTGTATTTCCCACTCCTCTTCACCATTTTGCTCATCTTCCCACCCTCCTTCCCTCTGGCAACCATCAGTCTGTTCTCTGTGTTTATGGGTCTGTTTCTGCTTTTTGTTTGTTTTGTTTTTTAGGTTCTACATATGAGTAAAACCTTATGGCATTTGTCTTTCTCTGTGTGACTTATTTCACTTGGCATAATCCCCTCTAGTTTCATCATATTGTTTCAAATGTCAAGATCTTATTTTTTTATAACTGAGTAATATTCCATTGTGTGGGGTGTGTGTGTCTGGCGGGGGGGGATGTGCTGTATCTTCTTTATCCATTCATCTACCAATGGACACTTGGTTTGCTTCCATATCTTAGCTATTTTAAATAAGGGTTTGATAAACATATCTTTTTGGGGGGTGCATATATCTTTTTAAATTAGTTTTTTTTTTCATTTCCTTTGTGTAAATACAAGTAGTAGAATTACTGGATCATATGGTATTTCTATTTTTAATTTTTTGAGGAACTCCATACTGTTTTCCACAGTAGCTGTACCAGTCTATATTCCCATCAACAGTGCTTGAAGGTTCCAAGGTGGTGGCTATTCAGATAGGATGGTCAGAGATGATTTGTCAGGGGAAGTGATATATCTTCAGAGATCTTGATTCTTCAATGAGTTATCCATGAGCATAGGGAACAAAGAAGTGCTTCTGACAGAACAAAGAAAGCATACAATTTCTAAAGCCATCATAAACTTCGTATTTTGAGAAATAGGGAATAACTCAGTGTGGCTAGAGCACATTGAACGAGATTTAGCATGAAGGATGAGAACTATTTAAAACGTATTTTCTTAATTTAAATTTTTGATTATTCATTGCTAGGATATATAAATGTAATTAATTTTGTATATTTATTTCCATATCCTGCAATCCTGCCAAACTTTCTCATTAGTCCTTACAGCTTTTTTTCAGTTTTCACTGAATTTTCTACTTAGGTGTTCATGTCACTTAAAAATAAAGATAGTTATATTTCTTCTTTTCCTATCTGGATGCTTTTTGTATTTGCCGGCTTTTACTGTCTAGAACCATAGAACAATACTGAGTAGAAATGAGCATGTGAGATCCGTGTCTTGTTGTTCTTAGGGGGAAAACATTAAATGTTCACCATTAAATGTGTTATTTTCTGTAGGTGTTTTGTAGATGACCTATATAAGGTTGATGAAGTTCCCTTTGAAACCTAGTTTGCTGAGTTTTTATCATAAATGGATATCATATTTTGCCAAGTACTTGTCTTCACTTATTGAGATTTTTTTTTCTTTTTTGTTAATACAGTAGTGTGCAAATTTAATATTGTTAATTAAAATTAATCCCATATTACTAGGATAAAACCTATTTGATCATCATGTATTATTTTTCTATGTACTGTTGGACATATGTTAAAATTATGTTTAGAACTTTACATCTATGCTTATAAGAAATCTGATTTGCCACTAATCTCATCCAGTGTATTTTTCTTTTTTTTAAGTTTATTTATTAATTTTTGAGAGAGAGAGAGAGAGTGGAAGTGGGGAAAAGAGAGAGGGAGAGAGAGGATCCCAAGCTTGAACTTGAGGGCTTGAACTCATGAACTGTGAAATCATGACCTGAGCTAAAATCAAGAGTTGGACCCTTATCTGACTAAGCCACCCAGGCACCCTCAAGTGTATTTTTCATCTCAGATATTGCTTTTCTGTCTAGAAGTATGATAAAGGGGTTTGTTTTGTCACTTGTTATTCCATATCTTTCATGTCTCTTTTTAACTTTTTTTTACACATAGAATAAAATTATAATAACTTTTAATTCTGTCTGCTCATTCTAATATCTGTTTGATCGCTTATTAATTATGTATCTTTTCTTCCTGCTTCTTTGTATGTCTGGTACTCTTTGATTGGATGCCACACATTGTTGATTTTACCTTGTTGAAAACTGGGTATTTTGTATTCCTATAAATATTCTTGAGTTTTGCTTTGAAATGTAATTAAATTACTTAAAAACATTTTGATCCTTTTAGATATTTGATTATGATTTTTCAAAGTCAAATATGGAATAGTGCTTAGCCTAGAGCTAATTATTTCCCACTGCTGAGGCACAACCTGCTTTGAATATGCTACCTACCATACCACAAATTATGAAATTTTCCTATCTAGTTGGTGAGAATAAGCATTATTCTGGATCCTGTGCGAGCCATAGCGCTGTTCCCTTTAACTCTACTAAATTATTCTTCATCTGGCCTTGGGTGGTTTCTTCATTCACATAGAGGCTCTGACTGCTCCTCTAGTATTTTCTTCAGGTCTCTGGGGCTCTCTCTTCATGCAGATGTCTTTTCTCTGCTAACCTGCTCTGGGACATCTACCAAGCTTCATCTACCCAGACTCTCAGCTCTTGTCTCCTCCGTGCAGGAAGTGTGCTGGGTCCCCTCGTGTTTTCTCTCCCTATCCCACAACCTGGAATCTCTCTTAAGGCAGTAAACTGTGGCAGTAATAGAGCTTACTGATTGATTTCCCATCTCTCAGGGGTCATTGTACTTAGTTGCTTGATTTCCATTGTCCTGAAAAATTTATTTTTTTATATTTTGTCTGCTGTTTGATGCCTTGGGTCTAGAGGGTAAACCTGATCCCTATTTTCCCATCTTGGCCAGAGGTAGAAGTCATTTATTTGTTTGTTTTTCTTTTGTTTTGTTTTTGTCAGTGGAATAAAAGCAAATCATGAACTGAGAATGAGAATGAGTGTAGGGATTTGAGTTCTGAGAGAAGTAAAGTCATGAAATAGTTCTCTTAAAGAATAGTAATGCAAATCTCCTCTTGAAAGTGTGTTAAAGTGATTAGGCATTATATGTAAAATGAGATAGTTCTAAACTAAGGAGTTATATGAAAACAGTTGAAACGTAAATGTGCATAAATTAAAATATCATTAATTGCTCATGTTAAACCTGTCTTTATTTTTAACGTGAAACCCAGTTACTAGGTCTTGGATGTCCAATTCTACTTGTAGTTTAATGATTTCAGTTAATTGAAAAGGAAATGCTTTCTGACGTCAAGTTTAAAAAAAAAAAAGTGGAGTGGGCTGATAGTTTTAACAAATATTTAATTATAAAGACATAATCTTAGCAATCTGGGCTTAGTAAAGAAAATGTCAAATGTATATTTGGGTACCCTTAAATGACTGCTTGCTCAGTTGATTGAGGAAAACTGATACATTGTTTTCTATACAGATTATTTGCCTTTTCTGTAATATTGGCTGAATCCCAAAAGGAACATATTGGCTCTAAATGTTGTACATAATGTTAATTTTAATCTTTTTCCCCTAAGATTTATCTTTTACATTTTTTATATCTTTTGATAAATTTATTTTGTGATTTCCTCAAGAATGCTTACTTTTATTTTTTTTTCTATTTTTCCAGATACTGAGTATGTAGCACAGTGACCAGTGGTAGCTTTTTTTTTTATGTTTATTTAAATTTTGAGGCAGAGAGAGACAGAGCATGAATGGGGGACGGTCAGAGAGAGAGAGAGAGAGAGAGACAGAATCCAAAGCAGGCTCCAGGCTCCAAGCTGTCAGCACAGAGCCGGACGAGGGGCTTGAACTCACAGACTGACCGTGATTTCATGACCTGAGCCAGTCATATGCTTAACCGACTGAGCCACCCAGGCGCCCCCTGGTAGCTTTGATTTACATCTTCCTGACTTGATGTCATTTTTTGTATTCGTAGACTATGTTTTCACTGTGAGTTATTCATGTTACGCCACTGGATCAAATGAGAATAAGGTGATGCTTTTGAATCATGGATGGATTTAATACAAAAATTTGAAGAACTGTTTGGATTTAGGAATCTAGCATTTGACTTTTTCTTAATCATTTTCACCATATGTAAGTCATAGTTACTAATTTTATATAGATACTGATACCTTCATATCTTTCCCACATTTCCCTAATTTTTTTAGCAAATTAATTAATTTATTCAATAATTTAAAAAATTATGGGGCGCCTGGGTGGCGCAGTCGGTTAAGCGTCCGACTTCAGCCAGGTCACGATCTCGCAGTCCGTGAGTTCGAGCCCCGCGTCAGGCTCTGGGCTGATGGCTCAGAGCCTGGAGCCTGTTTCTGATTCTGTGTCTCCCTCTCTCTCTGCCCCTCCCCCGTTCATGCTCTGTCTCTCTCTGTCCCAAAAATAAATAAACGTTGAAAAAAAAAAATTAAAAAAAAAAATTACTTATGTGCATATTATAGCACACCAGTGGTAAAAAAAAATGACAAGTAGTATGTGATCTCTGCCATTCATAAGAACTTATTTTTAATATTAAAACAAGATTAATGCAAATAAGAGGAGGGATACTAAAAAAACCTCTAAAAACCATCTAATTGGTGGATTATTTCATCAGATGATAAAATTTTTAGATAGAAGAGCAAGATACAATTGTGAAATGGACAAGGGGCGAAACATTATGGACATACTACTGAGATAGACAGCGTAATATCCATCTTATTTAGGGCAGTAATAGACAGCAGGGAAGGTGACACAGAGGTGGAGAGGCACCAAGGTGGAGAGACCTGTGGTTACATGGGTGGGGGTGGGGTTGTTGGAGGGTGAGTTTGCATTAGGAAAAGGTGAGAATAAGGGTGGGTTTGGGTAAACCGTCAAAGGCCTTATATTCTGGGCAACTCCAAGTTTTGACTATTTCAGAGGCCTTGTTAGCCTGCCAAGGGCTCTTCCAAGTATTATTAGGCAGGGGAAAAAAAAAATCACACTCTCTCAAAGTGATAGCAAGTCATTAATTTATGCCATTCACGAGCAGCTGAAAGTTCCAGTTTGGTCAGTCGTGCCAATTTAAAAGTGTTAGCCTAAGTAAGTCCTACCAAGCTCACCCTGTGAGATTTACTTCCCTGAATTCTACAAATTATCCATTAAATATATTAGCAGGCATCTTGATTTAATCTGGAACAAGATGAACTCAAAAAGCAATTTTTTTTCTCTTTCTTCCCAAATGTTCACATCTATTTAAAAGCTTTTTCTGACCATTTTGCTTATTTTGTAAACATTCCTCTGGCCTTATTTATTTATTTTTTTATGTTGTGAAATGATCTGAGTTATAAATGACATTGAAGAGGAACAAAGCAACTCAGCAGTTGGGGAGAAAGCTCAGTATGTGCCATAATTTTCTGCTCTGAAGAGATAAACTGATCAGTGATACGCTACAGTGATTTTACCAGAAAGCCTGTTTATTGTTTTGGCTTTAGCACATTAAAACTAGCAATGGTTCAATAAGAAGGGGTTGTGTTAAGAATTTTCTTGCCAACTATAAAGTTCCTTGTTGGTTTCATAGATAGTTTTCCCCCCAGGAAATCTGTGCTCAAAAGGGAGAATTTTGAACTCAAGAGAACATGCTTTCATTTGAAAAAATATGAAGAAGCCCACAACACAGTGAATGAAACATCAAGAAAACGTAAACATCTTTATGGTGGTAGAATTCCCCAAATACAGTGCAAGGCTCTTCTGATACAAAACAGCTGTTTTTCATGTGTATCTACAACCAGGCACACGGAGAAATGCTGCTTAGACACCTTAAGTCGTTTCAAATCAGCTTAAAGCATCCTTGGCACCCTTAAATATTAATGAAAGTCAACAAGCAGTGAAGTCTTTGCCCTACAGGGACTGTCACTGGTCAGCTCCTTGCTGTTTGTTTCTGAGTTAATCAAATTACTATATCATTGGTGCATTTGTACCTTCCACCATTAATGGTGAGTGTCTTTGAAAAAAAGAGGATGTCTTGGCATAATGGCTCATTAATCCTGTGGGAGATGGGGGAGGGGGACTCGCTTACCTAGATTGCCCTTGCATGTGAGGTAGAGGGGTAGATGAAGATCATTGGCAGCAATCAAGCTCTAATAAGTCCGTCTAAAAGCTACTCCCCTTCACATCATCCCAGCCAAATAGGAAGTACACAGGCAAAAAAAAAGAGAGAGAAGCTATGAAAGGAAGCCTTTAATGATGCTAATTTCTTAATTAGGTTCCTCTGATGTAGGATATAGACATAGACATTAGTACCATTCTTAATATACGTGGAAGTCACTTCAGAAAAATCACTCCTGCAGGAGAATTAATTGTTACCAAAATGAAAAATACGTTCTGCACGATACTGCTATTACTTATTTGTACTAGGCAAAACATACCTTTCCTTCCAGCATCAAAATGGTTAAAATGAAGAAGCCAGGTTATTACACATTTCAATTCCAGAGTCAAATATAAAAATTTCTATTATAGGGACAATTAATTACATCTGAAAATGGCAAATGTGCATCCTTGTCAGGTAGAGTGTACTCTGATGGCCTTTCCTCAAACACTGAATGTGGAGATTTGATCTCTTCTAATGGTGCTGAGAAAAGGGTAATTACGCTATGGTCAAAGCTAATTTGCTTTCTGCCAGATGAACTGTTGTATTTTATTGTACGCTGACATTTTAAAGTAATTACGGCACTGTTGACCTTAGACAATTCCAGTTGTATCGCTGTCTACAGCTGCAGCGCTCGGTCTACCTTTGGCTGGCAGACAGTGGCTGTAACGAGGTAATGACACGGACAAAGAGCACCATATGGGGCTCCTTTGAGATACACAAAGCCCAGTGAAAGGAAACAAGAAAATTTTAACATCATCATTACAGTCACACATCTTTACAGCTATAAAGGATCCTGTCCACACATGCTTGTGCGCATGCACATACACACAGACACACAAATAATCTAAACACTTTGCCTGCTTGTATCTTAGGTGTGTGCCTGGGTGTGTATGAGCATGTGTGAGTGCGTGCATGCGCGCGCGCGTGAGTGCGTGCGTGCGTGTGTGTGTGTGTGTGTGTGTGTGTGTTTCTTTTGTAAATGGCAGCATGCATCAAGAAGAAAAAGAGATCAGGTAGAACTGAATGTGACGGACTGGTCTTCCACTGACACGAGTTCAAAGGCTAAAGACTATTGATTGAGATAAAAGCCCAGGTTCTTATCTAATGTTAAAGACACTCCTTGTTGTCTGAAAACGGTGCACATAATTAGGCAGAAAGGAGAGCACTTCAGCCAGAAAATTACTATAAACTGAGCTTCATTAAACTTAGATATTAGTTAATTTAAAGGAAGAAGGTATTATTCATTGATATATTTTAATGAGCTATCTGGCTGTCTTTTCTATGGTAAGAAATAAAAACGTGTTCAGAGTTCGGCCTGGTTAATGTATCCCTGCTAAGACAGCAAAATAGATTAATATCATCCAAAAAGAAAAATACTTCATCCTCTTCAGGCACAAATGTACAGGATACCGAGCTATGGAATTATCGTCAAGGAGAAGTGAAAGAAAACTGAGCTTTACCATCACGTTAAATATTTTATTCTGTTTATTAGGGTATGTGAAGCTGGACTATGGGAATGTGAGCTCTCTTACAATAAGCCGTGGGTGTTGCCTACATCATAGCTTATGGCCTACTTAAGTGACAGTTACATGGAGCAAAGGCAAATCAATTTATTTTCTTTTGAATTACACTTATATCATTCAGGGTTTTTTTCACCCTAGTAATGATTGGAAGGATGCATGTGTCATTAACTTACCAAGGAAAAAAACATATAATTTACAAATTATACAGAGATGGTAGAGATGGCTTCAGTGTCCTTAATTTAGGTTTAACTGTGAGGTTTATTTTTCCCCTAATGTGTGTTTGTTTGTTTTGTTTCTAATTTTCTTCACTTTCGTTACTATTTGGAGATCTCTATGCCAACAGAGGGTTTTGGTTTGTTTTTAGGACAGACTTCATCTGACAGAGTTACTAGAGAATTTCCGTTCAAAATTGGAATTAAATGGAATTAAATTATTAAAATGGTTATTTGTGAGGTGCTTACTTTTGGTGGCATGTAATTGAAAATTACCTCGTTTGTAACCCCGGTAAAAAAGAAGTTCTAGAATAGATTCAGTAATCTCTTTTTAGTTGCATTTTTGTTTTGTCTTTAAACTTAGGCAAAACTGATCGATTATATACTATATTCATTGTCGTGGGCTTAGGGATGTATTAATGCTATTTAAAACTCGTGTAACTATTGAATTACATATGAAATTCCTGATATTGTTAGAATGACTTAATTATTCTGGCACTGTTATTGTGACATCAACATATCCACTTAAGATCATATGTTAAGAAGAATGCATGACCAACCCATTTTAGAACATGAAGAAGTAACAACAGCAAAGCAATCTAAGTGAGTGAAGTGATACACTAAAAAATGTAAAATCCGACTGTTTTTGGTCTTTGCAGATTCAGACCCTAGTCCAACATTAAGAGACACAACTGGAAATATGCACACGTCATCTATTTGTATCCTAATTCTTTGTTGTTATTAGAGACAATACCCCACACCTGAGAGCTAATTCTTTCATCTCCAAAAGTCCTTGATTGAAAACCTTCACTATATTTATTAATGAGTAATACTGCAGGAGTCTATCATTTCATATTTGTGGATACTTTCAGAAAATATTTATTCCTTCAGAAGTGCCCAGAGTGATGTGAACTTGAGATTTTACTGTCTAAATTTGTCTACCCTCCAAATCCTAAATGGTAGTAAAGACAAAGAAGGAAAATAAAAGTTTCTGAAAGCTGCATTTAAAAAAAAGGTAAAGAAAGAAAGAATTTTGATCATATTTCTGGAAGAGGAACGGAGTGAGGGAGATACATGAGCCCAGAGTAGTCTGAATCAGGAAATGAGTTCTGATAGATTGAGAGTGAGTGGTAGAAAGAAAGAGAATGACAAGAAGTAAGAAATCACTTTCTTGAATTAAGAGTGAGTGATGTAGCCGGAGAAGCAGAGAGAAAGAGAGATGGAGTTGGAAGCAGAGATGAGAAGAGAGCTACATCACAGAAGCAGGGAGACTGTAAAAGACCATTGCATAATAAAGCAGGTGCATTGCACACACACTGGAACATTAGAGGTGATATCTGCAACCAGACGCTATAAAAATTCCACTTATTATTAGAAGCTGACAGAATGCAAATAAAAGCAAATGAATAAAAGAAACAAAGCACACGCAAAATAGGACAGAAGACCTCCAATGGCTCTGAGTTCTAATCCTTCCTGGCTCTTTTGTTTTGTTTTGTTTTGTTTTGTTTTGTTTTGTCTTACTGCTACTTTTACACTGATCTCTCAATATGACACACCAGCATCAATTCTTCTACTCTGTCCTAAGAAATGGGCTAGGCAAGGAAGATCTGCAAAATTCCTAAATAACTGCAAGACCAGGGCTTTCATACAATATTTCAGTAATTCTGCTGATTGTTTGAAAAACCCAAATGTTTCATACCTTTAAAATGTGGCAGAAGAGCACATCTTTTCTATGCAATGAAGGTTGTAAACAAAACCAAAATTGGCAAGGAGAAGGGTAGCTTTCTGGGAAGCACAAATTTTAAAGCAAGCACTCAAAAGTCTTTGGAAAAGTTTCAGAGATTCGTTGGAAGCAAAATAATTCTCTCAACTCTACTTAAAATGAGCTAGTTTTCCATGCAAAGCTATTTGGAGCCATAAAAAGACAGTAACTCTAATCAAGTATATAGATTCATTAAGGACCATACTAGATCGAGGTCAAATATGTGACCCTCCAATCTGGGTGCACTTAGCTGAGGCAATACTATCTCATCATTACTATCTTGAATTTATTGTCCATGAAATAGGCTGTTGCCTGCTTTTCTATCAAAACAAATATAAAGACTAATCCAGCACGTAAAAGTGTAGTCAGACTATTGAATCTTTTTAGCTGGTGTGGATACACTGCAAAGCAAGAGAAGTCCGCATAACATTTAAAAAAATATCTTCCATAAAATAATGCATTTTCTCTACTAAATATCCATTGCATACAGTGGCTTTCATTAATTTCAGGAAAGGAAAACCAATCTTTGTATCTGCCTTGCTTTAAATGTCTTCTGTGCAGGAAAGTTTTAAGCAGCATCAGTATTTTACCTATCCAGATCAAAACTAGTCAGGGAAACAAGGACACAGGGTTCTGAGGAAAATGTAAGAGACTGAAACACCAATACTGTTGGGGGAACTGAGCGCAATGAGAAATATTAAAGGTTTGTGAAGATTTCAGCGTACTTGAAAAGAAAAAACACATATGCAGATATTAATTTTCACATATTTATATGTTTTTCATCACTTTATACAGCCTTGAGATGAACAATCCTGTTATCACGAAGACTTCTCTCAACAAGTAATAGCTAGAAATTAGCTTGGCACTGATTTAATTAAAATACCAGGTTTACATATTATTTTAGCATTTTCATATTCAATGTCTTCACTGGGCATTTATATAAGGATAAAAAAGAGAAGTAATTTAAGATTATTACAAAGTTAATTAAATTAAATCAAATCTTCAATTACTCTTAATTTCCTCTATTACACAGTTTGGCCTTTGGTAAAAACTTTTTTCCCTTTTCTATCACAAGGTAAAATATTTCTTGCTATAATTCAGACCAGCTGCAATTTGCAAATGTGCCAGAAAACTGTTCCTGTGCTGGTTGCTATTAGATAATGTATTTTACATAGATTAGCCTAAATTAAGAGTCAGGAGGAAAATCTTTCTTTCGTTTCATTTTTTTTTTTTCTGGTTCTGAATGATGAGTAACTGTCAGTGTGTGGACGCCTCTTTTCAAGGAATGTGTGAAGCTGTCACCCTGCTACATGTGCAGGACCATCCAGATGTTACACAATATGAAATCTGGGTCTCAGCATCGTAATGATTGTCAAATGAGGGCCACCTAATTGTATGCCCGAGTCTCAGTAAAATGACAATTTCTGGAGAGTTGGAGAAGGCCAATATCTTTCCATTATTTTAAGCCAGTATCTTTTCTCGGTTAAGTGTGCATTATCTTCTTGTGGGATAGTGCTAAAAATATTTAAAAATCTGTTTTGCAAGGTACTGCACCATAGTTCGTGATCAGATTTCACTGGTATTTACAGAGGAAAAAAAAGAAAATATTCTTACATTATGGAGGTTTTGTCTAATCACAGCTATCAAGGATGAGGAATTCTGATCTGAGGACAGTGAACGTGCCACGCTGGCATCAGAGCCTGTTTATGCAGGTAATGGCTGGTTTAGGACACCTCTGAACTGTCACGCACCATGTGAATTAATGAGGCCATACAGGTCTAAGGTCCCTAAAAAGGCCTCTCTAGATTAGGGTCTATTAAACCTGCCACAAGCTGCTTAGTGTTATAAAAGTAACAACAGAGGCTTAACATTTTGTTCTTTTCTCTTTTCCCTTGCTTTTTAAAATACTGAAAAGAAAAATTCTCTCATTCCTTAGCAAATGCTCTTATAATGAAGAAAGTCCTATAGATTTATGAGACACTCAACGATTATTTAAAGAACACTAATGCTCAACAAAAACCTCCAATATCAAAAATATAAATTAGGTAGAAAAGTAGGTTTTAGGAACTGCATGGTGAGTTAATAAATGAAGCAGTTCTATTTCCTTGTTTTGTTTCAAGATTATTAAGGGCAGTTACATTTCAACAAAGTAAAATAAAAGAAATTGCACACAAAAAAAGTGGCCAATATAATCAGGGACAAGTAGAAAATATTAGCTCTGTTTAGGCTTAATCCAATATTTAGTTGAGGGAATAAAATATCATGATAGGTTCCCATGAAAAGGACAAACATCAACAGATAAAGAAATGATAATTAGCGTTTTTTAAGGATCACAGTTAATATCGCTCAGAGAATAATTTTATCCTCACGATATTGGCTTCACATTTGGTTGCGTGTCCTTTGTTCGCGTCCTGTATTATTTCAAAACTCTCTCTCAAATGGCTATAGTTTTTCTGGGTTGTGAATATTATTGCATTAATGGACTTTCGTTTTTGCTTAGAAAGATTTGAGTGCAAAATCACTTTCACATCTTCAAATCTATTAGGTGCTTAGCCTTTAATTTTTTGCGCATTAACATGAAATGGTCGAAATATGAGGTTATTTTTGGAGTGATTATTATGATTGTAATAAGGCCTGACACTTGCGCGACTTCAAACACACAACCACCAACAGTTCCATTACAACAAAAGAGCTCCCAGGATAACACATTTTAATAGTCAGAAGAGTTGTGAATTCACAGCTTTGCACAGCAGGTGTGGCTGCACATCTTTGCACCCCTAAATACACTTGCTCATCTAATCTGACAGATTAGACAATGGCACAAAACCCTCATCACCGATGTCTAAACAAAGACTTCATTTCAGAAGAGACAAAGCTTCGTGCAGACCGTGTTGCCACTAATAACTTTTCCGAGCGGAAAACAATGTATATTTTATTAATGAAAAACAAATTGCGGCAGGGAAGATGAATGTCTTGGCTTTTCTGACATTTTAAATAATTTGCCTTCCCTTCCCTTTTGTGCCTTTAATATTTACCTTCATATCAATCTTTATGCAATTTTGTTAATTAGCTATGGTGCTGGCAGCAAAACACGGAAGGCGTCCCAGTGTAGGACCTTAAAACCCGTGTTGCCAGGGGAAAACAATCTTGCTATTTTTGCGAGAGTAAACTATATTGGAAAGTATCTCCTTAATTAGAGCCAGAGGTTAAGTTGGACTCTGGGGCGCCCACGTTCTGGTGACAAGGCACTTGGCAAAGGGTTTCGAACAGGAAAAGGCAACCTGATTTTCTATTCAACTTTGTCGCCGCTGAACATTCAAAAGTGAGGCTGGGGATGTGCGTATTTACCAGAAGGGAATGGACTGAGCATTAATGGGCTCGGGAGGCTTATTTGGAGGCAGCTGCACTTATCATGAATCAGGAAAGGGAAATAGCAGCCCTGGTGTGCTGTAGGTCAGTCACAAATGTCGACTTGAGAGAGCCATAAATCTCTCGCAGGACTCCAGCCAGTGACTTGCAGAACACCCTTCTAGCGTTTCCCTATAATTTAAAGATTATGTAAGGTGTATCGTGAGCGTGTTCGATGAAAATATTAATTTAGAGATAAATCCCGTAAGCGCTTGGAGGCAGCGGCTTCTGCCGCAGTAGCTCTTCAAACAGGACACAGGCTGCTAGTTTGGTCAACAGTAGGAGGTCATGGAAGGCTGCCAAAGAAAACAAACCTTTTTCAATAAAATGCTTTCAGATCTAAGTAGTCACAGAATATCTCCGGTACTGTTTTATTACTGATATTTAAACTTTGATATATCGTCTTTTGCTCGAGTCAGAAATCTTCATCATAAAATGAACTGTGGCGCGCGCGCGCGCGCGCACACACACACACACACACACACACACACCAAGAAAGGCAATTAATCACAGCCAACTCTTTCCAGCAAGTTCAAATAATTTTCTGTTGTTTTTGCTGGGGGGCGGGGGGGGGGCAGGGAAGAGAGGAGGGAGGAAATGGTAAAAGTTGAAGTGTCAACTGTTTCGCTTTTTAAATGTATTTGTTGTTTCCGGAAAGACAGATGGTATATCTTGGTAAGAAAAATCTTGAGACTTTGAGAGAAATGATACAAGTTTCCCAATGAATGGTTTATTAATGATAATGCTAAGGGACGATGTCATTTTCATTTAGCAATATGGCATAATTGATCCTAAAATAAAAGTATTCTACGTCTGTCTCTTTGGGTAATTGGATAATGTTAAAATATGAGGTAGAGTGTACAATGGATATTCAAATTTGTCATATACTTAATAACCTAAATTAGAAATTAATGCAGTTGAAAATATTGCCAAGGTAAGGATGCGAAAGTTGATATAATTGATTTCCAAAAAATCACCTTTTGCTTGTAAGGTAAGCATTGCTCTGGAGAACTGTTTACCACAATTTGCATTTGCATTTTCTAAGATGCCTCTTTAGAGACCAGGAATCCATTAACGGCCTTCTCTCTTGTGGTTGGAAAGTACAACACTTGGTGACCACAGTAAGCACCAGATTCTACTAAATGGGTACCAAGTACTACCAAGGCCATATTCGTGTTCATCACTGCGGTTCACAAGGAGATTTCCAACGTTTTGAGTTTTTACATCCCATAATTATTTAAGCCCTAAAGATATATAAGAATAAATGCAAATTGAAAACAATATAAATGAGGATTTTACATATTGTTAATGATATCCTGGAGTTGTAAGATGTAATTAACATTATAGTGTGCCTGGACAATCCAGGCAGAAACCAAATGAGAATTTGCGTCTCAATATTGGAAGTGTTGATGCAAAACTCACAGGTATCTCTCGCCCACTCCCTGTGTTCTCAGAGGATGGTTCAAGTGTTTTAATACTTCTCTTCATATCTTGACTGGTTTTAAAAGTAATGTGTGCGTGGAGAACTCTGACACTTTCGGTGCAGGCATTATCAGCACAGCGATATCTGTAAGCTATGCATGGCCACCTTTATTGTTTTACTGTTTTAAAAGCTATGTTCCACTCTGAAATTACATTAAGAATATAAATTTCAACCTCAAATTATGATTCTGTACAACAGAGGCAGAATGTGTGCTTTGTAGCCCAAGATCCCTTTCATTTAATATTAAGCATTCATCCTCTCACATTTTTCTATTTTTGAAAACTATTTGAAATGAATAGACATACACCATAGGATTCTAGACCCTGTAGAATCCCAGGGCCTGTGGCAGACTGAAGCCTAGCAGCCTCTTGTGCGGACACTGCCAGCAGAATATTTGAAGTTGATGCAGCTTAGGAAGAGGCTGATCTTCACAGAAAAGCCAGAATTTCTATAAAAAAAAAAAAATTTAAAGCCATTTTGCCCCTAATCGTAGACAAGCGTTAAAGATCTTAAAACAGGGCTATGATCAGGCAATTTTTTTGGTACACTTTTTAAATGAAGAGTAGCGTCTGCACAATTTAGAGTGATGGACAGATATTCTTATACATTCCATACAGTCTGAATTTGAAAGCTACTAGCTATATGATCTTCTTGAGTCCCAGTCTGTCCCCTTCTTTGATATAGCTAAAATGAGTTGGAAAGCACAGAGATTATTTTGAATTGATGTGAAATATGCCCTGTCCCCGCTATCCTATAACATGCCTGACATTGGCCATCATGCGTTCAAGTTGATTCCTTCGTATTAGTCTATACAGAATACAAGCCCAGGCTCTTCCCTTTTTCTGTTTTATACTCTTCATTGCTTACTTCTACCCACACACGGAGGGAAAAAAAGTCATCACAAGGCACTAAGGAAACAGAAAATGAGAGACAATATTCTTGATCACTAAACCAGCTTAGAGTTTTTTGTTTTTGTTTTTGTTTTCCTCTTTTCATATTAAAGCGGGGGTGTGGCAAGAGGTAGAGAAAGAGAATCTTAAGCAAGCTCCATGCTCAGCACAGAGCCTGATGCAGGGCTTAATCCCAGACCCTGGGATCATAACCTGAACTGAAATCAAGAGTTGGACACTCAAGTGACTGAGCCACCCAGACACCCCACCAATTTAGAGTTTTAACTCAAGTTTCAGTGGTGAATTAACTCTGTCAAGCGTTTCATGGATCAAAACAAACAGGATGCTTTTCTATTTGTTTAGCATGAGATATAGAGTTTTAAGACTATTTATCTAGCACTAAAAATTGATTTTATGAATTGAAACTGAATCTAATTGCTTCCCAATAACAAATAGTATATTGCTGTGATGGAAAGTAGAGTTGATAACCGAGGATCAAGAAAAGGGTCTATTATACAAATGGACTGTGGTCTTTTTTGGGGTATTTCCCTAATATAGCTATAATATCAAGAATCTGCACTGAAAAGATTCTGCCATTGCTAAATTCGAAAGATGATTAAGAGTCTGTAATTATTGTCAGTTGACTGGGGGGCGAAAATGGGCCACAGAGAAAGAAAGAATTAGAAGGGAGAACTATTGTTGGAGTGTGAGGACATGGTTGGCATAGTCAGATAACAAGGAGGTTTCTGTATCTGATCATGCTCATGAATAAGAGTCAATAATTGCTGTTGTCATCTTATGACATA
The DNA here is from genome assembly GCF_022079265.1 of Lynx rufus. NCBI lineage: Eukaryota > Metazoa > Chordata > Mammalia > Carnivora > Felidae > Lynx > Lynx rufus. Next base: position 154,901,149 of record NW_025814823.1, read on the forward strand.
GGTCAGCATTTTGTTATACAGTAAATAATTGTAGATAATTACAGACATACCTTGTTTATTGCATTTTGCTTTACTGCACTTCACAGATACTGTGTGTTTGTTGTTGTTGTTGTTGTTTTATATAAAGTCATAGCAACTCTGCATAGAAAAAGCCTGTTGGCATCATTTTTCCAACAACAGTCGTTCAGTTCTTGTCTCTGTGTCACATTTTGTTAATTCTTGCAATATTTCCAATCTTTTCACTATTGCTACAATTGTCATGGTGATCTGTGGTCAGTAATTACATCCCACTGAAATCTCAGATGATGGAGAGCATTTTTTTAAGCATTGAAGTACTTTAAAAAAATTTAACGTTTATTTATTTTTGAGAGACAGAGAGAGAGAGAGAGAGAGAGAGACAGACAGACAGAGTGTGAGCAGGGAAGTGGCAGAGAAAGAGGGAGACACAGAATCGAAACAGGCTCCAGGCTCTGAGCTGTCAGCACAGAGCCCCATGTGGGGCTCGAACGCGGAACTGTGAGATCATGACCTGTGCCGAAGTCGGATGCTCAGTTGACTGAGCCACCCAGGTGCCCAGCAATTAAGTACTTTTAATTAAGGTATGTACATTGTGTTTTGGAGCATAATGTTAGCGCATTTTGCTTACCTTACTATAATATTCACTTTATTGTGGTGGCCCAGAACTGAATCCACAATATTTCTGAGGTACGCCTGCATGCAGAGTTCAGGCATTATGTTATCTGCTGAGGTTAGAGAGCTACGATATAGTCCTCATCTTCAAGAGAAACCCAGAGTTTAAGAGGACAATTCATGGCAATTCCTGGATCCTCACTAAAACATCTGTGACCCTCTACAGTCATGGTCTGCAGCCCCAGCAAGGTCCATAGGGCTGCCTGGTCAGCTCCCTCACCTATTTTTCACAGAAACTATTTCAACTCAGTCCCATCTTTCCAAAACATGTACCATAACCCCAATCTATCACTCCTAGAAAATCACCTTACCTCCCATTCAGCAAGGAACATAGAAATCTTTGAGAGTCAACCCAACTTGCTGACATCCAACAGACACCTATCCTGAGTTCTTTTTCCCCTCTCTCCTCATGTTTGTATCATTCTACCAAAATTGTTGCCGAAAGTGCTGCACGTGGGTAGGCTTCAGTCATTCTCTTACTTAACCTCAGTGTAAGTTGACACTAGAAAGAACTTCATCCTTCTTAGAAAGTATTTCTCACTACTGCCTTCTCCTTACCCCACCCCTTGGCTTGTTTCAACACTACCGTTTTCTCAAACTTTGGTCATTCCTTCTCTCGGAACTTTGCCTGGTTATTTTCCCTTGTCTGTCTCTTAAGTACAGATGTGTGATGTGGTTCCATCTTTAAAAAATATGAAAGCATTATTACAAAGTCTAGTATAACAAGACCAATGAAGATTTTTGTTTGTTAGTGGCTAAAGAGATAAAAAAGGAAATCTCATTATTTTGTCTCATGTTATTCTTCATTATACTTCAATTTCTTTTGTAGTCAAACACAATATTCAGTTAATGTTCATTGTGTACAAAGCATCATACTATGTACTTAAGAAAGTTATGTAGGCTTTCTGCCATGTCTACAGAATTGGCTCTCTTATGTTCATTATGTCAGGCTCACACTAAGCCTTTGCAATCATTACTAGCATGTGGGAGTCCCTATGTGTTGTGCAGCCCATCGACTTTTGATTTAGTACAATTAATGGGGCAGAATTTGTGCTCTCTGTGAACTTTTTAATAACCCCTCCCAAGTCTTATGATGTGAGTATATCCACACCCATGAGTACCAAGTTTCCTACTTCAAGAATTTGTGTGAATTCTGGAAACTATTGACCCCCAAGGTTTCCTATAAAAACTGAAATACAACTTAACTCCATTTAATCAGTTAATTTCATCTGTAAAGTAACTTAGCCTAAAAAATATACTAAGTATATGTTAAGAATGGCACTTTTCACATGCCTGACCCCTTTCCTTAGGGTGGATATTGAAGATGTCATTTCAGTGTTTCATGCTAGGGGCATACTGCAGGGTCGGTTGGACCTGAGCTTGGAATCTTATAGCAAAGAAACTATAATAAAAGTTTTAATAAAAATATTAGCATCATGGATTGTGAGGTGTCCTAGGTTGCTGTTGGTTTTTTACTTCACTCATGGAGACAGGAATTTCTTTAAAATACACACATATACACACACACAGACACATCTCACCTATACTCAAATTTTAGGACAGGAAAGTACAGATTCTGAATAATTTGCTAACTATATGCTCAGGGCATGTGTGGCATCCACACTGGTTTGCTGAATTAGTTAGGTTTTACTCTTGCACTCTGGAATTATTTTTTAATTTTTTAAATATTTTTATTTATTTTTGAGACAGAGAGAAACAGAGCATGAACAGAGGAGGGGCAGAAAGAGAGGGAGACACAGAATCTGAAGCAGGCTCCAGGCTCTGAGCTGTCAGCACAGAGCCTGACGCGGAGCTCGACCTCACGGACTGAGAGATCATGAACTGAGCTTAACCGACTGAGCCACCCAGGCATCCCTGGAACTTTTCAAAAGACTCATCATCAGGGTTATTTATGCTGCTTTGTGACAGAAAAATATTGAACCATCAGTATTAGTGGAAAGAACATACGTTGAAGAGACCATAGAATTGATGGCTCGTTCCTTTGTAGAACTGATGTTCTTTGAATTGTTTTTCCCAGGAAAAATAAGGGAGGAGCTAACTTTCCATTTCCATATTAAAGGATGAAACAATAAAAGATAATTTAAAAATAAATTTGGAATTTTATCTTTTGAAAACCTTTAGAAATGGGACATAATTTCTTTTTATGGTCTGCACTAGTTAATGATGGAGGGTTTTACAATCACATGCAGTGATGAAGAAGAGAAAGGAAGACTCAATCAGAATCCTTCTCTTCAATCACTCTACCTTTTTACAGCCAGTACCTATGTTGTATTCTCTTCATCTACCAGGGCCTGATAGCAGAAGATGCAGATGGGGAAGTGGGGAAAAACAGATAAGTAAAGATGCTTGAATGGAGGTACAGACAGTAGAGGATGTATTTTCTTGCCTGTAATGACACTGGCAGAGAAAATAGAGCAGGCACCACCTTCATTTTTATCTGTCCCTCAAATAACTTTTGTCAATCTATCTTCACAGGGCAGAGGGACGAATTAAAGAGAATGCAGGATGGTAGTAATGGAGGTTGGACAAGATTTTGTTGGGGGTCAAGATATCAGCTTCAAAGAGCTTGCTCCTTTGCTCCCTTTTAAGATCTCTATTGTTCAAGACTAGTCAGTATCCCTGATAACAACTAGGTTAGTCATTTAAACCTTACCATTTAAGAGATATCTTCCTTCACTGCTGAATCACCACCGTGAACAAAAACAAAGCGTGCTATATACAGTAAAACCTTGGACTGTGCGCATAATTTTCTCTGGAAATATGCTTGCAATCCAAAGCACTTGTATATATAACAAAGTGAATTTCAGGAACCATTGGCTCTGTCATGATCATATGACATTCGGCATCATGTACTACCCATATTGCAAGACATTGCCCATTTATCAAGTTAAAATTAATTATAAATGTTTGCTTCTCCTGTGGAACACTCAAAGAACAAGTTACTCACAGTCCAAGGTTTTACTGTACATAGGGAGACATAGTAAATATGTTTAGAGGGAAACTCATATAGAATAGGCAGTTTTAATTGATCATCAGAGTTAGAAATAAAGACAGGAAAGAAAAAAAATACCAGGAATATGAGGACTTTATTTTAATAACTACAAATTGGAGATGTGGTTAGCTATTTAACAAGTTCTATTGTAAACAGAAAAACCTAACAGAAACAGATTGTGAAGCATAATGTGACAAATAGACAGCACTCTGGAAAATTTAGGGATTTGTGGATTTAAATTATAGAATGTTACAAATGATCCAACTGGGTCCATTACTCAAACAAAGAAATTGAGCCCAAGGAAACACAATCCTGTAATGAGGCAGTACCAGAGTTGAAAATACTTACTGCACCACCTATCCTATTTTTAATTTTTTAATGTTTATTTACTTTTGGTACAGAAAGACACACACAGCGTGTGAGCAGGGGAGGGCAGAGAGAGGGGGCGGACACAGAATCTGAAGCAGTCTCCAGGCTCTGAGCTGTCAGCACAGAGCCCAGCGTGGGGCTCAAAATCACCAACTGTGAGATCATGACCTGAGCCAAAGTGGGTCACTTAACAGACTGAGCCGCCCCAACAAACTGCACTACCTATCCTAAAGCTTAGTCCACCACATCATAGTATCTATTTGTATACTTTACTCTGTATTGCCTGGATTGGGTCAAAATAATGACCTTTGTTTTGGAATGAAAATTTAACCATGTTAGATATTAAATAAAATATCAATAATAATGCATTCCATGTTAATACATACTTTTCATTTTTTTGAACCTGTTAATGAGTTATTTTTCTAAAGTTTAATGCTTTCGGAAATTAGTTACTTAGAGTCTTAAATCCCCTAAACGTTACCAAGTGACTTTTGAAAGCAAAACCAGAAATAATTTACTTTGTTATATAGGGTACTTCTAATTAGAAAGAGTTTTGAATTTGGAAAAAATTTAATTTTTTACTTCGAAGGTACTCTATATGTATAGTAAGTGTACCATAAGTAATTCAGGAACAAAACAAAACAAAACAAAACAAAACAAAATAAAAACAAAAACACTGGGGCTCTCTCATTCCTAGAATTGCCAAATAATATTGAAAATGTCCAGTTTTCAACAACAACAACAATAAAATTAAGAGACATGCAAAGAAAACAGGAAAGTGTGGTTCATAAGAGGAAAAGACAATCAATGGAAATTGTCCTAAAGAAGCTGAAACATTAGATTTCCTAGACAAAAAGATTTTACATAGGTTATTTTAAATATGTTCAAAACCTAAAGGAAATCATGTCTAAAGAATTAGTGGCACCTGGGTGGCTCAATTAGTTAAGTGTCCAACTTCGGCTCAGGGCATGATCTTACAGTTTGTGGGTTTGAGCCCTATGTCAGGCTCTGTGCTGACAGCTCAGAGCCTGGAGCCTGCTTTGGATTGATTATCTCTGACCCTCTGCCCCTCCACCGCTTGTGCTCTGTCTCTGTCTCTCTTTCAAAAATAAAATAAAACACTAAAAAATTTAAAAAAACAATTAAAGTATGAGATGCCATCTCAGCATTAGAGATATTAAAAATGAATACACATACACAGAGAGGGAGAAAGAGAGAGAGAATTTTCTTTATAGAGTTAAAAAGTACAAGTGAAATGAAAAATTCACGAGAGTATCTGAATACAGACTGAAGCCTGATGAAAAATTAATCAGTGAAATTGAAGACAGGTCAGTTGAAATTATGCCAGTTGAAATTACGCCATTTCAGGAACTGAGGAAAGAATTTTTAAAAAGAATTGAGTCAGAGCACCTGGGTGGCTCAGTTGGTTAAGCATCTGACGTAGGCTCAGGTCATGATCTCGTGGTTTGTGTGTTTAAGCCCTGTGCCAGGCTCTGGGCTCTGGGCTGACAGCTCAGAGCCTGGAGCCTGCTTCAGATTCTGTGTCTCCTTCTCGCTGCCCCTCCCTGGCTTGCACTTTCTCTCTCTCTCCCTCTCTCTCTCAAGAATAAATAAACATTAAAAATGAATTGAGTCTAAGATGTCTGTGGGACACCATCAAGCATAACAATAAACACATAATTCAAATCTCAAAAACGGAGGGAGAGAAAAGGGAATACACAGAGTATTTGAAAAAATAATGCCTGAAAACTCAAATCTGATGAAAACATTAATCTACACATCCAAAAGTTTCAACAAACTGCAAGTAGGATAAATTCAAAGAAAGCCAAATCTATATACAGCACAAGCAAACTGATAAAAGACAAAAACAAAAAGAGAATCTTGATATCTTGATAGTAAGATAAAAGTAATATCACATAGAAGGATCCTCAGTAAGATTAAAAGCTGATTTCTCACCTGAGACTATAGAGTCTAGAAAAAAATGGAATGACATAGCAAAGTGCTAAAAGAAACATAAATTCAAACATCCTGATGATAAATAATTCTATACCCAGCAAAACTCTTTTTCAAAAATGAGATAGGAATTTAGACACTCTCAGATAAACTAAAATTGAGTTCATTGCTAACATATCTATGCTACAAGGAATTCTTCAGGCTGAAATGAAAGGACAATAGACAGTAACTTGAATCCAGAGATAAATTAAAAAAAAGAAAAGAAATTTTATAAACTGATAAAGGAAATAACTCAGGTAAATATAAAAGACATAACGATATTTTTTGTTTGTAAATCTTTATTTTACCTATGTGACTTAAAACAGAACTGCATAGATCATAATTTTACATCTGTCTTCTTTGGCACAAAAATATATAAAGGGATAATTTGTAACAATAACAACTTAAAGGGGACAGGAGAACAGAGTCATATAGGAGCAAATTGTATACTATTGAAATTAATGTAGTATTAATATGAACTGATTATTACAAATTAAAATGTTTATTGTAATCACTAGGGCAACAAAAAGAAAATAACTAAAATACATATTAAAGATATTGCAAAGAGGGGCGCCTGGGTGGCGCAGTCGGTTGGGCGTCCGACTTCAGCCAGGTCACGATCTCGCGGTCCGTGAGTTCGAGCCCCGCGTCAGGCTCTGGGCTGATGGCTCAGAGCCTGGAGCCTGTTTCCGATTCTGTGTCTCCCTCTCTCTCTGCCCCTCCCCCGTTCATGCTCTGTCTCTCTCTGTCCCAAAAATAAATAAACGTTGGAAAAAAAAATTAAAAAAAAAAAAAAAAAGATATTGCAAAGAAATTAAAATGGTACAATAAAATAAATTGAAAAGTAAAAGATGAAAAAGATATTCCACTCATACAGTAACCAAAAAATAAATAAATAAATTAATTAATTAATTAATTAATTAATTAAATAAAATAAAAAAGCTGGAGTGGCTAAACAAATAAAAGAAAAAACGGACTGTAAGATAAAATTTGTCAGTAGAGGAGTGCCTGGGTGGCTCAGTCAGTTGAGCATCCAGCTTCAGCTCAGGTCATGATCTCACGGTTTGTGATTTTGAGCCCCACGTCAGGCTCTGTGCTGACAGGTCAGAGCCTGAAGCCTGTTTCAGATTCTGTGTCTCCCTCTCTCTCTGCTCCTCCCCTGCTCATGTTCTGTCTCTCTCTCTGTCTCAAAAATAAATAAACATTAAAAAATTTAAAAAAAAATTGTCAATAGAAACAAAGAAGGCTATCATATAATGATATAAACGTCAATCCATTGAGAAGATATAACAATAATAAATATATATGCACCTAACAACCAAACCCCAAAATATACAAAACAAAAAAATGACTTGGAGGAGCACCTAGATGACTCAGTCAGTTAAGCTTCTGACTTCATCTCAGATCATGATCTCACAGTTTGTGAGATCACGGTTTGAGCTCCACAGCGGGCTCTGTGTGGACAGCTCAGAGCCTGGAACCTGCTTCAGCTTCTGTGTCTCCCTCTGTCTCTGACCCACCTCTACTTGCAAAAATGAATAAATGTTAAAAAAATAATAATAGTAATAGTTTGAGATGTTAACATTTAACTTTCAAAGAAAGCTAGAACTAGACATACGATCAATAAGTAAATAAAGGACTTTAACAATAGTGTAAGCTTAATAGACCTATTGGTGAAAACCAAACAGATCCAACCTAATAGACAAGTAGACATCTATAGAACATTCTACCCAACAAAGGCAGAATTCACATTCTCCTCAAGAGCACATGGAGCATTTTCCAGGAATGATGATAAGGTAGGGCACAAAACAAGATTCAATAAATGTAATACGATTGAAATTGTAGAAGTATGTTCTACAATCAAAATGAAATTAAACTAAAAATCAGTAACAAAATGGAAAACGAAAAATTCACAATTATGTGGAAATTAAACAACATGTTCTCAAATAACAAATGAGTCCAAGAAGAAATCACAAGAGAAATCAGAAAATACTTGAGATTAATGAGAATAAAAATACAAAATACCAAAACTTATGGGATGCAGAGCAGTCCTTCAAGAAAAATAAGTAACTTTACATGCCTACATTAATAAAAAAGAAATATTTCAAATCAATCTTCCATCTTAGGAAATTGGGAAAAAAAGGAGACAAACTAAACTCAAAACAAGCAGGAAGGAAATAATAAAGACTAGAGTGGAAATAACTGAAATAAGAAATTTAAAATTGAGAAATCAATGAAAACAAATGGACAAACCTATGAATATGCTTACTGATGAAGAATAGAGAAGATTTCTAATATCAGAAATGACAGTGGTAACATTACTTCTTACTTCACAGAAATAGAAATGGTTGCAAGAAACTACTATGAATGAATGTATTTCAACCAATTAGGTAACTTGGATGAAATGCACAAATTCTTAGAAACACAGAACCTACCAAAACTGATTCAAGAAGAAATAGAGAACCTGGGTAGAACTATTACAAACAAAAAGATTTAGTAATCAAAAATTTACTAACAACAACAACCACAAAAACCCAGAGCCAAATAATTTCACTGGTGTATTATACCAAAGATTTTAAAAATAACTGACATCAATTCTTTTCAAACTCCTCCAAAAAATCAAAGAAAAAAATGTTACTGAACTGATTCTGTGAGGGCAGTGTTACACTAATTCTAAAGTCAGACAAAGGTATCACAAGAGAACTACCAACCAATAGTTTTATGAATATAGGTAAAATACTAACAAGTAGAATTCAGCAGTATATAAAAAGGATGATATAACATTACTAAGTGGGATATATCCCAGGAATGCAAGATTTTTTGAACATATTGAAATTAAGCAATATCATATACCATACTAAAAGAATAAACACACACACACACACACACACACACACACACACTCACACACACACACACAATCATCTCAATAGACACAGAAAGAAAAAGCATTTGACAAAACCCAACACAAATTCAGAATAAAATACTCAACAAATTAGGAATACAAAGATATATCCTTAACCTGATAAAACATATCTATGAAAAAACCACAGCTAACATCATACTTAATGATAAAGGTCTGTAAACTTTCCCTCTAAGGTAAGGACACAGACAAGGATATATATTTTCATCACTTTTTTCAATACTGTACAGAATTTCTGGCATTTAGGTAAGGGAAAAAAATCAAATCGTCCAGGTTGGAAAGAAAGAAGTAAAACCATTTATTTGCACATGGAATAATCTCATATATAAAAGACACTAAAAGGGGTTATTATCCAAAATATATGAAGAACTTATACACCTCAACACCCAAAAAGCAAATAATCCAATTAAAGCATGGGCAGAAGACATGAACAAACATTTCTCCAAGGAAATGACCAACAGACACATGAAACGATGCTCCACATCACTCATCATCAGAGAAATGAAAATCAGAACCATAATGACATGGCATTTCACTTGTCACAATGGCTAAAATCAAAAACATAAGAAATAAATTTTGACAAGAATGTAAAGAAAAAGGAACCCTAGTGCACTGTTGGTGGTAATGCCAAATGCTGTAGTCACTATAGGAAACAGTATAGAGTTTTCTAAAAAACAAAATAACTAGAATTATCATATGATCCAGTAATTCCAGTACTGGGTGTTTACCCAAAGAATATTAAAACGCTAATTCAAAAAAGATAGGTGCACTACTATGTTTATCACAGCATTATTTACAATAGCCAAAATATGGAAACAACCCAAGCGTCCATCTATAGATAAATGGATAGGAAAATGTGGCTATGTGCACAATAGATTATTACTCAGCCATAAAAAAGAATGAAGTCTTGCCATTTACAACAACATGGATGGATGTAGAGAGTATAATGCTAAGAGAAATAAGTTAGTCAGAGAAAGACAAATACTACATGATGTCACTCACATGTGGAATCTAAGAAACAAATGAGCTGTCAAAGGAAAAAAGAGTCAAGCCAAAAAAACCAGGATTGTTAAATATAGAGAACTGATGATTATCAGAGGGGAGGTGAGTGGGGGATGGGTAAAATAGGTGAAGGGGATTAAGAGTACAGGTACGGTGATGAGCAATGAGTAATGGATAGAATTGTTGAATCACCATATTGTACACCTGAAACTATATAACTATATAACTCTGTATGTTAGTTATACTGGAATTTAAAAAAAATTTTAAAAACTTTAAAAAACACTAAATAATACACACACACACACACACACAATCAGAGCTGGCAAATGAGTTCAGCAAAGTTACAAGTTATCAAATTAACATACAAAATTTCAACTATATTTCTATATATTAGTCGTAAACAATTTGCAAATGAAATTAAAAACAATTCTAATCTTAATAGCATCAAAAAATAATATACTTAGTAAAAAAAATTAACCAATGAACTGTAAGCTTTGCATGCTAAAAACTATGAAACAAAGGATGAAATGAATCAGAGGATTTAAAAGAATGGAAATATGTCCTTGGTTAATGGGTTAGAAGACTTAATATCAATAAGATGGCAATACTCCTCAAATTGATGTACAGCTTCAGTGTTATCCCTATCAGAATTCCAGGTTGATTTTTTTTTTAAGAAAAGGATATGCTGACCCTAAAATTTATAATGAAATGAAAGGGACTTCAGAGAGCAACAACCATCTTGAATAATAAGTATAAGGTTGGAGGACTTACATTCTTCCATTTTAAAAGTTACTACAAAACTACAGTGATTAATACAATGTAGTACTGGCAAAAGCTAAATATATAGATCAAGGGGATAAAATTGAGAGCTGAGAAATAAACCCATTCATCTACGGTCAATCCATTGTTTTACAGTCAATTTTTTTTTACAGATATACCAAGAGTATTCAATGGAAAAATATAGTATTTTCAACAAATAGTAATGGATATTCACATGCAAAAGAATGAATTTGGACTGCTCACACAAGGTACACAAATTAACTCAGAAAGAATCATAAACATAAACGTAAGAGCTAATGCTATAAAAGTCTTAGAAGGATTCATAGGTATAAATCTGCATGAAGTTGGATTTATCAAGTGTTTCTTAAATATGACACCAAAAGCAAAAAACAAAAAATAGATCATATGAACTTTATCTAAATATAAAAATGTGCTTCAGAGGACACTATCAATAAAATAGAAAGACAGCTACATAATTGATAAAAATACTTGCAAATCATGTATCTGATAAGGATCTAGTTACCTAGAATATAAAGATAATTCTTTATATTATAAAGAATATTATAGATATAATATCATTAAATAATTAATATAATTAAAGAATTATAAAGAGAAATACAAAACTGGCAAAAGACTTGAATAGACCATTACCCCATTGAAGGTATACAAATGGCCAAAAAACAGGTAAGAAGATTCCCAAAATTATTCATCATTAGGCAAATGCAGATCAAAACCACAGTGAAATGCCACTTCATACCCAGAAGGATGTCCATTTAAAAAAAAAAAAAAAAATATATATATATATATATATATATACACAGAGAGATAGAAGGTAAAATAACAAGACTTGGTGAGGATGTGGAGAAATTGGAACCACATATAATGCTGGTAGAAATATAAAATGGTGCAGCTGTGGAAACAGTTTGGCAATTCCTCGAAAAGCTAAATATAGGGTTACGGCAAGCCACAGCTATTCCACCTTTAGTTCTACAACTAAGACAATTGGAAACATATTTACACAAGAACTTGTACACAAATTTTCATAGCAGGATTATTCATAATATCCCCAAACTGGAAACAATTCCCATGTACATCAACTAATGAATGGATAAACAAACGTGTTATATCCTTACAGTGGAATATTATTTGGCAGTAGAAAGATGCTACAAAATGGATGAACCTTAAAAATATTATGCTAATGAAAGAAGCCAGACTCAAAAGATTGACTACTGTAATGATTCTTCTTATACGAAATTTCCAGAATGGGCAAATCCATAAAGATAGAAAGTAGATTAATGTTTGCCCAGGGGTGAAAAGGAAATATGAGTCAGGGGTCACTGTTAACAGATACAGTATATCTTTTAAGGGTAGTGGCAATGTTCTGGAATGAGACAGTGGTGATGGTTGGACGTCACTACATATATACTAAAAACCACTCAAGTGTATACTTTACACAGTGAATTCCACATTATGTGATTTTTTTTCTCAAAAAGATTGAAAAAGAGGGGCGCCTGGGTGGCTCAGTCGGTTGGGCGGCCGACTTCGGCTCAGGTCACGATCTTGCGGTCTGTGAGTTCGAGCCCGGCGTCCGGCTCTATGCTGACCGCTCAGAGCCTGGAGCCTGTTTCAGATTCTGTGTCTCCCTCTCTCTCTGACCCTCCCCTGTTCATGCTCTGTCTCTCTCTGTCTCAAAAATAAATAAACATTAAAAAAAAAGATTGAAAAAGAAAAAAAATATTAAAAAAAGAATCATGACACCTCCTTCAACCTGGATTGTCAAGTGACCATGAAAATCAAAACTTTCCTGTAAACCACACGGAGCATAAGGGAGAAATGAATTTTGTTGTTCTGATCCACTGAAATTTGTGATTGTTACCAAAGCATACACTAGCCTGTCTTAATGATACAGCCAATAAAGAATTCCTGTATTTAACTACCAATTAAGTTAGAAAATCCATACCCTCTCAGAATCTCAAGACAAAGTTCAATCATCCCAAATTTATTGGACTACATATTTCTGTAGCAAGACAATCTTGGTTTGATATAAATTTCTGTATGTCACTGAACATATATAGCTATTTGAAAGTGCCATGAAAACTAGTGATGACCTTAAAACATGAAAATACATAGCAAATATCTGGAAAATAAATCTATCTGCAAATATTTGTTAAACATTTTCAAACATTTAGGGTTTTTTTTCTTTGAATTTACTTTTAGCATTATCTTAGAAAGGAAAAGAGGAAAGATTACACGTTGGGTAATTATGTTCTCATATGTCAAAAAAAATTCCTTTTGCTATTTTGAAAATTAAACTTCTTTTTTTTTTTCAACGTTTTTTTTTTATTTTTTTTTTTTATTTTTGGGACAGAGAGAGACAGAACATGAACAGGGGAGGGGCAGAGAGAGAGGGAGACACAGAATCGGAAACAGGCTCCAGGCTCTGAGCCGTCAGCCCAGAGCCCGACGCGGGGCTCGAACTCACGGACCGCGAGATCCTGACCTGGCTGAAGTCGGACGCTTTAACCGACTGCGCCACCCAGGCGCCCCAAAAAATTAAACTTCTTTTAAAGAATTCTAATATCCTTAATATTGATGTATAAATGTCACTTTATCACATTTAAAGTGAATAAAAATTGGTCCAAATTGAAATTGCACAGGGGTGATGAAGAGTTACTGTATGTGCATCTGCCAAACTTCAATTTTGGAAATCACTTTATGATTTCTAAATATATCCATTGTTTCCTATTTTCAAAAATCTTTATCAGTCAAAAGGAAGTCTATCTTTACAATACTTTTCCTTCCAATTTTCCTAAAATTATCATAGATGTAAGTGTGTTTATGTTAATTATATGAGGTTCACATGTTGACCATTCCATGTCTTAAATTTCTCCCCTAAAACTCACAGGAAGATGTCTTCTCAGATTGTATGTAGGTAGACAAGGACTCTATGCCTAAAGACACTATATCCCAGAAAATCAAAATTATGTTCAAGATGTCTTGATATGCGCTTGCCAGGGTCACAATTTTCATTCCCATCAAATAGTGGTATTTTCTATACCTTCCATTACTATCCTAATGATTATCATCGTGGTCATTCATGGGGCAAAGCAGTTGTAATGGCATATTTCAATATAAATGTATAAATAAATGAGCTTGCTTCCCTCTCTTGCTTGAAACACTGCATTGTGGTTAGACTAATATCCACAAAACTTACTATGGTCTATCCGAACCTGCATGATCTGGTCTGCATATGCAACCCCACCTCTCTCCAGAACCATCAGATAGATTGTTCAAGCCTTAGGGGCTTCCTCTTGTGTAGTAAATTCTTACTTCCACTTGCGATTTCACATGGCTGGCTCCTTCTCACCATTGTGGCCTCATGTCAAATATCACTTCTAGACAGAGAGGACTTTCTCTAACTACCCTAGCAAAAAAATTCATATCTCTCTAAATAATATCATCCTGTTTTATCACCTTCATTACACTTATATACATTTCCTGGTTTATTTACTAGTTTATCTGTTTATTGTCCGTATGGCATCTAGAATGGGAGCTCTATGAGAGCAGATAATGTATACTCCGCACTTAGATGCATGCTGACTTGTGGAGTGAATGAAATAAGTGAATACTGCCTTGGATATCTCTGCATGCCACACCCCAAGTGATTTTTAATGCTCCCCATTCCCCTACCCAATGCATACATACCTTCACACTTAACTTTCCCTGAGTCTTTCAATAACTCCGTGAAACAGCTAATCTCAGACATTCTCAGAACAAAAGAGCTTCTGCAATCAAAGTCACTTCTAAAATGTATTAATAATCATTCATTTGCTATTCATTGTTGTGCAAATAGTGATGGAAATCTGGTTTATCTGCCATAGGTTGCTGCAAGAAGTGTGCTTGCTTTCCTCGACCCCAGTGAACATTCTCCACACTCATCTAAGGGCAGAATTTGGCCATGTGTGGTTAGTTGATTACAACAAACATATGGGGGAAATGGCTGAGAATGCTCAAATATTGAAACCATATGTTACTGCATGGGAAACTATGCCTTATTAAAAAACAAAACAAAAACTGAGAATCCAGCTAGAAACATACAGCTCAGAGCTCTTGATTTCTGAGCTTAACCACTACTCAATTTATTAGACTGAAGACTTTTACACTGAACTCAATCTTAACATCACAGAGTAGCTTAAAATTTTAACTTAGTTAAAATATTTTTTTTGACTACAGAAGATTACAAAAATCACACAGCTTGGAAAATTTGAAAATTCCTTAAAAAGTAAAAATATCTTGAATCCTAAGAGATTTTTAAAATTCTATTTTAAATGCCATGAAGACTTCATAGCTTTTCTATAATACTGCTTATATAAATGGAGTTTTAACTCCTTTTCTCAATTGACATCACTCCATCTTCATAGAGGAATCCATCAGACAGGGAACATGAATGGCACACTTATGAGACATTAGTCTTATCATTACAGATTAAGAGAATTAACACAAGAAGAGAATTAGCATCAGAAGTGATGTTGAGCATCACTAGAGGACCTCAGAATAGACTCATATACATTCGCTTTTAAATTTCAGATGAACCTCACTCACTGTCCTTCATCAAATCTAAGGTGTCATCATCAATTGTAAGATACACCATTACTAAGAAATAAAAATGCTGCCAACTTAACAATGATCTAATACTGTCTTGATTTTCGGAGTTTAAAATATGAAAAGCTACCCAAGTTCAAATCAATGAAGCATGCTAGTTATACCAACTTGAATTTTGGCATGATGTCCTACTATTCAGCACTGAATCCAAGGCATAGTAAGAAATTTGTTTCTCACACTTCCTTTCCCATTTGGTGCCTGTTCCCTTAGCTAAGGAGCTCGGTGCTCATTTTGTCCCCTTCTAAACCCTTCCCCACCCACATAAATGTCCCTGCCAGCAGTGAGTCTTTTCCCTGAGTTTTGCTTTCCAGAGAGAGCCAATACTCCACATTCTTCCTTCCAATTCCCTCTCTTCTTGTCACTGTCAGAAATTGGTCTTACAGATAACTTTGAGCTAGGGAATTTGATAATCAAAGATAACTACATGATACCATTTTAATAATATTTGCATTTTAATGGTGAACTCCTTGACTCACAAATTTTAGCCCAAATAACTCAATCACCTACAGTAGATTTTGAAGCATAATTTCAGGTTATATTTTGAGATATAAAGACAGTTAATTCATGTAAGTTATAGCCACATTTTGATTCACATGTGGAGGGAGGCAATATACTGTGGTAGAAAAAAGCACGAAGTCTGGGGTTTACTAAGACACTGTTTTAATAGCTCCTATGTAATCCAGAAGTTGCTTAATATTTCTTACTCTCATTTTCTCATCAATGAATTAAAAATAATGATAAATACATTTCATAAATTTTATTAAAATTAATAAGATAAATATAAATTGTGCAAGAAAATTTCTAGCAATATGATATAATATGTAGTCATATAGTTATATATTATTTGATAGAAACAGACTACATATAATAGTATACTGCTGACACCTTAATCAAATTATCAAATTGGGAGGCACCTGGGGGGCTCAGTTGGTTAAGCATCCGACTTCGGCTCAGATCATGATCTCTAGGTTTGTGAATTCGTGTCACGCGTCAGGCTCTGTGCTGACAGCTCAGAGCCTGGAGCCTGCTCCAGATTCTGTGTTGCCCTCTCTCTCTAAAATAAATAAACATTAAAAAAAGTTTGTTTGTTTGTTTTTTAATTATCAAATTGGGCCTAAGTAGCATTAAACGTTCAAGCTCTACTAACTCTACCATAAATTTCTAGGTGTTATTCTTGACAATTTGCTTCCTAACTTTGTAAGTATTGTTTAGATATTCTTATGTACATAACAAAATTACTTACCTAAAGGTCCAGGCAGTTATGTAACTGCTCTTTCACTTAATGCCAATTATTTGAAATTCTTTTATTTTTTTCTCGCATGACTGAAATTAATATTGTAACCATCGATCTATTTTTAAAGATTTGGTCATGGTGCTTTTTTAATAAGTTAAAATCTGTGTTGCTTTGGTAATAGTACACTCCTACAAAGAGACCAACAGACCTTTTGTGTCTGCTGATTTATACATTTCTCTGATTTTTCTTGCCTTTTCTAAATTGCTATTTTCCTTTCCTTCTTTATTCTCCCTAGCTTGTCTTTATCTTTTTTTTTTTATTAAATTAGAAGCTCCTTCTCACCTTTTCATCATCCCTCTTCCAATTTCCAATTTTTCTCTTGTTCTGATCAGACTGTAAAGTCAACAGGTATATATTTACATCTAACCCTGTTTTCTTTAAATAGTTAAGAACCAAAACATATGTAATGGTTAAAAGATTAATTATGTCCATATCCAGGCTTACTTTATCTTTGTTGATTCTTTACTAAGTTCTGTAAATAAATTTTTTCAGTACAATTAAATTCTCTCAAGTTCAAAAATTTTTTTTTCTAATTCAAAAAATTTTAAGTACAAACTCTAAACATCTTTAAAGAGATAGAATGTCAATTCTAGCAATATCCTCTTGCATGGCAATCCCACTACCCACTGAGCAGCTTTTTAGACACTGAGACACAAAGGGGGTTCACTAGAAATGAGGGAGGTTGGTTTCAACCAGAGATCATGATCAGAGTTCTCCCAACAGAGCTGACTGCTTAATCACTGACTTTGGAGTTGAATGGAATCAGAAGAAAGCACTGAACACAGGTCTAGAGCAGGACTTATTGGCTATAGTTGGTATAAATGAAGATGATATGAAGTTTAACATGATTAAAGGCAACAGAAAGATGTGAGTAGGAACATAAACGTGCATGCATCTACAATTTTTCCCATCCTGCTCTCCTAAGTACCACTGATACTTTAAGACCCAAACTGGTTAAGAGTAAGATAATAGAAAACGGAAAACACTTGGTACACAGTTATGTATGGTCCTTAATCTGTATAAATAAATACAACTTTTCATTTTCCTTTTCATCTAAAACAATATTTCTTCAGTTATCATATATATAAAAACAATTTTTGGAAAGAAGTATATGTCAGGGCTTATACTGCTAAATAATATCAAAATCTATTTGGGACATTAGGACATATCAATTATTAAGTTATATTGCAACATGTTGCAATGTATATATCTTTAGTATGTTAAAATGAATACACAAAACAAATAGTGATACATTACCAGAGATGGAGCAATAAGAAACCAGGCAGTTTTGGAGACATGTATCTAGTGTTGAAATTCAAAGTCATAAGGCTACACATAGCTTCCACAGTCAAGAGACTGTAGAAGGAACAACAGAGAGTTGATAACAGAATGTTGAGGATTATTTACTCCTGAGGGCAAAAACATAAAGAAAAAAGACTTTGTTGAGTAATAGTGGAAAAACCAAAGCAAGCATATACATAATATATATTATGTATATATTTATATTTATATATATATATATTCATGTATTTTATATATATATATACATATATTATGTAATATATATATGAATGAATGTGTGTGTATGTGTGTGTGTGTTTATGGCCAATAGTCTCAGATTCCCCTGACAAGTCCAGGAGAATGAAGATTGGAAAAATAAAAATGGATTAGGGATTGGTGACTTTGAAGGATTCAATTTCAATTCAATGGTTGAAGTGAGATAATGAGGAAGTAGAGAAATGAAGGAAAGGAGAAATAAGATGGAGCAAGGTTCGACAGTAAAGCAAAATCATCCTGAGAACAGAAAATCCTGGAGAACTGGGGAGGCAATGGTGAATGTGCCAATGGACAGGGAAGACTTCAACGTTTTAAAAGGAAGAAAGTAATTGATGGAAGAGAGAGGACAAAATCATGGACTTGACAGTCAGTTTAAATGTTAATGGAGAGTTCTCAAGTGCATAGGAACAGCTGCTGACAGGAACTCAGGATACGTCAGTTTTAACTATCACCCCAGGCAGATGAGTCCCAAATACTGTCTCTCGATTTAACCTTTCCCCTGAACTCCAGTTGGGTGGGTGGGCTTGTCACTCAGGAATACAAGTGCAGTGACCATGCTACCATCCAACTTATCGTGCTATCATTAGCCTACAGACACATATCTATTTCTGCCTGTCAATTTGTCCCTGTTAGCTACACCACACCCTTGCTTCTCTTTTTCCACTTGCTTTCTAAAAATACACTACTTGAGACATTGACAGTAGCACTACATGTGATTTGACACCTAGAACGTAGAAAAGGAAAAAAATGTTGAATGGATGAATAGATCTATCAATGGGTGGGTGGATGAGTGTGTGACTGAATTTACTGATCACTTATTATCTGCCAAATATTATTCTAGTCCTTTTATATACGGAAGTGTCCAGAGGCAAGTTTTCTGCCTCTACTTCACATTAGAGATTGACAAAACAAATGTATTATATGCCCATTTGTGACAGGTGCTAAGAAAATAAGGAAAGCCACATGAAAGAAATGAGAAAGTGCATGGCAAGAGCTGTTATTGACTGGTTGATCAGGAAGGGCTCTAGGTAGATCTGTCATTTAGCCGGAAAGGTAAGTAAAATGGGAAAACAAAGTAGGCAGATATTGGGAGAAAAATGTTTCTAGATACAGGGAAGAACAAACTCAAAGGCACTGTGGTTAGAATATTCTTAACTTGCTTGAAAGTGGTGAAAAGGCCTCAGTAATTTGAGCAAAAAGGATGAGGAAGAAGGTGACATGAGAGAGAGAGAGTGAGAGCCCAGGTCATCGGGCACTTTTTGATGTGGCATTGCTAGATTTAGCAAATAAAGATACAGAATGCTAAGTTTGAGTTTTAGGTAAACAACAAATGGTTCGAATATATGTATGTCCTAAATATTGTATAGGACATATGTAATTTGTATATATATATATATATATATATATATATATATATATATATAATTTGCTGTTCATTTCTAATTCATGTTGAACTGGGTGTCCTGTATTTTCTCTGGAAACCCTACAGTGATGACATCTTTGGATTTTACTCTGAGCGAGAAGGAAAGGTGCTGAAGCATTTTGAACAAATGAGTGGAAGTGGAATACTTGTTGTATGGAAAAGAAATCATAAAATGGTAAGGATAAATACATGGAGACTGGCTGGGGCATTGTAGTCAAGGCCAGAGAGGATGAGGTCTTGCTAGTGCAATAATGGGGAGGGAGATCAGCAGTGGTGGAGGTGACAGATTAGGTTTGTGATGGAAAAGAAAGGAGTCAAAAATGATTCCAAGGTTTCTCGCTTAAGGAGCTGGTAAAACAGAGCTGATGTGTCCCCAAATGGGAAAGAAAGAAGAAAGTTCAAGGCAGAAGATCAAAATTTGGGTTATTTTTAACATTTTTGAAGTATACATGTCATTCCATAAATTTCACCCATTGAGGGTATAGAATTTAGTAAGTTTTGGTGAATTTAGAGTTATGCAGCCATCAATCTGACCTCATTTCAGAATATTTTTATCAACTTCAAAAAGATGCTTGGTACCCATTTGTAGTAACTCCTCATATACATCTCAAGCCCCTGGCAATCACTAACGTATTTTCCGTATTGGCAGATTTCCCTATTCTGACATTTCATAGAAACAGAATGATACATGTGTTGGTTTTGGTATCTGTCTTCTTTCTCTTAATGCTATGTTTTCAGATTCATTTATATTATAGCAAGAGTCAGTACTTCTTTCCTTTTTATTGCTGAATAATATTTCACTGAATGGATATGTTATCAGTTACTTTGTTTTTGTTTTTGTTTTTCCCCAGCTTGGGGCTATTATAAATAATGTAGCATTGACTATTCACATCCAAGTCATGTTTTTATTTCTCATGGGTAGAGTATGTGGAGGAAAATTGCTGGTTTGGATGGTAAAATTATGTGAAGAGTTTGGTTTTGAGTTAGTATCCAAGAAGAGACGTTGTGTAGGTACCTGATGTCTTGGTCTAGAATTTAGGAAAGAGGTAGGTACAAAATTGGAATTTAACATTATCAACATTATTTCAACGTGATTGGATCGCATAAGGTCAGGTAAGTAGTCAACGTAGTTAGAAAAGAAAAAGGCCAAAGATTAACTCCTGGGGCATGCCAGTTTAAAGGTTACAAACGTGAGGAGGTTTTGTAAAAAGAGAATAAGATGAACCAAACATGGAAAAGTTCAAAGCAGACATTTGTTTGTGTCCTGTGCATCACATCCCTTTGGTCAGTCTCCAAGCTCAGCTGAAACTGTGGTAGACAGTTTCAGTTCATGCTAAGAACCCCCAAGATTTTCTGCTTAACTTCTCAAGGTTTTTTCCAAAGTGAAAACCAGTCACTCAGTCCCTGTGGTCATGTATGGAATTAAGGACCCCACAGGCAATTCGCACTAATGAGAAGATGGGACTCAGGGTTATAAATGCCCCCATCTTCTATCCTTCGGCGAAGTAATTCTGAGTTTCAGAATAACAAAAAAGCTGACTAGTGTTGAATCAACAGAAAATCAAAGCAAAGAAAAGGGAGGAAATTGAGATGTATATAAGATCTATTTCCAAGAGTTTTGCTGCAAGGCAGAGTAGAGAAGTGTGGTGGTAAGTAGACAGAGATAAGCAGTCAGAGAGTTTATTCTTCCTCAAGGGAGGAATTTGTTTTAAAGATGGAGAGTATTACATTGTGTTTGTCTAGTGGAAACAATGAAGACGCAGAAGGCAGAGGTAGAATTGCTGGGGTGATGTTTTTGAGTAGATGAGGAGGGATTTGATTAGGGACAAGTACAGGATTTTACCTTAGAAGCACAGACTTTTATCTGTTTTAATAGGGGAAGGCAGAGCTTTTGGACATAGATATGAGTTTACTAGTGCATTTAATAGTGTGGACACATGTTTAGTCCATGACTTGACAAATAAATTCACTCCCGAACATCTAGAAAACCGAGAGTCCGTCTTCTACTTGAACCCAGCAACAACATTGAATATTTATATTTTATTATAACCCATTCCATTTCAGACAGTCCTAAAGTAGCAAAATTTCTTCCCATGAGACTGAGCCAATGAGTATGTAGTGAAACTGTAAAGTCCTGGGTATGGGTAGGAGAAACACACCTGCTGCAAAATGAGAAGCAGCCAGAAGTATTCATGCAGTGAAAAAAAAAAAAAGTTTTGGGAGCCACAAGTGTTAACAGAAAATTTAGCTACCAAAAAATATATAATGTAACTTCTTTAGCATAGGTATATCAGTAGTATTTTGTTTTATATCTGAAATTCTCATACTTAATTGTTTTGAGTTGAGTGCCTGGATAAAGGTCTTACTAAAGTCACACAGTAGATAAAGCATTGTAATAAAGATTGGAAACCTGGCTAGTTTAAGTTTAGTTTGGTTTTTCCTGCCAGCGTCAAGCTGTACATAACTCTTGTCAACTCTAAAGACAGTACTGATGTATATTAACATTTAATGAGTACCTGCTATGGTCAGACCCTGGTGGAAGCCATGGATGAAAATGAGTCAAACAGTCTCTGTCCCCATAAAGTATACAAACAATTGTAGCAGAGTATTATCCAAAAATTGCAAGAAAAAGCATGCAACCACAAAATCGTATAAAATGACTTTTCTAGGAGAAGTCAGGTTATGACGGAATAGGAGTCCTATGAAAAGGGGTTTTAGAAATGAAGACAGAGTAAGGAAGAACATTTCTGACACAGGGCCAAAGTCACTTCACTTCTTTTGGACTTAGTTACCTGTCTGTAGAGTTGAGCTACATAAAGCTTTTAAACTCTATTCATGGAGTCTGTCATACGCCATAGCAACTGGAGAGAAGCTCGAAGAGGCAGAAGTCAAGATTAGCAATGAGGGCCCTTGGCTTCTAAGTTCCACGTCAAATACAGATATCTTCAGAAAAAGTAAAAGGAATCCCATTAATGAAAAAAAATATATTTATGAAAAACCTCTGGGTCTTACGATTTATAAGGTTTTAGTGTTAACGTTCCATGGAAAAATTTGGTGAGTGCCTCTGTGTTCATTGTTACTATTTTGTTACTTTCTAGAAAAGAAAACATGCCCTGGGGACTGCAACATAGCTGCTAATTTTGAGGGGGAAAAGGAAGTGTTTGTCTACATAGGGGCAAAAAGGACAAAGAAAGGCACTGGATGAAGGAGAAAGAATCTGCTGAAATGCAAAGGCACAAAGGAACTGGAAATATATTACAAACTTTGCTTAAGACTAGATTTTACTTCTGAAGTGTCAATTGAAATATTAAAATAAAAAATGATAAAATTATAATTATAAAATGTATATACATATATGCAAACATATTCATACATTTGTGGGCGTATTTTATACAGGCCTTGACAATTTATAAAATTCTAATAGGAGAGAAAGTGTAATATCTAAATCTGTGACCCATGCCCTCTAAAAGTAGTCCAGAGGTGGGGCGCCTGGGTGGTTGAGTTGGTTGAGCATCCAACTTCGGCTCAGGTCATGATCTCACGGTTGGTGAGTTCGAGCCCCACGTCGGGCTCTGTGCTGACAGCTTGGAGCCTGGAGCCTGCTTCGGATTCTGTGCCCCACCCCCGGCCCCACTCCTGTTTGTGCTCTGTCTCTCTCTGTCTTTCAAAAATGAATAAACAAAGTTTTTTTTTTAATTAAATAAAAGTAGTCCAGACGTGCCTGAATGGCTCGGTCAGTTAAGTGTCAGATTCTTGATTTCAGCTCAGGTCATGATCTCATGATTTGTGACATAGAACCCCCAGTTGAACTCTGTGCTTTCAATGCAGAGCCTGCTTGAGATTCTCTCTCCTCCCCTCTCTGCCCCTCTCCTGCTCATGTGTACACACTCTCTTTCTTTCTCTCTTTCTCAAACTAAATAAACATTAAAAAAATTAAATAAAACAAAAGCAGTCCAGAGAAAAGATAAGAAAATAATTGCGTGATAGAGTTTATAAAACACACAAAGAAGAAACATGATGATGGGGTATTTCTAGAATTCTTTTTGTCTATTATTTAATCCAATTTTGAAATTCAAACCTGTTCAATGAACACCTCACATCCCCTCACACAAAGAATTTAGCTTCATTTGAAGCTGGTTTTGCAGGGGTCATAAATTCTCCTTTGGACAAGTTAGAATCTTGTCTATCTAAAGTAATTCTTGAAACTGCAGATAAGGGGCGCCTGGGTGGCTCAGTCGGTTGAGCATTTGACTTCGGCTCAGGTCGTGATCTCACAGTCCGTGAGTTCAAGCCCCGCATCGGGCTCTGTGCTGACAGCTCAGAGCCTGGAGCCTGCTTCGGATTCTGTGTCTCCCTCTCTCTCTGCCTCTCCCCTGCTCATGCTCTGTCTCTCTCCCTGTCTCAAAAATAAATAAAACATTAAAAAAAAAAAAGAAAAAAGAAAAAAGAAACCGTACATAATAGTTCCAACAAAGTTATGAAAACTTTGTAATTTCTTTGAAAATGTATAGGTAAACTCCTTTTTAGGTAAGCATGGAGATACAATGTAAGTTTTTGCATTGTTTCAGTACATGCCTTAGTGCTCTATGGTCCCCTGGCTCGGTTGTTCTTTTTTTTTTGTCATGCCAAAGACCGCATAATCTATTTTACATTGATCAGTCAAGAAAACATAGGTGAGAAATTGGACACTTGGGAGCTCTAATTTTCCTAAAGGTTTTGCTTAAGAAATGTCTTACTATTTCACAGTATGTCAAAATTTTTGTGTCATCCCATCATGTGGAGTTATATGCATTTCTTTTATATGGCTTGCCTCATAAGCTTATCAATTACAATGTTAACTTATTTGAAGATTCTGGTCTTCAGACCATTACCTTGTGTCACGAAATCATAAATTAAAAATACCTCACGTTGTTTTTTGTGTGAAGAAGTTGCATTGTATAAATTTATTTTGTGTATATTATTTTCACCATTTTTCATGACAATAGTAATAACATAACTATTGCTTACAAAAATATACCACTAGATTTTTATAATAAAAACTATCTAACCTTGTTTATCCCATATATGTAAAATGAGTATGTATCTTCGGACATGGAATCAAAAAGTAAAGTTGTTTTTTATGTATTTTTAAAAACCATTTACACAATATAGTCTACTCTGTCTAAATCCAACTGACACAACTGTATTTTGCAGCTAGACTAACTTTGTGACTTTGAAAAGTGCTCTTCACATTGCTTTTTATATGACATCAATTTCACTGTGCACCGGAGGTGACTGAGAAACATTTTGTTGGTTAAAAATATTGCAGTAAGCGACTGTCCTCCCCGCAATTTTCAAATAAGAATCAATCAAGTCCTGGGTGGTGATGTGCAAATTTTCAGTCAATTTTAACTGGTTTGGCTCTTCCGAAGGTTAAGGTTGTTTAATGGTTGAAAGCACATTGCAGTGAAGCTAGCTACAAAAGTCAAAGGGTAGAGGATTAGGATTTCATTTCCTTTTAGCTGTCGCCATGTCTGTTTTCTGTCCAGGCTGCCTCTTGCTGCCGTTTAACCCATGCTTTTAAAGACAAGAGGGGTTGGGAACTTGAGGGCCTCTGGCTTCATTTTAACAAGGCGTCACTAGCACTTTGGTACATAATTTGTCATAAATGTCAGAGGTCACTGAATGTTCGAAACCTACAGCCAGCAGATGGTCATTATGACAGCAGTTATGTTTCAAAGGCAAAGGATGTTTTGTGGTATTTACTTTAGTGTGTTAGTGTTACACCTCTGAGTGTATCTGAGAAGATTTGAGGTTAAATCAAAACATCCTGTGGTTGACTACTTAGGCGGCAGTAACAAAAGATGGATCAGTTTTCAAAAGATATTCCATTTGGATATTCTGGTAAAATTTACACAACATTATTTTTTTTCTCCTCGTGTTCAAACACATGGATTTCCCAGTTCTCACTTCTGAGAATTAGTAAAAACAAAATAAGGTGAAAAAGCAAATTATTAAAATGTGCTAATGTGAATTTCTACATCTAGCCAGATCACTGAAATTGTAGAAAATAAGATCTATAGATGAATTTCTATACTACAGCTATTACCTAATAGCAGCATCAAATAAAACAAATAGAAAATATTAGATTCAACTATGCTTCTAAATTTGTTAGCTTAAATGTTAATAATTTGCTCACCATATTGTCTTGCTTTTTAACTTCTGCCATTGTATACTAAACAATTTTAATAATTCCTAAGAGCCAAAATTAGACAGAAAGACTTTTTTTAGACACCATATTTCCATTAAACACTATATTTCCGTATTTCCATTCGACATGCCCAGCAGAAACAACAAAATAAGTGTTTGTGTTAAACAAAGAGGTCCACCATTTCTCAATGCCTTCTTGTTCTTAAAATCATGAATTTAGCTATAATAAGTCTTGGAGATAAATTCATGAGATATGTATTTCTATTAAAATCCATGGCCATGAAGATAAAAGCATGCTTGATACTGGATGAAAATTTAAAAAGAGATTCTAGTGTTTTGCTGGTGGAAGTGTATTATTGGATGCCCAAACATACAGGGGATATGAATGACGATCTCCTAATACATGAAATAAATGATACAGGCCAGGCGGAAGATGCTGACAGAGCTCTGGGGCCTACATCTATCCACATATCTATGGGAACATCAACTCCATTAACTTGAATTTCCTATTTAAAATGCTTCACTAATGTTGCTGATAATTTTATCTCACAGACGATACAAAGGGAACAAGAACTGTTATTCTGAACTTCACTTTGATCAAAAAGAAAGAATTGTGTAATGATCTGAAAGTGGCAATGACCTTGGGAGGAATTAAGACACTATACAGTTAGAATTCAGTTTAGCTGCATGCAACAGAAAATCCAAATTAACTGGCCTAGTGCATAAGATTTCATTCTCTGTTGAAAAAGTCCCGAGGTCAGCTCTCTAGGGTTAGGGTAGCAACATAACAAATTAGTGCAGACTCCAGTTCCCTCTCAGCCTTTCATTCAAAATGGAATAGGTTAAGAACATTGACACAGAATCCAACTTCACCACTTCCTAGTTGTTCAATCTTTGGCAAGTCAATTCATCTCTCTGTGCCTCCGTATCTACATCTGTAAATAGATTTATAATTACTAACTATAAATTACTTTAATGGAAATTTCTAATTGAAACTGTGGGTAATAATTTGTAATAAGTACTCAAACATAACAGTAGCTAACATTTAATGAGTGCTTCTCACGTCCAGGTACTGTTTTTAACTCTTTACTTGCTAAGTAAGATGCAGATGATAAAAGGCCATATCAAACATAACCCAGGCATTGTAGAACCCTGTGCTTAAGCTCTATGAAGAAACTGAGATCTCCATCTCATATGACTGTTATGTGCATATGAGTTGCATATGAGTTAACATATGCAAATTGCAAAGAATAATTCCTGGAGATGGCAAATGCTACATATACTGCCAGCCATTATCATTGCTACTGCTTTTCTGATGTGGCCCTCTTAATCAGTCCAAGATGTCGGCTAGAATTCCAATAATTTCATCCTTACCAAAAGAAAGTTATGTCACCTTCCTTTAAGGACACTTCCTGTGTACACATAATCTCTACTTCCATCCAATTGGCCATAATTTAGGCCCATGAACATGAGATGAGTGGTCTTTATTCTGTATCCCAGTAAAGCTTGTGGAATTCACTCAGAAAATAAAGAAAAACTAAATATTGGGAGGAACAACTAATAGTTAATTGCCATATGTCAACTATGAGTTCATAAAAATGTAAAAATTGTCTATTGGAGATTCCTAAACATATGCCTTAGGTTTTTAAGAAAGCCATATATAAAATAAAGCAAAAGTGTAGGCATCTGGCTTCTAGAACTCTCTCTCAGCTCCCCAAAGAAGATTCTTAAGGGCAGAACAGTTAAGCGAAACAAAAATGAAAGCAAAACCCATGAAGAAATAAAGAAGGACTATCCTAAGAAACCACAGAGTTTTGATGACCTAAGATTTAGAAGTAAAAAAATGTCATGGACCTTTGTGACCATCACCAAGAAGAGAAAGTCAAAGATGAGATAAAGTTTTAGGGATAAGCCTGGAACAGGAAAGTCCACTTTAGCTATGCTTGGTATACAAAAATGAACAAAAAGGGAACATCACTTGTTCTTAGAAGATGAAAGTGAAACACAAAACTACCCATCTCTTGGTCTTCATCTTCAGCCTTCAGGGTAAAGACTCTTTATACTGAGAAGCATGTAACAAATCATTAACACAATCACCTCAGTCTGCTGTGCCTTTCTTGCATTGTGCTTTGCACATACTGTTTCCACCATCTGGAATTTCTTTCTTCTCCTATTCACTCATGAAACTCTCCCTCAAACTTCAAAGCTAGTTCAAACTATAATTGTAGAAAGCCCAGAGAGAGTAGGACAGTTTCAAGACATATCTGGCAGAGGATATCGAAGTTCCTTTCCTCAGAGGTGGGGGATATGGCCAGCTAAGGGTAGCCAGACTCACAATCGTAGTTTGGGGTGTTAGAGCTCCTCCTAAGCAAGGTCAGGATCAGATAGATTCAGCCTATGAGTAAGTGCCAAAATGGTGACAAAATGGGAAACAGAGGTACATATCAAATTCACTGAGATGAACATGGTTTAAATAATAGTTTATATTAGGCAGAAATATTACCAAAAGAAAGCAATTTCACTTAATATGAGCTTTAATAATGAATTTAATATGAGCTTTCGTGATTTCCACAGATGTCTTTGGATGTCTTAAAAAATGTCTCTGGGTATCTTAAGTTGTCTTTTCTAGTTGCCAGGTTCAACTTCCTCAGCTGTAAATGGATTTCCAAGGCAAGTTATGGCAACTAAGTAAGAAGATGCATATAAAGCACTCTGCTTTGTTGCTGGCACAACGTATATATGCTCAATACTATACAGCTTTAAAACTTATGAATAGGTTGAATACCTTGCCTAAAATAAATGAGATGAATCAACAGTGTCCCAATTAAAAAAAGAATGACTTTACGTCCACTTGAATAACTTGCATGCCCAAAGCTGAAATCACTGATCTTCTCATTCTGCTCCCCATCTGGGTCCCTCTTCTGACCTCACTGTCTCTGCCAATGTCTTCACCTTTTCTGGGTTATTCACGGTCAACTATTTAAAGTTCCATTTGAATCTTTCTCCCTCACGCTTGCATCCATTCACTTGTCAAGGTATATGGACTTGAAATGCTCCATGTCACTCACATCCATTCCCGTTAACAGAGTTCAGGTCCTCATTTCTTCTCTCCTGGACTGTTTAAAACCCTCCTAACTTCTCTTTCACCTTTTGTGCCTCCCCGCGGCTGATGCGTCCTCCAGAATCCTTCCTGGTTGAATTTCAACTCATTCGCTTTAACACATCATTTCAACCCTGTCAGTATCATTCAAAATCCAAATTCTGTCCTCTACAACTTATTATCCTTCTATCCCCCACCCTCACTTTCTATATCATCACCCATGCTGTACAATTAAAATAACACGCAAAAAAGACCAGGCAAGGAGCTCTACCAACACAACTGAAAGCCATTTCTAAGGCCCATATCAATTCAAACCAATTTTATTAAATGAATATTTATTGGTGTCCTTCCATTGGCAGTGTGGTACAATGTGGTAAAGCATTTCAGTCTTGTTAGGCACGCAGTCCTAGTCTGAAGCTCCAATTTTCCACAGAACAGTAATGTAGAAAGGAACTTTTGTTCCACTGAACAGGGAAAATGGGACTATAATACCCAATTTATGAGTTTCAATGTTAATTAAAAGCATTATCAGGAAACGCAATGTAGTTCAATTTTCATAATATGGTGTTTAATGCATGAAAAGAAAAAAAATAAGCATCATGCTAAATCTGTAGAGATACAAAGAGTAAGACTCAGTTCCTGCTCTCAGAAAACTTACAGTCCAGTCGAGAGGCATTGCAGATGTGATAAGACAGTACACAAATACTAATCAAAAGGCTGAGTGTGGCCAAGTCCCAGAGAAACACAATGGGATTCAAAGCAGAGGTCACACCGGTCCTGAGGTCTGGTTGATTGGTTCTTTTTTTTTTTTTTTTCAACGTTTATTTATTTTTTTTTGGGACAGAGAGACACAGAGCATGGACGGGGGAGGGGCAGAGAGAGAGGGAGACATAGAATCGGAAACAAGCTCCAGGCTCCGAGCCATCAGCCCAGAGCCTGACGCGGGGCTCGAACTCACGGACCGCGAGATCGTTACCTGGCTGAAGTCGGACGCTTAACCGACTGCGCCACCCAGGCGCCCCTTGATTGGTTCTTAATCATGATTTCGAGAGCCATGAGGAATCATCGAAAGTTTTTAAAGGGGAAGTTAAATGATGAGAACTAGACTTTAGCAAGGCTCCACAGAGAACAGTACCTAGGTTGTAGTATTAGGTTAGGGAGAAAAAGCTGATTAAAAGATATTAACATTACTTTTTTTTTTTTTTTAATCTTAACTTGATTCTTATGCTGAATCCGTTGACTGCTGCTTCTTTCTTGATCCCTCTCCTCCTTTGTATTCAAATTACCTCTCTCAAGATCTTGTCCAAAATCTTTGGGTATTTCTCTATCTCATTTCTGATTCTTTTTTCTCTAATTCTATAGTAACTACTGATGCCTCCAAATTCTGTTATACCCCTCATTTCATATCATTCCATTACATTCTCTTTAAATGATTTTACTTAGACTCAAGAGCAGAAATCCTGCCCATATCTTGGCAACTCCCAAACTAAATTTCTTTGTAGAATTCTGCCTTGAACTGGTGATTTATATCCACCTGGCTCCTCAGCTTCTACAACTGAATAATCAATTACTTCTAACTCAGGTCAAATTAGATACCATCTTGACAATGAACTATAATTCACTCATTCATTCATCTATTCAGCAAATGGTGTTTGAGCCTATGCTATGTACCAGGTACAGAGGCATGTGAACTTCACCAGCAAATACAGACATCAACCCTTGCAGAACTTTTATCAAGTTCACTCTGGCAACAGATATTCAGTGTTGTGATTCTGAACCTCCCCCTGCCCTTAACCAACTATTTCTAATCCTTAGGTTAGTCTCTGATGTAAAACATTTAAAAATTAAAAAAAAAAATTTATGATCTAGCCCATGCTGACAGATTAGGGTCACTTTTTTTCCCATAGTTTATAATTTACATAATTTATGATTCATCATATAAACAATGCTCCAGCTCACCTGTAGCCTTTGTCCTTGCTCTTTCCTCTATCTGGAAAATTTCCTCCTCTTCACCCATGCCCCATCCAGCTAGTGCCCGTTGACTTTTTGAAACTCAACCAAGACGTCAGCTCTTCCATGATCATCTCCCATTTCCCAGTATGGATTAAGTCAGCTTCTCTATATTCCTATCAACATTTTATATGCCCCTACCATAGCACTTATTCAAATCTATCGTAAATACTTCTGAATCATGGTCCAAGTAGTTTCTGAGCTAATAGAATGTGGGGACTTTGTTGTTATTCTCTGATTCCCTGTGCTAATTATTACATTAATATTTCTCAGCTCAAAATCCATTTTCTATGCTCTAATCTTAATACTATAATTGGACCCAGCAAACATTTCTCCTTCACCAGTTGACTTGATGTGAGGCTTTGTTAAGAGAGGGAACTGGAGGAACACAAGTAAAAGTAAAAACAAGTCCATTTTTAGGGACCAGTCCACCCAGACTCTCTAGCAGTTTACCTGGCCACTTGACAAACCTTTTGTAGGTTTTCTAGGGACCAGCTCTGGCCTGACTGCACCCTCCAACAGGTTTCTCAGACATTCAGTGGGACATTCCTAAGAGTGAAGTACAACTACACCATCCTTGAACGGATTTCTCAGCTCCTCCGCAGGTAATTCTTAGGGGCCAGTTGGCGCCCTTTTTACTTCTGCAAATTTCTTATGTGTCAAAACATTGTTTCTTTGGGAGTGCTAATTTCTCCCATAAGAATCTCTGCATTTTAGGGGCAGGGAAGAATTCCTTTTCTAAATTCTTAGTTCCTTCTTGTTCACTCTCCCTTGGCCTTAGATACGAGTAGCTGCTTTTTGCATTTGCTACTTCTTTAGCCTTACAGTCCTTTTTTTACCCTTTATACTAGTTAATTCTTTATACTGAATTTTCCTGATTCAAATTACTGTATGGTTTCTGTCTCCTGGCTGGACTCTGATGATAACTCCCTAGCACAATGCTCGGCACATATTGACAAGCAAATATATTGTGGTTGAATTACGAAAATAATAATCAAGGAAAGAAGCCAAAGATATAAACTGCTATTTTAGCTAAAGGAAGACTAGATGTAAGAATCACTGAGGATTCAAACTTTACCAAAGATGGCAACCAATAATGTATGAGGAATAAAACAGAGCCAATGATAACACCAAGATTTTGAAATGGAGAGCCTGGAAACATGATGGTACCATTAGGAGAAACAGACAACTAAAGCAGAGAAAAAGTTGGGAATTTTAAGTGATTTTTAAAAAACATGTTTATATCTTAAGAGAATAGCATTTCCTGGAGTATCTCAGTATTTAATCAAGTTACCCCAATAGCTAAAACAGCAAATCCAAAGATCTCAACAAATGGCTTACTGGGAAAAATGCCTGTTTCTCGCTCACACAGCAGTTCAAGCCCAGGGTTTGGTTGGAGAACACTCACGTGGTGACTTAGGGACTCAAGCTCCCTCCATCTCACGGATGTACCTTTCCCCTGGGAGTCCTCTGCAGGAGCATCTGCATCTAGATGCAGATGGGGAGACACAGAGAAAGAAAACTGGTTCGGGGGGGTGGGGTAATGACCACATTCTTACCCCTGTGGCATGTTCAAGTGACAAAGAAAAAGGAAGTAGTGTCTAAACCTCCTTGGTCTTATTAGGTCACATCAACTATCCAAATTTGGGTGACATGATCCTAAATGACCTCAGGGTATTGTGAGATACGCAAGAAAGGAGTGAAAACTTCCCTTTGAAGCAACTGAACTTCTGTCTGGACTTATGTATAATATTAATTAATTCACTTGTCCTTAAAGTAATGATTCTATTCAGTGATAGGTTGGTAGGTTGCATGTAACTTATGGCAGAAAAGCTAGCCTCTATAAATGAGAACTACTGAAAAGAAATATTGAGTTTGTGAATGCTTATTATACATTGAATATAACAATAATAATGAATGCTTACTGAAACACCAATATGTGGCACATCATATCCTGAGTGAAATATATGTATTATTTTATTTAAGCCTCACAAGTACCCTAAGTCCTATTTTGGCCCTCACTATGGCCATTGGGAAAGTTTTTTTGTTTTTTGTTTTTTTCAATGTTGACATCAGATGGAACTTCAATTCTCTAGTCCCCCTGGGCCCTTTTTCTTTGTTTGTTAATTCCTGTGCTACCGTAGGTGGCTTTAAGAAGCTGCCTAGCACTTACCATGTGGGGACAAATTATAGGAAAAAATGGCATTATTTTTTTCTGCAGAGAGCATGCTTTTGGCTTGAGAAGACTACAAATTTCTACAAAGAAACATATTAAAAGTTCAATGCTATGTTAGTATTATGAATATAATGTTTTATTAGAAAGAGAGCTGGCAAATACTTTACAACATAAGTAGAAATAATAGTAGCTAACACTTATAAAGAATTTACATGGCTTCCCTTGAATCTGGGATTAAATCCAGGCTCTTTAAAAGTTTTCCTCAGGGCACTTGGGTGGCTCAGTCAGTGGAGCATTGGACTCTTGACTTCAGCTCAGTTCATGATGTGGTGGTTTGTGACACTGAGCCACACATCGGGATCTGTCCTGAAGCCCAGAGCCTTCCTGAAATTCTCTCTCCCTCTCTCTCTGCCCTTCCCCTGCTGGCTCTGTCTCTTTCTCTCTCAAAATCAATAAACATGTTTTTAAAGGAGTTTGCCTCTAAAATCCGGCTCTTGAGCCACATCCCCCAAATCATTTTGAACTGTTCTCCTCTTTGCTTTTTATGGTTCAGTTACAGTGCTTATTTCTTTTTTCCTTCAGTTTCCAGAATATTCCAAGCTCTTTCCTATTTTGTGGACTTGCCACATAGCTGCTCTTTCTTCCTAGAGCATTCACTATTTTCATTTTCTCCCACCTACTCCTACCCATTCTTCATCTCACTTCTCCAGAGTAATTTTCCTGAGCACCTAATGTGAAGTAGATTCTCCTCATAGCTGCCCTTCACAACACTGTCTTAATTTTCTTTATACCATTGATCCCAATTTATCATAATGTATTTATGTGTTTATTTAGTGTTAAAGCCCCTATTGTTTTTTTTTTTTTGAAATGTTATTTATCTTGAGAGAATGCACAAGTGTGCACACGAGTGGGGAAGGCACAGGCTCTGTGCTGTCACCATGGAGCCTGCTTGGGATTCTCACCCTCCCTCTCTCTCTGCCCCTGCCCCACTCAGGCGCTCTCACTCTTTCTCTCTCTCTCTTAAATAATAAATAAATAAACCTAAAAAAAAAGTCTTCCCCAAATCCGTTAGCCCAAACAAATCTACCTTCTGTTGTATTCCTAGAATACTATGAAAGTATATTTACTATAGGATTTATCACAATGCATTCAATAATTCCATGTTTCTTCTGTTAGAATATGTGGGCCTAATAATCATAGCTCAATGTTTTGATGTGGTACAGAGTCCATAATGAATATCTATTAAGCAATGAATACTTCATAAAACTTAAAATGCAGCAATTTCATCCATAAGATTAGCACAAAAAATCCTAACCAGGAAGGAATTAACCAGATATTCGTAAACTGGCGAATATATTTATAACAGCATTTCTGTGTGTAAATCCATTTTAGCATCTAAATTAATAAGTTGGAAAACAAATATTTCGAATGCTGTCACTGTCTAATTCATACTGAATATGCATTTCATCTGAAGAAGTCAGGAAATTGACATTTACTTCCTCCCTCTTGGGACTTTGAGGAGACCTAAGAAGTATATTAGTCTCAAACAGTAGAAGAGAAGAACATAGATTGCAGAGTCAGACTTCCTTCACTGAAATTCATTCTTCAACACTTATTAACACTATGTTTTTGATGTTTTTAAAGTTGTAGCTTCTCCATCTGTAGAGGAGAAATACTAGTAACCATTTCACAGGGCTCTTGTGAAAAATAAATAGTATTCAGGTAAAACCCTTAGAGCCATAACTGGCACATTGTCAGCATTTATCAAAGATACTCAAGGGGCATCTGGATGGCTCAGTCAGTGAAGTAACTGATTTCAGCTCAGGTCATGATCTCGCGGTTCATGGGTTCGAGCCCCGTGTCTGACTCTGTGCTGACAGCTCAGAGCCTGGAGCCTGCTTCGGATTCTGTGTCTCCCTCTCTCTCTGTTCCTCCCCTGCTCGTTCTCTGTCTCTCTCTGTCTCTCAAAAATAAATAAAGGTTAAAAAAAATACTCCATAACTCTTTGTATTTCAATCAGAAGAACTGTCACACTTGGGGCGCCTGGGTGGCTCAGTCAGTTAAGCGTCCGACTTCAGCTCAGGTCATGAGCTCACAGTTTGTGAGTTTGAGCCCTGCATAGGGCTCTGTGCTGATAGCTCGGAGCCTGGGGCCTGCTTTGGATCCTGTCTCCCTCTCTCTCTGCCCCTCCCCTGCTCACACTGTGTCTCTCTCTGTCTCAAAAATAAATATTAAAAATTAAAAAAAAAATAAAGAAGAACTGTCACACTTATGAATATGTCTAACTTCCTCCTTTCTATATTTTGAATTCTTGGAGGTAAGCAAACTTGTCTCATGCAAGTTGCTATCCCTTAGAAACTTTAACAATACTTTGTAATTAAGAATTTGTATTTTGGTTTGCATAATTCTGTCATGTTTATTATTTATACCCTTTTTAAACATGCCATAAATATGTGGTCAGGGACTTCTGCTCTGTCAAGACAGTCTGGGTATAAAACTATCCATCAAAAAAGAAAGACCTGTTGGGGAATCTATATTAGACAATTTGTAAGGTAACTCCTGAAGTTCTATGATTCTGGAAATCATTTAGAATTTTAAATAGGATATTTATTGAACTAAAATACACATACTATAAGGATAATAAATAGCAGCCTAATTAATTTTCACAATTTGAACACAGCCATGTAACCAGAACCCATACATAAGTACTGATAAAGTTATAATTTTTTATAATTAAAATATTTGTTTGTATTATCACATCTTCTCAAATATAACATTATCTTTGTTTCAGCATTTATATGTTAAAATCAAAGACAAATGTTCTCCAAAGATACAAAGAATTATATTACCAAAACGGTAATTATGCCTACACCTTCAAATTTTGCATCATACATAATTGGGGAAGGTATTTTAAGTCAGGAATATTTGCTTCAAAGGTCAATAATTAAAATCTTTTATAGTTTTATGACTGGTTATTCCAGAAGAAAAATTTACCTTTTCATAAAGCCCTATCAAATAAGCTATCAGCTATAGAATACATGTATGTATATATGCTCATAGCTTCTATACTTGGACTTTCAGTAATTAAATTAAGTGATTTTACTGGTGGGATATCCCTAGGAGGCTAATCACTAGTCAAAATACTGAAAAAGTTAATAATGGAATTTAGATGGCACTTGGAAACTGTGGTTGAGTCCTTCGTGGACATTAAAGTTCTATTTCCCATCAAGACACCTACCTGGAGAATCTTCAGAAATATAAAACACAAATACCTTGATATTTAGCAAAAGGATAAAAAAAAAACACCTTTGTTTCTTTTTTTGCTTTTTCTTTTTGCAACCTGTACTTGGTCAACTTCCCTCTGTGGTGTATAGATTCTGAAAGATAATTCTTCAGACATGGGTTTTCTTTTCCCACTTACAAGCAAAGAAACTAAAATTGTGCTCAAAAAGCCTTTCTGCATAGAAATTAAAACTGGAAAATAGGAATAAATTATGTTTTAGTTTGCATCTCATGTGATGTACAGGTTCTCCCTAAAGCACAGAAATCTTACAAAATAAATGATTTTTCTTCAGGCTCAATGAAACAACACCAGTCCTAGGCATAACTTTTAGCCAGGGATTTCAGCATGTGCCTTGTGGAAAGTATCAGGGAAAGAGCGTACAGAAAATTGAGGAGTGGTAGGTAGGTAGCCACTAATTAATGAAAAAAAGAGCCCCAAATAACCCTAAATATTTAGGCTACATGATTTAAATGCGCTTGCAAGGGGTGACTATTAGCCTGTTTGAGAGATGGTCCGTTCATTCATGGCACAATGCAGGTCCCTCAGAGGCACCACTGTGAAGGGAAACAAAGGGTTTGGGGCAGCCCCCCCTCACCCATTCTCCTCTGCTGCAACACCCCTTGTTCACAAAGCTCCTTTCAACTGCTCCTTTATTCTGGATGTTTACTTTTACTCATTCAGATCTCTTTTTGCTATCTCATGCACAGCATACCCCACCCTCCAGCAAGCTGCACACAACCAAAGCACAAGCTTGCCATTGAAGAAAACGAATCTCAGGCCCAAGATTTGATAATTTGTAGAAATGCATGGTGAGTTTTCAGTATTTACAAAACAGTAACTATAGGTACCTTAATGCAAGCTAAAATAGATTTCTGGGAAGAAACATTGCGCAGCAACACAGGGAAGTTACAGTACAAGCATTTTGGAGGGTTGGTTTCCTTGATATTTCAAACAACAAAGCATGGGAAAACATTATCACCTGAGTAATATAAAAATGGCAGAATAAAATATCTGTTGTATTCTGAATTAATATGCTTAGTTTTGAGTTTGCTTTGATTTTTTAGGTTATTTTTGTAATTCAGAAAATTTTAAATCCTGGAGTATGAGCTAAATAAGTATGTATATGATATGACCATATGAAGTTATATATATATATATATACATACATATATATATATATACACACACACATATATATATAGAATAGCTCCCTATGATATGTGATTATATATAAATAAACTTTGCAAGAAATTATACCTGTAGAGAGGAGGGATAAGGCCCCTTCTAAGTTATTAAGAGAATGAACACAATTTTTCAAAAAATATCTACATTAAAAAAATATCATAATCTGGTCAAGGGAATATTTACAATGGTATTGCCATTTACAGTTGGACATGTTAACAACTGTGAAAGTTTATTAGCCAAATCTCTAAGTCATTTGTGTAAAATAGAATAAAAGTCTTATTCAATCTCATCTTTTGAGCAGGAATTACAGTATAATTTAAAAGGTATTTTAAATAAAAATTTAAATATGGTAAAATCTATGAGAAAACTTTACTTTTAATTTGAATAAAATCAATCAAGTTCAGGTTATTAAATCAAATGAAAACTACTAATTTACTACTCCATATTTTTATTTTATAAAAAAACATTTTAAGTCAGCTTTGAGTTTTAAAAAATGAAATGCATATTTCATGTTCTATATGAAATAATAGCATAATAATCAAGATTTATAATAGCATTACACAACTATAATATTGGGGGGTTTTATTCAGTATCTTTAATGTAAAAGTTAAAACAGTTTTTTTAACAAAGAAAAAAATGTTACTATTTACCAATAGTAACATTTTACTTCCACTTTCACATTTAACATTTAATTTCCACCTTACCTTGGAAATACTAGTATTTACAACTTTATTTTTAAATTATTAAAAGTTATGAAGTGTTTACCTCCTTAGGAATAAAAGAGTTATATATGCAGATTTGAGTATTTCACTCATCCCTGTAAACATGTAGCTCATGTATGTGTTTTTAATTGGGACTATCCCACTCTTCTAAACTCAAATACTTTCATTAAAGCACATGTGCATGCAAGCGATGATGACCCTTTAGAGCAGTCATAAATTTAGTCGCTGGGAAATGAGAAGGCTTCACAGATGACTTAATTTGCTGTGGGAACCTGCGCTTCCTCCGTGTGTAACCTCTGCATTTGGCTGCCTGTGACCTTCAGCACCATCCACCTGCTGGAAGCCATGTTTGATTCTCTGACCAGGGAAACGCCTGCTTGACAACAGAATGGTATCATAGGACAGTGTGATGGAATTTTTCTTTCTCTGTCATCATTAAGGGGGTTCCCCCTATGGTGAGGGGAATGAAAAGTACGATTTAATGTTCTCTGGAGAGTGGCAGGGGGAAAAAAAAGGCTCAAAGCTTCACATGCTGCTTTCGGA
The DNA here is from genome assembly GCF_022079265.1 of Lynx rufus. Taxonomy (NCBI): domain Eukaryota; kingdom Metazoa; phylum Chordata; class Mammalia; order Carnivora; family Felidae; genus Lynx; species Lynx rufus. The sequence goes on from NW_025814823.1 coordinate 154,940,062, forward strand.
GTGGGTCATTTCAGTCCTTGTGGCGAATGGGATGTCCCAATGGAATTTGCCATAGACTGGCCTGAAAAGAAAGGGATTAAGACCCTTTTCAGGATGGAAATGTAACAAAAGGACCACTTTTATGATGTAGCAGCATAAAATAGGGGGCTCTATTGTGTAACTGATTGCTAAAGATCTTTGAATTGGGTAGCCGAGCCTGGTAGGCCCTGTTCCCGGCGGGTTTAGAGGCTTGTACAGAATATGTCTACACTAGACGCAGAGTTCTGCTCTCATTTAGGCGCAAGTCAGAGATTATCAGTTTGTTCGTACATGATTTTTTTTTTCCACACCTACCGAAAAGTGGCCTGTAGGGAGATTATACTCTAGTGAAAGTTGCTGCTAATTAAAACAAGTAATTAGTGTTCCTCCAGGCTTTGCGGTTTCACTCACTTTTGCCCGCCAGACAGCATTAGTTTAAAAGCAATCCAATTTCTAGCAATAACAGACTGTAAAAAAGTCATTTAACAAGTATATAAGTGTAAGGTTACAGTTCAGGCGTTGATTTATCTCTTCTGGGCTATTTAGAAATACTGTAGCAAAGTTGAAGAGAAAGAAAGTTAAATAGCTTTAAAAAAAATTAACATTAAGAAAAAAGGCCACATGCCTCAGTCCATTTACAAAAAAAAAAAAAATGACAAGCAAAAACTGGGAGAATATGAGATTTCCTAAATTGCATTAGGAGAGGAAAATTGGATTTAATGCTGTTTTCTCATAGAACCCTCACTTAGCATTTTGTAAACAGATCATTTCATTAAGTCCTTTTGTTTCTCCTCCCGCCTTTGCTGAAACAGAGACTTTTTATTGACTGATTCTCATTGAAATGAATTGGAACAGTAGAGTTTAACACAACACATTATTACCCTTTTTTTTTTTTTCACAATTCCAAAATGACTAGCCTGGCTCTAGTTTGCATATCTGGTGGGAGGATTTTGTTAAACAGAGAGATCTTGAGAGAGATTAAAATATTTTATTATTAAAGAGATATAACAGAAATCAATATGAAAAAAACATATCTACAGTGCATCATGCCCTGATAAAATTCATGTCTAATCGCTGAATTTTTGTAATCTGACAACCTTCTATAATTGCTGCCTTTGCTGTTTAAAATGATCTATTTCTGAGGTTGATATCATCAAAGACATGCATACTATTGTGCAAGAAATTCAATGTAACTCATCATTAAAATCACCCATAAGTCTGCTTTCCACCCCTAACAAATTAATTCATAATACTTCAATTAATGCACAGTTCTCAGATTTGTGGGTTTTCCAATGCTATATATACATTTTTTTTAAAAAAAAGAATGTCAGCTATTCCTCCAGAAGACACATAACTTCCCTTTGCTATTCATTTTGTACAGTGCTAATCATATCAATAATATTCCATATGTGAAAAGACAATTATTATAAACTGTTAATACCACAAAATGTCAGCTATTATCACATATTCAACTGGTGGATTCTGAATTTAGTCATCTTCTTTAATGGATTATAATTAACGAAGTATTAAGTAGCCTGATTTTGATCATTTCAGGTTAAAACAAGACTCTAGACCTATCACATTTTAACTACCAATTTGGAATATGAAGATGTCTTTCATAAAGTCTGGCAGCTTGTTTAAATTAATGAAATAAATTTTCATCATGTGATTTATGAACTCTAAACCATATTTTAGAGTTTCAGAACATGCTTTTCCTCTCCTAGAATTTATTTCCTATGTTTATTTAAAGGATAAGAGTTTTGGCACCAAGCTTAAAAGAAGAAATCTTACAAGGAGCATATGATCAGTAAGTACATTTATTTGAATCTCTGCTTAATTTTTCAAAATATCTCTAAGAAGATAAATTGTTAACTTTTTCTGGCTATAATTTTTTTTTTCTCAAGAAGGAATCTATGAAATAATGAAGGCTGAATTCATAGCTAGGCATATTACTGTACGGATGATTTTTCTAATAGAAATGCTCTTCTAGAAATTCTAAAATTAATTTATAATCTTGAAGAAAGTCAAATGTGGCATATTGAAAGTTTCTGCTGTATCATGCCTTTTTTCTTGATTAGAAACTACACTCAGCTGGCATTTTAAGATCTATTATTTTTTGTTTTGTTTTGTTTTTTAATGGTGGAAAGCCTTCTTTCAAAATCAGCCTTTGATAGTATTTGATTTTCTTAAATTGCATTCAGGCTACATCTGTCCAGTCTCTTTTTGAGGTCAGAATTTGCTTTTTATTTCAGAGCTGATAAGCTGGAGAATGTGACTGTGGCAGCACAGACCTAGGGCACCAGAGGGCAGACTCTACAGAGACCTGGGAGGACGCTTTATGGATTGTGATGGAACCATAAGGGAGACCATAATAGCTCTCATTTTATGTATTAAGCCATATTTGCACAACAATTCCATTATAATACAAAGATAATCTTAAGAAGTAATTTTAAAACAGCAAATGTATAAATGCTGAGTCTAAAGTAAAAGAAAATAATTTTCCTAAGCCAAATGTCTTTTGTAAGAGATTTCAATGGTCATTTGATTCTGTTTTAAAGATAATTTGACCTTATGATACACCCATTTCTTAAATGCATGTCTCCAATATAATTGTTTTCATTTGGAGTTGAAGTTAAAAAAAAATAGCTAAATAATCCTTTGTAATTTGTTTTACTGCTTCGCAGTGCTTTTGTCTAACCAGAGGAAACTCTAAGTATACAATTATTAGTATTAAAGTTGATATCTCCAAGAGTTCAATACCAACTTTATAAAACCAAAAAAAAAAAAAAATCATATACTGAAAATAATGGTGGCTTGGTTCCTCTTTACAATTTTAAAAATATATTTCTTTTTTTTTAATTTTAATGTTCATTTATTTTTGAGAGAGAGAGAGAGAGAGAGAGACAGACAGAGCACCAGTGAGAGAAGGGTAGAGACAGAGGGAGACACAGAATCCGAAGCAGGCTCCAGGCTCTGAGCTGTCAGCACAGAGCTTGATGCAGGACTCAAACCCATGAACCATGAGATCATGACCTGAGCTAAAGTCAGATGCTTAACCGACTGAACCACCCAGGTGCCCCTAAAAATATAATTTTTGAAATATAGCTATTTAATCTAAGTCCACCCACCTGGGCCGTATGCAGTCTTTGAAACAGAGGTAGTATTATCTCTATGTAGTGTAATAAAAATCAATAGATGTTTACTGAACTTAATGTACATGAATTTCTTTGATATTTTGACCAACGTTGTACTAAAGATATAGTGTAAATAGCAACTTTCATTGTAAAATAATTTAGGAGTTTCTAGAAAAGATAAAATACCTAAAACGTTATGTACTTTGTGAGGCATGGCATTTAAAGAACACCTCTACAAAGCACAGAATTTATCTACTACACAGCAGCCCTATGCAGGAATAATCAAATTAGCATTTATGAGAAGCTGCCGTGGGCCAGACAACAGGCCAAGTGCTTTACGTATATTATCTCATTTATTACAACAATTTTGGAGATAAAGATTCGGGAACTTAGGTTAAGTAACACCCCCCCCCAAGATAAGGTGAAAGTAGTGCCTTTGTTGAAAAGTATTTCTGGAGTGCGTGCTCTGTGCCCGTCACTGTACTAAACGCATCATAGGTTTCTGTGGACAAGATGCATGAGCTCCCTGCTATCTAGAAACATACGTTCTAGTAAGTACACATGTAGCTGGGTGTGTAAAAAAAAAATACGCAATGTTCGTGAGAAGTATTATAAATAAAGATGTGATTCAATAATCAAAAAACAAATTTGTCTCCAAGGTAATGCTGATTTTTCCACATAATTTTTGAACTTTTGACCTAAATGCAGATCTTTATATTTATTTCTCATTGTTTTAATAGTGTAAATTTTAGTCCCTTTTCCCCAGGTTTTAACTTCTTTTTGATTCCTGGTATTTTTATTCTCTGCAAAGCTGATGGCCACGCAGACCACACCACTCCTGGTGCCCAGAGCCATGGCAAATCGTTTTCGATTTTGCCAGATTCACTTTATTCTTCAGAAATGCAGACTGCTATTGCAACCCTCTCCCTAAAGAGACTTGACTTTTCAGTCCCAGTGGTTGCGCTGACCTTTGTTCCATACTGTCTTTACTTACTCCCTTCTCTCTGTTGCCCCTTGTTTGATCCTGTATCTTTTATCATAGAACCAATTTGATACTTGGGCGTCTCCATCTTCAGTATAATAGCTAACATCCATTAAGTGTCTACTATGTGCCAATCATTTATTCTGAATTTTCTTTACAATTACATCTCATGGAACTCTCCAATTTCTTTGTAAGGAAAAGTATTACTGTTACCACCATTTTATAAATTAGGAAAATGAGGTGCAGACAAGCCATGTCCCCAGAACAATACACTAGTAAGTGACAAAGCCAGGATTTAGAAGAATGGAGGTCAATGATTTTACTGGTAATTTCATGTTTCAGAGTCTTCTATAACATTGGAGCCATCTTCCATTTTAAAATGGATGGTCTTGGGGGGCACCTGGGTGGCTCAGTCAGTTAAGCCTCCGACTTTGGCTCAGCTCATGATCTCCTGGTTTACAGATTCGAGCCCCGCGTCGGGCTCTGTGCTGACAGCTCAGAGCCTGGAGCCTGCTTCGGATTCTGTGTCTCCCTCTCTCTCGGCCCCTCCCCCCCTCACATTTTCTCTCTCCCTCCTTCAAAAATAAACATAAAAAAATTAAAAAGTAAATAAAAATAAACAAACAAACAAATAAATAAATAAAATGGATGGTCTTGGAATCAAGTCTCTTTTCTTTCAACATTTTAAAAATGTTTTTTGCGGGGCGCCTGGGTGACGCAGTCGGTTAAGCGTCTGACTTCAGCCAGGTCACGATCTCGCGGTCCGTGAGTTCGAGCCCCGCGTCGGGCCCTGGGCTGATGGCTCAGAGCCTGGAGCCTGTTTCAGATTCTGTGTCTCCCTCTCTCTCTGCCCCTCCCCCGTTCATGCTCTGTCTCTCTCTGTCCCAAAAATAAATAAAACGTTGAAAAAAAAATTAAAAAAAAATGTTTTTAATGTTTTTTATTTTTGAGAGAGAAAGAGAGAGAGCATGAGAGGGGTAGGGACAGAGAGAAAGGGAGACACAGAATGTGAAGCAGGCTCCAGGCCCCAAAGTGACAGCACAGAGCCCAACAAGGGGCTCAATCAAACTCCCAAACCGTGAAATTATGACCTGAAATCATGACCTGAGCCAAAGCCAGATGCTTAACCCGCTGAGCCACCCAGGCGCCCCTCTCTCAACATTTTTTAAATCTATTTCTCTAAAGTCTAGGGGCTAGGTTACATTATATTCAATGTTCCTTTCCATGTTTTCATAAATTCTAAGTTAATAATATCACACCCTCACAGGTTTTTAAACACCACTTTTCCAAAACCCGTCTCAATAGAAGGGAGCATGGAAGCACAGAAGGGCATCGGGCATTGGCTGTACAGCCAGCCAACTGGATTCAAATCTGTCTTTGCTATTCGCAAAGATAGATGTTTTTAGGGGTGATTTGCTTAATTTCTCCTAGACTTCAGTTTCTTTGCCTTCTCATTGACGAGAGTATATGTCTTAGGGGGTTGTGGTGTGAATCAAAACAAGCAAAGTGGTTTTGGCACACACTTCACACTCCCTAATTTTGATTTTATTTTTATTAGGATGAAGATTGAAGAGGCAATTCTTTTCAGTATTTCTTAAAAGTTTGAGAGAAAATTTTCCAAAAGTTAAGCCAAGTTGTGTCAGATGGTATGGTGCTGACTTTCTGACTTATCACAGTCTGCACAGTTGGCCATATATTTATTCATCCTTCATTCACTCATTTATTCAGCAAGCAATGCAGTAATTGAGCATTTATAACAACTATTTATAAAGATTTCTAGAACTATCATACCACGCTCTGTGCTAACTAGCAGGATTTCAGTGGTATGTGAGAGAAAGTTCCTACACTCTAGAAATTTACATTCATATTATTGATATGATAAAAGGTACGAGAGAAGGAAGCAAAGGAATTAAGCTTATGTTATAACATTTTTATTATGACATCAATAGCCACATCTTCTCTTTTGCAAGGTGGTCTGTACTCAACAGTGCTCTTCAATTTAGTTTCATCTATGAAGTTAAAAATTTTATCTAAACATCCCTCTAAGATCTCTTTTATCTCTGAAATGTTATGCTTCTAAAATCATGTCATGTGGGTCTTCTCTCTTTTAATTCCTACTTAAATTCCATCAACTATATTTCCAGTCTAAGGTTCATGGAATTTACTGAAGGTAGAATGACTAATTTGTAATCTGTATCACTTTTTGCTCCTTCTATTAGGTCCAATTTGTACAAATGTGTACATAGTATCTGTTTTAAATCCTGTCCAATTTACCTGCAAGTTTAAGTTTTGTAAGAGATCGTCGGCTCTGTTTTTCTTAATGATTTCTGGGGACCTACTATTGCCCCTTTTCTTCTCTCTTTATTATTTCTATTGTTTTTTTTTTCTGGGCATTTCCCCCGTATCTCTCAAATATTATTAAAGTAATAATTTCTGCCACAAATTACATTGGCCTGAATATGTCTGGAGAATAACCAAGAGCCGAATGTTCAAGCTGTTGCAATGTGAGGAGCATTCAATATACACTTGAAACCACACTGGAGCCTCAGCCACGATATTCTTGGATAGAATCTCTAGAAAAAGCTAAGGAAGAACAACCTGACACACTGTTGTCTGTATAGAATAATATTTATATGAACAAAGGCAGACTCTTGGGGACCTGCCACCACAATACAGCATACATATGACATACAGCAACTTCAAGTATGGACCTTTTTTTAGCTTCCCATAACTCCAATATTCTGCTATTCTTTCCATCCATTGTATGTTGTCACATTTATTTATCATCTGCCTCTTGCCCTGGTATGTAAATTCATGAAGAAAAAAAAATTAATTACTACTGTGCTTCCAGCACATTCCTTAAACACTCACTGAATGAATGCCATGAAATGGTTAATATGTCACTAAAGATATAAGGAGATTAAAATGCTTGCATAGGTATTATATAATATATAAAGAGATACCTGTTAAAAGTGACATAATTTTGATATTTTTACAGCAAAGCAGTTTTACAATTATTGTACAATTTTTTAGAGTTAAAGTCATGATTTCCAAGTATGGCTCTAATTTTGAATACATCATTTTACCTTGCAAAAAGAACTGTTGAGTATCATGGAAACTTTCTTGCTGTTTCTACAAAATAAGGAGTCAACTGTAGAATGAACACTGGGAAATCAAAGTTTTCTTTCATTCTAATCTTACAGCAAAGATATCATCATGAAACAATTTTCTATGAGTGCCTACTATTTGCCAGACAGTGAGAAGGGGGCACTGTAGATGTAGAAAAGCAAGATATAACCACTACGCTTGAACACTTTCTGACTACCCAGGATGAGGAAATCTACAGTAGAGTCAGTATAGGAAGGGCTAGTATCTAAATAAAGCAAAGAAATAGGCTCCTAACAGAGAGAGGAGGAAAGGAGCAAGGGAGGACAAGGGTAACAAAGCAGGCCTCCAAATGGAGACAATTAATGATGTGAGTTCTTGTAAATGAAGACAAGTTACATAGGATGATCAAAATAATCACATTCCAACATGTCCACAATAACTTGTTTACTGTGTGGACTAGCAATGTCCACTAATTAAAATTGATTCTAAGCAATCTGATTCACGTTTAATGGATGTGTTCTTTGCTCTTACACTAAAGAACAATCTGCAATTCGTGAGTTTTGTCTTAAATGTAAATGCCAACAATACTCTTGTTTCTTATTCAGTTCAGTAGCCCAATAAGAACAGTGAAGCACATTTTGAAGTCACTGGCCCCTGCAAATAAACGTCCCTTTTTATTTCCTTACTGAAGTCAAACTCCGAAAGGTGCCATCTATACTCCCTTGTGACCATTTTCTTTTAACTGTATCTAGACTTTTTCCTACTTACACTACTTTCAAAACCACCACCTTTTTTTTCTTTCTTTTGTTAAAGAGACCTGTGACAGTTTTCTCTCATCACCCCCGGATGGCTGCTGGTTAATCAAAGAATACACAATTTCTTCTGAAAATAAATGAGCACAACTGATCAAAGTTTTCACCACAACTCATAAGAACCATTTTTATGCCTCTGCCAGGGCCCAGGACTGTGGATTCATTACAGAGACCTAACTAGTAAGTACTTAAGTTGATAAACTTTTCTAATGTATTTGTTAAAAAGAATGCGGTTCAATCAACCATCATTTATTCTTTAATACCTAATCTCAATAACAAATTGTATCTTACTTGTTGTTACGTTAATGAGGGTAAATTCCAAGATCAAGAGTTTCAAGAGCTTAACAAGTACCTTTTTACTCCCAACAAACATTTAACTTAACCCGTCTCTAAATATTTACTAACTCCTTGACTAAATCACATCTATTCTAAACTTTCCAAAAATATGACTTTCTTTCTATTTCTATGAAACCACCCCTGCCTACCTTCAGGGCATGACCGAAGCTTACTTGGTAAAAGGTGCAGTGCCACTGAGACTCCCAACGACCGAGATCCAATGCTTTTTCCTCCATTTTGTAGCCACATGATATTAAGTAAGCAACTTATTTTTCAACATTTCCTGGGTCTGAGATTTGGCAAATGAGAAAAGTAGATGTGATCATCTATAAGGTCCCTTATAGTTTGTATATTGTATAATCTTATTATAAGTCACTACAAATTACCAGGACCCTCAGGGTTCTGTGTAGTTAACTTTATTTCATGCTTTTATTTTTGTGATTTTCCACAGTTTTTCTGTGTGTATTTGTTTTTCTATAACCACTTTGATACATAGGGGCCCCTTCATCTGTTCTTCACGATGCTGTACAATCTTAGCAATTAAAAGTTACTCAAGCCAACTCATGACCTCCACCATGCTAGAAATTTTGATGTGACTTTTGTACAACTAAATTTGAAGTAGAAAAATTGCATAAAAGTCAGCTTTCCTGGGCACCTGGGTGGCTCAGTCAGTTAAGCATCCAACTTCAGCCCAGGCCATGATCCCTTGGTTCGTGAGTTTGGGGCCCGAGTCAGGCTCTGTGCTGACAGCTTGGAGCCTGGAGCCTGCTTTGGATTCTGTGTCTTCCTCTCTCTCTGCCCCCACCCTTGGGGCTCTCTCTCTCTCTCTCTCAAAAATAAATCAACACTTAAAAAAAAATTAAGTCAGCTTCTCTGTTAATATAGTATTATATTTACTTTGTAATTCTACTTACTTTAGAATTTTACTGATGGTTTGAACTTTACCTAAACCAGTGACTTGGAGCAGCAACTAAACAACAACAACGAGAGCAAAAATAAAGGTGGTAATATATTTGTGGTGGCTTCCAGTTAATCCTGTGTGTCTTATAATGCAATCTAGTATGAGACATGTGATAGATGGATATTGCTGTCAAACAACTATTCAGAGACAAATGTGTGTGATCTCAGTCCAGTTCAGAGCAGACTGTCCACCTGGAAAACCTGGTGGAAATGGTCATCCTATGAGTTGTCAGTCTGATCTAAGAAGTTCAAAACTAAATGGACTATGGATCATATTAGGACTTTAAACCTTCAAAGGGACTCCTTGGACCAAAGATAGGTCCTAGTCACCTGATCCTATCAGTTTATGAAAGAAGGGTGATTTTTTAAGAAGACCCTTTAGTCAACTTTAAAAGAGAGCACTAAAATGAAATTTAGTAAAACACAGAAGCAAAAAAAACGAAAATAGCCAAAATTTAGGATGGTCTAACATTTCAGGCCCTGCAGACATTATTCTTCTGCTACATTAAATAATCTACTGGGGCGCCTGGGTGGCGCAGTCGGTTAAGCGTCCGACTTCAGCCAGGTCACGATCTCGCGGTCCGTGAGTTCGAGCCCCGCGTCGGGCTCTGGGCTGATGGCTCAGAGCCTGGAGCCTGTTTCCGATTCTGTGTCTCCCTCTCTCTCTGCCCCTCCCCCGTTCATGCTCTGTCTCTCTCTGTCCCAAAAATAAATAAACGTTGGAAAAAAAAAATTAAAAAAAAAAAAAAACTTTAAAAAAAAAATAATAAATAAATAAATAAATAATCTACTTAAAATGATCCAGTAAAGAGGAAAACAACAACAAAGTAAGGAATACTATTAAGGAATACTTTATTTTATTTTAGAAAATATCTTAATGTACTTCTTACACCAAAATATAATAATTCAACACCAAAACAAAATGTAAGTTGGGGTCTCACAGGATATATGTTTTATATGATTTGTAGGTACTTGATACATGCTTAGTGATAATGAGGATAATAGTGATCATTTGATCATGAATATTAAAATGGAACACTTTAAAAGGAAGTTCCTCTCTCGAGTTTGGGAGGTCATCTTTATTTATCACCACTTTTTAAGGTCTTAGTACTTTCATTAAAAAATGTATGTTAACTTATAACACAAGAATAAAATTAACCACGCATGTTTTTGAAATCACTTATATTAAGAAAAATACTGCTTGAGGACTTACATTATTCCCCAAAATTCAGACAATTAGTGCCAAAGCTAATTTGATGTCTTCATGTTATTTCCAACCTGAATTTTAAATGAATTCTATGATCTATTCCAATTTATATCCTATCCTCTGAAACATACTTCGAAGCAATTACTTAAATAGTAGAATTCTTTAGGCCTTCTTTAAAAATGTTGGTGTATATTTGCTGACTACTTTTGTTCTGTTTAATTGAAAATTATGTACCATGATTAAAAACAAATAAACCTACTAAGTTTTAGTTTGGTAACCAACTGCGGAATTTTAACCTCATGGGACTATTTCAGATTTTTGTTTTACTTTTTCCCTTCTTTTGTTTGATCTTTCCTTCTTTGTTTTCTCTTTCTCTTACTTTCAACTTCATGATAAATTCTGGATTATGTCTCACTGAAGTTTCAACACTAGATTTAATGAAGTGGCTGAACTTTTAACCTCTGAGACCAACATACTTTAAAACTATCACCAATATCCATTGTACTCCCCACCCCCCCGCCCTGCCGCCCAGTGGTTCTGTTCCAGATAGAGGAAGAATAAGCTGTGTAGAGTACAGGAGCTTGTTTACCCAAGCTCTTTTTCACAGCAAATCGAGGGGTTTTAATTCTTTAACTGGCCCTTCTCAAAATTCTTATATAAAAGAAAAAAAAAAAAAAACATGCTGGAGGCTCCAACCCTCCATACTCCCCAATCCTGCTCCTCTATTGGTAGTTGGTCTGCAAATAAAGAGCTCCTGGGTTGTCAGCTTTCAGTAAGAAGTCCCTTATTTGTAACAAGGCTTCAAATTTCTCAACAGAAAGGATCACTTTTACTAGGTCATCTTATAGTTTCCAAAATCATCCTATCTCTTCAGCCTACATTCTGCCTGCAAGGCGCACAAAACAGCACTTCCTAGAGTTCCAGAACCAAACAGTTGGGACGCTTTAAAAAGGAAAGAACATATTTCAAAATGTAGAATTCACGCATACCTTTTCCTCTTTGTGCTATTAAACACTTATAAATGTCACTCCAAGCTATGTCTGTCTAGAGGGAGCCCCAAACCGGGCAGTTCCCTTATTTGTTGGAGGAATAATCTGATGAGCACTGAACACTAGAGGGGGAGCTTACCCGTTCAGGAGAGAGAAAGCTTCGGACCCTTTGGGAAAGGATCTAAGAGATACTAGAGCTACTGACTTAAACAAGTCAGCAAAGATTTTGTCAGCCATGGTTCAGAAGTCACAAGGTCAAGAATAGTAGATAGCCAATTTATTGTCATTTTCCAAAAAGGCAGGGAATCATAAGTGGAACTGAGAAGTTGAGCAGCTCCACATGCTATAATATGGAATATTTTTAAAACCTCTCTGGAGGCAGTTTTAACATGAGGAGTAGGATTACAGAGGCTTTTTCCCCCTTTACCATGACTGTCTGTCATTTAAATGTCTAAGGAATGATGGGATGAATTATCATAAAATTTTGACAAATTTGATAGCTCAAGCAAAAGGGGGAAATAGGCATTCTGATCATTAGGTTCTAATAAGACATGACATTTAAAATGAGTTTACATGGCAGTTAGACCTTTGCTTTTTTTTTTTCCTCCTTGATTTAAAAACATTGAGATTCTTTTCTTTGGAAAGGAAATGGCTTTTTTCAGTTTGACTTCTTGGTAGTTTAACGATTATAAGTTCTATTTTACCTCTTCTATATTTTTATACCTTGTAACCATAATCTAAATCCGTTCCACAATTTGCTTGAAATTGAGAGAACTTAAAATGTACTTTAAAAGCCAGCATAATATTTAAGTAGGAATATTTAGAATTTTAGAAGGAAAAAAACATAAGCAGCTCTTTTATTTGTTATTAGCTTGTTTTTTTCTGTATCACCTTACGTACAACACGGTAGATAAGGCATACTGATTTAAGAACAAATTGTATTTTACAAAAAGAAAACATTAAGAAGACATGAACCAAAGTACTGAAAACTGAAATTGATTTCCTCTGATTCCAATCTCTACTCCTTTACCAACCAAATATCAAGTTCTCTTTGTAATAAACTATTCTCAACCCACATGAGCAACTTCTATCATGATGATATTATTTACTGAAGAGTGCCACTTTTTTAAAAGGGAGGGTCTAGGGGAGGGAGGGAGATGATTCAATCACAATTAGTCTGACCTCTGGAAACATCTTGAACTTTTAGTTGAAAACTAAACCAGTTTGGGACATTTTTAAATTACATGTCTATTAGTGCTACTAGAAAGCTGATATTTTGGGGGCCCTAGGTGGCTCAGTCGGTTAAGCTTGACTTCCACTCAGGTCATGATCTTGCAGCTGGTGGGTTCAAGCCTCATAGTCACCGTGCTGACAGCTCAAAGCCTGGAGCCTGCTTTGGATTCTGTGTCTCCCTCTCTTTCTGCTCCTTCTCAACTGGTGCTCTGTTTCTATCTCTCTCTCAAAAATAAATAAACATTAAAAAATGTAAATAAAAAAAGAAAGCTGATATTTCTTTATAAAAAGTGCAAAGAAACATAAAATGCTTTTAAAAACATTAGTTAAAATGAGTTTCATTTTGTCAGATTTCCACAAGTTAAAGTGAAGTGGAAAGATGCACTTGTTCTCAGTAAGTAAACTCCGTGTAGATGTTGTAGTAAGGAATCAACACCTGACTTTTCCCAAGTTTGTATGATTTCATTCATACAAACAGAAGCAGTAGTGAAACATTTGTATTTATATAATTTGTATTTATATAATTTTATATAATTTGTATTTATATAATTAAATAATAGAGTGGAGGGAGCTTGAGTTGAGTATATTAACTCTGTTTCTTTGTTTCCTGTGATAGAAACCAACTGTTGGGCTACTCAGTAAAATCTATCTTAAAGTTATTAGTCTGGCCCTCTAATGTATCCTTGAGATTCTACCTGCAGGTAATAGTGCAAACTGTGTAAGTGCCAATGCAGTAGACACATTTACCTGGAACTCAGAGGGCACAGTCGTGCAGTTATGCAATTTTGAGGGGAATATGAGCTGGTCGAGTAAATGTAGCTTCCCCCTTGTACTGTCGGAACCAGCACCATTTTGTTCACTCAAGATATATGTTTCGCTTATCATCTGTGCCCATCACAGAAAAAAGGATGTCATGTGTTAGAAAATGACAAGTCATATGTGAATATTAATTAAACTTTACTGAAACATTCCCATTCATCAAATCCATAAAAAAATAAGAGAAAGGGAACTGGGTCTGTGAGTGAACATAAAACACTCGGAAATTACAGTCCACCCTTGAACAACACAGATGTGAATTGCGCGGATGCACCTACATGTGGATTTTTTTTCAATAAGTATACACAGAGTACTGCAAATGTATTTTCTCTTCTTTATGATTTTCTCAGTAACACTGTCTTTTCTCTAGCTTACTTTATTGCAATAATAGAGTATAGACCACATATAACATACTAAATATGTGTTAATCAACTGCTTATGTTATCGTAAGGCTTCCAGTCAACAGTAAGCTACTGATATTTAAGTTTTAGGGAGTCAAAAGGTATACACAACTTCTGACTATCTTGTGGGGGTTGGGGGCGGTGTTGCTGCACCTCCTGTGTTTGTTCAGTGTCAACTGTATGTCCAACATGAACCAGACTAGTCTCAAGGCTCTTGACATGTTTGGTACTTGATCTTTCTGATTAAATATATTAGCCAATTTATTCATGTATATTTCAATTAACTTATTTAATCCTTAGGATTTTTTCTCTTAATTCTTAAACTGACCTGAATTTAGAGATTTTCTTTACTTCTAACTTCGTCCTTTTTAAGATAAGTAGATTTATTCCTGTTTCATTTCTTCCATTTCCACTTTATTTTAGGAATTTGAAAATAATTCGAATAAAAAGGAAGAAATTTATTTATTATATATTAAATATTTTCCTATTATAAACTTTATCACATCACAGTTGCAGAGAGGAAAATATTACAATCAAATCATTAACGTTAAATGTTAATAACGTTAAATGTCTAACCATTGTTCAGACACATAAGATTCAGACCCAGAAGTGTGAGAGGGAGAAGAAAAAGAATGCTGTCTGGTCTTAAAAATGGTGTAAAAGAAAATTAATAGCTAGGTGAGTATACATTCACTTCACAGTGAAGTAGCAATAAACTTACATGAAGTATGTTTTTTTTCTTTACAGAGAAGTCTGCATTAATGAAAATGTACCTGTTAATGACTACCAATATGGGGTGAGAATCCATGTCAACATTCTTCTTTCAAAGATTTTGGAATTTATTATCAATATTTCATGGAAAAAGCCTACTGTTTGTTCTGTGACTCACTGGTGACTCGTTTTACTGTGAAACACAGCCAGGACCAGAGAGACAGAGACAGAGACAAAGAGAGAAAGAGACAGAGAGAGAAAGTGAGAAAGAGGTAAGAATACATTTATAAAGGAGACAAATAACAAGAATGGGTGGCTCAACATTCGAAATCAAATAATGAATTTGTTTATAAATCACTTCATGTATTTGAAGCCAGATCTCTACCTAGAAGTGTGTAAGGAAGTGTGGTTAACAAGATGGAAATGTATATGTCTTTAATATCAATTTGTTCTCATAGAGGCTGATGCTTCACATATTAAATAAACAAATGCTGAACACCTACTATGTACCAGATACTACGCTTAAACCTGGTTTATTATTGTGAACAAGAAAAGAAAGGTGAATAACATTATGAAACTTACAATGCAGCAGGAGTTCAAATAAATAAATGGATGCGTATCATAAAGCAAGGTTAGGTTACTACCGGCACAGAAAAGAGGAACACCTTACCCAGACTTCAAAAATCATGGAAAGTTTTCAGGAGGAGTGGCAAAACAAGCCTCAAAGATGGAAATAATTAAATTAATGTAGAAGGAAAAGGGAAGGCATTAAAAAGAAAGAATATTGGGGGAAAATGAGCAGGGGTGCACACTGGAGGAAAGACAGAATGGTGTGAGTGATAGGTCAGCAAGGACCATGGTGGAGAGGAAGTTGTCAGTAACTTTAAGAGTTTAGCTTTATCTCCGAGTAATGGAGAGCTTTCAAAGAGCTGTAAGCAGGGAATGGTCAAAAATTTGAATTTTAGAAAGCTTATCCTCGCAATGTGGAGAATGGATTGAAAAGTGACGAAGCTGGAGGCAAGCGGTTCATGTAGGAGACTATGAAATCAGTGACAGGCATTCAGAGAAGCAGCTCTATCTGACAGCTATTTAGAAGGTAGAGTGGACAGAAATTAGTCTTAGATTAGTGGTAGAGAAAAGAAAAAAGGAGTAGTTAAGGATATAAACAATATTATAATATTATACCAAATAATAATCGTACCAGATTATTGCCTGCTACTTTTAAAGCATTTATGTCACGTGACAACAACCCCAAATATACTGAAATTATACCATAAAAAAGCACATGACAGAAACAAGTCTACCCATCTATATACCTTCTATAATCTTAAACACCATGATATCTCAACATGTAATCAATTTTTCCTCATTTTACTGAGAGCATGATTCTTTGGTAACCATTTTCATTTTACTAACTCTTTCCAAGTTACAAGGAAATTACATACACTTTACATAAAATTATTTAAAACAAAGAAGTCCAAAAATAAGAACAACTGTGGCATATGTAGAATCATAGATACTTGCCAACTAGTGAACTGCAGCGAATGTACTTAATAACTTATAATCTTTCTTCCAACTTTAGAATAAATGACAATTTGAATTTAAAAAGTTCTTTATGGGGTGCCTGGGTGCTTCAGTAAGTTAAGCATCCGACTTCGGCTCATGATCCCTTGGTTTGTGGGTTTGAGCCCCACATTGGACTCTGTTGACGGCTCAGAGCCTGGAGCCTGCTTTAGATTCTCTCTCTCTCTCTCTCTCTCTCTCTCTCTCTCTCTCTCTCTGTCTCTCTCTCTCTGTCTCTCTCTCTCAAAAATAAATAAAAAAGTTTTAAGCATTCTTTAGGAAGAAATAGTAAAATATTTACAAACGTGTTTGTATAATTATTCATTTAGGTATATATAGAAATGTTTGCATTAACCTTTTAATTTAGTTCTATTTATTTACTCATTCAACAAACTATTTTATCATACGCATGCAAATATTTACGCAAATTGTACAATAAGAAAGCCAAAGGGATTAGATGATTTACAAGATTCTCTTGTTTCAGGTTTATTATTTTTAAACACCATTGCAGAGAGAGACAGAGAGAGAGAGAGAGAGAAAGAGAGAGAGAGAGAGGACAGTTTAGTCTAAGCCAAGGAATTCATTTGCATTCTGAAAAACAGACCCAGGGAGTAGGTGAGAGTATCTAGGCAGTAGTGAAAGTAAAGATTTTCCTAGAATATTTGATGCCAGAATTTACAATTGTGACATCAGTACATCCTTGGCTCCTTTATAGGGGTAGAATTCTTTGATCTGGCAATTTCTTTGGGTTCATAATAGACACCTCAGTGGTTAAGGAAAAAGGTAGATTGAGGTTAGAACATAAGTCAGGATGTGTGGGGCTCCTCAGGAGCTCAGTCAATTAAGCATCCAACTCTTGATTTCAGCTCAGGTTGTGATCTTGCTGTTAGTGTGTTCAAGCCTCACATTGGGCTCTGTACTGACGGTTTGGAGCCTTCTTGAGATTCTCTCTCCCCCTCTCTCTCTGCCCTTCTCCCACTTGTGCTCTCTGTCTCTCAAAATAAATAAATAAACTTGAAAAAAAACAAGTCAGGTTGTGTTCTATGGAATTAGGTTAATTTCCCACTCTTCATTTGGATGTCTAATGCCCACTTCTATGATGAAGATGATGTTTTCATTGCCCAGAAGTCAGAGAAAAAATATCCCTTTAACCACTCATATCACTCTGGTCCTTCCAGGAGTTAGACTGAAGAGTAATTAAAAGTAATGTAGCATGTATTTGCCACTTGCTAACATTTCCTTAGAATTTTCAAACAAGACTGTATCTAAAATCTTAATTGCTAAGGAATCTATAAAATGTGGAACCAAGTATCTTTAGAGTGCTGTTGGAAACCAAATTGACTCAAGACTAGGTACACACACAAAAAAAATGAAAAGTAAAATTTTCATTATGGAAAAATTATCCTTCTAAGATTTACCAAGAAGAGCTTAACATTACTCAAACAAAGTTTCCTGTAGGAATTGGCCTGTAGGTAAGAAGTTTCCTGGAGGTAAGGTGCCATACATCCTGGTTTTCCCAGTATGGTCTGTTGTATACTTGTTCCCTTGGCCTCATTAATAATAGAGCTCTTTCATTTTAGAAGTGTCTAACTTTGGATAATAAAACACATGACTACTTTTCTGGTAGAACTTTAGCACCATCAATGCTTGGGCAACATTGGTAATTAGAATGTTGATTGAGATCAACATTATCTAAGAAAGATCTCATATATCAGACATGATGACAAAGGCACATAAGGTTCAATATTAAACCTTGATATCATAAGTTCTATCACTGCTTCCAAGAAATGACATTAACAAAGATAAGAAAATCACAAAATAATGAGAATTTGTATCAAAATTGTGTAAACAAGGCATCGAGTATGCACCCTTTGTGATTATTTTCATGATTGCATTATTTTTAAACAATTATAAGTTCTATAACTGAGTTCCAAAAGCACCTCTGACCCTGGTGACTTTGAATGGTGACTGTCAGGGATTTCTAGTATCTCTCATGACACATGAGGATAATTTCTGCCCCTCAGTGAATGACACTCTCTTTTGGCATCTAGCACAACATTTTAAACGTCAGATTATCACTAAGCACCAGTAACTCATTAGGAGGTACTACTTGCATTATTCCTTGCTCATCCAAACGATCGCGGTGCAAATTAGGAAAGAAGTTTTATGAAAGTTGAAAATCCTAAGTGAAGTTGATAAACAATTGATTAAACAAAAGAAGGAGAATTAAAAGTGCCCAGCTAGAGCCAGTGGTTTCAGTGGCTTGCAATGTGTTAAATGTGTTTATTTGTACTTTCAAAGTTCAGATTTCCTCATACATTTTCATACTGATGGAGATAAAATGCTAAAGTCTTAAATCCCTCTATGCCATGCTGAGTTGCTAAGGGCTGTTGAGTTTTTGTTATTTCTCCTCTCGAGTTAGCTCTGATTACGCCTGCTGAGTGAAAAATTTGTATTTGCCGACAGAAATAGGAACCACCCCACGTGCACTTGCACTCAGCAAATGCTCCAATACATCACAAAGATTTGCTCAACCCACCTTCAGAGGCCAAATCGAGCATGTTATTTTCTGTTTAGATCTGATTCTGGAGCCTATCAGTCAGGAGTGTTTTCCAATCTCTGATTAAAGCAAGGCCCACAAAGCTGGAAGTGTTCACACACAGTCTCATTAGAGTGCTGGATAGAGTGACCCAGGCCTTCTAGCACAAAGCTCTGAGTGAACTTCAAATATGAGAGTGCATCAATCAAATCCAAGCAAGGCTTTTATGTCATTTTTCTACTTTGCCTTTAAAGTCCTATAGGAATGCCCTTTCCAGCTGTACAGCCGAAAAGCATTCAATAGAAACAAAAAAGCAAAGACCCCCCAACCCCCTGCCCCTTCCAAATGGGTATGGTTTTACCTCCCCCACCAAGCATTAGAGAGTCTTCTGTGCGTTTTAAATTATTTAGCATGTTCGACAATGCAACAGAGAATATATTCGTATCACTCAGTGGCTCTGTATTAATTATTAGTGCCCATGCGAAAGAGAAACCAATAAGGTCAAAGGCAATGAGATTGCATATTGTATGTTTTATAATAGAGGTAGCAGAGAGATGGGGGGGAAAAGAAAACAATGCTTACAGAGGCTTTCGTGCCCTGCCCCCAACGTTAACCCAAAACTTCACTTCTCGCATTTTATGTGTTGGCTTACACCATTGTGAAAATAAAAAAGCAAAACAAGAAAATCATAAAGGACTATCAAGAATCTTCGTAGAAAAGATAAGGCATAAGTCAGAGAAACAAGAGTCAGGCACTTAGTTAATGTTTGTTCCACACACCGCTCAGGGCACTAGAGTCATTTTCAAAAATACACCCTTAAAAGATAAGCATAAAGCAAAACAATATAAATTTGCTCACTAATATCATTAGAGGAAAATGCACGGGTGCACTTAGCAGTGATTATTAAATTTAGGTGCTTTCGCTTTGAACATCAGTCCAAAAGGCATTATAACACAAGGAACATCCATATGAATTAAATAAAATGGGCTTTGGAAGCCTGAAAAACAAAATCATTTAAAAGGAGAAAATAAATCTCTCCTACAGCATAGATAAAATTTCCTGAATTTTACACCTGTCTTCGAACAAGTGAATGGTTCAACTCCTCAAGATATCCTATAATGATTCAACCAGGTAGAGCACGATTGCTGAAAACACAGTGTGTGTTGTGGTACCGGGCAGATATATTGCTTATTCCAGGGAATTCCCTGTATCTGTACATTTGTTTCCATCTCCAAACTTTACTGCATGTGAGGCAAATACTACCCACAAATAGAACTTCACCCACTCAAATATATTGCAGTATGTAAAAGAGTGTTTGAATTTAGAGCAATATATATTTTTTTTAAATTTAGCATGTGTTTCTTTACAGGGCTTCAGATGTTTGGAAGAATTATGCAGATTTTATAAATGAGTACTGGAGCATTATGCTACTTGATAGTGCCCCATCTGTGCTTCCCCTGTAGTGTTTGACGGGGCATCTGTGTAAATTGCTTTTTTTTTTTTTTTTAGTTAATTAGTTTATTGCATGAAACTTAATGCACTACCTGATAAAAAACTTCTGTTTATTTCAGCACTTTTCCCCTCTACAGCTGATGTTCATCTTCAGCTCCCATCAAGCCCAACTTCTTCCTTTGTAGATTTCGAAAGGGAAATAATGAAACAATGCTTTTTTTTCCTTTTGATCTTATAGTGTGTGTCACACTATGCGTCTGTGACGGTGACTATTAAGAATCTAAGTAATAATTTGCTAACCCCAAATTTTCACGTTTTAACATAGCTTTTCAACTGAAATGTCTTATAATGTTTTTAAGAGATATCTTAAGGTTTGGGATTTTCGTTTCTTTAAACCAACTCTTTAGGGAACAGATACATGTAGTCATGAGGTGTGTACAATCAATCTTTCTTTCCTCTCTCGGGTATGCTTGTCTCCATTTAAGTTGGTAAGTTAGGTCAGTGTAGGACCAAAAATCTCGATGCAATTAAATAAACCACAAAAAACAACAAGAAAATTATGAAATGACTTTACATTTTCCTGTATCTTGTAATAAGAAAATAATAGAAATCCCAAATGATAAACTAAATTTTCAGTTTCATCTTAATGTTTGTCCTCCGGAAAAGCAACACCAACTAAAGCCATACAGATCAGGACAGAGATGAGAAGTCCTGCAAATATTTTATAGGTAATATAAATCATTGATTAAGGGCATTGGTTTTGAATCCAACCTATAGGAGCTGTGTAACCGTGGGAATTTTCTCTACAACTTTATACCTCAACTTCCTTAGGTTCAAAATGATCTTATGATGGTATTTACCACACAGAACTGTTGTAAGTATTAAATAAGTTTATACCTGTGGATGCATAAAGCAGTATCTAACATGTAACAGTTGCTCAAAAAATGTTGGCTATTACCACGCTAATTTTAGTGAAGACAGCTCTTTTGCTAGAAACATAAGCTCGCATTAGTTCACTCAATATATCTGAAAAAAGTAACTATTACTTTTTCAAAACTTAAAATACACGTACAATGTAAAATATTTAAGAAGACTATTAGATAGTATGTCGGTATATTCCCTTTTAGAAAAACCAAGAGGACAACATTATAAAAATATATCTAATTTTATGACTCTTTCAAATTGAGGACTTAGCAAACAGTCTGCCAGTTAGGAATTATAGAAGTTTATGTGACAGCTATTTCTATCTTCCTCTGACATTATGGTCATCATACAAGTCACTCTGTAAGTTTTAAATAGCATACTAGATAAGCATTCCTTTTGCATTTATAAGCCTTGTAAATTATTTGTCCAATGATGTTAACTATTTATTTAGTGGGCACCGATTTATAATTGGTCTACAATATGATATACTAATGCTTGTGCTCCATTGTGCTCTCTCCCGATAGATTTTAAAAAATTAAGAACATAGATTTAAGTTTGATTTTGAATTTACCTTATCTCAAAATGTGGAAAATCTGTCAATGATGTGCACTCCTGTCCACCTAAAAAAAGTCAGTGCAAATGAACAAGCTAGAAAGTAGAATTTGTAACAACACTTCAATATGTAAAATCTGAAATCAAAATGTCAAATGCTCTGACTTGGAGCAAATCGAATCATAAACTAAACCCTCGTACTATATCAATGTATGAGAACTTAGTAAGTTCCAAGAGTGTTCTTAGATTCACATGTAGTATCTCTTCCATCCAAAAGTATAAAAAATTTGAAAGTTATTCTTCAGGATATAAATACTTATATGCAATTTGCCTCAAAGTTTAAGATATAAAGGGTTCTAGCAGTTGCTTAAAACCCAAGGGGGAAGAAAAAGAAATACCAATTTGATGCCAGTAATAAAAACTACCGAAGAAAGAATATTTTGTAGTTAATAGTTTGCTTTTCCCATGTGGAGGACAATACGTAAAATCTTAGTTGAGGGGAAATCATACTTTGTAGCGATTTTTCACATTAAATGTACCAGGTACTTCAAAATTTGGTTTCTAGACCTCCTCCTCTTAGTAGGTTCACTTTACAAAGATAAGAAAATGAAGATCTCACATACACACACATACATACACACCGTTTGCAAAAATTAAAATCAAATAAATGTTTCTAAAATTCTCATGCCTAGTTTGGGAAATTTAAGTCATAAGAAACACTCTATGGAAATCAAACCTATATGTGACTTCCCAGCCCTTTATGATTTTTTTTCTTATTCAAGCATTCAGCAAATATTTATTGAGCACCTATAATCATAGTCCTAATTCTAGACACCAAACATATGGTTTCATATATATGCTCATGGATCCCACATGATAACACAGATCAAACATCTGATTTCCTATCATTTATTTACAAAAACAAACATTTTCTCACATTCCATGCATTTCTACATGAAATTCCTTTACAGAAGCTATCAACTGAGTTTTTGTAGATGTAATATCTGATGGATTTCTGATATAAAATATAAGCCCAAAAAGTATAAGACAGTTGCACTCTTCAAAAAGCTCCTAATATTACTCACTGGGCATATCAAGAATTCATCTAACACTTGATTTGGAGAGTCAGTCCCAGGGTCTAGTGTAGCAACCTCAGACTACAGCAATCAAATTGCAGAGAAAAGTAATGTCAGGTGCACTCTATCCAATTTAGTTCAGCAAAAATTTTTCCCAGTTTTGTTGAGCTACAACTGACATACATTACTGAATAAGTTTCAAGTATATAGCATACACATTTCCCTTATATATATTATAAACCGATTAGCACAG
Source organism: Lynx rufus (assembly GCF_022079265.1). NCBI lineage: Eukaryota > Metazoa > Chordata > Mammalia > Carnivora > Felidae > Lynx > Lynx rufus. Next base: position 154,963,128 of record NW_025814823.1, read on the forward strand.
GAAGTTAACATCCATCATCTTATATAGATACAAGAAATTGGGGGGGGGGGGCAGGATTTTCTCCTTGGAATGAAAACTCCTAGGATTTACTCTCTTACCAACTTTCATGTATATCAAAGAGCAGTGGTAACCAGATTCATCATGTTGCTCATTCCATCCTTGGTACTAATTTATCTTATTAGTGGAAGTTTGTGCCTTTCATGACCTTCCTTCCCTTCCTCCTTCCTCCACTCCCTGCTTCTGGTGGCCGCAGGTGTGATCTCTTTTTCTATAAGGTGTCCCTTTGTTGGTTTGTTTTGTTTATTTTAGATTCCACATATAAATGGACAATTCTTACTGGTATGTGAGACTGAGAATTATTGTTTTCCCTTGACATAATAAAAACGATTGTTAATCTCGTACCTTTCCTTGGTATTTCACGCTGTGCCATAAGATCTAGTTAAAGCCTTGTAGATTCCACTCTTACATATAAGTATTTGAAAAAAAAAAAACGATTTTGGAAAGGTTGGACCAGCTTAATTTTTCTGAGCTTTGCTCTATCTACTTGGCAAGATGTTCAGTCCTCTTGGTAATATGTTCAAGTTAATATCTTCTTCTTTGAGAGCAAAGTAAGTTATAACAACTATTAGATCATTTCCGTGTTCTGGCCAAGCTGATTAACCTGACTCCCACTCTTCGACAAAATCTCACCATCATGTAATTTTTAGTTTTCCTAACATTTTTCAAGATGGTATAACTGTTATAAATTAATACTCTTAATTTTACATTTACGAAAAAAGAATTCTGTGTCTACCTTTAGTGTTACCATGACTTCTTTTGTTGGAGACAAAAAAACAACAAAAGAAATCAGTTTTTCAAAAACAGAAACTCTTATAAAGTAATTGGACCTGGTCAAATGAAGGGTGAAATGCACGCACTGACAGTTCTGACAAAGCAAAAAGTATCCAGCCAAACTTAAAGAATTTCCTAAATTTGCTAATCATTATTTTTTAGACCAAGTTTCCACCCACCGACCCCCACCATTATATCAGGTGGAAGTGTCTAAAAGAAGATAGACCCCAAAGAGCAGTTTAAAATGCTTTAAAAAATTTTTAATGTGATACTGTTCTTTTTAAGGGTTCTTTCATAGGTGATCAGTCAGAGATACTGACTTTTGTGAGTTAACACAAAAGTGAAATAGCACTTTTAAGTGCTGTCTCTCTTTGGAGATTTAATGTGCTTTGTAATATCTCTGAGATCAGTCAGGGAGAGACGAGAAAAAAGAAATTTGATTTTGAGTCTGGACCAAAGCTCGGTGACTTGAGAGGCACCTAAACATAATGAAAAGGAAGAAGTTTCAAAGAGAAAGTTGGCAGCTATGACCAGAATCCACAGGGCTAGCAGGACTGACATCAACCAGAGGCAGATTTAGAGGGGTATCCTATGATCTCTCTTGATACCATTGACACTTCAAGACCCAGTTTCATTGGGGAGCAGTCCAGTAAAAGAACATCTCCAAAGGACACAGCATGGTTGCGGTATTGAGAAAGACATGAAAATGCCAGCACCAAGAGCCTAAAGCTGTCCTTTTCTCCTCCAAAGATCACATATATCAGGGGAAAGCAAAAGTCAACATCTGAAACCTGCTTTTTCAAGCTTGACTTGAATGATATAAAGTTGGCTGTGTAATAGCTAGATGCTTACCTTTTTGACCTAGGTTCAGTCTAATGTAAGAATAAGTTATTAGCCGATTCCTGGTGGTCTTCACTTACCTCCCGGTGAATAACTTTCTACTCTAGCTTTTTTTTTTTTTTTTTAATTAAAGTAACTGCCAGCTAAATTTGTGGCAAATACTAAAATATCAGCCCAGAATGTCCCCATCACCTTAATGCTTCCCATGTTTTCAAAGACCTATGTATTTCTGCTAACAGTTCTAAAGGTTGAAATTGATGCCCAAGTAGCTATGTATGGAATATTAAGTCTAAATGCGATAAAAACCATCTCTAAACAAATAATAATGATCAGGGAATTAAAGATCTCATACAGATATTTTAAGCTAGAACGTGTGTGTTGACAAAAGGGGTGTAAGCTTGAGTTCCATAGATGTCCAGTTCACATATAAAGGACAAGAAGAAAAATAATCTAGAACAAGGATATTAGCCATGTGGGGGATTGAAAAGTTATGAATAAATGGATGCAACATGAGAATGTCTATTCTAAAATGACATCTCTCTCCAGTAAATTACAATTGAATTATGGCTCCGAAAGTTTTAGAAATTTGCTTATGTAAAAATTATGTTCAAAATGAATAAAAGAATTGAGTTATTTGTCAAAATAACTATGGTAAAAATGTCAATTTTAGTCTAGATGCTCAGGCAATTGAAGGAAAGAGCTAATAATTACCACTTCAATTTTTAATGCTAAATATCATTATAAAACACAGAATTCCATGTCTACCTCCAGGATTATCATTACCTCCAGTGGATAATTCTGGAAATATTTCATGACACAAAAATAATTGATTAATCCTGATTAATTCAATGTAAAGAATTAGGTAAATTTAGTGGAATAAAATAGCCTAATGTCTTTTCCATAGAACATTAATTAAAACTTTATGTTTTATAAAACTGTGTTGTTTCATTTTGTGGGTACTTTCAAAGTTCTTTAACTGGAGCATAATTCTAAGCAACTGAAAACTCTCATACAATAAAATCAATACGACACACTATTTGTTAGCTAAGTTGTCTATTTTGTGAAACCAATTCTTGAGGAATTCTTAAGGAACCCATATGTTCTGAGGAGCAGAAGTTTGCTTTTAATTATTAAATGAAGTGAGATTAGAATATGTGATTTTAGTCTCATCCATAAAACGAATTTACAAGGTTTAAAAAAATTATCGTATGGCATCTGAAATACTCGCAAATAATACACGATTATACCAAAAGGTAAAAGAAATTTATCTATCGGAAATATATTTATTAGTAGGTAGTCTTTGGTTGTTTATAAATAAGTGTTAAATATCAATGATGCAGTTAGTGAGCTAAAATCATGAAAATGTTTTTTGTGTAAGTTTTTAAATCAAAGTAAATTTTATCACCTAGTGTCCCAAACCTGCCTGTCTCTTTAACCATTTCTCTTTCCTCTTCAAAACTAAAGAATTATTTTATTCTTCATTGAAATACCTAGACTAAAGGTAATCCTTGACTGCATATGGAAAAGAAAGTCATTCTGCTGCTCTTTATAGAACCACCACACCCAGGAACCGCATACCCTAGAGATGAGTCTATAATTTTGTTCATAAATTATTATTAGCTAACTAAAATTCAGTGGAAAATAAAACACATTTCTTTTAGCTTGGGGTATCTTTTCTTGTTCCCTACTCTAGTCTTTAAATAGCTAGTTATAAATTTAATGTTCTGTGAGTTTCCTAATATCTATGTTTTCTTTGAAAAGATCTAAGACAGATACCATATGTTTTCACTCTTATGTGGATCCTGAGAAACTTAACAGAAGTCCATGGGGGAGGGGAAGAAGAAAAAAAAATGGTTAGAGAGGGAGAGAGCCAAAGCATAAGAGACTCTTAAAAACTGAGAACAAACTGAGGGTTGATGGGGGGTGGGAGGGAGGGGTGGGTGGGTGATGGGTACTGAGGAGGGCACCTTTTGGGATGGGCACTGGGTGTTGTATGGAAACCAATTTGACAATAAATTTCATATTAAAAAAAAGATTAAAGTATTTTATAAATGCAAAAAAAAAAGAAAACAACAACAACAAAAAATGAAAAGATCTATGAAGTCATCCACATACACCAATAAATATAAACTAACAAGAGGAACCATAAGGGAGAAATACTATGGCAAACATTGGAAGTAACATGTGTCACTATCTTTTCTATTTATGTAAGACCATAGATGTTTTGATAAATGCATCTATATAAATTTTAATGTCAATTATTTCATTCCACAAATATTTTTCAAATCCTACTACATACCAGGTTCTGAGGATCCAGAAATGAACAAAGAAGATGGGGTTCTTATTTTCACAAAGTACACGATCTAGTGAGAGGAAAGAGAATATGTTATGTAGTAACAGATGCTACAGATAAAACGAAGTCAGGGCACAAAAATAACAAGACACTGAGATGTACCCATGTGTACCCATGTATTTTATAATCCAGCTGATATTAATAGTATGATCTTTCTCCTATCATGACACCCCCAGCTCAATAACTTTTGTTTATCCTGAAAAAAATATTTATATTTATGTTTATGTTTATGTTTATATTTAACAAGGGAAATTATATCTAGGAAATCTAGCTGATGTTCTATCAGTTTTATAAGACTTGAAATGGTCTAAAATATTCCCTAAAGTTAAAACATTCAACATCCAATTCAACTAACATGCAGTAGGCAGAATTATATTGACTTCATTCACATATATATAAACCTTTATTTAAGATTTGTCTAGTCATTTTGATGCTTAATATACTTACTTACATAAGCATTGTAGTTTATACTCTACAAAACATGGGATCTGACAAGTTAATATTCTAGCCCTTGAATCTCTTCTATTGCTGTATTGTAGAATACATCACTATAAGGCAACACATTATTAGACTGGTATTTATCCAGGTCCTCTCTTTAGTAATATCTAAACTTGTAAATATTTATATATGATTCTTCTTTTAAAAATGCCCAGTCAGGAAGTTGTTTCTGACTTTTAATTAAATATTATTAATTTTGTCTCACATTTATATCTTTTAAATTATTTATTGTTTCAAGTTAAACACGATTCTCAAAATATTCCCCACCTTGATTTCACAAAATAATTAAATGGTTTTTAAATTTTTCATTTAAATTCCAGCTAGTTAACATACATATAATATTGAAGATGGATTAAACACCTAAATGTGAGACATGAAATCATAAAAATCCTGGAAGAGAACACAGGCAGGAACCTCTTTGACAATGACCATAATAATTTCTTACTAGATACATACATCTCCTGAGGCACAGGAAACAAAAGCAAAAACAAACTACTGATACTACATCAAAATAAAAAAGCTTCTGCACAGTGAAGGAAACAATTAATGAAACTAAAAGACAACCTATGGAATGAGAGAAGTTATTTGCAAATGAGATAGCTGATAAAGGGTTAGTATCCAAAATCTATAAAGAATTTAGCAAGCTCACCACCCATAATAACCAAATAATCCAGTTAAAAAATGGGTAGAAGACATGAATAAACATTTTTCCAAAGAAGACATCCATATCATCAACAGACACAGGAAAAGACACTCAACATCACTCATCACCAGGGAATACAAATCAAAACTACAATCAGATATCACCTCACACCTGTCATAATGGCTAAAATCAACAACACAAGAAACAGCAGGCATTGGCGAGGATGTGGAGAAAGAGGAACCCTCTTGCACTGTTGGTGGAAATGCAAACTGGTGCAGCCACTCTGGAACACATTACGGAGGTTCCTCAAAAAGTTAAAAATAATGTTTTGTTTCGTTTTGTTAAGTAATACATGACATGAAGGGTGATAAAAATTCTAGTAATTTACTTATTTTAAATTGTTTTCAATATTATCCACCAATAACAATAAACAAGGAATCACTGTCATCAGTTTCTTTTAAATTCATATTTGTTAAATAACTACACAGTTAAATAAAAAGTATGATTTCATGAAAAGTGCGTTTAGAGTACACGAATATGTTCTCAAGACCTAAGTTAGCAAGCTCCTAACTTCTCATAAAGCTCTTAAAACAATGCAGTGAGGACTACTGAAAAAACTCAAAATGGCAAGAATAACTACTCCATAAATATAGGGCCAGTCTTCCTAGGTTAGTATTTAAGTTAAAATGAAAACACTTCCTCAAGTCTTTATCTCCAATCTAATAACTGTGTGAGCTCCACATCCTATAAGTGATGTTTGCTATGAAACTTGTTTGAAGTTTTAACACTTCTAGTTAGTACAGGATTCTATGAATGCATGGAGAAAATTCCATACACACGGTCTCATCAATCCTCTCTATAATCTTAAACATTTAAAACATTTTTTGAAGATTCTAATTTGGCTCTGAATTTTGAGCTGCTTCAGAGGACACTTGAGAAAGCATGGAAGGAGCTTTATATCAACTTGTTATGCTGCAATATTCCTTTTGTGCCATGTAGGAAAGAAAGAGATACAATTTCTCACATGATGGTTCTAAAAATATGAGCTATTGGCCCAATTTAATTCTAATTTTATTGATAGCTTAAACACCAGCTTTTATTATGAGAAAACATGTTTATAATTATGTTCCAACTGATGTCTTTCTGTGTTTTTCACTGTCCTAGGGGAGAAAAAGCACAGCCCACAACCTTATCTAAAGGACAGTATGAACGAAGGCTCACATATCAGAAATGATGCATATATCAACCACACTGAATGTAGGAATTTCTAAACTATTTATTTTGTTTTCCAAAAATATTTACATTGAAAAAAATGAGCCATAGATGGTGACAGATTTTGTGTCACCCTTCAGAGATGTATCATCTACTGCTTGAGGCCAAGAAATGAGAAGTTTCCATAATTAGTAAGCAAAATTGAATAATTGGACTGTGGTTTATGAGGGGTTTTTCCTCTAAAAATAAAAATCATGTAATCTTTAAGGCCTAGTTATGTGGGCTTACTTGATTTATTTTAACATAATTTAACAGAGCTACAAATAAATAATCAAGCATAGATTTCTTCACTCTTTTACTAAAGTATCCACACAATAGCTTTCTACTCAAGAGTTTTTTTCGATAAAAGTATACTATTTAATTTCAATATAAATTTACAGCAAGATTAAGAAAAATAAAGAGGGCTCCCTTAATAGAATGAAACACTTGAGAGTCAACATCTGAATTATAACACTGTTAAAAGATAAAACTAATTTGACTCATATTTGCCTCTGAGGCAAAGATTTGTTTTGAATGAGCATCTCTTAACAAATATCACATTTATTATATCTTTACCCATTCTATTCTCACATTATGTTCTATAGTAGAACGTGCTTTGCTAGGCAGAACTGTAAAGTACTTATAATTTGATGACGTACTGAAAAAGTATTTCAATTGCTTTCTTCAATCATTCACTCATTCACTCATTCATCAATTCAATTGATATGAATCGAATGTCTGTGTCTTAGATGCCAGGGATGTAATCATTAAGAAAATAAAATGCCTGCTATAAAGGAACGTGTAGTCTAAATCCATGATGGAAAGGGACAGTTCCTGTTACCTAATTTAAGCCTGAAGGATTTGTTATAATCCAAATTTTTTAGTGAAATCTCAACTAATCTTGGGTCCTTTATTGGCATTGGTTTCTTCTATCACTGACTGACACCCTGAAGAATGGCTCAAATAGCTATTGTTTTTGCTTTTTCAATTTTTTGACTTAAGGCTGGTTATGGAAAATGTTGAGTAGATGAACATTCTTCACCAGGTTCTCTCTAGTTGACTCACCAACTTTTAAGATATTTTCAACCATTCAGTTTATCCATAAACTTTAAGAAAGAATTCAGAAGCATTTATGGTGCCCTTCAGAAATCAGGCACTGAAAAAAAAATTATAATGCAGATATCCCAAAATATCAATATTGGCGGATTATTGGTCTTAAGTTTCCAGAGAAACTTCTGGGTTCTGAGTACCTGAGGCACATACAAGGCATAGAGAACTTTTTACATCATTCAACAAATTGTACTGTCATATATATAATATAAATTTGACCTCTGGAAGTTAGTTTTTTTGAAGTCATGTGTGTGACTGTGTGTACGTTTTTTTGGGGGGTAAAACTTCAGAGACTCTAAATTTTAACATTTTCTGGTAGTTTTGCCTTGTCTCTACAATAAAGTCCTAGACCTTTCTATGCCCACCATTATCAAAGTTGGCAGCAGTATTTCTGATAGTATTATAAGGTCATTTCCAGAAATACCATCTCAGAGAAGCAGTAGCCTTGGGCACACTGTTTGATCATGGCAGAACACAAGATTATAAGTGTGAAAGTGGAAAAAGGCAAAGTTGGGTGTTAAGTATGATACCACTTCTAGAAATATCCTAGTGGTTATATGTCACAACTATAACATTTTTTTAAGTTTAGTTTGTTTTTTTAAGTTGATTTTTAATAGCATGCATGTTTTCATCAATTTCACTAAGAAGTGTTCATGTAACATTGTCCCAAAATATATCATTATAATATTATACATAACATCTTTATTTCTGTTATATTAAAAAAGCATTGATACATTGGAAAAACATCTACTTTTGCTTTGTATTTGCATTGCAAAATAATTTGCATTTCTGAGTAGAGCTTATTTTAACAATTATATGAGTAAAGAAAAGGGTACTATTATCAATGCCTAGATTTTTCATGGCTACAATTAATGATTCAGCAACTATTCTTTTGCTATTGAAGTCAGTATTATGTTGATTTATATACAAAATTTCCCTACAATAGCATAATTCAGATATTTATTTTCACAGGATGAACATTTAGGTTTTAAGTAGATGATAGGAGCTACTGTGTAGCCTCTAAATGGGAACAGTAAAAACTGGGAACCCAAAAATGAAGAAATAAGTAAATACCTCCTTTGATGTCATCAGACTGCATTTTCAAAAATTTTTTTCATCTCTGTGGCAGCACCTTTATTTTCAGATGCTTAGAAGCTTCCTGATCTCATTACACACTTTCTTGTTTCTATTCACGTAACTTTCAGACAAACTAATGTTTAACTATTTAGGTAGCTCTCTGCCAGATATTTGCAGATTACATAATTTTATTTATCATATTACTACATTGACATGTTTTAAACCAATAAATTCTATTGTTAAGAATAGTATGTCCTCACAGACTCATCTCAAATCCTTCAGGAAGAAATAATTTGTGGGCACTTATGGATATGAGGAGAGATGGTTTTCTAAAGTGATTCAAGCATTTATTTAGCATTTACTGTATGCAAAATAATTTTTTTAAAAAAGGCTAGGTATTTGGTGTATTCATTCCAAACCATACAGGAAGAGTTCTTTGGCAATGTGACTTAATTTTATATTCTAAATTATCCTGATTCTCCTTTCATAGAAACAGAATTGATTTAAATGTGAACATAAATTTTAATAGTGTGATAATACTATACATCTCAACTTCTTTTCAAGTTTTTATTTATATTCTAGTTAGTTAACAAATATAGTAAAATTGGTTTTGGGTGTAGAATTTAGTGATTCATGATTTATATATAACACCCAGTGCTCATCCCAACAAGCGTCCTTCTTAATACCCATCACCCATTTAGTCCATCCTCCACCCACCTCCCTCCACCAAGCCTCAGTATGTTCTCTATAGTTGAGTCTCTTGCTTCCCTCTCTTTTTATTTTCCCTTGCCCTGTGTTCATCTATTTTGTATCTTAGCCAACTTTAATTTTGACAAAGACATTGCAATTTGTCACCCCTTTGAGTCCATTTACAAGACTTACCTGATTGAATAGGATCATTCAGATTTTTGTTGTTTGTTTTTGTTTTTAATGTTTATTTATTTGGAGAGAGAGAGAAGGAGAGAGAGAAAGAGACATAGCACATGTCTGAGCAAGATAGGGGCAGAGAGATGGAGAGAGAGAAATCCGAAGCAGGCTTCATGCTGTCAGCACAGAGCTCAATGTGGGGCTCAGTCCTCGAACTGTAAGATCGTGACCTGAGCCAAACTCAAGAGTCAGATGCTTAACTGGATGAGCCACCCAGGATTATTCAGTTTGAATTCACTATGAAGTTATTTCAACAGTATTATTGAATCTTTTGCTTATGGAATGTCACTAAATTGCAGGTTTGCCTATAACTCTTTGTTTTCTCTGTTTTGCTCTTAAATTTTAAAGGAAAGGAAACTGCTAGCCCCTCAGCACTATATTCATATATTTTGGATCTAGGGAATAAAAATGATGAACGTGAATAACTAGGACATGCGTTCACTAATCCTGTTCCTTCCCTGAAGAGGATAAAATTATGAGAATGTAAACATTCATGTTTCAAAAGAAGATATCTGCCTGCTAAATCTTAGTCTGGCTACTATTAGAAATGGTGCCCTGAAGAAAACAGGGAATTAAGGAAACTACTTTCCTCTAGACTAAGGGATACCTGACTCCTCATCAGTTACAACACAGAACCTTACTGAGTTGGTTTTCTCACTTTGAAATCAACTGCCACTACTCGGTACTCTTCAAGATTACTCTGGGATAAGTCACAGAGAAGTCTGCTTTTTCCCATGCTCTCAAGACTTCCTACAGAACGAGAATGTGCTCTGTTCTCCTCTGCTCCAAACAGAAGTAACTGCCCCAATACCACCTATCTCATTGCAGGGTAACACAGTTTCAATAGTAATGACCCTTAACTTGATAGCTGATTAGATATGTAAACATGCCTATTCTGTAATAGTCTTTTCTAAAAATTTGGATGGCATCATGAAGTATAATTACAAGTACTCAAAGTAATTCCACCCTAAATATCTGTTTTACACTTAGGATCCATTGTCCTGCTCCTTAAAGGATTAATAAGAGAAGAGGAGAACATAATTCTTTTTGTAAAAACGGGTTTGGGAAAACCAAAGGACAAAGAGGACTGGTGCTTAACCCTCACCATTTAACGCAGTGGTCAGAAAAGCTCTATCACCCTAGTGCTACCCTCTCAACCAGCATGGATGGTCCAGGAGATGGAGCGGAAGGATGGCTCAGTGAGATGTCTAGCCATATAGTTCTGACACAAAACATGATCCAGTAAGTCAGGGGGAAAGCTTCAAGTTTCCTGTGACCCAAGAGAGAGGCAAAACAATTGCAGTGTCTTGTGCATTAATGAGGCCATTCAAAGAGCTGGAAGAGAAGGAGAGGCCCTGTAGGTCCAGAAGAATACAGGAGGGATGTGCTTGGTCCCAAAGCCTAATTCTTTAGGTAAATAGATGCCCCCTGCAAATGCCAGTTTAGGTAATGGCAAAGGCAGGGAGCAAGATAACCATTGTGACCCCAATGGGGGGGTCAACCACTGCACAACCCCAGAGGCATAGATTTCCACCCATAGGAATGGATAGAAGACACCCTGAATGGCTAATATTATCTTCCAAGTTTAGACCTGAAGTAGAACCTATAGAAAATTAAAATGTTATACTCCTCACGAAGCTGTAATCAAGTACTGAGATTCATTCCTGCCACAATATAGTCTTTAGAGCAGACTAAATGATGAGCACTCCTGCTCAACACATGAAAGACCGGGTTACAAAAGAGGGTGTGTCTCAAAACACATATTCAAAGGACATAGTCACTACCTGCTATAAAAAAGCTGCGATTTACTTACGTATTGGGTCCTTGCTTTCATAATCCCACATTCATATTGAAATAACAGTTTAATTAGACACTATAGCTTCACCAGTGGTTAGTTCATAAAAATTGAATTTTAAAAGAATTCATATTTTGTTTTTTATGAATTGTTATTTCCTAATCATTATTTTACACCAATATCATTGATGCCAAAATGATAGGGGCAGTCGGTTAAGCGTCCGACTTCAGCCAGGTCACGGTCTCACGGTCTGTGAGTTCGAGCCCCGCGTCGGGCTCTGGGCTGATGGCTCGGAGCCTGGAGCCTGTTTCCGATTCTGTGTCTCCCTCTCTCTCTGCCCCTCCCCCGTTCATGCTCTGTCTCTCTCTGTCCCAAAAATAAATAAACGTTGAAAAAAAAAATTAAAAAAAAAAAATGATAGGATAAAATTTATAACTCAGTCCTAAAAAAACAGCCAACACTCTCCTGGGGTAAAATTGGGGGCGGATGGCCTGAGTGTTTGAGGTAAAGCTCTTTCTTTGATTTTCTTCACATCTACAAATACCATTTCCAAAATAAAATCTAAATCCAGGTATAATGTAATTTCAAAGAACTCTTTGACCTTTAGGGAAAAAGTGTCTACTTTTTAAAAAGAAAATACAATTTGTTACAAAGAATTTAAAATACAAAGAATTAGTTACTTGCCTCCCATGAAAAAGTGTGTGTGTGTGTGTGTGTGTGTGTGTGTGTGTGTGCGCGCGCACGCGCGCGCAGGCATGAATGAGCCACCTGTTGGCCACACCTCAGGCACTAGTACTAAGGCTATTTCCAGTTAATTTAAATGAACCATATGCAGAATTGTGGTGAAAAAGATGGAAATTTACATAACATGAATTGAAGACCTAAAATCAAGTTTGCAACAAACCAAAAGGAAAACCAAAGTATTTTGCCTAACTTAATTGTCTCTATTGGAAATTTCTTTCATAGAAAACAAATCCTTTGACTGTATGAGATAAGGCCTAAAGTGCAAATGCATTCTATGGAACAAAATTAACATGTACAGTGCAATTTGTCAATGAATGATAACGGACTTTTAGTGAGAGCAAGTTTTAATTTCAATAAAAGCAGTTGCAGGGAGAGTCCAAGGGCAATGGCTGCCCAAAGGGAAGGTTTTGTGCAAGTTGTGGGAGATGCCCAAGAAATAAGGCAGTGTTGCCTTAAATTCATATCATGATTTGCCCCATTAGTCAGCCATGCTGGGACTAGAGTGATTTTCAAATAGTTCTTGACACCTCAAATTTATTACCATGTTTCATTTCTTTAGTGTATTTAATGAGCTCCTACTATCTCTTAGGCATTCAGGATACAGCAAAGAACAAAATCAACAAAACTTCCTGTCCTCAAAAATTTTCCAGCATTATGTCAGAGTTACAGGAGTTGCAGAGATAAAGCAAGGAAAGGAAACTAAGAGACATCTTGGATATTAGTGGGTTTTATTTTGTTTCATTTTTTAAATTTATTTATTTTGAGAGAGAGAGACAGTGGGGAGGGCCAGAGAGAGAGGGAGAGGGAGAATCCCAAGCTCTCAGCACAGAGCCCAACCCAGGGCTCCATCCCAAGAACCCTGAGATCATGACCTGAGCCAAAATCAGGAGTCAGGCACTTAACTGACTGAGCCACCCAGGGACCCCTGGTAGATTTGTAATTTTAAATTAGGTACTGACAGAAGGTACAGAGAGGTAATTAAAGATCTTAACAAGATGGAGGAGTAAGTCATGCAACTATGCTGGGGAAGGGCATGTTGAAATCTCTGAAAAGCCTGATGCACAAACAATTTTGTTGAATTTCACTCCAGCTGTGTCTGTCAACAACCTTCATATGATGTATAGTTCAGTTAAATGTAGAGATTTATAATAGTGTTCATATCAGTTCATCTACATACATGTCTAATACATGCATGTTTGTCTATATTTATATATATCCTTACAAATATTTATATTTATTTTATAAATGTTACTTCTCATAATTTTTTATGATAAACATTTTGATTTATCTTACCTAATAGACAGGAATGGGCATAATGAATTAGACTAGAAAGAATCTTTTCTTTACTCTGTCATTCAAAATAAGAGTTCTAAAGCTAATCAGGATATTTTTACCTGGGAGGGTAATCTAGAGACAAAAATAAGAATACCCACTATTATATCTCATTAAGTCTTAAAAAAATTAAACTCCCTAATTTAACAGTTAAATTTTGTAATTTAATTGATTTTATAATTAGGAACTATCATACCTCTTTTTTTTACTTTATTTTCATCTTTAGATGAAAATTATGACAACTCTTCAATATATTTTTAGTTAAAAATAAAAGTATGATATATATTTGTGAAATTTGAAAGACACTATCAACCACAGTGGAGTCAGATTTGTCCAGATTTGCAAGCCCATTTATTTTTTTAAAAACAGCCTGACTGATACACCTCACCTTGCATTCTACAGAAAGGCTACCTCTGATATTGAGGGGTTTTTACAAAACAAAAAATATTCAGCTTAAAAAAAATCCTTTCTATAACAAATCAATGTATTCCAATACATCCACTCAGTAGCTGTGGCTTAACTACGGTTTGGGAGATTTCGTGAGAGAACGAAATGAAGGCAAGAGGAGTGGGAAGGAAAATTAAAAAAATGATACTGCCTAGCTACAAGCTGCAGAGGGAAATTAATATTCAAAAGGTTAAGGTGTCTGTGAAATGTATGTAATGAGTAACACTCATAGTTTGTTACTATAGGTTCATTGCCTCTAATGTTGAGGACGGCACATGGATAATTTACGATTCCCATTGTCCCCTCTGCAGGGATTAATTCTGAATTATTTATGTACCTATATACGCAGAGAACTGAAACATTTTAGTTAAAGTCAGCCACTCACTCATAGTCTTGAAATTATGCAGCCCTTGTTGCTAAAAATGATGTTAGCCTCTTGTGATTTAAGTCATAACATTTTATTTTCAGTCCCACTGAGAGAGAAGGCATACAGGAGGGGGAAAAAGATATATTTTTCTAGAATAAATCTCAGAATGCATTTTTTAAAGATGTAAATAGATAATGGTAATTTTGTTGAGTCAAATTATTGTTGGAGAGAGCATGTAAATAAACCTTTATTTTATTCATGATTTGTGATTTTGTGCTGGAACACTCTACAACTTGTTTTCATATTGGTATCTTTAAATACAAAGCCTCTGTGTTTCAATAAAGGGACTTCCACCTACGTGTTAATTAATCAAAGAATGAAATTTTCATTTTTGGAAAATTGTACTAATCCATTCAGATTTCACACCAAACCGTTTCATTTAGTCAACTGAATTCAGAAAAAGTACTGTTTCCTCTTAAACTCCAATGATTACTCACCACTATTAAAGGCTCCTTGGACTCCATCAGAATTGGGGGAGGGGGGAATGCAGGTATGAGGCACTTCTCTGGAAAAATAATAGATTATATTCTGGGTTGACAATGTGTTTGATAGGTGCTACCCTTGTCAACATAAGACCATCACACTTTTTGATGAAATGAATTATTTTGAAACACTGTGTACATTTAACACGTATTTTTTACATGTTTTGGTGGAAATTACAAGTTCCCATATATTTAACCAGGTTTTTTTTTTTTTTTGACTGAAAAACATCAAAGGTCTCATATACAATTCGTTTAAGAAAAAATATCTGAGTAAAAACGGTCTCCAAACAACCAACCCTGGGCCTTTGGAATTCAGATTACCCAGTCTCTTATGATCTTAGGAATTATGTTTCCCTAATAATTAGGGCACATCTCAAGTAGACACCATGCTGTACAGGGTATTGAGTATTAAAACAGGGAATTAGAATATTCAAAAGCAAAATATATATGCGTATATAAAGATATGCCACATATAAGACATTAATTTCTCCTTTAGCCCCTACCCCACACAATTCAACAATTGCTAATAAATTAAGAGGAGGGGCATATTGATGTACTGCTTGACTATAACACAAAGAAGTGTAGTTAGCAAAAAGCTGCAGTGGGTAATGAACAGTATTTTAACTCGGCAGTTTAACCTCCGTGTCTGTCAGCTGTGACCTTTTACCAACCCCAATGAGAGTCTGATTTCTCACTTTTGCTACTCACTGCTGGATGAGTGAATGTAGAATTTGACAGCGAGAGGTTTTACATGAAAAGGAAAGGTACTTAAAAAGCATGTTTTGTGATGATAGGCTACATTTATTCACTGTTCATTACACTGGGTGCAGCCGCAGCGCTGGTGGATTGATTGGGTGTGAGCGCTTGTCTGCTGTGGAAGTGAAGAGGTGTTATTGACCTGCATGGGAGCTCAAGTGACCTTTAGATGACCCCCCTTTCACCTGAAATTGACCTTGAAAACAACCTAGGGTTCACTCCATTTAAATAGGGGGGAAATGCTTCTAACAGCATGTGAATTATTAGAATTGATATATTGAGCATTTCCTTTTCTCCCCCCCTCCTCCCTTTTTTTTTTTTTTTTTTTTACTTTTACAGAGGTAAATGCATGTAGGGGGTAAGGCGAGTGTTGGCTTTTAAATTTCCAGACCCTGCAGCTGCTCTGCTTAGTGTTTGTACAGATTTATGGAGGAGGCCAACCAGACTTTGGACCGCTTGATGTAAAATTTTACCATTCATCATTATTGATTAGAGTCCACACTCTGTGACAGAGCCCAAACCTTACTATGACAATTGCTATTTTCGTTGTTATGGGCCATAATGGGCCATAGGGATGATTTAAAGGAGCACAATAGCTATCTGTAATTACACATGAATAATCCATGAATTCTACACCACAACGCTTGTGATCAGACCCTAACAACCAAGGCTTGAGACATTTATTCTTGTTCTCTCTTTGGCATCTGTGCCAAAAGTTGCCAATTTATGAAAATTTAAGCACAACAAGCTTACCCTCTCCCATGTTCAAAGTTTTTTCTTTCTTAGTTAAAAACAAATCACACACTTGGAAACTGATAGCATATTGCCTTTTTACAGATGATAGGATCAATAATTGAACTCGCTTCTTAATAGAAAAGAATGCCATTATTTCATCAATTAGCAACAAGTAAATATACTAGAAATTTGGTATGATTGCTGCTGGAACCAGAGGAGAAAAAGCAGAACATTTACTACTATTGTTTTCACCTTTTAAACAAATGTTTTCCTTGGAGCCTTTAATGTCATGCTTGGTCAGAAAGTTGGGGGAGGGGCTGGAAATCAAGACCATAAATTAGTTACAATGGTACAATGGAAATGTGATTGGTCTTATGCAAGCTTTAATAACTGTTGAAACTAATATGCTAACCTAGGGATTCATATGTTGGACTTCAACACTAAATTACTCTTTAATTTTATGTGAAATGGAGAGAGGGAGAAAATGCCCACCAAAATGTTTGCCTACGTGCAACCCCTAACATCCAAAGGGCTGGCACAAACACACCTAATAAAAAATCACATTTGTTAGTGGGTCTTCAAATTATTCTCACATCCAGAATCTGTCTTGGAGGGGAGACCACTCCATGGATATGGCAATTTCAAAGATAGTTTTATGCGTGGCCAATTTTTTTCAGAAGACTCCAACACTTCTAGATCCAAGAATGGGAAATCTACACAAAGTTTGTAAGCTTGTTTCTTCTAGCTCTTAGAATTTGTGTAACCAACTACTAGATTTACTTATTTTGAGATTTTGATTTCCTGACAATTTAGGAAACCACTTTGGCAATGTTTTTGGTCTATCTACCACATATTCCAGAAAAGTCTCCCTTCTGCCTGGTTTGCAACATTACAGTAGTTCAACCTATTTGGGGCATAGTCGTGTTGTTTAACTCAGATGCATTTTTCATACTGTTCAAATATTTACATGCTGGGCTACAGGCTTATTAGCAATCTGGTGAAGTATTTGTAAATCTGGATCAAAATTCTGACAGGATATTTATTGCATTGACTTGACCTATTTTCTATCTAAAGCCCTACTCCATAATTCTTGTTTCATTTGATGTTAATCCTATGCATAAAAGGCAGTAACCACAACATTTGTACACAATAACACTCTAACATCCACACAGGAGGATTCTCCTAATCTGACTGCCCCCTACCTCCCTCAGCGTGTGAGGTGTGTGTGTGAGGGGCTTACACCTGTGATTGCTTTAAAGCTCCATGAGCTCCTGACTTAACCAGCACACGTTATCTAGGGCATTTTACTTTCCTCATCTCTCCTTACAGTGACAATCCAGTGCAAGAGTCCTCGGCCAGGAGAGGACCAGCAAACTGCCAATATTCTAATTTAAGATTAGATCATACTTAGTCATCCTTGGGAACCTTTTCTTCCCTTCAAATTGTTGTAATATTGCTATGTGCTTTGGATATTCCATTAAATGGGTTTCACTGCAAAACTGAAATGTAACCTCAAGTTTTGAAAAGCAACTGATTTAAAATTAAACAAAAGGCAGTTTTTTCGCCAAGTCGTATAAATGATTTTTTTTTTCAAATATTATTTCTTTCTAACTGTTCTCATTTGTCTGTACATCAAATAAACCCAAAGCAGGGGCATGTCTTCTTGAATAGCAAATTCTTTACAAAATACAACAAGAACGAGGGCTTGTAATTGGTGTAACATTAAAAATCCATGTATTTATCTAGTCAGCCTCCATCTCATCTTTGTTCCTACCTCTCTATAAAGGGTAAGGCAGTTTTGCCCAAAGGAAGAAATAAAAGGGAATCCTCGTTAAAAGGTACATTAACGAAAAAAGAAAAGCTTTATTGAGGACATGTGCAGAAAGGGATGTTTGAGTAGTAAATGATAATTTACTTTTGAGGTATATTAAAAAGGTTTAATCTTACTGATCATGAGTTAAATTGGATGTTTTAATCAGTTAGCGAGTGCCAAAAATAATTATGCCAGAGCGCTTAGTCTGCGGAACATGTACACAAAGCATATAAATCCTCTGCTTCCCCAGGGATTTCTCAGAATAACACATAACTAAAAGACAAAAGCGATATCAAACTCATGTAAATTAACATTGCAAATGATCTGAAAAATATAATAAATAACATGATCCCATCACTTTGAATATGCAGCACAGGCAAGGGTGTCCAACACAAATATATGCATTAATCTCCTGTATCCTTACTAAACTTCTTCAGTAAACTTTTCTTCCATGTACTTTCTACAGTTCAATTCAAGGTCATTCCTTTCACTGAAAGAGCTGGGCTGGGTGACAGAGCATAGAAATCTGTGTTCCTTTTAGAAATGATTGTGAAAAATAGGATTATTTTCCTAATGAGTTTTTTATTGAGGAAGTGTAATAAAGGAGTTGGACCTAAGAACCTTGAGAATCCTTTGAAGTTCTAAAAATGCTGTGATTTTTAAGATTAATATTTACCACAATTTTGATACTACCCAAACAAAAGAGAATAAATAACAGATTATAAAGATGAACTAAAAAGTGATAGGTAAAATTATTTCAGCTCTTGCACAATGAGATTTGAGATGAATTACTTCAAAATACTGCTAGCCACAAAGACGAAGCTAGGCCATATGTTTTATTGATTCCATTGGTGTGAAAAATATAATATGTATAATTTTGTGTGCTAAATTTTCCACACCCCCAAAATCCTACTTAAGATTTCTTTTTGACGTATCTTAAGTGTGCTGAGTACATATTGACAGTTTGATTCAATTACAACAATAGAATTTCAGAATAATAAATACCTCCACCATTTCTTCCACAGATAATTGACAACTTTGTAAGTACAAACAGTATTTCTTAACATAAATAATAAAAATCTTTTGGACCACAGATTACTTCTAGTCACTGATTTTAATTATTTTCTTCCGTGGACAAAAATAATTCCAGTCCAGGTAGTCACCAAATATTTAGAAGATTTCTAAAATATGTTTCTCTGTACACAGTAGAATCGACTCTGGAATATTTACTCAAGATTGATGTAGAAATTTATCATTTTCTGGAGGTTGAGGATTATTGAAATCTAAAAGAAGAGTAGGCTGAGGCTAAGTGAAGCATCAGTTACACATCTGATGCTTTTCCCATTGTGTAACTTAATTGGTTTACACTGATTTTGTACTGGAGTATTTAGGGACAACATGGGGGCTTTTCTGCAGATCTGAACAGCTGCTTGATTTGTTAATGAACAAGGTTATCAGTAGCCAATTGCTCACAGCTGAAAAACTGCATGCTCCTGGTTAGTCCATTGGAGAGGGAATTTTTTAATGTGGCTTTTGTGTTGGACACTGTTGCCTTTTGGGTGATTTGGGTACATACATTTGTCCCTTTAGTAATCCAGCTTCATTACATGCAAATTAAAACTACTACATACACATTTTTACTCTGTGTAATGGACGTAAGGATGCGACAGAATTACTCATCTTTAGAACATAGGGAAAAAGCCCTTTATCATGGAATTGTCAGTTATATCACTTATTTTTTTGGGGGGGAGGTCAAAGATCCCTTTGAAAGGTTTATGAAAGGTAGCAATCTCTACCCACAAGTGTACCCACTATGTTTAAGTGTACACACACACATTTTGCCAACAATATGTCATGTAAACAATAATTCCTATGCATTAGGTTAAGAGCCCTTTCAATAGAATTGTTTTGAAATAGACTTCCTTTAGTGCCAAGGAGAATGCTGTTTTACAGATTAAAAGGTTTCTACTTAATCTTATAGGAAAGAAGCAATTAAGTACCAGGCTATAAAGATCAGTTACATGTTTCCTGTCAAAAACTGGACCATACTGCATAGACAACAACAACAAAAAAAACATTCATTGGCATAAAGAATATACCCATTCATTTGCATTGCCTCTTATAGAACCAGGATCATTGAAAGACAGAAGATGTCTCACTTCAATAAATATGCGGTTTTCATTTTTTTCTAGATTTTCAGCATAATTTCAATGGTCAACTAAATAATGGATACACAGTTGACCCTTGAGCAATGCAGGGGCTAGGGGTGCTGATATTAAGAAAATCATAAGGAAGTGAAAATACGTTTACAGTACTGTGCTGTATTTATTGAAAAAAAATCCACATAAGTGGGCTCATGCAGTTCAAAGTCATGTTGTCTGAGGGTCAACTGTACAGATATATAGTCCTAATAACAATTCTGAAAATGAGATTTGAAAGTAAATCCAATGCTCTTCAGTGTGGTACCCATTATTCTCTCCTATTCCAACATTTCCTTAATTATCTGCTCCAGAAGAGATGCTTCAAATGACTGGACAGTCACAGTCCTTGTTTTTAAACATCATTACTTTACTAGCCATGGTAGTTAATAATGCTTCCACTTAGAGAATAGACACAAAATAATCAATTGTTGAAATATCAATACTGATATCTCATTGAAGATCTAAAAAGAGATGAAGAAACTTCAAGGATGTATTTAAACTTTAAATATTAAAATTGGGTTTTTGTTTGGATCCATTATTATTATCATTCCATTTCCAGGGAATATTGTCTTGGTTTACAAAAAGAAGAATTTTGTATGATTTCTCTAAATTTAACTTGGAATCCAAACAAAACAAACATAAAAAACCTCCATGGTCAAGCAT
Organism: Lynx rufus; assembly: GCF_022079265.1. Lineage (NCBI taxonomy): Eukaryota > Metazoa > Chordata > Mammalia > Carnivora > Felidae > Lynx > Lynx rufus. The sequence continues at coordinate 154,984,053 of NW_025814823.1, forward strand.
TAAAAGCATTTCCTTAGATATACCCTTAATTATTTTGCCCCTCTCTTGATTTTGGTTAAATCCCACAACTATACAGCTGAATCTGTCTGTCTAGAGAGTAACATTCCATCATGCTAACTGGTCTCATATTCCTGTTTACTGCCTACAGTGGGCCCTTAATAATATCATGTAGTCAGTAAATATGTCTCCAGTATGTTTATACTTCTATTCTCCTACACATGTATTTCATGGCTTCTCACTCTTCAAACCTCAACACCCCCTTTCTTGTCCGTACTCTCAGCTGATGACATTTTTGTTTTCCTTTACTGAAAAAAAACTGAAGCAATCAGAAAAGAACCTCCGAAGAGTCTATTCCCCACATTACCAGTACATGTGCTCACATACTCTGCCTTCCTGCCTGGTGGGACTCATGCCACTCCCAGGCTCCTTTCTCAATTCAAGTCTGACTTTCACACCAGTTCCCATCTTTCCCCCCTCCTCATGGACAGAGCCCCAGGAATGTGCTCCTCGCTTTCTCCTGTCATATCAATTGTTCACTCTTTGCTAGACTTTCCCCATCAGCACACAGAAAATCATATTCTGATTATTACACCACTATGACTTACATCTTTAGACAAACTTTTTTTTGTTTTTTTCCCTTTTCAGCAAAACTTCTCAACAGACTTTTCTTTTTTTAATGTTTATTTATTTATTTTGAGAAGGAGAGAGAGAGAGAGAGAGAGAGAGAGCATGAGTGGGAGAGGGGAAGAGAGAAAGGGAGAGAGAATCCCAAGTAGGCTCCTCACTGTCAGTGCAGAGTCCGACATGGGGCTCGATCCCAGGAACTGTGAGATCATGACCTGAGCTGAAATCAAGAGTGGGTTTCTTAACCCACTGAGCCACCCAAGTGCCCTAGATTTTCTATTCTATGTCCAATTTATCTCTTTCCATTTTCTACTAAACTCACCCTAGTCTAGATCACCACCACAGCATGACCGCTGCCACCAAATTCTGCTTTTCAATCACAATTCCCTAATTGTAAATCCATTGATCAATTCCAAGTTCCTTCCCTATGTGACTTACCAACAATTGACAGAGTTGATTAGTCCTTCTTCCTTGAGACACTTCCTGTCTGTACCTGGTTCCTAGGTGACAGTCTCTTGGTTTTCCTCCTACCTGATGAATGCCTCTTCCTCTGTTTCCTTTACTGGTTCTCCCTTTTCTCCCAGGCCTATTAATCTGAATGTTCCCCAGAGTGCACTCCTCTATCTTCTCTTTTCCAACTATGTCCCATTCCTTGGTGATCTCATGTAGTCCTATGGCTTTGAAGAGCATCTGGGTGCTTAAACTCTCCAATATGTTTCCAATTTAAATATCTGACCTGACTTGATGACCTGACATACCCATGTAAATGTCTAAGAGCCAAATCCAATATGTGTTCAAATCTGATCTTCTCCCCACCCCATATCTGTTTTACTTACAGCCTTTTTGTGCCCCAGATGATGAAAGTTTTATCTTTCAGTTATTTGGGCCAAAAACCATGTTTAACCCATCTGCAAACCTCATCAGCTCCACCTTCAAATATTGAAGATCTAACCATTTCTCACTTCTACATTACCATCCTGGTTAGAATGACCATGTTGTCTCATTTTTATTGCAGTACCTTTCTACCAGGTCACCCTGTGTCCACCCTTCCCTGCTACAGTCCACTCTTACTATAGCAAACAGACTCTTCCTATAAAATGTACTTGTGATCATGAAACGTCACTGTCAAAATTCAGCAATGACTCACCATTTCCCTTAGAATAAAAGCCAAAATCCTTGTGATGGCCTAAAAATCCCAGCATGAACTGGTCCTGCTCCTCTGTTACCACATTTTCCATCACTCTCCCTCTTTCTTGCTCATTCCACTCCAGCCACACTAACCTTTTCTCCTTTGGGGCCAATGCTCTATTTATTTTCTTTATCTGGACTATTCTTCCTACAGATATTCTCTTAGCGAATACTTTTCTTCCAAGCTTTGCTCTAATTTCATCAACATGGCCTAAGGAACAACTTTAATACCACAAACTGAACTTCCTCTTCCAACACTCTCAGTCCTTCTCAACTTGCTCTAGTAGGTCTTTTTCATAGCACTTATCAAATTCTATCTATTAATCATATAACTTAAATATTTATTATATTTCTTTTCTTTTTTTTCTCTTATCACTAGACTCTAAGTTTCATAAGGCACTGTTTTGTTGACTGATCAATCACCACTCCTTAAAACCATGTGTGACACTTACTAATAAACATTTGGTGAAGGAGTATCGTTTAAAAATATATCAGGAATTAAATAAATATAATCAAGTAGTAATAAATAAATGATATAATATAAATATATCTGTAATCATTTAATTTCTTCAAATATTTATTAAATACTGTCCATGTGATAATAGTCTAGTTTTAAGAAATCCATAGTCAGAAAACAGAGGGGAAACTAATGTCTAGCACAGTATAATATACTATGACAGCTGTAATAGAGTTATACATGGGGTATTATGGGAACATGAAAAACCTGCTGAGGACTTCACCAACTAGCAAGGCCACTTAGTTGTCTCTCCATGTGACAGAGGCTAGAGATTTATTCTTTGGAGAAATTTAAACAACCTGTAGATTTAGGGACATTAGAAACAGCCAAGGGTGAGATTGACTTATGATACTGTTAAATAAAAGTTTATATACTTAATGGTGAACTCACCCCCATCACACACACACACACACACACGGAGAGAGAGAGACAGAGACAGAGACAGAGACAGAGAGAGAGAGAGAGAGAGAGAGAGAGATAGAAAGTCACTCCCAGAATATATTCTATCAAGTCTATGGGTCTATAGCTCACAGAAAGGAGCCCTGAGGATTCATTTCTGATGAAACTGAATGACCAGTAAAGACAGGCTGCTATATGAGGGTTTCTCCAATATAAATGACAGGTCTCTGCTCCCAAATCCTGGTATGAAATCACTCACTCATTAATCCCTAACAATAGATACAGAGCTTCCAGTCAGATTTTTTGCTTTATTCTTAATACATATGGAAAGGCCAGTGGTTTCAGATATTTGAGAACACCTCTCATGGAAGACAGAAATTAGAACAAAGAAACAGAAAAAAGGAGAGATATTTTTCATCTTAAATGAGTAACAGAAAGTGATATGTGGAACCTGGGATAATTACAAGGGGTGATTGGTTTTCCTGTGTTTGCTAAAAGAAGGAATAAAGAAGAGGATTCTAGATTGGAGAAGGATGGGTGTGTCATTCATTCATTCAATCGGTCAACATAGAGTATGTGCACTTACCGCACGTTAGGTACCGTGAGAGTCAGGGTAGAAATAAAGTTTCAGCAACTTGAGTCTGACATACCCAGGTGACATTTAAGTCACAGTAACTTGGTGACTTTTTATGTACAAATTTGGAGCCCCAAAGAGTTACGTGGGTTGAGAATCATCACTACTGTATAACTGGTGCTTCAAGTAATAGGCATAGAGGAGATTTCTCAAAGAGAAAAAGCTACAGATAGAATTCAAAATTTTAGATCTATCAATTTCCAAAAACCTATTTTATTATACAGGTGTAAAAGCTGTATGTTAACCAGATAAACTTTTTAAAAATAGGGTAACATTAGATTTCAGGGGAGAGCAAAGCACACAAATGTACCTTCTTCCTCTCTCCCAATTCTGCCAGAAAAACATTTCAAATAGTAAATTTTGATGAATGCATGAATATGCTTTTGAGATTGAAGTACTCATTTTAAAGACTTCATATCATGCACAGATTTAACAAAGCTTAAGAATTTTGAAAGAATTTTATTAAGACTATATATTTTGTGACAATATTTTTTTATGCTTCCATTCATGAAGTAATATACCTCCCTATATGTAAGTGTACATTCAGGGGTGCCTGGGTGGCTCAGTCAGTTAAGCATCCCATTTTTGATTTCAGCTCAGGATCTCATGGTTCATGGGTTTGAGCCCTGTGTCAGACTCCACACTGACAGTGCAAAGCCTGCTTGGGATTCTCTCTCCCTCTCTCTCTGCTCCCCAATCTCAAAATAAATAAATAAACTTAAAAAAAGTATACATTCAGACCATTGATTGATATTTTGTGTATCAATAATACACTACAAAGGTAGGTATATTTCCAAGATGTCCATATGGTATACCGTTTAAAACAAAATGAACAAACAGTACAAAAACATAGATCATACCAGATGGAATTGAGTAGATTTGGGCAGAGCAAAGCTCTCTCGGAGAACAATTGGAGGAAAAAAATGATACAACATGCAAATCATCTGTTTGAAGATGCTGGAAAACTGATGAGGCACCGAGGACTGGAAGGTCTAAAACTCTAGAGAGGGGAAAATCATGAGTGAGTAAGCTGACCTTTGCAGCTGCTTTTACCATGAGGCCTGTGCCTATCCTGGGCTTAAGCAGGAGCCTGAGAATTGGATTTTAAACTAATAGAGTGTTACTCCTGGGAAAAGAAAAACCAACAGAGCTTTTGACAAATATTTGGAAAGGAGGTTCAAGAATATGAATGGGTTTAACCCAAATTCTGGGACTATGCAGAGTAGAAGGTTAAAAGCTAACGCATAGGGGCACCTGAGTGGCTCAGTAGACTGAGCACTCTTGATTTCAGCTTAGGTCATGATCCCGGGGTCATGGGACTGAGACCTACATCAGACTACACGTCAGGCTCTGTGCTGTGTGTGGAGCCTGCTTAAGATTCTCTCTCTCCCTCTTCCTCCTCCCTGCCCAGTCACTTGCTCTCTATCTGTAAAATAAAAACAATAAAAAATAAATATTTTTTTTAAAAAAGCTAAAAAATAAAATACCTGAAAAGTAGCTGGAGGTCTATATTGCCTCAGAAAATAAAAATCAGAATATGAGACCTGTCAAGAGAATGGGGCCCCTAAAGGGGAAGCCCATCCACTGGAGATTCTAGGAGTCCAGGGTGAACCCAGGATCAGCCAAGCCACATCACGGTTGCCACACCTCATCAAAGCAGCTTTCTCCTTCATTTATTTGGATGATTAGCTTTCATTCCTTCTACCTATCAAAAATAAAAGGTGTACTCTCTCTGAAGATAGTATCTGCAGCCCCCATGATTTTTATATATAATATCTGACATTCCATCCAAAGTCACTTGGCACAACAAAGACAAAACCACATGCCTAAAAACCAAAAAGTATAAAAACAAACAGATAGCTCCACAAATCACCAAATTATTAGAGGTTATGAAATAATTGTGATAAATATATTTATGAGAATGAAGGAAATGAACAAAACATTTAATACTAAATTAAACCTTTCAAGAGAATGAAATGGAAATTTTAGAAATGAAAAATAAAATACCTGAAATAAAGAACATATTCAATGATGTCAATAGCATATTAGCCACAGAAGACTGTGAAGGGCATTTTGTTTAAGGAAAAGAAAAACAATTTAAACATCTTGTAATTCTGATTTCAGGATATTGACAATATTTTAACTACAGGGGGTGTAGAACAAAATTTTGAGTATATACAAATTTTAAGCTTTAATGTTGTGAGAAACCAAAAGAAAGGAAACAAAACAATCATCTCTTGTGTGTAAAATAATACACATATACAGTTTGATCATTTTTACACAGTGCTGCCAACTCAGTAATTTTCTAGTTGATTTCCTTCTTTTCAGTCTTTCTTGGCTGTTTGACAATTTTTAAATAATGGTATTAGAATTTAAGTGAAAATAGCAGACAATGTGAAATGCACAAGTCAGAAGGAGTGTATATGTTTAGACACAGAATTAAGATATATATTTTTATAAAAGGGTAGAATTCTAGCTTATTTATAAGGATTATAGATATGCTACATGATAAGAGATGTGACAGAAAAGCTGGTTTCGTAGCAATAATAGTCAGTGACATATTAGCAATATAACTAAGTGCCAACCAAAATCTTTCACAGTTACTATGCCAAGACTAAAATAGAAATCAGACACATGTTTCTATCAGATGGGGGTTCATTGGTAAGATGCAGCTGTTGCCTTCAGCACAGAAATTGAAGATAAACAGATTCGTACTTTAAGAGGTTACAGCAACTTCTGGTAATCTAAATTCAGGTTACACTTTCAATGACATGAACACCAAATAATGAGAATGATTTCAAACACTTCGTCAGGTAGTGATTCTTAAAGCACATATCAGAAATCTCTGATTTCTATTCAATTTAATTCCATTAATTCTTACTAAGTACCATGGAAAAAATTGATGGTTGCTTCTCAATATCCATTCTCCTCTTCTTAACAGAAGTCATGCATCCAGCTAAAAGACTGCCTTTCCCAGCTTTCTTGGCAGATGTATATATATGACTAAGATTGAGTCAGTAAGATTAAAATAAAGTATCATATACTTAAGGAGGGAGTTATCTTTTATCGCTTTTCCCTTTCTCCTGCTTTCTAGAACATGCATGTGACAATTGGAGTTCCACTAACCACATGGATTCCATGGGCTCAGTCTAGGAATGACAGAAAGATGATCTAAAAGAAACTTATAACCTGAAGTAGCGTTTGGGACTGCCAGACCACCCTGTTCTGCCTACCTAACTTTAAACACTGGAGAAAAATTAACATTTTAGCCTACTATTATAGGGGAAATGTAATATGCAGTCACACCTAAACCTGATATAAGTGCATACGTGCGTGCTAAATATGGGAAGTGGTGTGTCCTTGTTTTTCCAAGAAATGCAAAAAAAAAAAAAAAAGCTCACCTTTGCACAATGGTGGGAAACTGAGAATTTAACATGAGTGGAAGTATAGACATCATTGATGCTGTTTCTTAAGTGAAAAATGATACTTTGGGCACAAGTGCAATTTAATCCTATCTTTCTGATCTAATTTAAAAAAGGTAATTTAGATCTATTATCTGCCATGATTAGGAAGTCAAATGAAGAATAAAACTAAAATAAGCTAATATCTCATTGGGATAAATAACTAGACCACTCTAAGAATACACTAGACATTTGAAGAGTGAACTTAGATTATCGCTGTCATTCATTAAATACATTCAGGGCTCTGTGTAGCTGGGGATGTTTGATCATTATATCATAATATAATGATTAATGTATGGATAAAACTAGTAAGTTGTAGACGACACAAAATACCAAACCAGGCATTCCTCAATTCGTGGGGTTATACAAAGCTGTACTTAAGACTAACTTAAAATAAGAAAGGCTTAGAGCTGAGATTATTTTATTGAAATCACCACCAGAGTAATGTTGGGTCCTCTGAGTTCAGTACCATTGAGTAGCAACTAGAAAACAGAAATCACATAATCACAGAACTCCAAGATATAAGAAAAAAATTCCTGGAGTTCTGAGATCCATGTATAATTGTCTTCTGATCCTGAGAAAACAATCCTTCCGAGTATGTCTGTCTGTCTGTCTGTCTGTCTTTCTTTCTTTCTTTCCTTTCTTTCTAGCAGTCGACACACAATGTTACATTAGTTGAGGGTATACAGCATAGTGACTCAACTTCTCTATATGTGATGCTATGCTCACCACAAATGTAGCTACCATCTGCTCCAAAGAATGCTATTACAGTATCATTTTTCAATGAAAAGTATATAACTGTGTGGTAGGAAACACCCCATTCAGATAGCTTTAGTATGAATGAAAAGTTATTTTGTAGCCAAAACACTTGAAACTTTGTTATACTGTTATAGTGAAAGACATGAAGACATTACTTCATGAAGATGGTACATATCCCAACCAAATATTTAAGTATATAATTAAGTTACCATGTTACCCCAGAAAAATCCCTGCTTAGACCACATTCTGCAGGTATTCATTCCCTCTAAACATCTTCAAGTATACCCAAAACACTAGTAAGTAAGCACAGGAATAACACTTCAATATTTGCTATGAGCACTCACACTTTGCCTTTAAGATTGCTCTAGACTTCTCATCTTCTAACTCATAAAAATTTTCTTGGGTCCCTGGGTTTTTAAGCCTACTATTGATTCAAGGTCTCTATTCCATGTCCAGATTCTTTTTAGCTCCTCCCAGAAGAAGATGGAATTTATTTCCCCACCCAGTGAATTTGAGCCAATCTTAGGACTTGTTTTAATGAATAAATATGACTGAAATAAAGTTATTCAAGTACCAGACTCTGGTACTCAAGACACTTCGCCCCTTCAGTCTTCAACCTCTGGCTAGGTTGCCCTAAGACTAGGTTGCCCTAAGACTGCTAGGTAAGTAGTCAATTTAGACCCCTGAAGGGTAGCAGTCCGTGGAGAAATGAGATTCACCAGCCAACAATGTGCAACACCTGCCATCTTGGATATTCTAGCCCAGCAGATTCTCCAGTAAAATGTAATCACATGAGAAACCAAGAGTCAAGATCGTCCAAAGATTGCCCAAACTCATGATAGACAGTATATTGTTATGGTTTCAAGCCACAGAATTTGGGGTTGGCTTGTTGTGCAGCAATAGATAACTGATGTAGTGCCTAATCTTCCTCTCTCCCAGGAGGCCTTAGATTGATGACCTGGGTTTGAACCATCTAACTTAGGTCTGACTTTTTTCAAATATCGACTATTAAAATACAACCTGAGGAATATTTTTTTCATCATCATCATGTTGCCATGGCAAAGATATAAGGTCTCCAAACAACTATTCTCTCCATCCTGCCCAGGCCGTGGAACTCTACCTAGTCAGTCCTATTTTTGGTCTAACCTCCTTATCTGGGATGCCACTGACCTGGTCTGCTCTGTCTTTGCACAAGAATAGAGTCTCTAGATACCAGGCAGATTAACCCGGTACGGTTTCTCTTTGATTCTTCCAAAAAAAAAAAAAAACCCAAAAAAACAAAAAACCTTTTAATTCTGTACTTTAAAATGGCCATAGGAAGATGAATAAACAAGAACAAAATTCACACATTAAGATATAGAGATTTTATGAAACAGAATTCTTAAATGAATATATTTAAGAATATATAATTGCTGACTTATCACAAAGTATAAAATCTTTAATTATAAATGTCCTGCAAATTGGAAGCTAATGACCAAGCTTTCTTCATTTGAGTATTGATGATGTCTTTAACCAGAAGTCTGCAAATACTTTCTCCTCATTCATTCTGCTTTGGCTCATCTTCCCTTATTGCACACATTGATTTTAATCTCTAAATATATTTTAATCTCTAGTTCTCAAATTGATTTGCTTCTGGCAGAATAGGCCTGGCTTACCTGTAATTTCTCAATGCCTCGTCTTGCTTCATAAATATCATCAATAAAAATACTATGGTATAAACTATTTCTTTTTTTACTTTTTTAATGTTTATTTAATTTTGAGATGGAGAGAGAGACAGAGCACAAGTGGAGGAGGGGCAGACAGAGAGGGAGACACAGAACCTGAAGCAGGCTCCAGGCCCTGAGCTGTCAGCACAGAGCTGGGTGTGGGGCTTGAAATCATGAACCGCAAGATCATGACCTGAGCCAAAATCTGATGCTCAACCGAGTGAGCCACCCAGGCACCCCTGGTATAAACTATTTCTAAAGCTGAGTACCTGTGAGTACACCCATGCAATTACAACAACTTCTTCTGTAAGGCATTAAAGTTTCTGCAAAATGTTTCCTTGAAAATGGGATCCATGAAGCGACTGACACAACTATGATACTAAAGGTCTTTCAGTTTCTGGTTTGCTAGGGAGACAATGCTAACAGGCTGATTGTGGCATTAGAGATTCTTTCCTTCACTCACAAGTCCTTTCTTTCTTAATTCTCACTTTTTATCTATAATCAAGTACCCTTGGATTCAGGTTTAAAGCGTTCCAATGACCGCTCTACTAAGATTTTGTCACATAAACACTTATGCCCACTTGCAGACTCTTTACGGTCTCCCAGCTATCAGCTTCTTCCCTTAACTGTCCATCATTCAATAGTAAACCAATTAACCACTGTTAAGTTTTGTGGAATTCCAGGGTCTAGCTAAGTGAAGTCAAAGACATTTTTAATAGCCTTCTCCTCTCCTCTTTAGTAAATTCTTATATATGTTCTCCTTTCATGGAATTCAGAGAATAAGCGCTAATATATGTTTCCAGAGAATCACATAGAACTTACATTCTTATAGAATTCTTTGACAAAAATGAAGCCCAGGTAATATACAAAGGCAAGGAATACAGTGATAATTACATCTAAATAGTGGACATTTTGCATGTTCAATAGTGGAAAGATAAAATTAAAGCCGTCTGCAAATCTCCCTTGCACATCTGGTCCAACTTAACAATCACTGCTGCCCCACTTGCTAATTTAGTTCCTATTTCTTATCAAGGGGAGGATATGGTGCCTACATAGGGTAATGGCATGGTAAATTTTACATGGTCAGACTTACCGGTTTTCCTATTTGATAGGGTTCTGGGACCCAATTTCCACAGGCAGGGCTAGGGATTTCCTGCACCAACAAACAATTCTCAACACCAGCTTAGAGTCTTAAAATTTGACTCAATTCAGACACTATCTGTCCAGCGACAGCATCCTATTCCACAGGGTGAGGACTTAGCCCCACAAAACTGCTCCAAGCTACAACCTTCCGAGACCCCTCCCAACTCTCCCCCACCTCCACCCACTTCAGATGCCAGTCTCAAACCAACGTTGTTACCTGCACTTCCAGCCAAAGGGCTATAAATCACAGGTTCCCACAGCCTCTTCCTTGGGTTGATTAATTTGCTAGAAAGGTTCACAGAACTTAGGAAACTCAATTACTTACTTGATCACTGGTTTGTTATAAAAGGATAAAGCTCAGGAACCACCAGATGGAAGAGAAGAAGAGCTGTGAAGTATAAGGAAAGCACAGGGAGCTTCCATGCCCTCTCCAGGACCTCCACCAACTTGAAAGCACTCAGAACTCTCTCCTCGTGGGTTGTTATGGAGACTTCATTACACAAGCACGATTGATTAAATCATTGACCATTGGTGATGATTCAGCATTTAGCCCTGTTTCTTTCCTGTAAATCAGGGGGTTGGGACGGAAAGTCCCACCCCTTTGTTAGTGGTTAGTCCCACTGGCAACCAGCCCAGGTGCTTTCCAAAAGTTACTTCGTTAACATAAAGCCTGTTGTGGTGGAAAGGGGCTTGTTACTCATAACAAGCTACCGATTTCACCCTTTGGCTCTGAAGCATTTTCAGGAACTAAATACTATGACATAAGTTGTCCCTGTTGCCCTTATCAATCAGGAGATCCCAAGGGTTTGGGGAGCTGTGAGCCAGGACCTGTGGACAAAGATTGAATACATAAGAAGTATATTTGGGTCATGTGAATGACCAAATATATATTTTTACAAACCATGTTAAAAGCAAGACAATAGGCCCAAAATGGAGTCATTAATGCTAAACCCCACATCACCAAACTGAGACTTAATTGCACTTTCAGCTCTCCCAGAAATGGAATCTTAAACTAGTCAAATCAGGAATTACTTGATCAGCATTGGTGAAGTAATCTTCCTGGTAGAACCCTAAAGCAAGGTGACCTTGCCACAACCAAGTTTACTAGCACAACTTCCTTGTTCTCGCTCCCTTCTGCCTGTAGAAGTCTTTCATTATGCACAGCTCCTTGGAGCTCCTTTCGATCTGCTAGATTGGATGCTGCCCAATTCAGGAATTATTGAATAAAGCCAGTAAGATTTTTACTTTTTATTCAGTTGAATTCAGGGTTTTCTTAATAATCACAATATTGTAATTTGTAACCCAGATGTAATCATTGAGCTCTGAACATTTTTCTGAGCCTAATATCTCATCTTATTCTCAAGTTCTAGAAATGATACCTCCCAGGAGTCCTATGTCCTCTGAGAACTAAGATGTCTTGCTTCTTTTTGGTTTTTCCAGCAACTAGATCAGGGGTCTTAAAGTTCCACAGAAACCATCAAGAAACATCATGAGCATGACTAGCAAGATACGAGTGCTGGGGCTTACACGTTCTATATAAAAAGGACAGCTGCTTAGCTGTGACAGATTGTTGCCATATAGGAAAACTAAATCTGTTATTTTCTTATCTTCTAATTATTTCAAGGAAAACCCAATATCCATATTTTTCTGAGAAATTTCCCAAAGGTTTAAATGTTGGCAAATAATGTAATTATAACAACTTTGTTTGGTCCAAAACACACACACACACACACACACACACACACACACATCTCCATTTGCAAATTTAGGATTCGAGCTTCATCTCAAAAACCTCAGCTATCTGCTAAATGGGAATCTTTATATTAATAAAAGTATTAATAATAGCAAATCTTTCTTTGCAGAGATGTAGAGGTGTTTTCAAGTTAAAAAAGAAATGGACTCCCTTAAAAAGTGATTCAGAACGTTCTGGGGGGTGGCCAAGAGCCAAGTGTGCCTGTTAGGGAACCACACCACCTAGGTCTAAATCCTGGTTCTGCTACTTACTAGCCAAGGATGTTGGACAAGTTATTTAAGCCTTCTGTCCCACAGTTTCTTTGTTTTTGAAGTTGAGACCATTTTAGAAATAGTGCCTACCTCATAGTACTGTGAGAGTTAAATTAGCTAATTCTTTTGACTCTCTTAGACCAGTGACTGGCAAATACCAAATTTTATATGTATGTTTTTTTTTTCAAATAAATAAATGTCACATGAATGTATCGTCTCAGAAACATTTTTGTACAGAAAAGGGAGAATAAACCAGTTTAACCTCGGTTAAGCTGCCTGAGAAGTCCCACAGGGACCAGGTAAGAAATGTAAGTCTATAATCTGAAATCACTAGGTGAACATTTATGGTGTGAGGAAAACACCATGTCACAAGGAACTCCTGCAAGAGGAGTAGAATTATTCTGCTTTTTCTCCCCTTTCTAAAATAGTGGCTAGGATTGTTCAGAGAAAATTGGCCTATCAGCCAATAATTCCTTACTGCCAACCCAAGAAAAGTTTCTATAGCATGAGAGTGAATGGAATTATTTTGTTAAGGTGACCATTAAAAGAAACTAGAACTTTATTTAAATTAAGACAGGAATACGGGGCGCCTGGGTGGCTCAGTCGGTTGGGCGTCCGACTTCAGCTCAGGTCACGATCTCGCGGTCCGTGAGTTCGAGCCCCTCGTCAGGCTCTGGGCTGATGGCCCGGAGCCTGCTTCCAATTCTGTGTCTCCCTCTCTCTCTGCCCCTCCCCTGTTCATGCTCTGTCTCTCTCTGTCTCAAAAATAAATAAACATTAAAAAGTTTTTTTTTAAATTAAGACAGGAATACATTCATAAACAACGTTTTAACCTACTAATTCAGAAATAGTTGGTCTTTGGATCGATAAGACACTTGTGTCAATGAGTTAGGAGGAATAGAAATGATCTCCTTCCAATGTCTATTTGTATAGTCAATACAGTCACAGTGAAATACAAGCTATGTCAGAGATTAGAATCCATAGAAGACAGGAAGACCACTCATCACCGGTAACATCATGAGAAGTTGTTACATGGAAATGACTAATCCTTGTTGTCAATGTTCATTTTCCAGACTCATTCTTGATAGTATCAAGATGTGACATTTCCTAGGTAGCTTGAGGATAGAGATAATATCTGACTTTTATTGAGTAAGTGTTCTATGTTATTGAAAAGCATTTATTAAAAATTCATTTTACCATATGCAGTTGTTAGGATGTGGCTAAGACTTAATGGTTCTCAACTGGGGGTGATTTAGCCCCCAGGGGACATTTTTGTTGTCACAACTAAGTGGGGAGCTGCTACTAGCATCTAATGGGAAGAAACCAGGGACATGCCATGCATCCTATAACACACAGGACAACCTTCCAAACAAACTGCTGTGTGACTCCCAAGTGTCAATAGGGCTGAAAATCAGGCACGCTTAAGCAGAGTGCAGTGATGTGTAATAATCTAGCTTGGCCTAAATTAAGAAGCTAAAATTGTATTTTACTAGTGTTCTACTGCGTAACACCAATAATTCGGTGTTTGAACCATAGTATGAAACAACGAACACGATTTTCATTTCAGGAAAAACAGGTTTAAATCCTACCTCCTCCACTTATTAACTGTATGAGCTTAGAAAGCCCCTGTGCCTCAGGTTTCTCATCTGTAAAACAGAGATATTGGTAGTAGCTACTTCACAGAGTGATTGTGAGAAATAATAAGTTCTTATGTACAAACTAGAACAGGTCCTGGCCCTTAGGAAGCATTATATAAACATTAGCTAAAAATAAGTGATTGATGAATGAATAAAACAGATGTAAAATACCAACCCTCCTACAGACAATCCCACCTCTTTTAACCTTATTAGTGAAATCAGAAATAAGGCATTGAATTTAGTCTTAGCGAGGAGTATAATAGTTTTAGTCTTGCCACTGTTCTTCAGTTTTCATTGTATTTCAGTAGGACTCTTCTGTATCTATGTGTGTTTATCAAGTACACACTATTTACACAGCAGTAAGCAACACAAAGATTTGTAGCATAATGCCTAGGTCTTCCCCCTGATTCAGAAATTCATAATTATTGACACTTAAAATCTCTCTTATTTGGAGTATTTCAAGCATCTGTTTCTTACAACTGTGGTTGTAATTGAAGATAGGGTCAGACAACAAAATAACTATGTACAATTTTCTGATGTATCTGCAAAACCGTTTGTTTTTATTGGAAAGACTCTGAACTCTATAATGTACAGTAATATGTGTATGTTTTCCAAATTGGTTTTTATAAATCACTGGTTGTAGATATTTCCGAATACTGTCCCTTTTCTGAAGACTGAAATAAGAATCAATAAGTGTAGTGAAACATTCAACCATCATGATATTTTGGTAGAGTTGTGTTCTCTTTCATTGGGGGCTTTACATTCACTGGGAATAAAAAATCTGTTTACTCTGCTGGAGAAATTAGGCTCTAAAGAGATTGTTTCAGTTCTCTTTGTTTATGATGATTTGTTAGCTCTCGACTACAGAAATAATTTTGTTGTTTACATTAATCTATGGTGGCAGTATTAACTTCCCATCATACATAAATATAATTATTGATCATTACCAGCTGTAATTCAGTGTTAGAATTACAGATTTACATAATTGTGCTATTAAGTATAAACTTGAACTTCATATCTGGGGTCACAAATAACTGGAGGCAGTAGAAACAGAAAATTCTGATTATATGTCATTCATATTTTAATATACGCCGTTGCAATTTTGATCAGTGTTAATGTAAATATTTTTATGTACTTTACAGCAATGAGATGCTAATGGGTGGAAATTACAGCAATATTGATCTAGCTAATAAAATGTAATACATTAGTAAGAAAGGATATTTATTATAGCCTTCAACTATTACTATACATTATCTGCCTAAGGAACATGAGCTCCGTGACAGGCAAAGAAAGATTTTTGAACCAAACACTCTAAGCTTCTTCCCATTTTACAATCATGGTTTTTCTGCTCTGCATCTTTTAAACTGATGTGGATCCAAAAAGGGCAAGTCGACTTCTATAACATTCAAATTATCTCCCTTGATATATTTAGTACATGGAAAACACTCTATGATAATCAACAAAGTTGACTTGTCTAGAAATATTCTTTAAGATGCTACATATGTCTGTATTGTTTAAGTCTCAATAAATGTGCTGTAAATAAACTACGCAGTAAAGCCTAAATTCTAATCTTAGAAATTCTATGAGCTAAAATGCTCCACAAAAACCAATACTTGCAACCAGAATTGCAAATGAAGCAATTTGGGATATAACATCAAAAACTGAATAGACTTCTAACTTTTTAACACTAAATTGAGACTTATATTTTGAAGCTATCTTTTTTGGATTCATAAAATCAAAATTGGAAAGGATTTTAAATATTAACTAAGCTACTTTTGTTTTCATCTGCTAATTCCTGTATTTCATTGAATTGTATGAGAGTGCCTTTTTTGCGCGTCAAAATTGATCAAATAGCAATTTCATATGGTCCGTCCCAATTACATATCCATCTACCCATCTATTTCTCTGTCTCCTGTCAGTCCATCTATCTACGTACCTACATCAGTCTATATTTCTAAGTGTTTTTCTCGAAGTAGAGATAATACATGCTCAGGTACAAAATTCCAAAACACACCAAAGGTGAAAATAAAACACAAAATTGTGAGATGCCTCGGTGGCTCGGTCAGTTAAGTGTCAGACTCTTGATTTCAGCTCAGGTCACGATATCAGGGTTCGTGGGACTGACCCCCGCATCGGGCTCTGTGCTGACAATGTGGAGCCTGCTTGGGATCCTCTCTCCCTCTCTCTCTGCCCTTCCCCTGCTCAAGCTCCCTCTCTCTCAAAATAAACTTAAAAAATAAAACAAGATTAATTTTTTCCATTTTTCTCTTACTCTTAGTTCTTTTGCCCTAATTCAATTTTTTAATTATAATTTATTTGTATAAATGGTGCATACAAATGGCTGTTATTCTGCACTTTGCTTTTTTTTATCACCTTTTAAATACTTTTTAAGTTGTGGTTACATAACATAAAATTGCCATCTTAACCATTTTTAAGTGTACAGTGTGATAATGTTGAGTATATTCACATTGTTGTGCAATCTCTAGAATTCTTTTCATCTTGAAAAACTGAAACTCTATACTTACTAAACAATTTCCTATTCCTCCCTACCTACAGTCTCTGGAAACCACCATTCTACTTTCTCTCTCTATGAATTTGACTATTCTAGGTACCTCATATATGTGGAATCACAGAGCATTTGTCTCTTTGTGGTTGTCTTTTTTCGCTTAGCATAACATCCTCAGAGTTCATCTATAGTGTAGCATATGTCAGAATTTCCTTCCTTTTTATGGTTGAGTAATATTCTATTGCATGCATATATCACATTTTGTTGGTCCGTTATCCACCCATGAACACTTGGGTTGCTTCCACCTTTTGGTTATTTTGAATGATGCTGCCATGAGCAGTACAAATATCTCTTTGACACCTGCTTTCAATTCTTTGGCCATATACCTAAAAGTGGAGTTGCTGGATCATAAGATAAATTCTATTTTTCAATTTTTGGAGGAAGAGCCACATTGTTTCCCACAGTGGTTGCATCATTTAACATTAACACCAACAGTGCACAATCATTCCATATGCTCCACCAACCTCACCAAAACTTGGTACTTTCTGTTTTGTTTTGGTTTGCTTTGGTTTGGTTTTTGATAATAATCATCCTACCGGGTATGAGATGGTATCTCATTATGGTTTTGGTTTGCATTTCTGTAATGATTAGTACTATTGATTGTATTTTTTTATTTATTTATTTATTTTTGGGACAGAGAGAGACAGAGCATGAACGGGGGAGGGGCAGAGAGAGACGGAGACACAGAATCGGAAACAGGCTCCAGGCTCCGAGCCATCAGCCCAGAGCCTGACGCGGGGCTCGAACTCACGGACCGCGAGATCGTGACCTGGCTGAAGTCGGACGCTTAACCGACCGCGCCACCCAGGCGCCCCTATTGATTGTATTTTCATATGCTTTTTAGCTATTTGTATATCTTCTTTGGAGAGATATCTGCTCAAGCCTTTTGCCCATTTTTAATTGAGGTTTTTGTTTGTTTTGGTTTTTGCTATTGTTGAGCCTTATTAGTTCTCTATATACTTTGAATATTAATTCCTTATCAAGTATATGAGTTGCAAATATTTTCTCCCATCCCATAGGTTACCTTTTGCTGTGTTGGTTATGTCTTTTGATGTATAACATTTTTAATTTTCATAGATAATTTATCTATTTTTACTTTTGTAACTGTGCTTTGGTATAACATCCAAGAAATCCAATATCATAGAGCTTTTCCCCATGTTCTATTCTGAGTTTTATAGTTTTAGTTCTTACATTTAAGTCTTTGATTCATTTGAGTTAATTCTTGCATGTAGTATAAGGTAAAAATCCAACTTCATTCTTTTGCATGTGGATATCCAGTTTTCCCAATATCATTTGTTAAAAAGATGGTCCTCTCTCCTTTGAATGCCTTGGCACTTCTTTAAAAAGTCACTTGACCATATATGCAAAGGTTTATTTCTGGGCTTGAAATTTTATTCCATTGGTCTGTATGTCTATCTTTATGGCCATACCATACTGTTTTTTATTATCATAGCTTAGCAATAAGTTTTGGAATCAGGAAGTTTGAGACTTCCAAATTTGTTCAAGATTATTTTGGCTATCCAGGACCCTTTGAGATTCCATATACATATTAGAATGGATTTTTCTATTTCTGCAAAAAATGCCTTTGGGATTTTTATAGAGATTTCATGAAGTCTGTATATCATTTTGGATAATGTTGAAATTTTAATATTAAATCTCCTGAAACATGAATATGGAATGTCTTCTCATTTATTTATTTCAGCAGTATATTTTATAATATTCAATAAACAAATATTGGTGTCCTGGCTAAGTTTATTCCTAAGTATTTTATTCTTTTTGATGCTCTTAAAGGTAAAATTATTTTCTTTTCAAATTGTTTATTGTTAGCGTATAGAAATGCAACTGCTTTTCAACTGCTGCAGCCACTCTGGAAAACAGTACGGAAGTTCCTCAAAACATTAAAAATAGAAATACCCTACAACCCAGAAATTGCACTACTCGGTATTTACCCAAGGGATACAGGGGTGCTGTTTTGAAGGGGCACATGCACCCCAATGTTTATAGCAGCACTATCAACAGCAGCCAAAGTATGGAAAGAGCCCAAATGTCCATCAATGGATGAATGGATAAAGAAGATGTGGTATATATATACAATGGAGTATTACTCCACAATGAAAAAGAATGAAATCTTGCCATTTGCAACTACATGGATGGAACTAGAGGGTATTAGGCTAAGTGAAATCAGTCAGAGAAAGACAAATATATGACTTCACTCATATGAGGACTTTAAGACACAGAACAGATGAACACAAGGGAAGGGAAACAAAAATAATATAAAAACAGGGAGGGGGAAAAACATAAGAGATCCTCAAATATAGAAAACAACAGAGGGTTGCTGAAGGGGGTGTGGGAGGGGGGATGGGCTAAATGGGTGAGGGGTATTAAAGAATCTACTCCTGAAATCATTGTTGCACCATATCCTAACTTGGATGTAAATTAAAAAATAAATAATTAGTAAAAAAATTTAAAAAGTGCAACTGCTTTTTATGTGTTGATTTGTATCCAGTAACTTAACATTATTTTTTTCTGATTTCTAACAGGTTTGTGTATTCATATGTGGAATCTTTAATGTTTTGTAAATATAAGATCTCTAACAAAGACAATTTTACTTCTTCCTTTCCAGTTTGGATAGCTTTTATTTTTTCTTGCCTAATTTCTCTAGCCCATATTTCTACTATTATGTTAAAAGAAGTGGTGAAAGTGAGCATCCTTGCCTTGTTCCTGACCTTGGGAAAGTTTTGTCTTTTACCATTGAATATGATGTTAGTTGTGGAATTTTGATATTGATTTTTACTAAACTGATGTAGTTTCCTTCTGTGTCTTGTTTGTTGGGTGTTTTTCTTCATACAAGGGCATTGTATTTTGTCAAATGCTTTTTCTCCATCAATAGAGATGATCACGTTACATTTTTGCCTTCATTCTGTTAATACAGTGTATTACATTGATTTCTATACGTCAAACCATTTTGCATTATAGGAATACATTCCACTTGGTATGTACTAAAAGTATGTATAATACTTTTAGTATACTGCTGAATATTGATTGATAAGATTTTGTTGAACATTTTTGCATATTAATCAAAAATACTGGTCTTCAGTTTTGTTTTCCAGTAGTTTCTTTGTCTGGCTTAGTATCAATCAGAGTAATGCTGACCTCACTGAATAAGTTTGTGTTTCCCTCTCTTCAAATTTTTGGAAGAGTTTGAGGAGGATTGATGTTAACTCTTCTTCAAATGTTTGACAGAGAAATTAATTAATTAATATTTGATAGACTCCATCAGTGAAACCATCTAGTCTTGGGCTTTCTTTGTTAGGTTTCTATACCTGATTCAGTCTTTTATCTTTTTTTAGGTCCATTCAGATTTTCTATTTATTCATAATACACTCTTAGTATGCCTTTTTTTTCATTAACTTAATGATATGCTTAAGTAAATTCATCAAAAATGTATACACAAATCACTTTGTTCTTTTTGATAGCTACACAGAATGCCACATTTTTAACTATAATTTACTACTCTAAACCAATTTCTTAAGTCCTCTTTCATTGGCCTTTAAATTCATTTTTTTTTAGTAAGGTTGATCGAGATATAATTTACATGCAATAAAATTCATTCTCCTTAAGCATAAAGTTTAATAAATTTTCACAGATAATACACAATTGTGTGATCATGTCCACAATCAAGATATAGAACATTTTCAATGCCCCCAAAAGTTCCCTTGTGCCCTTTTTTAGTTGTTTTCTTCCCCTAGGGAACCACCGATAATGTTTTCTGTTCCTATAGTATTACCTTTTCCATAGAGCCACATAAATAGATCCCAGACTTTTATGTTTGTTTCTTTACATTTAGCAAAAAATGTTTTTACAAGATTCTGTTATGACGTTTCATGCATTTCACTCCTTTTCATTGATGAGTCGTTCCATTTTATGAATGTGCCACAGTTTGTTTATCCTGATAGGCATTCAGCTTGTTTCCAGGTTTGGTCAATGATAAATAAAGGTCTTATGAAAATTCACATATAGTTTCTTGTGTGGACAAGAGTTTTCATTTTTTTCTGGAACTGGGTTACAGGATCATAGTTAACTGCATGTTTAACCATATTAGAAATTAATTTTTCTCCAAACTACTGGCATTCTCATTAGCAACATGTGAGATACCCTGTTCCTCTACATGCTCACCAGTTTCGGGCATGTCTTTAAAAAATTTTTTTGAGCCACTCATGAGTGTTAAATTATTGTGGTTTTAATTTGCATTTCCATAATTATTTTCCATTGGCATATCTTTTGTTATAAAAGTACCTGCTCAAGTTTTTGCTCATTTTTAAATATAGCTTTTACTTTCTAAATATTGAGTTGTAAAATTTTTCTGTATTAAACATGCTAATCCTTGTTCAGAAATGTTTTGTGGAAACACATTCATCATGTCAATGACTTGCCTTATATTTTCTTAGTAGTGGCTTTCAAAAAGAAAAATTTATTTTATTTTGATAAAGGCCAACTTTTCATTTTTTTCTTTTATGGCTTGTGCCTTTTGTGCCCTGTATATAAGATCTTTGCCTAATTCAAGATGCAACCATTTTATTGCATGTTTTCTTCTGGAAATGTTATAGTCTTATCTCTTATATTTAAGTCTAGGGTTCACTTTTAGTTACTTTTATATGGTATGAGGTAAGAATTAGGCAAAAAGAGATAAAAGGCGTCCAAATGGGAAAGGAAAAAGCAAAATTTTCTCTGTTTGTAGACGACATGATCTTATATATTAAAAAAAAGGACAAAAACCTAAAACTTCACACACAAAAAGAAAAAAAAGAAGCTATTAGCACTAATAAATAAATTGTACATTTGCAGGATTCAAAATCAACTTACAAAAAGTCAGTTGCATCTGTATGAGCTAACAACAAACTATCCAAAAAAGAAATGTGGAAAACAACTCAGACTCCAGGACCAATGCAAGTTTATTTTGGGAGACAAAGTGCGCTGAAACTAAGGACCACCTTTTCTATTCTTAGTCTTTTAGCTTTCATAAAATGTGTATTTGGGATTAAGCAAGGAGGACATGACATCAAAACAAATTATTCTTAGTAAAATGGAAAATCAGACCCGGACAAGTCACACCGAAGGTTTTTCAGTTTTAACCTTATTTACTTGCTATGTGAATTACTGTGTCCTTTGCATTTAAAGTTTCCTCATTTGTGAAAGGGAATAATGGTGTAGACCTCTTCACAAGATCACTGTGTCACTTAACTAATTAATACTGTAATTATAAAGTACTTAGAAAATATAATGTACTACACAAATGCCAAGTGTTGTTATTGGAATCATTTGAGTGCTCAGCTCATCTAGATTTACTACTTTAGCAAGGCAAATAATTCTAAACACTAGGAAGGCCTCAACCATACATACTAATTAATCTAATTTAAACATTTATTATGTACTGTAAATATGCCTTGTTAAAATATGCATTTTAGTGAAGGCTACCATTAAAATCATCCTTCAGAAATTGAGTTGCTCGAGGTCTGCATAAAATGAATGCTGTTTTGGCCTTTCTCAGTTACAGATTACATCACATATATCTCAAAAATAATTTTGTTGTTGATTTATTTGTTTATTTGATTGAGTGATGATTGTCAGGGATTCAGCTACTATTAACTTTTTTGAGTGAGAATAAAAGGAGGTAAATTAGCACACTCTCTTTGTCTCTGTAGGGCAACATTTGAAAAGAGACAATATATTTTTGACTGCCATGCTATTATTATTTTGGTCTAATATCCATTAGGGGACCTGTTGTGAAAAGGAAATGCCCAAGAGTGGAAGATGGGAACATGCTGTGTGCTTTGAGGGAAAACTTGATTTTGGCAGCGAGAGCCACATTATCTCTATAGGTTTCATCCGTAGGTCCCAGAGTTGATAGAACATTAGCAAAGCTGAATAGAATCTATGTGAGGATCCTTGGTGCCACAGTATATCAAAAGGCGAAACACAATGACTAATTCTCCGTGTAGAACAAAGAGATTCTGTGAGGGATGTTTTTTACTTAAATGAATCCACTGTTTAAAAAAATAATAATAACATGTTCCAAGTAGCAGCATTTTACTCGCTGCAGTCAAAAGTTGAATTCTGTATTTAGTTTTGGAGGGTTTTTTTGTTCTTTGTTATTGTTTGATTTTTTTTTTATTCTGAAAAATACAAGCTAGCTGGTCAGTTGGATCAATACCTGAACATTTTTCTCCATAGAACTTAAAATAGAATTGCTATTGCTGAGTGTAAAATAAACTCCCCTCTGTGGGATACTATCTCCCCATCCTTGTAAGGGTCCTCCTCCTGTCAGCGACCTGAAGATACATATCAACAACTGTAAAATGATAATACTAATAAATATAAAAAGATATAACTGGAGGCTTCCCTGACTTCTTTCATACGCACAATTACCATCAATGAAAATTTTATTAAACCTCCAATGACTCTACATTTCCTAATGCAGATTATTAAACAGGTGCCCACAAGTTTTTTCCACTGAAAACTATAAATAGACCAATACATGAAGCCGTCTCTCCACCTACTGACTTTTCTAGCAAATACTGTCCTGTCACAAAACAGTGTACTTTCACCAACGGCCACCCACTGGAAATGGCCACCCCTCTAGAGCCATAAAGTGGACTTAACAACTACAAGCATCAGAGTACACATCAGGAAAGCAAACTTCAGAAAACGAAACTGTGATCTTATTCACCTCTTTGTCTCTTTGTTGCCAGACCCATCATCAGGTAATTTCCAGTCTCTGAATCGTCCCAGCAAAAGAAAAGCAAACTGTGTCACCATTTTGATTTACATGTAAAATGTATTTTTGAGATTAAAAGGCAATGTACTGGAAAATGTATTACAAAGAAAAATTACATTTTAGGGAAATTAATTGTGGTTCCTAAGTAATAGAATGAGCATACTGATGTAATTCCCTTTGGAATATTTCATAGTCATGGTGAAAATAAAATATTCTGAAACAAACTTACATTTGTCTTCCTCTTTCCAGTTCCTCCCTATCACATTTATCTTCACGTTTAAAAAACCAAGCATATGTTAAAAGAAATTGCTCTTGAAACATTAAAATATGTATAAACTATGGTCGCACATGCATTTTTAAATAAATTTTAAACCTTAATTGCAAGAGTAAGAACGTTAAGGGTCGCCTGGGTGGCTCAGTCAGTTAAGCGTCTGACTTCGACTCAGGTCACGATCTTGCGGTCCGTGAGTTCGAGCCCCGCGTCGGGCTCTGGGCTGATGGCTCAGAGCCTGGAGCCTGCTTCCGATTCTGTGTCTCCCTCTCTCTCTGCCCCTCCCCCGTTCATGCTCTGTCTCTCTCTGTCTCAAAAATAAATAAACGTTAAAAAAAATTAAAAAAAGAGTAAGAACATTAATTATGAATGTAGTTAAGTCCTGAAATCACTAGATTTTATTTTTACATTTTATTCACTTTTTAAACACAAACTTACATACTAGCCTCCCAGACAGCTTCATCTTGTTCAAAGGGTCCCTTATCAGACTTACCAGACAAGTTTTCAGTCTTATACAAGGATACATTAAACTGTGTTTTTAGCAACCTGACTTCTCCACTGATAACCTTGAAACTTTTAAAATAAGTAACATCTGAGTCATCCAAGGGAGCATTTATCATTAAAGTCAACTTCTAATTTGATACATATTTTTAAGTAAAGAGCAGCAATTACCATTCAATAATACGAATAGAATTGTATTACTCTCTCTCTCTTTTGCTCTATTTTATTTCTATTACAATGGCCTATTATTTCTGATAAGGATTTGAGTGTTGCTATATAATGATAGTTTAATTTAAAATTTACCTGTGAGAGGGGTGCCTTGGTGGCTCAGTCAGCTAAGAGCCTAACTTTTGGTTTTGGTTCAGGTCATGACCTCATTGTTTGTGGAATCAAGCCCCAGGCTCAGGCTCTGTGCTGACAGTTGCTGGGCCTGCTTGGGATCCTGTGTCTCCCTCTTTCTCTGCCCCTCCCACCACTTGCTTTCTATCTCTCTCTCACAATATCAATAAATAAATATTTAAAAAATTGTCTATGAGCTGAGAAAATATATAAGAAATCCAGTGTTAAAAAAAAAAGCCAAAAACTCATGTCACGTAAAGTGTTGTTTGAAATTTTAGCTGTTTGACAAAACACAAGTCTGAGCATAGATTGGTTGAGATAAATAGGAGGGTCCTGAGGAGGTCATGAGGTCTCATAATTTGCCTCCATTTGTCTTCAAGGCACAGTATTCTTTACCTGAAGTCTTTACTCACCTAGGGAAGACTTCTATTTTCTTATATTTTTAATCCCGTTTCCCAATTAAACAAGGATAAACTGGGTTATTTTTCAAAGAGTGTGTTGATTGAGCTCTTTAAAACATTCCTTCTAGAGTGACTCAGCTGAGACTTATTTGGTACCAGACTTGCGAATGCCACAGAATGATTACAGCAAGGACTTAACCGACACTGATGGGCAGGGTACTCTCAAGCAGAGAGACAGAAATGCTTGTGTTTGGTTGCTTACGTTGCTTGCTAGTGGTTCCATAGGATTTGGAAGGGAGCCTAAGGCCAGTCTAACTGAAGCTTTTCAGCATCTCCAGCTGGAGTGGAGAACTGATTTTCATCTTTCAAGGACTTCTCCCATTTAGTCTACTGTTTCTCAAGCAACATACACCATTCACTCCCAACCCCACCCGCTCTCCCTGGGCCAGCTAACCTCCAATTGCCCAAAATGGAGACACTTGTGCTGTCTCTGAAGCTGACAGCAAAGTATCCTTCCTCCCCTCTTCAGGAGCTCTGATATCTTGGCAGGCACACTCACATTTTGATTTCTGTTACGTTTCTCCCCCCCACACACAAATTTTATCATTAGTGAGTCCTATTTATTAACAAAGGTATTACTATACAGACATTGCATTCTACTCTCCTACTCACAACCCTTGACAAATAAAATATATAGTAAAACTTTGTAGGAGTAAGATTTTATTCTCTGTACTGAAATTGAAACAATTAGAGAAGGCCAAACCTATGGGCAGATAGGTAGGTACTCAAAACATCGGCATGAAAAAGAACATTCTAGTGGTGCCTGGGTGGCTCAGTGAGTTAAGTGTCCAACTCTTGATCTCAGTTCAGGTCATGATCTCGCCGTTTGTGGATTCGAGCCCCGCATCTGACTCTGTAGCTGACAACGCAGAGCCTGCTTGGGATTCTGTCTCTTCCTCTCACTGTCCCTCGCCACCTCACTCGCTGTCTCTCTGTCTCTCTCTCTCAGAAATAAATAAATTAATTTAAAAAAAAGAAAAGGAAAAGAGCATTCTATTGTGACAGTTCTATAGTGACAGTTTGGACACTAAGATCCAATCCTGCTTTTGATTTCTGGCACATTGCCAGTGCAGCCAGAAACCAGCTGATGCTGGAGAATGATGCTTCATTTCTCTAGGCCATTTCTAGAGCTGGTCCACACTACTCCTAATTATCTCTACCTCTAAAAATTTCAGAACGGAGGGACACCTGGCTGGCTTGGTCACTAGCGCATGGGACTCTTGCTCTCAGGGTCGTGAGTTCAAGCCCCACATTGGGTGTTGAGCCTGCTTTAAATACATAAATAAAGTTTTCAAAAAATAAAATAATAAAAATTTCAGGAAGGAGCATGGCAGTTCCTGTCACAGAAGTAAAGGCAACGTGTGAAAGTGGGCTGGAAAGGGAGGACGGCTGAAGATGAAAGAGGTCTCAACCTTCTGGAAATTCACTTCTTGAAATTAAGGCAATAATATACTGTGCATAGCATTATCGCTCTTCAAAAGTGAATGTTGTAAAACTATAAGGAAGGGCAGTCAGACGAATGGCTTCCCTTTATCTTTTACACAGAGTCAACTACAAACATTAAATACTGAACATAACTTTGATTTCTCAAGAGTACTTAGAAGCCTGTGAAAAGCATGGAAGGAATGCCAAAATGTCCTTGGGCAAACTACCTGTTAGACTACTAACACAATCTAATGCTACTTAAGATGCAACCAACTCTTAAATTTCAAGGGTATGTTTTTCCTCCAGGCACGTATTTTGTAAAGGGGAGATAGTGCTGCCTTTTGTACTGCCTTCGCTTTGACTGTGTAGCCCTGCCTTTCTGAATGAAAAGTTTTAAGGTTTAAAAATGTCTTGCATGCGTTCCTGTAAAACCTACCAGATCTCATTTGTTACTCTTTCTCCAAAAATCAGTAGGAATGATTATAGTTACCCCTCACGCAAGTCAAGAGCTGTAAGTTTTATAGGATCAGTCAGGTCCATTGTCGTAACAAGTGAAGTAAATTGTTTTTAGAGCTTTTCTCCAACTTTCTACTGGTGTGCTTTCTAGCCTATGTAAAGCATCACGAGACCTCATGTGAATGATTTATACTGTTTAAATCAGGTTCTTCCAGAGTAATGAAAAATATCGGAGTAATAATAACAACAGGAGTAATAATAAATAATGTCATTTTGCGTTTCTTTACAATATGCTAATTCAATTAAAGTCTTGTTTCATCCTCCAACATCCTGTGTATTATTATTATCATCCTGATTTTGTTTCCAGCTTTATTGGGATATAATTGCATACAACACTGTATAACTTTAAGGTGTACAGCATGATGATCTAAGTTTGTATTGCAAAATGATTACCACAACAACTTTTGTTCGCACATCCATCACCTCACAGTTAAAATTTTTTCTTGTGATGAGAACAATTTAAAGTCTATTCTCTTAGCAACTTTCAAGTATATGACAGAGTATTATTAATTATAGTTACTCTGCTGCACATTATGTCTCCAGGACGTATTTATAATATGACTGGAAGTTTGCGCCTTTTGACCCTCTTCACCCATTTCCCCCACCTCCACATCTGGAATGTAACAATCTGTTCTCTGTTTCTGTATGTTTTTGTTTTTTGTTTGTTTATTTATTTTAGACTCCATATATAAATGAGATTGTATGGTATTTGTCTCTCTCTGACTTATTTCACTTAGCATAATGCGCTCAAGTTTCATCCATGTTGTTGCAAATGGCAGGAGTTTCTCCTTTGTATGGCTGAATAATATTCCATTGTGTATATATGCCACATTTTCTATCTCCATTCATCTTTCAGTAGGCACTTAGGTTGTTTCCTTATCTTGGCTAATATAAATAATGCTGCAATGAATATGAAGATACAGATATGTCTTTGAGAAAGTGACTTAATGTCCTTTGGAAATACACCCTGAAGTGGGATTTCTGAATCATATAGTAGTTCCATTTTTTATTTTTTTTAACGTTTATTTATTTTTGAGACAGAGAGAGACACAGCATGAACGGGGGAGGGGCAGAGAGAGAGGGAGACACAGAATTGGAAGCAGGCTCCAGGCTCTGAGCCATCAGCCCAGAGCCCGACGTGGGGCTCGAACTCGCGGACCGCGAGATCGTGACCTGAGCTGAAGTCGGACGCTTAACCGACTGAGCCAACCAGGCGCCCCCCATTTTTAATTTTTTGAGGAAGTTCCATACTGTTCTTCATAGTGGCTGTACCAACTTACATTTCCACCAATGATATACAAGGTATGTCTTTTCTCCACATTCTTGGCAATACATGTTATCTCTTGTCATCTTGACAACAGCCATTTTAACAGGTGTAAGGTAATAGCTTGTTGTGCTTTTGATTCACATTTTCCTGATTATTAATGACATTGAACACTTTTTCATGTACCTATTAGCAAATAATATCTTCCTTGGAAAAAATATCTATTCAGGTCCTTTGCCCATTTAAAACTTTATTAAATTTATTAATTTTTGAGAGAAAGAAACAGAGCATGAGCAAGGGAGGAACAGAGAGAGAGGGAGACACAGAATCGAAAGCAGGTTCCAGGCTGTAAGCTGTTAGCCCAGAGCCTGACATTGGGCTGGAACTCATGAACTGTGAGATCATGAACTAGCCAAAGTCAGATGCTTAACCAATGAGCCATCCGGGTGCTCCTGCCCATTTTTAAATGGGGCTGTTTTTGTTTTTGTTTTATTATTGAGGTATATATCTTCTTTATATATTTTGGGTATCAATCCTTTGCCAGATATATGGTTTGAATCTAGATTTTAGATGAGTCTAGCTTTACAAAATACTTGACTTGTTATGAGATTGTGAAATAGATTCATTATAAATTACTAGATGAAACAAAAGACACAAAAGGCAAACTTCTCTATATATTCTTGCTTTTAGAACTCTCCCAAAAGCCTATTGATACAGGAAATATATGCAAATGTTGTTCATGCAATAAGACAAACTATGTCTAAAGGAGATTTTGTTTTCATTTCAGCAAGTTTGGCTAAGGGACCTATGTGTCAAACATATTAGGAAATATGAAGTAAAATCCTGTTGAACTAAAGAAACAAAGGGAAAGTATACAGATTTCTCAGAACTAATACTGGTAAAATAGACTGAGTAATTAATATTGGTATGAACATCCATTAATCCTGAAATGTTTAGCTGGAATGTTATTTAGTAAGAATCTAGTCACTTTTTTAAGTCATAAGCATGAACATTTAAAAATCTTGTCTTATACACTTTGCCAAAGAAGACATCTGAACAGATACATGAAAAGATGCTCAACATCACTCATCATCAGGGAGACACAAATCTCAGAACCACAATGAAATACTAACTCACACTTGTCAGAATGGCTAAAATTAACAACACAAGAAACAACAAGTGTTGGCAAGGATGTGGAGAAAGGGGATCCCTCTTGCACTGTTGGTAGAAATGCAAACTGGTGAGTCACTCTGGAGAACAGAATAGGGGTTCTTCAAAACGTTAAAAATAGAACTACCCTACAGTCCAGAAATTGCACTACTAGGTATTTACCCAAAGGATACAAAACTACAGATTCAAAGGGGTACATGCACCCCTTATGTGTGTGTGTGTGCAAACATATATATAATGGAATATTACCCAGCCATCAAAAAGAATAAAATCTTGCCATTTGCAATGACATGGATGGAGCTAGAGTATATTATGCTAAGTTAAATAAAGTCAGAGAAAAATGTCATAGGATTTCGTTCATATATAAATTTAAGAAACAAAACAAATAAGCATATGAGGGGGTGGGAGAGAGAAAGAGAAACAAATGATGAGAGATTCTTAAAAATAGAGAATACACTGAGGGTTGATGGAGGGAGGTGGGCAGGGAATGGGGTAGATGAGTGATGGGTAGTAAGGAGGGCACTGGTTACAATGAGCATTGGGTATTGTATGGAAGTGATAAATCACTGAATTCTCTTCCTGAAACCAATATTGTACTCTATGCTAGAGTTTATTTTTTTAATGTTTATTTATTCATTTTTTTTTTGAAAGAGAGAGAGACAGAGTGTGAATGGGGAGGGTCAGAGAGAGAGTGAGACACACAGTCTGAAGCCAGCTCCAGGCTCTGAGCTGTCAGCACAGAGTCCAATGTGGGGCTTGAACCCACAGACTGTGAGATCATGACCTGAACCAAAGTCGGATGCTCAACTGACTGGGCAACCCAGGCACCCCAGTGTATGCTAGAATTTAAATAAAATTTTGAAAAAGTTACAAAAATGATAGAAAATTCAGAACAATTTACCTACTTTCCTACATTATAGGGAAACAAATTTAACTTGGGGAAAGTTTTGAGGGAAAAAAAAAAAGACTGTCCTACAAATCCTCAGTGGTTAATAGGCTATGCTTCAGGAATGCTTTCTTTATTTTGTTAGAAAATCGATGTCCAAGAATGGTGGAAATATATAATGAAGGAGTGGTCCATTAGAATAACTAGTAGATAAGCATAAAACAAGAATATAATCTCATTCTATCCAATCCTAAAAAAAAAAAAAAATCAAGTTTCCACAAAATTTCTACACCAACTACTTCTAAATTGGATTAAATAGGTCATAGTAAAGATTTTTTTTGCCTTTAATTCTAATAATCACTTTGTGTAATAGGTATAAGGGCTACTGGTTTTTCTTTTCCTAAATACTTGAGGTCTGAAAGGAGAACATGGCTAAGGGGAAAATTGATCCTTTCTGCCCATATTTAGGCCCTGGGTGTCCACATTTAACCCCCAAACAAACAAGAGAACTCAAGCTTTGTCCACTCTAGCCATTCTCACCTAATATTTTGATAAAAATAAGCAAAAAAATAGCCTTCTTCCTCTGGAGACCCACTGAAGAGACAGCTCTAAAGCTCTCCCTCCACCATCCCTTTGTCCTCCCCCAGATTAAAGATTTCTTTGTGCTAGTCCCCAAGCAAAATGACTCAGAGACTATGAACATCATGCAAGATCAGTGCCTGCCAGCGTGTGCCCTTGATGCCGCCTTAAGCTTGCCTCTTGAAACGTGAGTCATACCAGAATCCTTTTTCCACTTCTTCATTTAAACTAACTAGTTGAAAAATGATGTGATCCAGGAAGAAACCTGATTTGAAAAAGTAAGTAAACACTTGAGTACATAATACCGTGTACAGAAATATAAATAAACAAAACTATAGTAAGAGACAACCCACACTGCTGTATTTCAGGTCCTCATGGTGCCTTGTTTTCCAGTAACATGAAGTTATGTTCTCTACTCTCTTTCTTTCTTACTTTTGTTGCCTTGTCACACTTTGAGGGTGGCACTTAAAAACTTTTTTTTTTTAAAGAAAGCAAAAGGAATTTCCACACTTTTGCACTCAATGGTAATTCTAACATTAAGTCCATATTTAGCACAGCTGTTCACATTCCATGAAATAGTTTCCCTTCTGATAGGAAAATGCGTTTTAAGCCTATGTTTGTCAGATGTTTAGATGTGTAACTCAGAACTCAAAAGATTTAAAGATGCAAAAGCAGAAATAGCTCATAGTGAAAGATAGAGTCACAAAAAATGTATACCGTAGAAAAGTAGCATGAAACTTTCTATTTAAACCTTTAGAAAGGAAACATCTAGACGTCTGTATTAGGAGAATTATAATTAACAAAGCATTCCTTTCAAGTTTTAATTGTTGGCCACTTAAAAGAATTTGAGCTTACAAATTAAAAGTAAAAAAAAAATGGACAGATTCTAAGTAGATGCTTCATAAGCGAGCCTACGTTCATCTTTATAAAACACGAATATAATACTATTTACTACTTCAGCAGTAATTTCCATATAGAATTATACATTGCTAAATCCAGTAATCAGAGGGTTTTGTTTTGTTTTGTTACGCATTAAGCACAAAACATAGGATTATGTAGAATTGAAAACATCTGGATACACATCATTATTACTTATAGAAAGTTAAATTAATATTTTATACTAATATAAACAAAATAATACACAACATCTTTCATTATTAGTGCACCCAATATTTATAATTTTGTCAGCAAAACAAAACCCAATTATAAGATTCAGAAATTTTCTGAATCTATTTTCTGTAAGATTATCCTAAAAGCACTGAAGCAGTAGATTTAAGACTTAAAATTTAGAATCGGAACTTATTGCATGGATCATCCATATCACTCAGCTACAAAACAGAAATTGTTTCTTCTATCTTTGTAGTCCTCATATTGTGTATTGTTGTACAAAAACTTAACTCTCCAAAATATTTGTGAAATTAAATAGTTCTCTATTAATATCACATTTTATGCTTGATAGTTTCTTATCCAATATCCAAAAGATTTTTAAATTGGGCTCAGGTGTTTTCATTGGGGTGCTTCTTTTCCACAAATAGCATGGCTATCCTTCAATTTTTTGAGAGAAAACATTGTTAAAGACAACAAAACTACACGCCACATCCATTAGAGAAGGTTTCTGTGTAACAACTTAAAGTGTAAATATCTAAAACAATTTGTCTACCTATTCCAGATAACAATGGCTTCATTTGAAGAGGATACATACAAACCATTTTTACAAGATAAGGTTATAATGAAGAAAACAGTTGAGGCTTTTGTTGATAGATTTCCGTGGCAGGTACAAATAGTGAATACTTAATGAGAGCAACAAATAAAATTTAATCAAAATTCTAGAGACTCACAAGCTTGAAGCTATTTTGTCAAACTTATTATCCTGGCTCCTTCTAACCAATGTATACTCGAGGGACACTGCCACATAGCAGATTTCTCAAACAGGCCATTTGCTCACTCTAACCAGGTGTCCACTCAAAACTTAATTTTCGTTACCTAACATGGTGATATGTATTATTCCCCCCCACCCTTGGACTCTGTTTTGCTCTCAGTAGCTGGGATTATCTTCCTCACATACCATTTGCAATACATCGTTCTCTATGTAGGGAATATATCCCCTTCATATAGCCATAATTTTATTAGGAAGACCCTCAAAGTTCTAGAGGGAAGCCTTTGGAAGTATATAAAATAGAGTCATAAAGATTCTGGTGTCCATTCATTGTTCATCCAGTGTGAACTGAGTGCCTATTATGTGCTGGGCACAGTGGGAACTGCTATGAGTGCTACTAGCAATAAACAAGTGATAGGGAAAACCTAGATTTTTTTTTTCCCTCCTGTAGTTTACACCCTCATGAAAGGGACAGACAGGAAAGGACAAGGAATAAACAATGATCCTGTTAATAGTTAATTTGGCCAAAGAAAGAAGATCAACAGGAACCCCTGAAGTTGAACAAGTTGTATCTATGACTTGTTGCAGCCTGGGGGTGGCAGCTGGGGTGTTGGGGGGTCGGTACACATTCTTGGTACCTGTGGTGTCAACAAGGGCATTAGAAAAAGTCTTTTATAACATTTGAGCTCTGGGTAATACTGGGGCTAGTTTAGGGGTAGATTGGGTGTTCTCATAAAGAATGGGCAATTCTAACATGGAATACCTCAATAAATCTTATCTGTAGAGAAGACAGATAAGGCAAGGTTAAAGCTGTAACTGGCTTTAAAAGGTGGTGGTCACTCATTTAGTGACAGGAGATTGTGGGTATTTTGTGGGCTACCTAGTGATTTTGATGACGTGAACGTTTTGTGTGGGTCATTATTGTCCAGCAAGAGAACAATGTGGCTTAGTTGTAGCAACGAGTTCCGTTTGTAACAACATCCAGGCCTAGGTTTGAGTGATGTATCCATGACCAGACATTAGGGATTGCTTCTTCTTCTTTTTTATTTTTTTCCTCGCAGATTACTCAGAAAATAAACAGGATAAAATGATAAACATCACTAGCACTAATATACATAATGTGCCCAAAAGAGAGCTCTTTGTGAAGATGACATTAAGCTAAGACCCAAGGTATAATGATATAAAGAGATTAAAAAGAAACTTAACCAGGCAAAAACAAGGGCATAAACCCAGGAGAGAAGGGGCAGGGCATGTTGGAAAACCAGGAAGAAGAACAGTGTGTCTGGAAAAGAGTAAGGGGCAAGGAGAAGGGCATGAGATACAGAGTCATGTAGATTATAGTAAGGGGTTTACATGTCACCCTAAAAGCAATGGGAAATAGTAATAGGCTGTAAGTGTGGGTGCATGAAGTGACTAATTACTGACTTTATTCCAGGCCCACATCCAGGTAGAGGCTGAATCGTGTCCACCCAAAATTGTATGTTAAAATGCTAGGTCCAAGTACTTCAGAATATTACTGTGTTTGGGGACAAGGCCTTTAAGTAAGTAATTAAATTAAAATGAGGTCATTAGGGTGGGCCCTCCTTCAATATAACTTGTGTCTTCATACAAAAAAGAAATTGGGATACAAACAGATACAAATGAAACACCATGGAAGACACAGGAAGAGAAGATAACCATCTACAAGCTAAGGAGACAGGCCTCAGAAGAAATCGATCCTGCTGACACCATGATCTTAGACTCTTACCCTCTAGATTTGTGAAAAAATAGATTTCTGTTGTTTAAGTCACCCAGGATTGTTATGACTGCCCTAGCAAATGAATACACTGAGTTACCAGTACAACATCCTTCAATGCCCAAAGCTATGAAGTCACTGCTGAAAGTTCACCGAGTCAATGTTCATTTTTGCTTGAAAAAATAAAAGTTGCTATATAGTTAGTGGCACCAAAAATGTTCACCTCTCTGGGTTTCAAACCTCTAGTGAGAGTTAGGACAAGAAGGCAGCCATATTGCTTCTAATTCTAAAGTCATAGGCTTTATCATACAGGCCATTACAATCATACTTCCAAAAATATAGCCCTGTATTTATATCATATCTTCCTTCTAAAGAGTTCAAAACACTTCAAAGACATTTTCATATCAATTCTCAAAGCATCCTGTAAAGGCAGGTAGGTGGGAAATATTATCATTCCTATTTGACATTTCTATACACCTACTCACTTGATTATAAGATCATTTTAACTGAATATATAATTTTTTTTCTGTGAAAAGAATACATGCCCAGAGAAAAAATGATGTTCACCAGAAAACAGTATAATTTTGGATAAAGATCGCTCTCACATGCCAAATGGCCTGAACATTTGTAATACACACAATGACCCTTAAGATTTTAATTTAGATATTATTTCTCCCTTTTTATGTTTTTTTTTAAAGGTAGGAGTATTAACAAAATAACAGCCATATTTTTCTAGGTAGGACCAAACTGAGGATAATTAGTCTATTTTATCTATATATTCATAATACAGTGTCTGTTACACTTTTAATGAGTGTATTTTTTCCTTTGAGTAAAATATCACTTATACATGATGATTTGTAATGAGAAATAGATGGTTTATCAGGCAAGTCAATTTTAAACAAAAATGCAATTTAAAACTTTCTAATATTGAAAAGATAGCTACACCTCAATTCATATCTTTCCCCTTTTGAGAGGATAAAGACAAATATCCCTAATTTATGGCCCCTTCTTACCTCAACAGCTTTATTCTCCTATCACTCCCCCTCATGCTTCCTATGCTTCAGATTCATTGAGTGTCACACATTGATTGATTCATTCATTCATTCAATAAATACCGACTCAACATTGTAAGACATGGAGTTAAAGTACTGAAAGAGATTAAGTAAGGCCCCTTCCTTCATGGAGTATACCTTTAGCAGGGAAGTAAATAAACAAATAAAATAGTTCTATATTGCCATAAATGCTTTAGTGATAATCCAGTGACATGGATAGAGCAAACTGGACAAAGACTTCTTTAAAAATGATGATAGAGAGAAGGCTCTATGAGAAAGTGAAAGTTTTGCCAAGATCTTAAGAAAATGGGTCAGTTGCTTGAAGAGTTGAATTAATAATTTTGAGCAGAAGGAACTGCAAATCTCAAAGATGTAAGGCTGCAATGGCAGAAGTGGGCGATGGTTACAGAATTAGAACCAGACCAAAATGAAAATGCAAGGCTCTTGTTTAAAAA
Organism: Lynx rufus; assembly: GCF_022079265.1. NCBI lineage: Eukaryota > Metazoa > Chordata > Mammalia > Carnivora > Felidae > Lynx > Lynx rufus. The sequence continues at coordinate 155,019,996 of NW_025814823.1, forward strand.
TTATTAAAAATTTCCAGATGGTGACAGTCGAGCATTAAACTAAGTGGTAGGCCTGTCTGAACAGAGACGCTGTGCCACTCTACAGTTGTATACCCATGAAGCCACGCCTGAAAGGCCGGGCCGAGCAGGGGGGCCAGGGGAGGGGGTTCTGTGGATTGAAGGTCACTATGAGATCGGAGCCTTCCAGTACTAGAGCACTAGAATGGGGCATGAGCACAACATAATAGGTCTGCTTGTTCTGGCAGTAGATGACCTGGAAGACTGACACTTTCACAGGAATGTGTGATAACCAGGAAGGTACAGTCCAAGGAGAAGTATTTCTCACTGGCAACAGGGAGATAGGTGAGCTTCAAGGTGAGGCTTCTTCTCTTCTAAAAACTGTAGCTGTATCCATCCATGGCCCTAGTAGTTGCATAATGGAGCCATTTTCTTTCTTGCTTCTAGGCTTTGCAAGTCTAGAATAAACCACCCTCTACCTTGACTTCATCATCGCTATGAACTCTAGGCAGGTAAAGACCACTTGTGACTTATTTGCCCCAACTCTTAGCCCATAGTACATTTGTAATCATATACTGAGTTAATCAGTCAGAGACATAAGGAGTAAATAATTCTATCTTGTGGTAAGTGACACTGTTGAAATTTTTGGAATAGTCAATATTGGAAAATTTTATATTATGAAGTTATGTTTGGCAAATAACTATTTAGAAGAGGAAATTCCACCTTGCCACTTTTTTTTCTGTTTATAAGTGAATATAGATAAATGTATTTGGCATCACAAGGGCAAATAGTATCAAATACCAGACTGATTCTGACTAAATATCAAAATGCCTAGATAGTTTCTTATTCTCATTCTTAGTTCTTTTCTTCCAAGAATAGGGCAGTTAGTAATTAACACAAGATTATAAAAATATTCCATAAGTATACTAAGAGCTATTAAAATACATTGACAGATCATTAACCTAATTTAACATTTTTCATACAATTTGGTTAACCAGGGAAATGCAAGTCACTTAGAACATCTGCTAAAAATTATATGGTGAGTTCAAAGAATGCCCAAATTATTCTTCTTATGATTTGCACAAATAATTTAGATTATGCAGAATTTGTGACATAAACTATGTCCTGACATAAATTATTAACACAGAGTCACTTACTTACCTAGACAGAATTTGACCTCTAGGTTGCCTCGATAGCAGAAATATACAGAAAAGTAAATATGGTTTATTCAATATGTGGAATTCTGACTTCTCACAGGTATTACAAAACGGACCTAGGTTTTATCAACATGTATGGAATACATGTAATAATCAACATGTATGGAATGGAAAATATTTTCAAAAACTAAAGTACTGTTTATGTTTGGGCAATTTGGGGAAAAAACAGAGTTAGAATTTTCAAAACCAGCAAAGCTAAACAAATACTGAAAAAGGACTGATAGGGATGTACCTATGATCTTCAATCTGCATTTGGTTTCTCAAATATTTTTTGAAACCCATTGGGAAAAATTAGAAAGAAATTTTCTGGGTCTTGGATAGGATGGCTGTACCAATACGTAAAATTCGTTTGTGTTTAACAACGTCTTATTTATATATTAGTTTTCCCTACCCTTGGTTAAGGGTTAACTGGGTTCAAATTTCTATGAATGTGTGTCTTTCCTGGATGGATATGGCATAGATTGAAAATTCTCTTTCCATACAAGACTGTTAATTTTCTCTGAGCATGGAGGCCTCGGATGCTTAGGAGTATACCTTCTAAGCCAAATGAGAAAGTAATTTGCCATTTCTTGGAAACAAACTGCTAACTCCATTAATGTTTCTCCACAAACATTTTTTTTTTTAATTTTTTTTTTCAACGTTTATTTATTTTTGGGACAGAGAGAGACAGAGCATGAACGGGGGAGGGGTAGAGAGAGAGGGAGACACAGAATCGGAAACAGGCTCCAGGCTCCGAGCCGTCAGCCCAGAGCCTGACGCGGGGCTCGAACTCCCGGACCGCGAGATCATGACCTGGCTGAAGTCGGACGCTTAACCGACTGCGCCACCCAGGCGCCCCTCTCCACAAACATTTTTAAACTACCAAAAATGTATGGAAGATCATTAGAAAAGTTAACAATACCTGTCTTGCTCTCCCCTTTCTGCTCTCACTGTTCATTTCCCCTTTCAGTGTGTTCAACAGGGATCACACATATATATTCAGATTAACTCAATACAAAGCTGGCATGAATGTGTAGGCATAAATGACATTCATCTTCCTTGCATAAACACATTCTAACAACGATGTTTATCTTCAAGCCTTTTTTACCAATCATTCCATATTACCAAGTGAACAAAAATCTGTTTCACTATGTGCCTTACATGTATATGTGGAAACTTCCAACAGAATCAGGTTCTAAAACATTCCTCTGAAACTCCTTTCATCCCTGGCTCCCACGTTGGGCAAGTCTTGGGTGAGCCATACAATAAGAATAATTAGTGTTCAATGTATAGACGTCCATTATCTCTGAAAAAGGAGCCCAGGTGAACCCCCAAACTCTAAGCCTCATTCCTGCAATAGCCTCCCAAGTTCCAGTTCAGGCGCTAATCACAAGAACTTCGTTAGGTAGATTCAACCCACGTGTAATATTTTACAGAAGATGCTGCCTGAAATTAAGTGATTTGTCATGCAACAGTTTCTAGTAAATCTAGTATTTATGACAGAGGTCCTAAGTTTCCAACAACCATACACTTCTTCCTCTTTTCTATGAGTCTGCTGCACACTGGCGGTGTTGTGACTGAACTTCTGCATTAAGTCAATGCACCTGATCTTCACATACTGACAGTTGGATCTTGTTCCCCTCCCAGACTTTCTGCTTTTGAAAATATACTATTGGATTCTCCCAGGTCTTCTTTTCCCTACACTATAGAAGTTCCATTTCCTGTCAGTCTACTTCTTGGGAATATTAATGGCATAACATTATTACAGTCACTGCCTTTTTTTTTTTTTTTCTTTTTGGAGGGGGTAATGCAGATTGCCAGGTTTAGCAATTGCAGATTAGATTTGAAAGAGAAGAGATTCAAATGCAGCAATGCTGCCAGAAGACAGCTACTTCACTGATTTAGAATCAGTGAAATGTGTGACAGGAAAGACTATGTGTTGGCAATAGGGCTTGATACATGTTTCAAGAGCAAAATTGAAACTATCCTCCCATGGTTCACAGCTATAGATCACCAAAAAGATCTCAGACGTAAAAGGCTGCAGGCCCTGCCTTCTCCTTCATCCTCTCTCTGGGTGGAGACATAGATTTCAAAATTAGATGTGTCAAAGCTTTCACAATTCATTGCTAAAGACATGCCTAAAACTGGCTCTTATTGAAAAAATATATTAATTATATTTCTGCCTTTTTATCATGTAAATTTAGAGCTCATGAAAGGAACCAGATGGACAGCTTTTGGAAATGAATTCTTCCTTTGATTAAAAGACAAGAAATAAAGTTTCTACTTAACTCCGTCTCTGAAAAGCTTCCTCTTAAAACTTTCAGCAGCACTGAAACGATTAGAAATTCTGAATGCTAAGTTGGCACTGTGTGTGGGTATATGTAGTAGAGTAATTATTAGTGTTAACAACAATCTGTTTTCTAGCAAATATTACATTTATTGGATTTGGGAAACTTTAAAGGTGAAAGCACTTTAATTCATTAAACAGCATTCCATACACCATATGAATTCAAAACTTTATAAAAACTCAAAACTTGACAAAACTCTAACATTTCCAAATTAATTCTTCCTGTTCTGAAATCTTTTACTCATCTGATTGAATTTAATTTTCAGTAACTTTGGTGACTGAATAACTCACCTGACTGTTTGAAATGTGTATTTGTTGTCTTTTCACGAAATACTGAACAATCATTCGCTATCAGCCCTATTGTAAGATGTTGATACAGTGGTAAATAAAAAGACACTATTCATACTCTGAGGGCATTGACGTTTGAGTAGAAAATGCCAAATCCCAGCACCAGGGAGAGTGCAAAATGCTAAGATATCAAACTAAGGAAATAACTTACTCAGATTTGGGGGTCAGTGACTATGAAAAGGATGGATACGAGAATTTGGTATTTTGCAAGCAGTTGACTCAGCTAATCTGATTTAAATAATGGCTGATGGGGGGGGAGGGGGGCGCCTGGGTGGCGCAGTCGGTTAAGCGTCCGACTTCAGCCAGGTCACGATCTCGCGGTCCGGGAGTTCGAGCCCCGAATCGGGCTCTGGGCTGATGGCTCAGAGCCTGGAGCCTGTTTCCGATTCTGTGTCTCCCTCTCTCTCTGCCCCTCCCCCGTTCATGCTCTGTCTCTCTCTGTCCCAAAAATAAATAAATGTTGAAAAAAAAATTTTAAATAATGGCTGATGGAGAAATCTGGGGGTAGTTTTAGGTGTTTCGGTAGCATGTTTTTCATATTAAAATTTAGAAATTCATAGCTTAACTTTGTTCATGAGATGTTACTGCTACATATCTGTAAAACAAATAAATGAATAAATAAGCCCATAAATAAATACATTATAAATAAACTATGAAAAGGAATTCCATCAATAGCTAAGAGGAAAGACTCATCACCATACAGGATACTTCTTTTTTTTTTTAATTTTTTAAAATGTTGTGTTTATTTTTGAGAGAGAGAGAGAGACAGAATATGAGCGGGGGAGAGGTAGAGAGAAAGGGAGACACAGAATCCACAAAGCAGGCTCCAGGCTCTGAGCTGTCAGCACAGAGCCTGACATGGGGCTCGAACTGGTGAACCATGAGCCAAAGGCAAATGTTTAAATGACTGAGCCCCCCAGGTGCCCCAGGATATTTCCTAATAATATATTAGTTACCTAAAAGATTGCTCACATCTTGCAGTTCACCCCTACTTCAGCCTCCTTCCTTTTCTGGTCACATTGGCTTTGGGGCACATTCCAACCCAGGAGTCAAGGGCAAAAATAAAACCAAAAAGACTTGGCTTAAATTAACATCCAGCTTATTGATCTCATGATAAAATGGAACTATTGGCATTACAAATCCTACTGGTTTATCTAATCTGATGTAAGTTCTGATGATTTTCCTGGATAATTTTAATATGTTGAATCTAGTAGTTTGTTCTCAAGTCTGGACGAAATGCTAAGTTGTTTATTTGTTGATATCGATTGTGTGCTTCCTCCACAAACTGGAAACTGAAAGTTTCTACTCAGTGACTGCTATCCCAGGTTTGTTCTAAGGTTCAAAACCTTAGTTCTCAAGTGTTAACTTTCAAAAAAAAAAAAAACAGACCTAAAATAAAATACAGTACTCAGTCTAAGTTTTATTCTTAAGAAGCACTTTTTCCAGATTGGTGTAACTTCCATCAATAGTGATTTGTGATGTAACAGCATTAAAATAATAATTGATTTCTTATGTTAAAGAATCACTCTGCCTTCTAACAAGATGTGGTTTTAATTTTGAAGAGGATTTCATGAAAGGTTTCTTCAGCTGAATTGATTTTCATGGTGTTAAGTATAGAAAATGATACTTCCTTTGGACTAATTTCATTAGCATCATCCCAGAACTCTGCATCTCCTAACGGGTTGCTTAGTTTCTGCAAAGTCCTCCTCTTCTATCCCAAGCCCTTTGGAAGCTCCATGAGAATAGAGCCCATGCTTCAGTGTTCACCACCGTACTCCCAACACTTATAAAAACAGGCTCACAATACTGCTCATTGCGTATTTATTATTTGAATGAATGATGGGTAAATGAATACATGAAGTGTATGTAACTCATACATATGTATGTATGTATGTATGTATGTAACTCATAGAGCCCAGAGTTATTACTCTGTTCTTTATGAAATGCCATAAAAAGGAAAAGGCAACATTTTTGTAATAATGATAAAAACTAGTATTTTTCAGTAGAGTTGTGGGAGAGCCAGTGTCGTGGTTAAGTGTTGGGCTTCACAGCTGACTGCCTGAGGGGGGAATCTTGGCTCTGCTGTTCACCACTGTGAGCCCCTCAGTGAGTTACCCAGAGTGCTTGGTGAGTGCTTGGCCTTTCAGCGGTCTCATCATAGAGTCAGTGCGGGAATCAAAGCAGTCAACCTTTGCAAATTGCTTAGAACAGTGCCTAACAAATAGAAAACATTCAACAGTTATCATCATTTATTATTTCAAGCCGAGGGTCCTTCCTACCCTGTGCTAGAAAGTGCTTTCTTCAAAAATCTTTAAAATTTACCTTCAAATCCACTCACATATTTTATGATCCATTTTAAATCATGGCAACATGTGCATACTCTGTATTTAAAGACTGTGATTCTAATCTTTTATTTTATATTTATGGTTTTATTATATCTATCATAATTCATAGGGATTTCTAAGATTCCATTTAATTTAAAACACCCTATCCAGGAAGAAGTAGTAAATGGAGAGAATTCACTCCAAGTCAATGACAAAACAGAATTTTCTCGGAAGTACCAAACAAAAAATGGCCATTACATCTCTCCTCTCAGATGGCTTACTGTAAAGTGTCAATCAGCACCCAAAGAGACAATGTTCCTACTTCATCTCTCAAATAGGAAACAGTTCTTGTCCTAAGTTTTACTTGATTTTGGTGATATGAAATAACTAAGGACTGCAAAACTGTCTGTCGGGAATGAGAACACCTGCAAAATATTTATAATAAATATATATTTTAAAATTTTCTGAAATGCATTTCTATTACTCCTGATTGGTATATGCCAACTTCAAACTAGTTTAGGGAAGAAATAGCTTATTCAGTCACCACTGCTGATACAACTAAGGACTCCTAAGAATAAAAAGTAAAGCTGCATATTTACCTCATTACTAATACCAAACTAAATTGCAAGTGATTTAAATATTTAAGATTAAAAGTAAAATCAAAGAGGTACTGAAAAAAAATTTAGGCGAATATTTTTACAATCCCTTGAGAAGGAAAGAATTTCATAATCTTAGCATCAAAAAGAAAAAGACACCAAAGAGAATTTGGTAGATTTGACTACATAAAAATGGTGAGCTTTTATTTATTTTTTTTTTATTTTTTTTTAACTTTTTTTTTTAACGTTTTATTTATTTTTTTTGGGACAGAGAGAGACAGAGCATGAACGGGGGAGGGGCAGAGAGAGAGGGAGACACAGAATCGGAAACAGGCTCCAGGCTCCGAGCCATCAGCCCAGAGCCTGATGCGGGGCTCGGACTCACGGACCGCGAGATCGTGACCTAGCTGAAGTCGGACGCTTAACTGGCTGCGCCACCCAGGCGCCCCAAAAATGGTGAGCTTTTATATGACAAGCATAACAATTTTTATATCTAAGAAAAATTTATGAAAAAATGTTGCAAAATATATAAAAAGCAAATTACCAATAATGTAAGTAAATAAATCTTAACTGATAAATTAAAACTAAACAACTCAATTGAAAAAAAATAAGCAATATAAACAAGCAGGAAATTCTCAAAAAAAAAAATAAAATGAACATGTATTTTACAAAGGGATGTTAACCGCTACATGTAGGTACTGCACATTAAAGTAACACTATTATAATTTTTTTAAGCATTGGCTTGTATTAATAAGGTTGATTAAGTCCATGGTTGCTAAGGGTGATGGCAGATGAGTAATCACATTATTTAGAGATGAAAATATAAATTGGCAATATGCTTATGAGAATGATCTGTTAATAAAAAATAGAGATAAAATATATAAAAATATATAAGTATTTATATACAAAAATATATAAAGTATATATAAAAATGTATAAAGTATCATACTTTAACTAAAAACTTCTAGTTATAGGATTTTAGGTGATACAAAAAAAAAAAACAAACTAATGTGTAATGGTTTATATACACACATATGTTAAAGTTAAAAAAATTAGAAAAATAATAAATTATGGTATAATAAAATATCACAGTCTACCAAAATGGTAATGTAGTACTAGACTAAAATAAAAAATATTTATCATATGTGCTCAATTAAAAAAAAAAGATTATAAACCCAGCATATTGATTACAACTCTTTTTAATACACGTATTAGAAAAAGTTGGGAAAGTTTTATGCCAACACGTGTCTTTTTAACAACTTTAGTGTTTTGGTTTTTTTCATATCATAAACTTCACTTATTTCAAGCAGACAATTCAATGGTTTAGTAACGTTACCAAGTAGTATAACCATAACCATAAATCCAATAAAATCCTTCATGCCTATTTAGGGTTAATTCTGCTTTGTATTCTCAGCTCCTGGTGACCACTAGTCTACCTTCTGTCTTTACAAATTTCCCTTTTCTGGGGCACCTGGGTGGCTCAGTTGGTTAAGACTCTGACTTCAGCTCAGGTCATGATCTCACAGTTCATGGGTTCGAGTTCCACGTCTGGCTTTGTGCTGACAGCTCAGAGCCTGGAGCCTGCTTTAGATTCTGTGTCCCCTCTCTCTTTTCTCCTCCCCTGCTCATGTTCTGTCTCTCTCTCTCTCTCTCTCTCTCTCTTTCTCTCTCAAAAATAAATAAACATTAAAAAAATTACAAATTTCCCTTTTTTGAACATTTCATATAAATAAAATCATGTAATATATGACCTTTCATTCTGGCTTCCTTCACTTAGCATAATGTGTTTGAGATTCATGCACAACTTAAAAATGTGGCACTATTTTTTTTTTTTACTGCTTAATAGTATTCCAGTATGTAGATATACCATATTTTGTCTAACTGTTTACCAGTTAATGGACATTTAGGTCATTTCTACTTTGGGGCCATTAATGTTTTTGCCAACACATTAATAGCAATTATCTCAGGGTATTGGGATTACCTGTGGTTTTCACTTTCTTTCATATACATTTGTGTATGTGCTTATGCATTCTTAATAATTGGGGTAGGGCTAATTAAGGTAAAAGCACTGTTTTTAATGAGGCTCAGTGTTAAACAGCAGATTTGTTGAACATATTTTGAATATATTTCAGTTGAATATATTTTGCATGGCAATTATTTTCTGCCTCCCTACCCCTTTATGCTAATTTTATATAGAAGGTTAAAGAACCAAAAATTTGGAAATTTCCCAAACTCCTCTTAAAAGTAAGCACATATAATAGCTATTTTGTCTCTTGAAGAAGGTTGACCCAAACCCCATTTATTTTCTACCTGGCTATTGCTTTAATTTTTTATCACAATTATGTTATTGAACTGTATTTTTAGGAGAATAAGTTGAATGCATATACACACATATACATAAATATACTAATAATGATTTATAGACTACATCACACATAACACAACATACCATATAGCAATACATAACCATAGAAATGTGAATAAAGAATTTTTTTAACATCTGTGGCAATTTGAAGTGATAACAGCGATTCAGTTTTATTTGAATGGTTTTGATGTATTACAGTGCTTGTTTGCTTTAGATCAGTTACACTTCTTGTCTCCAAACATCAATCCGTCACGTACTTACTGCCTCTCTCCTATGCTGGGAACTTATCGTGTGATTACAAATCACACAGTTCTTGCTCTCAAGGAACTTTAAAGAGCCAAACTTATGAAAATCTACCTTTGAAAACATGAATTAAGGTTAAACAAAATAAGGAATATCATAGTTTAATTAGGGGGCACATGTTTTATGTTGTGCTTTCAAATTCACCACAAAAACCTAATTTATACAGAATCTATAGGTGAATCAATAAATCCCCACCAAAAGTAAATTGATCCTTTGTGTATCATCACCACCACCACCACCACCACCACCACCACCACCACCACCACGATATCTTTTTAAACTTTGGGAATCTGTATATTCAAAGTTTAGGTTTACTTTTTTTCTTTTGTTTTGTGTTTTAAGACCTGACTTAATTATGCAACACTGAATTGGGACATCACTCAACTCCTGAAGTCTTGATTAATAAATTGCTCTTTATAAATGAGGGCAATTACACTAATCCCACTAGGCTTTTAATACAAAAGCAGCAAATCCAAGTAGAAGACGGGGATTCCCCTTCTCTGGCAGCTGACGGGCCAGCGACATTTCATTTTGGGAGTGTGAACTGCAACGTGGGCTAATGAGTCATGTTCACTGATGACAAGGAAGATCTTGGCCAGGGGAATCCAATGCTGAAACTGGAAAACTGTGAACCGCGGCCGTATTGTTGCGAGCCTGAGAAGATGCGGCTGTTTCAAAATAGGCAATGCGGACCTGGATCAAAGTCCACCCTTCAGTAGATAGACGTTTATGCTAAACATGTGGTTTTCAAACCAATACCAGCAGGATCAGGTTCGGAAGGAAACCTGTGGCATACGTAGGCCAGTCTTCTAAAACTGCAGTGACACTAACTCACTTCATTGGGTGGGGATGGCTATTAAATGAGATAATTTATAAAGCTTTTAGCATGGTTCCTGTTAACATAACAAGTTCTCAATAAATGTTACCAATTTGTGGTCATAAAGTACATAGAAGAGGCACTGTTCTACTTTGACAGGAATTATTCTCCATAAATTAAACCATTCTACACCGAGGTAGTATGGAAGCAGTTAGCCAGGCAGCCTTTGGACAAAGTATTGACTGAGGTCTAGGTATTCTTTTACTCTCTTTAGGAACAGTGCTGTCACACCTGACGTGGTCTCACACATCTAGATCAATAGATTAGTGAATGAAAAATGCTATTTTCTGTCACAACGTAATAGGAAAATAATGAATATAAATTTTTAGGTAATTGTAATATCCTTTTAAATTAAGATGTAGGAAATCAATTTCAAAAAAATACTTAAATACAATTCCTTCTTTATGTATTTATTTCTGCTTCATACAGAAGTTTCGTTTTACTAGGTATTAGGTGACTCTTTCTTGAAAACAAAATCAATAAGACCTGTCCTACTTTCAGCTAATTGCATTACTTTTTTTAAAAAGTGTTTCTTTGGGGGCACCTGGGTGGCTCAGTCTGTTAAGTGTCTGACTTCAGCTCAGGTCATGATCTCACAGTTCATGAGTTCAGGCCCCATGTCAGGCTCTGTGCCGACAGCTCAAAGCCTGGAGCCTGCTTCGGACTCTGTGTCTCCCTCTCTCTCTCTGCATCTCCCCGACTTGCTCTCTTTCTCTCAAACATAAATAAACATTAAAAAATATTTAAATTTTTTCTTTTAAAATAATTTAAACCCATTTGAAGGTACAGAGAAGCCCTGGGTAACCATCACCCAGCTTTCCTCAGTGGCGACATCTTAGATAACTATGTTGCCTTATCAAAACCGAAAACTGACTGGCACAATTCAGTTACCTGGTTTGTAGATCTTACTCAGATTTTGCTAATTTTTAAATTCACTCACTTTTGTATGTCTTTATAAATAATTCTATGACAAGTTGCCACACATAGATGACAGATTAGAGAGAGAGAGAGAGAGAGAGAGAGATCTTAAAGCCACCCCTACAATTGTTTCATTATGACGAAGAAACTCCTCGTGCTGTCCTTTTATCATCCCACACTTCCTGCCTTCTCTAACCCCTGGCAAACAAGTTTCTGTTCTACATTTCTTTGATTTTGGCTCTTTTTTTAAAGAAAAAAAATTTCAACTTAAGACACAGCCTCGCAAAGATTTAATAATAATTCTTATCTATGTTTTTTTTTTTTTTTAATGCATGCAAAGCAGAGGGATTATAGATGGGTGTTTTGGAAATGGGTCACATAGATAACGAGAATTCATAACATTAAATTTTAAGTTCTGGCAAGAATTCACAGGAATATAACTTTGGTTTATTAAGCAGCCAAATATGGATTGTCACTGATTATTTGGCTTTCAGGGGTATAAGTTCATTTTTATGGGCCACCATCTCATACCTGTTACTGTCTTAGATGTTGGGAAGAGAAAACTTAAGGCAATATTTTCCATTTTTGAATAGGGAAAAAGAAACTACTTTGAAAAACAAATGGAAATCTTGTTGGATTTAGGTGAAATCTTTTATTTTTTTCAATTACAAATTTCTAGTAAGCCTATACGGCTAGAGTTTGAAACTATTGGGTGAGGCAATGTTTACTCTTTTAATAAGCATGTATCTGAAATCAAAGAATGAAATGTCTTTCTTAAAGTTAGTAAATAAATCTTTAAATGACAGTTTTTAACGGTCTTAAGGCTATATCCCTGCATACTTATTAAATTAACAGTCTCAAGGTTTTTCTTTCTCCTTCCCCAAAATGACAAGTTATTCATTTGGCTTGTATACTACATCTCTCTACCACCTAGATTCAACCATCAAGTACAAGTCATTTACGGTTTTGAACAGAAATGACATAAAATTGGCTTATTTTTCACAGCAAGAGTTGTAGGTAAGTTTGAAGGAACTGAAGCATGAAAGCACAGGACCTAAAAGCAGAACGAGCTGTATGCAAATCTGGAGCAGTCCCTGCTAAATAGGACTAAATCCATGTGTACAAATGTACTTAGCTCTTGGGGTCAAGAACCTCAAAACCACCTATCTTATCTCATCATTAATATTTACAAGGCTATGTGAGCTTTAGAATTTTAGCATTCAAATATCTGAAAGTTTGCTTGAAATAGAAAGTCTTTCTTTTCTTTGTGGGAACATCTTCATTGAAAAAATAGTAGGCAATTTTCTATCCAACAATATTCAGTCCCACCACATATATTTTTAAATTTTTATTTCTTTATAATCTTACCTTTTCCCACAGAGAGCTTGAAGCAGATTCTAAGAAAATACATTTAATGAAAAGTAAAAGAGAAATGGAACATCAGAACCAAGGAAAAGATTATGAAGATTTGTTGGTGATAAGGGTCAGCATGACTAACAAGATTATGCATGCTTAAAATTTGGATCTGAAGTTTCCAGCAGTGAAATCAAAATGGGAAACATAATTATGTGCCCTCATTAAAAAGGAGGAAAAACTTTAAACTTCTCAGGTAGAAGCAAGATTCATTCTTGAGGCTTCTATGTGGAACACTATTCCCTCAAAAAAATGTATGGCAAACATAAACATAAATTTTATTTTGAACTTTCTTAAATGTCTTTTAACAAATGTGATGACATTATAATAAAATACACATTTGTTAATATAGTTTCAGGGAAGATATCAAACATTCTCCAAAATAAGTTTCTAGCCAGTGCTGGAATCAGTGAGGCTGCAGATAGAAGGATCTTCCTCAAGGTGAGACAATGACAGAGCACCCCATATTTAATCTCCCTGATCTGAAGTAATTTCTCCTAATTATGTACTCATCTGGTGGTCTAAAGTAATCAAGATTTTGAGTTAAAAGTATTTTAAGGAATGAGGGGCACCTGGGTGGCTCAGTTGCTAAAGCCTCTGACTTTGGCTCAGGTCATGATCTCGTGGTTCATGGGTTCAAGCTCCACATCGGGGTCTGTGATGACAGCTCAGAGCCTGGAGCCTGCCTCAGATTCTGTGTCTGCCTTTCTCACTGCCCCTCCCCCACTTGTGCTTTTTTTTTCCTCTCTCTCTCTCTCTCTCTTTCTCTCTCAAAAATAAATACACATTAAAAAAAATGAAGTATTTTAAGGAATGATTCAATGCTTCCCTGAACCTGACTTTTGAAAAGAGCTCAGACTGCCATAATTTTTCTGTTTAGCTTCAAAGCATATACATCTTAAAACAGGTACCAAAACTTTCTGCTGTTGAGTCATAATGATCTTAATTAATGTTCTAACTAGATTAGAAGAAATCTGACTACCATGCAAAGAAGAGGCATCTATAAGCAAAAGCAGAAGTTTCTTCCAAATTGGGAGCCCAAAATATCACAATTTTTATATGTTGAAGTTAACTATTTCAGGGTGACAGTTCACCATTACAGGAAGATAACATGGAATACCACACAACATAACTACAAAGTACCTAATCTGGAGTCCAGTGAGTTTTCTTTTTTCATTTTAATTCACAACTTATTTTATTAGTTTATGATGGACTTAAAATTTATAAATTTATTCTTGGACGACTTTCTCTTTCCCAACTCTTGTGTTTCCAATGTTAATTGTATCGATAGTTCTGGATTTACATTCTTTTCATGTTGTAGATGTCTGAGACAGAAAAGCACTAATTAATTCATGTCTAGGAAGAAGAATGCATTTATTTATGTCTAAATGAAAAACAAAAGAGCAACTCTTTCACAAATAAATTCATCACATGGTGACAATACAAGATGTTCTTGCTTGATTTAGATACTAGGTCTTGAAAGAAGGTATCGAATAATAAGTGGCTCAAGTTATGTATGAATATTGAAAACAAAACTTCCTTAAATCTGCTATTGACAGGAAGGTGACTTCTCTAAATTTCACTGGGAAGATTCCCTCTTGTTGAATGTCAATGAAGCTTCTGTTTGTGTGCTCTTGCAAGCAAATAAAGGAAGCATGATCTTTTCTACATCCAGGCCAGGTAAAGGACTCAGAAGACCTGTGAAAAAGAGCTATCTGTCTATGAAAGGGAAAAAAAATGGATGAAACTATCTTATTTTATCAATAACTTCAGTTAAACAAATGCTAAAACCAACTCGTCTTGCCTATTCAGACGAGTTACTGGATGAATGAGCACCCAAAGATTTTTTTTAAATAAATGAATAAAATGGCTATTATCAGCATAAATTCAGCTTAAAAAAAAATCTAACCTTGAGCAAACACTACGTCTCTCTCATTAAGCCTATTTCTTCGCTTCCTTTACTTTTGCTTTCCTCCACAAGCTTGATTTTGCTCAGTACCCTTTCTCTCTCCTTGGTTCACCTAGGAAGTAAAAGTAGTGATTGAGATATGCCATCCACAAATAAAATGACCTGACAATTTTTTTCTTGAAATCCCATAAATACAGTTTCAAGCCACTGTTCTACCACAAACTTTCAATTACTTTGAACAAGTTACTTTACCTCTTGGGCCCCAATTTCCTTGTCTGAAAAAGGAGATTAACATCTTAGGGCAGGATCTTGGGAAGAATCAGGTAACGTGATCAAACTGCCTAATGCCTAGTAGGTGCTAAATAAATAGTATTACAATCAACTTTATTTTTCAATTAATGCACTTCCTACTGGTGATTAATGAGCGAACAGTGCCTAAATGAAGTTGCCCTCCCAGTGACAAAGAACTTAACTCCTAAGGTTAAGTTTCAGTACATCTCTCTTCTCCTCATAGAATTCATAAGGGGATTCTAAAAGCCTATTCAAGAGCTTAGTTCTTATCACGTAAACTCTTTTCCAGAAACAATTTTATACTGTAAGATTGAAGTAGCAGCGAGATGTGTTTGAGGGCAGGGGGCAGGAACAATAGAGAGGCACAAGGAATGTGAAAGACAATTTAGTGCTTCCTCCTAGCCTGCATTTCATCTTACCCTTTGCTGTCTATAGACTATTCATCAGCATTACCATGCACTGAAATCTCCTTTGAAATTTTAATCAATTTAACATTGGTGTATCTATAGATTAGATGAAATAACTTTTGCTGTCTCTTCAAGCACCTTTGTCATATGAATGGCTTACAGCTCTCATATTTCTCAATATGAATTTCTAGATATCCTTCTATTTCAATCTTGTTTTCAAAGGACAAGGTGGAAGATGACAATGGTAATGAAGATTAACTGAAAGACTAATTATTTAGTCACTGGTGGGGGTATGAGGCATACAGCTAAATCTTTCTGTCACGAATATTCATAACTAGTTCAGTTTAAATGCCAGATTTATGAGAGCAAGTGATCCATCTCTATCACGCACCGGATGCTTTATTTAAGGTAGGTTCAGATGAATCTTAATTTTTCATGCAAAGCTATTCCCTGTGTATCAGTCCTAAAACATTGCTCTCTTTCTACTTCCCTCCGTGTCACGTCCTACTTATACTTAACCACAGACATGTAAATTGTCTTAAATGATTATTATATATCAGGAATCTCTGTATTTTTTCAACATGCACAAAACAGTCGTTTTTTCCTCCTTTTAATCTGACAACAGCTCATATGATTGGTGAGAAGTTTGTGTGCCGTAAAGCCAACAAGAATAGATTGCTAATTAGTAGATTTAATTGCATAAAGAAGGTACATTATTTTAGTCCTACTAACATTTTGATACTAGGAGTATTTCAACTGTAGCATATACCTAGTATTAAATTAGCACATGATTTAAATGCTGAGCTGGCCATAGTAAGTTAATGTCACAACTAATGTAAAGAAGCCTTAATTGTAAACATGTCCTTTGTCAAGTGTGTATAATTATATACTATGCCCAATTAAAATGATGAACACATCAATTGAGAAGAGTTTTTCTTCCTATGGTTAGATAAGAGTTTTTTCCCATCTCAGCTAATAAAAACAATAAATGAAAATGATTCAAGGAAATAGGTAGGTTATATGTAAATAAAAATGAAAACTTAAAAGCTTAATATTTGAAGGAAATTATCTGTTGCTTGAATGTGCATTCTAGACCAGCATATTCTCTAAAGCCATGAACTTTCCAGTTATTACAGATAGGAAGGTCAGTATTTTGACCTTTCCCTTCAGTTGATTTTGAAGCATTGCTGTAATGATAAAATGGAATATCTGACAATTCTAACAAGTATTTTTTTTCAGGTAATTTGTTCTTAAGCAAAGGAGAAAGATCTCTAATCTGATATTTAATTAGGGCTCATCAAACACAACACAAAGTTTAACTTAACGCTTGGTTTTTCCTTGGCCATGTGCCATTTAAGTTTGGGATACTGGTCTAACTACTAAAAGTTGCTGACAATATGTTTATCAACTGTAATGACGAGCAAAATAATTCATGGTTTTGCTTAGTGTATAAATCTCCCTAGGCCAAAGAAAGTATTACTGTGTATGGGGGCACCTGGGTGGCTGAGTGGGTTAATCATCCAACTCTTAGTTTCAGCTGAGGTCATGATCTCAAGATTCATGTGTTCAAGCCCAGTGTCACCAGCATGGAGCCTACTTGGGATTCTCCCTCTGTGCCCCTCCCCCCACGTCATCTCTCCATCTCTCTCTCAAAATAAATAACATTAAAAACAAAAGTATTGCTAGGACGTCTGGGTGGCTCAGTTGGTTAAGTGTCCAACTTCAAATGTTCAACTTCAGCTCAGGTCATGATCTCATGGCTCATGAGTTCGAGAGCCTTGTCAGGCTCTGTACTGACAGCTCAGAGCCTGGAGCCTGCTTCAGATTCTGTGTCTCCCTGTCTCTCTGCCCCTCCCCTATTCACACTCTGTCTCTCTCTCTCCTCAAAAATAAACATTAAAAAAAATTAAAAAAAAAAGTATTACTATGTATGGATTGTGGTCTGCTAAAACACCAGGAGTCTCTGTAAAACTGTTACTCCAATTCACTGTGACATGCCCATTGTTGAGTAAGTTGATGCCCGCAAAAAATATTTGAAATAAGACAAGACTTTTATCATGGGATACCTCTTCTCCCACCATTATTTACCCAATACTTTCAAGTTTCTTTATGATCTCTGACTGTTCCCAATGAATTAACTCTCCTTCATAACTCTAACAGCCTCTCCAGGTCTCCCCCCCACTTCTGGACATGGCATTGCTTTCCTCCTCCTGGGCTTGTGGCCAATATGTACATTGATAATTGACCACAATGCTTTTTCCTACTGAGCCTCCACATGGCTTAAGAATTTTTCTCAAACTTGCACTCCAATATGACATCATTATTAAATAGGAATCAGCATTGACAGATGAAATTTATATTCATCCTTTCCCCTACACCAAGTAGTAGTGGAAACATTAGACAGGTGGAGGGGATTCAGAGTATGCATTCATTGTGTTTTAATATCTCTCAAAGAGGTTGGTTGGTTACAAATAAAGCTCACCTGAATACATGCTGTTCAAACATTCCAAATCTTTTATGGATTATTGGGGGAGAGGGACAGGGAGGCAGGAAGGAAGAAAGGAATTAAGAAGTTTTTGGAAAGAGTATGCTTTGGGGTTTTATGTCAGTTTCCTTCAGTTGCTGTAACAAATTAACAAAATTTTGTGACTTAAAACAATGCAAAATATTTTCTTCCAGGTCTGGAGGTCGGAAGTCTGAAATGGCTTTCATGGGAGTAAAATCAAACTGTTGACATGATTGTGTTCCTTATGGAGGCTCTAGGGGATACTGTGTTTCCTTGTCTTTTCTAGTTTCTAGAGACTGTTTGTATTCCTTGGCTCATAGTTCTTTTCCTTCATCTTCAAAGCCAGCAAGGGTTGGTTGAGTTTTCATATCCAATCACTCTAGTCTCCTGCCTCCCTTTTTTACTTATAAGGACCCTTATGGTTACATTGGCCTCATGAGGATAATCCAGGATAATCTGCCAAAGATCCTTAACTTAATCACATCTACAAAGTCCCTTTTTACCACAAGATAATATATTCACAAGTTCTGGTAATCAGGATAAGGACATCTTTGGGGAGCCATTATCCTTCCTACCATAGTCTACATCTACACAGCAACAACAAAAGAAATAAATCAGGGCAAAGAGATTTAAATACCTGTGGTAGAGGAACTGTACTTCCTTAACTACCTCTGCCTCTGGTCATTTTTCTAGCAATGTACTATATTGTAGTTGAGAGCAGAAAGGAGGGTAAATCATGCCTGAATTGAACTAAATCTTGTCTATTAATTTACTAATCAATGTGTCCCTAAGAGGCAAGTCACTTAAATCCCTGAGCCTCACTGTTTACACCTGGAAAGAGTATGATAAACATAGGCTTGTCTCAAGGGATTCTTTCAAAGATTATACGCTATAGTCCATGCAAAGCGCTCAGTAAAATCCTTGAAATACAGTAATTGTTGCTTCATCTTTCTTGGAGCTGTCCCTTAACATGCACCATATCTCACAAACTACTGTTAAATCAATGTTGTATGAATGATCTTGCCAATGATATCACTATTGGATTTATTTAATGATGCAGTTTCCTTTGACTCTTCATTATATAGCATAGGAAGTAGCTGAGAATTGCTAAACTTCAGCACTTCAGTCATCACTGAAAGCTCCACACAATGAAAAGAACTGCATATTTCACTCCACTCTAGTCACTGCCTATCTGGTAAACTAAACAGAAGGTCAGAGGTACTCTTAGATGAACCTGACCATTCTTAATGGAGTTAAACTTTACGTTTTTAAGATGTGATTAAACATTGGTAACTGAGATGCAGTCTTCATATTATTACTTGAGACCTTATGAAAGCTTTTTTTCATTATAGGTGGCATTAGCCAGTCAATATTCATTTAGCTAGCTAAAGCTTTTAGAGTTCATGCTTCAGTTTCTTTCAAGATGACATTTTTTATATGACATCCTGTTCCAGGAAGAAATTTTTGTTTTGACATGTACAATTAATATTTAAAAACTGGATGGAATAAAATTAGCACCTCGATGGCACCAAGGCAAAGCAAATCAAGGGAGGAGAAAAGGAACATCTTGCTTGTCCCTAGACAAGCTAGAGATTAGCTCTAGTCTAGTGACTTTTCAAATTGAAAAAAATTTCTAACTTTCTTCATCTAAGCCTTAATGTATGCAATTGCATTAAAGCATTTTAGAACAGATAACCAGATCTAATTTTACTTCATGCTTTACTCTCAAACCTTAAATGCCAGCTCAAGGAACCAAAAAGGGCATGGTTTTGGAGGGCAGTAAGGGCAGTATATCAAACAATTATACAGAACTACTCTATGGGATAAAAATAATGGAGTTTCCAGAGCAGACCTGGATCTGATCCAAATACATCAATGTCTATACATCCTGTTGTACTTCACTGTGTTTTATCTCTTTCAGCAAATCAAACCTACATTGTATTCTAATATTAAATTTTTGTTTCCTAGAGGTTATTTTAGGGTTCTCAGTTTTTGAAATGCTACCAGTAATTTGAATTAATTTCATTTCATTCAAAAAAAATCATCAAAAAATAATAAGAAGAAATGTCTCATAGACAAGAAGATATGTTGTGTTGTTTCAAGGTTTTCACACAGAGAAAAAAATACTCCATTTTTCATTCTGCAGTTAAAATGGAGGAAATTTCCTCAATATTTTCTAGACCTGGAAATTAAACTTAGAAGCTCTTTGTCCAAATGATTTTAATGATAGTGTACCAACATGAAAAAAAAAAGGTGTTTAAAATATTTCTATATAATATTCACCTGATACAGGAGAAAAAAACCCACCTTGTTATTTTGAGTTGATACACTATCTGATAGACTTTTCAAGGATTTAAGTGGTAATGTTCCTGATAACTCTAGAGTGCCAATTGTTGAAAGCTCTTACCATCTAAAATAAAGATGTTAAATTCCAATCACTTAATATGAAACTGGATTCCCAGAAAGGAAATCTATCCAAATAACTTTCAAATTTATTGTATTTGACCCTAGTGAATCTGATTTTGTAAGACTAATGGAAATATAATTAAAATGGAAAACCTGACATATATAAGCTACTAGAGAATACAAGTTAAATATAAGTAGGTTGAACTAAGATTACTCATGTTAGTAGAAAGAACATTAGTTACTAGAAATTTAAAAAGTTTTTTTTCTCTAGAAAGGACTAAAATTAAGATGAAATTATTTGTGTAAATAATTATATATTGTTAATAAATAAATTATACACACATTTTAAAATTTTTTTTAATGTTTATTTATAATTGAGAGACACAGAGAGACAGAGCATGATCATGGGAGGTGCAGAGAGAAGGGGAGACACAGAATCTGAAGCAGACTCCAGGTTCTGAGCTGTCAGCATAGAGCCTGATGCAGGGTTGAAACTCACAACCCATGAAATCATGACCTGAGCCGAAGTCAGACGTTTAACAGACTGGGCCACCCAAGAGCCCCTACACACACATATTTTTAAGAATTTGACTAAATTAGAAAGTGTAATTAGAAAGTATAAACAGAAAATTCTAAGTGAAATTAGAAAGCTAAGAGCAATTTAGGGAAATCACATTGTCCACTATTTAAAAATAATTATTTGATGTCTGTGTGCCAATAGCCAGAGATGGCATATAAGAACAAGGGTAATACAATTGTTCTTCCTATTTAGTATAAAAAAAAATCTCATCGATCATGGAACTTTTTCCTACTATTTTATGTTTTCTAAGCAACTTACTACTCATCTATTAAGGTGGTGCATGAGATGAAAATTATTTCTCATCCCTGAAATCAATTATCCCAAAAACAATTGCCTAAAAACCAATTGTTTTTCTTTTAATGTTTGGGCATTCACTTTGGATTGTTGCCAGTAAATAGAAATGTTATAGAGACAGAAAGGTAAGAATCCTGCCTGAATGCAGCTTACATGACAATTTGGAGAGAAAGACCATTAACTAATTAATCAATAAACAAATAAAATACACATCTTGTTAGATTCTGATATATATCAGGGAGAAAAAGCAGAGAAGGGACATCTGGTTCCATCTCTAAATGAAATGAGGTAAAGAGATTAGAAGTTGTCATTCCATCTTCAGAACAAGAAGAAGCTGGACAAACTGAATATTAATGACTTTTTTGACCTGTCAGAGACCTGAGATCATAAGGCAAATTGTCACCTTGAAATCTGTTTTGAAAGATGTTTCCAGAGAGATATAGCAGATGAGAGGTACTAATGTAAAGCAGAAGTCAATGAAGTCTCAAGCTAGTAAAAGCACTTAAATAATAATTTTGACAAATGGATAGAGTCTGAGTGTTAAACTAAGATTCCTTAGAGGCTCTGGCAGAGGAAGAACAATAACCATTGTGAAATATATCTAGCACCTTCTCCATAACAAAGGACTGCTATCCAGAAAAGAAGACATTGCCAGAGCTCAACTCCAAAGCCTTATTCCAGCAGTAGGAAGGGAATTCATCCCCATCCCACCTTCTCTAGCCTTTGTGTCTAACCTCAGGAAGGAAACAAAATTAGTCACAGGGGTCAGGGCTTCAAGGAAATAGATGGTGGGCACTGCAGCGAGCGAAGAGAATAGAGGACATGGGAGGGATAGTTATGCCACTGGAGAAACATCTGTGAAGGATGCATCCCCCAAACACACACCCATTAAAAGACTGTAATTTAATGTGAAGAAAATAAATGATTCCCTCTCCCATACTTTAGGACCACACCAACACAGCTCTAGTAAAATCATAATGGATTACAGCTAAAAGATCCACAAGATACAGACTATACCTGAGGAAGAGAACAAAGGAAAGCCCCAAAGCAAAGAGGAGAAACAAATACAAGGATACTATAGGAATTTGAAGTCTTTGACAATTATAACTACAGCATGCATTAAACAGAACTCCTAGACAGATTACCATAAATCCTCAAACTAAAGGTTTACTTACCTCAGTAGCTACTACCTAACCCAACATTCCAGCTCTCAAGAAACATTACAAGGCATGCTAAAAAGCAGGGAAAAAAAAACCCACAGTTTCAACAGAGAAAGCAATCATCACAAACAAGTCTGATATAGATATTGGAATTATCAGACAAGGAATTTCAAATACCTATGCTTAATATGTTAAAGGCTCTAACAGAAAAAAAGCAGACAGCATGCAAGAAGTGAAAGGTAATATAACGAGAGATGGATACTCTAAGGAAGAAACAAAAAGAAATGCTAGGAAAAAAATAACCAATAACCAAAATAACCAAAATAACCAATAACCAATAACCAAAATGAGAAATGCTTTTAATAGGCACAAGACAGCTGAGGAAAAAAAAAATATATCAGTGAACTTGAAGGTATGTCAGTAGAGACTTCCCAAACTGAAATGCAAGAGAAAAAACAAGAATAATAGTAATAAAAAGAACATCCAATAACTGTGGTACAATATCATAAGTTTAACATAATTATAGCTGGAATGCCAGAAGCAGTAGAAAGAGAAAATAGAGAAGAAATATTTGAAGTAATAATGGCTGAGAACTTTTCAAAATTCATGTAGATACAAACTCCACAGATCCAGAAATCTCAGAGAAGCAAGCAGAACAAAAACTCTATGCCCCCCAAATGCAAACCTCAGCATATTATAACCACTCTTCAGAAAAACCAAAACAAAGAAAACCTTGAAGGAAGCTTCAGTTAGAGGTAGAATTCCTTGTCTGGAGAAGAACAAGGGTAAGAATTAAGTGACTTCTCAGCACAAACTATGTAAAGAACAAGAAAAGAGAGTCAAATATTTAAAATGGAAAAAATCCAACTAACCAATCTACCATTTTATATCCAGCAAAACCATCCTTCAAAATACAAAAATTAAGGCTTTCACAGACAAACAAAACTGAGAGACTGTCTCACCAGAAGACCAACCTTATAAAAAAGATGAGAAGTTAGTTCTTCATGCTGAAGGAAATTTATGTAGGTTTAAACTTGAATCTACATTTAAAAAGAAGAAGAGTACTGGAGAAATAATAAATGAAAATAAAATGGAATCTTATTTTTCTTATTCTTAATCGTTCTTAAAAAACACCTGCTTGTTCAAGGTAATTATAGTAACAATGCATTGGGTAATCATAGGCTATGGATAAGTGGAAACCATGACAGCAATGTATGACAGCAGAGACTTTAAAGCCCTTGCCAGGTAATTCCAACACTTAAGTCATCTTTTCATGTGTATTTCTTGATTTAATTTTCCCATGTGAGCTGAGATTTCTGTTCTTCATACGCCAAGTGATTTTTGTTGTATTGTGCTTGTTCTAAATATTACACTATGAAACTTTGGGTCTTGTTCATATTCTATGAGAATGTTTATCATTTTCTTTTAGCCTTCTGTAGGCTGTGTTCCCAAGGTTAGTTCCATTTTCAAAGCATCTGCAGTGCTGCCTTTTCAATCTTGCCTTTGCATGGCCACGTGGTCAGTCTGGGACTTGATGAGTAATCTTCTCCTTAACACCGTTGTCAAAGTTTATGCTATGCTAATTATGATCAGATTCATGTTTACATTAGTGAGGGGGTTCTCCCAAGAATTAATAAACAAAATTATTGATTTCCCTAGATATTTCCTCTCTATATCACTGGTACTTTCCAGTGGTACTGGGTTTTGCATTTTGGTCTTCTGCTAAGAAATTACCTTCTTTTGTGATTGCACTGCCTCCAGGGCCACGTGGCAGAAGCACGGAAGGAGAGGGGGAAACATCAACACTTTGATACCACCCTCTTGGAGATGCAGTTCCACCAAATGGAAAAGAAGTTTCCCTTGCCTCAGTTTTGGCTGCAAGATCAACTGGATATGGAATCCAATAGAAGAGGGAAAGAGGAGAGGGAAAAAAATCAAGGGATTTCCCTTACTCTCTCTGGAGCTTTAGGGGTTACCTTTTCTGTTTCTCAAACCAGAACTAAAGGGTTTCTCCTTGACATCTATAATCTGAACCATAATGCTCACTTCCAGGCTTTGGTTTGCATTGTGCTCAGGCCAATAGATACTAGAGAGAGAACATGGTAAGTTCTGTTTAGTGGTACCTCAAATAATCCTGGTGTTCCTCCCTTTTAGGCCTGCTGCTATTTTATTTTTCAGTACTCTCAAATGCTACTCATGCAGCTTGTGGAGTTTTGATAACTGCATTCAGTGAAAGGGAAAGTTTTGCACGTGTTTACTCGATCTGTACTGAACTGGAGCCATCTTTTCTTTAGTTAATACATTTCAGGACAGTGTTAAGTCATCATTAAACTTCAGTAATTTCTTTTTTACATTTTATGAAGTTTATTGGGGGCAGTTAGATTGACTTCATTTGGAATGGAACAATTTAGAAGGATAAAATTTAACCTGATGACATACTTGAAACCCCACACCAATCTGATTAAATAATGTGGAATACTTTCTATGAAAGATTGTCTCCTCAGTTCCTCAACCCCCAAGACTGCCTTCTTTCATACAAGCTTATTTCCCAAGTACATGTTGGAGCCTTCAAAAATGAACGCTAGGAAGAGGAAACTTCACAGGTTCTAATCCCAAAATAATTCTACTCTTTTTTTTTTTTTACTTTTAAAGAATAACAAGCAAACCACTTAATTTCTTTTTCCTCTCAACTTCTACAATTATTCGTTTTCAATTATTTTCTTTTGTGTTAAATTTGAAGTTTTAGAGATGTTTCTCTGGATAAAAAAGAATTCAGATGGGCACTAAACAAAAATAAAGAAGTCATTATGGTCAGCACCTGATGATATTGTTTTTACTGATATCAGGAAATAAACATATTGTTAGACTGAGAAATCCATTAGAAATTTTAATTCCAAGGATTTAATGCATCATCATTCTTTTTTTATATATCTCAAGTTCATATATCAATTTTTATTTTTGTGTGTATTTTTTTGATTCCAGAAAGTATCTTAGTCTATCCAATCTAATCTGAATTTTACAGAAACTACATTTTAGAATGGCTACATAATGTGGCCAAGATCATCTAGATATTAACAAAAGTGAAACCAGATTTCGGATCCTTTAACACCAGTGATACAAGTCTCTCCACACAACATTGTGTCTCTTAGAAGTTCAAGTTTGAGGAAGTTTACTTATATCATTAGTGTAAAATTTTTCAGCATCATTTCTTCTATGAACAAAATTATGACTATATATTTATCCTCATGATTATGACTAGATGTTGGATTTTCTTAGGGAACTCAATATATACATAGAAGAATAAATGATATGGTGTGCCTGACTCAGGGAAATGCTAATAACTCAGGTTTAATCAATAAATACATTAAAGCATCTACTGATCCTGCAACAAATTCCATACATAAAGTCGCCCGACATATTCATTAGATGAGTTAAATGAGAGCATACCTTCTAATTTGTTTTCATATTTAATTATCCATTTATTCTTTTGATTCATAGGCAGTAATTTTATACTGTTGATTCCCTCTTGACCTTGTGCTTGTAACTGAATCCGGAGATCTGGCTTGTGGCCCAGGAATATGTAGAAAATTGTTTATATTAGCAGCAAGCAGCCTTGAGCTGCACTGCTTTGATTTAACGTTACAACTGTACTAAAAGTAGCATAGCTTTCCCATGTACTCTCTATTCTGTTCGAATCCCTTGTCATTATAACAGATGTTTGGATTATTGTTCTGTAAACTATGTCAGAATTTCAATCTCTAGTATCTGTTTATTATTCTCCAAGGGCGATATTACAAATGTTCCCATGCACAGTTAATACTTATAAAACAGTCTGTCTTATTTCTCATAAAAAAAAAATCTTGCCAGAAAGTTTTCGTTAATCAGAGGAAATATACCTAATTTGGAGAGGAGTGTCTTAAGTGTATAGGAGGAAATAATTCCAGCTAAAATAGGGCAACATTTCAAAAACGATTCCCATCATTAAAAAAAAAAAAAGTTACAGCTTGTCTCTTAAGTCTGATGAGATACAGATTTTTAAAAATTTAATTAAGTTTATGTATAGCTAAAATTGAAATCTCATAATTAAACAATTTTATTCTGATATTGAGATATAATTTCTATTATTGTCTTTGAAAGCCATATCTGCTGATAAAACTTCATGGTTTTGAAGTGTACAGTGTTAACAAAAATAAAATAATTATTGGAATTAAATAATTTGAAGCCTAGATACTCAAAAAGATATCAGAGATGTATGGGGACAACATCAGTGTTTAAAATTTGTGCTTGCGGAGAAAACCTTATTACCTTAAAGAAAAGACAAAAAGAGGGCTACCGACAGCTTTTTAAAATACATTTGTAAAGCCTGAACTATTAGTTTCCTCCTGTTGTTTGAATGAGTTATGGCAGCTTTTACAAGGGCATGAAATAAGATTTCCTAAGGTAACAATCCAATTGGATGTTGATGAAGAACACGGCCTTTGATAAATCATTTGTTTCTCCTTTACATTTTTATATTTTAATTCTTGTTCAAAAGAGAATTGGTATCTTCTAAATAGAGCCCACATCAGATAAAGGAGCATTATGCCCGCTTATTACAAGAGACGTAAGCACACTAATACTCTGAGGAATAATCTGACTGTGATTCCAGAAAGCAAGGTTTTTAGCCAAGTAAGAAATGTTTATATGAAAATAATTTGCTTCTCTTATTTACCTCACATACATTTTTGTCTTTCATGTTGGATCCAATTTTTAGCCTTTCTTTCTTTTGAATACAAAAATGGCATATAAAACAGAAGAGGAGAGAGGAGCCTCCTCTTTGGAAATGATTTAGAAGGTGAGTGACAGAAATCTTCTGGGAAATAAAAGGAGAAGGGAAGGGAGAGTTTAAGGAAAAGGGT
Organism: Lynx rufus; assembly: GCF_022079265.1. Classification (NCBI taxonomy): domain Eukaryota; kingdom Metazoa; phylum Chordata; class Mammalia; order Carnivora; family Felidae; genus Lynx; species Lynx rufus. The sequence continues at coordinate 155,047,131 of NW_025814823.1, forward strand.
CAATTAACTACTCCATCAGCCCCATCGAAAATGGTGCTGTGGCTTTTACTTCATTCATTTTGCCTTAAAGACTGGACACAGCTAAAATAGGGTTCCGAGTCTGCAGGAATACCAATGTGCATTACGTTTGCATTTAGGATTTTAAAAAACGAAGGGAAAAAAACAACACACACACACACAAGGTCAGCTTCGGAAATGATGAATGCCTTTTTGCTGAAAGCTGTACTGAACGTCCTTGAGTTTAATCAAAACTATTTGTTTTTAGTCAGCTTTGCTGTTGTCTCTTTTACTCTTGTCCACTGATAGCTTGACATTAATGACATCATAAATCATGTGAAGTGGCGGCTTGGGTTTGGTAGCATTTCAAGTGTTTGTTGAGATGTCCTGGACTATCTGAGGAGCTGGTGCAAGGTTGGATATCATCCTGCACTGAATCTTTAGTTTATGGCATGATTTGGTCAGTAAAAGCACAGAGTGCATTATTACCGTGATGGGCTTTCATTAAGGAATGCCTAGCTCTTCGTTAAATGCATACTTCAGAAAGAGGTTATTGAATGGGTGGATTTATCTCTAATTCTGTTTCTTAAAATTTGTCAGGCCTGATTTTAAAATCCCACATTAAAATAAAGACCTTGTCCTCTGTACCCGTCAATTCCTATGGTCATTCAATACTCTTAAAGTAAAGCATAAAAGTCCACTGATTCGCATTGTTCCCATTTGCACACTTAATTGAGTGCACACTCAAAGGACACACTTAATTGAGACTTGAACAATGTGTACAGTTGAGCAACTCTATCAGTTGCACTTTTAAAAGGCTCTTGTTAAGCAGAAAGCATCATCTAGAAATGTATCCTTTGAAAAATGTCTAGCTTTTATCAGTTTTTTGTTTCCGAATGATTTCACTGAATTATTCTATGTTTTATAGCTTGTTATCTGTGTGACTGTTCTTAAAACATGTTTTTCATTATCATTGTACTCTACTGTTAAGAAAGAAAAGATTATTCTTTATTATTTATTTAATGGTATTGTGTTATAGTACAAATATGTATATATCATATAATATATATAATAAGCATAAGTAAACCATTTTAAACTATATAAGAAAGAAAGGATTATTCTTTATTATTTATTTAATGGTATGGTGTTATAGTACATACACACACACACACACACACATATATATATATATATATATATATATACATAAAATAAGAATAATAAGTAAACCATTTCCTTAATTATCAGGCCAATACATTAACAAGGTAAAGGGATTCCCTTTTATATAAGGCAGCTGGCCAAAAGCGATGCCTTTTCTTTAGTCATGGAGAAGGACATCATATTAAAATGTGCATTGCTTATTGCAAAAGAGCACTTTTCATACTATGGAGATAGTTCAGTCAAAATATACACATACTTGTCCAGATTTTAACAGAAAAGGCAGTTTTTCACCTGCATTCAAAGTGGATCAAAATTACATCATTTCTACATAGTTCCAGGACAAGAAACTGATTAGAACAACATCAAATAAAATCAATCATTTGATGACTTGGATAATTTAATCTTTTGATTTTACACTGAAATTGCAGGGGGAAAAAACATATTATGTATAGATTTAAGTACAGATTCCTGAAACTATCTCCCTAGACACTTATTATCTATTTTATATGAATGCTAAGAAGTTATTTTCTCGAATATGCACAAGTTTAAAAAAATACTTATGTGGAAATTATATAACTTGATACAGTATGAAAAGATATTTCCCTTTTCTTAAGCAAGATAGATTTACAATATGAGTGAGTTTAAACAACATTCGCTTCTTGCTTCAAATAAGATTGGCCCCTGTTGTAAAGAAGGATTTCTTTCTCTGTGACTCAAATGGTACAAATAATTATAAGAATAAAGCTAATCACAGGTGAGCTCAATGTAATAAGGGCAATATAGTTCAATTTGTTGTGACATATACCTCAGCTTTATGGGTTTCTTGTCAAACCTAAAAGATTATTAATATGAATTTTTAAACTACTGTATAATTGTAAGAAATGTTCAAAATATTGTTATGTGGTCTCATGGTGTCTTTCACTGTTCTGTATGGAAAATACTCTTACGGAGGACAGCACACTCATTGCCACCAAAACTTATCCTTCTTTCTGCATATCTGTCTCCCCCCCAAAAAAAAATGACAAGGCTTCTTTCTTTCTCTCACTGAGTACTTAATAGTGTTCACTTTCTTCCACTCTATACATGATAGAATGAGGCAGTCAGTAATTTTCTGCAGACCCTAACTATGTGCTATAGGGAAAAGAACCAGGTTTTTCCTGATCTCTTCTACTCCTCATTTAGATACACCAAATGATTATGGTTAGCCTAGGAACAGACATCACAAATATTAGCTTGCTTCAGAAAACAGAGTGCACATCCTCAGTCAGACAGGCAATGCTTGGATCTCCTGGCGTGCAGAGAGAGTCACTCACATGATTGGCCTCAAAAAAGTGACCTTAGACATCTGAGTGTACAATTTTCAGTTTTCTGCATTGACCTATCTTTAAAACATTTCTCACACATCAAATATATACTTAGCAGATTTCCTTTTCCCTATGAGCAAAAATAACATTATTCATTCGTGGGCAAATAATGCTTTCTTAGTAAAACAAGGAAGATGTTTGCACTTTTATTAATGAAGAGCAACATCAATTTGATTTATTGCTTTCGTTTACTTAAGGGTTGATACTAAAGAATTTTGCTTTCTGAAACTTAATGAGAAAAACTGACAGAACTACTTGGGCAATCTACCTCACCCACAACCACTCCTCTGGAACAGGGAAGCTCGTGCTTGTATACACACCTATTTGCACATACTTGGACAATGCCCGTGTTTATTGATACACACAGTTATGCCAAGAGCAAACAATATGGCTGTGCTGGATTAAAAGTTCCATTCATCCTAAAGATTTTCATTTTAATTTAAGCTCCTTTGGAAGCCTGATGAAAAATTCTAAACTCTCAGTCTATTCCACGATGAGCCAAACTCCAGGTCATGTATAAATAGTGGATGATGGTAATTACAGTGAAGGATCTGAGGTACTATTTATTTCTAACTAATAGCACCCATCAACTTGTTATTAAAGCCCTCTGTCTGGATGCTGAGCTGACTTATCTTACAACTAATTGTCTTTACAAGGAATCATGAAGTATATATAAAGTTTGGTAAGTAAAATCATCTAATTTGACAAGGGACAAATTAAAATGAAAGCATTTGTGTCATAAAATATACTACAGCAGCTTGGTTTCACGAGTGTCAAACGCAATTTCATAAATACACTGCCATAAACATCTTCTGATGAACTTTTTTCTTATGTTAAGATGAAATTTATAGAGAAAAGCATCATCAAAAATTTTAAAAAGTGTTTAAGGAAGGGGAAAGACCCTTATTCTTTGATTTATTACTCTAAAATGACAGTGCAGATTAAAGGGGACTGCCACAAGCAGAGGTCATTCAAAGGCATTCCTCTTGTATAGTTACTCAAGTAAATCAAGTACAGAAAACTTACTTCCATTCTCTAAGAGAAACAAAGTTGAATCAGGCAGATAATTACATTTAAATGTACTCCCTAGAAAAATTCTCCTTCATCGGATTTTCTCCCTATTGTGTTTCTACCTTAATTTTATTTGTATTCAAATTTATTCTTCAAAACAAAATACTAAACACTAAATCTGGCCTATTAGCACCTGATGGAAAGCAAGCAAGGATTGCTATATTGCTTTGGATATTCATAGAAAGTAGGTCCGCCATATAGAGTAGAACAGGTTGTTTACTGTACAAGAACATCTAACAATAACTGTCAGAAGGCATGAAACCTAGCTCCCACTCCATGTGCCCTAGCAAGATGTTTCTGTATTTTAGACAAAGACAAAATTTCACCAAACTGGACATCCAGAAGTCTGTATTTGTCTAGAGGGGGTGACTTTTTCTACTTTGACATATGGTACATATGGATTATCAGAGGCCTTTGTGGAAAGCTCATTGTTTCATTAGTTTAAAAAAATAAAAATAAACAGGAGTTATAGCCAATCTCAAAAGTGAGTTTAAACTTGTTTGAAGTAAGGGGAAGGCCTCACCTCTAAATTACATAGAACTAGGAAATTTTGGAAGGAATGTCTTCCATAACTGCCTAACGTATAATGATGAGCCAATGCCATTTCCCCTTACCAAGGCCTCTTAACCAAAACGGTTTTACTATTTTGCAACTCTTTGCCTTTTTATGATAATAGTATTTCTGTTATATTTAAATTCTTTCCAAATGTTCATGTATAAATGAGTTAATAGCTTATCCGCATCCATACTTGGGCTTCTGATACAAAGTCACTTACTTCTTCTCTCATTGTCACAAAGATTAAAAATAAAACTGAACTAAGAAAACCTCTGTGGGAGAAGAGAATTTCTAGAATTTGCCAAAATTTTCAAAATGAAGCATTGAAGAACATGCTTTGCCTACTTCCTTACGTTATTGATGTATTAGTGCTAATCTTGCACTAGGTCAGGGTTAACCCCAAAGAATAAGCTATTGAGCTTTGTAATATCTTTGTGGTCCTTGTCAATAATAGTGTGGCTGTGATTCTGGTTTCCCAGTCTCAATCTCCAATACTGTTTTTGTAATAAATACAGTAAAATAAACATGGGTAGTTACCAGGCCCTGTATAAAGTACTTTTTGAAAGTTAATTAAATTTTTATTGACCACCTACTATGTAAAGACATTTGGAGTAAAAAAAAATGGTTTTATTAAGAGTTGATTTTATAGATTTACCTATCCTTCCCTATCACATGAAGAGATGTCTAACACCAATATACGTAGTTTCAGCTCTATTTTCTTATGATAATCTCTCACACTCAATGATATAGATGTAGAAAATTATGTTTTCTATGGGAAACATTGGATATTTGAAAATCATCTCTAAAAATACAGAAACCTTTTATGTATTTGCTTATCTTCAGAGTGCTAGTGAATAACAGAAAATCACAAGAGGTATATGACGTATGGACTCCAAAGCAGTATTTTACTATAAAAGCATGGAACCCTGCTGGCATATGTAATTTAATGTGCACCATGCCTCCCCTAATTCAATCAGGTCTCTACATCCCTTCTTTTATATTCCAATTGGATTTCATGTGCTAAAGCCATCAAGATTTTCAGGATGAAATGAATGCTTGTATTAATCCTGCAATTTCCATTTAAAACACAGCATCGATTTGATTAATAAGGTTTGATGCTGAATAATTATATGGCAAATATGTAGGCTATAGGAAAACCACAGATGTGACCACCAGCAAAAGCCTTGTGGGAGAAGGAGGTCAAAGGGAAGCAATGGCCATGACTGAGGTGATGAATTCTTTGGCTTTTCTTTTATGCAATTAACAAGCAGGGCTTCTATTAATTTGCCACCTCCAGAGCCTTGACTGGTCAGATGTGTCTGGGTCAAGGGTCACAGGGGCAGAGTAGGGGTCAGCATCACAGCAGCCCTGAAACAAAATGGGAAAACTAAAGAAATCTAAATGATATGGCTGAGTATACATTCTGTAGTAGGGAAGGGATAGGACGAAGTGCATCTCCCTCACGTTAAGACTGCTGTTTTAGAATAATAAAAATGTTCTCTGCACATTTAATTCAAAGTAATCAATCTAAGGTGCAGTGGTTGAGCATCCAATAAAAGAAAATCAATGTGGTCTCTACAAGGAAAGACAAACAATGCTCGCTTTTACTAAAGGGATTATAGGTTAACATTTATTCAGTGTATTGTAATCTGATGTCAAGTGGTATAAAATCAAGCCAACAATCCATTACCACCCGTTATAGGCTAGGTGCTGATCTCATGCAAATTGACTTTTCGTAGAACTTATTAAATCATTTCTGTGTTCTAGCTATGAAACATTTTTCTATAGTGGCTGGATTCAGTAAATTTAATTTCACCTCTCAGATGAAAGTATATCAAAAAGACAAATATTTGTCACTTCAAAATTAAGGTTTTTCACAACTTTTTTTATGCTCCGGTCATTAATTATATAAAATACATATTATTTTAAATCTCTGTGAAAACAAAGTAAAGAATTTGGTCATGATACTGGACCTGAGTTATTTTTCTCCCCACTCCTCTTATTTCACTACTGCAAACGTCATCATGCAAACTGGTCTGTTTTATAATACTTTGATATCAACTGTACTGCATTTCCAAATTCAGATCGAATTTAGATTTCTTTAGAATTTAAGAGAATAATTCATGTTACCAGTACTGTACAGGTTCTTAATTTGGAGCAATTTTTTGTAAAGTGAAAGTCTGTATTTCATCTTGTAGACAGGGTGAGAACAGGATATTTTTTTAATAATATGCTTTATAAAGTAGATTATATAGTTTCACAATTTTTGAGTTAGTAATTGTTGAAATTATAATCTTAAATACAGGTAACCTAATTCATCAGTGTATTGGTCTAGCGTATGCATGGTTTGCTTAGGCAATAAGGATTTATGGTGATTACTGCACCTTTCCTCTCAAAAACGTGGTGATCTTTTGAAGTATTAGAAGACGTTAGTGATCTTTCATTAAATGTAATAAAAAAAATGGCCAGCAAACCTGTCAAAGTGGGCATTTTTTCTAAAGCAACTGTGCTTATTGTTAGAATTGGGGCCACTTTTAAGTGTGAGGAAAATCATTACCACATGTTTGAAAATATTGGTGATATTTTGCAGATTGCATTACTCTGTAGGCTGGTGCTACTTCAAAACATTTCAGAATTACTTGGTAGTAGAGAGGGAAATTGAATTTGACACTATTTTTATTATAAAAGCTAAGTTTAGTTTTACCACCCTTGCTTTGATGAAATCTTTTAGCTTTTTATTTTTTGGAAAGTAGAAGTTTGCCTATTCTGTATATAAGACTTAAAGACATGTAAAACCTATTATTTTAAATCTTATCCACAAAATCTAATATACATATTGGTAAGCATATAAATATATATATATTTATACACACATACATATATATGTAAACTACATTGTTATATTATTAAACTATTTTGATATTAGCATTTTTAACATTAAGATTTAAGAAATTTGTAAATTTCATCAGAAGAATGGCTTCCATTATTATCTTTCTTAAATATTGTGATTTTTTCCCTAATATTTAGATCAAAATATTAGGTCAAATTTATCACATTTACATGAAGCAGTCTGAACTGACCAAAATTAAATCTTAAAATCTAACAATGACCTTGTAACATAGTTCAAATTGACTAGTTATTTTTGTACAAATGTTGAATTAACCCTAAAACAGTAAATTATTTGTATTTAAATTTTTAATTTAAAATTTAATTGAAAACCAAATGAAACTTGAGTAAACTATGTCGAGATACAGTTACTTATATTCATACTGTGCATTCTAAACCTGAATTCTCTCCAGGATGTGAGTTTTACCAGGATTTTTCACAAGCCCTTAATTTCTTGTCGCATCTGTGTTAATAAGGTAGAAGCACTTGCTCACTTCTACTAAGCAAAAGCCACATTGGCTATTTTCCTGCTTCTCATTTTATAGCGAAAAAAAAAAGCTTTAAATAAATAAGAAGTAATTATATACCAAAAAACCAAAAACAAAACAAAACAACAACAACAACAACAACAAAATGCAAGTGAGTCTTATGGAAAAAAAATTGGGTTCTTGTCATTTTTATTTGTAAAAGATTAGCTGGCTTTAGGGGATCTAAATAACACAGAATCACTTCACAACCAGAAACGACGAAGATATGAACTCTAGGCTAACAGTAATGGGAAAAATAATTTCAAACTGAAGGCAAAACCACTTCGTTTTGTGCACAATGTCTGAATGCCTTCCCCTGGACTTTAAATAAAAAATGGAAAACATTTTAGCAAATATAGGGAAGCCCTGAGTATATGGCACTGAGAGGCATTTTTGATGTTTTTGCATTTTTGTGCAGGGAGAGCCGTAAAAGGTTGCCAGTGGGGTATTGTAAAACCACAGTTAACAGTGAATTTTAGATAGATATAACCAGTTAAAGGTGATTGAATATCAAGGGTTGAGTAGTGCTTATTATAGCTGCTGTTGGGAGACTTCAATTCATTATTGTAACAGAATGAAAACAGCATTGCTGCTGTCCAGGACATGCTTGTAGTATTGATTGGGTATCTCCAAAGTCTTCTCTTAGGATGCAGAGTGCAGTCAAACATGCACAAACATCACTCAGTTCCCTTGATTCTGTCATGTGCTCCTTGTACCTCACACTAAAGCAGCCTTAAGACACAGGAAAATGCTTCTTTATTTGAAGGCAGACAGGGCTCTAAGCCTGACTCCAGGGGCTATGCAGATGTGGTGACCTTTCTTCCAGAGACCAGATTTCACACTCAAATTGTCATTACAGCTTGATTTTCCCTAGAGGTTCCCAGTCAACTTGTGTGCTCTCTCCATTAGGGTTAAAAGTCAGAGTGGCATCATGCCCACTTTGCATACTAAATAAAATGGAACATAAATAAAAGCAGGGAATGACCCTCCCTCCTGAAGAAATGGCATCATCCACAATCTAGCCAGAGGTAGTCAGGCCCGGTCAAAATTGCACAAAACCAGGATAAACACTTTGGCCAGAATTTCATAGAATCTTATGGCTCTAGCAGTGATCAGTTACCTAGCAGTGATTCAGTTACCTCTAAACTAGAATAATATCCCCTCCTTTTAATTTTTGGAAACAGTAATAACTACTGACTCAGCCTATGTGGATCTAGAAACCCTCTATCTTTCTCATACCCTCTGGCTGTCTCCATAAGCTTAAGATCATTAATCTGATCATTCGGGAACAAAAAAGTAAAAAGGAAAGAAAGAAAATTTTTAAAAATCTACAGCCTGTAACACAAAAATGAACTGGTTGGGGGCCTTTAATTAGAATGGCAAAATGTCTACATCAAGAGTATCCGTTTATAAAATAGTTTTGTTTCCTTTGCCTGTGTAGGTTGCCTCAGGACAAAATGACCTTAACAAAAGGCCATGATCTCTCAATTTCATAATGCAGCTCATTTTAAGTTTGTCTCATAAATGAAATTTGCAAAGAGGAAATTTCTCTAATGTCCCAAATGAATCAGCCTAACGTTGCAGAGATGAGAGGTAGTGTTGACCTACTGATATGCTGTGTTTGCCCCCATAGACCTATGCCAAGAATATGCTTTACCAAAGTAGAAGCCTTTCTGCTTAATTAAGTACCTCTTGATTTGAAATGCCAATGCAAACAGCTCCATTTTCTCGTTAAAAGGGGGAGAGATGGTGAGAACTGAAATTGTTCACAAAAATATTTCTTAGGACTTCAGGAAATCCCAGGATAGGGAATGTGAGAACAACGCAGGGGAAATCTCCATCCTATCAGACCTGTAGATTAAAATACCAGCAACAGATCTGAAGCTGGGATATACTCCAACATCCAAACACGAGATCTAGTCATAGTATCTGGATTTGGCATGATGTTTTTAGTTTTTATCTACAGGTTTGGGGCGATTATCTCATTTAAAATGAAGATTTGTATCTGAGTAAAGATGCAATATACCACAGTGATGTTGTAGAAAGACTGGCATCAGAAGACATGGGTTCTAGTCCTGACTCCAATATTTGTGGTATAACCTTGAGCTAGTCACTCTCTCTCTTTGAACTTTTTATTTCTAATAGGCAAATTAAGGCTGACATATGCTTTGTCTATTTCTCAGGATTATTCTCAGATTACATGACCTAATTCATATGAGAGTTAATTGGAAAATTATGAACATGATAGATAGATAGATAGACAGACAGACAGACAGACAGACTGACCCCTTTTAGTTTGCCACTAAAAGTTAATGTGCCTAAAATGAACAAAATTCCTCTTGCTAACCTTTGGGCCAATTATGGCTTTCTAGCTCTCTTTTACCTTTTCCCCGGCTCCAAGTTTCCCAGAAACAGATCTTCTATCATGTGCCAAAACCATCTTTAATTAGATGATTCCTAAGTCAAGGTCATCCTCCCTGGTCTTTTCTCCAAACCTTACTCTCCATGGGGTTCATCTGCACATAATTAACATGGCATCCTTCACAACAACCTAACTGAAGAGGGAGATCCTGTATTTTTCCCTTTGAGTCAACACTCTGTTCATGGCTTTAAAACAAAACAAAACAAAACAAAACAAAAAACAAAATAAAACAAAATTATGATCTCTACTTTGTCCCAAACCACATTTTTAGCTTCCCTTCAATCTGAACCCTTTTATTTCATAATAATGAAATCAATTATTACTTTTTTCTGATCACGTTCAGAATCACTAAGGTATTTTAAATATGTTTCTGGCCTGTCCCACTAGATTGTAAGCATAAAAGAAGAAGAGTGTGTCCTGTTCAGGCAGTGAGCTTAGTACTACAAATGCCACAATGAACCAATCCCAGCTTTATCATCATGCGATATACGCAGTCTCTGTATTTACAATGAATTTAAAGATCACTCTCAACTTCCCACATGCTTTCTCAGGGTACATGGAGGGGAGCTAATTCACTCTCCTCCTCCAAAATGATTCTTGAGACTTCCCTGTCTTCCAAAGGCAATCTCATACATTATACACAGTGTTTAATCAATGAAAATTACAGTCTTATGTAGGACTTACCTCTGGTTATGCTCGTGATTTCTTCCACATTCTCATCTAACCCCACCTCCTCGCCCTGTCTTGTTAATGTAAACTGGTGACACCCTTGGAGAACAAGTAATTATCTTTTATTGGTGAAGGCCTGCTATGACCAAAGCCCCTAACACAGATGATTTCCATTCCTCACCACAAACTCATTTTTGCAAATGACAAAGTTGAGACAAAAGGGTAAACTAACTTTACTTATTCCATAAAGATAATAAATACCTGAGCTACGAATTCTTGAATTCTTTATCAGGTCATTCTGACTCTGAAGACTGTAATATATCCCCTCATATCTCCAACAGATTGGCTTTCTTCCCTATGTATTGACTTCTATAACCTCATTTTAGGGAACTCATTTTGACATAAATCTGCATTCTATGATGCCTCCAAAACTCATCATTGCTCACGTTCTAATTCATAATAATTTCCTGTGATCACATTATGCTTTATAGTTTCTCAGAGCACTTTTACATAAATGATCCCATTTGATGCTCATGGGAAACCTGAGGAACGCTGGACAGGTGTTATGCATTTACCATGAAAAAAAAAAACAAGTCCTTAGGTTAAAGGATTGCTCACATCATTACAATTATAAGCAACAAAATCATGACTAGACTTTATGTATTCTTCTCCACCTCCAGAGCTCCAAACTTATAGATTCACATATTATTATGTAGACCTATAATTGTAGTTTAGAAGTTGTTAGTACACATTTCATAGTCAAGAAGTTTAAGGGCTCAAAACTCTTTCTTTTTCTCCTAATTGGACTTAATTTCTTCCTTAAAACCTTATTTCTGCCTGAGAGTAGAAACAACATAGTCACACAGGGAAATATAGGTAAATCCCTGATTACTCAGAAAACATTTTATGAGTAAACACCTTTGACTGACTCTCTTTCTACTCTGGGCCTCTCCTTCTTTTACTTTTCTTCCTTGGCCTGGTGGCCCATGTGCCCTCCTGACATAAAGTGCAGACATTTGGCCCAGGGTCATTGGTACCTGCTTACATTGGCATCAGGGAGATATGACTTAGCCAGCCTGGGATTTAGACATTGGCCTTGGTCTACCCGGCATTGACTGCTTACTTATGAAGCTCTTCTGTGGCCACATAGTACCATCCTTTGTGTCCCTTTGGTCCCAATCCAACTTTTAGCCATTTCTCTGGACCTCTCAGAAACAACACAATTATAAGATGTCCTCTTGTGCTCCCCAGGGCTACAGGAGGCTTGAGAGCCATCTCATTGTCTTGAACCTTCTTTCTTAAGAAGTAATGTCTCATTGCTGTCCTGCACTACTTTAGAGGACCTCTACATCAGGCTTTTTGCCACCCCAGGGTTCTTTTTTAGGAGAAAACTGTGAGTTTCCTCTGCTATCGAAGACTGGCAAACCCTCCAAGTATTATTATCATCCAATGCCCCTCTTCCAACAAGCCTCCTTCAGTATCAACTGCATTAATTAATTATGTATTTTAACAAAAGTTTATATGGCACTTATTCTTTGTTCTAAATACTACTATTACAAACTCTATTTTATAGATGGGTATATAAGCCACAGAGAGGATACATTACCTGTCCAGAATCACACAACTGGTAAAGAGCAGAACTGGGATTTGAACGTTGGCAGTTAATAACAATGGCTAGTAAGTGATTCAACAGGAGTATATTAACCAGACCAGAGTAATGAGGACCTTAACAAGATGCCATTTATAAACTTTACTCAAAATGATCTCAGAGAGATAAAGTGCTTCACATAGACTAACTAGTGCATTATGCCTGCTTGGACTATTTGATGTCCCTAAGAACCTTTCTTTGTGGGCACGGTTCTATTTACGTGTCAAGAGACACAGATGACTCTTTCAGAGTGAGAAATGGTGATTCTGTTGTATCATATTCTAAAACATAACAGTACCAAGGACAGGTATGTATTTCAATAATAAATGTTTTATATTTAAATTCAACATGGTCATGCAGATGATTACAGTATAGACAGCTCTTATTTAAGTATATGTTACTCATATTAGTGACAGAGTTTTTGGAAAGAAGAAATAAAAAGAACATTTCAGAGAGTATATCTGAAGTTTTCTTCAATATCTTAACTTCAATATCATCTCTAACATTTTGTGAAATTAAGCTTAGAGTTGTAGATATGCTTCACAATGAAATTTCTTTTCCTGACACATGAAGCAATCTTTCTAGAAAACCAAAGCTTTCAATATACTTACATTAAAAAAAATCATCTATCATAATAGATAACTTCATCTTCTGGGTAAGATTAAGTTACAGGGCCAGAATTATCCTTCTATATGAGATAAACAAAGAAATGGACAGTTGTTTTCAAGTGATCTCTGTGACAGGAAACAAATGAGACAAAACTTTTGCCCCAGTCATGGCTGTGAGAGAGTTTCTGGCCTTTGGTGCAGATATGGGGAGCCCAGAGGAAGTCAGCAAATTCCCTGAGTTAAGAAGATGGAGGGGAGACACGAGGGAGATGAGGGCAGCTAAAGTTCACAAGACAGAGTATCACAGAACCAGTTCTCTTTCAAAGGGAACTGAACAGAGAGAGAGCCTGGAGATCTGCAGAGGGTCTGCATAAAGTATTCTCTTGGGTGCTGAGCAATTCATGCTCTGAGGAAACCACACAAGGCTGAGGAAAGAGGCATCTGAGAGGAGTAGAGGTAACAGTGCCCAGCATGACCACAGGGCCAGGCTAGAAAAAACAAGATTCACAGGGAACTGAGTAGAATAGCTAGAAGGATCTTACCTCAGTAGTAGGGTTCCTTTTACTGAGAATTATCTGGGCTAATAAGTCTTAAATGAAAAACATCAAAGGACCAAACTGTTTCTAAGTAACGTAGCTGCATTACGGAACCAGACACAAGAATATTTATAGGAATTCAAAAATATCCAGCACAGAGCAAAGTTAAATTATGTCTGGCATCTAATGAAAAATACCAGTCATGCAAACAAGGAAGAAAATAAGACCCATAAAGAGGAAAAATAAACAATTGAAATCAACCCTGAGCGGATACAGATGCTAAAATTAACACAGTTTATCATAACATATGTTTAAAAAGCTAGGTAGGGATATAAAGATATCAGAATACCTGACTCAAACTTACAGAGATGAAAAAAGGTTTAAAAATGAACATTAAATGTTAGCAATCATTTGTAGGAACTGGAATTCTCATGCACTATTGGAGGGAATTTAAATGGTACAATCATGGGGCAACTGGGTGGCTCAGTCAGTTGAGCATCTGACTTTGGCTCAGGTCATGATATCATGGTCCATGAGTTCGAGCCCCGTGTCCGGCTCTATGCTGACAGTTCAGAGCCTGGAGCCTGCTTTGAGTTCTGTGTCTTCCTCTCTCTCTGCCTCTGCCCTGCTTGTGCTCTGTCTCTCTGTCTCTGTCTCTCTCTCTCTCAAAGAAAAACAAGTAAACATTTTTTTTTTAATTTTAATAGTACAATCACACTGGAAGACAATTTTATAATGTTATAAAAAGTTACAAAATACCTTCCATATGATCCAACCATTCCATTCCTGAGTTCATCTGAGAAAGTGAAAGTTATGTCCATGCAAAGACTTGTACACAATCATTTATAGAAGTTTTATTTATAATAACTCCAAAATGGAAATAATTCAAATTTTCATCAATATGTGAAAGGATAAAGAAACCCTAGTATATCAATATGGAATACTACTCATCCATAAAAGAGGATGAAGTATTCCTTTCCTCAACAAGATGAGTGAATTTCAAAATAATTGTGTTAATGAGAGAAGTTAGACAAAAATGCTGCATGATGCTAGTTATGCTAAATTCTGGGAAATACAAACTAATCTATAGTGACCAAACACAGATTTGGTTTTCTGGGTTCAGTGTGGAGGTTAAGATGGGTTGGAAAGAAGAGATTACCAAGAGCCAGGAGACAACTTGTAGCACTGATGGATATGCTCACCATCTTGATTATGATGGTAGTTTCATGAGTATATACACGTGTGGTAACTCCAAGTTGTTTACCTAAATATATTCAGCTTATTGTATGTCAGTTATATATTAATAAAGCTGCTTCTAAAAACCACATACACATAAAAAGAATGAAAGAAACAGTTTCACATGAGAAGATTTTCTAGCACAGAGTAGGAACAGTTAAATTTGTTTCACCCTGGGGTGCCTGGGTGGCTCAGTTGATTAAGCATCCTACTTCAGCTCAGGTCATGATCTTATGGTTCATGAGTTCGAGTTCCACATCGAGCTCTGTACTGACTACTCAGAGTCTGGAACCCGCTTCAGATTCTGTGTCTCCTTTTCTCTCTGCCCCTCCCCTGCTCACACTCTGTTTCTGTCTCAAAAATAAAATAAAGATTAAAAAAAATTTTTTTAATTTGTTTTACCCTTCACCTCTTCCTATAATTTGCACTTGAGGTGTTAATTGTATAAAATCAAATTTCCTAAGGAAATTTGACAGTGAATGTGATATTATTTTCCACTATGTTGAAAGTAAATTTATAGGACCATTCTTCTCCCTATTAAGTTTTTAAGGAAATAATCAAATGTGCTCAAAAATAAGTCATGCTCAATATTTTACATTCAGGCCTTTCCATCAGAAAATAATGACCTAAATTTCCATGATCACAATAAATATTCAATATCTATGCCAGAATTTATTGGAAAAATATAAAATAATTTAGTAACGTATATTTGAAGAAAAAGAAAATATTTTTAAAAAGTAGATGAGGTATAATTATAAGATTGTTGAGAAAATTTTGAGGTTTGAATATTCTTTTATGACAATTTTTTTCTATAATAGAGCATTAAAGCAATTTAGAATTTTACATTATCTTGGGACAATAGGCCTAGGCAATTGTGAAATCTTAGGTATGAAATGTCACTAGGGATTTTCATACTCTTTACCGGAAGATAATGTTGTGGAAAATGATCAGTTTCAAAGACTATTTCCAATGGA
Source organism: Lynx rufus (assembly GCF_022079265.1). NCBI lineage: Eukaryota > Metazoa > Chordata > Mammalia > Carnivora > Felidae > Lynx > Lynx rufus. Next base: position 155,062,785 of record NW_025814823.1, read on the forward strand.
TAACAGAATCACTTCTACAAGATCAGTGAGTATCCTATCATGTGAGAAGAGGCTCCTAATGCATTTTTCCTTCCTCTAGTCTCTTCTTCCTATAGTTCATTTTTCATATTGTTTCCAGACTTTCAGAAGTAAAGATTTGATCATGTCACTCCTCTATTCTAAAGCCTTCCATGACCGTGCAGTATTTAAGGCCTTAGAGTATGTGCATCATTATTTCCCACGATCGCCTCTCTACCTCCTATGCCTTCGAAGTTTTATCTACAAAGAACTTAGAAATATTTTTCTTTCGTTTATTAACACATATCTATTGGTATTATTCTCATTATGTTTTATAAAGATCATTCCTCTGCTGTTTGGGGGAATTAATTGAAGGGGACTAAGAAAGAATAAAAGAAAACCATGGCATTAACCCTTGCGAGAGATAACTTCAGGTAATATCAATACACAGGCTGCTCTCCCCTTCCATGTTTCCACCTATGGACTTCCTAAATAATATTCAGACCCTATAGCAGCGTCATTTCATTTGTAAGTTTGTTTTTTTTTCCCCAATTGCCAAGACAGAACCCTTTTTGTTTTCCACTAGGCTCACTTACTCTATGTCTCTATACAGTACCTACCTCAGCTCAGAATAATCACTTCTGACCATGCTCTATTTTCCATGACCTTCTCACAAACCGGTATAAAGCGACTTAATATGTTGGTCAGGGTCCCCTTGGGAAATGCATGTCACACACAAAAGGAGTAATTGAAAAAGGTTTAACCACAGGACTCTTACGAGGTATGAATAGAGTTACATAAAACCAACAAGGGCTAGGGAAGCACCATTAGACAATCTTAAGAAGCTATTAGTCTTCTAGGCCTGAAGGGGCATGAGAAGTGAGCAGTTGCCAGAAGCCAGCATGAGCTATAACTACGAGGCCTCCTAGTAAATACTGTAGTAGAAGAATGCAGCCACCGACAAACTTCTCTTGAAAGGGAGCACAGAAACATAAATGCTGGCTTCACTCTCCCCTGGCCTTATGAAGGCAAGGAACACTGGTAGACACACTCTTTCGAGGCTGGCCTCCAGGACACAAGGAGGGTTGGACAGGTGGACAGTGGACCTGGAAAGTGAAAGCAGAGCCCCCAGCAGTTCAGTCCATGGGAAGAGAATGAGTGATTGAATCGACAAGTGGAAACATGAATCCATACGTGGACAGAGAAGAGAAACCTACAGGGAGTTTGCATGTGGATTTTACTGTCTGACTGCACCAGGGCTACAATGGCAGCTAAAGATTAAATTCCAAGTCTCTGGAAAGTCTGTGTCAGTTCCTCATGAAGTGTTTTCTCGAGACCACCTGCACCAGATGGGGCACCTGGGTGACTCAGTCAGTTAAGCATCTGACTCTTGATTTCCTCTCAGGTCATGATCTCATGGTTCATGAGTTCAAGCCCGGCCTCAGGCTCCAGACCGACAGCGCGGAGCCTGCTTGGGATTCTCTCTCATCCTCTCTCTCTGTCCCTCCCCTGCTCACGCTCTCTTTCTCAAAATAAATAAGTAAACATTAAAAAGAAGACCACTTGCATCAGAATTGACTGTATTACATGCTACATCAGAGCTGTAGACACTATATCAGGCCTACTGAATCAGAATCTCTAGGGATAAGACCTAGAAGTTATTAACAACCTCCCCAAGTAACTCTGATGAATCTCTCTCTATTGTTTTGTTTTATTTTGAGAAGCACTGATCTTTAGCTTTTTAGAGTTATAAACTTCAGAAAATGGTAGGCAATTTTCTCCAGTTTATAAATTTACACTGGTTTTAACCTTCTTGATAAACACTACCCCTTAGTTAAAGTGTTAACTTGGATCTGGAGATAATGTGAGACAAGCAAAACGCTCAATGCAAAAACTTCCAGGCGCTGAGCCCCTTGGGGTAAACTGTCACTGAAATCAGAAAGAAATCTGCGCTGGAGAAGTGTCTTTCTTTGCTTCTTCTCTTCCTGCCCAGAGTGTGTCTCAGGATGTCTCAACTCCCCAGCCCTTTGTCACAAACAGGTGGTCTGGAACCAAACTTAGTCATTACTATGCACCCTAATCCCAGAGGCCCCACAGCCCTTAGACTAGCAAAGCAAGCTCATTTTCAGGAAGCTTAATGTTGGTGATATTTCATCAGATATTGGCAAGTGGCCTCCCTAACAAACACATCATCAGAAGCAATGTTACCGAAAGCAGCAAGTGCCAACTTGAGGATGACAGCCCGGCCCTTAACGGAGCACCCCTGGGGACTCGTTATGAGGTGGTGGGAGAGGAGGAGGAAAGCACTTAGGGTGGGCCGCATGTGTGAGAACTGAGACAGCCAGCCTCCCAACTGTGGCTCTGCAAACCTGTTCACTGACGAAATATCCAGGATGCGAATTAGAACTGTGTGACGTCAATATTGGAACATCAGAATCTGTCTCCTTTTTATCATCTAGACAGAAGAAAAATATGTGTGGGATTTTTTTTTAATTGCAGGAATATAGAATCTATACTATCAAATAATTAGCTTCCTCTAGTGATAATTGAGCCACCAATAAAATATATCAGATCTTATTAAACATATTTAGGCAGGATGTCCTCATGTGTCAGCTCACAGGAGCATGCTGAAGGCCGGTGAAATTAACTAGTGCTTAGGAATAGTTTTTAAAAATATTAGTGGAATACAGTAGCAATTATAATAGTAATATTAGTATTACCTGTTACATATTGAGTAGTTGCTATGTTCCATGTATGCATGACTTCATTTAATTGTTTTACCAACAACCTGAGTTTATATGTGTGATTTTTTTCCCCTATTTTACAAATGAAGAAACTGAGACTTAAGAAAACTTTGACTTAAATTGTCAGGATCCTATACTTTGTAAGGGGAAGCGGTGGAGTTCTAACTGAGTAACTACAGATGTTTTGATAAAAAGTCATTCTACAGCATTTGATATATAGCACCTTTAACTTCCCAAATATCACTTCAATTCTAGAAATGTGGACACTCTTTTAAACACACTTTCAAAGTAATATGTGGAATGTTACATATGTAACAACTATGGAATAAAATCACGGCCTTGGAGTCAGATAATAATTATGGTACTAATTAGCTCGATGGCTTTCATATTCCTGAAATACTGCTGTGAGTTGACAGAAAGTGCACTGAATACCTGTGTCAGTGTAGATATTCGTTAAGTGGTGGCCATCATTTTCTGGATTGCGTAATCTTCACATTAAAACTCAAGGGGCCGTTTTAAAAAGTAGATGCATTCACTTATATTTATTAATCAGCGTACTCATATATTGTCCTTCAGAGAAAAAGAATGTATTAGAATTCTGGATGTAGGAGGATCAGTCTTAGAGAATAATTTTTTTTATCTTAAAATAGATGTCAATTTACCTTCAAATTAAATCGTACTTTCACTGTCTAGTTGAGATTCTTAAATCCGAAGCCACAGCTCAAGACTATGGTTAGAGAAGCAGCTGGGAAAAATGACTATGCCATGAGAAATATAGGTGTGCTCTTGGGGTGCTAAGGTGGAAGGAGATTCAGTGAAACAGAGCTGAGGAAGTCAAGAAGGGACTTTGACACAATGATGTTATTAACGTGGATCATGAAACAGTGGGAGGATGACGTCAAATGTGAGGAGAAAAAGATTATGACCCATGTATTGAAGTCACCAAAGCAGATAAGGGTCATTGGAGTTGGTAGAGAAGAGCAATAAAGATCAAAAACAAACAAACAACAGTTTGCTGGGTCTTGGAAGGCGCTGAAAAGAAGTCTGTAAGCAGAAATAGGAAGCAAGGAGGATGCTAATTACCTAACCCAGGTGAACCTCAAAGGCCGGTTTTTCTGCTCTTGGATTCTCAAGTCATGCCAGAGAGAGCTCTGTAACAAAACAGCCGGTTCTGTCACACGCTCAGCAGAAACCAGCCACTCACTGCCACTGTTCAATGCTCTAATTTGTCTCTAAATTGACTGAATTTGCATAAAGGTGTTTCATTCCCTCAAGAGCAGAGCCCCCACCCACAGTTATTTTCTGCAAATAATTTCACCTTCTACCTAAGCGAGATGAAAAACTAGTGGCAACGAGCTTCCTCAGTTCCTCCCGTTTCTGGTCACAAACCTCAGCTTCTCCCTCCATCTTCTCCTCTCTCCCTCCCAATGCAAGTAAAGCAATAACTTCAGGACTCCTGCAATTGTAACCTCCTTCCATCCCTTCCACATCCTCTGAGAGCTTGTCCCCAGAGCACATGCCTTTTCTCTTCTCTCCCTTGCTCTCTCACTCTCGCTCTCCCTCTCTCTCCCCCTGCCCTAGGTCCTCAGACTATAAGACTGCAGACATGCTAACATGTATGCTCCCATCACACTACCACCCTGCCCGTGTGCTCGGTGACTGCTAGGTTTCTCACAAGCTCTTTCTTGGAAGAGGAGCCCCCATTTCCTCACTTTTCCTTTTGCCATTTGCTCCACTGATCCACTGAACTGCTCTCTCAGACGTGTAATAATAATCTGCCAAATTGAAGAAATTTCTCTTCCTTCCTCATCCTTAACTGCTCTGTGGAATCTTTTGCATCATCGCCCTCCTCCAGTGCCTTCCATGATGCTGTTCTCAGATTGCTCTTTCCTTAGGGGACTGCTTTTGGGCTTGTTATTTTGTATTCTGCTCCCTAAACAGAAGTTGTTTCCAAAGTTTCCGTCCTTGGTCCCTTGACCGAGTCTATGTTCTTTCCCTGGCTTTTGCTATCATTTCTAAGCAAATCTATATGTTCACCATTACCTCCCTCACAAGCTTTCTGTCACTTCAAAACTCCCCTCAGATCATCTCCACCAAGACATCGCACAAACAACACACACAGACTACGCACCCTTCTTGCCTCACCAAGGTCAACACTCTGGGCCTCTTGGATGCATAGCCCCTCTTCCTCACTTTGGAGTAGGTATGAAATCCTACAAATTCCACCTCCCTGAAATCTCAATCACCTCTGTTTCTCTCAGCACTCTTCTCACTCTCTTTCATCTGGTAGCAGACAATAGTTTTTAAAGAATACCTTTAAAGGTTGGAATGCAAATTTATAAGTTTGGAATCCTATGAATGGACGTAGGGTGGACAAATTTTCAAAACGGGGGTTTCCTCACTCCAACATCTACTTGGAACTCCCTTCCAGTTTCTGACTCCAGCCGCCATAAACAGCAAACTTTGGGAAGTATTGCAAAGCAGAGAACATTCTTGAGATTCCTAGGACCTTTTTGTTCTTTACCTTTTCATCAACGTTCAGAGACTCTCTTAGATTTTATGTTACCCCCTGGCTTCCCAGAATCTCAGCACCAGGACTGCCCTCTCCATGCACTGTCCCTGGCTGCTTTTCTAGTCCTTTTTTAATTAAATTAAAAGTTCTTTTCTTTTTCTTTTTTCTTTTTGCATCATGGTATCATAGAACGAGTTTGAGATTTTGAGCCAAACGCACTAAATATAAAATTCCACCTTTGCAAACTACTGACTCTGAGACTTTGGAGAAATAATATGTAATATTTCTGTTTGGGTGTTTGTTTGTTCATTTGGTTTTATTGTGCAATCTGTGAAAAAGGATGATGACACCTACCTGAGGTAGGTAAGTAACACCAACCTCACCTATTACCGAGGATCAAATGCAGTAAAATGTGTAAGGCACCTACCACATAAACCCTCAAGCTGATCTATTCATGTAATATAATGTCTGGTACTAATTTATGGTGCCCTTTCTGAAGCAACAATATGGTCTTTCAGACAATACCTGAGTGAAGGTGTATTTCTAGTGAACCCAGTTGTTGGGTAAGAAGGTTCTTCCTACCACACTTCTAAATTTTTTTTTAATGTTTATTTATTTTTGAGAGAGAGAGAGTGAGTGAGCATGAGCAGGGGTGGGGCTGAGAGAGAGGGAGACACAGAATCTGAAGCAGGCTCCGGGCTCTGAGCTGTCAGCACAGGGTCCAACTTGAGGCTCGAACTCACAAACCATGAGATCATGACAAGAGCCGCAGTTGGACGCTTTACCAACTAAGCCACCCAGGCACCCCCCTACCAGCCTTTTGAAAAACTCCTATTTTGCCTCCATCTTGATCATGCCCAGGACAAAACTGATAGCTTGTTGTTTTCAAATCTGCTTATGAAAAAGATTCAAAATGTCATTTTTCTAACCTCGTGAAATCAGGAGTGGAAGCAACTTTGAAAGAACGGCTATGGCAGTCAGGTTGCCTGAAAGCCGGAGGGGTGGGTTTTGGGTGAGAGGTGGCAATGCTGTCAGACAGATGGCAGGGGACAAACTGAGAGGCACAAAGGATGGGCTGGCAGCCTCAGGTACCCCTTTCCCTTAGCCAAGATTCAGGGAGATTTGGGGGTGTGAAGAGGAGTGAAAACCCAGGTGGACAGTCTTTCTTAACTAGCACTAATTAATTAGTCTTGGCTGAAAAATTCCCACTTTGACATAAAAGAACACTGCAAATCATGCAGTGTTGTTTGTTCAAAGATCTGGGATTAGATTTGGCCATTACGCTGCAGTGGGCACTATGTTTGCCACTTTTTCATCTCAGCATTTTTGTTCGGAATGGGAGCATAGGATTCAGAATCTAGGAGCTTTTTACCATCAGTAAAATTCTCTGAGACTAATATCGATGTTTTTGAAACCCAGGTAAGTGACACTTGTGCAATTCTACCTTTATCACTTCCTATTTTTTCTTCTTCAGGATCATGTTCAAAACGTGATCAAAAATAGCAGAGTCTCTGGCACGGTGGTTGGGACATGGGCTGTGAAGCCAGATGGCTGTCTAATACTCTACCACTTACCAGCCATATAACCTTGGACATACCATTTAACTTCTTCCTGCTCTAGTTTGCTCATATATGAAATGGGAATAATAACACCAACTTCACAGGACTATGAATAAGATTAAACACATTAATACAGCTAAAGTCCTTAAATCATGTCTGGCAAATAGTTTTGAGTTCGCTCCTAGGCTGGCACATAGTAAATGCTATACGTAAAAGTGTTAGCTACTATTGCTGCTAGAAGCTGTCAGAGTAAATTCCACACGCCATATTAGTACTTTAACAACAGTACACTGATCCATCGTCTCAGAGGAGCTCATTCAAGTGTGCCAGATAAATGTCTAAATACACTTACTCATCAAACCAAACATGAATTTACTCCGTAAGTTGAAAGGAAGCACAATGAAAACAAACATTTTATTTTTTAACAGAAAATTGTTTAAGTTTTCATAACTTGATATAGGATTAAAATAGCTTCTAAAAAAAGCGTTTGGCAGACTCTAATGTTGATCAAGTTCAGAAGTAATGTGAGAACAAAATAAAATGACTATTCAATGGAGTATTGATTCATTCAATAAGCAATTACCATATGCCTTACCCTGTACCAAGGTTTGAAGAAGACACACACACAAAATAAGACCAGTTTCCTACCTTTTTGGAGTTAGAATCCAGTAAAAAAATGTTAGATAGATAAATAATTTTAAAATCACAGTACTGAGCACAGTGATAGTCAAGGACTCAATGATATGGGAACATACAGAAAGAAGTGATTTGTATATGAGGGGTGTATGGTGATGCTTTGGGGTTGGCTGCTAGAAAGCAAACATTCGTCCCTACCCTTAAGTGGGATATCTGTTCATAGAGAAATTAGAAACTCATGACTTCAATATTCTTTCATTCTTACACTTAAACGTTTTTCAGTCAAGCCTGAGGAAAAAAAATATATAATAACAAGCATATAGGCTTGATCCCAAGATACAGAGCTTTCAAAGTCTTCAAATTTAGTAGGAAAAATTAATTATACCAAGGAATATTAGTTCATTATATTAATGCAACATTGTAGTTAATATTTTGAATGTCTAGGGGAAAAAAAATTGTAAAACTTTACCGGCACACCATAGGCAGACCTTTGGGACAATGATATGAGAATGTTTTCCTTGGTTCTTATGTTCTCCCTGAACTAATGTGATCTGTCAGGGCCCCATGTATTAATTAGTGCCACAGAAATACACAAGTGTTTCAGCAAGATAGGAAGATAGCTCATTCTTGAGAACTGTTCTCACGGGAACAAGTCACTCAAACCCCTTCATACAGCCATTTATACCCTCCCTGGTCAAGTGAGAAGCGAGGAAGCAGAGATGGCTTCCTGGTCTCATTCAATATATTGTCCAATCATGATGAATCAGTTCTCTTCTTCATATGAAAATCTGTAAGAAAGGAAGTTCAAAAACTGTAATACTACTTGAGTAGAACTAAGTGGATTTTTTTTTAATTTTTTTTTTAACGTTTATTTATTTTGAGACAGAGAGAGACAGAGCATGAACGGGGGAGGGGCAGAGAGAGAGGGAGACACAGAATCGGAAGCAGGTTCTAGGCTCTGAGCCATCAGCCCAGAGCCCGACGCGGGGCTCGAACTCACTGACCGCGAGATCGTGACCTGAGTTGAAGTCGGATGCTTAACCGACTGAGCCACCCAGGCGCCCCACTAAGTGGATTTTTAGAATGTATAAATACCCTTTAAAAATTTCTTACACTCGGCAAGATGCAAAACTCAAAGTGTTTGTTAAAACAGCAGGTTTCAAAATACAACTTCAAGACATAAACTACCAGAAGACGTAAGTAATTTCAGTGAGGCTCAGCTTTTTGGTCATCATCAGGTCTCAAACTCTGACACTTCTACACTAAGTGTGAGCTGGAGAACTTAGGGAGATAGAATCCTGGGTGCTCAATCACAGGAAATTTTGAGTCACACCCTGTGGTAATTGGCTCACCCTTAAACTAACTTTGGGACCATAGCTCAAATTATAGGTATCATAATTAAAATAGTCAGCGACCTGCCACAGCCAGTAAAGAAACATAATGCAAAGAGAAATCCCATCCATAATAACAAAAATATAAAATACAAAGGAAGAAATTTGACAAGAAGTGGGCAAGACCTAAATAAGAAAAACTGTAAAATGGCATATATATATGATATATATAAGATATATGCATTAAATATATATGTATTTGTATATATATTTGCAATATATACATTTTCATTATATGTTTGAAATATATACTTATATGCATTAAATATATATTTATATATTAAGTATATATATAATATATATATATATATATTTTTTTTAAATAAAGATTTGAGAACCAAAGAACCTTATCATCCTCTGAGCACATTAGCTAAGGCATCATCCTTCTCTATACTACTACCCCTATTTCTATCTAAAAGATCAAATGCAAGAAAAAATCTTTGTCTGAAACAATAAACTGTCTTGTTTCTTTGTTTGCTTCTTTTATGTATTGGATACTAAAATAAGCTTGTGAAAGCAAATAATTTGTCTCTCATGTGTACTCATGTCTGGCACACTCATAAGAATCTTTAATATGTAAACAGTTTTTAGTAACCCAATACATAGAATGAACTCTTGTGCAGAAAAATAATTAAAAGCATTAAGATATAAATAATAAATAAAATTGCTAAGAAGTGAAAACAGTTAAACTTCAGTAAATAGTCAAAGTATAAATTGAAAATGCATGGAATAGCATTTTGACCTCCAGTTTTTATGAATAATTTGGTAACACATATCAAATGAATTTTAATTTTGTATTTCCTTTGAGCCACTAATTCTACTTCTTAGGAAAGGAGATTTACCAAAAGAAGAGTGTGTATAAGGATCTCCAATACAGAATTATTTCTGATGCTAAAATGGAAAAACCACTTACATAACCACAAATAGGCTAATGGGTAAATAAGTCATGCTATGGCCATGTCAAGTAAAAATATGAAGCATTTAAACATTGTTTTCAAAGAATATGAAAAGCTTTGGAAAATATACAGAAAATTGAGGACAGAAAAATCCCCCAAACAGAATGCAATACTGTCTACATAGTATTATCTTAATTTGGAAGTATGTACCTGTGTAAAAATATATATATAAAAAATTGGGGGGGCACAAATACACAAATTAGCAATGACTTTTAAGGGTGCTTTAAATTTTGTTTCCCTTCATATGCTTTTCTTTATAGTTCTTAAAGTCTACAGTAAAAATGACACTAATTTTAAAAGTCAAGTAAAGTTATTTTTTAATTGCCAACTGGCTTATTTAAAAATACAACCCAGAACTTTAGCTATTAAGACTACAGAGGACATATAAAATGGAATGTTGTCTGATAAGTGTAGTATAATTGTTTCATTGGAGAAAATTCTCATATTTCTACCTACCTTTTAGGTTGAACCACATAATTTTTTTATATTTTTTCTTTCTTTTCCTTTTTTTGGCACATTATGGTAGCCAATTTAATTTTATCATAGGTTAAAATGCAAGTATTTTATTAGTATGCTTTCTTACTATGGGCCCAAATTCTTGCTTTTTTTTTTTATTTATTTATTTTTTCAACGTTTATTTATTTTTGGGACAGAGAGAGACAGAGCATGAACGGGGGAGGGGCAGAGAGAGAGGGAGACACAGAATCGGAAACAGGCTCCAGGCTCTGAGCCATCAGCCCAGAGCCCGATGCGGGGCTCGAACTCACAGACTGCGAGATCGTGACCTGGCTGAAGTCGGACGCTTAACCGACTGCGCCACCCAGGCGCCCCCCAAATTCTTGCTTTTGAAGGAAACAGTAAGCTATGATCCATGAACATGGATGGTAACGGAATGCTTGATTAGTCACATTAGAGATGTTACATTTCCTCAGCACAGAATCCAGATACCATCTTTCTTGATGTAAAATATATCCACTCTCAGGTTCTTGATGATAACAAAAGCATCATCCTTGAGCACTTAGAACACAAAACAAGCTCAGAATAATTTATTTCTCATGCCATAGACAGTTTTTTTTATCACTTTTACTAGACCAACCTAGATATTGTTTTAAATGTGGATTCAATTAGATAAGTCACACATCAATAGAAAATTTACTTATCCTGTTTTAATACCTCACAGGCAGTTTCAACCACCAAATTATAGACTTCCTTCCAAATGTCAATGTCAATGCCGATTCTCATCTGAATTCAGTATAAAAGGCACAGTTCTTGCCACATTCACTTCACTCTACATAGCCATGCTTGGATCACGATGGTCTTCTCCAATCCATCTGTGGCAGCTGCTGGGATAAACCAAGATTTTTAAACATAAAACAACCCCATCTAGTAGAACCCAGGTTAAACCCACTTCTAATCACACAGGGCTTATGTTGTTCACCAAGTCTCAGATAACATATGTAAGATCATCCACTGGTTGGAAACCACAATTCTGAGATAATTTGAACTGTGTTATACAAATTTAAACACAATGAATTTGAAGGCAGCAATTTTTCTCTGGACCATTTTGAGATAATTCACTTTCTCTTCCTGCCAGAATCCTAGGATCACCACAACAACCTTAAAATTGACTTCAACAGAGTCATCTTTTCAGTCACAGTGCCTGGTGTCTGAAGAAATAAACTCCTATTCCATGGATTTATATATATTTTTTCTTTTCAGTTCATCAAAATAATAACAAAGGCAGATTCATTAGCGAAACTTTTCTCTAGAATGCTGGTGGCCCAAGTTATACAAACCCTACTGATGGTGGAAGTCATCCCAAGTGTACAGTGTCCCAAACTGGTTCTTCTAGAGGGTGAAGCATAAGGCAAGGATTAAGATGCTAACACATTTTGGGAGGTGCTAGCCCTGGTGGTGAAGGTAACAGGAAAAGTGAAGCAAAGCAAAGCAAAGCAAGGTGGAATCAGGGCACTATGATGTGTTCCCACACTGGTTTCTGCTAAACGATGAGCCACAGAGATGGCAGATTGACTGAACTTTGTGTTATTTGGCACTCAGAACTTGTTTGCAAGATTTGCAAGAAGAAAGCAAGCCTTTGAGGAGTCACTGGAGAAGACAAAGGCAGGGAAAGGAATTTATGTGCTCAACACCTTCCAGTCTCCCTTTCCTTTCAGGTCAAAGGTCACATCACAAATAGCCAACTCCTCAGATTCCAGGTTGCATCTTATAGCCTTCTGGTGACCACACGGGAAGCCATGTAGTGAGGATTTTCATCTAAGTCAGAAAGTGGAGGAGAAAACAACACAGGAAAAACTCATTAATAAGGAAAAAGAAGGAACATGTAGCAATCTGAAAAGTGATCTGAGATTTGTGCCTCCAAAGACAGTGTCATCTCTAATCTTCTGACATGCACAAACTATAAGATTTCATGTTTAAGTATTTGCATTCCAAAACTGAATTATTCTTTGTGTTAACTATATTAGAAATAAAGGAATTTAATATTGATAGGAAATGGAATCTAAATCAAATATCTTAATTGAGTAATAGTTAATATCTTAATTAAATCCCATATCTAAAAAAATAAATAAATTATATCAGTAAACAATAATATTTTCATTTTTGAATAGAAAAATACAAAAGTGTTCAAAAATACTTTTTAAAGAAACTATAGAGAATCCATAAATTTCTATGAATCCTTTTACCTAAAATTATATTGTTCATGTCAAAATATAATTTTAAAGTGAGATTTGAAATTTATAAAATAAAATATATTGAAATTGGAATTACTGATGTGCTCTGTTATGTCACCTTTATTAATACCATAAGTAGTAATGAGGAAAAATCATTGTATCATATCAATAAAATAAATCACTTTCTATTTTGTGCCTGTCAATTGTAATAGCAATACAATGTTAATTTAATAGAATTTGGACATTTTAGAAGGTATAAATAAAGCAATATAGTCATTAATCCATACTGTAACCAATTAAAACTTGGTAATATTTCATTTCAATCTTTTTATTTAGGCATACATATTTTACATAATCATAATATTTAAGTTGGTATTAAAATCCATGTATAATTTTGCATCTTTCTTTTTCACTTATCATTATATGTTATATATTATATTACATGCTAAGAATTTGCTCATATATTCATCTCTGAAAATAAAAATTTAAAGGGCTACATAATCTCTCTCCATTATACTGATATTCTTAATGTTCTGAAGCATTCTCTTATTAGATACAACTTTTTCTGTTTTTATTATTAGAACTAATATTATAATGCACACTACTGTCTGAATTTTGGTTATTTTCTAGAGATCAACTCATAGATAAAAAGCCAAAGAAAATTCATTCTGAGAGATTTATTAATCTATGTTGCCATGCTTTTTCCCAGAAATATTTTTTGGATTTGAACTCCTATCAGCACTGTATGAAAATGCCTCAGTGAAAAGGCAGGTCCCACAAATTTTCCTGTGACACTGACAGAATAAAAGTCCAGTTAATGAAATATCACCTAACTCTAAATTTCCAGGCAAATTTAAGTTTTTCCCCAATCCACTAAAATCCTGGGAAGAGAAGGAAGAGTGAACTGAAAGATTTCTGGCTCTCCCTTTCATGGGGAGTGTTGTGGCTTTCTAGAAGCCTCTTCCAGTTAGCTGCCCTACAACCCTCCCTTCAGCACCTCTGTTAGTGGTAGTTCAGCCTCTGCAGTAACCCTGTGCCCCATAAGTGGTTCTGTTAAATGGCGGAATCCCTTGTGAGAAGACTCAGGGAAGGCTTCCTTCCTCAAGGCTCCCACTGACCCTTTGCACCACATGCAGCTGCAGCTGACTGTCTGCTGGACCCCTCTCCATTGCTGTGCTGTTTGCAGAGTGCTCCCTAAGGAGGGCAGTGGCCAGGCCCTATGGCCCTCAGATTCCAGGCAACTGTAAAAGTCTTCAAACACTTCTCTGGAAGGCAAACTTCACTTGAAAGGAGGTAAGAGAAAATACCATAAAGCAGTGGGGTCGGTGGGGGGTGGATTGTAGGAGCAAATAGTCCTTTTTATTTTTTCTCTTTCATGTCCTAGAGATGTGCGATGGGCTAAAGCTTGCAGAACCAGTTTCATAATCTTTTGGCATGTGCTACAGATATAGCTATAGCAACTTTTGATGGGTTATGAAAGGTTTTGGTGCATATGGAATTGAGACTTCTGCTTAGATTCCGAGACAACGGAAAGCATAACATTTAACGTTATCCTAGATACATGAATAGTACTTATTTATATGTACATGTACCTCTACATTTACGTATGAACATATTCAGAGTTTCGTATTGTATCAAAACAGATACATTTGGAGAGCGCGACAGATGAAAAGGACAGAGAAAAGTTGTCTAACTAAACGCCTACAGTATTTAAAGCCTAGGATACAACTTGGGATAGAATTAAATCCTCAATTTTAACTTTTGCATGTATTAAGTATAAGGTTTTGAAAGTTTATTCCTAGTATCTCTATCTGTAGCTACAACTCTCACTCATCATCTAGGACCTATCTGAAGATGTTAACAACCCCATGAATCTGTTCCTCTGGTCTCAGTTCTGATGAAGAGCATTACCACTTTTTAAGGATACATCTTTAGATACTGATTAAAGTTACAAAACTGGTATGAGAAATCTTGAGGAAGCGTCATCTACTAAAATTTCTCTCAAGCTGCGGATGAATCCAGCTCAGATATCTAATTTTTTAAAGTCAAGAGAAGTATTTCCATGAGGGTCCAGTGCCTATAAGAAAATATCAGCGCAGGGACATTCTGAAGGTTTGTATCTGACCTTTCTTTGGTTTTAATCACTGAAGTTCTCGACAGCTTAATAAGTTGAAGGTGCTGGGTCACCGTCTAACTTAATAAGGCCCGCCACTGAGACTTGGTCACCTCTGATTGCTCCCATAAGTCTTAACACATCTGGTACACTGTCCTTGGGTGAGAAATGTTTTCCATAACTTTCCTCTTGTTCACTACCCTGCATATAAATTGTTTTTATTAACCTGAGAATGATACAGCACTGTATATTTGTGTGAGCTTTTGCCATTTTCAGCTTTATCCTACAGAAAGAGAGTTGATTGTTTTCTCCAAAATGGAATTAAATACTGTTTATCACCAATGTCTTCTTTTCTATTTTTCTACCCTTATTTAATATGGGTCAAACTAACCTTCAGTTTGACATGAGATTAAAGAACTAAACATTGTAACTAGACTCTTTGAGACAATTTACAACATGCCATAGTTGTGGGAAGAAAGAGCCAGATAAAAACAATACACCACTTCTAATGATTATTTCATAGGACAACATACACAGATGTAAATATCTAGGACTAATCAGTCGTATATGGAAATATATGTAGCTGGATGATTGGCACATTCCTTTGTCCAGAATGGCAAATAAATTGATAGACAACCTATTCTGTTTTATTTCAGTCTATTTTACAAATCTAATGAAAGTCATATTTCTGCTCTCTTTACAATTTCCCATATGGATAATAGTAACATGAAAGTTGATCCAGATGGATAAACCTACAGTTTTATAGTATGGCATTATGTCTGTATCTTCCACCTTAACCTTAGTCATGGAGAATGCTTCTTAGGGCCATTACAGTTACATGAAGAAAATTGAGCGTCTTTATAAAGAAAGTGGACCAAAGACAACATGACTGTATTTTCACTAGGAAAATTCTGCAGGTGGAAATAGTTTGTGCTGGAATATATCCTATCTCCATGAAAACCAAAATATTTGCATACTGAAGGCATCAGCCATCCCATCTTGGACACTTATCTTCTGATTTAATGTGATTTAATCCTGTCTAACCTGAAGTCATACACAAATACCACATTTTTCACATAGCATTGCATCAAAAATATGAAAAAGGAAAAATACGAAAAAGCTAGATAGTGTCAGAAAACAGCCAGCTAGTCATTCTATAACACACAAGGTAAATACCAGTCTGGTTGTAATTCGGTCCTCTCCATGATACAGAAGTTAGAATTTCTCCTGAATCAAGCTAATAGTAGTTTTGGAAGCAGTTAAAGCAACGTCTTAGTTGTGTTATTTTTAATTTGCATATTGAAATGTTGAATTAAAAGCTAAGTGCTCCCCTCTGTCATATGTCACTAATGTAAATCGCTACACGAAACAATGGTTTTGTCATGTCACTTCAGCCTTAGTCAGACGAAACTATTACTTACATTCTTTCTTCAATTACCTACTATAATTCACTCATTCACTCAAAGGCTGGGGGCCCAGGCTTTTGGTTGTGGTTGTTTACCTTTTATTACTAAGCCACTCTTCCAGAATTTCCTTTAACTTCACATCATACAACTCGTTTGTAAAGCTTCATGTGATTCCAATGTAAGATGCTTAAATTAAGATTTTAAACAGTTTTATCTGCTCACATGAATTTATCTACCATACACATATACATGCAGATATCAAAAAAAAATCTACCTGCCGTTCCTCACTCTCTCTCTCATTCAGGCAACTCCTCAGGCACCTGGGTGGCTCAGTCAGTTAAGCGTCTGACTTTGGTTCAGGTCATGATCTCACAGTTCGTGAGTTCAAGCCTCGTGTCAGGCTTTGTGCTAACAGCTCAGAGCCTAGAGCCTGCTTTGGATTCTGTGTCTCCTTCCCTCTCTGTTCCTCTCCTGCTTGTGCTCTCTCTCTCTCTCTTTCTCTCAAAAATAAAGACTAAAAAAAGAAAAAAAATTAAAAAGGCAATTTCTTATAGTTCTTCCCTATGCCCTATAAGATCATATTCTCTATCACATTTCTGTGAGCTGATCATTTAGCTATCTAACCATTTGCACATCTAATCATTTATTTTGTATTTTATATAGCACTTCCCACACCTGCACACCTTGTGAATGTACCTTTTGTCAAACTTTGAGGAAGCCCCACTGGGATATTCACAGCATCCTAAGGTTCTAATTTGCAATCATACTTGTATAACGATCAGGCCTCAAAGAGGCTCAAGACCTTCTATTCCATCTCTCACATTTGCAGCTAAGGAAAACACTCTAGGTGGCAAAGACAGGATTAAAACACCAATGAGTAGATTTCGAGTTCACAGCTCTTGCTGCAACAGCTTGCATTTACAACCCATAAGAACTGCTGTAAGTTAGTCCTCAGCAAATTAGCAGTCTTTTTTTATTTTAAAATTTTTAAAACATTTATTTATTTATTTTTGAGAGACAGAGAGACAGAGAGAGAGAGAGTGTGTGTGTGTGAGCAGGGGAGGGGCAGAGAGAGAGGAAGACACAGAATCCAAAGGCAGGCTCCAGGCTCTGAGCTGTCAGCACAGAGCCCAATGTGGGGCTCAAACTCACAAACTGTGAGATCATGACCTGAGCCGAAGTTGAACATTTAACTGACTGAGCCATCCAGGTGCCCCATGCAAATTAGCAGTCTTAAAAATGTTAGTACTCTCTACACTACTGGATTAATCAGGGTTCTCCAGAGAAACAGAATCACTAGGATATATACAGATAGAAGTACCAGGTGATTTATTATATGAATTAGCTCACATGATTATAGAAGCTGAGACGTCCCATGATCTGCTGTCTGTAAACTGAAGAACCAGGAAAGCCAGTGGAATATTTCAGTTTGAGTCACAAGGGCCGAGAATCAGGCCAGCTGATGATGTAACTCCCACTCTGAAGAGGGTGCACTGCTGTAAGTCCCAGAGTCAGAAAACCCAAGACCCAAAAGTTCCAATGTCCAAGGGCAGAAGATGGACATTCCAGTCTCGAGGAGAGAGACCATTTACCCTCCCTCTGCCTTTTTATTCCTTTTGGTCCTATAACCAATTGGATGATGCCTATCAACATTGGTGAGGGGACCTTCTTTATTCAGTCTGCTGATTCAAATGCACACTCTCATGGACACACCCAGAAATAGTGTTTTATTAGCTATCTGGTCATCCCCTAGCCGAGTCAAATTGATATAAAATTAAGTATCACAACTGCTCAGGTCTTCCAGTGGATCTCAAGCCATGTAGATATTTACACTGTGCTTCATAACTTTTCAGAATTCTCTGCCTCATTCTTTTTTTTTTTTTCTTTTTATTTTATTTTTGGGACAGAGAGAGACAGAGCATGAATGGGGGAGGGGCAGGGAGAGAGGGAGACACAGAATCGGAAACAGGCTCCAGGCTCCGAGCCATCCGCCCAGAGCCTGACGCGGGGCTCGAACTCACGGACCGCGAGATCGTGACCTGGCTGAAGTCGGACGCTTAACCGACTGCGCCACCCAGGCGCCCCTCTGCCTCATTCTTTACCTCATTATCCCTCCTTATTTTCTCAGGCATACTTGATGACTTTTATTACATCTCTTGAATCTGCATTTGCCTCTTAATCATTCTCTTCCAGTCTACTACCACCATTTTAATTTCATCTTCCTCCATTTAAAAAGTTTCTAAGATTCACTTCCCTTAACTTCTCAGAATAGTTACCTTCTGCATTGCTGTTGACAGATAGGATCATGCTTCTGATGATAAAAACCACAAATACTGTTAGTGCCTGCTATGAGTTAGCCACTGTGGACACATGGAGGATATGCATCAGGTACCTCAAATGCACACCTCACGTCCTCTCTGCCTCTCCTGTCTCTTGTCCTAGTGCCTACTACATGACTAGCTCTGAATAGACTCTGATCAACTCCATGCCTAACTGAATTTTATTTCATCTCAGACATCACATCTCCTTCAACTAACTATGGCCTTTGGGAGGGGAGGATTTTTTACAAATACATAATGAAAAAAGAAACTTGGACCTCTCTGTTGGTGGTCGTTAAAACAAGATTAACATACATCCCCTTATATCCCCACTTAAATTTACCTAAAGGACAGAATTAAAGGAAATCTCACTAGCAGGAAGAGATAAGAGCAGTATACTGGGTCATTCACCTAATGTGGAAGGAGAAGTGATCTGAAGTGTGGTTATATATGAACTTGTGAATAGTGGGAAATGCCTTGGCTGCTCAGTTATGGGCCAAAGAGTGCTCAGCATAGAGGAGGAGTTAAATAAGAATATGAATAGGATGACTTGTCTTGTAGACAATCAGTCAGTTTACTTCCTCTGCTGCCACAGTGCCTGAGTGTCCTTGTGCAATGGGACTATGAAAAGAGTGGCCAGGATGAGCGGAAGCTGTGTGTGGGCTCCTTTTCACCAAGGCTAGTCTAATTACTGCCACATCTTAATGTTTACCAGTAGCTAAGACTGAACCTAAGTCTGTGATAAAGCACCATTTCTTGAACAACTAGCCCCTTGGTGGCAGGTGCATTACATCAGAACTCTTTTCCCTTTAGGGATAAACAATGATTTCTTACCAGAATCTAAGAGGGGAATTAGCCAAGAGAAGAAGGTGCAAGAAATATTCCAGGTGGTTGTACCAATAAGAGAGAAAGCTTTAAGGTCTGTTCCAGTAATTGAAAATATTTAGGTGAATATTTACCAGAAGGGTGGCAATAGATGAGACTGAAGCAAAACAAGGCCACACGAAGAAGTCTTAAACACTTCCGCACTACAAAGGAATTTTTGAGTTTATTGTCTCATTGGTAACCTGAAAGAGGTAAATCTTAGTTTTCAGTGTGCCTTTTTCTTAAAATAACATTACATTTTAAGATACCTAATGAGATTCCTGCATTTGAAGACTAATCTGTTTTCAGCCCACAAGGCTCTTTTGCTGGTATTTTCTGCCTACCTCTCTACATACAGGCAATATTAGAGACCTGAAGAATATACTAAATACGTGAGACTTTTATCATAAGTGGCCTTCATGAAGCCACTCTATGAATTGCAAAGTAAGGAGGTATTTTAAAAGACATCTAGTTCAAGTTTCTTCTTGGTTTTCCTATTTTTTAATATCAAAAATGCACTCCTTTTCTTAAAAGAAATGTAAAAGTAAAATAAAGAAAAATACCAAATTGAAGCTTTCATATATATTGAGAATCTGCCAAAATTGAGTTATAAGCATCCATCATTGAGGGATTGGAAATCTGATGTCTTCAGTTGCCAGACAGGTAAAGGACATTAGTAAAATGGAATTAGTATACAAGAGTAGAGAATGACATACAAATCTGAGTTAACCAGATTGAGTGTGCCTCTTTTAAAGACATTTTTATTTTTGTTTTTGTAAGTTTATTTTGAGAGAGAGAGCATAAGCAGGGGAGGGGCAGAGAGAGAGAGAGAGAGAGAGGAGAGAGAGAGAATCCCAAGCAGGCTCCATGCTGCCAGTACAGAGCCCAATGTGGGGCTTGAACTCATGAACTGTGAGATCATGACCTAAGATGAAACCAAGAGTCAGACACTTAACCAGATGAGTGCCCCAATTTTAACTAGATGAGTGCCCCAACTTAACCAGATGCCCCAATTTTGTTCTTAATTGAGCTCTGTGTCTGTGGGCTCATCTGTGGTTTCTGATATATGGTACCAAGCTGTAGACAGGTGGTGGTAACCAAAATTAGGTGATCATCAAAATCATTGGGCAACCTATTAAAACCGAATAGGTTTCGAATTTCTGGGATCTACCTGAGTTTCTTATTTTAACATGAGTGTCTTGGTTTGCCTTGGCTTTGTAATTTATCTGTCTCTTTTTGGTCAGGGAAATCACTAATTTAGGTAAATTTGTTCAGCAAATAATTTATCTAAGGTTAAATATTTGTCAGGGACTGTTCCAGATGCTAGGAATATAGTAGTGAATAAGTCTGTTATCCTAATCTCATGAAGCTTACATTCTATGTAACATAATAAAAATGGGTATGTCTCTACTCCTAATGGCAACATGATAAACCAAATTCTGTTTATTGTATTAGACAAGGATAAATCAAGGTTTAAATTAACCATTTAATCAGAAAAGCTACTGATTCATCCATGAACAAAAGAAAACCATAAAATCGCAATATTCTTTCATTCTCTAATTACTTCCTATATTTAGAGATAGCAATTCTACTTGATAGTTCATTTATACAAGTCAGTTCTATAAATCCAGTTTTATAAAGTTATGAAGATAGAATAGCTTACATAAGGTTTATTAAATTAATGTTAAATTATTCATTGAGTTTTCAATACTGCTAAAAACAGGATGAACACAAAACAAATACAAAATGTCTAAGATTTTAGATTCCTCCATTGTCTTTATTCTATGGACTTGACACAACCTTACTACAAGCCTTCCCTTTCTTAAAGAACTCGCAGTGCCGTCTCCCATTTTGTCTTGATTTTTGAGGACTGCTCATAGGAGCTAGGTTTATCATCTAGAGCACAAAATAAGATAAGTTGTTTAAGAAACATATTTCATGGCCTCCTGCCATGGTAGAATTTTCCCCAGGAATCTTGCATTTTTTTCTTTTGAGTCACATCAGATAGTCTCTTCCACTTCCACCCTGGTCTCCTCCACTGGGTGGTCAGTGCACTGCTTGCTTAAAAACAGCTGCGGAGACAAACCACCCTAAATAACCTCCATTTTGATAGAAAAATTACAACTCTCAAGAGACTTGAGGCATTGTAGTCCTGACTTGCTGACCTCAGCCAACTGTTGTGGCTGCTCACAAATGAACCCACCAATGAGGAAATTAGAAAAAATCTGGAATGCGTTTCGTGGCCAGAATAAACTCATTCTAGAGGGAGGGAAAGACACTGTCCATTTTATTTTCCAGGGTAATGTCTATCACATGGAAGTCCTAATGAACACTCAGATATATTTTTTTCCCTCCATTTTTGGCTGCACACTAATTCTGGTGGACACTCCTTCATTCAATGTTCTTTGTGGGCCAGCAGCTGCACTATGGAATTATTCTGGTAATTAAACAAGAATAAGATTTTTTTCTTCTTTTGAAGTGATTAAAGTAAGTTCTTTAGATATCAAAGATGGAGCCATGTAGCATTGGATAGAAATATACTCTTATTAGACCTAGTTCTTTCTTCTCATCGATACTGTTTATTGGGACATTTTATTCAATACCTACTATTTGAAAGATACTAGGTAAAGTGCTTCATTTCTTTGTTTAATATTGGAACGTGAAATCCTTTGATAGCTGAGTAATTCACAGCGATTGCATTATCATCAAGCTTCTTCCAGGAGATTACTGAATTTTTATTTAGGGAAGAGAATTTGTTGGATAAATTCAAATGCATAATATACTTAAAAACGGGGGACTCCATAATCACAAATGACAGGAGAAACACTCGAGTGTTGCCAGGGTTAATAACTCATAGATTTCACAGGAACAAGTTTGTTTTTAGGTGGCTAAAGTACAATAATTCCTAATGATTTTTCTTTCAAATCTTTCCTGTAAGCATACATCTGCTGCTTTTGAGATTTAATTGTAGATACGGCCTACGCCGGCCAAAAAGAAAAAGATCTGTGCTCTCTTCAAAACACCTCTCATTTCACATTTAATCAAAGGCCTGACTTCATTTGATCTCAGTCCCACACAGCTATTCTTCACACTCCAACTTAAAGGCACGGGGCTTACAAAGTACAAGCACTAGCGTTTGGGGTGATGGTGAGGAGAAAATTTCCTCACAGTGTCGAGCATAGTGTGAGACTGGGGTGCTCATCTTCCTTACTGAATTGTTTGCCAAGGAAATCCAGCCCATGATAAACAGACAAATGTCTGAGATCACTGTGGCTCAGTCTCTGATGAGGCAGCTGCTTCCATGCTGTGTTTGTTGTTCCAGGATATTGTAAATACTAATATTTTATAAGCTCTGGTACAGTTTAGAAATGAAGCTCATAAACATAATTCACTAATTCCGAGTTTTCCAAAACACACAGCCTGGGACAATCTTGCTCGAGGTCAGCCTGTGGATTGGACTATGAATTCCTAGTAGTTGCACTGGGCAGAAGACATTTGGGACGTGAGAAATCTCAACCGATCTGTCTTTCAGAAAGACAGAGCTAGTTTGTACTTACATACCCAAATCCAATTCCTAGGGACTTAACAGAACACAAGAGGGTACCTGCATTTAAAACGTATAAAAAGTGTTATAACATGAAATAAGAGGACCAGCTGGCAGGACAGTTTAAGGGGGGGAAAAAAAGTGTGTTCATTATTAAAGTCACCACGATTACTTGTTTTCTTCTCTAGCATGAACAAAGGCTGTGATATCATATTGCATGCAAAGCATCGATTGAGGATCTTCTGCTAAAACACTAAACAAACTGTCACATTTGTTTCTGAATTCTCATCCTCTTTGGCACGTTTTTGGATCTGATCTATATCAGCAGTCTCTTTTTCTCTTACTTATTTCTGTATTCTCAGAACCAAGGCTCCCCTGCTCTTTCTGAATGCTTTCCTTCCTCTCATCACTAACTCAAGTACCCTTTAAAGGTGCTGAGTTTTCTGCCCACTAACCACTTATGTTTGCTTTGTAAGGAAGTACCTATCTATGTAGTACGTTTAACAGTGTGCCTGTTTCCTAGAAATGCAACAAGAAATAAAAATGCCAACCCCCTTGTATATATTGGAGATTCGCTTGGTTAATTTTATTAGATAGCTTAGTGGATACACAGGCAAATGCGCCAAGGACTGAGATAAAATCCACATCTTAAAGCATGGCAACCGATAAATAACATATTGATGAATACATGGCTAAAGCAGATACTATGTGAGAGTAATAGAGTAGATGAAAATATTTTGTAAATTCTTTAGCACTGTACACACATTACCGCGATTGTTTTTCCTTTAAGACATCGCACTGAGAGTGAATTAAATAAGATGCCAATTGCCTATTAAAAACGTTGCCTTAATTAGTAGTTGGGAACCCCCCTCTTTGTATTAAAGGGCAATAATGATGGAAAGACCTGCTACATGTGGGATCTTTCTTTTCTTTATCCTAAGTTGGTGATGCTATTTGGGTAATAACTGATGAAAGGACTAGGGTGCCAACCAATTTGCAGTTAAGTGGCTAATTAAGACCCAAAGCAAAGCTGCCAGGAGGTTGGTTCTCCTACTGTAAAGTGACACATAAAAGCAATTAGAATGGGGCTGGCTTTGCTAGGACATATTTAAATTTGAACCAAACTTTGGGCCGGTTATTATTTTATGTTAATATATTCCTCCGTAAGACAGAATCAGAGAGGAAAGGGAATCATTTAGGACATAAAAATAAATTAGGATATTACTTGGATTCGCAGGACTTCAGAAGTGAAAAAAAGCAAAACTATAAAATCACTTCTATGTTTGCAGTCATAACAGGGGCACTATATGTAATTAGCTTCCCTCCTCTCAGAGGAAATGAGAATAGGTGCATGGAGCACAGTCATCCAAGAAGAGAAAAGTCTCTTCATTCTTGGGTCTGTTGTCACCTGTCTGTCATACTGCATGAGTGTGACACCTAGCCCAGAACGGCAAGGTTTTTAGAATTGTTACATTTCAAATTGGGCCAAGCCAGGGTTAACATTTAAATATAGATGCTCTAATAGCACAGGGCGGAAAACAGATTCTCTCTGGGGTTAGAAAAAAGATTTGAAGTGGATGAGGAAAAGTAGAGAGAACTGGAGAAGATGGAAACTACAACACAAATTATCCACATGTAAGGGAAGGGTGGTTGGGGAGAGGAGACAACCTTTAAAATCACAGCTCCAGTGGCACCTTCGAGTTGTGGGGAAGCACAGTCCATTTATACCTTGCCCTTGTGATTTATGATGTCACCATTAAACCCCCTGATGGCCTTATATCCTTGTAATTTGCGGTTGCCTAGCATTTTTTTCTACATACAACTCAATAACTCATTGTGTAGCTATTTCGCACACACATAAACACACACATTAGTGTGAATATGGGTGTGCTGAATCTGCCGTCGATGGAAACCATGATTTTTGATGTAATAATGAGTTGGTTTAACAAAAGGCAGGAAATCACGGGCTGGATGCGTAGCCAGCGTATCACCAGTGTTCCCGTGAGGCATCGGAAGGAGACAGGGCGCTGCATGTTACCACAAACAGATTTCACTCCGACTGTCTCTCTACTCTTGTTAAGAATTAAAGAAGCAAAACTGTTTGGAAGGGGCAGCCAAAAATCATTATTGAAGGAAATCTGTGAGATTGCACAGAGATAAAGAAGGAAATATATTCAATTCACCTCAACATTATAGTAATAGGATTAGAAAATAACAGGATTAGAAATGAGACCTTCAGGGCTAAATTCTACTTCCCGGGGAGATCGCTGGTTGGATCTCTTCACCACCCAGGGAATCTCTGCTTCCTTCCAGAGTGTCTAGTCATGGCCAGTAATCGTGACACCATAAATCTGAGACAGAGAAGGTTCTGGAACCTTTGCTTTAAGACTATAATACAACTAGTCATTAGCATTTCTGTGGGGGTGAGAGGTGGTTTTCAACATCTCTTATGTTAGCTTTTAAACTGACTTCTGTAATTATTCTCCAACGGAAACATGAATGCCAGCAACTTTCTGGGGAGTTATTTTTATTTCTATTTGAATATTTTAGCTACAATGCTGGATATGCACTGCTGGATCTCTGAGAATGCTGTTCTAAAATGCTATATTTATCAAATGACCAAAGAGCACATGCTGCCTGGATTAAATTTATCCCAAGATGAGAGGTTTTATCTCTAATCATCTGCTTGTTGACTAATCTGGATGCATCTTGTGCAGGTTTGATGGTTGAGACGTAACACGCTAAAGTGATCCAGATCTCTTTGTCTTTGCGTTCGCCTTCCTGAAACATGGAAATAATGAAGGTGGCTACCCTGAATTCATCACGCCTTACGGTAACATCCTCGTTGAATAAGGCTGCTGGTTCGACATGAGAAAAAGTGGGGTGCTCTTTTTAAAGCAACGTAATACATAAAATCACATTTTTAAAAACTGTAGGATAGCTTTTCCGCAATGCATTTAAAGCCCGCATCAAGTGTAATTCTGAAGAGTATGTGTTTCTATGGAATTCTAGTCCACCTGTTCTGGGGCCCATGTCACATTATAAAATTGTTCTTTTCGCCTGCGTCTGATATGCTAGACTGTGATCTCCTTGAAAAAAGAAATATTTACTTGCCATATTTATATGCCTATCAGCCTCCCACTCAACTCCAGGCACATTGTGAGCATTCACTAAACCCACCATAAGAAAGGTTGACTACTTCCCTGTGTTTAAGACACTTCATGGTGAGCAAACCAGCCTTGTTACCTTCAGTAACCTCTTCCGTGGGACTGCCTTATTATTATTATTCTTATTTTTTGCATTAGGGTTTATAAAATTCTACATTGGGATTAGATCACGTGTCTTGCAGACCTGCTTTCCACAAAATGAAAAAATCAATACGAAGGATATCCATAACAAGCTCAATAACGCAGCCTTTCTCTTTGGCAGCTTTTAATGCCAGCAAAGAAAAATTAACGAATGAGGAACTTTTAAGATATAGAGTTCTGGAGTGAGCATAGAATCATTTGCGTTTCTACTATCCTATACTAGGGCCTATCAAAAATTATAAGCAGCTTTTCTGCTGGCTACGTTTTCCCCGTGGGTTATTTTCTTTTCTATTAAGTAATTCCTTAATGCCCAGGGAGTTAAAATTCTGTTGAAAAGAGAGTTCTTAGCATCTCCTAAGATTCAAAGCCTTCCCGCACTTTTTTTTTTTGATCTTGAAGTTTTTAAAGTGCCGCCTGTATAGTTAAATGTGTCTTTCATGACATATTTATTTTATAGTATTTCTAAGGTTAAATATATTGGTGTAGATGTTGTGTAATCAGAATCTTACTCTCAATCACTTTCCACCTCATTTTGTTGCATGATCTAATACTTTCGAGAAGCTATGCAAACTTTTGGCCTTTTATAATTCTCATCTCAATATATCATAGTAGTAACCAAAGAAAATGGGAAAATTGAAAATAGGTCAATGCCTGTTTATTTTTTTCCCTGAGGCTAAGATAAACATCATCTTTCCAATTTCCAGCCAACATTTTAGAGATGCAGGGGAATGTCCATCAAAAAATGAGATATTTCAAACACATTGTGTGAACCATTTAATATTTCTTCACCAATGAAAGCATGCATTAGCTATGGTCAAAGCCATAAAAAATTTTTTTCTTCGTTTTTTTAAGTCTACTTATTTATTTTGAGAGAGGCAGAGTGAGAAAGGGAGGAACAGAGGGAGGGGGCAGAGAGAGAATCCCAAGTAGGCTCTGTGCTGAGAGCACAGAGCTTCATTTGGGGCTCAAACTCACAAACTGTGAGATCATGGCCTGAGCCAAAACCAGACACTTAGCTGACTGAGCCACTCAGGCTCTCCTATTTTCTTTTTTAAATGAAGATATGATCTAATTGTAAAGTATTCTTCTCTTGAGATTAGTAGATAATGATGGGGAATTGATTCATTTATCAATTTTCCCCTCTCTTGCTTTTGATAAAAAATCATAGACTATGGTCTTTGAACCTTGGCTAATTCCAGTCATCCAATGTCTTACTGGCCTTGCTTAGGGTGGGAGTGGCTTTTGAAAATTATATGCTGCTCCTCAATCACAGTGATGTATTATATAAAAGCAACATGGTTTTAGCAGTTCGGCATTATAAAGAGAGTTGCCGGAATAGATATAGCATACAGAGATGTGAATGTGTGTGTGTGTGTGTGTGTGTGTGTGTGTGTGTGTGCATGCGTGCTCATGCATGTGTATATAATCCTAAAATGAAGAGACATCTATTCTGCTAATAGCTGTGTACTTGGTCCCATCTACACTTTGATTGTACATCAGTTATGATGTGTCTCTTTCTAACAGGAAGGATACCAATTTTGATGAATAGCTAAAAGGTAAGATCATTCTTAAAGGTGTGAGTGATTAATAATGGCCATGCATAGATTTTTTTCTAAGAGTGTAAATAAAATATATCATTCACATGAAGGGCAGGAGTTTGGCAGAATGATTCATAGTGCATTTGAAAGCATAAAAAGTCAAATCTAGGGTCTCTTCTAAGTGTGTCAAAGAGGAAACTGGTTTAAACATTTGAAATATTCAAGTAGATGATGAAATATTTGAGAGGATGTATAGAAATCATATGCCTTACAGGGTACTAAAGACAGAACTAATGTTTTTAATTACCACCAATTAGACAAAACCAAACATTTCTCTTTTAGTAGCAAAAAAGAAATAGTATGACAGGACTAAGTGGATAAAAGAAGAAGGTGGCAGGTATATACCATGGCACTTGGACCGTTTACTTCAATCCAACCAAGATTTACTACAGAACCATTAGATTGGAGGTTCCTGCGGGAAGCTGTTACATTAACATTAAGCTTGGCTCTAACATGATCAGCATTCATACCAAAGTACATGGGCCCTATTAAATTGCTAACTAATGCAAAAAACCGACAAAACTGTTATATGAAGATAGAAGAATTATTCCATATATCAAAGTACATTAACAAATAATCTATATGGTTGGTCTTTGTTTATTCTCTGCCAATGGTCTGGAGCTCATGATATTTTCACAAGTCACGAGAAAGCAAGCTTGTTGGCAATAAAGTACTATATGGCATGCTCTTCTATGACCCAGTACCCCAGAGATTGTGCATGTCACAGAAAGAAAAAGTCTCGGGCCCGGGGTCAAGATGAGATTCGACTTTTCTTCTACAAATCCTAGGTGAATGGAGGGTCACTAGTTGTGCCTTTCTCGCATGAAATGAAGGTGAAAAAATAGACTTCAAAATAAACTGCATAAAAAGGAACTTTGAGGACTATCTAGGGTCAAATGTCCATACCCCCTAGAGATAAAAACAAGAACCATCGTTTTTACTCTTTTAAGAATAAAGACAAGCTGATGAAGTTTTTAATTTTTTAAAAAATTTTTTACTTCATGCCTATAAAAGATTTTAGGAATGTAATTATCCTCATGTGATGCCTCTCCCTGTGAGGACATAGGGCATACATCCTGGGCATGATAGAAGGCACAGTGACATTCTCTCTCTACAGTTATCATGGCCTTCCCCCTGTGTTCTTTGGCTGCCAATGTTCCCTGAAAGTCAGGACTTGTGTAAACAAGCCAGGCATGAGGCCTATTGATGGACAGAGATCTGACGAACACCTGACACCATCAGGAGCACGACTTTCAAATCAGAAAGGTAAAAACGTAGGAAATACCAAAGGATCATGTCATAGGTGAGACTTCACTACATTAAGGTCTTCACAGTATTTTTGGAAACTAAACTCCCTTTCAGAAAATCTAAGATATAACACGCTTTACTGAGTTGAATGCCACAGAATCTGTTATCCCCACCCTCTAATTCTCTCTCTCTCTCTCTCTCTCTCTCTCTCTCTCTCTGAAGACACATGTTGAGCATCATCCTGCCTCTGGGTGTGGGGGTGCAGATATGTGTGTACATTATAGGCATAGATATGAATATCTTGAGCTTCCTGGGGTAGTAGGATTTAAAATCGTTTCAGTTCCCCTATTTAATACATTTCAGGATTTGGGAATTCTTGGATAAATGTTGAACATGTTGCTTATAATACACATCCAAATACAGAATTCAAAGTATAATTCTGTATTTAGATATGTGTTATCCAGAATAGAAATATTTGTATCTGGTAAGCACCCTAGTGAGACACTATCATTTGTTTTACTCTAAGTTCTAACTCCAAAGTGTAATGTCTGAGCTTAAATAAAAATTAAACCATCAAATATCTCAGAGAAAGCAGGACTGGGAAGGTGATGCTTAGGGAGGTCAATAACGGTAGATGTATTAAAAAGGTTATAGTATATTTCTCTAGTTCAAAGTTCCTTTTTAGGATATATCTCTTTGGAGATTTCATAAAAACACATTTATGCTTTCATTTACCAATATTATTAAGTACACACTGATCTGAAAGACAAATACCATTTCAATATAATGTGAGTCATACATAAATAATTACATTGTGGTCAATGGAAAAATGGAATATACTAATCAGACAATGAAACAACTACTTTGAAACTCTGTCAACAAATTTTGCTTTTTTTCTCTTGACTTTGCTTCCTGAAGGTGAGGGTAAGCAAGTCATTTCTTCCTTTGTTTTTCTCCCTTTGTTGGCTATGCTGCAACAGAGTAAATGAATCTGTATGGTTGTCTTCCTCATCTTGTGTGGCCTGGGTGATTAAAGACTCTGCTAATTCTCTAGATGCTTACCTAAAGGTATCCTTCCCAGGCTTCCCTTTTCCCTGTCCTTTAAAGGAATCTTCAGGGAGCAAGTGGATGCCATTAACCACACAATGAGTCCCGAGATGATTGTGCCTTCTTCCTCTTAAGCTGGTTGTTGTGGCCAAGTGGCAAAATGAGACACATGGAATAAGAACCAGTTGACAACCAGATGCAATGCATATATTTGCAACATGAGGGAGATTCAAATAATTGAAGTGGTAAGACACACAGCCACACCTACTTTGAGTTTCCTCGAAGGGTACAGTCTCTGAGGTCTATCTCTGATTTCATGCCTTCTGTGGTGACACAGAGGTTCTTTCATGTGCTTTTATTTTCCCTTTTTATCTTGTTCTGACCACCACCACCCCTGTTCTTTTCAGTTCCTCAATTCCTCAATTCTTGCAGTCTGGAAAGACCCCATGTTTGCTTAGGTGAAAGACTTTCTATGCTGAGGTCCCTGACTATGGAGCCATTAATGGTTTCCAGATTTAGAATATGATTATTATTCTTTTGTTTTATTTTCTTTGACTTCTTCATTCTTCCTTCATTGCCAGAGTACCATTTGCAGATTGGCTATAGCCAACTAGCTCCATAACTTAGCAAATCAATAAGTTGTTCACCAAATGACCAACAAAGAGACAATCTGGTAGGACGGTACTATGAAGAATTAGTCTCTTTACACTAAAATCCACCTGGTTTTAGTCATCAATACAATATATTGTACAAAAGAGGAGACTATTCTTCCTTAGAATTGCAATTAGAGCCTCCATTCAGATTGTAGTCATACTTTAGTTTTAATTGCTTGTTTTAAATGTAATTTGTTGGATTCCTTTGACTCAAAACATACACAATCAGACTAAACAGGTGTTTTAGTGAGAAGAGTGTTTACAGAACAATTCAGGTGAGGTATTTCCAGATTGACTGGATGCAATTTTAATGACACAATCATCCTCAAGTGTGTGCTAACTCTTACTACATTCCAGTGACTTATTTATCAACATCACAGAGCGCAGGAGGATACATTTCCCTCACTTTAAATATTTAATATTGACTATTTGAAATCACTAAAAAAGAAGAAGTAAGAGGAGGAGAAAAAGGAAGAGAAAGAGGGGGAGGCAGAGGAGGAAGGTGAAATATTCCAGTGAAAAATAATGAAATTACAGGAATCATTCCAATGATGCTAAACTTTGCTTCAATTAAATTTAGTCCCTTCTACTTCCAACTCACAAGCCTTCTTTGGCGTCATCAGCCTCTGATATACTTTTCAGTGAGTTCCAAAGAATCCATAAGGTATAAAAATTCCAGAAAAATTATTTGTTGGAGACCAAACGTAAATAGATATATGTTCAGCATCTGAATGTTACAGAAAACTTCTCCAAAATGGCCCATATGTTCTTCTAGAAAAAGCAACAGTCCTGACAGTGAACCATGAAATATTCTGGAGGCAAATGGCAGAGTGCCAGTGTCTTAAGGGACAGCATTTTCCACTTTAAATAACAGACAAAATAAAGCTTTAAAATGTTCTTGGTGATATATGATTCAGTAAACCCTTCAAGGCGATATAAGGAAAACCTTTTCTTCTTAAGACTGATGTCGGAAAGAAACAGACAAAAATTAAGAATTACTCTGCCAGGCAGCATAAAGAATCAACTGGTGACTTTCTGAAATTCAGGAAATTCAATGAATCGATAGACTGTTAGGAACCAGGCCACACACTGAAAGTGATTCTTTTTAAATATGAGATACCAGAGATAACAGAAAGCTCTTCTGAAAGCACAGAGCATAAGCATGCATTTAAAAAAAAACTAAATTGTGTACTAGCAGGAAATGAAAATAGCTTATTTTTTAATAGGCACCCACAAATGGGGACATTTGGCAAGGGTAAACCAATGCTTAATTGTAAGATAAGCAATTTACAGGTAAATATAAAACTGTATTTTTTCATTTCTCATTTGATTTTTGTCATTTCTAGTTCACTTACCCTGTCTCTAAAAATGGCAAAATCTCTATCATAAAATAATTTGGATTTAATTGACATTCCCCAAGGCAAGCAAGCTGGAAGTAGAATTCTTTTGAAAGCAAACACTTTTTGATGACTGTAAGAATCAAGTATAATTGGAGAATTTTTCTTGTTCATATTACAATAGTCTACCCATCTTTATGTAGCTTATGACACAAAAATTAAAATGTATAAAGCGGTCCTTTAAAAATTATAAATAATCAGTGGGATAGTTGGGTGCCTATAAAATTCTTTACATTATGATGGAAGATACATTAGACTGAAACATTTATTTTATCCACGGTTTTATTTAAAATTATTTAAATTACCATTAAGACATGTGAAATGTACTCAACTGAAATCATCACAAATAATTTATAGTTTTATTTTTCAAATAAGAAAAGTTACAAATAGGAAGTAAAGGTAAGCAAGGAAGCTTTATAAGATTTCCTGAGCAAATTGAAAAAAATAATTATCATAAGAAATTAATCTTAAATTTAGAGTTATTACTAGGAAGTTTTTGGTTTCTTCCCACTATTATGGTGTTCATTTGTTGACTATTAAGCCATGATCATAAAACATGGAGAAAACATACAGTTTTAAATGTGTAGGTCAGTAATATCCTAGATTATGATTGCTCCTCGTGGCAGAGTTTTAATTGTGTCTAAATAATTTGGGGGAAAAGACTCTTTTAAATATTTAGGACAATAAAATTTAAAATCTGGGCAAAGCAGGAAGATGATGCAGTGGGAATATCCTGAGCTCACCTTGCCCCCCTGGACACAGAGAAACAATTACATGTATATAACTAACTCTGAAAACAACCTGAAGACTGGCAGAACAGATCCTTCACAGCCAATAATAGAGAGAAGACCACACTGAAAAGGAAAGGATGTGCAGAAACACCATTGGGAACCAAATCCCAGCATGATTAACTACAAATGGGAGGGACATCACAAGCATGAAGAAGTGAGAGGATCAGACCTGACAGGGCAACACTGGCACTAGGGACCCACCTTGGGAAAACAAGTTCCCATAACATTTGGCATTGAAAATCATTTAGGGGCGCCTGGGTGGCTCAGTCAATTAAACCTCTGACTTCGGCTTAGGTCATGATCTCACAGTTCATGGATTTGAGCCCCGCATCGAACTCGGTGCTAATAGCTGAGAGCCTGGAGCCTGCTTCAGATTCTGTGTTTCCTTCTCTCTCTCTCTACCCCTCCCCACTTGTACTCTCTCTCTCAAAAATAAATACTTTTTTTAAAAAAAGAAGAAAATCATTTAAGAAGCAGGAAGCTAAACTCAGAGAGTCAGAGGGTGATAGGATACCAAATCCCTGCCCTTAAAGAGCCAGAATACTAAATAATGGCCTGAGACATAGCACAGAAGCAACAGTGTGGAAAGCACCTGGGGTATACCCAAAGATGTATTAACTAATCTTAGAAAATGTGTCAAAGGGGCAAGGATATACAGGAGATTCCTCCAGGAATGAAAGTGCTGGTGGGGCACCATTTCTCTTGTCTTCCCCCAGCCTAGATAGCCAGACACTTGTGGAAGCCAAGAGTTAAAAATGAAAGAATTGAAAGAGTTAAATGAAGCAAACATAAATAATATGCTTGATAAAAAGATTCAAAGTAATGGTCATAAAGATATTCACTTGATTTTAGAAAAGAATGGATGAACTCAGTAAGAACTTCAAAAAAGAGACAGAAATATAAAAAAGAACAAGTCAGGGGTGCCTGGGTGGCTTAGTCAGTTTAGCATCTGACTTTTGATCTCAGTTCAGGTCATGATCTCAGTGTTGTGAGTTCAGGCCCCACTTTGGGCTCTGCACTGGGCATGGAGCCTACTTAAAAAAAAAAAAATCAGAGCTTAAGAAGTCATCTGAAATGAAAAATATACCAAAGAGAATAAACAACATATTTGAGGGGGCAGAACAGATTCGTGAGCTAGAAGACAGAAAAATAAAAAGCAAAAGCTGAGCAGCGCAAAGAAAAAAGCATTAAAAAAAAAAAAAAACAGGAATAGGTTAAGGGAACTCTGTGACATTATCAACCATAATAACACATTTTAGGGATCCTGGACATAGAAAAGAGAGATAAGGGACAGAAAGTGTATTTGAAGAAATAGTACCTGCAAACTTCCCTAATCTTTGGAAAGGAACACACATCCAGGTCCAGGAAGTACAAAGAGCCTCTAACAAGAATCCAAGGAGGTCCATATCAATAAACATAATAACTAAAATGGTAAAATGCAATGATAAAAAGAGAATTTTAATTTTTTAAATCTTTATTTATTTTTGAGAGAGAGACAGACAGATTGCGAGCAGGGGAGGAACAGAGAGAGAGGGAAACACAGAATCCAAAGTAAGTTCCAGGCTCTAGGCTGTCAGCACAGAGCCTGACACAGGGCTTGAACTCACAAACCACGAGATCATGACCTGAGCCCAGGTCAGATACTTAACCAACTGAGCCACCCAGAGGCCCCGATAAAAAGAGAATTTTAAAAGCAGCAAGGGAAAATAAAATAGTTACATACAAGGGAAACCCCTGAGGCTATCAGCAGATTTTTCAGCAGAAACTTCGCAGGCCAGAAGGGAGTGGCATGACATGTTCAAAGCATTAAATAGAAAAAACTTACAACAAAGAATACTTTACCTGACAAGGTTATTATTCAGAATTGAAGCAAATATAAAATTTCCCTGACAGACAAAAGTTAAAAGAATTCATCATCATGAAACCAAACTTACAAAGACACACACACACACACACACACACACCAAAAAGAAAGAAAAAAGAAAGAAAGAAAGAAAGAAAGAAAGAAAGAAAGAAAGAAAGAAAGAGAAAAGAAAAGAAGAAAAGAAAAACTACAGGCCAATAATCCTTGATGAAGATAGATACAAAAATCAGCAAAAATCAGCAACAAAATACTAGTAAACCACATTCAACAATACAGTAAAAGCATTAAAAGGATCATTTACTACAATCAACGGGGATTGATTGCAAGTATGCAAGGGTAGTTGCCTCTGGCAAATCAATCGATCTGATGCATCACATTAACAAGAGAAAGAATAAAAATCATGTGATCATCTCAACATACACACAAAAAGTATTTGACAAAACATAATATCCATTCATGATAAAAACTCTCAACAAAGTAAGTGGGAACATACCTCAACATAATAAGGGCTATATATGAAATACCACAGTTAATATCATACACAACAGTGAAAGACTAAAAGCTTTTCCTCTAAGGTCAGGAAAAATGATAAGGGTTTTTTTTTTTTTTTCACTACAGTATTAAAAGTCCTAGCTGCAGTAATCATTAAGAAAAAGAAACAAAGTCACCAAAATTGGTAAGGAAGTAGGAAAAGTGTCACTATTTGCAGATGACCTGACACTATATATAGAAAACCCAAAAGACTCCACCAAAAACTACTAGAACTAATAAATAAATTCAGTTAAGTTGCAGAATACAAAATTAATATTCAGAAATTTGTTGTATTTCGTGTACTTACCAAAATAGCAGAAAGAAAAATTAAGAAAATCCCATTGACAGCTGTACCAAAAATAAAATACCTAGGAATAAATTTAACCAAGGAGGTGAAAAACCTATACTCTAAAAGTTATAAGACACTGATGAAAGAAATGAAGATGACACAGCAAACCCTGGAAAGATATACTTAGGTCATGTCATTGGAAGAAATAATATTATTAAAATGCCCATATTCCCC
Organism: Lynx rufus; assembly: GCF_022079265.1. Lineage (NCBI taxonomy): Eukaryota > Metazoa > Chordata > Mammalia > Carnivora > Felidae > Lynx > Lynx rufus. The sequence continues at coordinate 155,098,475 of NW_025814823.1, forward strand.
AAATCTGTAGCCCCTTGCTCCTGAGAAGAGCAAGGCCAATCATTTCCTGATCCTCTTCCGCGACTCGAGCTGCCAGTTCCGGGCCCTCTACACGCTGTCCGGGGAGACAGAAGAGCTGACGAGGCTGGCCGGCTACCGCCCCCGCACAGTCATGCCCGCCATGGTCAAGGGCATCTACAACTACAACTCCGACCGCAAGCACTTTACCCAGATCCCTGCCAAGACCATGTCCATGAGTGTAGACGCCTTCACCATCCAGGGCCACCTCTGGCAGAGCAAGAAGCCCACCACCTCCAAGAAGGGCAGCAGCACCCCCAAGTAGCCTTGTCCCGGTGGTTCCCAGGGCAGAGGACAGCCTGCAGGACAATCAGTTGGCTTCCTGGGTCTCGTCTGTCCCCAACCTTGTCTGGGTAGGGCTGGAGTCCCTACCCCCTACAGATTCAATGCAATCTACAGATTCAATGCAATCCCTATCAAAATACCAATAGCATTTTTCACAGAATTGGAACACATAATACTAAAATTTGTATGGAACCACCAGACCCCAAATAGTCAAAGCAATCTTGAGAAAAAATAGCAAAGCTGGAAGCATCACAATCCCAAATTTCAAAATATACTAGAAAGCTATAGCAAACAAACAAACAAAACACAACAACGGTATGGTACTGGCACCAAAATAGACACATGTAGATGAATGAAACAAGATGGAGAGCCAAGAAATCAACCCATGCCTACATGGTCAATTAATCCATGAAAAAGAGGCAAAAATATACAATAAGGAAAAGACAGTCTTTTCAATAAATGATGCTGGGAAAATTGGACAGCTATAGGCAAAAGAATGAAACTGGACCACTTTCTTACACCATACACATAAACAAACGCAAAATGGATTAAAGACCTCGATATGAGACCTGAAACTGTAAAACTCCTAAAAGAGAAAATAGTAATCTCTTGGATATTAGCCTTAGCAACATATTTATGGATATGTCTCTTCAGGCAAGGGAAATAAAAATAAAAATGAACTACTGAGACTGTAACAAAATAAAAGCTTATACACAACAAGGGGATCCATCAACAAAACAAAAAGGCAACCTAGTGAGTGGAAGAAGATATTTGTGAATAATATAACTGATAAGGGATTAATATCCAAAATTATAAAGAACTTACACAACTCAACACCAAAAAATAAACAATCTGATTGAAAAATGGGCAGAAGACATGAATAGACATTTTTCCAAAGAAAACATACAGATAGCCAACAGAAACATGAAAAGATGCTCAGCATCACTCATCATCAGGCAAATGTAAATCAAAACCACAGTAAGATACCACCTCACACCAGTCAGAATGGCTAATATCAAACAGGCAAGAAATAATGAGTGTTGATGAGGAGATGGAGAAAAGGAAACTCTTGCTCACTGTTGGTGAGAATGTAAATTGGAGTAATCACAGTGGAAAACACTATGGAAGTTCCTCAAGAAACTAAAAACAGAAATACCGTATGATCCAGTAATTCCATTCCTGGTTATTTACCCGAAGAATATAAAAACAGTAATTTGAAAAGATATATGCACTCCTATATTTATTGCAGCATTATTTATAATAGCCAAGATAAGAAAGTAACCTAAATGTCCATCGATAGATGAATGAATAAAGAAGATACATATATATATATATGTACATGTGTATACATATACGTATGTATATATGCATATACACACCATGAAATATTACTCAGCCACAAAAAGAATGAAATCTTGCCATTTGCAATAACATCATGGACCTAGAGGGTATTATACTAAGTGAAATAAGTAAGACAGAGAAAGACCAATATCATATGATTTCACTTATATGTGAAATCTTAAAAAACAATCAAAAAACACACTCTTAAATACAGAGAAGAAACTGGTGGTTGCCAGAGAGGAGGTGGAGAGGGGTGGACAGAATAGATGAAAGGGGATTAAGAGGTACAAACTTCCAGTTATAAAACAAATAAGTCAGGGAGACAAAAAGTACAACATAGAGAATATAGTCAAAAACATTCTAACATACTGTTTGATAGCAGACTGCGACTACTCTTACAATGGTGAGCACTAAGTAATGTATTCACTGTCAAATCAGTCTGTTGTGCACCTAAAACTAATATAACATTGTAAGTCAATTATATTTCCATAATAAAAAATTAAAACCTAACGTTTGTAAGAAATAAAGCATTAATTAAAGCAATAAATGTGATAGTCAAAGAAAAGTTGCACTTTCTACGGTAAATTCTGTCACAGGAACAAGATCGATGTGTATACTCCACAAATGTGAACAATTTAAAAATATATCTAAATATATAGCAGGGAGCACCCAGTGAGTGACCAAGGACTATTCTGAATTTCTGAAATATGTCTTCTACCTTGTGGTTATATGGATATGTTTGCAGGTTACCCTATGTTGGCAACAGTAGCTCTTCCCCTAAGGACAACTTTGATTAGCCAAAGAACAATGGTATAGGTATTCAAGGTTTGAATGACTCCCTTGAAGTTTAAGTCTCTTTCTAAATTTTTTAAAACTCTATTCATATGCTCTCTTATATTAAACATATAATATAAACAATATCATTATTCCTTGATGTTTCGTGGCCCAACAGTCCAGAGCACCGTTAACAACATTTATCACTGACTTTGCTACAGATGTAGTTGTGCAATATATACTACTGAATTAAAATCATGCTGAGAATTTGAGGTATATGGCATCTATTTTCCTATTTCTTTTTTTACTCATAAACTGGGGAAAATTATACCAAATATGCTTACTGGAATGCTCTAGTTCACCCAAATTTTTCTTTGCAGGATGTGGATTTTATGGGATCCTAAATATGAAATCAACAATGGAGACTGAACCAGAACAGGCCTCACTAACTTCCCCATAAATTTGAGTTGTTTAACAGGGCTGACTTTGTATTCATTGTAGATGGTATGGTAAAACACTGACTTTTGCGTGTTTGTTGTTTTTTAAAAGAAGACTATTAGTATGGGTGTTCATCTGGCAGAAAATGCCATTCTAAGCCAAGAGTCAGTTGGTATAAGAAACAAAAGTGCAGTGTTAGGAAAACAGTGACTCTCTTCTGAGGAAGCTAAGAACGACGAAGTTGAGAACTTCTTCAAAACTATTCTTGGGGCACCTGGGCGCAGTTAGACATCTGACTCTTGATTTAGGCTCAGGTCCTGATCTCACAGTTTGTGAGTTTGAGCTCTGCGTAGGGCTCTGCACTGTCAGTGCTGTCCTGCTTCAGACTCTCTCTCTCTCCCTCTCTCTGCCCCTACCTCACTTGCTCTCTCCCTCCCTCCCTCTCTCTCTCTCAAAATAAATCAAAAACTTAAGAAAAAAACACTATTTTTGACAAAGTCTATGTTTTCCTTTGATATGTTTATCCAAGTCCATTCCTAGTTGTGAGGTGCTCTGGACAAATACTTTTGTAGGGTCTCTGTCTATATAAACAATTAGATTTAAAAAGTGTTACCAAATGTATGGGTCTGTATGAGGTAGAAATAAAGACTTAGAATAATGGGTAAAGAAGAAGTAGTTACACATTTGTTGTCCAATCAATAGATATGAAGATTCATCTTAGTTTCCAGGTATCATTTCTTCCTATGCACGTTAAGGAACGATCTCTTCATGTTATTTATCATCTAATAGGTCATTTTTTAAATAATTTCATGCCTCACACTACATGAAAAAAGTAGTAATGCCATTATCATACATAAAGCCATAGCTCTTCAGAATGTACTTGTATCGAAACAAGATAGATCTTTCTGCTACTGAAGTTCCCTTGCTGCATTTATTTGGTTATATCATCACTCATGACACTGCATCACCTAATGGCTTCACTGTGCTATCAAAGGTTTTAGCTGCACTTCATTAACGATGACCACACATAAATGCAAGTCTTATCCCTCGTATGCAGCAAAGCATGAGTTATCATTCATCTATCATTTTAATCTTACCAGACAGAATTTTATACTGTAAACATAGGATAACACATCTTCTAAATATGTCTTCCTTCAAAATCTCTAACCAAAATCATTGCATTTGTAGAATGTAATACCTTCCAGTGTTGCCCTCCACATGCTGCCACCAGTGGGGAGAATTGGTAAGAGCCCCATGAGCTGAGCAAGAAGAATGGTCCTATTCACCTAAGAAGTGTCCACCCCGTTTCCAACAAGGCTTACGGCTAACCCAGGAAAGTATGTCACCGCATCAATCACAGGCAAGAGTGAACTTTGATCAGAAGGGCTGTTTGGCAATGAGAAACAATGTTCTGGAAAACTCTCCAAGGAGACAGGCACAGCCAGTCCCAGAGATGTGCCTGACACCCAGTACAAAGCCTGAGGCAAAAGGAGTAGGGTAACTTTCCTAGACTACAACAAAGTAAAGGGTGCTTGCTGCCACCCAGACACCATCTGGTGCTGCAGATCAGAGGAGACACCTGTTCTAAACATGGACAGGTGAGAACTGACTCTGTGGCCCACATATACAGCTCAAATCTAAGGGTCACAGATGGACTATCAGGAGCCTAGAGCCCTGAACTCATCCTGTGTCCAAAGTGAGTAAGATTCACCCAAAATCTAAAGGTCAGCACTGTTCTGTTGTTCAATCTCATGTGATCCCATGAAAGAAATACTGTGGTCTGAACTCAGGGTACCTGGCCTGAATGACACTCCTGGATCCTGTAGGTCCTAGCCTCTATTCTACCTTTTTTTTTTAATGTTTATTTATTTTCAAGAGGGAGAGAGAGAGAGATTTCGAGCAGGGGAGGGACAGAGAGGGGGGCGGATAGAGGATCCAAAGTGGCTCTGCACTGACAACGAACCCAATGGGGAACTCAAATTCATGAACCATGAGATCATGACCCGAGCCAAAGTTGGCTGCTTGACCAACTGAGCCACCCAGGCGCCCCTCTAGAGATGATCTTTAAAATTTGGTAAAAGGCATTTTAAAGTCCAAAGCAACCAAAGACACAGGTTAGAAAAGCAGGGGCTCATACTTGCTGGTACTATATTTTCCTCCAGTTTTTAAAAAAGCCCTTAGATACAAGCTGGGTCTTCCTATAGCATATCCCTTTTTTATCTTACTAATCATTGTATTTTCAAACATATTGCCAGAGAGTAGGCTACCCGATAACATTAGAATAGCCTTCCCGGAAACAGTCATGTCTTATATTTCTGCTCTGCTCTGTAAAACCTGGCCCAGGGCTAGTCACATAAAAGTCCACAAATACTTCTTGGTACATAACAGCTATTTACCAAATACAACAAATACAGTTAACAGGAAAATTGTAGAACTGCTAAACGAGAAGTCAAGAGTCACTGATACTATAAAGGTAATTGTTACTGGAAAATAAATTCATAGTCAGAGCAGTCATTCTTCATCATAGAGATTTCAGCCTAAAGAAAATAGTGCCATACACCAATTCTCTGGCTGAAATGAAAGGGCTGGGCTGATACTACATTTCCTAAAATTATTCACCAAATAAAGTCCTCTATTATTTCTCTTCCCTTTCTCTATTTTCATTATTGAGAGCATGCACATCTTCTTCTTCCTTTTTTACTACAACAGGTACAATACTTCCTTTTATGTTCAATTTAATACTGACCTTTCTCTATGACTAACCCTACTCCACAGTGACCTTTTAGAATTGAAGTATCACTTTTTATGTATGGTCTATACCACATTGATTCACACCGATATGTCTAGGAATATGCAAGAGCATTGTGGGTATATATGTATTTTGCATATTATTTAGATACATGCATATGTGTGTGTGTGTGTATATATATATATATATATATATACACATACATATATATATATGCATGTGCCATCCCCACAAGAAAATTATATGCTTTATGCTAATGAGCACATTGCTTATAAAGCATGAAGCACTTTCCCAGAAAGAGTAGGAGCTGAGAAAAGTCTCCTACATTTGATTAAACTTTGATTCCACCGTTCTACATCTGGCCTTTGAAATCTTTTGAGAACTTTGCTGCTTATTAAAATACACATGAGGGGCGCCTGGGTGGCTCAGTCGGTTGAGCGTCCGACTTCGGCTCAGGTCATGATCTCACGGACCGTGAGTTCGAGCCCCGCGTCGGGCTCTGGACTGATGGCTCAGAGCCTGGAGCCTGCTTCCGGTTCTGTGTCTCCCTCTCTCTCTGCCCCTCCCCCGTTCATGCTCTGTCTCAAAAATAAATAAACGTTAAAAAAAATTAAAAAAAAATACACATGAGATTTAAGAGTGATAGGAATCAATAATTATCAATATCACATTTAAGCAAATCTGTGGTAATAAATGGAGTGAGAAATTGAACTAGTGTAGATTTTCCAGGTGATATAGGTACAGGTCCCAGGTGATACATTTTCTTCCCAATAATTCTTCCCCAGCACAAACCAAAATTATCACCAATCATCACCCACTACCTATCACTACTATAACCAGCACAACCAAAGATGCTCGATTATTAAGTCTTTGGGCACTGAGGCCACATATTAATCATATCTCCATCCTTGAGCAAAGAGCACATAGTAGTGCTCAAGAAATATCAGTTGGGGAATAAATGAAAATCTATATTGTTTTGCCTTCTTAAACTGATCCGGCTGTATCTGAGTCAGCACATCAGAGCTAGCATTGTAATTTCCATTTTTCCAGAAATTTTATCAGAAGTTGTGGGGTCATAATAATTACCTTGCCAAAACTGTGAACATTACACAGGAAATCTCTTCCATGGTTCCAAGGCTACACAGCTCACTTTACTCATTCTTCTCAAGGGAAATTTAGCAAGAGGATATAGGTGGCTTTTCTTTTCAATCATTGCTGTGGAAAAGATAAAACAATGCAATCATGAGTCACCTTCATTTATGAAAATATTACATCAAGCCCAACTGGAACAAATGACCTTATTACTTAGAAAAAGAAGAGATGACTGTGACACACTAGAAAATGTGTGGGTCAAAATTAAAAAAAAAAGGGAACATGCAAAATTTATAGTTTGTGGTAAAATATTAAGTCATTACAAAAATGCTCAGCATTACCAACAGTAAGTGGTTAGAAAATGGCCATAAGGTAGTTCAGAGAGTAAGACACTGTCATATGCTTCTTAAAATTTAGAACATCTTCTGAAATGTGGTAGCGTATATCTTACTTTGTGTTTAAGCTATATAAAGATGTGGAATATAGAATGCTATAGCTTGTGAGGCACGTTCTGATTATACAAAAATAAAGAGCCACTGAAATGAAAGGATACTTTTCATCCCTATTTCCAGTTCAAAACAAGAAGGTAACCTTCCATACCATCAGGTGGATTCTGGAAGATAATTATTTTGCATGCTCAGTTCAGGTTCTTAATTCCAACGCAGCAGGTTACTACAGGTTTTAGAGGAGAAAGGAGCCAAGATACATAAACTTTATTGTTATTGTTGCCCATTTGACAAGATACTGTCCCAAATGAATGGACATTGGCCATTCAGATGGAAAACAAAAGCCTGTTTATCAGCTGGTTAATTGCTCTCAGATATGAAATAAGATTCCCAGCAGTAAAGCTCCCTCACACTTCCATTCCTCACCTGAATTATAAGCTATCTGTGAACAGAACTGTTTCCAGCAACCAAGTGTTTATCAGGATGAAGCACATCTGCCACAGATGACTGCTGACCTTTCAACTTTGGTCAGCACTTTGGCAGCCGGCATAGTCATAGGAAAGGGGGATGGATGCAAGTTTCCTGGCATTCTCATTTTCATCTTCCCTTGTGTGGCTGAACTCTGAAATGAGGAGGTAACTAAGTAAAGCCAGCACACTGCAAATATCCCTTTCGCAAGATGAGTCTGGTGAATGCACTTACTTCCCATCATATTTTCTAGATTGGGGAGGACAGGGGTTTTTTTGCAGTTAACTCATCTTATTAGTTTCTTTTATAACTTACTGTATTAGCTTATCACTGGGAAAGATTATTCATTGTATAATTCTTCAAAAGAATGGTTACTAATACTAATACAATACTTGACTGCTAGATCATCCAAAAATCACCACAGAGGCTCACCATAACAATGGAAAGAGATTTAAATATAGGGCTTTGTGGGGCGCCTGGGTGGCTCAGTTGGTTGAGCATCTGACTTCAGCTCAGGTCATGATCTCACGGTTCGTGGGTTCAAGCCCCCCATCGGGCTCTGTGCTGACAGCCTGTTTCTGATTCTGTGTCTCCCTCTCTCTCTGCCCCTCCCCCACTCACACTCTGTCTCTCTCTCTCCTTAAAAAATAAATAAACATTAAAAAATAATAATAAATAAATAAATAAATAAATAAATAAATAAATAAAGGGCTTTGTCTTTCCTCTGTGGAATTTTTGGACAAGCTGGATAATCGGTAAAAGGTAATTTTAAAAAGGTAAATGTAGGAACTCTTGCACTAGCAGAGAAGCCTTAACTCTGATAATAAACCACTATTAAAAATAATAGCAATAACAACTAACTAAATACCTTTAATAGATCCTGCACTGATAGCATTCTTATATCAATTTTCTGTTAACCTGTGGGTTTTCCCGCTTTTGCATAACCTCAGTGCACATGGAACACAGGTCTTACAAGGTAGCCTTCTGGATGCGTCTGCTTATCTGGCTCTGACTTGTTTCAGCTACAGAATAATGACTGCATTCATGCGTACATGTAACCCAGGCATACAATTTTAATAAAATTAAATTATCTCTTCCTCCATCTGTCTCTTCCTTCCTATAAGCAAATACCTGGCCATCTACTGGCCAAGGCTTTAGTGGTCCTTTTAACAGATGATGCAGTATAAAGGCAATCCCCTGTGCTTCCAAAACTAATCATTGAATCAGAGGTTAGTAAAGAGATGGCTGCTCCCTAGTGACCCCTCAGTTTCCTTTTTGGAAATCCCCTCCCTTCCTTTGTGTGTGCATTCCATGCCACTCCCTCCCTTCTACAAAAGTGAGGGGAGTCCAATCATTCTTTTTCCTGGAACACCAGTAGACCAGGAGGTTCTATCTAACACCTTAATTCTGTCGATTAGATCTTCACTGCTAAGACATTGGGAGGAACTTGCATGACTCAAGAACAACTGTCCCCATGATGACATTGTGACCACTTTATCTCAGCTGTTGGAAAGTTACTGTGGTAATCCTGTCCTTCCTGAGTTCTCTTGAATCATGGGCTGAAGCCTGGTCTACAAGTGTCCTGTTAATTGTGTGAGCCTCCAGCCTTACCTTCATATTCTTCCAATTAGTTCCCTTTCACTTTTGTTAACCAGAGTTGGTGTCTGTTACTTACAAGGAAGAACCATTACTGACATATAATGCATGTAATCATGAAAGACAGTTTATAAAGTAAGATAATAGACGTGATATTCGGGAATGGCATAGACAAAAATCCCAATGTGTTTTAAGACAGGAAAGTGGCAGTGGCATCAGCTAATCAGGAACGGATAGTAGAGATAGTGACACAAGGTTTCAGCAGGTGTGGTCAGGTGGATGATAACCAGTGGGCAGGGGGAAGGGGCAAAATGTGCCTAAGGCACAATCAATAGATAACTTCGATGAAATGGGGATTATCTCAGAGTATTCTTCCTGCCACAAACACTTCTTTAGTATTTTCTAGCGTGGGTGCTGCTGGAACCCAGTGTTAACGTCAGGTACCTGCCCCTGAGGAGCACAAAGTCCAGTCTCCCTTCAAGTAGAGAGGGACACTCTTGGAGTGGGCTAATAAAAGATTTTTGACTGCTCTCCCAAAGCTGTTCTCTGAGGAAGTAGTGTCTTCTCCAAAGTAAATCTTTGATGTCACCAAAGCATTATTTACAGGTGGAAAAGGGAAATAAATGCTAGATTTAAATAAATGCATTTAAAACTGTAATGAGCAGACGTTTGCAACCTTCAAGGGTAGCACTCCATGAAAATTGTGAGAATTTCTAGCTTCAATTGGTTTTCACTTTAACACTTGAAGTAAGTGTAAAAGCATTCATAAAAAAGATATATAACCTATATGTGAAGAAAAATTTAATTTTACCATTGTGATAGCTTTATATAGTTTTCTGAAAAATCCTTACTCATACGTCTGCTTCTTTCTGACAGATATTAGCCAGTTTTTATTATTTTTTTCCCTTCAGGACCCAGGTAAAGCAAAAGGGATTTCTATGGACCATCCTACTGTGAACACAGTTTATACCTTCTTTCTATATTTTGCTCTAATAATCAGTATTTACAATTTCGTTAAATGTAAAGAGCAACTTCCTACTTGGTAATCAAACCGAACCTTCCCACTGGAGGAACATGGGTGGCAAACAGCCATATGTACCATAGTGGAACAGCTTCCCTATAGGGCATAGTTGAGGAGATACACGTGATTAATCATCTCATCTAGTACGAAGTAGGAACACCCACCATAGACTACCTGTGCATAATTCCAAGGGTCGCTGATGAAGAAAACTTCTCCACTTCACCCGAACTTGAAACAATTGTCAAGAGTGATGTTTTTTCATGGCTGGAATTACACAGTGATGGCCATCTGGATATAATATAATTTATTGAGTCAATCTTGTACAGTTCGCATTTAGGTTGATTCTATTTTAATGACCTGGATTATCTGACCATTTATTTTGGATAAATTCCAAGCAGTAGAATCGTTAGTATCTATACATTTTCAAGGTTTTTGACCTATAGGGCATTTAATTTTTTTCCTTCAGAGAAATTATACCGATTTATACTCAACCAGCGCTGTGCGAGTCACTGCTCCATTGTCTTCCGAACTGCAGTCCTGGAGTGCAGGTGGAGGAAGAACACGGTTGCGTCATTCCAGTTGTTGCATGAATATCTAACCTGAGTTTCCATCCTTAGACAGAAAAGTGATAAAGTTTAAATTGCTAGGTTTTCAAATCCCTCTTTCCCTATTTCTCAATATTTGTTACATTAAGATAAACATCTCCTTCATAAGTTTTAAATGATATAAATTTTCGATTTATATTTTATTTCATTTTTCTATTTAATAAGCTTCACTAAAATATCACCACAGAGTTTCACTTCCCAGCGTGAGTTTCTCCATTCAACACCTACCTATTCAACTATCTATCTATCTATTTATCTATCATCATCGTCATTTTTCTATTTATGCAAAGGGAAATTCAGAGTTTGGATATTTCCCACCTATACTCATCCTTACATCTGTGTCTGCTCATTTCATTCCTCTTCCAGAAAAGGCCCTTTCTCCTCTCCCAGACCTATTCTAAACCTCCTTTCCTTCAATCTAGAGTACAAGTCCCCTTGTCTGCCATGCCACTTCCCTGGCACCTGGCTCTCAGTAATTATTTGCTCAAATTCTCAGCCCTGACACTATATCATTATAAGCTACAGGATGAATATTGGCTAAAATACAGTGAGTAATGCATTTAGGCTGAATAGATTTCAGAAGGAAAGCATTTATCACCTAATATTTTAAGAATGACTGTCAGCTGGGTATTTTATCACTTGAACACCTTTCTCTTCATCATCAAAGAAACTAACAGTTTTCATAAGAATAAATAGCACAGAAAATAATCATCATATTCATAAAATAAGTGAACCATTCTTTCATGATGATGATAATCTACATAGATTTTTATATTTTTAAGACCCTGAGTTTTTTCCTTGAACTCTTAACCAGAAATTGTCAAGATAGGGCTGACCTATGGGTCACTATTTTTCAAAATAATTGGAATTCCTCAACTGTATAGTGGGTACCTTATTAAATATAAATGAAATGAAGAATTAAATATCTTCATTTTGAAAAGGCTCTAGTATGAAGTAGTTACTATTCACTACATAATTCTTTCTACTTTCTGACTATCATTAAGAAAAACTTTTCACACAGTTACTGAAGAGTAATCTTTAATTTTGGGTCATTTGAGCTCTCCCCGAGAAAAAACTAACTAACTAACTAAATAAATAAATAATAAACAAATAAGATAGAGATCTGTTCTTTTAACATGCCACATATTTAATTTCATGTGTTAAAAGTTAAAAGTTGGCCTCTTGTTTCCTCTCACATTCAATCTTTGGCTCATATCAGTGTCCCACATAACTTCCATGCCCTAATAACCAAAAGCAATATTAGATTAATCTTGTATTCTAAAACAATTTTATCTGTGACTTTCAAGTTTCATAGCTATAAACCTATCGGTATCAATTATGACAGGAAGATTTTTAAATGTATTGTTTACCTTAGGAGATTTTTCATGAAGACCATTATCAAAGGCAGTAGAAATATAATCACTATAAAGAAAGACCATACAAAAATACTCTTCAGGTGTTGGATATAATCATTTCTGCTCAACCTTCTAAAATAAATATGCAAATGCTGCAGTGTAAGGTATACCTGCTATAAGTATAAGTGAACAGTCTTGTTCACTTATTTGTGCAAACACAGATTTCATATGCAACTGAGGAAAACTCTCATATGATCAGTTTGTTAAATAGCCTACACATAGGTTGCTTGAAGACTGACTTGAAGTCTACATAAGATGAGTGTTTCCTGTCAAGTACTCTGCATTTCTGAACTTAAAAGTAAAACAAAAGGTTCATATTTCATTGTGAAATATACAGCATTCTTTCATGTTCAACCTTTTAAGATTTTTTTTTTCCTTCATAGCAGGCAAAAGATAAAAGATGTAACAAGGAAATTAACTTTCTCCTGTTTTTCTTGTTTTATTTCACTTGCACTCTCTTCCTTCTCTCTTCATCTCTCTCTAAAGATTGGAAATGTGTAGTAACACCTGCTGGGGCGGTAACAGCAGTTGAGCTTTGCCTGAATAATGCCCTGTGAGTGCTTAGAGGGACACAGATCACTGTCTCCATACTCCTTCCGCTCATCGCATGGTTACACCTGGCATCAGAAGGTTGGCCACAATGAACTGTCTTCATGCCCACCATGGCAAGACCTCGAAACTTGGAGCTCTGGGCAGTGGTGTCCCTTCTGTAGCTCAGCGGAACTGAGAATAGAATCTTTGTCCTTCCACCACAGATGGTCAACCGACTGGAGTGTGCCAGTAATCTGAGAAGGAGGCCAAGCTTATTTTAATTACAAATTACCCCGTCACTTCACGTTTGTTATCTCTCTGTACCTGTAGTTCATGCAGCAGACAACTTAATACACATGATTTAAATAATCATCAAAACCTTCTCTGTTTCGGCACTTTCCACCTTTCTCTGGAAAGCCTGCACGTTTGTAGGGATTTATAACTGCAAGTGCCTGAAGTCAAGTTTCAGTTCTAGCAAATGTGGGGTAGATGCGACTTTAAAACAAACTGATCAGACATTGGAACAACAAAGACCGGAGGATTAAGGCAGTCTCTGAAGATGAAAGTGTAAAGAGATCTTGGGGGAAAATCGCTTGAGAGAAGCCTTTTAAAAATCAAACAGAAAAACTCTCATCAGTGGGCTCCTGCTCCTTTTTTAGAATTTTAGCAACATGTGCAAGGGGTTTTATTTATCAAGTCAGATCTCCCATTCTTTAAATAAAAAAATTTTTTCAGTGAAAGCCAGGTTCATAACCCTTCAGCAGTTTCCCCAAAGTTACTTAGCACTATTGTCACTAGAAAAACATCTCATAATTTCAGAACATTTTCCAGCAAAAAATACACGGAGCTGAAGAGAAACCCATGTGCCCATGTGGAAATACTTAGCTGCTTCTCCTATACTGAACTGTGCGCATTCACAGAGAACACATGACATATTTCCTTGTTATGTATACACTTTTTTTTTGTTCAACAATGCCAAAAAGTGATAACTTGGAGACTGAGAATTATACTGACAGTCACCTGTCATTCATTGTCCTTTATTCTGACAACCTCAGGCATTCAGGCATGGATTTATGGGTTTTGCCCCCTTTTGCTTTATTTTTAAAGGAGTTGGGGGATGGGGGAGAATATCAGAGGATTCAGTCCTGAATAGACTTTTGTTTTGCTCTTTCTTTTACCTCTTGACTGTGTCAAATGCAGTGTGTCCCTCATGCAGTTTCTCTCTTTAGAGAGCCTCGGCTGGGCCAGCTAGTTAGTATTCAGAGACAAGGCAAAGAGGATAAAATTCTTCTCTCTGCTTGCTGAGACTGCAAATAAGCAATTAGACTAAAAGCAATGTATTAGAGAAAGAAGGCCATCGCAGACATCATTGTTGACTGGAACCTGCCAATATAACTTTAAAATTGTAAAAACTTCATAGCAAGGAGAAATAGTCACTTAGAGGCACATAAGTTGGTTAAGACACTAAGTCCGTATTCGCTACAGACATTTCTGCTGTGTAATGTACTCTGTGAACTGTAAGGTTTTCCATTTAATCTTGTTTACTTATTGTAATGAGAAACAAATGGTTGAAATTAGCAATGGTGATAGAAAATTCAACCTTTTATAGTATTGCGTGTTATGAAAACATTTTCTAGATTGGCATGTTACTCCCATTTTCATTTGAGCACACTTTAAAGGACTGTAATGGAGGTCTGAAGGTTACAAACTGTTTTATGTCTAACCGAGTAATATCATAGATCTCTGCTGAAGAGTTAGATGAGAGGTTTAAAACAATATATGCCAGCCTTTTGCTAGGTATCAATGATAGCATATGAGGTAGTGCTTAAGAATCTTCTTCCTCCTTTTAATATAGAGATTGCATGCTGGGTTCTAGCAATTGATGCATTTCCTGTGCAAATGCTCAAATGCAGCTACTCTGTTAATTACATTGGGATTGCCTAATTCCATTTTGTCATAGACCAATCTCCAGTGAGCCTTCACGATTGTCCAAATGATGGGAGGTAGCAAGTAGACTTTCCTGATTCGATATATTTAATCCATCTCTTTTTCCTTTTTCCTCCCTCATCCTTCCAAACCACATTTCCCGAAAGTTGAGAAATGCTAGCCTGATGAATTTATTTTTACATTTTCTAAGCCAGGAAAAAGAAAGGAATCTGGATTATTGACATTCTTTACCGGAACTACAGTAGACTAGAGTTAGCAGAAAAAACTGCTAATCATCACAGTTTTCGTGTTGGAAGCAATTTGCCTATAATTAGTAAGTTGATAAATACCAACAAAATGGGTGCTAAAACGAACAACTCTTGTGCTGAGAGACATTTGACTCTACATTACACTTTGCATTTTTATATATGCAGCATTACATTTTGTTACAAAGAGCGACAACTTTAGTGGCAGCTGAAATGCTCTAATCTGTCTTCTGAAGGAAAGCAGACATACATCTTAATATAACGACTTCTTTTATAAAACGTATCTTTTTTTGAGGAGTAAGCAATGCAAGGATAAGGAAAGAAGTTGGTGTTTTATTTATTTTATATAAAATGGTAGCAGAAGACAGAAGACTTGTTTTGCTAGAAAATGAAATGCCATAGCATGGAAGATTAAACGGTACCATTGACTTCAGGTGTATTCTTCATTGGTAATACCAAATGCATACTTGTGTGTAGATATTTCTTTACTACATTTCGTGTTAAATGATCATCGTATGAAATGTTTCAACCGCATTTAGAATCAAGCACATGGTCATTCTGGTTCGATCCAAACAAGGAAAAGTGTGTGGTGTACTAATAAGTGAGACAAATGTTTAATTCAAATAAGCAAGACATGGTATATTATATCTTTAAAATCAAATAGCTTTATATGTCTGAAATGTTTTAATAAAACGCTGGCTTTTCAAAGGTCTAAATCACAATAGGTATGTTATATGTAATGAATAAAAGAATATGATAGCTTTATCCGTGGTATGCTGAAATTCTGACTCGCATTGTTATCAGAAAACATAATACCACGTGATCTGATAGAACAAAAGGGATTATCCTAAACAAATTGTGAGGGTGTAAATTGAAAAAAAAAAAAATTTCTTTATGTGAACGGGATTGGGAAAAAACTACACCTTGTTAGTGCTTTTTAAAAGCCTGATGTTTACTGGGGTGCCTGAGTGGCTCAGTTGGTTGAGCGTCCAACTTCGGCTCAGGTCATGATCTCATGGTTTGTGAGTTCGAGCCCCGAGAAGGGCTCTGTGCTGTCAGCTCGGAGCCTGGAGCCTGCTTCAGATTCTGTGTCTCCTTCTCTCTCTGTCCCTCCCCCACTTGTGCTGTCTCTCTCTGTCTCTCAAAAATAAATAAATGTAATAAAAATTTTAAAAATAAATAAATAATAAAAAAATAAAATAAAAGTCTGGTGTTTACAGACCTAATTTTAAGAGTATCCTTATCTACAGCTAATTAACTTGATTAGCACACGAGATTCTCTGAGATCTTGCAGAATCTTTATACTAACAGACCATGTGGTAAATGGATTGATTTCTAGTTATCAAGCATCTTCTAATATATCCCTTATATTCTTGCATTCAAATACATTTGACTAAGTTTGCTCTTCATTTCTTTTTTTTTTTTTTTCAACGTTTATTCATTTTTGGGACAGAGAGAGACACAGCATGAACGGGGGAGGGGCAGAGAGAGAGGGAGACACAGAATCGGAAACAGGCTCCAGGCTCTGAGCCATCAGCCCAGAGCCCGATGCGGGGCTCGAACTCCCTGACCGCGAGATCGTGACCTGGCTGAAGTCGGACGTTTAACCGACTGCGCCACCCAGGCGCCCCTCTTCATTTCCTTTTAACAGTATACCTTTTGTACTCCTACATACTGAATGAGACTGTAAGAAATGACCACCGGCAAAACAAATACACATTTTCCTTCCCCTTTTCAGAACATTCTATAGTGGGTGGTAAAATATTTAAGCCATTTCAAAGTCATGTGAACTATCCCAAATATGTCAGGAAAGAAGAGGCTGCAATTCATTATTTTTCTGCAATGAATCCACATGAAAGAAAATAATTTTAAAGGCCTAAGTAGCTTTGTTTTCATTTACAGTTCATGTCATTAATTTCACACCATGAGCATTTTGCTTATTTGAGGTACAGCATACCTTTGATCAGTAGCAGATTGATCATTATGCAATAAAAACGCAGAGATTTTGAGGAACTGTGTATTGCAGTTATTTGTGAAGTACATGTTCCATCTCATTTATTATTATTGATATCATTATTACTTTTATTATCATTATTGTTTTCCTTCATATCCATCCCGGTTGAAGCCTGGGCTTGAATTCGTTGGGCACATATGGTTTTAATGATGATTTATTATATGATGGGCTCAAAATTAATTTTGCAGATGTAAGTTTTTCATGGTATGTTATTTGATAAAAAAAGGTAAATATTTTCATATTTAAATTTAACTTTATAACTCCTTTTTAAAAGCCTTTCTCTTACCTATTTTCCAAATTCAAGAGCAAGAGAGTTCGAGATCAAAGATTGAAGCTATGCAGTTTGGATCTGGTCAATTTCGCTGCCATTTTTTCTTCACCAATATTATTTGATTCATTGTAGGTCCTCTTCCTTCCACATACGACTCCATTTAAGAGACAGCAAGTGCTGTTTAGACTATCTTGGTGGAGTATTTATTCCTTTCTAAAACAAAGTTACCTATAGTGAGTTGCAAGTGTCTTTCTTTGTGCTTGGTTTATTCCCAACCTTTTTTTGCCATTCAAAAACAATGCTGACACATGCATGAAATGACAAATAGCATTAGTGTAATAAAGGAGTTAAACCAAACCCAAAGCACGGTCATATATTAAATTGTTTTTAAAAATACTGACCTAAGCACCTCTATGAGATGTTATTAGTCAAATGTGAAGAAGAAGAAAAACGACATTTGGAAGTGAGATGTGCTCTCCTTTGTCGCCTGTATAATTGCTGATTTGCCATCATGTTTGCTTGCGATGCCTTTGTCAGATATTATTTCATGTCTCTTTGTCAAAGGAGAGGTTTTGAAGCCTTTTTTCTGCATCTGGGCAACTGCTGTTCAGGGCTCAGACCAAGCCTCCCAGGGTTACAGCAATGTGTCCAAAAAGCTTTGGGTAAAAAAATCTTTTAAGCAGCCCCTCATTTCCACTCACCAGGCCAATGCATATGTTTTACCAAAAGAAAACTTCTAACATTTCCACATCGGCTTCAAACACCGTAAGTGTAACGTAGTGTCGAATTTTCATTAAGACCTAGTGTTGAATAATAACTTGCTCACCCCCCTACAGAAGGATCGCAATCGAATGCAACTGTTATGTCATCTTCCCTGGTAAGTGGTGATTTTCGAGAATTTGATGATTTATAAGGCTTTTCTAAAAATACTTCGCATTTGTAAGTAGATACTTCCCAACACATAGTAAGTCCATACAGAGTCAGATGGAGTAAAAAGAAGTTTCTTTTTCACCCATTTACTTCATCCTGGGGAGTTCAGCAAAAAAAAAAAAAAAAACCGCTATGGTAAAGCTTTTCATATCAGCAAGCAAAAACAGGAAACGAAATAATTGTGGAATATACAATAATAGGACTATTTTCTGCACAAATCCAACTAGGAGGAGAACTATTCAATTAGGCCTCACGGTTACTTTTAATGAGGGTTGTTGTGGAATAAGTGGAAACATCTGTTACCATGAACCACCACAGTGGCTACACAAGAGAAAAACAGTTCTCTTTTCTATTGATTGGGACTGGTCTTCACGGAACATTCTTATTAGTATGCTTAGAACAACCATGCAAATCTCTAAACCAAATTAATTATTCTTGGCATTCCCAAGAGATAATCCCACGGTCATTTTTTACCAAAGTCAGGGAGCAGGGGAACCTTTTTTCTGTACATATTTTACTATGGTTAGTGATGCCTAATTGTCCTACTGTATGCTGCCTTATTTTACCAGCTACAGACTGAATTCATTCCCATTCTCTCCTTAAAAGTTTGAAACCCCCTAGTGACAGGAATATTAATGTGCCAACACTGTCATATCTATTTCAGCTCATACATATGCAATGTCTTTGTTTTCAAAGATTTATGTCAGACTTTGCTGAAGTGAGGTATTCTACCATTTTAGATAATAGCATGCCAAAGTGATGTTATCAGCCACATTCAGCACTCACTCAAGCAAACGGGAGGAGCATCCATTCCTTCATGGCTTAAACTCATAGAAACTGTTATTTATCCTTATTTGATGAGAAAGTCTTTCAGGGGGAAATGGTGTATTTTTAGAAGAAGATTATGGCCATCCTGTGGATTATCTTTTAATTAAGAATGGATGATTTGTGCCCACTCTGCTGTAGCAAACGTCTTGCTGCTAATGAAGTTTAAAAAGACTTACTTTATTTAATTACAGCTAATCACCAGGGTAAAATGTGGAACTTTCTTTGATCCTACATGTATTGTGGTAATCCCTTTGGCAGATAGCATCTCCTCAAAATATTTTTGAGTTTTTTTTGGCGGTCACATCTTAGCAGAAGGTGGAACCACCTTACACTGAAGAATTTCTTTCATTCCCCTCTGTAGTCGCCTACCCTGGCATAAAAATTCCATGAAATTTTCTTACAAGTAGAGATGGTCCTTTAGACAGAGAGTGTGGAAGTCTTCACGTATTTGAATCCTTTACTTTGTCTGATATCCAGAATGGGGTTCTTTTCTCTTGTTCAATGATTTAATTCAACTCACATCATTGGCCAGTGTTAATGTGCCCAACACTGGGCCGAGCACTGGGACTAGAAACATACAGAGAACACAGACCGACAATAAGCCAACCTTTACAGATGAACCGTGTTCACTTTCTGCTGCATCCATTCCACGTGGACATAAATATGTAAATGTGCTGTAAACCCAGGGGTGGCTTTGTCTTTGGTTTAAAACCAGGAATGGCTTTGTCTTTGGTTTGGTTTGTTTCTAATCACCAGAATGCCATTATTTTGCTTACTTGAAACTTCTAAGATAAAGCAGGGCTCTACTTTTTATTTTCCTCCTCTATCACTACCCTCTGGAATCAAGTACGGTATATATGTTAACCCCCTTTATTCCTTCCTGAATCTCAAAGAAAATTCTTTTCAAGAATATTTCTTAAGCCAGTTCTGATTCTGGGTGATAGCTGTCCCTGATTTTTCATCTTTATAAACACCAGACTTAATCACTCCCACTAAAAGTAAAAATAAAATCTTGGGTATGCTTCTTACATTTACTCTTTTGATTAGAAATTACCTTTTTTTTTTAAGTGCAAGCCCATCCCCAAAAAACTAATAAGCATGGTTTATGTTTTTAATCTCAAAGATGTCATCCTATTTTTTCAAAAAATTACCTTTTTCTCCTTTTTCTGTGTTTTTATTCTGTAATCTTCCGTCCTTTTGATCCAGACAATGTAGGCTTGTTTGGCATAAAGGCCCTGAAGGGCAAGGTTGGCTCCCTGAGGAAGAGAAGAAAAACTGCCAGTGGGTGGCAGAACAGGGTACCAACCTGCCCTACTCCACCCCAACCGCCCACACTCACTTAGAGATGGGGTCAAAAACAGCATCTGAACAGAATAAATGGACTGTTTTTTTTTTTAAACTTTCCTGGAAAATGACTATATCTAAACTAATCAAAATGAAAGAAATATAGGTCTTGGTACAACTTTTTCATGACTTGACATTTGGCTGGTTTCGAGAATATAAAAAAAGAATACCCAGCATTCCCCCAAACAGAATTCACACCAAGGCAAATAATTTCTTTCGAAATAGTGTAAAATAATCTATTAAATCATTACCCTATCATTTTTAACTTCAGAAGAAGAAGTCATCTGGGCAGAACTATTTGCTACGCATCTCCAAATATTTTCTGCTCTGTTTAACAAATGTGAGTTTCTATGAATTCTTTTGGTTTGCCAGGACTCCAGCAGATTTAAAGCAGGTTTGTTGTGAAATCAGTGCAAGGTCTCTATCTCACACCTAGGGTTCCACTATCACACAACAATGAGAACTCTCTCCTCATGCCTGCATATGAGGACTTACACAAATCCCTCCAGGCATCCTTCACACTGCCCCGCACCCAGGGAGGGGGAATCTCTGGACCACTTCACCCAGAACTCGCCTCATCCTAGCAGTGGGCATTCAGACTTACGAAGTAATTAAGTTGAGAGGAAGTTCTTCCAAAGTGCAATTCACGTCGTAAAAAAATTAAACATTATAAAGTTGGAGAAGCAAAACAGAATTTGTGGTTAGTTCCTGTAATATATTAAACATCTGCAGTTTTGTCTCCTTATCAGGATGTGGGGTTGTGCTGAAGTCACATCCTGATAACATCTGCACATTACGGATAGTTTTCGCTTTATTCTTTGTGGTCCGTTGATGAGAGATTCTTTAACATCCCTTCAGTCATCAAGACCCCAGTTGAATTTCTTTGCTTGTGACAGCCTTAAAGGTGGTCTCATTTACATTTGCGAAAATGTCACAATATAGAAAGATATTTTCAGTTTGATGTTTCATCCCTTCCTTTTTTTATCCGGATGCTAGTTTTAGCTTTTCAAATGAATGTCGATCTCAAAATAGATTTTCCATGAAATATATTTTGTCTGATTTTTGAAACACCATGTCTACAGCAGAAGATTTTTTTTTCCCAAAAAAGTTTCAGCGATGGATGGCGCCTCTGCTTCTGCTTTGCGCTGTGGGAACAGCTGCGCGCCACGTAAGGGCTGGCTGGTGTGAGGCCCAGTAACACAGCGTGCACCCTTTATTGGAAAAGGTCAGGTATTGACCGGATCCCTAATGACCCCAATTACATCTGAGCTGAGTAAACAGTCAATAAACAATGACATTAACATCTGTAGAAAAAGCATTTACTTTAAATTTCCACGATGATTGGCAACACCCTCTGCAGCTCCAGGAAGTCTTTGAGATTCTAGAGGTTTTAAAAGAAGATGGAACCATGGAAAGTTACAGCATCTATCTCAATAATCTTAAGATAGCTAAAAGGCTCGTTCATAATGCCGAATACATCTTTTTTGATGCAGCCAGCCTAGGGTTAATGGCAAAGACAACCTTACGGAGCCCTATTACTTACACATTTTAAAAGGATTATTTGCTTTTGAGTGGTCATTTTCTTGATCAATTTAGTGGATACTTTTCTTTACCTACCTGGAATTCAGAGAGTTGAATAAGTTGTTTTCCCGGCACTCTTTTTAAGGGTTGAGATCATATTCATAAAGCATACCCTTTTTTAAATTTCCAAATATTTGGAGATTTTTCTCTATATTATTGACTTCTAATATAAATCTGTTGTGGTTAGAGAATATACTCTGTGCAATTTCCCTTTTTGTAAAAGGGAATATACTCTGTGCTATTGTCTCTCTTGGTCAACTTCCCATATGTACTTGAAAAGAATGTGTATTCTGCCGTGTTGGGTGGAATGTTCTATAAAATACTGTTTGGGCCAAGAGTTTTGACAGAACTGTCCAAATTTTCTATATCTTTACTGATATATTTTGTCTATATGTTCTATCAGTTACTGAGAGTGGAGTATTAAAAATGTCTAGCTGTGATTGTGGATTTAAGTGCATCTTCTTTGCTTCACAGATTTTGAGACTCTTTTATTAGACGAATACACATTTAAGATGTCTTCTTGATAAACTGACCCTTTTATCATTATGAAATGCCCTCTTTATTTCTGGCAATACTCCTTCTCTTGAAGTCACTTAGTCTGATATTAATATAACCACACAGCTAGGAAACACAGATTTTATTTTTAAGCGTCTGGCTACATTTGTGGGTCAGATATTTAGAAAGAGTACATCAGCTCACCTGTCACCTTGCATTCCCATAAATATCAACCACAGGGGCAAATTTATCCTTTCTCATTGGTTAAGACATAGCCTTCTGAGACAGGAGCAACTAGAGAAGGAGAAATTGAACTAAATGAAAAATGAGTGAGAATATGATACAAAATAAATCCAAATAAAATCTTCATTACTTAGAAAACTTCAATCTGTAATTTTTATAGTTATTTGAATATTCTCTAAAATTTTTAACTCAATTATGAGCTGCTGTGGGTTGACTAGTACCCACCTCCCAAATTCATATCCATTCAGAGCCTCAAAATGTGACCTTCTTTGGAAAGGGGGCATATATATACCTGGTTTTTCCCTCCCCCCTTACATAACATTCTTCTTGCCTTTAAGCTCACGCAGAGAAATATTTTTATGAATTTAAAAAAAAATACTACTATGCAGTGTGTTCATACTCTGATAGTAATTCCACTTTAAGTTTGGCCAAAGAAGTATATTAAATGTCAAGTGACCTTGCTATATGTAAGAGAGAAATCATAAAACTGTAATATTGACAACAATACTAATAAAATGCAAGTCACTTCTAGGGATCTCCCAATTTTGTAGGGGAAATCTCTTCAAAGTAGATTATCAAGGTAATATATCCAGAATATGTAGAACACAAGTTCCCAAATCTCAGGAGAATCACCTGGCCCAATTCTCCAGTTTCTAGAAAATTCTGGTTTTTCATGTGTAATTAAGGGACATAGCAACCTTCTCAATATAACTTTGTCTTGTCAATTTTTCATTGCACCTAGTGGGAAACAGAAAGGCCAGAGTTGCCCTATTAATGCCGCTGCTGCAGTGTGGATTCTAGCTGCTCAGCATGGCATAACCCCCTGAATGATGAGAAAGATGACGAAGCCTGCCGTCCAGTTTCCTTCCAAATCCATTTTCTGTCACAACCCTTATCAAATAAAGCTCACACTTCAGTTATGAGTATGTATCTGTGTTAGGTATGTCGCCCACATGTCTTTCACTTTGTAATCACTCGGATTAACTCTTGGATTTTGCTCTCATGTGAGTAATTGAGATCTCCTAATACCAGAACTTGCCAACTACAATCACCATTCCTGGACTTGATTTTGAGGTATTGGGAAAATTCTTTCAAAGACTCAGAATCTACAGCCTATATTTGTGTTTTTTGTCAAGACAGTCTAAATGCAATCCTCTAGAGTTTAACTGGGGTTCTAAACAAACCTACAGATATTCTGGAAGATAAATTACTTGTGTGTTCCCGATTCTTCTATGAGAACATGTACGTCATATGCTCTATCTTTTACTGTGTTCTGTGGCGATTTGTTCTAATCTAAATACTAATTTTTCCCCTTTAGGTTACTTGTTTCAAACACAATACAGATTTTGATTGCAAATTCTCCATCCCTATTGGTAATGTCCTATTTGACATTTTCTCTTTCCCAGGTTCCTATCACCCCATCCGTAGTCTCCTGATCTCTTCCCACTTCTTTGATTACTCTTGATTCTTTCTCTGCATTTCCTTTTTTTTCCCTTTTCTCTAAGATTAGGTTTCCTCTCATAGATCTCTCTAGGCTATTTTCTCCCTTTTATAGTTTTTACAGTGACTTTGGGGACACCTCAATGCAGATGACTCTCAAATCTATACAACAGTCAAAATCTCAACTGTTCTTCCTCATAAATCTTTTCTACTTGTGCTTCATATTTTTCCAAAGTATATATTTCAACAAGCCTCAAAACCTCATACATCTCTTTACCACTGCTCATTCCCTTCCCTATAGCTTTCACATTGTGTAACGTATCCTCCAAATACTTTTTGAAAGCATTCTTTTCTCCTCATTTTTACTGCTAAGGTCATATTGCCAGCAGTGTACAATATGTCATTCACCCCCTCCGAAAAATGTGTGTATCTATAGATAGATATAAATATAGATACAGATATAGTTAGATAGATGCAAGACAAAATACATAAATTTAATATAAATGTTATTAATATAAAAGGTGTGTAGCACACAATTTAAAAATTATAATAAAATCTATATTATTCTTTGCTGTAAATTTCACAGATCCAATTCATTCTCACACGATGCATTTGTTGATCTTCACCAAACTCTCATACCGACAGTCAATCAACCCATGGTTGCAATTGATGAACACATGAAGTTCTGATGTAAAGATCCTAAAAAAAATAAAGGCGCAAGTTGAAACTTTACTCATTCAGTAATCACATGGGCACCTTTGGATAATTCTATTTTATTGGAAAAAATATTCCACGGGGGTGCCTGGGTTGTTTAGGTGTCTGACTCTTGATTTTGGCTCAGGTCATGATCTCATGGTTCATGGAATGAGGCTCTCCATCGGGTTCTGCACTGACAGTGCGGAGCCTACTTGGGATTCTCTCTCTCTCCCTGCCCCTCACCCACTTGTGCTTTCTCTCTCTCAAAATAAATAAATCTTTAAAAAAAAGAAAAAAATGTTCTATGAATTTTTGTGGTATTCACAATGGAACTACTATAGACATAATTTTAAGTTTAATCTGCATTATTATAATCGTCTTCATTACTTTCTTAAATCTAGACAATAAACACGCCAAACACTCAAGTCATGATTGCAGCATTTGCCAATCACTGTAGTGTAAATGCTCTGTCATGACTAATTTCAAGCTACTACCGTAATGTCACTAAAATTGAGTTGGGAAGAGATATGCAATAGTACATAATTTTATCTCATGTGCACAATGTATATATGTGTAAACCTCAAATGCATAGATAATAGTAAACTAAGTATGAAGTGAAAAATTTTGAGTATTTAGTACTTTACTTTTAATATAAATTATTTTAATTGTAAGTTTACATAATTTAACCTTTAATATAATGATTGTATATAAAAACTGCCTCACAGAATTCCTGAAAACAGCAACTGGCTCTCACTAGCAGGTACAAGCTGGCTCCAGAATAGCACTACTTATGGTTCATCTAGTCTATGCAATGATTTCCTAACTAGTTTTCTTTTCCTTCTATGAAGCCTTCTCACATATAGTTTTCAGACGACGTGTAGCTATAGATGCATGATTCCTATTCAAACACTCAGAGTATTTCCCATTCTTAAGAGAATAAATCCTGAACTTTAGACTGACATCGGGAATCTAGATCCGGACCTTGCAAATATCCCTCACCACTCAACTTCCTGTTCTAATTCACTCTACCCACACTAAATTCTCACTGTGTCCAAGATTCTTTTTATATTCTTCAGCCATACTTTTTGCCTGCAATTGTTTTCTCTCCATCTTTGCATGTGCAAATCCTATACATACCACAAGATCAATTAAAACTTCAGATTCTGTGTGCATTTTCCCCTCTTTCTATCTGGAAATAACTTATCCCTTTGTCCTCTCATTACAACACTCATTTTTCTATCTTGTATTCACTTTTACTGCATTTTTTATGTGTAAGGGAGTGTTTTCATTACTGGGAATATTAAAGGAAATACAGTCTCTCTGTTTTAATGAAACTCAGTTTACAAAGGAAGATGGAAAATCCACAATTAAGGGCGCCTGGGTGGCTCAGTCAGTTAAGCGTCCGACTTCAGCTCAGGTCACAATCTTGCGGTCAGCGAGTTCGAGCCCCGCGTCGGGCTCTGGGCTGATGGCTCAGAGCCTGGAGCCTGTTTCCGATTCTGTGTCTCCCTCTCTCTCTGCCCCTCCCCCGTTCATGCTCTGTCTCTCTCTGTCTCAAAAATAAATAAACGTTAAAAAAAATTAAAAAAAAAAAAGAAAATCCACAATTACAATAGATGATGTGTGCTGCTGTCGTAAAGGAATGTACCTTAGGCTAAGAGCCAAGCAGAAAAAAGGGAAAAAGATTGTAAGAGGCTCAACAAATTTTGTCTGTCTCATGTCCTGAAGGAATACAGTATATTTGATGCACAGATGTGGAAGGAATAAAGAGTACATGGAGGTAAGAGGCAAGAAGTGAAATAGGAAAGCTAGGCATAAACCTTCTATGACAACAAGTTTGAACTTCATTCTGTAGGAAATTGAGAAGTTTCAAATGATTTTAAGTAACTATCACTTTGACAGCAGTATGGAGGATGGATTGAAATGATGAAAGATGGGGAAGGGAAGACCAGACAGAAGTCTTCTGAAGAAATTTGGGAGAGAAACATGAAAGCACTGAATTCAGATAGTGACAGAGAAGTGGGAATTTAGTTTAAAATATGATTATTTAATGACTGGATGTTTGAGTGAGAAGGAAGAGTCAAATGACCTCCCGGTTTATGTCTTTGTTCAATGGATAGGCAGGGATCTCTTTTATTTAAAAGGTAGGATAATCATATAATTGATCATCCACACCAGGATAGATTTAAGAGCTGAAGAGGATGCTGAAAATAATGGAAGTTGTAGAATTTTAAAATTATTTTTCTTTGGCCAACTAACTGTTCTTGTTTTATTGGTGGTACTATGTAGTAGATCTACTCAAAAAAATAAATTTCCGAAATAAATGATTTCTAAAACAATAACACTTCTATTTTGATGCGTAGAATACATCAGTTTGTTTGGAAATAGCTATGAGCTATATGTGTGCCACGACCAAATCTGCATATATTTCCGCTTCATAACTTTCTTAGTTTGTTAAAAACATTGTTTTTAGTATGATTGCACACTACTCCAAAATTTCTTATGATCAATGTAAGAAAAAACAATTTTATCCTCAGTGTTGCCCTTTGTAAAGAATTTACAATTCCATTTCCAGGAACGTCATGCATTTCATCTATGACAAAATACACTTTCAAAAGTTTTACTTTGATTCTGTAAATTAGATGGGAAAAAAATTAAACCACTTTTGGAATTAATTTTCTACTTGAAATATCTGATGACATTGATGTAACATTGACATCATCTAACACTTCATGGAGTTTCTTTTTTCCTACTAATGGGTCAAAAATAAAAGCAATAACCTCATTTTTGTATGTAAAAGAAATCTTGGAATCAAAATAAGTGAAATTAACTGAGATGAGCTGTCATCTGATCTAAATGAAAACTCATGTCTCAAAGAGTGATAAATAAACACACTGACTATATACGCGTGTTAAATAGTTTACTTTGGACTCAGCCTCCAAAAGACATTTCTTTTATAGTATATATTGATGGTGCTTAGCAAATTGTCACCTTCTATTTACACATACAGCTATGTCCCCTGAGGATAGGGGATAGTAAATGTCACCTAACCTCTTGTGCAGGTTATATAGTCAATGTCAAAATATATTTGAGGTATGGTAAACCAATATTTAATTGTTCAACAAGCATGCACATTTGTTTTTTCAGTTTATTTTTTTGCTTAAAAGGAAATATATTAGGAAATATAAAGGTATTACCAAAAATAAAACTACTGAATAGTTAGAGATTTGTACCATATAATAAATACCAAAATCATTCTAGCAAGACTGTTTAAATTATTCTTTGTGTTTCCCATGGCAGGCTATGCTCAACCTTTACTAACTGCTTATGTTTCATGTATACACAACCTGTCATTTCCCATTTTCTCATCGAATTCACTGATTGACAACTCTGCGCATCTCACAGACCACTCTATGGACCCTGGCACAACTGGTTAGTATACCAAGTACCATCACGGGCATCAGAGGAGAATACCCCTCCCGTTACCCCATGGGTACCACATGGAGTTAGCTTCTGTGGATGAAATGAGAGCTTAGACACACTGTGCCTGGACAAAACTAGGAATAGTGATAGAATATAAATCCTGTTCACCTTACATATGACTCACACATTACTGGATGAGAACATGACAGAAGCTAGTGGAGTTCTACTAAGTTCATGTAAGACTAGTTTAATTCAACTGTTAATAATATGAATATCAAATATAATATAATTATTACAATATATAATAATATAAAAATAAAACAATGGAAACAAATATAAAACAAGACAGGATGCTGGGTGAAGAGGAAAAAATTGTAACTGTTCCAGGAAAACTGGGATATAGAGTCACCCTAATACTAAGCGTTCCTCCAATAGCCAAATAAACTGATTTGAATTCCCAAATTACATCTTGTTTTCAGACTATGTGTGGGCAAACATTTTATTAATGTGTGATATTGCTGGCAGCTTTCGGATTTTAATTTTCTATTCCAAATTCCAAGATGTCCTTTTTGTATCCATGTTTTTTACTCTAATGACGCTAATTTGCCAATATTCACCATAGCCTTTACTGTGTATTTGAAAAAAAAACATCCACCTTTACATGTTAAAGAATACTGGAAGAGGTACAGATTTTGGAGGGAAGACAATTTCAGTTTTGAGCATACCAAAGTGAAGTGTCTGAGAGACAACCATGGAAAATTAAGAAGACAGATATATGGATCTGGAGCTCAGGAAAGAGCTGTATGCTAAAAATATAGATTTTGGAATCAAACTTATAGGAGGTTATTTGAAAACACAGGTGTAAGTAGCCTGTTTCCAGGGAGACTGAATGGAGATGGCTCAATGTAGAACACTGAGAAACAATATACATTTATATACATATTGAAAGTCCCTATTACTGCAGGATCCAGTTTTGGCTTCGTTAGTTACCAATTCTGCAATAAAAATCACTCAGAACTGTTCTCTTTAGGTGCGCCCCCTGAACATGTTTTACCACATTATTTCAGTCCTGGTCATGAGGACAAAGCCACCTCTTGGGACGAAGCATCTATTTTGATCCAGTTAGAATCACATACAGTTAATAAGTTTAATTGGATTGTAATATCTACATTCCAGGATGGTGGACCAGCAACAGTCTCTGTCAAGTGAGCGGAGAGAACACAAGTGCAAAGGCAAAGACATAACACATGGAAATTGACCATTTTCTGGGTTTCCTGCTACAGTATCTTCTACTTTTTTAATTGGTCTTCAATCAAGTATCTTCTACAATTGTTAATCAAGCACTATTAGTCATGTGCCAGGTACTGAGATGGCAGTCATGGCCCCAGGAATAAAGGAATACGTTCCATGGCCTCCTGAAGCATCTTTCCCTGAGGTTTGGTATCCTCGCTGGCTTAGAATGCCATATCTCCTTATAATAAATCTCCCCTGGATTCAATGTTAACTTTAGCTGGTTTCTATTAACAGAAACCCATAAGCGTTTATATGGCTAATATTTGTTTCGTCATCAGAACAAATCATGGTATCTTATACTACATCTCTCATTGATCCTCAATAAATGTGCAATTAGTTACTGAATTAATTAATTAATTACTATCTATTTTTAAGAACTCCCTAATGCCACCATAACTCTAGTGTTAGCTTCTAGGAGGAAGGAGCAAGGCATCTTTTGACAAAAATATTGCTTCCCCCAGCATCCTATCAGGTGTCTGGCCTCCTTTTTTATTTTTTTCTTTTTTGAGAGAGAGAAAGAGAGAGAGTGCGCTCACATGGGGTGGAGGGGCAGAGGGAGAGAGAGAATCCCAGGCAGGCTCCATGCTTTCAAGTGCTGTCAGCACAGGGCCTGACTCAGGGATCCATCTCATAACTGTGAGATCATGACCTGAGCCAAAATCGAGTCAGTCGCTCAACCAACTGAGCCACCCAAGCACTCCAGCCTACTTCTAATCAGAGCCTTCTAGCTTGTTTACTTTAGGAAGAACTAAATCCTTTAAGCCAAGAAATCCTGAAAAACAGATTGACATCAAACTTGTTTGCAAGTTCCAAAGTAGGCATTTCAAGTGGGTGGCTCTGCTTTTCCTATGGGAAAGTCATATTCTGTTTCTTACTATATTAATTTATTGCTAACTATCTTTGAGGATAGCTTTGTACGACAGTCCCAATCCTGTGCTTTGAGATTTACCCTGGACTCCACACAACATGAGAAGCTGCTTCGTATCTGTGCATTCAGGTGTCAAAATGTAAATTGAAGATAGCTATTATCTCTTCTCTGCAGAATCTGTAGTGTAATACTTTGTTCTTCAAACATAATCACATCACTGATTAATCATTTGTAGATTATATTCTTTGAATCCAATTCCAGTGGAATTGAATCAAGACTGAATTCTACATTCCATCTGGCAATGAGAAGGTAATTGAATCCACGAAATTTTCAATGCCGCCTTCTAGGTTCCCAACCTTCTGTTCATTTCCTCTTTCCCCATCTCAATGGTAAGTCCATCCACATTGCAGAAGCACTGAGTTTTCTAAGTTTCTTTCTACTATCTTTCCCACCACATACACTCATCAAAAAAGGAAGAGATCTAATATCTGCCATTTATAGATGTTAACTGATTGATTGATGACACTTGAGTGTGAATGCGTTTCTGTAAATGCCTAACCATAGTCAGCCTTGTGTATTTTAAGCCTTTTGTCGCTAATTATGGAATGAGAGACTGTATTCCCATTAAAGCAATTTCAGGCATTTGCAAGAAGAAAGGCGAGGATGCTTCTGCAAGGTAGGGCCTACACTAAAGGTAAATCTGCTTGACTCCCTTTAAGATAATTGTACATACATTCAAAAAGGACATGAGGCCCACCTTGAAATGGTCTCTTAATCACTTAACAGGAATGGCTGTAAGATGTTTGTTCCTGGGTGACTAGTAGCAACTGTCTTCTGACTTCTCTACAAGCCTGCAGCCATCCTGCCCAGGACAAGTGCGTATGTTGGCATTTCTTCTATAGGAGCTTCGCTTGATTCCAAATCAGGTAAGACAATGAGGCTAGAAGGTAAACCTACTAGAGCACAACAGGTAATCAGAAAAAGGAGCCAGAGGTAGCCTATGATGTGAGTTAAGACCAGCAGTCAGCCCCATGATCGTACCCAAAACAATCTTCCAATTATAAAATAAATAAGGCCCAAGGATTAAAAGTACAGCACAGGGAATGTAGTGAATAATATTGTAATAACATTGTATGGTAACAGATGGTGACACTTATCATAGTGAGCACTGAGTAATGTATAGAATTGTCAAATTGCTATATTGTATACCTAAAACTAATGTAACACTGTATGTCAACCATACTTTAATAATACATTTTTTAAAAGGATGCTGAGTGGAGATTTCAACTCTCTGGATTCATAAGATGCTCAAGAAGCTTGGAGCAAACATCAGGCAGAAATCCAAGTCATCAGCAGAAGGAAGTGAAGGTATTATCTTAAAGATCAGAGTGCCAGGCAAAACTGTGGTCTTTGGGAAAAACAGGGCAAATGAAACTGCTGGTTTGGGAACCAAGACTAGATGAATCACCAAGATTCTAGTTCCAAGAAATAGTTATTACCCTTGGACTAACAAGAAAAGTTCCCCCACTCTGACTCCTGTACTTTGGAGAACATTTCTGGGGCCTTTCTCCAGCCATGCTACTTCCTATGGAACAGTACACAATGCTAAGAAGACATGCCCATCTAAAGGCTGCGCCCAACCTTCTAAACTCTGCTCAAATGACCCTGAGCTTGCTTCTAAGACCTGAAGAGGCCCTTTCCGTATTCATTTCTTGGTAACTAACAGCACCAACTATGAGACTACAAGGTAGCTCCGGGGAAAGATGGACATAACTGGTATTTGAACGTGTGGCTATAACACCTGCATAGGTGTGCACAAGACCCCCTGCAGGTACAGAATGAAGCTGGAAGTGAAAAGAGAAGGGAAATGGCCAGGGGACTTCCATTTGTACAAGGAGCTTGGTGCTCCTTGAACCACCCTGACCAAAGAAAGAATTGACCCCAAAGCATGAGTTCTCTTTGAACTTCCAGTTAAGAATTAAGAGGTTATAGTTCACAAGGTGAGTGGACTCCAAAGGTAAAACATTCAATAAATCATTCCATTACTCTTCCTATCAGAGCTGAAGAATAAATCCTCTACTCTACTTTTTTTCTAATCATAGCCCTTTCTTAAACAAATAGCCGTAATTCTCAAATGTATAGGGTTTTATTTAATTAGTGCTGAATGTGTTTGAAAAATTCCAGTTTGGAGTTTTCAAATTCAAATACCTTAGGGCTCAGGAGTGGGATGAGCCTGTGGTAGCTTCAGGGTATGGGAATTACCCCATGGCATTTACATTTTGAAGACAAAAATAAAAGACAATTTGAATACAGAAAAAAAAATTTTTTCAGTCAATAGGAAGAATTTAGGCCGACTAGTTTGCCACCTCTAGATAAAACTTCCCCTTCTTGACTTCCTAAAATATAGTTCTATGCTTTCTTTGGTACTTCTAGAAATAAACTGTCCAAAAAAAAAAAAGAGTGTTATTAGAACATTTATTTCTATTAATTAGCATAATGTATGATATGTGTTCCTAGTTTACTGTGCTTCTCATTACTAAATCTATCAGAAAAAGAATATATGTTTAACAAAAATGTTCCCAATCTTATATCTATTCATGAGATACTATGTTCTATATGTCCTAGAATTAGTCTGGATAAAACATACACACACACACACACACACACACACACACACCTCCTTGCTTTGATATAAATGGTTTTCCCCACAAGTAGATGGGTATTTTGAAATCACACCAGATATATTTAATATATAAGATTAGTCACTTAGCAAGTTGGTTCTTAGACAAAATATAAGAAACACAATCATTAAATAATAAAACCAAAATTTAAAATCCCAACAATACAAAATTAGTGCTGCCAATTTCAAATTAATCAATTTAGGAGGACATTTAATCCACCGCTGAGAATATTTTTGGAAATCCTCTTTTGGGAATTTTTGGGTACCTTTGGTACAAATCCTTTGAAATATCCTTAGTGATGGTGAATTTTCACCAATTGAGGTCAGATTTTATTTTTAGAGAGAGCAAAAAGTCAATCAAAGCCAAGTCTGCTGTATGAAATAAGTGATCAAGCTGAGTTGTTCCACTTCTAATCAAAATCAAAGTATGCTTATAAATCTCAGAGCAGTGTGTTTATGTGGCTTTATAAGTGTCTACTGGCATTGAAAATAATTTTAGATAAAAGTTACAAATATGTTTAGAGTATCATTAGAATATGTGATTAGGATGTATAGCTTTTAATACATGTGTTTTTTAAAAGTACAAAGACATTTTTCCTCACACGAAACATCAAAATGAATTCTAGGTGAATTAAAATGTGCTTTTTAAATTAAACCATAAAAATCTAGGAGAAATTATAGGTGATCAGCCGATATCATAGTAACAAAGTATGAACCTATAAGGAATATATTGATATAACTGATGGTTGAAAAACTAATACATTCAAAAAAAAGAAAAAAGAAAAACTAATACATTCCAAAAATAGTGTAAAAAGACAACAAATGGAAATGGAATAAAGACACTTAACAAATTCACACTTTTAGAAAATGGATTCTTTCTTCACATTAGAAAAAAAACTTACATTGCTATACTAACTGAAAAGAGAAAAGCACTCTCCCAGGCTTTGGGAGCACAGAGTGGCACAACTTTGCTGTAGGGAAAATTGGTCATACGTAAAAAATGCCTGAAAAACAAGTATACTCTTTGACCTAATAAGTTAATTTGTAAGAATTTATCTTAAGAAAATTGTTATAAATCTGAACAAAATTTATATCCATGTAAGTTCTCTGTACTAGTGAAAGAGAAGAAAATAATCTGATATCTACTTAAAAGATTAAATTAGTAAATTTGGGTATTTCTGTATAATAGAACAAAAATGACAAGAAAATGTTTATAACATACAGGTTGTCAAACAATGACACATCGATAGCCATTTTACTTCTTTAGACAGACATTTACTCTATTTTCCAATAATCTTAATTCAATCATTTAATGAGGAACAGACTATTGGCTCTGTGTGTGTGTGTGTGTGTGTGTGTGTGTGTGTGTGTGTCACAGATTTCTGATTTTGAAACACTCCTATGCTGGCTATTTTGTAAGCTCTTCATTTCTGGGGAAAATGTCATCTCTGTTCATGGAGTTTTTCTTACCAGCTATGCCATACACTTTACGCCATGTTGGAACAAAGATGCATAAAGAACATTGTTTGCTGCTCACACAGATCTACTCTCTTTCATAGGCACATTGTGTTGTTTCACTTTTTCCTTTTATGAGATGGGGTTTTTGCTTTCTGAGACACTCAGAGTGTGTGATTTAAAGCTTGGGTTTATCACTTCAGGATTGAGTGTTTTTAATGACAATTTAAATCATAGACAACACCACCGAATCTACTCATACCTTTTCTATACCAGATGACCACTTAAACCCTGTCTTTCTACAGATCTTTGCACCTTTTCACATGTGTTTTCTTTTAGTTAAATCTAAGAATATGATTTTGATTATTCATTTATTTTTGTATGTTAAAGCTCAAGCTCCTCATCATATTTCAGGCTTGTTAAATAGCTTATAGAGATTAAAATATCTTCAGTGAAATAACTAATCCTGGATTCAGCTACATAACAGAGGGTATTTTCTGAGTTCTTGAGAAGAAAATCCCCCAGAGAGTACCTTTTAGAAATGTTGGTATGTCTCATTTGGGAAAAACATGGATTTTTTTAAGCTAAAAAGAGGCTACTGAAAAAGGGATGATACTGAAATATTGGGGATTTTTTTAAGTTCTATTAAAAAAAACCCACATTTTAAATGATTTTTCAAAAATACTTATAAAATGATTGTTTTCAAAGATAAAATAATTTTAATAACTATATTTATATTGTGGACTCAGGAGGAGTTAAAATACATGCACGCTTGATTTACTTACTAAAGCTCTAGAAAATTAAAGAAATTATTTTGAATTTTGTTAATATGCTATAGGTATAATACAGTTATATTTTTCACTTTAGTGAAAAGTGATTTCAGAGGAGAAGTATAGAACGAGCATTGGAGCCATGGTTTTACCACACACTATCTGTGTTACATCAGGCAAACTGTTCTGTTTCTTCCCATGTACAAAGGTATAGTGATACATATCCTGAAAGTTAATTAAAAGATAAATGAAATAAAATAGAAAAGCCTCTGTAGAGTTCTTGGCTCATATGAAGCACTAAGTTCATGGTGATTATTGTTTCTACTACTAATACCAGTTAGTATTAGTTTCTAATACCAATTTTAACACTCGCTACATATCACAGTGGTCTCTTCTCCTGAGCTGCTCCCTCACTAAGTTATGTCTTCTCTCCAAGATCCATCCAATTCTAACTTTTTCCTAAGTCTTCCTTGACTCTTCTGGCTTTCATTGATCTAATTGCTTCATGAGTGACTCTTACCCATTAACCCAGATGAATTTCAAACTCATAGAGATCAGGACAATGTCTTCTACTGTTTCTGAATTGCTTAAATTTTATTTATTGTATCCTTGTTCTGGTTATTTATTGCTGTATAATAAATGCCAAAACTAAGTGAATTAAAACAACAATCTTATGATGTCTTGTGATTTTTCTGGGTCAAATA
The DNA here is from genome assembly GCF_022079265.1 of Lynx rufus. Classification (NCBI taxonomy): domain Eukaryota; kingdom Metazoa; phylum Chordata; class Mammalia; order Carnivora; family Felidae; genus Lynx; species Lynx rufus. The sequence continues at coordinate 155,134,520 of NW_025814823.1, forward strand.
TTTGGATGGTGTTTGGCCATGTGTTTCTTCTAGTTCATGGCATGTTGACAGTCACTCTGTGGTATTTAGCTGGTAAGGATTGGTATGCAGGATCAAAGATGACTTTGCTCCTATTTTGGTGCTTTGTCGGGGCTACTGGGAAGATTGGGCCCAGCAGGACTGTTAAAAGGAATGTCAATACATGTGGAGTATGCACGTTGTCTTTTACATGTTGGTCTCATGGTAATTGTTGGGCTTCTCATATGTCAGCCGAGGTCACCAAGTGCATGAACATATAGGGATAAAAAGTCTTGTGGCATCACCATTATTGGCTGAAACAGTCACAAGCCTATCAAGATTACTGGGAAGGGGTCACAGATCCCAAATTTTGAAGAGAAGAGTGTCAAAGAATTTGCAGCCATGGTTTAAAACTGCCACAATCTCCTTTGACACAAGAGTTCTCTAAGAATACATTCTATGTTCTGGTCATATTTATATCATCAGTGATGTCTTATAGGTCAGGATATATTCAGTAAAGAAAAGGAACAGGGCGCCTGGGTGGCTCAGTCGGTTGAGCCTCTGACTTCAGCTCAGGTCATGATCTCACGATTCGTGGGTTTGAGCCCCGCGTCGGGCTCTGTGCTGACAGCTCAGAGCCTGGAGTCTGCTTCAGATTCTGTGTCTTCCTCTCTCTCTCTGCCCTTCCCCTGCTGACACTCTGTCAATCTCTCTCTCAAAAAACAAATAAACATTAAAAAAAAATTTGTTTTAAGAAAAGCAACTACAGGAAATAAACTTAAAAAAAATGATTGAAAACAGCCTTTGCTCATATTTTCTATAGTTAAGAAAAATCAAAGTAATTATTTTGAAGTTTTTCATACCAGAAGCTAAATATTACTCAAATTTACTATATTTTACCACCATGAAATGATTTAAAGTCAGAAGATGCGATGTTTTCCACTAACAACTCTGTGTAAGCCACTTCTTTTCTTCAGAGCCATATTTTCTCTTTTGTAAGAATAATGACGATGACAACAATAACATTAAAGTAGACAGTATTTAAGATTTCGTATACCTCTAGAACCCTGCAACTGTTGGTTTGCTATTTTTATAACAATAACAGAAGAGAGGCAGAGAGTGGTAGAAAGATGGCTGGTATGGAGACAATAGGACATAGACCTGCCATCTGCTACTGGTGTAAACTTGGAGGATAATAATAGTTTCTCTAATAAGTTTTCAAGGTCATGGTGAATTTGGTAGGACCATGTAATGAAAAATCTTGAGAAACTATCAAGAGTTGCAGGGTTGGGAAACATTTCTCAGCCTTCTTAAGTGGATAGAGTGAAAGAAGCAGGTCGTACCAGATTTTGGATAGGTTCTGTCCTTACACTAAACAGTTTGGAGCATGTCTATGAACAGGCAGCTATACTGGAATATCTCCAGCTCCAGAATCTGCAACTAAGTGCAGCCCATGTAAATAGGCACCCCCTTTTCTTACTTGGGAGGCTGCATTTCTAATCATTGAAAACATGCATATTGCCAAGGGAAAGGCACTGATAATTCAGCCGCTGAGCCAGTATAGAGAAGTTATTCATTACTGGGTTCAATCCAAGGTCAAAAACATCAAACTCCAACCATTAAGCAAAATGGTGACAGGCATGGTAGTGATGACCCAGAATGAATATATTGCCCAGAGGAAGCGAGGTCAGGAATACAGCAGGCCTGAAAAAGGTTGCCGAGTCAAAGTCAGGAACAACCAGCCTACGGACCAGAGGTACATGGGACGCAGCATGTTCCAGCTGGAGTACCGGAGGGCAGCAAAGGGTAGGCCAGCCACCAACAGGACAGGCTAGGAAGTCTTCAACATCTAACTACATTTACAAGTTTTGTTTCTGAGCTTCAAATCTCCCTCTCCCCCCCCCACTTAGATCTCACTTTGACAAATCTGGTGAAGACAAGGAGAGAGGTGCTTACTATCTTTCCTGTTGCAGACTGCAGTTTGTTTGGGCCTCCAAGGCTCAAAGCAGGGCCTGGGCTTCTCAAAATCTATCTCCTCAATCAGCCTCAGCCTCACTACTGTTTAGACAGATTGTACTTTAACATTCCCTTTAGAAGGATGCTGAATCTAGTAGGTCTAAGGACTATTGAAGTTTTTAGAAGTTAGTGTTTGTGTTCTCAGCAATGACAATTGTTTCCTAACCTGTTTCTTTGCCTAGGCTTAACAAAAAAAGCATCACTTGCATCAGGGCAGCATCTAAAACGCAAAGCTCTGTGTCTAGTGCCTACTCTGAATAGAACTGGAATGGTTTTGGTTGTGGGGCTACGATGTGCCACAAAGCATGAAAATGCAGAAAGGAGTGGCTGACTTCTGCATCCTACTCTCCATGGAGATGGCTACAGACACCCACCCAGATATGAAAGTCAAGAAAGGGTCATGCTCCGCCTTGCCTTTGTTTAAGACAACTTCTTGAAGCCCAGTTCTTGCTGGCCACTGCAGAGAACTGCCCCACAGCTCTGGGTGTCTGGGAAATGCCTGTTTCATTAAGGCTCCTGAACCCTATCATGTTACACTTCAGAAGTAGTGACCAGCTTACTTAAAACAAAGAAGCTTTGACCTTTCTCCCCTTCTGAAACCAAAAACAGATGAAGTTAAAGTGACTCATTTCCGGCTTTAAATATGCTCTAAAAAACATTTTTTCAAGTAGTTTTTGGCCTCAGGGTTTGGGGTTTTTTGGGGTGGGGGGGAGGGAGGTTGTTTTTTTGTCTTATTTTTACATAAATATATCTCGTATCCTTCTTGTCAAGGTCAACACATTTATTATTTATATTCATGGTGTAGTCCACCATACTTTTTTCCGTTTAGCTTTCTTACTTTTTTCCTTTTTTTTTTTTTAATCTGCGTTGTTTATAACCATGACCCTTGATCCTCTAAGTCTTAAAACAGCTTGACTTTCAGCAGCTAAATCTGACAAGGTCAGCATTTTTCTGTTTATTCTGAGAATAGTATTTACCCTCTGGGGTTTTTAAAAGCAATTCTGTAAAACATCACTTGGAAAAAGTTTGTAGCATTCATAGAGACTTCCATAAAGTCAGATGACCATAAATGACAACTTCTTGCTCTGATTTTTGAACTCTGGGGCAATCATCACTATCTATTGGTGCCTAAGTAGCTTCACTAACCAAATTTTTAAAAACAAAATGATGGATTTAAAATAATCTCAGTATAATTTATTTCACTTGAGGCACTTGCCACCTTGAATCAAAAACTACTCAAATAATTCTTGTGTTTTGCTCTTTAGAAAAATATTTTCCATTAGGAATCAATGATACATTATATTATTTATTTTAAGTTATAAATTAGGATAAAGAGAGGAAGAAGACTTTTTCAGTAGTCAAGCTATAGAACAAATCTACTTTTGATCCAAAGGTAAATTGTGAAGCAGTTGGGGATCATAACTTGTGCTTAAGGAGACAAAAGCTATTTCTGAACTGGGAAAATTGAAAATGTTATTTGAAAAGAGACTAGCATATTTGTCCAAGGTTCAAAGATAATCCATCAGGCCTGGATACAGTTTTTTATTCACTAGAGCTACGGCAGATCCCTTTGCTTCACCATGAGCCCATCAGATCCCAACAGCTCTCAGGATCAAGCTGCAAATACAACTTCTTAGCTATGAAGTTTCAGTAAAGAACACATCTCTGCTGCACACGGACCTCCCCACCAAAAGGCTTGATGGTAAAACCAAAGTATGTAATACATTCAGATCTCATTAAGAAGTTTATTCACTAGACCGTGAGAAGAAACATTTAACTCTAGCAAATATACGGCTAGTTACAATGCACTGCGCTAGCAAAAAGACCTCTTTTTGGTGGTAGATGAGCGTTGGAAGGGGGTGAGAGGGCACTCATGCCATTGGGAATGTTTTGTGGTTTCTTCAGGAAGAGTAAGGATGCTTGAATCTCTGGCTCAGGATAATCAAGGAGCAGGTGGTGCCTGCGAGGATAAACAGTGCTAAGTCTGCATTTATTCCTTTAGCTCTAACTGTACATTAATTCAATAAGATGGTCTAATAAAATAATGCAGTTTTCAAAATGCTTAGCTGGCATTTCGGGCGGGGTGGGCAATTTTTATTATTTACCAAGGAATGCATCTTGAAGGAACTGGTGAATAAAGCAAGTTTGCGCTGTAGGCTGCTCTGGCCTCCAGGGGTCACCCTTCCCTTTAATGACTATACAACAATAGTCTGAGACCCCACCCTGAGGGACTTTGGTCTTTTAGCAATTTCTTGTGCCCTAGTAACTCTGAGAATCCCAGAGATTGCTTTTATGTTCAAGAATGTGTGCTGGTTGTCACTTTCGCCCTCAGCCAGCCATCTGTCTCTGTCTGCTGCCACACCCTTCTGCCTGCAACCTCTTGCTGCCTGAATCTGACTTCTGCCATTTCTGCTCCCCTCATGCCATTTTGTGCCAAGTGTAGACATGAGCTTATCTCGTTTTTCCCCAGAGCACAATCAATAGCAAGCTGAGATATTTAGCAAAACTTCGCTGAAGGCTTAGGGATAACAGAAGGAAAGAAATTACAAGGAAAAAAGAAAAAGAAAAAGAAGAAATATAGGATACTAGATTTGTATGACTTTCCCCAGAATGTGCATACCTCCACAGGGATTCCCTACCAAAGGCTCTTTTTTAACATACGTACATACACACACACACACACACACACACACACACACACACACACCCTTCTTACTTCATGTTGCTATGGCTAGCTTACTTCTCTCTCATCTGGAATTGAGACCCTCAAATCCTCTGTGATTGCCACAGAGAGGAATATTTATTTTCCTAAAAGGAAACTTGATGTGATCTTCAAAGCATATAATCCTTTATATTATCATATATGCCAGCTTCTCTCTGAACATTCTCATACTTTCCAATGGCTCATACTTTCTCAGAATAAAATCTTTGCTTCATCTTATTTTATTTATTTCAGTCAAGAAGTGGGGGGCAGAGAGTTGTATGTTTAAAAGGCAGGATGTTTCTGTATTCTACGCATTCATTTTCAATCAAATATTGGCACCCACCGGGAGACCCTGTTATACCTGTTCCACCAGGGAGTTAGCAACTAAAATGAAGCACCCAGTGTGATTTAAGGAGAAGTCCTGGTGTCTTGAGATCACCCAGAATCAAAAGAAGAGTCACAAGTATAAGGGGATAAGCAACAACTGGATTCTGGAGGCTGACAGATTAATCAGTCAAGACCTTAGACTGTATAGACTGAGGAACTGTTAGGAATTAGAAAGACGGTGACAGTTCTGGGGGGAAAGTGAAGACTACAGGGATTGTGTACTGAGAGGCCAGGGATAGAAAAAGAAAACTGTAAAATTAACCTCAAACTAGGATTTTGAGTGTACTGTATCTCCTCAGTGAAATGGACATCCTTGTTAAATTTAGGCTAGAGAGTTATTAGAAAACCCAGGATGAGTAACTCTGGGCTAGCCATGGGCAAAGACCAGAGACATGAAATAAAAATTCCTCTGAGGTCTGCCACTGTGCTTTCACCTGCCCTCTTCTCCAGGGACTTGAATCAGGCGTGTGGGCAGGGAGATCATTTGGTGCCCCTGCAAACCAATATAGCTAAAATATTTGTTCACATTTATTCAAAGGAGGATCTCACGAGGGAAAGATTAATAAGGAGGATTCCTACTGGTGGCAGCTTTCACCTCTGACCCTAATTTGAATACTTCACTCAGTAAACCAAAGACATTTCTGAGAAGATATTCTGGTGACTACCTATTGCTCTTTGACTAGCTCATCCCCACTCCAAGTCACCTTTCAAAGTATTTCTCCCAACAGTACGTAACTTTTCTGGGAACTTTTCTAATAAATTGAATTCTTCCATCTTGTTAATTTCTCAGTGTCCTTTAGAGATAGGGGCCCTGGGTACCATCTAGCTGGTCCACCTCTCAATATACATTGTCATGGCACTGCCACCTGGAGCTACTGACGTCAGCACCACTGAACACATGACTCATTCCCTGCTTATCCACATGACAGAAAACTGACAGTGCATTTCAGAGCACGAGATCTTTCTTCATGAGGATTCCCACTAGATGCTGTTAAATTGAAATGAATGGAAGTGGTGGGTATCAGGGCACAAAGAACAGTAGAAATGGAGGCCAAAATGTAGAAGATATAAATACAAAATGCTCAGCGTCAGTAATCTGGGTGTGATATGTCAAATGAAGTTTGGAGCCACTTCTTTGTCATAAGAAAACATTTAAGAAATTTTCCTGAGAAACATGCTCCATCGTAGCTTATACAGGAAATAGAACTTTGGACTTCTCAACCTTGCCATTTCATTAACATGTTTTGCATGTAAACTTCCAATTGGCTTCTTTATATTCACTTTTAAAATGAATATATTCTTCTGCATTAACATTTTATATAAAATCATGATCTAGACATGTACATGTACTGCTAAAATTAAATCATCAATAATCACTATCTAAAATGAATTACATTCCAAAAGCTCTGGCTAATGATTTATCTCTTCTTCATGGAACCGATCTCTATCAGATTGATTTATGTAGCAGCCAATCATGTTTCAGTAAACTGCAGCATGCACATGCATCTTTAAGTGATGATAAGCTGTGACTGTCCATTTATTTGTACAACACCAGCAACAAAAAAAAAAAAAGAAGGAGAAAGAAAGTCCCAACCTCTTTCAAAAGCTTCACATGATGACCAAATCCTCTAAGTGATAATAGCGAATTCTGTATAAGATTTCAGAATAACTGACACAGTAACAAGCATATATAAAAATAGTCACAAAAATAGTCAACATTAAAATGGTGACATTTGATATAGAGAATTCTTAGCTTTTGCATGTTTACATTATTTGCTTTGATAGCAAGGTACCTTTTTGCACATTTACATTATTTGCTTTGATAGTAGATGCTTTTGTTAGTTGTTGAAGTGATTGACAACCTCATGCTGTTCTATTTAATTGCCTTTTCTGCAATGCAAGGTTCTGTGTTTAGAAGACGCTGTTTCATAAATAAATCCAAAGTGTGTGTGTGTGTGTGTGTGTGTGTGTGTGTGTGTGTGTGTTTGTGTCTACTACAGAGGTTTCATTTCTCAAGCCAATTCTGTAACTATTCAGCTACAGCTGTCGCCATATTTATCTGTATTTACATTAAGGTTCATTCTCATCCTTCATGTTTTTTGCCTTTTCTATGGTTATGGAGATTAATGGATCTCCTTAAGAGAATAAAAACCTTTTCATATAGCTCTTCACATTTAAGGGAAGAGTGAGGTATTAGACATAGAATGCTTTAGCAAAATATGCAAAAAGTTCAAACTTCCAAGGCTTAAATAATTATTTCCCATAAGACTATCTGAAATATTTAAAACCTGTAGGAATTTTGCATTCTGCCTGAATTTACATTCTAGCCCTTGCATTTGTTCTCTCCATTAGTAAAGTCCAAGTAGCAAACTTTTTCCAGTTAATAAAATCTAATATAGAAATTCTACTGATAAAATGTTTGTTACATGATGATTTCAAAAATCTTCTCTCATTGAAAGTTTGCTTGATATTGTCGTGGTAGGCAATATATATGTAGCTCAGTATTGTAAAATCTTAAGCACTTTTCTTACTTAACCTGAAAATTAAGTTCAAACAATTCTTAAAAGTAAGTTATTACTATTATAATATCTTGGTAGATATATATTATCTTAAAGATATATTTCAAGATAGTCTTTTTTTTAATTTAGTCATTCTTTATTATTTGTTATTTGTCATAGGTCTAGATGATTTTTAACAAAGTTGATAAGTTCTGCAGGGATTCTACAGGTCAATACAGATGAGTATAAATACTATGATGACTTTCCCCAATCTTCTGTTGTAAGCATAAGTCAAAGAGACAGTAATTTTACAGGCAAAGACATGGAAAAATGAAGCTCAGACTAATGCTTTCAGCTGGCCTGAGAAATAAAAGCTGGATGAAGTGATTGTTTCAATTGTTAAATGAGGCAGAGTGATATAGAGAAAATGCTCAGATTTGCTCAGATTTAAATCCTGACACAACCACTTGTAGCTGCGTAATTGTGTAAATCTCTTAACCATTCTGAGTTGTTTCTTCATCTGTAAAATGGAAATGTACAGTATCCATTTTACAAGAAACAGCCAACACTGGATGACCTGGAAGAGAGGCAGACAGGGGAGACATCTCCCTACTATCTGAGTCTCACCTCTCATTGGCCAAACCCAACCCAAACCCAGAGAGCAGGAAGCCCAATGATTCAGTTCACAATGCAAGTCTCCAGGGCAGAGAATGGTCGACAATGGTGAAAAGTAAATTATGAGAGATAAATGGAAATATCAGTATAGATATGAAAGAAAAGAATATGGCCTTAAAATAAAAGAGAACTCAGAGAGAATCATATTTTGATGAGACAGAGCAAGACTGTAAAGAAGATAACGCATAGATGGAACTCTAAAGAATGAGAAGTAGCTAACCATATAAAAAAAGATAGGCAGAGAGAATTCTTGGCAGAAAAAATAGTATTGGCAATAGCCCTAAGGCAGGAAAGAGCTCAATGTATTATGTGATTTGAAAAACCCTTGTGGCTTCATAAGTCAAGGTTAGGAATTTAGACCTAATTGGCTGTGCAATGGATTTTAAACAGGAGAGTGACATTTAGAAGGATCCTTCTGGATGGTGTGTGAAGAATAAATTGAACAAGAAAAATGGAGGGGGGAAGGTGGAAATAAAGAAAAAAAGGAAAAAGAACAATTAAAAAAAGAAACTAAACATACAATAGATTAGATGTCACACGGCAAAACCAAATGATTAAAAACGAAGTCATACAGACTCCAAAGCTCATATATGTTCAGGAAAAGGACAGTGCCTTTCAACTTGAGTTACTAATGAAGGTGTTATGGAAGACAGGGCTTAAGCTATAAAGGTTTAATACAGCTATTAAAGGCTAATATAGAATTAGAACAAATAGAGAGAAAAGAGGTATCAGTTCTAGAATAGGAAGGAATGGAAGTCAAGTAGTTACAGGAATATTTAGGAAGGAATGAAGGAGGCATTTTGAGAGGAGCAGAGGGAGATGGGACTGGATACAGGAATGAAGAGAATGTACATGTTTCTGGGCATTAGTGAATTAATTTTCTGCTCTTCCAAGATAAGATTTGAATCCTTAACCAGGTCTTTTGATAAGTTTGGTGATATTTTCAGGTACTTCGAAAACAAAGACTTTTGGATTTGTCCCCTGAAGTTGTATCACATAACTAAGAAACCAGCTACTGATCTAAATTATGCAAGGCTGGTTCGGATGAATAATTTCCCCTTGAATCAGAAATACCTGAATTAAAATGTACTTAAAAGGAGGTTTGCCAAGCTAGTGACATAAGCATTGCTTACATTACCTACTATTTTAAAGTATCCACATCATTGCTTCGTTGATGCAGAAATTGAGAAAGAATGTTATATTTATTTGTTCTATTTTTTAACTAGGAACTCTGATATTGTTCATGATGGAAAATGAGTTACCTTATTTTACCTTGAAAAATACCAGGAAAAGTAGAAATGGCTTTTATACAAGTTTCTACGAATATAATTTTAGTTTTAAAAGAAGATTATTGAAAGTTATTATGGGGGACCTCATTCTTGTAGTGTGCGTGCATATTTCATATTGAACTGTTTGGTTATTTTTTTCCCTAGAAAATGGCAAAGAATTCTCAAATTGTTGTGGTTTCTAATTCCAGAATACATTTATTTCTCTTAGTGTAAGGGAGGTAATTGGGAGTATACTTAATTCTATAAACAATTTGTAATCTATTATATCCAATATATATATCAAATAATCAATGGTATAAATATGACATAGTCACATGTGGATTTGAAGAACCAGAGCATCTAAAATATTTTCTCAAGGCCACATAACAAGTAAAAGGTACAACCGAAACTTGAATTGAGAAACAACTAGGGAAAATCATTTTCTCACATCTCTTCTTTGCAATACTTTGAACCTCCCTCTGAGGGCATCAGAGTCATTAATAAAACGCACGATAGTCTTAATTCCCCTATGAGGAATCTGAAAAGTTGTGCATATGTTAGTTTTTCACAATAATTCTAGTAATAACCGAGTTAAATTCAAGCAAAGATAAAGTAAACTGGAAACCTTTATCAAGACTCATGTTACAAAGTGGCTAACTCCTAGGACCCAAACATTCTTCATAGCTTGTAATGCTACTGTCTCTGTGATTGATTGTTTGATGCGTGGCTCTTCCAGCAAATTAGAAGAAAATGAATGATTGGATATTAGTAATGCAAACCTATGCGTCCTTGAAATGCTCTTGGCTCCTTTTATATCTATCTGAAACCCACACTTCATTTAAGGCTATGCTAAATATCCACCTATTCCACGCAGGCTTCTTCACTATAGATATCATTATCTATCCCCTTTTGTTGACCATATTCCATATTATTCTTGGGCAGAAATTTTCCCCAAATGAGTGCAGTCTTAGGGTGATAAAATCAGGTGCTTATCTTACCTCTAAGAGGTAGAAGGAGTTTTGGCTCCTTCTGTCAAAACTTTGCTCTCACCACCACACTGCAGCTCTCCACTTAAGTCTTGCCAACTGGATTCTCTCTTCCAGGACTTTCAGTCTTGAGCAGAGTAATACAAGAACAGAACACAAGAATGGAAGACTAGATGAAGTCATTTTAAAAGACTACCTCAGAAGCGTATATAGGAATTCAATCAATATCTACCGAATTAACTTGAATGAGCAGAGTACATAAGAAAATAATCATTGAATAAGAAAACTATTCATTGAGTTAGGCTCTCTTCATAAAATCTGAAGACATCAAAACGCAGACTATTCATTAACCACAAAATCTTCTATAAAGTGAAGTCTCATTCATGTTGAAATTCTACCACTTTGTGTTAAACACTAGACTGAAGACTTTTATCTCATTGTTAAAGTTCATTAATAAGACCAACAGAAGAAAGAGGAATTTGGAGTTAATAGTCAAAGGACAGTGAAATAATAAAATAGAATTCACTATGTCCCATGGCCTTTTCTACAATATTTTAGTGCATTCCTTTGATAAGCAAATACCAAGATCACATTGCATTCATAACACACTAGGAACTTGCACAAATAGAGATTGATTTCATTTTTTATTATTCAGAAATTCTAAATGATTCCCTCTGATTGCTTGTGAACAGCATAGCTTGTGGTATGATTTTCAATGATTTTCACAAATAAAAGAATACATAAAATGCAGAAAGCAGTGTATGGGGGTATAAATAAACCATAGAAGTAATAATAATAACACAGCCTACTGATATAGAACTTTACTGTTTAAAAGCACTTTAATGACTGTGGTTGGAATGATTTATATTATATGAAAGGAGCTACATGGAAGAATTAAATAAATGGTGTTTAAATACCACTCACACATACAACATTCAGAGACACAATACTTTTAAAAAAATATTCACCTTATTCACAATATGCAGTATATAATATATATGTAATATACAAACAGAATATATTACATATGTATAAAAGCTTTTTACAATAACCTTGGCATAAGAATATATTTCATTTTTCCCAGAGTAGGTAAATAGTGGCTTTTTATACACAAAGGAGGCTAAGGATAATGCTGAATTATTTCTTTTCATAGGAATGCTTAAAGCATGTGACTTTCCTAAATAATTCGTGTAATTTTTCCTCTGTTAATACCCATTTGTATAACTGTATATGATGAAAGTTAAGAAGTGCCCCATCAGGAGGGGATGAAAGGCTGGCAACACTTGAAAAATTATAAACTAAACAGAAGTGATGATTATAGTCCCCCTTTCACATAAAAAATCATAAAGTATTTCCTGTTCTGTCCCATTTCTCAGTTGGAACATACTCTCACAGAGGGAACATGAATAGATTAAAATCTCACTTTTTTCTTCTTTAAGAAAACATAAGCATAATCACTTTTGATTTCTTTTAAGTTGGTTCAATAAACAATGAGTACTATTTTAAAACTAGAGGCATTCCATGGGAATCTCTCTGGAAAGAAATAACTTATATTGAATGTCATTTTACGAGTTAAGTTTATGGAAAGCTATAATCTTTTTGCAATATAGAGTATAGTAAAAACTAATTCACACATATCCCTTTTCATCCAGTATATACAGGAGACCCAAATTATATCTGTTGAAAATGACCTAAGGTGATTTTTTTTCTGTATGAAATGAAGGGATATTAAAATTGCAGGTATTTGTAAGAAGTTTCCCCAATTGACAAAGGATCTGCTCGATGCTGAACACACTGGTTGTCTTAGTTTTGTCCTAACAGGATTCTCAGATCATCATCCAAAATGAGAAGGTTTCATACCACAGACAAAAAGGGTAAGAGGACAGGGATTGGAGAGGAAACAGGAAGTTACTCAAACCGAGTTCTTCAAGAACTGGAAAACTTTTACCAAAATCTTAGAAAGTCCTACCCAGAGATAAAGATATAAAATACCAAGGGTATTAAAACATTCCCAGTACCTTGTAAAGTTAAAAGAGAATGAGATATTGTGAAGGGCTAGACACAATGAAAAATTGTGAAAGGCTGGACACACATACACTTCAGTATACTCCAGGGCCAGATATGTCAAAAATACACTGATGTATCTCGAGAATTAGTAACTTCTCTAACGTGCTATTTTTGTTCTTGGTGTTTATTTCCAGGTAGCTCTTAGCAATAAAACCCTAAAAAGAAAGGGGTTATGGGTATTTGTTTCAGGACTATGTAGGAAGAGAACTAGGGAGGCTATATCATAGCTGGAGGTATGGGGGGGAGAAGCTAGAGATCTAAATGTGTTGGGAAAGCTAGAGAAAATAAAGATGAATGATCTTTGTGATCTTCCAGAAGAAGTAATAAAGGCGAAGAGAGTAAAAAGCACAGAGTGGATACTCTTCCTTTATCTATAATATTTATTAACATCTGTTTTATTCTATCTCTACCTTTCTAGGATTCTAGTGTTCATAATGAATTCTTAGACTATATGGACAATAAGCAATTAATAATTTCATGCTGAAATAGTATTTTGCTTTTGTACTGCACACTTTTGTACATGTCAGCTTATTTGATATTCATATTCATCAACCACATTTTATGAGTAATAAAAATGGGTCTTAGACATACTAGTTTATAGACATGCATCGTAGAAACAAAGACTAGAAACCGAGTTTCTAATTCTCTATTTTACTTTGAATGGTATAAGTGTGTTTGCATTTAACTCTTTTCTTCTGAATAGAGAACAGAATTGATTTCCAAAACCAATGCCAAATCTGAAATATTATAGTCAGTATGTATTACATTATGGATATTTTAGCATAAATAATTATGGCTGCCGTGTAGTGACCTGTTTTTGCTCATCCAATACAGCAATCAAAAATCCTTAAAAAATAATGTTGACATGTATTTTGTTTTTTTTAATAACAAAGGGGGTGCACATATGTAGGTGTTGCTTCACCCTAAAAATATTGCCAAGATCTCTCTATCTCTCTGTCTCTCTCTCATTTCTACCCTTCAGCACCATATTTCTCCTCCCTTGACTTCCTCCTTCTAGACCCTTGTTGCTCATACCCTACCCTCCTACGACCCCGCTTTTCCTATAGGCTATCCTCTCTGCTTTTCATGTCTTCAGAAATTATACCTTCATTCTGCACTCTAACCTCTTTCAGCTTTGGGAAAATGTCCCCAGAACTCTGGTGGATAAAATTCCCCTCCTCATTATATATACTATGAAACTTCTATTTTTTTTAATCCCTAATCAATCTTAAGGGTGTAGTACATTCTTTTGGGGGGGGGGGGCAGGTGCATGATTCATGATGGTTCTCCCTTTCCAAAAAGAGTTTCTTGATTCATGGTTATAAATCAATCTCTTCCTTTAGAATATAAATTATTGGTTCAGGAGAGGTGATTGATTCAAGGGTAGCTGATTCAGCTTCTCTTTTCCAGAAACTTGAAACATAAACTCTAGAGACAGATTGTGACTACTCTTATCATGATGAGCACTGAGTAATGTATAGAATTGTCAAATCACCATGTTGTATACCTGAAACTAATAGATCATGGTATGTCAACTACATTTCAGTAATTAACAAAAATACTAAAATAAAATAAAATCTAGAGACACAGACTTAAATGTGCTAGTGCTCACATGAGCAAGGATGAAGTGAGAATAATCACATACCAAACTTCTGCTTCTGAGCTTTCCTGCTTCCTTCTTTTCCAGCATCATGATTCAGCTCATCGTTGGATTCAATGATATACCCCGTATTATTCTAGTATATCTGCTAGGCATAGTCAGCTTTTGTTACGGGAGAAATCTGTTTTCCAAAAGAAGTTAAACCAAGAAATAGTTGGTTAATTGAAAAAGCTGTTCAAGTGAGAAATCATAAATGTGATGGATAATTTAACTTGAAATATATAAAAAATGTATATACCTTCTCCTAATTATATTATACCTTTACTTGGAGTCTCTACTATTATTCTCATATAAACCACAGCTGAAAAATAATAACCATGATTTCTAATTGAATCTTCTTCAAAGTGAAATAGATTTTTAAGCCAAACATAAAGCAATCCAGGTACAGAAATCTTCCAAATTTTAAAGATATTTTTTCGGGATTCATAGTTGTCTTACTCATACCTGATTCTTGAACAATATTTTTTAAAATGTTTACTTTAATTCCAGTTTGCTAACATATAGTGTTATATTAGTTCAGTAATTGAACACTTCCATACATTACCCTGTGTGAGCAATAGTGTTTTAATGATTTGCCCTTACCAAATTTTCCTAAGTACTGCTTTTGATTTCAACTGACAACTACTCTCTCCTTTCCACACTAATTCATCAGAACACAGGTAATAAATTAAATTGCATAATTATAATACTACAATAAACATAAACAAGTTTGGAAGCAAAAGTAGTTTAGTCCTAAAAGCATTCAGCTTACTTGTAGAAAAAAGGGTGCATAAAAATGATAGAGAATAACTTATATCTGCATTTGAGAGGCTGTGGGCTTTGGTGCATTTTATAGGGGAAAGAGAAGGCATCTATCAACCTAGAGAATTAGTTAAGTGAAGGTAACTTGGTTAAATGAGTAGCCACTGGACTTAAAACCAAGAGTCCTGACTCATGTAAGTAAGGCATTTAATAACAGGTGAAAGGAAAAACTTCAAGTAGATGAGAATACTGCGTATTTAGCCTTATTCACAATCTTACCTATGTCAATAGTTTGATACTAAAGGCATGGCATGGCTCATTGAAATAAATCAAAAGTTGGCATTTGGGGCTAACATATCTTAACAGACAAAACAAATTCATGTCAGGCACCAAACAACTACTTACTTCATCCACTTCATTGAGTTGAGGTAGAAAAAAGTTGAGGTAGATTCTCTGGAAAATTGTATAGTGCTAATCTTTAAAATTGAAGACTACACTTCCTAGCAATAATCCTTATCTGCTTCTCATTATGACTGAAAATAGCTTTAATCAGTAAGTGGTCATTGGGAATTACAGAATGAGATTTTAATTTAAAGAAAGAATATATATATAATATATGTGTAAATATATATAAACATATATATTATATACAATGGCATATAAATTATATATAATATATAAATATCTAATATATTGATGCATTATATTAAACACATATTGATATATTTCTAAATAATTATTATAGTATTGGCTGAAATTTATGTATATATACACACACATATATAGCCAATGTTACTAGACACTCTGGCTATTAGTGGTTTCATGTTGCTGACTTAGATTTAGTGTGACCCCTAAGTTTGATGTCGAAATGACACTAGAAAGTGAAGTATGCCATTACTTGGCTGTTGTAGAAGATGTGATAAAGAAGGTGGAAATGCCCCTTGAAAATTTATCAGATGATCTTTCATAGCATTAGGTTGTGATTTTTCTAAAGTTCTATGGCCATCAATATATATTAGTTAATCCCCGGAAACAGAAGATCAGCAATTATGGATTATTTGTGAAGTTTACATGGGGCTGTTCATCATAAATCCAAAGGAGATAATACATTATGCATATGCAGCAGAGGAGAAACACATATTCAGAATACCTATACACAATTCAGAGCTAATGAGATCCTTTCAAAAGACGTATTGACACACAGGGTACCAAACTACTAACTCCTCACAAATGGAATCACCCCAAATTTCTTGACTGAACCAGCCCTGCCGAGAATGGCACTTCCAAGTCACTTAGTTCAGGATCTTAGTTCAGGATCTCTTGTGTTTATTTTGTCAGTAATGGCTGTGTAACATCAAATGACAAGAAGGGGTCACCAGCACTGAGTTCCTACTCTGCAAGCCAACTGGCATCAAAGCCAAGCCTACTGCCACCAAGGACTGCTGAGCTGAGAGTGTGAGGAGAACCAACAGAGACAGATGTTAAAGCAACAGAGGAAAGGGGAGCTAAAGCCATTGATCACAAGTGAGAGGGATGCTGTGAGTCACCACCAGAGGTAATGTGGAAAAGCTGTCATTTTCTGGGTAGCAACAGGAGTGCATGCTGGCATGTAGCATTCAGATGGGGTGGCTCGCACTAGAGGAATAATGTCACACTGGCCAAGAGTAAATGCACAAGTGGGAAGCTAACAGCAAAAGGATTGCCCGCCAGCAGCTCCTAGGCTGGGAAAGGACTAAGTCATTCATACTGTGCCTATGGAACTGTCTGCAGGGCTCCATTGATCTTATGGTCTGCACTCATGCACATGGCATGAAATACCTTGAGCTCTGTCATCTATAAACACAAGCAAAGATCACTCCCTCTCTCTGTTTTAAGAAGGCTGGTGACAATGACTGCATAGGTGCAATAGGTAGGTGCAAGTTGGGGCAGTAATTAAACATTTTCTTTTGCTTATCTCTCTTCCACCCTATGAGATATTTCAGGGATGGAAACGTGAAACCATAATTTTAGAATGCATCGGGATAAAGAGGGGATATTTCAATCTGATCAAGTCTCTGTACATGTGATATAAATTTTTAGTGGCTATCTTGAATGACCCATTCACTAATGCCCACCCTAGAATATAAGATGCCTATCTTTGAATCCTTGTGCTTTATAGGTGTTTCTTTCATAATAATTACCTTACTCTACTTTGATATATAATAGAGTAAAACCTCAAATTTGAGGAACTTGTTCTGTGAATGTTCTGCAAGATGAGCAAACATTTCTAATAAATTTTAACTGGATAAACAAGCGATATCTTGCAATACAAGTAGTATGTGACACTGACCGTCACATGATCACAACTGAGACAATGGTTCTTCTCTCTCTCTCTCTCTCTCTCTCTCTCTCTCTCACTGCACCATTGTGTGTGATTGTCTCCCATGCTTGGATGCTCAGTCTCAGGCTGTGGTGTTTGGCAGGAGTCAGTGATCTTTCAGAATGTGGGAAGGTGCCCACAACTGGCACTAGTGTATTTTTTGTCACTTCAAAGCACCTCTGGACAGTCCGTTGCTTTTCCATAGAAGAGTAAGCTTAGGAATGCTTTGCTTCATTCTAGGTCAGGCTGCCTGCAGATATAGACCCTTTCCTCTGCTTCCAGTTACATTAAATACAGTATTTGACAAGAGTTTATTAATATTGTACTGTAGTCAACATCCGTCCGAGTGAATATAATGGCCCCCATGCAGAAAAAGATTCCATTAAGCCAACAGAGAGCAGTGATTCCATTAGTGAGAGACAAAGTCGTCTTACACAATAACCCTCCTCTCTCTTGTCTCCCTCACACCAGCCATGAAGGTTTTGAAAGGTAACTGCAGGTTGTTTATTTTTCTTTATATTTTGTATTTTCTTTAGTATCTTTAGTATTTTGTATTATATTACAGTATTATAATCATTCTTACATGAATATTTTTGGGCTGTAGAATGAATCATCTGAATTTCCATTATTTCTTACAGGGAAATCTGCTTTGATATACAAGTGCTTTGGATGACAAGCATGTTTCCAGAATGAATTATGCTTGCAAACCAAGGTTTTACTGTATTTTGGTCATCTACTTATTCAACCATTCAGCAAGCATTTTCTGAACAGCTATAATGTGCCAGTCACTGTGCTAGGTGTTATCTTGTTAATAAACAAGACAGAAAAAGTCCTTGCCTTTATGGAGTCACAGCTCATGATGATAGATATTTTAAAAATTAAACAAATTATTGTGAAAATCACAATTCAGGTAAGTATTAGGAAGAGATGTCAGTTGCCTAGGTTTTAGTCCCCCTGTCTAGACGGACTTTTCTAGTCTATGTATGTCCAGGAGTGATCAGGACCATGCCTGGCACAGAGCAAATGCAAATAACAATAGTTCATTACACTGAGCTAATGAGTATAAGAACAATTTCTGGTAAGGTTGTAAGAACAATTTGATCTGTGAAATTTTAGAAGTAATATCTTTTCTTTCACATCAGCATATTTGCTTTTCATTCCCTAAATAAATAGTAATGGAAAGTTTTTAAAAAGCATTTCTGATACAGGCTATTTTTAATGTGCTAGATTTTCAGATTTGAGCTATATTTTTGGAAATTGAGAGCAAACATTTGGTGTAGTTTACTCTAACATTTGAACCTGATTCAGAGGTTTCACCCTTTTTGATGCATAGGCTAAAATCCTATCCTACTTCCCTCATTTTAGGTGAGTGCTTATGAAACCTGCATTAGCTATTTAAAACTTTCAAATATACTTTTGAATAGGGTATAGGAGAAAATGAGAGTGAAAATGAGAGTGAAAAATGAGGATGCCTGTTGACCAGCCCTGACATCCGTAAGATTCTACTGGCCTGAACGGGTGAGTGACATATCACAAGACTCACTCATAGGGAAATCGGCCCTCCAACATAAGCTAAGTACTGTATCTCTAGGCTTTCTTGAAGTTAGGCTCTGCTCATTGTTGAAGAGTTAATGTCTAGCATAGTAGGGGACCCTGAACTCTGTTCCAGCACTAAAGACAATATGCAGTCCATATGCAACTATGATTGTGAAATATTTGAAATATTGTACCCATGGATAAATCTGAAATATATCTTAATGCAGTCCTAGAAACATTGAAGAATAATACACATTTTTATTAGACGTTTTCCTTCATGAGTGACTCTGGTTTACACATGCATTGTTATGTGAAAGTCCTCTTCTGGTTGTGTGTATTTCACTTTCTTGTTGCTTACAACCTTCAGAGATAGACGATCTCTGGAAAAAGTAAGGGCCAGAAAGAGATGGTGAATGGTTTCCTAATAAATATTTAAATCTATATTTAAGTCTGTAATTGCCCCCTTTACTCTTCACAAAGGGATGGGATTCAATCTACTGAGGTTTACCCTACTCTGGGGATGCAAATATATACTGCACTTAGACGCTCAAGGAGTTCACATTTCAATGAGAAGAAACACATATTAGGAGGGCACAGAGGATAAAAACTGGGGGCGTGGGATTTGAAGGCAGAGAGATAAGCCCAGCATCGGTAGGCAGGGATGCCCAGTACTGAACTCTGTAAGTTGTGATACCAGAATGAAAGGATGGAGCAAAAGCACTGAAGAGACAGAATCACACATGACGTGTGCACACAGGTGGGGGCAGCAATGAGATAGAGCCCGGATGGCATGAGGCTCTGCAGCAGACACAAAGTTCATCCGCTAGATGTATCTAACCTTTGTAAAGCTGTATCTGCAGGGATTATTTATTTAGTTTAGGTTTGGGACATTATCCTTGTGAGAATCCAGATGCTTTGGTATGTTTTATCTTCAGAATTTAACAGAAAAGTCTATCCTTGCCTAGGGTAGCATTTGCTGCTATAAATCATGACACGCTGGGTTTTAGCTGCGGCTGTAAGCTGAATTATGTCTTTTTTTAACTTCTACTCAGTGGTCCCAGTTCTGCCCTCAGGAACTAACACAGATTAAGTTGAATCCCTCTCTTGTGTGGCAGCCCTGGAACTGTCATCAGCAGGGTCTCCTTTTCTTCACTTGCCCAGGTCCTAAGCAGCTTCAGCCATTCACAGTGATAGGGACTCTGCTCCCGATGCCATCCCGATCACCTTCCTGTGCACATACTCAAATCCACGGCATTCCTTGCAGGATAGGAAACCTGACCATGACCCGTTTCCAGAGCTGTCACAGCTAAGAGTACACAGGGCCCGCGGCCCTACTCCTCCTGTGCACTCGATGTTTATGAAGACACCCCCAAATTGCTATCAGCCTTTTTAAGCAACCCCTCCTACTGCTGGTTCCTTCTGATGTACCCACACTTGGAGATTTTATTTTATCGCAAGGACTTTGTAAATCTATCGGTTCCCATACAACTTCCTCCTATTTAAATGCGGGGTCAAACTTTACATTCCTCAAAACAGTAGCAACAGAGATGTCTATCACATTTCGTGGGGAAAAGGAGCATTTATTATTGCCTTTATGAAAATAGCTGGCATCTATTGAGCTATCATTATGTGCCAGATAATGTGTTAATATTTCTAATGAATCATATCCTTAAAAAAATTAAACTATGGGTTTTATCGTAAAAATAATATGAACAGACAGCAAGACTTCAAACACTCTAAAAGGACATAATATGAAAAGGAAATCTTTTGCTGGTATCTTACCTTACTACAGATTTCCACGCTTTGTATACCCTACCCAAAGTTTTCTGAGCATATATATTTTATATCATGTTTTTACATAATTGGTATAATACTCTGAGCTTAAATGTTTTAAATTTGAAGAGTTCGGGGTAACCATTTTGTAAAATCACATGCAGGGCCATCTAAATCTTTCCAATAGCTACGTGTATTACATTGTGTGGAAGTAGCAGACCTGGCATCTCATTTAATTCTAAGAACAATCGATGCATTGAGTCTCACTATCTTCCTTAAACATACAGAAAACCGAGGCTGGAAGAATCAGCTACCTTGCCTGATGCTACACATTGGAAAAGTAACCCAGTAAGGGTTCAAACGCCTATCTGCCTGACTACTGGGTTTGACCCTTTAAAAAACAATCTTCACAGGTTGGTTTGATAATACTTCACAAACAGATTTTTTAAGTGCCTAACAGGTTTTCTTTTATAATTTGCAGTTGGTACAAGAAGATTTAAAATGCGGCTGAAGCATTTCATTATGGCCAGAAATGTTAAAATAGTTCAGACTGTCCTGACCTACTTCATCCTCCAGTTCATGGACACTAACGGTGATTTGTCAGATTTTAACTGTAGAAACGAAATGATAGAGTCCATATTCATGAGCATTGTTAATTTCTCTACAATTTCAAATATTTGTTACAGGTGCCTTTTGTTTTGTTTCTTTTTAACAGAAATTGTTACTGCATCCCGAAATATCTCAAGTCGTGTATTTAAAAGCTGTGTTTTATTTGCTGAGATTTTAATGTTTTGATTTACCTCGTTTTGGAAAGCCATAGTTGGTCCTCTCTCCTGGACTCATATGCCATCGTTGCCTCTTGAATAAAGCTGCTAATTGCATGCAGGAAATATTAAAACATGATTATGATTTTGCTAAAAGAATAAACATGTCAAGTGTCAACAAAATATTATAAGTCTGTTGTGAGTCAAAATAGATTGCTTAAATTGGTTCCTTGCCGTGCCTGTTTGAGAAAGTGAAGAAGATACACCTGTCATATTAACACATTCACTGTGCACCGAGGCTGCTCATCTTTACCACAAACAAATAAAGGTTTTGGGTCCTCTTGCAATTCTCAGGGCAATCTGACTCTGGCACCTCTCTAATCAGATATATCCACATAATATTATAAGCTGCATTATAGTACATTAATAGCATGTAAAGTAAAATTGATGCAGCATGATGGACTGTATTCCTGAAGCAGTGACAAACTTATCAATGATAGATGCACTAATGGATATGTTGAATTGCAATAAATATAAACGCAGAACAGCAATTGTAGAGCATTAAAAATGTCATCTTGTGAGTTTAGGTATTTATGAGGCTGAGCCAGCTGGAAACACGAGTGGTGCATTCCTACCATGCACTGCAACTCTGAGGTTCCAAGGAAAGCAGAGACCCTTTCATCAAATAGGTCAGGCCGCCGGCAAATTGTTGTCACAGCTGTGCCATTGTCAATTAGGCCTCCAATGACTCAGCCCTTTGTTTTTTCCTGCTTGCACATCTCACCCCACCTTCTCACCGGGCTTGGGTGCTTCACTCCTGCAACCTTTCCAGCACATTTCCCCTCGGTGACTCTCCTCACATGTTCTGATTCATCTCCCAGGCATTGATCTAAAACTCAGAGCAGTGACATCAGGGAAGCATCTCAGCTACTTCAAAAGGCACTGCTATTCCTTGTGGGCTATTTTGGCATGTCAAACCCAACGGGCCAAGCAGAAATGCTCCACGGTGTTACACATTTGCCTCTGATGTGTCTGCCCAACCTTCCTGAACCCTAAAGATTTTGTTTAATGTCAGCAGAATCCAGCAGGACAGTGGTGTCCAGCGTGCAGTGGGGAACAGAGCTCCTCACATGGTTTTCCATCACGCTCAAGCAAGAACCACAGCACGAGGACTGAGTCACAGACACACTGTGTGTTACAGGCAGAAAGGAAGTGGACTTAGAGGTATGTTTCTTGAGAGCTAGTGGTTGACGATAGAATTTTTTCAAACATACTGGTGTGGTGGATGAAGGAGATGGCGATATTTTTGTAGGTGCCAATCTCAATTTCAGGTCTGATCGTGGAATGTGTTATAGTTACCCAAATATGCTCCTTTCATTTCCTGGGCTTTCATCTGCACCAAATGTTTTCATCAATTGGTGCAGATTTGTTGTCAGCATATTTAAGTAAATTACTCAATACTTTTTGGAATCAGGTGTCACAACATACTCCTGATGTGAATAGAAGATTGTCCAACTGAGGTTATTTTAGAAGATTGCTAGATTTGCAAAACAAATTAAAAAATATTTAACAATTATAATTCAGCTTAATATGAGGATAACTTGGTTGGTTATTATTGATCCTGTTTATCATCACAAAACCACGATAACCAAGCTCTGTATTACATTTTAGCAGCACGTCTCTGTCATTGGTTATTCAACAAAGGTAAACAACACCAGTGACAACACTAATGAGAAAATCAATATGCAACATGACAAAATAAAAGTAATGCCATGACATTTTTAATCTGAACATGATATCCCTCATCTAAAAGCCTAGACACATCAAAAAGGAATCTTAGAAACCTGACCCTTCCATGGATCTCTGGTTGGTGGCTTAATCAATTGTGAAATATGCAGAAATCATGTCAGCCTTTAAATCAAACTTCAATACAATGCTAAAACTCACTAAAACTTGTATGAATAATTTTGATTTTTTTTAAATAGCTAAGACAAAAAATCAAGGCCATTTCACACCAAATTGGCAAATGGAAGGGAAGTGCAAAAGAAAATTGTGAGAGTTAAATAGTTTTATTGGAATTCCTCCCACTATTACTAATCTTCAAATGCAGTTAAACAAGTCTTTATTAAACATAAGTTAAAATCCAAGCAACTTTTTAACGATAAAAAAGTCATCATCCACTGTGTGAATATTCATTCATTGGATATCTATTATGCGGCAACCGAGGGATAGAAAGAGAACAAGCAAGAACCTATACTCATAGGATCTTATGCTATGCCAAGGTAATGGAGAAGAGAAAAAAAAATTTAACGTAAACAATAAAAAATATTAGCTATTGGTGAGTACAATGCAATGCAAAGAATTAAAATAGAGTCATGTCAGGTGAGTAGTGAGTTGCCTTCTTTACTGTGGTCGGGAAAAGCCTCTCTGAGGAAGTTGATATTTAAGTTGAAAATTACAAATGATGACAAGAAGTCAGTCATGTGAAAATAGAGGGAGAGCATTTCAAGTAGCAGAATAGTTGGTGCAAAGGTCTTGAGGTAAAGACAAGTATGTCAAAAAGAAGGCCAATTTGACAGAACCATCGATTCTTGGAGTCAAAATAGTTTT
The DNA here is from genome assembly GCF_022079265.1 of Lynx rufus. Taxonomy (NCBI): domain Eukaryota; kingdom Metazoa; phylum Chordata; class Mammalia; order Carnivora; family Felidae; genus Lynx; species Lynx rufus. The sequence continues at coordinate 155,158,561 of NW_025814823.1, forward strand.
ACTCTAATTATGCCATTTTTCTTTAAAGAACTTAGCTCTTTATCAAAGATGAATAAGTCACTGCCATAGTATGTCTCAATCTCTTCATAAATGGTGTGTGAGTGTGTGTGTGTGTGTGTGTGTGTGTGTGTGTGTGTTGCTTTTCCTTCAGCGGCTATCTGTCAAAGTCTTAGTCACTGTCTCTTGTCTCTTTTTTTTTTTTCTCTTGATTCGCCTTGAGTCTTGAGCCACATTGGGAGCTGACTCTACTCAAAGGCCAGTTCTCAGCCTTAAGGACACCTAGAAGGATAAACAGCCGTAAGGACATCTAGATAGGTTAACTTGGGAATATAGAAACCTGATTCAGAATAGACAAGCCAGGATGCTCTGGGCATACTGGCTCCCTAAAAAAAGAGGAAATCCTTAAGTCTGTCTTTTCCTGGTCGATTTCTGTAGCTTGAGCTAGCTGAGACAAGAAGCAGCCTTCACTTAGGGGTACACTAGAATACATTTACAACATCAGAATTGTCATCAAGGGCATGACAGGAGATATGATCCACATGTTCTTTGAATACAGTTCTGTTCCTTGGAAAGAATTTGTAGCTTGATGAATTCCTTGTTTGAAATCTGATAAGTAAATCTCTGTTAACTTAGTGATAGCATTGCTGCCTTTTATATATCCCTAGATTTTAATGAAGTCATTAAATTCATTTTTAAAGGAAGATAAAGCCAGCTACCAACCCTGACCTTGAGTGCCTCATTGACAACCACTTTTCATATAATAGAAAACATAACTTTGAATGACAATTTTAGTTAATTTTTTCTCTGGAAAAAAAAAACCCAATAAGTTAACTTCAATATGACTTAGAGACAGTCTTTCAAAAGTGACAGTTTGGGATATCCCACAGTGGGACCTAAAGGCTCTTTCCTGTGAGGATCCTCCCACTGAAATGTGTCAGAGAAAGCAAATGACCAGAGGATGGTCTCTCCATTATTTTCTGAAGCCAGTTCATTTTTCTTCCTAAAAATGAAATAGAATCTATACAAGCTTCTCCAAGTTGCCTACATATACCACGTGGTCTAATTTGTTTAGTATATTCAAGTATTCACAAAGATTAAGCCTCTACTATGTCTCAAGGATTATCCCAGTTCCTGAAATCATAAAGCAGTAATTCACTACATAGCTTCGTTTCCCCAAAGAGTATACTTTGAATTCAAAATATTGGTATATAGTAGACCTTCAGTCAATTTTGTTAAAAATAAAAATAAACAATCCTTAGTACCTATGTGAGTAGATCATAAAGAATAAAGGAGAGAAGGAAAACTAATACTTTTATCAGAAGGTTGTGTAGTTTTGGGGCACCTGGGTGACTCAGTCCGTTAAGCGTCCAACTTCAGCTCAGGTCATGATCTTGTGGTCCGTGTTCGAGCCCCGGATAGGGCTCTGTGCTGACAGCTCAGAGCCCGGAACCTACTAAGGATTCAATGTCTCCCTCTCTCTCTGCCCTTCCCCCACTCACGCTCTGTTTCTTTCTCTCTCTCAAAAATAAATAAACATTAAAAAAATTTTTTTTAAAGGTGGTATAGTTTTATTCTAATTTATTCTTATTCTGGTATAACTCACAGCCATAGCAGTTTACTTCGGGGTTGTGATATTTTCATCCCCAACCGGCTTGTGACACAACTGTTTTTCATAGTAAGTATAGGACCAGCAAGGAAAACCACTGGCAGTAACACAGCTGCCTGACAAGTTGAGGGCTAAAACAAGACTTAGGAAACTAACAGCGCAGAATCTTGGTTCGCTGTGCTGTGCTGAGGATACAGAACCTGAAAAGTGAGGCTCTGAGCAGCCTCACATCTACATGGCTGGCAAGAGAAAGCAGGGGCCGATGAACGGCAGCTAGCCCAGAATGAGCAAAGCAGCAGTCAGTGCAGGCCTGTCATGAGCTGTTTTTCCTCTTCTGTGGTTCTAGTTGTGAGAGCAGGAGCAGAGGCCCTGACGAGTGCCAGAGAGAGGAGAGGGCAGGAAAGAACCTGGAGACAGAGGCCCTTGCTGTAGTTGGCAAACAGTTTTCTTTTTTTTCCCCCAAGGTAAAGAAAATTCAAAACTGGAGCTTCTAGAAGCACCAATGGTGCAAAAGGGATCTTACTGTCCTCCGCATTTGCTTATTCAAAATTATGCAAACCACATTAAATCCCAATTCATATTCAAAATGTCAGAGTAATGTGAGAATGTTAAGGAGAGTCTTGTAAGGCAGCTTAATTATTTCCATAAACATTTTCAATTCCTTCATAACAACACTAATTGTCTAATAAAATATTTTGTGTAGTAATCTGATATCCTAAGACCGCATCTTCACATTCGGACTGATATAATCATTCTAAAGACCATTATAATCTTGACTTCTAAGCACAAGTTCCAATATAACCTCTAAGAGAAGAGCAAATGGCGAAGATCCAGAAGTTTCTTATCACCACCTCAGTAATTCCTCAGGCCAACTAGTATGATAAAAAACTTCAACAAAAATAATCCATTTCTTTACTGCCAACGTGCGCTTTTTAAAAATGATGTTTAAAATTAAAAGCAGTACAGCTGGTTCACTTACTTCAGGTCAGCGGCATAAAAGATAAAATAAGAATGGCCATGCTTACCTTACCTTTCCTGGGTTCTTGTGTTTATGTCAGTACCTCTGCGTGGCATCAGTACCCAGAAGACAAACACATTCACAAAAGGAGAAGAATCACTGCTCCCTGCCTGCTCCTCAGAACATTCATTCAACCTATTAACATTTTTTATGCGCCTTCTAGGTGACAGAAATTATACTAAATTCTGAGTTAATGAAAAAAAGATATAGCCCTGTTTTCAAATAGTTCACAGTCTTTTGAAGGAAATGACAAGCTGACAGACTGGAAAACTAGAGCCAAGGCAGACCTATGCACAGTCCTGAGTCTGCAGAGGGGGTGAAGGTGGGATCAGAAAAGTCTTCCTGACAGCTTGAGCTAAGTGTTGAAGGTTAAGTTGGAATTAGCCAGGTGGGGAAAAAAGAGGAAGGGTTTTAGGCAGAGGAACAAACTTGTGCCAAGATTCAGAGGTGTGAAAAACTGTGAGGAGGGTGAGAGAGGAGACTTGTGGTCCCTGGTAGGAAATGTGGGTCTTCAGCCAAAGGTAATGGAGTGTCACTTTGGGAAAGTAACAAGATCAGATTTCCACTTTCTAAAAGGTGCCTCTGGTGGCCTGCATGGGATGCAATAAAGATGCCCCAAACTGGACAAGCAAGAATCCAGATAGAGCCCTGGAAAAGTCTGAATTTCTGCAGACATTTATCATCATCGTCATCATTGCCATCACCATCACTAACATTTGTGAGGGTTTGCAATATGATAAGTACAATATATACATTATCTTACTTGATTCACACAATAATAATAGTGCCATTATTATGTCCATTTATGCCCTAAGGAAAGTGGGTAAGAGACTTGCCCTCACAAAGCAATAATTGGCAAAGTTATGACTGAAACAAAGGAGGTCTGATATTAGCATCCCATGCTTAACTACAACCCTACATTGCTGCCCGTGATTTACTGAATCTGAACAGTAGTTGAGTTACCAAGTTTTGGGTAGAGATCTATCACTTTTTTTGGATATAAAGCACTCAGGTTCTATGTAGGCAGGGAGGGGTTGTGTCCACTCTTAATAATCAGAGAACCTCAAAAATCATGTGTCCTCCATCCCTATATACTCAAGAGACAAAAAAAAAAAGGAAAAAAATATTCAAAACCATGTAGTACAAGAACATGTTTTGTGACTAATATATGAAGGTTAAACACATCGGACTCCCAACTAGAAACCTAATAAAGATTTTATCCGAAAGGAAAACAAAAAAAAAAGGCAAGAATAATCAGTTGCTCTCTTTCCTCACAGACCTCTGAACTACTATTTTAATGACCCAGATTTTATTCCTAATAGTTGTATGTTTCTTTAATTCCAACTTGTTCCCTCTGACTAACCCATTCCCTATGAAAAGAATGTTATATTCATACTCTTGTGCATATGTTACATTATCAAAATATTGACTATTGAACTTAGTATTTTATTATTTTGAAAAGATATGATGATAGTGCTCTATAATAAGCACATTTTATTTGAAGTGACAGTTTCCAGACCCATTCATCCAAGCAAGAACTTCATTATTTCTGGCAAAGATCCCAGAGAGAATCTCCGTAACTCAAAAACTTGAATATCACTTTTGTTGGGGACCAACCATTGTAATAGTGCCAAAAGTGCTAGAAATACACATACTCCCAAATCAATCTTAGGAACAACAATGGATATAGCAGGTAAGAATCTAATTTCTTATTTCAAATACACTCTGTTTAGAGATATATCCTTATAGTCAGGAATAAGACTTTGATCACAAACAAAACACAGTATTTGTAGATCTCCAATAGAATTTAAGTCTACATTTTACGGCATAGAAATTCTTTGTCCTTTTCTACACCTAAAATTAATCTATTCCGTGTTTTTTAAAGAACCACAAACCTATTTAATGAAAACACCGGAGTAAATAATGCTCATTTCAGCCCTTGCTAAATTAAACAAAATTTTCAGATACTAAAGTACAAATAAAATCAATGTACTAAGAGTCCTTAATTATAATATTAACATGATACTCCCTATTGCTATTACTTGACTTTGTTAAACTTAAATTCATATTTGTGAAATAATATTTAAGTTTTGTTTTTCAAATTATTTTGAAGCCGAAGGGATAAGTTAGATGCCATGTAATGGACTGTAAGCCCTTTGAGAACAGGGACCATGTACATTGATTATTTCATGGCTAGCCCAATAATGCCCTCCAGCTAAACAGTGCTTGCTAAATATTGGTTGAATGAACAAGTGAATGGAAAAATTAATGAAATAATGAAATAAAAAGAATTTAAACAATATCTTGATAATTCAGACAAAATTGGTTTTTTGTTTTGTTTCATTTTGTTTCGTTGCAGGGCAGGAAGGAAGATTCAAAAGCCTCGGTTATTGAACTTAATTGTCCATTATAATTGAATTCATAGAATAACTTGACTTAAATTCACAAGATAATTTCTTTCCAATTACAGACACAATCATCTGATATGGGCACAGTGCCAGCATGAACATTGGATCACTGTGATCACTCAGAACTAGCTCTGTTTTATTTGATTTCCTATTCTTTCCCAGCAGATAAAATAATTTCTTGTTTAGAATTGATATGTATGACTCCTCATCTCCAATTCTCCAAGCAATCAATGGGTTAAACAAAATGTCTTTATTTTGATCAAGACAAAATAAAATTGAATTAAACTATGTTTAATCCAATTTCTGATCAACAATTTCTTATCACTGTCATAGGTTTAAAAACATTTGCTAACTTGGGATGAAACATACCTTCTTACATGTTTATTTTCCTGACATTTAAAGAGACAACTCTCTTTCTGACTTAAAAAATCTGAAAGAAAAAATGTATAATGTTTATCTTGTAGTCTAGGTAATTAATCTGTGATCATTTTTAATCTGTGATATTTTTATTCTACCTTTATAATCAACATTTTTCTCTTAAGAAGGGAAAAAAATAAGCCAATCACAAAGGAAATGAGGAATAATTACTGTTAATAAACACAAAGTGGTACTATATAGGAACATAGGTCAAGGAATAAACTAATATCTACTTAGAATCTTAAAAATTAAAGTATCTTTTCCTGACATGATTCCAGGAACTTCATGAAATATTTGTCCCTGTCACTAACTCTTGCAACTTTCATGATTGTGTGGTTGTTAATTAGTTCACAGCATAGCGTGAACTTAATTCTCTACAGGCAAATACTCATGAGTCCATCTTGATCACTTTTTACCCAGCATTTATTTGGAAGAAATGAGTAAAAACAGTGCATTAATAGATTTCCTATAAATAAATATCTTGGGTATTTTCACCAACTCCAAATATTAAAGTTTTCAAAAAAACTTTCCAAAAAACGTAAATTACGTCATTGTCTTTGAATTACGGAAAATTCTCAGAATTCAATGCAACAAAGTTTAACTTACCTTAAAGAGATTTGTTTTCATAAACTCTTTTTCCCCTGACCTCGGTTCTCCAGCTGAAGGCAACGCAGAGACTTCCTCTCTTCTCTTCCTCTTCCCTGAGACTCAGTGGGTTGAAGGGTCCCTCTCTGTCTGTGATAAGCGCTGCGGAAGACTCTCCGAGTTTGTCTTCACTCCTGATGCCACACACCTTTTCTTGGCACTTCATCTGGTCCCAAGGGAAAATTCCTGCAGAAATTTCCTTCTCCATAATCTCTTGACAGATGGCTGTGCTGGCAAGAGCCTTAACTCTTAGGAGCACTTTAATAGGCTTTTATTCTCCCGCACTGCCTCCTCACAGGTTTTATTTTTTAATGGCACATTGGTTGATGCCTCAATGTCCCAAAGGGCCAGAGCATCACTGTCCCCTTGTAGGACTTTCAGCTACTCTGCTTTTCTGTTCTTGATTTCCATAAATTAGCAAAGCTAGTCTCCTTTTAATATTTCATTATTTTTCTGCCTCTATACCTTGAGGCAATGGGAAAAAAGACTCAATTGTTTAAAGTGCAAACTGAGTAAATATTGAGCTGTTTAAATACAAATAAAGTGATTTTGCATGGGCATTGATAAGGTTGTAAACCAGAAAAAACAAAATCGTTCAATTATCAGTGTTCTTGACATGACACATATTCCTCCGATAAATGCCTTTCGTGTGTAATTTCTCTCTCCCTCTCTCTGACTCTCTCTCTCTCTCTCCCTCCCTCCTTCCTTCCCTCCTTCCATTTTTTTCTCTCTTCAGTCTTTCTGGGGAAATAAAAAAGAAACATGCTCTGAAATTAGAAGGTCAGTTGTCACCTAGAGGATGTCATGTAAGATAGTAAACAGAATACTTATTTCTCAATTCTACCATCCTTATCCTTGAACATGATGAAAATAGAGATGATTCAAAATAGGATAGCAGACTAAAATGCCTGTAACTTTAGGCAAGGAATTTGAGCTAGGTATAAGATAAGGAAGGAGTGGTGTGGACTGTCGCAAACTGGAGCAAGTGTGTCCATTTCCAAAGGACAGTGGCCACTCATCTCCAGCCAGTCACTGTCTGGTGGGAACTTGAACTGCATTATGAGAGTTATCTGTTTTTCAAGAGAATCCCCATATCTGGATTTTTATGTGGAAAACCTCATGCTTTTTAAATGTTACAGGATACAATGGGAACTAACCCCCACACCTGTGGCCCAGCCACAGCGTGAGTATTGCCATATAATGTCTTCTGATGTAGAATAAACTGAAATGAAATGCAATGCATTTTGCAAAGCACTGCCCTTTATTAATTATGAACTCTTTTCTCATATGTGAAAGTGATGATAACAATGTAGACTAGTTAATTCAAGCAAGAAAGAACCCTATAATTATCTTTATTAAAGACCTTAGGAAGGACAATTAGCCAAAGAACCAATAAGTGGTGTGGGCAAAAAGTAGCTCAAATCTGGATGAGAAGGACAAGGTTTACTAAAAATAATAATAAAAAGTAATTTAATGAAGACAGAGTAAGAAATTTGATTTTATTCTGTTTTATCTGGATCTCTTTCTCATTACCTAGCACTAATATGTGTAATAATTTTTTTTTCTAATTGTACAATTCATGTCAATGAAAGCTCAAGCAGAAAAAAGAGGTTTTTTTTAATTCTTGCAATTCTATCACTAGTAAAATATTAGTTTAAACCTTCCAGAAATTGTCTATATATACACATATACATATTCATATGTGTACAGATTTTATATACATGTATTTCTGCCTTACATATATATTTGCCTCTCTTTATAAAAATTACATATTGACTATATTATTTGCTACATACTAACAATATACTAATATATTATCAGTCTGTTTTTTCATGTAATACTAAATATAGTATTGACTTTTCCCTGTTTTGATAAATAATCTTCCACAGTGTGATATTTAACTGGCTACATTGTCTGGATATAACATAACTTACTTGGCTTACCCCCTATTATGAGGTAAATTTTCTGATTTTTTCTTTACAATAAAGTATCTCTAATTAACAACTGTTCCCTTAACTTTGTGTGTATCTATTATATCTTATCATGTCAAAATATATGCATATTTCCCTCCCAAAGGTTGTACCCATTTACAATCCTACAACTATGATAAGTGAATTCATTTCCCCTCCTCATCAAAATTGGGTATAATCTATTTTAGGCAGAAAATAGATCACATAATATTCTAAAACTTATAAAAGAAGTCTTAATTTCAGATATACCAGCTGAATTACTATTTTCCTTAATGTTTTTTCTCGTGATTAACTGGAACAATAAATTTATCCAGAGCTCCACAGAGTCAGAAAAAACTAACACAAGGCAATGGGAACCAACCAGAAAGATGTCTGTGGCCTGATAGCTAAAGTATTTGGACACCTGCCAGCAGCAAAGGGCCTCTCCCTTTTTGGGTCTCTGGTACCTGGTGATAAACGATGCTTCATGCATTGGCACTTGAGGGTTAATTTCATGTGTCAATTTGACTGGGTCACTGGGTGCCCAGATATTTAATTAAACATTATTTCTGGGTGTGTTTGTGAGGGTGTGGCCCAAAGAGACTAGCATTTGACTCAATAGACTGAGTAAAGCAGCTTGTCTTCCCCAGTGTGGGTGGGTATCAGCCAATCCACCAAAAGCCAGAATAGAACAAAAAGGAAGAGGAAGGGAGAATTCATTCTTTGTGCCTGACTGTTGAGCTGGAACATCAGTCTTCTCCTGTCCTTGGACTAGACCTTCAGTCTTGGACTGGAACTATACTATTGGCTTGCAGCTTAGAGGTGGCAGACTGTGGGACTTCTCAGTCTCCACAGTCATGTAGTCAATTGCTCATGCTAAATAAATCTATCCTTTTCTGTCCCTGCAGATCGACGATGATAGAAATCCTATTGGATACCTGACCAATACAGTATTGATTAAATTGGGAAAGTGGGGGAGTTTGTGAGCTTTTAAACCCTTTTCAATAAAAAGACTTTTAAAATCAAGGACTGATTGTGACATACATATGTCTGGGAAGACAAATGCAATGCTAACACTAGCAGGCATTGCAGCTTTATTCAGAGTGCAAGAAACATAGAATAAAACATTCTAGATATTCTAGATAGAAACATCCTTTTATAGGATGTGATTTTGGAAGGACCTACTTGGCTCAGTAGTTGCCATGCACTGGGTCCTTTATAACTATTCTCAGGAGCTCATCTATCCCTGCTCTGAGAGAGCTCAATCATCCCTCTGTGAGACATGATTCCTCTCAGTGGACCCAAAATCACTGAGTGGCACTGGGCAAATAACCTCCTGTACTTCAGTTTCCAATCTGTAAGATGAGAATGCTAATTGTAGGACTCACTTCATATTTGTTATCATAAAGATCAAATATAAAATACTTAGATGATTGTCTGGCACAGATAGGACCTTGTAATTTTTTCTTACTATTACTGTACTTTGTACTGTACTTTGTCACTGTACTTTGTGGTTTTTTCTTTTGTTTTTTTAAGTACATTTATTTATTTTGAGAGAGAAAGAGAGTGAGTGCACTCACATAAATGGAATAGAAGCAGAGAGAGAGAGAGGGAGAGAGAATCCCAAGCAGGCTCCACACTATCAGCACAGAGCCCAAAGCAGGGTTCGAGATCACAAAATGTGAGATCATGACCAGAGCTGAAATTAAGAGTTGGACGCTTACCCACTGAGGCACCCAAGCACCCCACCTCTGTACTTTGTAATATGTTTGTCTAGTTTTACAAACCCAAGTATATTAAAATAATTTATATCTTTGATGTATTCCCAAAAGGTAAATTCCTTGAGATGGAGGTCTGTTTTCCTTCATTTTTATGCCACCAAAATTAATACTTTGTCTAGAAAATATTAGGCCCTGAATAAATACTTCTTTAATGGTGGGTAGGGAAGTAAATGGAAAAACAAATGAATACATCTGTGGCCAAAACATCAGGTTGGATATTTCCTATTATAGTTCCTCTTTCTGGCTCCTAGCTTCATTCTTTAATTAGTTGTAATGTCTTTAAGAAGTATATACACTCGAGTTAAATTAGAACCAACCAAGATTATACCTCAGGTCAACAAAAAATATATTGAAACCCAATCATAAACAAGGCTCTTATTATTTCAGGGCAGTTTCCTCATTAATGACATGTTTGTCACAGAAGACCTAAAGCATGGAAACTGATGCTATAATTAGGACAGGCAGAATATTGGTCTTAACCTTAAGGGGAATATATTTAGTTTTGTGTGAAGGATCATGATTTAGTGTCTAAGTAAGAGCATTATCAAAATGTGATCACTAGGGATGAAAGCCGCTGTCTGTAAAACAGGTTATCAGTGCGAAGGTGGAAGCACATGACCTAAACAATTTAGCTGTTGTGCTTCTGAGACCTGTGGAAATGCCAAAGGCTAAGGGAATTCTCATATGTGATCCAGATTAATTTCAGAGCGGTTTTTAAAGTTTATGAAGAAATTACCTTTTCTTGTTTCCTCCTTTTAATCAAGCTATGGACTATTTATACCACCGATTAATAGTTCTGACTTACTATACAGGTGTCATTAATGTGAAAAACAGTTCCTTCTGCATGATTCTGAAGGTGACAAATGCAATCTCAATAATGAACTTGCACAAAGTTCAACCACTTTCAATTGAAATAAACATTGAAAATTACATCTTCCATATAAGCAGGGAGAAGAATTTAGGATAACTGTACGCTCGTCGCAGAAAGGCTATAGTGATATTTCAGCATGCAATTAAATGCTAAATATACAGAGAAAGACAATGTATTTTATGTAATCATTGCTTGATTTTGTATTCAAATTAAAGGACAAAAAAAAGGATTTTAGTCAGATAGTCTTTAAACATGGTTGTGTGTGTGGGAAAAAAATGAGTACAGAATTATCAAGGATGGTTTATATGCCCAGAAGTTGGTCATAATTTTTCTTTACCTACACACCCTAAAAGATGAATTGAATTTTACTCAATCTTCTATTCAAGTGTCAGGCAAAATAAGTTTTCATATTGTTATTTAAATAAAAGTAGAGAATGGTAGATCTTAAAGGGATCTTATAGCTCATCAATTCAATTCCCTTCTTTTTACTGAAAAGGAAGGGGGGATGAAATCAGTTATTAATAGATTTCCCCAAAATTACAGTTAATAACTGGTACAAAAAACCTCAATCCCAAGTTCAGTGCCTTTGAAATATAAAACTTTCTTCTGCAGACAAAGGTAAGCTTTGATTACCATAGAGTTGAGAACTTCAATTTAAAAAGATCTAACCTTGACGTGAACACATTTCACTAGGAACCACCATGGGAAATCATATGCCATCCCAATACTCCCCTCTGTGAGTCACACTGTATAAAATGGAAAGGGATGGCAATACCTGAATAAAAATAAATCAACTGTGAGCACGCTCTCACCCAAGACTAACATGTATCCACCTATTAAAGTATGAGAATAATTCCATACTAACTTAAGTCCCTCACGTGCACACCCTGATGCCCTCCACTGGGACCTCAGCCTCCCAATAATTCAGCAACCAAGGTATTAAGTACTAGCATGATAGGAATCTCTAAGACCCAACTCTGAAACTGGCTTCCATTCGTTCATTGGTGTTCACAGTTGTTAAATATATTAGTATTACCCCTGATCCACCTCCTCCCTCTCCCTTCTGTATGTGTAAAATGGCAGCCTTCAATTCAGGTATCCCAATACGTCCCTATTTACCTGAAGACAAACTAGGCATAATAAATAAGTGCTATTCAACGCATTAGTAAGAATCAGATGTTTCAATGTCTAATGTTCCATTGAAAAGTCTGCTAACGTGTTACTCTGAAAAAGTCTAGGATAACTGTTGAAAGATTAAAAGACACTTACATTGAGAAATAAGAATCAAAGCAGATAGTCTAAGGCTTCCACCACAAATTATTTTCTTGTGGTATGACACTGTGCCCTGAACCAGTGCTATCAACGTACATTGTTCCTGCTTCAATCCAATAGCATCGTGGACAAGTTAAGAGTCTTCAAAGGTAGAGGAAAAGTCTAATTCCTACCTCCAGGATTGCCCCTAAATCCTTTGAAAACTTAGACCATCAAACTGATGAAACATTTATTTTAAAAAGTATTCAAAAATTTGTAGGGGAAAGTAGTCAATGAATATCTCCCCCTGTAAAAAAGAAAGATAACTGTGGAACCAAGTTGGGGCTTGAAATAAAACAGAAAGAGGAAATGAGGACTATAACACAATATTACATAAAAGGCACACCAGCACAGAAGAGAGAAAATAATGTGTAACAGGGAGGGATCCAAACCAATGTAAACAACTGCAAAGGGTCTTACTGGCAGATTGTCAGACATAGAATTTGAGAATGACAGAAATATTTAATTGTAGAGTAATACTTAAATGATGTTTTACCTCAAGAAAATCATCCCAGTGAAGAATGTGAAAATGGTTGGGCAGCTGTGTCCACCCCTTCTAACAAAAGCCCAGCTGCAGGAAGAAAAGCCAGAAACAGAGAGGAGACAAAGAATAATGAATGAGAGGATGAAATCTAGAAAGAAAGAGAGAAATTAAAATGAGACAGTGAAAAATTAAGCTGCAACTCAGAAAGATAGGCCAGAAAAAAAGCTTTAAACAAACTGTAGTAAATGTAATTTAGAATGTTTTTAAACTCAACTACTGAAAATAAGTCTTTCTGGAAACTAATTTGTAAGACTGGCAAATACTTGGAATTCTTGTCCCACTGTAGAATAACCGAAAGATGGCCCCATGCACAAACCATGTGGGCCCTGGGTCCACAAGGGCTATTTATGAAGTGCCTGTAACTGAGAAAATGGGTGAATATTTGGATGTGTTTCTCTGGTTATCTGACTGAAACAAAATCCAAAGAATCCATAGTTCTCTGATATACGAGAAAGGAAAATACAACTCCATGTAGAAATTATGGTAATGGTCCAGAGTCTTACAATTTTATAGTAAACAAATGTAGACTAAGAGGGGCGACTCAGCACAATGGATTGGCCCAGCAAGCAGACTACCTATATTTGAAACCTGTTCTACCTACTTCCTAGTTTTGCATCCTTACAAAGTTCCTTAACCCTTTTCAGCTTCAGGATCCTTGCAGCTAAAATGGGAATAATACTGATGCCTAACTGACAGGTTTATGTTGAAGATTACATGAGCTAATCATTAGTACTGTGTTTGCCAGACTCCCAATAAATGATAACTCTCATTATTTTGTGTATTCTGCATGCCGTCTTGGTATACTCCAAAAAGGTCTGCTTTGTTGTTGTTGTTGTTTTCTTAAATGTTTATTTATTTTTGAGAGAGAGAGAGAAAGAGAGACAGCATGCGCACGAGTGGGGGAGGGCAGAAAGAGGAAGACCCAGAATCCAAATCAGGCTCCAGACTCTGGGCTGTCAGCACAGAGCCCAAGGTGGGGGTCCAACTCACAAACCACGAGATCATGACCTGAGCCAAAGTCAGATGCTCAACTGACTAAGCCACCCAGGTACCCCTGCTTTGGTTTGTTTTATATTTAGTGCCTTGTTTTTAACACATAAAATATAAAAATCAGTAACTATTAAACAGCCTAATATGCTTACAATGAGTTAATAAATAAATGTGTGTTGAGCACTTTTGCTAAGCTCGCAGTGTAGTGGATAATCAAATAGAAAAAGTATGGACCCTGCCCAAATTGGCTTATTAAGTGACCTATTCCACAGAGTACATCTTAGCATTGTGGTAGGTAGTACAAAAATCTAAGTTGGATAGATATTAGAAAGCAGGGTAAATCAGTGGGAACCAGGATAGTTGGAGAAGGTTCTGGGGAGAAAGTAGAGACAAAGTAAGCTTCAGAGGATGTGCATGATCAAGACAGGCATAAAGCAAAAAATGTGCTTCCTACTAAGAAAAATAATATTAGCAGTATTAGGAGTGATTATGGAATACAGTTAATCCTTGAAGGATGTGGAGGTAGGGGGACTGACTCATTGCAGAGTTGAAAATCCGCATACAATATTTGATACCCCCAATATTTTGATATAATATTCCATACCCAGTATGCTACAAATTGCCTACTGTTGACCAGAAGTTTTTCCAATAACATAAACAGTCAATTAACACAGAGTTTGTATGTTATATGTATTATATGCTGTTTTTTTTAATAAAGTCAGCTAGAGAAAAAGAAAATATTATTAAGAAAATCATAAGGAAGAGAAAATACATTTATGGTATGTACTGTATTTATCAAAAAGATCCACGTGTAAGTAATTCAGGTAGTTCAAACCCATGTTGTTCAAGTGTCAACGGTATACTGGAGACTGGCTGGACTAAAGTGAATGGAGATTTCTGAATGGAGAAAAAAAGGGGCGCTGGGTTATTTTATAGAGTTGGGGTAGACCATGGAGGGCTTGAAGAGCAAGAGGAATTTTCACTTGAGATAGTAGAAGATAAGGATTGAATGTTGTAAAGCGAAGTGGTAAAAACAGTGTTTCATAAAGACGGGTCTTGTTAAGTTATGCAGGCAGATCAAAATCAGGAGAGACAGGTGTAAGAAGGCTCAGATGATAGTGCAGTTATCTAGGTGCGACCCGATGCCACACTGACTCAGGTTGGACAGAGAGAAATGGAGGTTTTACTGCGAGTGAAATGGCAGTCACTGGAGGGCTTTGAGCAAAGGAGTGAAATTATATGATTTATCTTTTAGTAAATCTCTCTGACTGTTCAGTTTAGAATACATTGGAAGGGTCAAGAGGGGGAACAGGAACACCTGATTGGACCCCATTTAAATAGTTCAGGGGGAAAAAATCCTGGTGGCTTGGATCTCGTATAAGTGGAAGAGGTGAGTAGTTACAATCATTATATTGTGAACAGGTTCCATAGGCATGTATCCTTGGCTGTCATGAAGGACTCTATCTCTGATTCAATGCTCTACTGCCATAGTCTTGAAATTCTTAATAAGTTTTTAACAAATGGCCCTATATGTTCATTTGCACCAGGTGCTACAAAGTATGTAGATAGTCCTGATTGTGAGTTTAAAGATAAGAGGATTTACTGATGTATTGGAGTTGGGAGTATATGAGAAAGAAAGAAATCAATGATTACTCTGAGGTGTTTGGCCTGAATATTTGGAAGAATGGATTTTGTGAGATAGAAAAGACCGCAGAAAGCATAGAATTATTGAGGAAGGATCAGCAGCTTAGTATTGGACATACATAAGGTTTTAGATGTTTATTAAGCATCCAAGTACATATATCTGGGGTTAAAAGAGGTGTTTCAGGCAGAAGATGTAAGTCTGAAGTGATCAATAGCATTTGGAAGTCATTAACCTGAAAGAGAACATCTGTGTAAGGAGGAGAAATATGGAAGAGAAGTCTAAGTGCTGAGCTAGAAAGCAGTCCAACCTAGAAATGGCAGGTGATGAGGCACCAGCAAAGGTGACTAGGCATGATTAGTCATAAAGATATCAGAACAGTCAGAAGATTGTGTTATACTGGAAACCAAAGAAAGAAAATATATCCAGAAAAAGCTGATGGTAGTTCAAGTAAAAAGAGAGTTGGGATACGAGCAGTGACTTTAATGAACAACATGGAAGTCATCAGTGATAAGAGTTGTTTCCATGGAGAGGTGGAGGCAAAAAAAGCCTGAGTAGGTTGTATTCAAGAGAGTAAGAGAGGAGAGGACTTGTCATCTATAAGTATAAACAACTCTAAAGAATTTTGCTATAAGCAATGCAAGAGGCAGCTGGAAAGGAAAGTAGAGGTTGGTACCATGGAGAGGGAAGCAAGTCTGAATGATCCAGGTCAAAAAATGAAATGTGATTTTAGATTAACAGCTCAATTTTAGGTGCATGGAGTCTGAGATTGTGGTGAGCCAAATGGAAATGTCCAGTTGGCATCTAGAAATGTAGGGATAAATATAGTCTGAGGAAACAGAATTGAAATTATCCATAGTTTAAATTTTTTTCACACATAAGTGCATTTGGGGCTATAAAAATACATTTGCCTGGAATAAAACCATATAGAGAACAATAGAGAATTGAAGATACCAATATTCTGAGTAAAGTAATAAAACAAAGTCAAAAGCACTGGGCTACTTTCCCAACTTTAACTCCATTTAGGTGTAGATGTATTTCCAGTGGCAAATTAAGGCAATTATCTGAATAATTAAATACTGACACAAAAGCTTTAGTCCAAATTAGCTAGATATTTTACATAAAAACAGTCTCTATTATATATGAGAAAGTCTATTATTGGATTCACTTTTTTCTGCTTTGCTCAGTCTACATAGAGAGGTTACAGGTGATTTACATTCTGTAAGGAATATTGTTTAAAAATGAAACAAGTGGCAGGGGGCGCTTAGGCGACTCAGTTAGTTGAGGGTCTAACTTCCGCTCAGGTCATATCACAGTATGTGACTTCAAGTGTGGTGTCCAGCTCTCTGCCGACAGCTCCGAGCCTGGAGCCTGCTTCAGATTCTGTGTCTCCCTCGCTCTCTGCCCCTCCCCCACCCCACTCTTTCTCTCTCTCTCTCTCAAAAAATAAACATTTAAAAACAATTAAAAAATAAAAATAAAACAAGTAGGGCACCCGGGTGGCTCAATGGGTTAAGGGACTGACTTCAGCTCCATGGTTCATGATTTCGAGCCCTGTGGTGAGCCCCACATCCAGCCTGGCATGGAGCCTGGCATTGAGCCCCACATGGGGTTCTTCGCTGATAGCACAGAGCTTGCTTGGGATTCTCTTTCTCCCTTTCTATCTCTGCCCCTCCCCTACACGTATGCTCTCTCCCTCTCTCTCTCTCTCAAAAATAAACATTTAAAAAATAAAAAAAAAATAAAGTAAAACAAGCTAAAACTCACTACCTGCTAAATGACATCAAGGACTTCATCATCTACTTGGATTACCGTATCCCTAAATATCGGACTTCTAGAATGAGATGAAGGACTAAACCAGACAACATAATTGGGGCTAACGCATACTATTTGTCAAAATGTGTGTAAGTATCAATGAAGGAAACTGAGCAGCAATGATTGCTTTTCACTAAGGATTCAGCAAAATCCTCACATTTCTGGCCTAATGCGCCTTGTAACCTTTAAAACCAAATCAAAGGGGTAATAGCTTTCCAAGCAAAAACACCACACACACGTGCACACACGCAAAAGAAAATGAAGGCCAGGCAAACAACCCTTGAAGCGGAAGGGAAATTTGGGCCTTGTTCACAGCAGGAGCAAAGTCAGTCACGTTACTCACTGAAATGACACTGATGGCACCTACTCACACCTCAGCAGGTGCACACTGCTTAGAGCAAACGCAACAGTTCAGATCTGGGGTGTTGGAGGCTCATGTTTCTCTTTGTTTTCCAAGATGATCCCGCTGACAATGATTACTGTCTACAGATTGTAATCTAAGAAGCATTATATGGAAACATAAGAAATGTCACATTGGAACTGACAAACGAGCCTTCTTATGGCTCTGACAGTGGCACCAAGGGACGCTTTGTGGCAGAGCGTGAATGTTACTCTAGCAACCAAAAGAATATTATTACTTTTTTACCTCAAACAAGTTCTCCCCCCACTTTTTAAGGCATTTCAATAAAGAGCTCAAGAAGAGGAACCTGGGAAGCCAGCCAGAAGAATGTGCTCGGCGTAGCCCTCTTTCTCTGGGCCCCAGAAGGTGGCAATAACAGCTTCCCTTCCGCGCCTTGGGGGAATGCCTTGGGAAACAGGGAATTTTCACCAGGAAAAACCAGCACATCATAGTTCTTCTATGCACAGAGTGTTCTCTCTAATGTCATCGGCTAAGCATACGTGATAGCTATAGTTTTTCAGATATCCAACAAAAGATTCCCCCAAAACCTTATTTCTGCTCACCTCTGACCTTGGCCTGGGCATTCACAACAACTGCAACCAGACTTTCTCAGCCCAAATTCCTCATCTGAGCCACAGAACTCAGAAAGTAATCCAAGGGACAACATTAGCACCTTTCTGAAAGCAGGAGGCAAGTTCATTTATGATATACAGAGGATGCTTTAGGGCGTGAGTGCCCCTCCTGAGAAAAGCTGGCTGGATTGTGGATGGGTCTGAGAGGGGAGATCCCAGAAGGCAAATGATGGATGTTGAGAGAAGAAACTCTCTTTCCGGGTGGCAATGAGGAAGCCTGGAACCAATGGTGAGTATGTTCCTTAGCTATATGAAGGTGTCTGTCTGCATAGGAGGGAATGAGACCACTTTACGAGGAGCAGGGTAGACCAGTGAGAGTGAAAGGCAGAGCCAGAGGCCATGAGAGACCTGACAGTATTGTTAGAGTCTCTGAACTCAAGAGATCCAAATCCAGATCCACTCATGAATTCACTGGTCACATGAGCCGATGGATTGTATTTTTCCTAAAACTATTTTGCAATGGTTTCTGCCACGCACAAATGAAGAGTCGTGAATAGTATCAGAGGAATGTATAATAATAGTCCATCAACAAAAGAAAAAATGTAAATTAAATATTAAAACCATCAGGTAAAAACAACAAAGGTGTACCTTTTCCCCTCTTTGCCTAATTTCCTTTTTATTAATACTAATAACTCCAATATTGTGTGTACCTACCATGTACAGATATTCTGCTAGAGGTTTTATAATAATTGGCCTGTAGCAATTCTATGAAGCAAGAATCATATCCATTTTAGGACACTGAAGGTCAAAGAAATTATACAATTTGTATAAAACTACGATTTTAGCAGCTACTAAATAGAGGTGAGATTTGGCTCAAATTTTATCTGAAATCTAGGCTTTGAATCACTGAATTATATTAGCAGGCCCATAGATACTAAAAATATGTCTGTGCATCACAGCAGCTATTGGCTGTCTGCTCAGCAATTTTTCCATCTCCCTTCTAGTAACAGAAGAGAAAATAATAGTAATATCTAAGTTAGTAAAGATGAAGGTTAGACTTAGAGGAGAAAAAAAAAGGATAGCACTTAAATTGACACCAAAGCTATAAATTTGTAAACATATTGTAGAAGATTATATCAGGAGCTATAAAAAGTTTACCTCAAACCCTGTGACTGAGTAATTCTTTTTACTTACTCAAAGGAAATCAAAATATAAAGTAATCGAGAAGCACAGGGACATTTGTTACAAAATTATTGTACCTTAAACAGTGTACTTAAAAATCAAGTGTCCATGAAGAGGATTAAGCAGTTTACATAAATTATAGTCATACTTATAATTATGATGTGTGCTTATGATATAATGTGACTTTGTAGTGCTCTGAGAGTACCTTTGATATAATGAGTAAAACTAGGATATAAAATTTTTACATAAATGTAAAACTTTCAGGTATTTATTTAAAAAAATACTAAATCAATGCCAAAAATCTGCTAGTGTTATTTTTAGGGTGTTAGAATTGGGGGGAGTATAATCAGTAGAAATGAGAAAACATTTAAGAGCATCATTGTTGTTTTAGAAGAATCCAGTTTCAGTTCATTTTATTTTTATTTTTCTTATTGGCATTAAAAGAATGTTTTCCTTTTCTCAGAAGGTTTCTAAAAATATTAACTACTTACATTTGTGACATAGGCCCTAAAATTCCATTAATATCCCTACCAGACAGGGACATCCTTAAAGGACCACATATATTATAGGTGCTCAGCAAATACTTAATGAATGAATTGAACCATTACAGAACTCAATGGAAATATAAGAGATACCTACAGGAGATAAAATTGGTGGGAGGGGGGGACATAATGTTAAGCTATTTTCTTTGGATACTTCACCCAATTAAATGAATAATCAGCGGGCATGGTGGGGGGGGGAGTGTGGGGGTGGAGTTTGTAAAGTATGGTATAGTTCAAACAGCTCTACTTGTCCACGGTAGTCTTCAATATTTCATTCATCAGACATTTATTGATTGGAATATCATATTATTATCCTGAGACACTTGTGAAAATTAAAGGAAGTATCGTTAATAATTAATGTGTCGAGACCACAGGAGTAAACCAGGACATATGGTCACCCTATTTATTGAGCATTTTTGGTGCAGAAACTGAGGCAGGCACTCTGAAAGTCATTAAGGCATGGGTCCTTCTACAGAAAAAGTTCTATTATTTCTATGAATATATATTTTCTTTATTGTAAAACTACTTTCACAAGTCATGTAATATCTTTTGTCTCTTTACTCAACAAATGTTTTTTATGTAACAACTGTATGCCTGCGAGCCTCTAGAAACTGGAATACAGCAGCAAATGAAAGAACAAAATCCTTATTCACTCCTACATTCTAGGGGAATTTTATAACAAAAGAACAAATAAAAAGCAAGTCTCATCTATTGACATCAGATAGTGCGAAGTGGTTAGGAAAAGCAAAAGACCAGGCAGACTATTTCAAATGGGTGGTGGAGGGGGGAGGTACAGTTTTAGATGGGGTAAGCAAGAAGGAGCTCCCTATGAAGAAGGTATTTGATACAAGAGTTGAAGAAAAAATGAGGAATAAGCCATGACCACATGAGGGGGAAAGCATTCCCGGCAAAGGGAAGAGCAATTGTAGAAACCCTGAGGCAGCAGGGAATGAGGAACACTGAAAAAAACCAATGTGAGTGAAGTGACCAGTGGGGACAGTGAATTTAGAGGGATGACCCAGTATCAGACCATCAAGTAGACTTTTAAGAAGTACTGAAATGTATTTAATAAATTTAAATATACCTTATCTATAGATATGTCTTTTATATATTTCCATTATAACCCAGTTCAGCGTTTATCACCCAGATTCATGTTCTAATGCTGTTGGACTGCCTAATAACATCACTGATTATTTCAATTGCCAATTTCGGAAAGTTTGTTCAATTTTGGATTTCCACGACAAAACTGTATGTAATGTTGTAGTTTTCTTGGTGTATGTCCACCATGATTTTATAAAGGGGCCACAACCACAACTGCTTAGAGCATAGACAAACAAAAGATGTTTTCAGGGAGAATTTTTTCATTGGTTTTCTTCTACATCATCAGTGCAGACTGACTTTTAGTTTTGTTTCCATTTTTAATTTTACAACCAATGCCCTTTTTATTGCCTTTACCCAGGATGGAATGCTCCCACTGTTCATCCTTTGGTGTGCCAATGTATAAAACTCATAAACACTTTAAATGTATAAAGCTCCAGCTTTATATATTTAACCGACTCCTTAAGACACATCCACTGGGTCCTACCACATGCACTTCGACTTCCACAAATTCAAACTCATGTGATCTCTTTCCCCTCTCTCACCAAGTCCACCCCAAAACTCTTCTCTTATTTTGAATCATGCGGGGGGGTGGGGAGGCAATTACTCAGTCGTCCGACCCAGAAACCCAGAAGTCAGACTCATTTCTCACCCATGACTAACTTCCATATGTTATCAACCCCCCAAATCTATTGACTCCACTTCCAAAAATGTTCACATCTACTGGATCCTTGACAGTCAATAGCATACAACAGGACTACTCAGTAGCCTCCTTCTCGGCCTCCCAAAATCTAATTCTTCTTACTCTGCTCCAGCTTTCACCTTCAATTTATTTTTCACTCTATTGTTAGGGTGATCTTCTCAATATGCAAATCTGATTGGCCCCAAATGCTTCAGTAGCTTCCAATGACAACAGGCTCTTCAAGGTACTAACAATGCCCTGAAGGTGCCCTGCCCCAACTCTCCAAACTCACTTCCAATCATTTCCCCCTCATGCTTTAAGCTCCAGCCATACCAAACTCATTTCTCACACACCAAATGCTCTCCTGAGTGTCTGAACATGTTGTTCCCTCTATCTAGAATGCAATTTAGAACTTCAAGTCTTAGTTCAAATGATACTCCTAAGAATCTTTCCCTTTCACTGGCCCTTACCCCAGGGGTTATCTTATGTGCCAAGTCAGTCTTGTCTGTTCAGTAAATGGGAAGCTCTTTGAAGGCAAGGGAATGTGCCTTCCTTAGTACCTGACATAATTATAATATTCTGGAAATAAAATTCTGAAAACATCAAATAAATACACTTTCTGCTACTAACACTAAGCTATGAGGTTATTTACCCCCAGAAAGTGAGGGTAATTTCAAGGAAAATCATGGAAGGAAGAAAAGAATATAACAAAGACAAGTTCTTACATGAAAAGAAGACAAAGGGAATAATTACTTTGGTTCAAGGGAGAGAGGAAAGATGTGAGATCAGGACTAAATGCTAGGCTCCTCACCCCGGGTCAAATTCAGGGGCTAATAGAAATATCTATGTATAGTGAGGGGAGGTCAACTGATAGGACATTATGGAAACCCCAGATAGTCTGAAGTGACATCCATGACATTCAGGAAAGGGTTTGTCCTCTCTTTAGTGTCTCATCAAGAGCAGAGAGAAAGGCAGCCAAATGGCACTGGTGGAAGGAAAATTTTCAGTCGATGATTCTGAAATGGCACATTAAATATTTATACTGGAATATGTCATTTTTATAGAGTGACAATAGCAGACTAGGATTCCTTTTACAGAAGATATATAAGAGAATTGGGTGGACAAAACTTAGGTTAAAAGTTTTTTTTTCTTTTTTTTTTTTTTTTAATTTTCTTTTCAACGTTTTTTTATTTATTTTTGGGACAGACAGAGACAGAGCATGAACGGGGGAGGGGCAGAGAGAGAGGGAGACACAGAATCGGAAACAGGCTCCAGGCTCCGAGTCATCAGCCCAGAGCCTGACGCGGGGCTCGAACTCACAGACCGCGAGATCGTGACCTGGCTGAAGTCGGACGCTTAACCGACTGCGCCACCCAGGCGCCCCTAAAAGTTTTTTTTTCTTATAAAATACATAAAGCATGAAAACAGGGAGGTGAAACCATAGAAGACTCTCCTGATAAATGGAAAATTTTTCAGTCAAAAATTCCAGTCACCATTTTTGTCCATGATACGTGTTTGAACTCTAGGGTCCAAGCTGACGTTTCAGAAAAGTTTATATTGCAATTGCTACCAGAAATCTCATGTATACTTGAATCATATTTATACATATAAATCATTGTTCTGCCACCCAATTATTAATACAACCAAATATATTGGAAAACCCCATTACATTATGTTACAAAATATTTATGACTTACTTTTTAATCTCTCTATTTTATTTTAATGTTTGTTTATTTATTTTGAAAGAGAAAGAAAGAGAGATCAGAGAGGCGGGGGAAGAAAGAGAATCCCCAGCAGGCTCCTTACTGTCAGTGCAGAGCCCAACATGGAGTGCAATCTCACGAACCATGAGATCATGACCCAAGCTGAAGTCAAGAGTTGGACGTTCAGCCAGGCTAAGCCACCCAGGTCCCCTCCCTATCTGTATCAAATGTGTCTTCTTCAGTATCTAAATACTCTCAGTTCCCATGTGATGAAGGTATATTTGATGCCTGATTAAAACTAAACCAGAACATTTGCTTTAAATTTTCCAAAATGATTTCTATTGAATCACATTTTCTGCTAATATGGAAAAGAGCTTTTTATGTGATATTTTGCTGGTTGTTTGAAAATGTGTTATCAATTAGAAATAGAAGTTTAATCAGTGAAACTTAGAAGAACAAGCAGAATTTTTTGTTTTCCATTGCAACCTAAAATTATTGTTTAAGAAGTTTCCTATTTAACTAAAGTAAGATCCAAGTAATCTTTTAGTTGGATGAAGTAGTCTGATTTTTTCAATCAAACCTAATTACTTTCCTATGCCTTAAAGCTATGTTGACATCAGCAGTTTTATGAAAATTTTTGTACTTCCAAAAACAACAGGTAACTTAGACATTGATCACCGGGATGTTAATGGCCATTTTCTATAGTTCTACATTAAAAGAAAAACTGCTGTGCTATCCATAAAGCAAAACAATAAAGTCTATTTGTAACATTCTTATTTCCAGTGCTCAGTGCTCGTTCTTAAGGCTGTAGAAGACATTTGCAATGCCATTTAAAATATTTTATTATTTATAGCATTTTCCCCTAAGATATTTGAAAACACGATAAGAAGTGTCTACTTTATGGAACATTTATTGGGCTAAATAGTATTTGAGCTTAGCACAACTTGCTATCCACTTAAAAAAACAACGGTATATTGTTTTGATGAGCTGGTTGTTCCTTAGGATCTCAATGCCATTTCTCAACAAAATCAGTCAGGGGTCCAAGTTTAGCCAACAAGTATGGCTAAAGTGGATATTGCTACAAATTCCTTTGTTTAGCTGTTTTGAAGACTTTAAATTTTTATTGGTAAAAATGCAGTGTGCTGGTAGATAGGACTGGAATGTTGTACTCTCAGACTTGGTACTAAATTGAACGCTTCATTTTGTTTGGGGAATTTAAATAAATAATAGAAGACATTAAGATTTCATTTAAGTAATTTATTTTACACCTAAAAGTGTTTAACTTTTTTTAGAGTTTTGTTTATATTGCGCACATCTTTATTTTACAATGTTGAATGTTGTGGTTATATAGCATGTTTGAGGATATTATTCCCAAGAAAAGGTAGAAAGTTCTCAGGTTAACTGAGAGTTATGATCCTTCCTTAATACTTCCAATGTTCCCTGAAGTAGTTAATATTCTTATATTTCTCAAGGGGAAAAAGGGGGAAATTTAGAGTATTTAAATGATTTGCCAATGGCCACACAAACAGTGTGTGGCAGAGAGAAGCTTGGAAGCTGGTGGTATCTGAATCTCACCCTTGTTTTTTAACCTCCAACCTGAGTGCTTCAACATGGAATTGGATTTCCTGTTACACTTTGCCTTCCTCTTTCCCAGCCGTTCTTCTCAATTTGGCCTTTTCCATTTCAATTCTGCTTTTTCCCTTTTTATTCCTATTTGGTTGCTATCAAGCTAGACTATACCATTCAGAATTAGCATGCAAAAATCAACAAAAACTAGTTGTGAGAAGAAACCCTTAAAAACAGCCCTTACATGTTACGAATGTCAACGTGCCCTTGCCATACACAGGACGATTTTTGACGGTCCACTTATTTGAAAGTTTTTATTGGTGGCAGGAAAAGAAAAAAGTTGGACCAATCACACACCATTCATTAAGGGCTTACCTAATGCCTGGCGCTGAATTTAGCCTTTTATAGACAGTATCTAATTTAATCCCCACCACAACCTTATGACACAAACATTATTACTGGTAATTTACGGAGGAGAAATTTGAGGCTTGGAGACATTATGCAATTTACTTAAGTTATACAGTTTAACAGGTTAAACAGAAATTTGGACTCGAATTTGATTGATTACAGAGATTTTGCTGCAATAACCATCTGGGTGAGCTGCACCTAGGCCATTGTGTGTGCTCTTTCTTAAAAAAATATCTTAAGTAGAGAGTCAGATGGACAGTTATGTGACTCAAGATTATTTTTTCAGTACAAGTAGAACAGATTTTTAGGAATCACTTCCTAAAAAGTAGCAAAGAACCATTTCTTTAAAAGAAAGAAAGGAAAAAAGAAAATCCCTCCTTACTTCCTCGTTTAATGGTCAGACCCAAACTCCTGAGGAAAATGAGCAGGTAGATTATGAAATCACAACAGAATTGTCCTTTGGCTCGAGTGGAAGGAGTGGTTTGACCAAACATTCTCACACTTTGCTTTTTCATTATCTCTGTCAGTCGAGTCACTGCACCACTGTTTGAAGCAGAAGCCGAAGTCGGGGGAAATGCCAAAGGCAAGGGGCACTTTCCGGTCACAAAGACATTGAAGTGGTAACTCTCCTTCTCTTGCACATCCTGGCCGGGCCCCTTGCCAGAAAAGCACTCCTAGATCCTCAGGATGGCAACTGGGCCTGAAGGGGATGTTGAAAAGCGTTCACTTATCCTATCATTCTGGATTGCCTGTCTCTACTCTGAGTATGGACGAGAGGGAAAGAATAACAAGCACAGCCAACTGCCAGAAACTTTTTCTTGCCTCAGTGCATGTCTATTTTTCAGCTGGATGACTTTTATTTTTGCATTTTTAATTGCTTTATTTGTATCGCCCTTTTTCTCATGGCAATTTCTAAATACCACTTTGGGGAGTCTTTTATGTTCAGAACAGTGACAGCACCACAGAGATCTCAAGCTAAGCATGAAAGCCTGGATCTAATATCTTCTTGCTGCTCTCCTGTCTAATAGGCCTGCCTGTGAATCTCGCTGCTATGATACCAAGACCAAATGGATGTTTACTGAGGAAAAAGTAGGAGTTGCAGGAAAGCAGACAGGAACGACAACTTGTCAGAACTCTGATCTGATGACTCATCAAATTGCACACACGTTATGCAACCGTTATACATTCAGAGGTGAAGGGGGCACCTGAGAAAGAGAGATCCAACAGACCGGCTCCCGACTCTGCTTGGCCAGCTGTGTAATGCTCTCCAACAAGAAAAAGTAGGTAATCACAACCACTCACTTTTTATTCACAGAGGTATGAGAATGAATTTGATCATATCTGTGGAGTGCTTTGAGGCCTTTGGAATAAAGGCATTCCACAAATATATATTTCTATGTATAGTTGTGTGTGTGTGTGTGTGTGTGTGCACGCGTTCTTTCTCTTGAGTAATAGGACAGAAAGAGAATTTCCTACATGACATGCCAAGTACATTTCATAGTCTCTGTATGCTGTGTGCTCATATATCTAAACATTTTTACAGGTAAGTTGCTTTCTGTCTTATGAAAAACGTCTCTTGGCTGCATTGGGGTCTTAAATATCCATGGTACAAACTGGCAGCTTAGTGCTTTTCATTCAGTATCTAGCAGACGAGCAAATCCCAGGGCTGAGCTATTGATCCAGCTGAACTCACAAGCAGTATGTCCTTATTCTTCTGGTTCAGTAGCCTTGGATGTAGTATACAAAATAATTTGCTGCATTCTTCAAAGCGATTTTCCCTTGGGGTAGGAAAAACACAGTTGGAAGGATGCAAAGATATTTCACTGCATTCAACAATAAAAGGAACATTTTAAATAAGTTTACTGACATAAAGAAGCCTACTTGTTTTATGTTTGATGTTGTTTTTGTTTTATTTTATTCTGTATTTCCATGAAAAGTGCCAAAAGAGTGCAACTTTAATCAGTATCCTTTTAAAATGATTTTAACCTTCCCACCATAAGCTAATCTCTTACTCTTTTATCATTCAGGGTTTGGGGAAGAGATTTATTTCCAACTCAGCTTTTATTAATATTTATTAACACACTATTGTTTGTATCTTGACTTTATATTCTTTTCTTCTAATTGATGTATCATATCACTGTCAAGATGTGACAACAATATTTTTCTATTTCATGTGAAAGACAGAGGAGAGAAGACAGACAAACAGTTGGTGGTCACCATGAAAATAAGGAACATGTCAAGGTCCTTATTTATTAGTCTCCCTTTAAAGACACTGGTTCGAGTGCTCAGGAAAATGACCTGGATGCTTAGTCCCATGAAGATTTTGAATTTAAATCAGAACTTGATCAATACCTAAAAGCTAAGTGATCAGTGCTGGCCTCTCTATGGCTCAGTTCCTCCACCTGTAAAGTGACCCTATATCATAAAATCAGTGGGAGACTCAGGTTAAAACAGAAACGTATTGAAGGCACTTACCACAATCCTAGAACATAGTGAGCACTCAAAAATAAGTACTTAATATTACAGATGGTAACATCAGTAGCAATAATGGCAGTCATGGGGACACAAAGCTATAGATCAAACTCAAATAAGTCAAACTCTTAAGAAAAATGTTTACAGCCTAGCACATGTTAGGCACTGTCTTAGACATTGTACTAGGCACTGGGGGATACCAATTAAGAAGAATAAGGCCTGGTGTCTACCTTAAAGAACTAACTATCTAGTTAAAATGATACATGGGAAATATATTTAACACAAGACAATTAAGTATCAAATGAATAATAAAGGCAGTCAAATAGGAGGTTTAGAGAATAGAGTTCATAGAATGGAATAGTAATAGCATTCATTATCAGATAAAAATGTAGAACTAAGATATCTATGTACCTATACATAGATAAATATATTTAGAGAAATGATTTCTTCCATATTTTTATCCACAACTTCTCACATGCATGCAATACAGATAAATAAACTGTCAGAAAACACAGCCATTTCACTATCATCTAAATATTAAGTAATCCTAGGAAATCAATCTCTATTTGATGGGCTGAAAAGAAGCCAATCATAAAAAGTTCATACAAGCAAGAATCTGAGTAGCCTAAGAAACCCAATGTCAAGTATTACATCTCAGTTTGCTTCTGGGAAATTAATTGGGCCAACACCGCTTATATCAATATGAAATGAGGGGAGTGGAGCTTTGTTTTAAACAAAGCTAACACTTGGGCTGTAATTGTATAATCAATAGTCTTTTTTGGCAGGTGTATGGATAGTGCCCAGAACATTGAATTGAAGAAGATTTTACGTACATAAAGAATGAAAGGATAATTGTTGAATAATCATTTTAGTGATCATATCAAGTAGGTGTTAATGAATTATTAACATAATATGAATTATTATTAGTTTCTTATTATTATTCACAATTTGGTTAAGTTTCAGGGCATCAAGATAAGTTTACACTCAAAATATTCATATTTATTACTTAGTCCCCTATTTTGCTGATATTATCTCATATTGGTGAGATTTCAAAATGAAAATTATTTAAAAAGAGATCTATATAGAATATAAGTTTTTTATGTTAGAGTTACTTATACATTTATTAATTCAGTAAATGCCTTAAGAGCTGGGGCCACCACTGAGCATATAACACATATATAGAGATAAATCAATGCATACAATAATTGTAAGTTACCTATTACATAAGAATTGTTAGGTAAGGAAAAATGATATTAAGAAAAACGAAACAGAATACTACATGAATAGACTGTCTTTTTAAAACTCTCTTAGGAGATCAAATTTGAGCAGAGTCTTCAGTGAAAAGATAGGTTGAGCCAGGCATGAGAGGTCTGGGGTAAGATCATTGTCAGAGGAAGGAATAGGAAGGGCAAGACCATGAGGCTGAAGTGGACTCACGTTATTTTTAAAAACAGCAAGAAGGCCAATGCGTCTACAGGCACAGAGAGGTATAATAAATCGCCTGAAATTTTGTTGCCTGAAATTTTCTAATCTGCAGGTTTTGAATATGAGGATTTCAAAATTTTTTTTTATCAATAGTTGATTAACTTAGCTTAATGTATTCACAACTGCCACCAACTGTGTTCTTTTGAACACAGAAGAAAGAAGGTTAACATTAATTTAAAGTAGTCCCAGGATTGAAACCCCAGGAACCTGGCATTGTTAAAAGCAAAAGCAAACAAAAGTCAAGAGACACAGCAAACTTCAGAAGTAAACCTACAATGTCTATTTGGAATTATTGGACACAGAACATATATATTCTACACAAGACTTCAGTGCCAGAATAATTTTCCAAAGAGTTCTTTACATTTAAAGAAAAAGATAATCCCCATACTAGCAAAGGTATTTCAAGCACATTTTTTTAAAAGTTACCTAATTACAACACCAATGAAAAGTAACACAAAACTTCAGACTATATAATAGGAATATTAAATAGGTTGTTTCAGTTTGAGTAAAGTGTCTTTTTATAGTTGCAGTCTATTTGATGTGCTGAAATGATTCTAAAACTTCATCTTGGTTTGGTTAGCAATGTCTGCTATGCTGTTTTAAAACCTAAGAGGAACAAAAATTTTCAGCAAATACAATCAATGGGTAATAATCTGAAATTACTGAGACCTCTTTCAAGCCAACAATCAGTCCTAATGTCTCTAACGGAGAGAGAAAAATGGGCAAATGACACATAAAACAAGCTAAAGAAGGAGAAATATAAGTGACCAATTGGCACAAGAAATATGTGATTTCTTTAGCAATAGCAGATGAACGAACAAATAAGAAAAAGAACAGTTCATCCTCAGCTCTAACGAGTGAATAGTCAGATAGCCGTGATCTGGTGGCATATAAAGTACTTCCCTAGAATTTCAGACGTCTCCCAAATCTATGACTCACCAAATCATTTCCTTGCATTGTTAGGGGAAATGCTCCACAAATTTACCATGATGCACAATAAAATTATTTTAATGTGACTTCTATCGGTGTCTTAATCCATATCCGATACAGATTTAATTACTATCTGGATTACTTTCTAGTATTCCAGATAGGTGATGTGACTTTAAAAATTCACTGAAAAGAGAGATCTAAAGGAAATTTCTATTTCTTTATCACAATTGAGAGAATAGTGATTTCTCAAAATGATGCCCATTGATAACCCGGATGCTATCCAGACCTATACGGACCTAGGAATCTGAATCAGTAACGAACTCCCAGAAGCTGCTGATGCACACAGGTTTGAGACTCACTGATGCAGAGGAAGCAAAGAGGAAAATTAATCCTTACGGGTACACAACAAGAGTCCTAGATGTGCCTTAGAAACACACACCCGTGAAGCAGCAAGCACATGAAGTGAGGCATTGCCACATAGAAAGGCCCTTGGAAAATCAGCTTGGGAGTCCAGAGAATGGCCTCCAAGAATACACCTCATAGTTAACCTCGGCAGCTGGCTTCCCAAGCACTCCTGTGTGCTGAGGCTGAAGTGAATGCAGCAGGATGAGTCCAGGCAACTTTACTTACCAGCCGAACCTGGTAAGGGCAGCAGGAAAGCAGCTACGCAGTTCCCTTATGGGCATTTCAGTTACGGCCACCCTTTCAGTCAGCACACAGACACTTTGGCTTCTGCCTTTTATCTAATTCCCTTGAAAGTTACAGTGGTTCCAAGTTTCTGATTTTCTGCGTATTGACATATCTTCTTGTCATCCTCAGTGACCACAAATTATATGTCGAATAAAACATGAATATGCAAATATGTATTTAAAATATACAGTACAGAATAACAGTGAATTCAGACTTAAAAAAAAAAAGCTACACATAAGGATCTTTTTTCTTACAAATACACACAGGTGACTGGAGAATATGATATCTGACACGATGGCATCACTCTAACGGCAATAAAGTCTAAGTGAGGATCTGTCAGCCTGGTTGTGGCTGTTCACACATAGGGCCAGTTTTATGCAAGGGAAAGACAGAACTGTGTTTTTCCATCTGTAGAGCCGTAAAAAGGAAATGACGTTTTCATTTGTTATATGAATAGTTTCTGATTGTCTCTCAGGTTCTCTGAAACCAGTTTTTAAACATTTTTCTGAGAATGTTACTAAATTTTCTTAAGTAACAAATTGTGCTTTTATCTACATTTTTAGTTTCTCCGTATACAGGGAAGGCCTGCAAAATCACTGCGGCATTTCTGTAAAAGCCCCAATGTAAACAAAAACATACAAGTGACTGGAGTCTGTTCAAATTCGACAAAGGTGCCCTCTACCCACTATGCTTTGCTTGAATTGGGTTCTTTGTGTCCCCATTTCCCCTAGCCTTGGCCAAGCACATTTTGTCTCTCACTAGTGCTCTGATGACAATGACATAATGGTGTGTATTCACTGCAGTGGCTTGTGCAGAACTATGGTGCAAACTTCCTTCGTTGTTTCCTTGGGGCAGTCATTCCAGGGAGTGAGTTGTACTTGTCCTTCAAGATGAACACTCCAACATTTTGACTCTCTCAATGGCTAAAAATCTCTTTCATCCAAAATATTGTTTCACGTGACCCTTTTTTCTTATTTAGAGTATACAAATAGTGTGTGAACATGAAACACATTTTAAACAGTACGTTGGGGGAAAAAAAGGTAACATTATTTTCGCTCTCCTCCACCACCATGTTCATAGATTTGGAGAGTTGGGCTTAGCATTCACTTGTCTAATAATTATTGTGAAGGGGAAAGTGAATTCAGAATCTGTAGAAAGCAATGAACTATTTCCAAATAGCAGTAGTGTCCATATTTATCCCTGATCACTAAATGGGACTGATTATAAACGTACTGGGAGACTAGGAGAAAAGCACTGTTGATTTACTTTACATAGATAAACAAGCCACATAAAAAATGAAGGCACAATGCTTACTGAATTGTTAGTGATTAAACATTAATGACTGTAAAGCTTAGTCAAACACTGAAAGTCTTAAAGTCCTCCACAGTACATCATGTTGAGTGTCAACGGATAAAACAGAATGCCAATATTAGTTGGAATGTTCTTGAAAAGAGTTAAGCTTTGTCAATAGCTATAAATGTACATGTGCCGATATCTAAAAATCTATCAATCTCCACACACGGTCTGTAGAGGCTCTATTAGTCTGACCAACCAGAAATATTCTGGTACTGGTTGGCACCAAAAATAAGCAAATCTGTAAGTAATTTTACGTGTACTTATTTGTTTATTTTGTGCCAAAGGTATGTATTTTGCTATCGATATAGCCAAGCATTTATTATGTACATTAAAAGAAGTCAGAAACAGAATGAATACATCAAATTTTTCTTTCTGTTCTCCTAAGCCTCTCTGCCGAGTGGAGTGCAATAGCAAAAGCAAGCTAAAACCAATATCTGTCACATATCAAATAACTATTAAAAAGGTGGCAGAAAAAAAGGCATACGTCCTGTTTTGTGGGAAGCTCATGGAGGTCCCCACACTCTATCCTCAGCCACTTTCAGCCACTTTGGACAGTCATCTTACAGAAACAATAAGTTTGAACCAAGGATGGGTGGCATTTTAATTTCAGTGCCCCCACTCCTGTCACAGATGAATTCATTGCCGTATCTGACAAAAAAAAAAAAAAAAAAAAAAGGTTGGTTGATCTTGCTATTAAAAGATCATTTCATCAGCTTCAAAAAAACTCTTTCACACAAGGACCCAGGGGAGCAGAATATTCCCACCCGTGTGGGAAATCCCTGCTGGTAGACCATTCAGCAAGTCAGAGCATCATCAAAAAAGTACTGGAGGGCAGTGTGTATGGTGAAAAGCATATTTGGGGTTATTTGGGAATTGAAAATGGATCAGGCATGAGATGATATTCAGGAATAAATTTTAGTTTTATTAGGTGTAATAATGTTATTTTCACAATAACACCATATTTCTCATGGAAAATAAGTAACACCTTGAAAAATGGAAGTGTAACTCAGTGTTTATTAATCTCTTTTGGATTATGGAATTCTGAGACACAGAAAAAAGCTATGGGTCCTTTGACAGAATAGTGCACATATGGACCTACATACACATTTTTTATGTAGATCAAGGGATTTTTTAACTCCTATTCTAGTTAGTGGAAGAAACAGCTAAGTTCACTAATGATTACAATAAGTGCTATACTTGCAAGATCATGATATTCACAGGACTGGAAGTAAATCATACATATTTTAGGATCTGGGAGCACTTTGTGATGACTGTAGAGATAGGATTTGAAAAAGTGTGAAAAGGAAAAAAAAAAAAGCCAATCAAGATGGAAGAAAGGATTCAGCAATACTTAAGGGCAAAGACAGATTTTTTCATGTTCTATCCCTGGAGCCAAAAAGCAATCCCTGGCATATGGTAGGTGCAAAATAACTTTTGTTGAAAAAAGCAAAGGTCATGGATAAGCCACCAACTGAATATTCATCCTTATAGTTCTCTGCCTGATGCTAAATGGTTCTTATACTTCTAAGGTAAAGATCCCCATTAGATTCACCCCCGTCTTATTCCCTAGCACCTCCAGCAGGGACGGAGTAGCTTTTGCATTTCTCCTGTTGGCAGGAGTCAACCCTGTGGCCATTGGCCCATGATCTCTTTTGTATTAAGACAAAATGTTAGAGCCTATGTATTACTGTGAAATGAAATAATATCTTTAGCACTGCATTTAAAATAACAACCTGCCTAAAGGCAAAATTCTCTTTCCCTCATCACACAGAGAATCTCTATTTCACATTCTGCACTTGTTCTGGGAGCGGTCCCATCCCCAGACACTGCGATGGAGAATTGTGAGGACGTTACTGAGTGCAGAACCTGGAGAGACAGGCAGTGCAGGAATAAACCTTATGTGGCGGGATTAAAGAAAATTCGGCCTCAAAGCACAGCCATTAAGTATGCACTGTGTTGATGATGAAGGTGGGGAAGGCAGACTGAATAATGCATTTTGATATTTTGAAGATCATCCTCGCTTCATCCAAATACTTGTATTTAAAGAAAGCCATTCTTACAAAGAGGAAGGTTTTGCCTATGCAGACATACTATTTTGAGCATGTCAGAGGGAATCTACATCATATTAGGCTGAAGATTAGAGAAACTGTATTTTACTGAAATACTTGAAGTAATTCCTGGGAAAATACCCTGAATTCTTTGAGGCCTTGTGTTATTTACGATTAAAAGACTTTGGCTTTAAATGTGTATTAAAGAAAAATTCTAAAAGTAACATGCATATAGTATTGTACCTTGTGGTATTTTATCTCAAAGTTAATTGGGGAAATGTTTACATAGAATCATTCACTTTGCAGCAATGTGGAGAAGCTAATGCTTTGTTGAAAGTTGTCCAGACCCCCCACAGCCACCACCACAAACTCAGCTTTCCGATGAAAGAATCTCACGTATAAGATATATGACAGTGGTTCTTGGACTGTTGTGAATAAGTACCGGAAGTTAAAATTTTGAAGTCCACCAATCAGAAAACGTATACAAAGCCTTATAGATAAGATATTCTTCCACAAATCATAGCACAGTATAAAATAAGAAAGAAATCCCTAACTTAAAATGATCATCTGTATGACAATGTGTCTGAGGATAAGCAGATGTTTTGGGACATTAAACCAGGCTTGAAAAGCTTAGATTAAGAGTTAATAAACTAGGGTCAGTGATCCAAATCTGGGCCCGAGGCCTATTTTTACATGGCCCTCAGGCTAAGGATGGTTTTCAAACTTTTAAAGGGTTGTATAGAAAACAAAGCAATGAAAGATATATGACAGAGACCATATGTAATTTCCAAAGCCTGAAGTATTTATTATCAGGCCATTTACAGAAGTATCTTTCCAATCTCAGGTTTAGAATCTAATGTACTAGTGGCTAGCCTTGATGTGAGATTTTGGATTCAGTTGGAAATGCCACATTATTATACCAAAGATATATCTCTTCTGCAGCAATTTGTGCCATTTTAGAGCCCCCCAAACATGGAATATTTCTCTAGCAACAAATTAAATTCTCAAATTTCTTGTTACTTTAAATCATACTAACTAGATTTGCCTTCCCTATCAGAAGTAATCCTTTAGAAATAAAGTTGTCCAATGAAAATTTTAGAACTGAAAAGTTTTTGACATATTTTGAAGGAACATGGATCGGAGGTGCAAAACTCAGACTTTCTGAAGGCACTGAAAAATTCTTATACCCAACTGTAATATTCTTTCTTATGAATTCTTCTTCAGAAAAAGCTATATCTCTATGTGTATCTTTGAATATACAGATTCACATGAAGATATTTTGATATTTTAATCTAAGAAATTTTCAAATGTATTTATTCAATAACATAAAATCCTTTTAATGTGTTTAACTATCTTGTGAACTAACTCCTGAGAGTTCAGAATTTAGGCTCAACTGATACAATTTTGTCATTAACATTATTACTAAACTGATATTCTTTTTAGTTTATATGCATGGACATATAACTTATTATTATATGGTACTAAAACTGAGATTGGTCTGGCCATGAGTAAAGATTCCTGTATTAGAAGCTAATAATATATTTCAGAATGATCTTTTACATTAAATAGGAGTTAATAAAATAATTTTAACAACGTTATTTTTCCCTTAAGTCATGCTTATAAAGCAGTGTCAGAGATGTCATATTTCTTATAACGTGGAATTATTATTTGTGGTTATATCTGTAAATATTGAAAGTGGTACAGAGAGATAAAATACCATGAAAGAGAAAATAATTAGAATGTGTTCTCATAAACATAAGAAAAAAGCAATATTTTTCTTAAAGTGCCTTTGAAAACTCTTACAAAAATAAAAGAAACAAAATTGCATTTTGATAAGTACATTTCATGTAAATAAGAAATTCTCCCCTATTTAAAAGTTTTTTCTTAAGAAATAGACCATTCGCTCCTTGCCATAATTTTCATTTGAGGTGCTCACTCTGGGGGCCCTGAGAAACAGTAACAATATTTAGATCAAATGCCTGGATATTTCAGAGTTTTTGAGTAATGAATTACAGCTATTTTGCTTAGGAAAAAAATGAGTTTTTTGGTAGTCTACTTTAAATCTTTGACACACTCTACATCAAACAAGGTCAAGCCACAAATAATGCCCAAGATCAACTTAAGATCAAGCAAAAATCAATAACTTGTAATATGGATTTTGAAGGATGTGGGTCAATGTAAAAGCAGCAAGATTTTTTTCCTCCTTCTTTTCAAACGAATGCACATCTTCTGTGGGTAAAACCCAAAGCAATCTCTTTTACACCGTCTATTCCAAAAGATAAAATACCTCCGAAACAACAAGCCTTTGACATCTGTGACACAGGAGACATGCAGAAGTCATTAAGGGTATCCCGAGGGGGTTCCAACAGTTGCTTCACTTTAGGGTGGGTGTGAGAAGACTTAAAATTAAATTACTTTAAAATAAAGTTAAAGCACCAAGCAATTTCCTGCTCTCGACTCAGTAGGGTTTCCCGTGAGAAAAGAAAGTAGGCAAAAAGTTCAGACAGACAGACAAACATATTTACCCCTAGGTGGAAGGTACAAATTAAATTAGCCTGCTACAAAAGGGAGATGTTTTCTCCTTCTGTTCAGATGTCATGGTAGTGAGGAAACATAGTCTGGGGCCAAGAAAAATGGCACAAATGCATTCATCTGAGCTACCATTCATCCTGATCCAAGGTCTAAACAGAACACATAAAAGAACAGCACTGTTGAAGGACTTCCTCTCCCTAGTTACCAAGTTGAGACTTGCAAAGGAACATGGGAGCAGGGGGTAGGGATCTTTCCAG
Organism: Lynx rufus; assembly: GCF_022079265.1. Lineage (NCBI taxonomy): Eukaryota > Metazoa > Chordata > Mammalia > Carnivora > Felidae > Lynx > Lynx rufus. Next base: position 155,195,481 of record NW_025814823.1, read on the forward strand.
AATGTTTCAGTGTTGATGGAAGTGTCAGAGGATGTTATGGAGTTAATGACTGAATCTGAAATCACATCAGTGTAATTTGATTCCATATTTCATAGGAAAAGCTGTATTTTATGGTACACAGTATGGTGTGTTTAAAGGTACATTGTGAACTTTCTTTCCCTCTGTAGCTGGAAACCAATATAGGCACTTCCAAAGAGTCAAGTATCTATTATAGTGCCTCATTAATATGCATGTTTTTGGCACTCAGTTTGGTTCAGCTGGTATGCTTTCCAGTATCTCATTCTTTATTTATATGAGACTAGGAGGTGTGACCTATGGAGCCAGTTGGCTGTCATGAATTGGAATATTCATTAAGCCTCATGAATTATGCATTAGACTGCTTATAATACTGCTAGATCCACATTTGATCTAGCCAGAACTCTCAACTGCTTCCCATTCGATGGAATGATCCACATTTTGGTCAAAGTGTGTATGTGTTCCATATACTGCAGAAAGAGTATTTGTGTATTTCCTACCCAAAAAATCTTAGAGATTTTGCAACTCGTGTCTGACTGAGTGGGTTTCATATTTTTTTCACGTTTGAAGGGCACAGCAGACATGGTTCTCCTCTGGCAAACTAGGTTTGAGTAGCATTCTTCTCTACCCTGATTACTATTTCCATCCATTACTGCCCTTGCCTATAAAAGTCACCAATGACTGGTGAGCAGCCTGGATTTACAAAAGATATGTAGCTATCTCCTGGTGATCCACACATAAAAGCAAAGCCAAATATAGGACAGAGAGAGTGCTTTTAGAATTTAGTTTCTCTTATCTAAAATAAGGAAATCCTTTTACTGATAACCTTACCATTTTCGTTGCCTTTTTTTAATGGCTAGGTATATTCAGGACATATAAAACCTAATTTGTAGATTTTGCTGAGGTCATAAGATTTTATCAAAATTCAAAACAAGTACTTATTAGTTAGACATTAAATATTTCAGTTTCTAAAATATATGCATCAGTATTAAATTCATGTCTTTAAATCCATACCTTTTAGAAAAGAAAGATGAAAACTGCTGAAAAGATCAGCTGGTAAAGATTAATATAATCTCTTAAACATATATCAGCAAGCTCAAGTGCTAAAGGCATTTCACTCTTTAGATTCATAGTACAAGCTATTCGAGTTAAAATTTCCCCACCAAAAAACCTATTCTTAAGTGAAAATAAGGCTTTTTGTAGCATCGATCTCAAATCTTTGATAACCATCCACTTACGAAGGTTTCTACTCTCTCTTCATGTAGATCTACCTTGGAAGGATCTCCTCCTATTTAGGGAAATAGTTATTATCAGTTTAAGTCTAAAACATAATCTGAATTTAGTGCATTCTATTTGCTATATTCTGGAACATTAAACTAAAGAATCTATAGCCAGCTCTACGAAAGGTCATGGGTGAGTCCTGGGTAAAATGGCATTGTTTACAGATTTTTTAGTGAAGAGATTAGCTGTCATTTATTTTCACATACCTAACTGAGGAGCTTTAGTGGTTCCCAGCAAGAGTGTGTTCTCGTCTCTTTCTTAGCCTGTCACATCCTTGTCAGTTTCAATAAAATTACTTACCTGAATTATGCAAATGAGGTTTTGTTATGTCCAGCTCCCATTATTGTTCATCTCCACTACAGCTGAAAATTCTAGCAGACCCCTTGCTTATACTGTCTGATTCCAGGACTCCTTAGGTCAAGACCTTTCAACCTCAGAGCTTGACTTATGCCACAACCGTTTGACAAATCGCCCAGACCCTCACAAAAGCCAGTTGAGCTCCAGAGTGGCTGCTCTCTCTATACACCACTGTTTCTCTGTTTTGACATTTCCTTCTCACTTTTCCTCTCAGTAATTAGACAAAGGGAGAAAAAGACATTTGTGTTCAAAGAATGCTTTCATTTAGGACTGTGATAAATGGCTCCCCTTTCCAAGAAGCTGCGATCCCACTGCAGGACAGAAGGTTCCTTCACAAGGGGGCATGGACAGCGGAGGCCGCCCACCAAAGGCTTCCCGGACGTCAGCTTTGCCTCTAAAAAGGCTGTAGAGAGTGTCCACTGATCTTATCTGAGTTTTCAGTCAAACTGAAAAAGGGAAAATGTAGCATGAACTTCCCATGTTAAAACCATCATCATTGTAAATACAACGACATGAAGTTTATATTTTAAGTATCTCTAGGAACGTCTGGTGTTGGAAAACAAATTTGGAACAAAAAGGCATTGTTATTTTTTAAAGTCCTCGTAATGCCGTTAAAAAGTCTTTGGTTCAGGTACTAAATTTCAGATTATAATATATCCCACTCCCCACTATGTTGCCTGCATCATCTTGACAAAGAATGAATTCACAGAACAATCAGAGATCTGACATTGTAGTGACCCATGACACATGTGAAGTATTTGTGGGGAAGTTTGACCATGTTCTTTTAAAAATAAAAGAACAACTCTATCACACTGCAAAAGGGAAAACTGGAATTGTAATAAAAAATTTTAATAGAGAGTAATTTATGTCAACCATGTTTTCATAAGCTTCTTTCAGAGTAATGAGTTAATGTTTATTGTTCCACTGGGGAAGAAAGATTGCCAAACATGCAAAATAATTGGAACTGCATGTGACTCAACTGTTGAGAGTTTCGGTGAAGAATTAGCATGTTCCTGTTCATGCTATAGTTAATCTGTCGCCTCTGCTCATGCTAGTGCATTAATTAGAAAATCACCAAATGACATTCCCAAATGAGGCAAATCACCTCTATGATCTGATAGCCCACTTGAATTAATAAGCCAACAAATCTACCTTTGATGTTTAAGGTATGATGCACAACTTGATTTACCAATTAAAGGGAGAAAAATCAAGAAAATGTGGGATTTTCAAAAATATTCATTAGAAGTTGGCATATGGCATTTATCTGATTTATGGAGTACTACATGTAGACTCATTTAAGTTAGCCCTGTGAACTTACGACAATTTAAATACGTACAAGAGAGCATTATTTTTTATTTTATATGAATTTTAGTAATTAATAGATCTTACATCTTACAATAGATCTTAAACAGCTCCTACTAATGGATTTACAATAACATTTTTTTTTTAATAAAAAGGAAACCTGGCACACGATTTTAAAAAGACAATGTCAATTTATGTAAACAAACTATTTGTGGTGCTTTCTTCCTTGTGTTTAGCTAGGGGAGCTAAAACAAGGTAAGAGAATAAACATGTCAGAGCTCCTATCTCCAAAACCAAAACAAAGCCAAAGGAAGAATCAATTCCATTTGGATTTTTATTGAAAGCTTTGTGAGGGAACAGGGTCTTTAGATGTTTCCCATGTAAAAGGCACTAGACCAGGCAGCCTGATATGCTCGAAATGATGTACCCTCAGGCCTAAAGGCCAGGATGCATTCCGCTTCAGAGATCTTTTCCAACATGCGGGAATGCACTTAGAGAGAGAGGGCAACCATGGGAACTCATTTGGTAAACCTTTAACTGATACAGTATATGCTCAGTTTATGGTTTCTATTCATTCTGTAAACTGAACAGAGCAGAGGTGAACCCACCAATGCATAACTGAAAATGAGTATCAGTGAAACAGATCCAGTATTTAAAGAGGAGCATAGCCTAATGTGAAAGAGAGCTCATTATCTGTGACAAATTCTAACTAATATTAGACATATAAGTTCTCGTTATGGTACCAAAAAATAGAGCTTTAAGTACAAGGATATCCCTAACTGAAACTGCATATGTGTTATTATATGATTCTAAAGATTTCTGGGACTTCTCTTTTGACCAGGTTCTGTGTGCTCCAATATCAACACACTTAAATATTTAAAAAGTTTGCTCTATTATTTTTAGTGGCCTATTATAGGCTTCCACTTGAGTTTTGTTAGCAAAATAGGTCTTTATTTTTAAAGCAAAAATGCCTACTTTTTCTGATGGGTTATAGTAAAATGATTTTCTCTGTTAATTTCAAAGCAGAGGAACCTGGTTTAATTCTTTACTCAATATGATCCCTTTTAAAAGATGGGCATGATTATTCAGAGAAGTCATATTCTAAATTTATCTATTCTGTAACATTCCATTTCCTTCAAGGCACTGATAATATTGTGTCTCCTAAGCATATCATAAACACTCAGTAAATGTTTGTTGCAGGATTATTTTTTTATTAAGCACCAATTATATGTTACTAACTTCTGCTCCTTGGAAGCTCACGGTCAAAAAAGAAAAAGAAAAACCAACATGTAAAATAGCCATATAACAAAGAAGAAAACCCAAATGATATATAAACAATGTTATAGGAAATTCCTTACAATGATGGCTGTCAGAGTAGTTGGTGGATAGGAAATGTATCTACCATTGACTATCAAGTACTTACCAAATTATGCTCATTAGCCTAAAGAAAAAATATCCTGGCTTTGCGTTAGATGCTCTTCTAGAATTTTAGTTGAATTTCCACGATTATGAACAACCATTTGTGTAGTTAAAAGTGTGATGAAATTTTTGCAGAAGTCAGAAATTTTCTTACCTAATTTCAAAAAGATTATCCCTCATTAATCAGTCAGGAAGTGATTAAAGAAAGTGTTTAGGGGCGCCTGGGTGGCTCAGTCTGTTGGGCATCTGACTTCGGCTCAGGTCATGATCTCTCTCATCTTGTGGGTTCAAGCCCCACATGGGGCTCTATGTTGACAGCTCAGAGACTGAAGCCTGCTTCAGATTCTGTGTCTCCATCTCTCTGCCCTTCCCCTTCCTTTGGCTTTGTTTTGATTTTGAGAGAGCGCTCTCTCTCTCTCTCAAAAATAAATAAACATTAAAAAAAATTTCTTTAAAGAAAGTGTTTCATCTGTAGCTATGTTTCTACCACCTATTTTCTTATCCTTTTAATCAGGTATTCCTACCCAATAAATAATTAGTTGTATAGGAGAGCCAAAAACAGAAGTTCTTTCTGGTATTATTATAACTGAGTAGAACATTGATCTCTTTCTGAAGGCACAAGGTCTGAAACAAGAGACTGCATTTGATTTTGAAACTTAGCTATGATGATGGTTTCCAATTTCTACTCAAGAGTAGAAAATTATACAATTTGATTTATTGCAGCAACTTCTTTTTATACCTCTTCTTCTCCATATAGTGGGTTTTAGAATACTTAAAGAAGAAATACTCATTGTTCTTTTTGAAATATACAGGGGAAAAAACCACTATTTTTCCTTTCCCCTTCCACTCTCCAACAACCTATTCTTCCCACGCCTTCAGCCCACATTTCAGCGCTTGGCACTATCCTCTCCCCCATTATCAAAATCACAGGAACCTGGAACTCCCTTAAATTTTATATTCTCTCACATATACAATATGCATACACAACATGTGCACTTTAATATCAAATGTATTTGTCCCTTAGTTCACCCCCTTGTCCCTGCCTCAATCCAGATCCTCCTAACCTTGCCCAGCTTCTCTGCTTTATGTCTTAGATGTTCCATCCCATCCTCCCCTCTACAGCTGGAGTCTTCAATATAAAATGCAAATCCAGGGGTGCCTGGGTGGCTCAGTCGGTTGGGCGTCGGACTTCAGCTCAGGTCATGATCTCACTGTTGGTGGGTTCAAGCCTCATGTCGGGCTCTGCACTGACAGCTCAGAGCCTGCAGCCTACTTCAGAGTCTGTGTCTCCCTCTCTCTCTCTGCACCTCCCCCCTCTCACTGGGTCTCTCTCTGTCTCTTGAAAATAAATAAATGTTAGAAAAAAAAATATATATATATATAATGCAAATCCAAACATAGGGCAGCTCAATATCCTTCAATAGCTCCCACATAGAAATCAGGATCAAATTAAACACCTTAGCAGAGCCCACTCCCCCATAGCAGATTCGCACACTGCTTCATGGATCCTTCATGCTTTCACAGGGTGTCCCTATGGCTGCAGTATTTCTCTTTCCCTCTTCCTCAATCTCCACTTCACCTACCTCACCACTACTCTTGATTCCATCAACTTGTCCCAGAACCCTCCTCAACTTGGTGTCTGCTTTATATGCTTTTCTGTGCTCTTCCCACTCTGCCCATTTATTTGTCTTATTACTTGTCTGTTTACACTAGACCTTGAACTCTTCCAATGTGGAAAATTTATCCCACTTTGTTTCTTTCAATGGCCTAGAATTTATTTAGCTTTTGATTAATATCTGGCAAATGAAGAGACTTCCAAAACAGAGGAACTGAGCCTTACGAAGTTTCTGGAGATTGATTATTTTGTTTCCAATAAAAGCAAGAGAAAAAAATGAGAAAAAATTACAACAGAAGTAATGACAGTGTAAATCTAGCATGTATCACTGAGGCTATCCATTACATTTAGAAAAAAATTAATACATACAGACTTCCAGTTTCAGCCCCAATATGTCAAAAGCTTAGAATACATCACCCCATTCATGAGGGAAAAAAAAAAAAAACAGCTGGCCAATGTGGAAGTCAATGACTTTTCTCCGACGTTTCAGAGAACTGGGGTCTCAATGCAAACTGCCATCCTGAAATCAAGAGAACAAGACCATCCTGAGATATAGAAACCAAGAAGTGTTTATGTGGAGCCATAAGCTGGTAGGAATAACGATTAATCTTTACAAATTGAATTTGGATTGTATGAGAGCAAGAAACTACTGAGGACTATAATCTCAGGAAAGCCTTCGCACTTTCATGGACTTTACTTCTAGAAACCTTAAGTTCTCACAGTTAAGATCTATAAAAGATATTCTCATGGCTCTGGAAGAGGGAGGGGAAGGGGAATCATCATGAAGTTTCCCAAAGCCTTCTCCATAAAAAAGAAGTAGACTCCAGGGAGAAAGACTGTGGCAGAACCTTACCCTAATTAGAGCCAGGCAATCATTCTACTCCTGTTCCCTAATGTTTCTCTATTTTACTAAGGATAAAACAAACAAACCAACAAAAAATATATTCAACAGGAGTCAGAGCTTCAAGGAAACAGAGTGGGAAGTCTGCAGTCAGAGAGCAGACAAGAGGGGAGGTGGGGGAGTGAGACAACTAGAGAAACACATTTGATGGTCATAGCAGCCAGACAAAGGTCCACCAAAACATGGATATTTAATTGGAAGACAACAGAATGTTCTCCTTGCCCATATCCTACCACAATACCAACAGGATTCCAGTATAATAATAGTGGATTACAGCTGAAAGAGCTGCAAGGCACTGGCTTCCTCTGTGGAGAAGTATTAGAGAAGCTCAAAGAATAGGAGGAAGAAAAAAAATAAAGGCAAGAGAGAGATTTAAAGCCTCTGGTACCTATAGCTACAGCAAACATTAAACACAATCAAATCCCTAGCCAGATGTCCATAAATCCTTGTAGTGAAGGCCCGTTTACCTCAGTTGCTATTATCCATTGCAATATGCTTGGCTTTCAAAAAAAATTACAAGGCATGACAAAAATCAAGAAGAAAACAGAGTATGAAGAGAGAAAGCAATCATCAGAACCAGACTTAGAAATGACACAGATGTTGGGATTATCAGAATTTTAAAATAATTATGATTAATACGTTAAGAGCTTTAATGGAAAAAATAAACGGCATTCAAGAACAGGTGGTTTATGTAAGTAGAGAGATGGAAACTCTAAGAAAGGATTCAAAAGAAATGCCAGAATCAAAAACATAGTAACAAAAATAAAGCATGCCTTCAATGGATTCATTATTAGACTGACGTGCCAAGTAAAGAATCCGTGAACTTGAGGAGAGCTCAGTAGAAACTGAAATGCAAAGAGAAAATGAATGAAAACAAACAAAACATCCAAGAACTGTGGGACAGTTTCAAAAGGTATACCAAATACCTCATTGTAGTATCTCTGATGGAGAAGAAAGACAGAACAAAGCAGGACAAATATTTAAAGTAAAATCATCAAGATTTATGATAGAATTTAAATCACAGATTAAAGCAAAACAAAAACATACCTAGGCATATTGTATTTGAACTGGAATAAATGGAAGACAAAAAAACAAAATCTTGAAAGAAGCCAGAGGAGAGAACACCTTATCTACAGAGAAATAATAAGGAGAATTATAGTAGACTTTCCACCAGAATTCATGGAAACATGAAAACAGTGACCTGAAATACTTAAAGATCAATGGGATAGAATAGAGAGTCCAGAAATAAACCTACACAAATAGGGTTAACTGATCTTGGACAATGGTGCAATTTAATGGAGAAAAGACAGTCTTTTCAACAAATGCTAGAACATAGGACATTCATACAAACAATTGAACCTAGATACAGACTTCATACCTTTCTCAAAAATTGCCTCGTAGTGGATCATAAACCTAACTATAAAATCCAAGGTTGTAAAATTTCTGGAAGAAAACATGGGAGAAAATCTAGGTGACCTTGGATTTGATGGTGAGCTTTTGGGTGCAGCACCAAAAGCGCAACCCATGAAAGGAAAGCTCAATGGGTTGTAGTTTACCAAAATTGAAAAATTCCCTTTGAAAGATAGTGTTGGTAATAAGAGGGAACAAGCCATATCTTGGAGAAATATTTACAAAACATAAATCTGAAGGAAGGGGACTGTACCAGATTAGAACTCACAGGGCTCAAGAATGAGAGAGAAGTCAAGTGGAAGAATGGGCATGAGATCTAAGACATTTCACTGCAGAGAACATATAGATGGCAGATAAGGATATGAAAGGATAATCCACATCATGTGTCATTAGAAGAATGCAAATTACATTCCTGGATGAGGTCTTGGACTAGAAAAAAGAATGATAGTTAAAACCAAGGGAATCTGAATAAAGTATGCAATTTAGTTAATAAATATCAATATTGGTTCATTACTTGTGACAAATATACCATAGTAAGGCAAGATGTTAATAATGGCAGAAATTGGGTCTGAGGAATACAGCGCAAAAAAAAAAAAAAAAAAAAAAAAAAAAAACCTCCGTACTAGCTTTGCAATTACTCCATAAACCTGAAATTATTCTAAACTAAAAATTTTATTAAAAATATGTATAAAAATGAATACATGTCCTTCAAGGTCACATGTGTACGTGAATAAGGGGAATTTCAAAGTCACTTACAACCCTGCATGTGCCTTATTTTTAAACATAATCATTTTTAACATAGACTATAATTCATGATTCAGTTAGCAAATGCTTCAAAGGCTCTTCAACAATTCCTAGCATACAGCTTGACCTTTAAGATTTTCATACATTTTGCCATAAGAAAAAAGTGTTTCCTTGTAATGAGCTTGATCTTCTGCTGTACTGCCTATGAGTGTGACTAACAAGGGCTGACAAGGAAGCATTCTCTGCCCTGCCTCGCTCCCCAGAACTAGCCTTGCCCTCCCAGGTTCCTCCTCTCCCCAGTGCTTACCCTGGGAAGGCTCCGAGGTGAAGTGATACATGTAAGCCCTCCCAGTGAGCACAGGTGAGGCAGCCCAGGATAAAACAGCAAATGTGCATTGTCCTACAACACTTGCATCTATACTATATTCCTGAGAAAACAAGTCCTCAGTTGCCAGTATGGACAATATTGACATTGGGTTTCAGCAAGGGAATTCTAAAAAAAAAAAAAAACAAAAAAAAACAAAACAAAAAAAAAAAAAAAAACTGAAGTGGAATAAGGTATTGCTTACACCTATTCCCAAGTTTTCCCGTTGGCTAAATGAGAAGACTTGAAAAAGTCCCTCTCTTCACCTTCTAATGAGAACAAAACCCTAAGGAAAGGCCCAAGTAAGATGTTCCTCACAGATTCCACCATCCAAGGTCAGTGTGATCCAGGTACTAAATTACTCCTGGGAGACACAGGTGCTGAACTACTCCTAGAGTCACAAGCTCCTGGAATGAAATGTTCCTAGCTGTATCCATACCCTCTGTTCTCCTTCCCAACAGGGACAAAGGGAGGTCAGAATAGGCCCCTGGAGGGCCCAAGTGGGAAAGAGATGTGTGCAGTCTTCGCCTGGCAGACAAATACTCATTTTTACGAGTTGGAAGCCTCCGGCTCCCTCCCTTGAATCAGGGCCTGCTGCAGCTCAGGCTGCTGCAGGATGTATTTGTCTTTCCCTGCACATTATTATTTTATTGTTATTACTCTCATTCCTTCCTAACTGTGAGCCAATGAGCAGAATTATTTTTATTTACTTTGATTTTTTGGATGCTTGAATATATTACTTCAATATAGTTTATAATCCCTATAATAGCACATAATGGTTATACTTTAGACATTTAAAAGCAATTGGGCACATTCAATATGCTCATGACATATAACTTTATAATGCCCTATCTCTTTCTGTATTAAATGTTTCATGTTAATAAATTCTAGCCTATTTTGTATGTTTCATATTTGAGAGTATAAACTCATAAAACCAATAATAACTGGCATGAATTTTTCTGGCAAACTTACAGTGTGAAAATGTAATGGAGAACAGTTGATACCAGAGGTAAAGCCCCATAATTGAGGAAATCAACTAGAACATAAAGATATCCTAAAATTCAAATTCAATAGGATTCTGACCACTTCCAAAAATAACATCTTGGATATGCATTTGAATAAAATGTTACATCATGGCCAAGGGGGGGGGGTCTGTGTGCAGATGAATCATCCTCTGTCTGACCCAGACTCCTGACAAAGAGCAATTTCCATTGTAGACTTTTATAATATCATAGTTTCAACGTCATCTGTGTGCTAACACAACATTCTTCCAAAAACGGCAGGCTCTGCTTTACAGAAGCTCTGCAGCGTCTCTGTTTGACAAGACTGTAGAGAAAAATAAATAACTAAACATGATGGAGCATAATGGCATGACATCATCCTCAGAGGTGACCCAAGATCCAGAGCCAGACCGGAGCTCACATCCCTGGTGCACATTCTCGTCCACTATTACAGCAATTCCCAGCGTCTTGTCAGACACGCACGGGGTAATGGAGACAGTGCAAGCTTCCAGCCCAAGGAAGTTGCTGGAAGTCCTTGGAAGTCATTTCGAGTAGATCAGACTTCCTCTCTTTATTTTCCCAGAAGAAACCCACGTCTCATTGTACACACGTAAGGAAAGTAGAGTATGAAAGGAAGAAAGAAGGCACTGAAATAAACTATCCCAAAGGGCTTCGGGAATTTAATAAAGCGTGATTTCCATAGCCTTAGGTTCAATTCCTTGTGCCTACACAAGCTAATCCTTTGTTTTTGTGCCGAAAGATACTTAGCAGCTTCTGTCTCTGATTCCTCATCACACACACACACACACACACACACACACACACTCACCCAACATCCAACAACATTCCTTTTCTCTAAACCTAGGCTGACTCATGAGACAAAAACAATTTTCTATCAGGTCCCTCTGTAGGTAATGGCCAAATTTGGTCTAATATGGTAACTATATTTCTGACTCAGACTTTATTCTTTTTCTCTCCTGAGATAACTCCACTCCTTCTCTCTTTTGTTTTCCCCTCCATGTAAATTCTACAGCATCATTTACAAGGAAAATACTACTAGATATAATATCAATTACCTGTCATAAAAGAGTTGTTAGCCTTTTGGTTGTGGCTGTCCTCTTATATAACAGGTATTCATTTTTTAATGATTTGATGTGATTTAACCGTACTTTTAAAAACTACCCTAGCTACAATCTCCCTGGATGACATCCGAGGCAGAGTTACATCATTATCAAACTTTAATAACAATTTCCCAGTGTATTATCACATGACTTTAATGGAATCTAAAAATATATTTTTATTTCTTTTAAAAAAGGACACTAACTTACATTGCTACTAGAATATTTGGGGTCAAAGAATAATAGTAAGATAAGAAAAAAATAATAAAGTAAGAGATTTATTGCTAGACTGCATATTTCTTTTCCCATTTTTTAGCTTTCAATTTGTTGCTTTGGATACTACAAATCATTTAATCAAGAAAATCATGTTTAGGCCTCTGAAATAATGTTGCAAAGAGAGATATAATTTCACAAAATATCTTTCCCTCAGGAAAACTGAAGTGAGAGAAATAAAGTGCTTTTATAACTACATAGAACAAATTCTTACTTTTGTAAACAATGGCCATTTTCTTATGATTTTAATAAAGGCAGCAATACTTTTCTATTTAATAAAATTTAACAAAGTATATGCATATTTTAAAAAATGTAAATTGTAGGTAATATTTTTATTTTTATTTTTTTAATGTTTTTTTTAATTTATTTTTGAGAGGCAGAGAGTGCAAGTGAGGGAGAGACGGAGACAGAGGATCCAAACCAGGCTCTGTGCTGAGAGCTCAGAGCCTGACCCAGGACTCAAACTCACGAACCGTGAGATCATGACCTGAGCTGAAGTCAGATGTTTAACTGACTGAGCCACCCAGGCACCAATTTAGGTAACATTTTTAAAGGGACATTATCATTTAGAGCTGCACACGTTAATAATCCTCTATAATGCATAAACGGAGATGTTTAAAAACCACTAAAACATGAATCACCAATCACAATGACAGCATATATATGTCTAAAATAAGAAAATAAATGTAATAAATGTTTATAAAATATTGATCTGAAAATTAAATTTGTGGGTACAAATACCACAGTAGAGCAACACCAGACTTAATTAAAAATCCAAGTTTACTCCTAACCCCATCTGGTTTACTATGTGATCTGAGCAAGTCACATAATTTCTCTAGACATCAGTTTCTTTTTTTTTTTAATATTTATTTATTTATTTATTTACTTATTTATTTACTTATTTATTTATTTATTTAGAGAGAAAGAGATAGAGAGCAAGTGGAGAAGGGAAAGAGAGGGAGACAGAGAATCCCAAGGAGGTTCCATGCTGCCAGTGCAGATCCCAATATGGGGCTCAAACGCACAAACTGTGAGATTATGACCTGAGCTGAAACCAAGAGTCAGATGCCTAACTGACTGAGCCACCTAGGTGCCCCTCTAGACCTCAGTTTCTTAATTTTGCGAATTGATACAAAATTTCTATATTCCCCTTTTTCCATCTACATTTTGGGAAATTATGCACCCATTTCCATTACTGTAATGCCTATCTTTGAATCGGCTGATATTTAGCTGGAAAACATTAGAATAGCAGTCCTAGTTGCTTGTGGACTTATCTTTTCTCATTGGTCAGTGTCCCTTTATGATTAGCTATTGTCCAGATCATGCCTGTCATTAAATGTTTTGAATTACTGCCTTAAATATTTAGCATGCATCTTTTACCCCAAATCCATCTTTAACAATGTATCTAACCCATTTTCAAACATTACCAAGACCATCAAAAAACTTAATTCAGTCTTCTGTATCTTCCACACTATTATTTATCATTTAAATCCCTTGCTTATTTTAACCTGCCATCTTCCAAAAATAGATTTATCTTCTGATAAGTTTGCCAATATATATTGTTAAATTAATTTGATTATTGATGCTTTTATTATTTTCATTCCCTCTTCTGTGATTGATTTTCTTCTTACTAAAATGTATTCTTCTAAAGTTCTCTCAGAATACGTCTGGGATATAAATGCCCTATCTTTCTTTTCTGAAAAAGTCTTCATGTTGCCATCATCCCTACATGATAATTTCACCAGGCATAGAAATCCATGCAAAAAATTATTTTCCCTAAACTCTTAAAAGGAACCTGTGTAGCTCAATCAGTTGAGTGTCCAGCTTTGCCTCAGGTCATGATCTCATGACTTGTGAGCTCAAGCCCCATGTTGGGCTCTGTGTGGAAAGCTCAGACCCTGGAGCCTGCTTTGGATTCTGTATCTGTCTCTCTCTGTCTCTCCCCGACTCATTGCCTCTCTTTCTCTCTCAAATATAAATAAACATTAAAAAAAACTTTTAGGACATTAATCTACTACCTTTTGAGAATAAATGTCACCCATTTGCAAATAATATTTCTTTTCTGTTTGCATTTAAGATTTTCTTTTTATCACTGATGTTATGCAACTTTGGTACTATGTGTCTTCTTGTGGACTTGTTTAGAGTGTTTGAAATCATCATCGTCTCTTTACATATTTTGGATTTGGGTGTTCAGAACTTATTATTTTGAGGATTTCCCCTCTCCATTTTTTTCTTCAGTATGAAATTCCATGGAGTGTGTAGTGAACCTTTTCTTTTCAACCCATCCTGTTTCTTTAAAGATCTCTCTTGTTTTTCATCCATTCATCTATGCCCCATTTGAGATTTTTCCACAAATCAACCTTCCATGTCATTAAGTTTCTCTTCAGCTGTGTCTAGACTCATCCATATAGTTTGATTTTTAATCAACTGTGATGTTAATTTATAAAAATTCTGTTTTTGTGTTTGCTTGTTTTTTAAATGCACCTATCTTTTTATACAACCTGATAAAGGTTGTTTACTACTGGAGTTCTAGAATAAGAAGATCACTATTGCCCTACACCTAGACTTCTTCCTCCAGTAGCTGTGTCATTAATAAGACCATAATTTTAATCTCCTATTTCACTCCTTAATTAAGTCCCAGTATGCTTTTTTTTAATAACATGAATTACATTTAGAAAGCATAGAAGGGGTGCCTGGGAGGCTTGGTCGGTTAACTGTCCAACTTCGGCTCAGGTCATGATCTCACAGTCCGTGAGTTCGAGCCCCGCGTCGGGCTATGTGCTGACAGCTCAGAGCCTGGAGCCTGTTTCAGATTCTGTGTCTCCCTCTCTCTCTGCTCCTCCCCTGTTTATGCTCTGTCTCTCTCTGTCTCAAAAATAAATAAACGTTAAAATTTTTTTTTTTAAAAGAAAGCATAGAAGAATATAGGAGTCTTAAACACAAATGTCTGCAGGGACAATGCAAATAATGTAAGTGGAGTTATCCATTGGAAACTACATCAGATGGGGGAAAAAAGGACCAGCATAAAGCAAAAAGCTACTATTCAGCTGCAGCCAAATTTTGCTATGTGGAATGTAGACCTACTGTTGCCAGGTTTTCTTTTTCAAGAAAATTTAAGTATCTTGATTTTTTCTATGAAATCTCCCCAAATCTCAGTGTTGGAACTAATTCATTTTTAGAAAGTTTCTGGTGATGAAAAAAACATGTCTTCTGGCCAGATTTGAAGCACAGATCTGGTAATTAGACATCTTGATTAATATTTTAGCTTTTAGAAAACAATTTACTTAATGTCTCTAAGCATTATTTTTCACATCTGTAAAATGGAGACCATGAACTGTTATGATAACTAAGACAGGAAAGGAAGGTAATGCATGTTAAACAGTACTTAATACATAGTAGTCACTTAATAAAGTTCTAGAACTGAATAAAGGTCTTTAATATTGTCAATATTAAACTGTATCTCCAGTGTCCAATCTAGAGTGGCACTTATTAATAGTAATTATTAGTGGTACTATTAGTAATTCAACAACTGCTGAATGAATGATTAATGTTATATGTATAAGTTTTAGTTTACAAATTTGATTTTATTCCATATAGATTTAATATACAGTACTATAGAGCTAGCTGATATTTTTCATGGTTTGTGAAATTACCATAAAACATGAGTAGCTATGAATCACTTCACTCAACTTGCTAAACTATTCCCTGGAAAAAGTTAGACAAAATTATACATTGCAGAAAGCATTTAGATCTCAGTAGTTTTACTCACTAGTATCCTTTACATACAAGTATGTGTTAAGTAGCTTAGGTACACAAAGATTCCAGGATATCAGTTCTCAAAAGAGAGGATAGAGAGAAACAAAGCTGACATTGTAGACCATTTCCTTGGCTCAAAGGGGCTCATGGTTTGGTAAAAGAGAAAACAGTACACATATAATACAAAGATAAAAAAGAAAAGTATGTTTAGGGGGCAGAAGAGGGTTGGTTAAAGCACAATCATGAATAAACACCTCAAAGTTTCCAATTAATGCACCAGTTTTCTGAAAGGTGCCCTTTTTTTTTCAATATATGAAATTTATTGTCAAATTGGTTTCCATACAACACCCAGTACTCATCCCAAAAGGTGCCCTCCTCAATACCCATCACCCACCCTCCCCTCCCTCTCACCCCCCATCAACCCTCAGTTTGTTCTCAGTTTTTAAGAGTCTCTTATGCTTTGGCTCTCTCCCACTCTAACCTCTTTTTTTTTTCCTTCCCCTCCCCCATGGGTTTCTGTTAAGTTTCTCAAGATCCACATAAGAGTGAAAAAATATGGTATCTTTCTCAGTATGGCTTATTTCAGTTAGCATCACACTCTGCA
Organism: Lynx rufus; assembly: GCF_022079265.1. Taxonomy (NCBI): domain Eukaryota; kingdom Metazoa; phylum Chordata; class Mammalia; order Carnivora; family Felidae; genus Lynx; species Lynx rufus. The sequence goes on from NW_025814823.1 coordinate 155,211,641, forward strand.
GTTCCATCCACGTCGCTACAAAGGGCCATATTTCATTCTTTCTCATTGCCACGTAGTATTCCATTGTGTATATAAACCACAATTTCTTTATCCATTCATCAGTTGATGGACATTTAGGCTCTTTCCATAATTTGGCTATTGTTGAGAGTGCTGCTATAAACATTGGGGTACAAGTGCCCCTATACATCAGTACTCCTGTATCGCTTGGGTAAATTCCTAGCAGTGCTATTGCTGGGTCATAGGGTAGATCTATTTTTAATTTTTTGAGGAACCTCCACACTGTTTTCCAGAGTGGCTGCATGAAAGGTGCCCTTTTAAATCCTCCTCCACATGCATGTTGTTGGAAACATACACTAACTAAATCTCAAGACTGAGGAACAGGCTGTTAGGGGAGTCTTTTAAATCCTATCTTAGCCACATGGCTGAAGGTCATGTTTCTAAATTCACTTAGGTTTGGAATGCAAGAATATTTGGAGGCTCATTCATTTTCCTAGTTTGGCTCTATTTTGAATTGATATTCATTTGTGTTACAGTAAAAGCAGCACATTTTAGGTTTAGTTCTGGGCTCCATAAAATTTTGAAGTTCAATGTCAAGTTCTATCATTTCTTCATGTGGTTTAAGTTGGTATTTGGGTAAATTTAGAAATGAGCACACTGGGATTATCCAGGGCTTTCCCCAGATGGTCCAATCTTCTCAGAACTAGGCCACTTTTCTAGGTTCTTCTGGTCTGTGGCTTTGCTGAATGTTCTGAGAGGAATTTGGGCACTATCAGCATGCTTTCTCTAATAGAAAGAAACTAAACTAATAAATTTTACTTTGTGAAGATCCTATTACATTTTCTTAATTTATGAAAATTAGTTTGAGTAGTTTCATTTCTCATTCAAAACTTTGGCCCAAAATATATATACTTGCCAACCATTTCATAATGTAGACTGCTAAATGAAAATAAGAAATAAATACATATTCTCTACCCCATAGCTATTCTCCTATGTGTTGAGCTTCCATCTGTTTGCCTTTTGTTTTTGTTTATGTGAAGCTTTACATTTTGCCATCAATATGTTATGTTGTGTTGTGTTAACTTGTAAGCTGAGACAAAGATAAAAAATTACACACTTTCACTGACATTTTAGTTGACTGACTAGTAAAACCCGATTTGAAAATTCAGTGAGGATATAATAGATTGCATTAAAAGTATTTTCTGAGGACAAACTCCTACATGGAAATAATTGGTAGTTTCTTAAAGGACAAGGACCTAAATGATGGATGTCTCTGTCATAAGTGAAAAGTGAGTATATTCATGGTATAAGAAATCTAACTTCCATAGGAGACTTGTTTCCAGCACTGCCTTTCATTCTACTTTCTGTGGAAAATGCCTCAAACTGGCGGTTCTCTAGATATTTGAGCTAGTGGGAGGGTTTTACTTTACTTCACTTCACTTCACTTTACTTTAAAGTGGGCTATAAGAGGAGGAAATGGTGCAAAGAGCTCATAACACATTAACAATGAAGTTTTACTCATACAATGACAATTACATTCATATATTTTAGAGATTTACAGGAGAGGTAACTAATTCTGATTATAAATATTTACACAGTATAGCAGGTAAAAACATGGTTTACTGTGGATGTATTAGTTGCCATCCTCATAGAGACACATGGCCATCTTCAGGCTCTGGATCAGCATAGATTTGTTCCACAGGTAATGACAATTGCTTTGGCTCTAGGTATGGGCCATTTTAATGCCAGATTTAAAAAAAAAAAAAAAGATCTTTCACCCTATTGTAGCCAAAGAATGGTATTATCAAAATAGTGGCAATGCCTTCAACAAAAGAGTGACACCACTTGATTGCACAGGGCAGTGTAGTAAGGCTTCCCAGATCAGATGGCACCTCCACCTAATCTAAGTTTTTCCACCTTTTCAACTATAAGGACTCCCTTACCCCTTTTTTATTTTTTGTTTTTCTATTGTTCTCCATATTTTGAAGATTTTTTTTTTATTTTTAAAAAAAATTTTTTTTTCAACATTTATTTATTTTTGGGACAGAGAGAGACAGAGCATGAACGGGGGAGGGGCAGAGAGAGAGAGGGAGACACAGAACCGGAAACAGGCTCCAGGCTCTGAGCCATCAGCCCAGAGCCCGACGCGGGGCTCGAACTCACGGACCGCGAGATCGTGACCTGGCTGAAGTCGGACGCTTAACCGACTGCGCCACCCAGGCGCCCCCATATTTTGAAGATTTTTAAGGCTTAAATACATTTTATTTATTAAGTAAAAGTCAATTTATGATTTCATGTTATCTTTGTTAATAAGCATATGAAGAGAGACATATTCTGTGATTCTGATCATTGCACTACACTGAACTATTACAATTCCAGCCAAAGTGTCAATTTAGACTCTCAAACTATCTTTTTTTTTTTTTCTAATTTTTTTTAATGTTTATTTGTCTTCGAAAGAGAGGCAGACTGCAACTGGGAGGCACAGAAAGAGAAGGAGAGACAGAATCAGAAGCAGGCTCCAGGCTCTGTCTGAGCCGTCAGCACAGAGCCCAGTGTGGGGCCCGAACCCATGAACTGTGAGATCATGACCTGAGCCAAAGTCAGATGCTTAACTGACTGAGCCATCCAGGCACCCCAGTCTCTCAAACTATCTTAAATTTGATATATGTGGAATTTTTATTTGACCTTAAACATATATGCAGGTTTGTATTATATGTTTGCAAAATAGTTTCATAAACCATTTTTGTAGACCCTGTAAGCAATACTGATTCCAAGTTGCTTTAGAACAATTCAGATTCATAGGGCCCCTTAGCACGTGCACAAAGGACACTTCTCTCAAGGGAAGAGAATCCACAAAAGAGAGTAACACTTACGGAAAAAAATTATATATGGGCTGAAACTGTACATATACAATGTCACAAACAACCAAAAATCTGAGTAATCTAAAAACAGTATCAGTGAACCAAAAATTGGCCATGATAACATTTTACAACAATCAAACAAAACTGTCTAGAAAGGGTTCAGCCTCACAATAATCAGCTAATGCAATCCAAAGCTTCTAACTCACAAACAGGCTTGGATATTATTTTTCACCAAGAAAATAAACACTTGTCTTTGGACTGACTCCCATGTGGCAGAACCAGGGCAAGGCATTTATTGCTATTCTGCAGCTCTTTGAAAAATCAATCTGAAAGAGAGACTCTGCAGAAGACCCATCTTCTTCTTGTTTCTCTGATATGTTGCACTCTTAAAATGAACTAAAGTAAAAGAAGAAAATGAAAGAGGCACACAGAGTAGCAAAGACAAATGATGGCGAAAGCAAAGCCAATGCTTCCAAACATCAAATCAGAGTGTTGCTCTTGTCCTGGAATTCCCCTAGAGTTACTTAGGACAAAAATCTGGTCCACTGAGATCAAAGCCAGGAAGAACAAAGAAAGTCAGAGTGATAAACAGCCTACTAGGAAGAAATCCCAAACAAACCCTGACAGTTTGTGGAATGACTGGAATAAAAATCAGCTGTTCAAACTAATCTCTCATTTCGTCCATCAAAATAAAGATGGAACTTTCAGTGTCCCTGACAAAAGCTGGGTATCCTGAGCCCGAGTACTTTTCTAAAGTGAGAGAACTATAACGTTTTAGCTCATTTATACTCAAAGTCAAACCAGGCCTTGCTTGCTTCCCTTTCAAGAAATTATTTTGAAAGAAGTCACATCCACTCTCACTGTAGACCTTCTGAAACTATGAATGGGTTAGAAATTTTTAATAATATCAAGCACACTAATTGTTCCATAATCCTAAGGCTTTTCTGTAGCATGCCACGTTGGTCACAGATAATATTAATAAAAAGTCTCCTGGATTTGTCCCATTTCCCAATTACCTAAACAAAGATGAAATATAATTTGAAACAGGATCTCAAATATCCTTCCATCTGTGTCAAAAGAAAATGCTTTTATTTTTCTATAGCTGAACCACTCCTTTCAGAAATTCTCCATCCTTCGGGCTAATGAAGATAGGGTTACTCCAACTGGGAAAGCTTAATTCAACTTACTAATTACAACAACCTTTACAGATAATTGTGTTTTTGAGTGGGCAAATGAAGACAATGTGTAGTCATTTGAAGTCCTACTCCCTAGTCTTGCTCCTACATGAGAAGGCATGTTACTGTACAGGGAAGTGATGGCATGTGGCCTTGTGCTGGGTAGGGAATGAAAAAGGTTTGCTGATGTGCACGGTTCCCTCTGGATTCTTCGAAGTTCACGGCTGCAGCGTGGCTGAACTAGCTGTTCCCTGCACAGGTGACACCTGAGAAGCTACTGCAACCATCAGGCTCTCTCATTGAGATGTGCTGGTACTGTGGTATCAGCATTATCCATATAAGTTGACCCTTTACCCTTAACCAAGATCTGATGGCCCCCAAGCTATATCAACACCGACTTCTCCCCATTGGGGCACTTATGGGTCACTGAGTGCTATGTTCATGCCATGTGGAAGGAGCAACACTGTCCAAAGCCAATAAATCTTGCCTTTTCTTGCCCCCTCAGTGCCATACTGGAAGCGGCCAGGTTTGTGGATTCTCCTGAAAGGTAGCAGCATGCTTGTAAAAGGACACCACTAGCTCCTGTGTCCTAAGGCTTCCTGTAAAAAACCCTCCTGATGATGATTGTGGTAAGGACAAACACTACTTAAGAATGAGAATGCTGTGGGGCACCTGGGTGGCTCAATCGGATGAGCATCCAACTTCAGCTCAGGTCATGATCTCACAGTTTGTGGGTTCGAGCCCTGCGTTGGGATCTGTGCTGACAGCTCAGAGACTGGACCATGCTTCAGATTCTGGGTCTCTCTCTGCCCCTCCCTTGCTCATGCTCTGTCTCTCTCTGTCTCAAAAATAAATATAAACACTTTTTAAAAAATAATGAGAATGCTGATTTATCACCAAATTTTTCTCTGTGTGTCTTTACTTTCTCTTGCCCATAATCTCTGGAGACCATTAGGGGCAGATTTCAGTTCTATCATATATTCTTTATCAACCTCATGGTGAAGAGTCCTAGCCAGAAAGAATATAATTTCTATCCTACAGAAAGTACTTTATGATCTGGATTCTGAAGGCTTGGTTTGATTTACTAAAGAAATTTACAAAGTTATATCTCTCCTCAAAGGACTATTTTTCTTCATATATTCTCAAATGAAGTGGACAAAAAATTCTGAATAAAGACCTTGTTCCAGAGACTATGTACCATTCCCCCGCAGAGTAAAAACTCAAAGTGCCATTGGGTGGGAAGTCTCAGAGAAAGTAGAGCAATAAGATATAGCAATACATCTGAAAATATTTTTGGAAGTATTATCCACATTATACTTTGGACTAAGATTTTTAGATACATAAAAGTGTTACGAGGTTTGATATCATGGCTTTATCTTCTTCATGACACCTTCCAGGCTGAAGAGAATCATAATCACTCATCCTTCATAATGGATGGTAGGCATACAGAATTCTTTTGTAAAGCTGATCTGTGCCTCCAGGTAAGGAACAGTGAAACCCCAATGACTGACGGAGGTCGATTTAAAGCTCAGGAAAACAATTGAATTGCCAGAAAGAATGAACCATGGTTATCTGCACTTTCAAATAAATGATTACGTGAGATGGTCACAAGAGAGGGACCATGGGCAAGGTGCAGCAAGAGTCCTTAGAAAGCACTTGGTGGCCAGTGTTGGCTTCTCTCTATTACCCTGTTCTTTCAAACGCCCAACAAGAAGGTAAGTCATGAAGTTGAATAGTGGCAGGTAGAAAGAAAGAATCATAGCAGATATTTAAGCAGATATTCAGGATCTATAGATAAAAAGCTTGAGCTTTGAGGAAAGATGAAAGCAAAGAGGAAGATCTTTCTAGTCCAGTGAAGTGTAGCCACCTACCTCCTGCAGAAATCAAGTCACAAAAATTTGAAATTGCAGAGAGATACAGTCCCTGTTTTGGCACAGGGTTGGAGGTGAGGTGGGATTATAAAAATATATGCCAAAGGAATACCCAAGGCTTCATGAGCATTCAGAATATCTGACAATGATCTCGTGTTTCCAACAGTAGAAACCTTAGTTGCCATTTTCCTAGTATGTTGTTTGGCATTTAATACAAATTACATGATTATCTTTTCTCTCTTCTCAAGTCAAGATACTACATCTGTGATACTAAATTTCTGGTCATAATTTATTTAAAATTTTTTTTTAACATTTATTTATTTTTGAGACAGAGAGAGACAGAGTATGAACAGGGGAGGGGCAGAGAGAGAGGGAGACACAGAATAGGAAGCAGGCTCCAGGCTCTGAGCCATCAGCCCAGAGCCTGACGCGGGGCTCAAACTCACAGACTGCGAGATCGTGACCTGAGCTGAAGTCGGATGCTCAACCAACTGAGCCACCCAGGCACCCCTATTTCACTCTTCTAAGTGGTGTCTGATTCTAATCAGCCCCTAGTCCATAATGGCTGAATTTGGCTTCCTCTGTCCTTTTCAGAGCCCCAGGGACATATAGGTCAGCTGTATGCTTACAGGAAACAGGAGAAGGATGCAAAGGAAGCAAACTTTGCCTAGATGGGGAGAATTAAACCGCATATCTTCAAAACTAGAGTAAACAGAAGTCCAATTGCCCTCCTTCTTGTTTCCATTAATTGTGAACCTAATAATAAGTACACTTCTTTGACAGTTAAGAACATGGTCATTCACAAAGTAAAAGCTTCATGAGCAAACTTGTTCTGGAGCATCTAGGAATAGGCCAATATTAAGTGAATAAAACTATTTCAGGAAACCTATATTCCCCTCCCCTCCCCAAAGTGTAATGATATTAATACATTTTGGATAATAGAATTAGCCAAATATCAGTGTCCTTGAAAAAAGAATATAATCTATGTTGAATACTTGGGCAATTTTTTCCCAAGGCAAATAATTATTGTCAAAAATTATTTAAAAATCTACAAATCACTTTATACATTTATTCAACAAGTACTTGTTGAACAATACTATGTGTCACACATTCTTCTAGGTTTGAGAAATTCAACAACTAACAAAACATACAACTCCATGCCCTATTAACATTGATGGTGTTTCTTCATGATTGCTGCTGGAAGGCTTTCAGAAAAATTTGTACACCACTTCAAGCAGCTGTAGAAAACCTTGTAGCATTTTCTTAACTAATCTCACTTGTGGCTTGCTCTGGTTTTCCTATCTTTATTTTCATTTTTGTTACATTTTTATTACTTATTTTCTATTTATTTTATTTTTTATCCATAAATCACTGAAAATTTCTTTTGAAAAAAAATGGGAGAAAATTAAATCAAAGTTAAAATTCTTTTGATCTAAGGTATTCTTCCTGAGTTGCAAATCCACAGTTTGGATGTCTATTCTTTGGTGCTCCATAAGCATCTGAAGTTATAAACACTAAGTCAAACATCCTTTTCCAAAATCCTATTCACCCATCTCTTATATTCCCTGTAATGTTAAAGCCAACACCCACAAACAAATTGACCGATACAGAAACTTACATATCTTCCTCAAATTCTTCCCTTTCATTATCAAACCTATACTGTGAGTTCTACACTTCATACTTCTTTAAATGTCTCCCTTTCTAGTTAGTTATTACTGGCACTATCTTATTTAAAGACTCTCAGCCATGGTTATATAGACTCCTGCATTATAATGTGTAGTTCCTTTCATTCTTTAACAAGATAAGTCCTTTAAAAACATAAATACAAATTTGATCAAGTCATTTTACTGCTCAATATTTCATTGAACATACCCTGCCTCTCTAATATCAGGCCCCATCTTTCTCTCCAATGAAGTGTGTGCAGAAATGTTTTGAGATGAATGAATTATTTACAGGTGTAAATTTAAAAATATTTTATACTTTTATTATCAACATTTTAATTAAAATCTCACTATAAACTCATTAGAGGAGCATGGGATTCAGAGAAAACATGATGATAGAAAAAAAATTTTTCAGTTGTCAATACATTGAGTCAGGATACCTTCCCTTAAAAAAAATTATTGTAGCTAAATTAGATCAAGTTCCACTGGTGATAGTCAAGTTTAATAAATCACATTTAACCCAGCTCTTACTTTCATATAAGAGCTAAAAATAGAATTATAAAAATCAATATGTTAGGAGAAAAAAGATTAAAATGCAGAAAACAGAATAATAGATATGTAAGATTATGTCAGATGGAAAAAGTGAGAAGAAAATACTTTTAAAAGAAGAGGAAAAAGCCATAAAGGAAGCAGTTTAGAATTAAAAGAAATAGACATTATCTTCTGTTCTTTTTTGTTCTTCTTTTACACATCCAACCATAGTTTGGGCATCTCAAAGTTGTTTAACTGAATATAGTTGGAATGCACTCAATTTTGTGTATCATCCCACAAATTTCATACATTTAATACTTATGAAAATTATAACTTACTGTAATTTTCACATTTAAGCCATATTTGAGAATCATATCTAACACCTACATCTCACAATTCTTGAAAGTGACAGAATTATGTGAATTTCTGATTTTCAAATTAAAATATTTTTGTCATCAGAAATTTGCTGGGTTGTCATTTTCCTCTAGATGACAATTTAATTGAGTTAAATACTGTCTCCCCCAAATTCATGTCTACCCAAAATCTCAGAATTGACCTTATTTGGAAATAAAGTGTTTGCAGATGTAATTAGTTACAATGAGGTCACATTGTATTAAGTTGCCCCCTAAGTCCAATGACCAGTGTCATTATAAGAACAGAGAGATTTTGACAGAGACACAAACATACAGGGATAACACAATGTGACAACAGAGAGTTTGAAGTGAAGATTCTAAGAAACACCAAGAATCACCAGGTACTACCATAAGCTAGAAGATACATCGACAAGATTCTTTCGTAGAGGCATCAGAGGGAACATCGCCCTGCCAATCATTTGATTTCAGACTTGTAGCCCACAAAACTGTGAAAAAATAAATTTCTGTTTTTCAGGTTACCCAGCTTGTGACAATGTGTTATTGCCACCCTAGGAAACTGATAAAATAATAAAATTCTTTATATTAAATTATTCTGGGATTGAGTTGTAAAAGAAGTTGTGATGAGTTTGGTTGCAAAAATTAAACAAATGCATTTTCAAGAAATATCTACTTAGAGGTATGATTTTAAGGGAGCCTGGATGGCTCAGTCAGTTGAGCATCCAACTTTGGCTCAGGTAATGATCTCATAGTTTATGAGTTTGAGCCCCACATCAGGCTCTGTGTGGACAAGCTCAGAGCCTGAAGCCTACTTTGGATTCTGTGTCTCCCTTTCTGTCTGCCCTCCCCTGTTCATACTCTGTCTCTCTCACTCTCGAAAATAAAAACTTACAATTAAAAAAATTTTAGAGGTATGATTTTATATAGAAGTGGATCAGCTCCCTTGACTTTATCCTTTTCCTTTCCCTAAAACTGTAAAAATTAATTTTGTTTTAATCAGAAGATGGTTTATAATGTCAATGTAATTAAAACAGGATAACTGGGTAGAATATCTCCATCCCAGGATATCCAATATCCTTACCACTCTTCGATTCCCACCATCTCCCTTCCCTTGCCAAGGAAATGGGTAAAGTCCATAAGGGTCATAAACCAGATGGACTCAATCCCTGATTTGAGCCTCCATTAACATCACCAGAGGCTCTTTACCACTGTCTGTGAAAATGGGCTAAACTTCACTCTAGAGAACTTACCTTGGAAATATTTCAAAATAAATAACTTAAAAGGGACTAATTTCTCAAAGGAAGAAGGGACCTTGGAAAACATCTGTTTCATTCCTCTCATTTTAAAGACAAGAAAACTAAGATCAAAAGAGCTCAAGTGGCTTTCCTTGGTTACACAGATAATTCATGATAGAATCATAGCTTGAGCCCACATCTCCAAACTTTTCTGAACCCTATTATCCTTCCACTGCAGCTCCTATCTGGTATCTGTATTTGATCAGATACTCACAAACTCTCCCTCACCATTTCTCATGTTACAAGAAGCAGTCAAATGTGCTTTCTTTGGTTTTGCTTTTGAGAAACCTCTATATTTGGAGTCTTCAAATATTTTTAACATGGCAAAATGTACTAACAGATAAATAATGCACTCAGTGCAACTCTTCTTTTCCTAAGAGAATTAGTGTTTGTGGCAGATGCTACATTGACAGACTTGAAGACTTGTTTTCAAATTATTACCAGAATATTTAAATCATAAAAAAAGTATAGCAAATAATTAAACTTATGTTTACCAGCCTGGAACGTCTTTTCAATATGTCAGTGGATTGAAAGTAAGTTCCACAACAGAGATTGAAGATGGTTACAAACTGTATCCATATCCAACAGAGATGTAACAGTAAAACACACACACATAAAAATATGATAAACACATGCACACCACAAACACACACAAACACACACATGTATATAAATGACAGAAGCAAAACTGCCTTGAGAAACAGAAATGTTCATTTAGAAATCTACCATAAATTTGAAGTTGTAATCAATGGCCAAGTTCTGGTCGTGCTTGATGCCAAGAAGAAAAGTAATGGCTAAGTGAATACAATTAATCACTGTATTTACATAAGTATCATTTTCCTATGTAAAGAGCTACCCTGGTGAGTGTTATAACACTTGTCAATTAGTTCTAATTAGTGTTTCTGCCTCTAAATGCTTGACTCCACTTTCAATTACAATTGTTTGCTTGTCTATCTTAACAACTACTGTACTAGATACAGTGGCATGAGGTCTGCTAAAATTTTAAGCATCAACTATCCAACCTCATCGCTTCCTCAGGTAAGCGATGCCATGCTGCCCTCTGTGTAGGTATAGCAATTTCTTGGACTTGTTATGGGCACCCAAGGAGGACCCAATTATTGGTTCCATTCATGAAGACAAATTAAACTCCTTCCTCAGATAGCCTCCAGAAACAACTAAAAACTTCATTGCAATGGTTTTGCAACAACTCAGCCCTTGAACTTGGTCATCCCTTAGCATATCTATAAACAGCTCTGAGAGCAGAGGTGTAAGAGATTGACTGAAATGGAAGACATCTGTCAGCAAGTGACTTGAACACATAACATGGAATAAAATTTCCCCTTCGTGAGTATATTTATAGTAATTGGTAACTATCTAGGGATGTGAATAACTAGGGATGTGTATTTTATATGTTTTTCTATATTTTCCATTCCATCAGAATTCTGGTTTTCTTAGAGGTGGCAACATGTACAGATCTTTAAGAATGTTTTGACAGCATGAATATTTAGGTATTTTCTCTTATGAGATTTCTTTAAAAAGTCAAATTATCCAGACACTTGAGTGGCACCTGGGTGGCTCAGTCAGTTAAACATCTGACTCTTGGTTTCAGTTCAGGTCATGATCTCACAGCTTATGAGTTTGGCCCCATGTCGGGCTCTGTGCTCACAGTGCAGAAACTGCTTTGGATTCTCTCTCCCTCTCTCTGCCCCTCCCTGGCTGGCTCTCTCTCTCTCTCTCTCTCTTTCTCAAAATAAATAAATAATTAATTTTTTTTTAAGTCAAACTATCCAGAAAATGAACTTTGTCCCTAACTAACAGTAATTTCCAGCTGACTTGCTCTGACTCTCCCATAGAAATTCACCTGTGTCTACAGACTGTGCTCTTTAGTCTTGAGAAGCTGAAGGGAGAGTATGGCAAATAAATGGAGGTGAGCAATGTTCCGTTCATTCTTTCAAGGATCTTGGAGGAAAGGTTTGTCAGCCCTGTAGGTGGGCACGGCCTTCTGGGAGACTAGTGATAATGCCTGCTGCATGGCCCACAACAAGGTCTGAGCAGATACCTGCCAAGAAAGACAGTAAGACCAAGCCTTCTGGTGATTCCAAAAGTTTAGCAAATATTTCCTCTGGGAGACAAGAAAGAGAAGCCCATCAATTTTCTATAGCCATGTTTTTAATCCTAAATTAACCATTTTAAACCGAAAAAATATCCATAGGAAGTTCAGAAGACTCCAAACCTTTCTTTGAATATGTTGTGATCATAGATTTCTAGGTTCAAACATGGAAGTTAGGGAATCAGGAACTCAGGAGAACTGGTTCTAAAATGTGATAGCAATGTGATCTTAAGTGGAGATGCCTCATGAGAAGATAACAGGCAGAAATTTTTCAATTATCTCTATTTAGAAAACTTATTTCTCTAATTTCTACCTAGAGCAGTTTGACACACCTACTTCTGAAATGAGAATTTGAGTAGAGTCATAATTCTGATATCTTAAAGTCAAAGTGTAGTGTCAAGTTTGCATTGATCAGGAAACTGAATCAATAAAGAACTAAAGTCTCAAGAAGATGCATTGTATGGAAAGGCTGATTGATTTCATACATATTAATATATGCCTGAATCTAGTTATGTAATATGTTCTCACTGCTTTAAAAAAAAATACAAGACCCTAAGAAATGCCCTTAATATTTTTTTATTTTTTAAAATGTAGTTAATTTGTTGAATAATTATTATTAACTAGAGGTCAAAGAATAGTTGGTGAAAGTACAATCTTTATTCACATACATAACCCAGAAATCTTAAATATCTATTCGAGAAAATAATAGGTAGAATTAAGTGATTATGGGACTAGCAGAAGGCATTTTGGGGGACTTTTTCTTAGACTTTCAGCAAACATAACTATTCCTTTTGTCTGTACAGAAGATATATGGTCACATATGATAGCTTTGAGATAATTGCTTTGTTTTCTTTGATGAAGAATTACACCAAATTATGTTTTAGGTTATAAATTACTGTAATAAAATTGTTAAAATGGTATTGTAAATTTATTCACTCTTTTTGGAGCAAAATTTATAATTTCTATTAAATATATTTAATAACTATCATTTATAAAATCCTCATCATATGCTAGGCACTGTCCTAAGGACTTATAGTCATTCTTAAAACAACACCATAAGGTAGGTCAATATATTTCATGAAATCTAGAAAGCCATTAATTATAAAGGGCACCTTTATATTATATATAACGAAGAGTATGAAAAAAACCAACTGAATTATATGTGCAATGCTTTCTTGCCATTCATAACTTTTATTTTTAGTTACTCAAAGAGCTTTTCTTTTTTTTAGATTTTTTTTTTCAACGTGTATTTATTTTTGGGACAGAGAGAGACAGAGCATGAACGGGGGAGGGGCAGAGAGAGAGGGAGACACAGAATCGGAAACAGGCTCCAGGCTCTGAGCCATCAGCCCAGAGCCCGACGCGGGGCTCGAACTCACGGACCGCAAGATCGTGACCTGGCTGAAGTCGGACGCTTAACAGACTGCGCCACCCAGGCGCCCCTCAAAGAGCTTTTCTACTGTAGACTTGAACTTTATCATATGTCATTCCTATGGATACATAACATTGACTATATGAATTAAATCAATTGGTTGAGATTTTCCACAGTTGGGGTCCAATTCTTCCTAAATACTTTTTTACCTAGAATTAACAATGTCTGTGTTTTTCTGCCAACTATTATCCACTATATCATCAAGATTGTTGGTGATGCAATATCTTTAAACAATTCTCGGGGTGCCTGGGTGACTCATTAGGTTAAGTGTCCAACTCTTGATTTCAGCTCAGGTCATGATCTGAGACAGAGCTCAACATCAGGCTCTGCACTATCAGCTTAGGATTTTCTCTCTTCCTCTCTCTCTGCCCCTCCCCCGCTCATGGTCCTCCCTTCCACCTCTCAAAATAAATAAACATTTAAAGAATTCTCTACTAACATCTCTATGGTTTTCTATCAGGTTTTTGACACCCATTTGGCAACTTTTGTTATTGGCAATTTTTTATTAAATGAAAGTGTCAACAGAAGGTTGACCAGGGCTCCCATTCCTCCCTTCAAGGTCCCTAAATGGCTTGTTGAAGGGTTGAAGGGCTGAAGGGTTGATGGGTTACAAATGTCTGGTCATGGAACCAGTAATAACAACGTAGGTGCACATACGTCAACAATGACATTGATGTCATGTTGCTATCTAGCTGACAAGGATTGTTAAAATGGCATTAACAGGGAGATGGATTCTGACCTGAGAAATGCTAAATTACTGGAAGAAATGAAATACTAGAAGGCAGAAATCATGAGAGACAGCTTTGCATAGTGCTCTGTAGCCAGACTGCATGAGTGCTGTACTCATACAAGAGGGAGGTATGCAACCTAGCTCTTCTACTTACTAGCTACATGACCTTGGATATACTATTTAACCTTTTTACTCTTTAGTTCTCTCATCCACAAAGTAAATAGAACAATGGTAACCTTGCCTTTCAAGGTTATTTTGAAAATTAAAAGCAGTAGTAAGTGATAACACTTCTGGGTATTTATTCTATAGAAATACTCATAAATGTATAATTATATACAAATCCAAAGATACACATGTGAATGACCCTTGTTTTTAACGTTGAAAAATTAGAAACTCCTAAATTTCTCTCAATATATTAGTTATATAAATTACAGTATATAAAGCAGAAAAATACTACACTAGTCCCCCATCCCCTATGGTTTCACTTTCTATGGTTTCAGGTAACCATGGTCAACTGTGATCCAGAAACTGATGATCCTCCTTCTGACATATTGTCAGAAGGGAAATAGTAGCCTAGTGCTGGGTCTCAATGCCTACATCATTCATCTCACATCATCTCACAACGTAGGCATTTTATCATCTTATACCAACATGAGAAGAAGGGCAGTATGGTACAGTAAGACATTTTGAAAGAGAGTGAGAGAGAGACCACATGCACATAACTTCTATGACAGTATGTGGGTACAACTGTTCCATCATATTATTAATTACTGTTTTTAATCTCCCACTGTGCTTAATGTATAAATTATACTTTATCATCGGTGTGTTCATATGGGAAAAAATGTAGTATATACAGGGTTTAGTACCATCTGTGGTTTCACGCATCACCTGGAGTGGTGGAACATATCCCCCATGGAAAAGAAGACATTCATGTGAACAACTATTAAAAATAATGAGGGGCTCCTGGGTGGCGCAGTCGGTTAAGCGTCCGACTTCAGCCAGGTCATGATCTCGCGGTCCGTGAGTTCGAGCCCCGCGTCAGGCTCTGGGCTGATGGCTCGGAGCCTGGAGCCTGTTTCCGATTCTGTGTCTCCCTCTCTCTCTGCCCCTCCCCCGTTCATGCTCTGTCTCTCTCTGTCCCAAAAATAAATTAAAAAACGTTGAAAAAAAATTTTTTTTTAAAAATAATGAAATAGGGAGGCCTGGGTGGCTCAGTCATTTGAGTGTTGGACTCAATTTTGGTTCAGGTAATGATCCCGGGATTATAGATCGACCCCTGCATCAGGCATGGATCCTGCTCCCTCTCTCCCTCTGCCTCTCTCTCCCACTTACACTCTTGCTTTCTTTCTCTTAAGAAAAAAAGAATAAAAGAAATAAGCCTACATGTGCTGACATGGAACAATAACCAGGATATATTAAATGAAAATGCAAGTTTTTAGAGTGGAATAGCTCCATATTTGAAATAAATAAACAAGCAAATGGACAATCATATGTATGTATGTTTATGTTCATATGAGTATATATATGTGTTTGAATATTTTTTAAAATGTCTAAAAGCTTGCTACTCAAATATTAACAGTGGTTGATTCTGAGGGATAGGATTACCTATGCTTTATTTATTTCTCTATTTCTTGAAATTTTACACTGAGTTATAAAACATTAATAATCACAAAGAATTAAAATTACTATAGGACAACATAGTTTTATGTTACATACTTATTTAACCTATACATTATATATATAAGAAAAAACTATGTACGCAAATAAGATGCTATAAAAATAAAAGGAATGTAACTGAATCTGAGCAATAATTTCCCTGAACACGTCACCAAAAATAAATTTACCAGGGCACCTGGGTGGCTTAGTTGGTTAAGCGACTGACTCTTGGTTTTGGCTCAGGTCATGATCTCAGGATTCTTGGGATCTCGCCCTGCCTTAAGACTCTACGCTGACAGTGCAGAGCCTGATGAGGATTCTCTCTCTCCCTCCTTCTCTGCTTTTCCTCACTCACTTTCTCTCTCTCTTTTCTCAAAATAACTAAACTAAACTAAACTAACCTAGGTCAAATTTTTTTTTTCTGCCAATTGATATTCACCAGATATATGTCAGCACATTCTTTCAACATCCTTTGGCATTCCCTCTTCATTCTGTACATCCTTCTCCCTATTTTATTTTATTTTTTTTATTTTGTTTTATTTATTTATTATGAGACAGAATGTGAGTGGAGGAGGGGCAGAGAGAGAAGGGGGAAAGAGAGAATCCTGAGCAGGCTCCACTCTGTCATCACAGAGACCAACACAGGGCTCAAACCCAAGAAACCGTGAGACTGTAACCTGAGCAGAAACCAAGAGTCTGACGCTTAACCGACTGAGCCACCCAGGCACCCCCTTTTCCTTAATTTATATCTAAATGGGGAGTTCTCTATCCCTAGACTCTGCTATCTAGCTATACCAGACACCCTCATCTCTCCCAGAGAAGCAGTCCAACTAAAAAATGCGAGCCATTTCCGAATTCATCCTCTATAATGTGAATTCAAAAGCTACCTGAAATCACTTGCACAAATGAGGCTTTGGAAACTGCTCCCTTCTGTCCAGAACCCTGCTTTTCTGTGTCTTGATCATGTAGAAGACAGAGCCTTATATAAGGATATTTGATGTACAAATGTTCTCTTCAGAGTCAAGCCACGGACCTTGACATGAAAAACACATTTTGGATTTGTATATGATTTTCAAGCACTTTACTTCCAGGTAAACAAAATTCATTGTATAGAGGAAACAAAAGTAATGGAAGCCAAGAGATGAACAGAGATGAGGTGGCATGCTATGCTTAGAAAATATTTATATATAAATGAGAATCTATGGTAGCTCAGATTCATTCTTGAAATACTTTGTGTACTGCCACCAAAGGAAAGGAATAAAACAAGAAGCTTACAGGGACCTGTCATCAGCAGCATTTCTACATCTCCATTTCATTAAGGTATCCTGGCTATCAGCTAAAGAGTTTTCTCTCAGGAAGCCATGCATATTCCTCTTTAATTGATTCTTTTACCTTAAAAGGTAAGCTTCTTAACACAAACATCTTGACATCCTCATTATTAGCATAAAAGTATAAATTGGTACAAGCCTTTGGAGAGGAAACTAAGAAAAACACTCCCATGCAGATTTCTGAATTAGCATCCAAATCACACTCCTAAGAATGAAGAATACTGAATTCTTAACATGGGTCTGGAACTTTACTAAGTGGTTTACAAGGATCAGCCAGTGAGGTCCTGGTAAACCTCCTCTCTAGGAAGGGAAAGGACAACTCGAATTTATAGCAGTTGCCAAATTCCGTGGCATAAATACTGCCCCCATGGCTAATTTTAAACTACCAAGATGTCAATATCCAGCTCTCAGAATTCCTGAATAATTAACAATCGGCCAGCTCCAGCTCATCATTACATTCTATCCTCAAAACAAAACTTGAGATTAGAAATTATTACTCTCTCTTACACATGTTGAAACTGAAACAGAAATTAGTGAAGTAATTCTCCCAAGTTCATATTGTTAGTTCCGGGCCAGGGGTGGTCGTTCTTTGCTTTATGCTTTTGCATATGTATTATAATTCTAATCCATTTCAGAGAAAAATGCAAATTAGCAACCAAAGAATAAACTAAATCAGAAAAAAGAAAACTCACAGCCAAACTTTCCTCTGGTGTGCTATTTGCCTAGAAAAACCTGCCACGGTAATGGATTCCAATCGAGTGTATAACTTAGCAGTTAAAAAAAAAAAAAAAAAAAAAAAAAAAAAAACCTCTAGCCTGAAAACAGAACTGACAAATCTTTAGTACATACTTGACATCCTTGTTTTAAGACTTTTTTTTTAAACTATGTTTAGTAGCTACAAAATAAGAGTCAATCAAGGTCTAAAGTTGCTGGGTTCATAATGTGGTGATATTTGGTGGGAAAAAAGTGAATACCTTCTCCTATGATTATTATTCATCATCTAGTAACAAATATCAGGCTGCAACATTATAAATATTTCTGTAAAAGAGTAAAAAGAATAACTCTTACAGAAGAGTTAACAAAATAGGCCAGAGAAAAACAGATTCAGAACAAAATTGTGTATTTTTCCATATTAATTGTAGGCAGTAGCCTTTCAAGGAACTCTTGGAAATGAAGCAATTTCAGAAGAGATCTAATGTAGTAGAAAGAAAAAAAAAAAACTGAGCATGTAAATTACTCAGTGCTGAAATGTGAGTTTGAATCCAAGTATTTCTACCTATGCTCTGTGTAAGTTGTTTGGTATTTTTCTGAGCAAAAAAAAATAAAATAATTCTCGTCCAGATTCAAGTGATACAAGGATAATAGCAGCTCAGTTTTTTTTTTTATTGTTTTGAATGTGCTAAGTGATTCACATGCACTGTTTCATATAATCCTCTCAACCCAGTGAAGGAGTTCCTACCTAATTTTACTGATGAGCAGCTGTCCTGCTTAGAAAATAACTAGTAACTAGCAGAAGAGAGCCCTGGAACCAGGGCTTCTCACCAACACACCTTCTTCTGCATCATGCTACAGTTTTTTATATATGCCCTGAAAGGAGATGAGTGCTTCTGAAACTGAGATGGTGTCATCCCCTCCAAAAGGTTGTGATTTCTTGAGATCTGGAACTGTGCCATGTTCCTCTCACTAGCCCTGAGTATAGCAACATACCAAATGTGTGAATGAATACAAGAATGAATGACTGTGTTATTTAAAGTGGCTGAGCATCATCAATCCTATACTGTATATTCTACACAAACCCAGAACTCAAATATGTGCATGCTTTGTTACATATTTTGAGAGGGGTACCTGGGTGGCTCAGTCGGTTAATGCTCCGACTTCAGCTCAGGTCATAATCTCACAGTTCAGGCCCCATATCAGGCTCCACGCTGACAGTGTGGAAACTGCTTGGGATTCTCTCTGTCTCCCTCTCTCTCTGCCCCTGCCCCTCTTTCTCTCAAAATTAATTAATTAATTAATTAATTAATCAAATTTGACAAAAACCTTCAAAAGATTTGGGTTTGACAGTGATTGATAAGGTAATTAAGAAGATTAAAAATTTAATTTAATATACCAATGTATTTGTAAAAGATTTGTTAGAAATTATTTTTCTCCTGAGTGGAAATTGAAAGATCTTTCTTTGACTACTCTAGAAAACACTTCTTCATGATATTGTCCTTTTCCAAATTTTAAAGTGTAAAAAATCTGATTTCTGCTCCTGACTACTTGTATATAGATATGCATACACGTTTACTTTGAAAAGGACTCACAAAGGGACATTTGATAAAAAAAAGAAAGTGTTGATTAGAGATTCCTAAATTACAGTTTATGGTCAAAAATAGCACACCTTAGTGGAATTTTGTTTAGCTTCATTTCTTTGTTTGATTTTTTTTTCACTGTTTTTAGAATTGACATTTATTATTTTGAGCTAATAACACCAACATTGCTAGGATAATCTCTGTTTAGAACAGTTAACATTTCTGCTACATCCCACATATATGAAACCTTATGCTCCAAATCACAAGGGAACGAGTACAATTCATTATCTTATAAAAACAAAAACAAAAGATAACAAACAACACATGTCCTACTATAATGGATTAGAATGGCAAACTTCTTTTTTATGGGACAAAAAAAATCTAATCTCCCTAATTATAAATTGTTCTAAGCTTTTCAAAAAAAAAATCCCCTTTTTTTGTATATTGTATTTTGTGAAAACTTCCTTTCCTTCTACACATTTACTTTCCAGTATGATTTCTGGTTTATTCATTTCCTTACTTTTCATATTCTATCCTTTCATGTACATTCTCTTTTTCTTTCTATTCATTTTATTGGACTTTGGGCAGGAAGACTCACTTTTCTTTCTTTCTCTGGCTCCTTGCACAGTACATGGCCTATCGTGGATAAGCTTAATATTCATTTCTGCTAAATGTTTAGTCATGCCATCTTTTGTTTCACTATGTAACCCTTCACTCTACAATCTGGTATCGACAAAGAAGACAGAAGGTGCCAGGGGTGGAGGGCAGGGTACAGAGAATGTGTGTTCCTTTTTTTCCACCTTTAAGCATTTATCTAGTTTTTCTAGTAGTAACCTGAGCAGTCAGACACAGAACTACCAGTTAGGTCAAATAGAGGCTTTCGAGATTTTCTCAAGAGGTGTATTTACTGATTTATTTATTTAGCACGCACTGTACATGCAAGTAGGGGAGGAGGAGAGGGAGAGAGAGAGAATTTTAACCAGGCTTCATGCTGGGCATGGATCCCACCACCAACATGGGGCTCTATCCCACAACCCTGGGATCATGACCTGAGCCAAAATCAAGAGTCAGACACTAAACTGACTCCGCCACCCCAGTGTTCCTGAAGAGGATTTAAAGGAATTTTTTCCCCTCAGTAATTAGCAAGCATAATTTTTTCATGGAGGGGGATACATTAGGATAATCCATAGAGATTCTTGTATTTTGTAGAACTATCAACACATACCGCCTACCCCTTCTTCAGTATTTAATCCGGTATGTTCATCCACTACATTGACACAACAGGTTAACAAGAGTTTCTCAGACTTCTTAGAGATGGACTTTACACATAGACTGTGAATAAAGATCCATGCCACATCTTTCCCAATAAATTAGAACGTGAGCACTCTCATCATAAAACTCTTCCACGGTTGTCACACCTAGCGTATAGGCTTTGATTCAAGAGATCATCAGATTCGAGTACAGTCTAATATATCCATAATCTTGGTACCCCTAGATAAAGAATTTCATGTTGAGCCAGTTCCAACCCAAGAATAACATAATTACATTTTTTTTTTTAAATTCACTAGATTTCAAATTCACTAGATTAAGAATTCTGGACTTTGGTTTCCCCTAGGGGCTCACTCCTCAAAGATCTGAAACAGCTTAGAAAAGACAAAGCTTGGAGGGAGTGGGGAGGGAGCATTCTCAGCCAACATGATGTCTTTGTGGAGTCATTTGATTCAGTCAGCACAGTAAATAAAAAGAGTGGAACGGAAAACAATTGAGGCATTTTACCAGCCCCTTAGAGCTTAGCATATGAGGGGTAACTGTTCTGGGAAGGAATTCAAAGGAACCTGAAAAGACTACGATGAGATTTCCATCCTTCTTACTGTGTTGGTTAAAATGACCATCCGACAGGCTAAGCTTACTGGGGACTCCAGAGAAAAGCGACATCTCATCTACTCTAAGGGTCTCCGGACTTGAATATGGCCAAAACCCCAGGCATTAAAACTGCAATGTGATGAGCGAATTGCGAAAGAATGATTCCCATTTTAGCAGCTTTATAAAAGAGCATAAAATGTTGTTGTAAGGAAAACATCCTGGCTGGCTGGCTGGCTGGCTGATTCCTTTCCAGACTCTCCCTGTAAGATACTATTCACCAGACTAGAAAAGATATAAAACTGTGAAATGAGCTTATCAGAGTGAACCAATAAATGACCCAGCAAAGGACCTAGCAGAACATAATGCTGGAAATCAGTTCTACCAAAAAAGGAGATAGTAGAGTAGACTGCATTTGAACATCTCTGATTAGAACTGTAGTATTAACGGAACCACAGGAAGCAATGACACATCAGACTTTGGTACAAGAGAACAATGGTATATGAATGACAGGGGTTTGCTTGCTCCAATCAGTCTATGCCTTGATGCAGCCAACACTTACTATGTGCCTTGTATGTGTAACACTGACAGGACACACTTTTCAATTTGCTATGTTCAAGCAAAGCAACTAGCTGTAACATACTCTAAAAGACAGTATTAGTAATTGAACAAGAAAAAAGCTAATGGCATTTTAGAGTGGGGAGAGATCATTTCCATCAAAAATCTTCAGAGAAGGACTCATGAATGAAGCAGAATCTGAGCTGGTCTTGACACAGGGATAGACACAAAGAATGAGGAAATGCATTAAAGATGGCCCAGATGTGGTAATGACAAAGAGAAAACTGGAAAAGCAGGAACACATAAAGCATACTTACAGTGTGTATGTGTGTGTGTGTGAGCATGGCGAGGATGTATACAATGACATATTCATACATAGACACATAGACACACATGTTGAGATGGGTAGATGTAAGTAGATGGACAGGTCTGTCCATCTATCTATCATTTATCTATCTATGCCTTCTCTTTTTGTTTCTATTATATTTCCCTTCTCTTGGCTGCAGCACCACTTGCTGGCTTTGTGACCTTGGATTAGTCATTTACCGTCTCCTGATTTCCATTCTCTTAAATGCAACATGGAAATCATCACTGTCCTTAACTTATTCAATTGTTACATAAATGAAAATTAATGTTAATAGGCTTGACACAGAGATTAGACCATTGTAAGCACTCAAAATATATTTGCTGATATTACTATTTTTATCGCCATCTCTGACCTCCCAATGTCATATATCCAGTTAGTGACCCCAAATGTAAATACTAAAAAAAACACGTATCTAAACCAAAATACCTAATCAACATGCCTTGTGAGTTCTACTCCTAGTAACTTATATATCTACATTACAACAATTTGTTTTCTCTAGGTATAAAGTACCATTGTGCCTGCTTACATCCTAGGGAAAAAAAATCTATTAACATCCACACACTCTAGAGGGTTAAGGCTAAGTTAAATGATTATTCCTTTCCCCAGCTTCTTGGATTACCAAAAAAGATAGCCATATAAGATTACTTCGCCTTTTCTGACTTTAAAAAGTTGCCTGCTTGCTACCTTTTTTTATCTGAAGCCTGTAGGCAGATTCTAATTTGGCCCTGCAAAAAAATCTGTTTGGCCCTGGGCTGAGGGAAGATGTTAATTTTCATGACTGTTTTAGAACACATCAAAATTCAGTATGCATTTTTTCAGGATTTCAAAGCAATATGCTTAAAACATGCAATTTAGAACTAGAACATATAGAGCATTTAAAAATATTCAGGTTTTACCAAGAATCCATCCGGTCTATTATTGCAATAAGTAGGATACAAAGATATCTTTATCTGGTTGTGAATGAAACTCTATCTACTTAGAAAAAAGTTCGAAATAAAATTTTAGCTCTTTTAATTCTACAGAGGTTTTCTAGCTTTGACAGTAGAAATTTGGTGTAGTTGAAAAGAGATTATAAAATTGAATATTCATTAAGCATTTCTCAAAAATAATTTTAAAAGAAAATGGTTTCTAGTCTTTAATATTTATCTTTACTATATCTTAAGTAACACTCTTAGCTTAGTCAACAAGTGCAACAAAAAATGAGTGAGAATCTGACTTGTTCCACCATGAAGGTCTGTTAAGATAGGCATGTTGAACATTTCCATGAGCTTCGTCCATAGCATTTGGGCCCCCTTATGTCAAGCAGTTGTGACTCCTTCCTGAGACCAGGGGGTAAGAACTTCTAAAAACAGTCCAAAAGAAATGAATTTGTAGTTCGCCAGCTCATATACACCAGAATGCACTTCTAATCAGCCTTAATAAATTTGTTCCTTTCGCGTTTACATTGTCCTGTCCTTCAAGAATGCCAGAAGTTAAAGGCTGAATGAAAACATGGTTACAGATGTTAAGGTTTTTTAGCTGAACCAAATTAATGTCAATGAAATGCATTCAGTTTCTTTCTGTTCCTCCCACCCAAAGTCTACATATTTCTAGTATCAAAATGAGATCAAGAATGAAATAATGGGGCGCCTGGGTGGTTCAGTCGGTAGAGCATCTGACTTCTGCTCAGGTCATGATCTTGTGGCTTGTGGGTTTGAGCCCCTCATAGGGCTCTGTGCTGACAGCTCAGAGCCTGGAGCCTGCTTCAGATTCTGTGTGTGTCTCTCTCTGCCCCTCCTCCACTCATGTTCTGTCTCTCTCTCCTTCAGAAATAAATAAACATTAAAAAAAAAAAAAGAATGAAATAATGAACAGCCTCATACACATGTAAAAACTTCAGAGTCCAGTTTCAAAGAATGCAAGCGAGGGAGAAATATTTAATTATAACTTTTAGGGCCACTTTCTTAGGTGAAAACTAGCTGCTAAGGGTTTTGTGTTCACTCAAAGATGGGGACTTCGAAATCCACCTTAATGTTGTTTCTGAAATAAATCAACAACTTAGCAGCCTTTCAGAGACAACTAGGTTTTCTAGTGTGTATTTTTGCAAGAAACTCAGTCTTTATTGAAGCACATTGTTACTTCCTGGAAATAGATGGTCTCTGATCTCAAAGGTTAACATTACTTGAGAGTCTACTGTATGTCAGTCTCTGTGCTAAGAGCATCACACATATCATCTCATTTAATCTTACAATGACCTATAAAATGAAACCTCCATTTTACAAAGAAAGAAGCTGAGGCTCAGGGAATAAGTAGTCCAGCAAATCACAGGTAGGCACAAAGCTGAGATCTGAACACAGGCAGTCCAACCCCCTTGAGTCCAACAAGGTAGCTAACTAACTACCTTGCTATGTCTGGTGAAAGTATAAGAAATCCAGATTATAAAATGCACTAAGCATCACAGGGGCTAATACTATATATATATATATATATATATATATAAAATACGTGGGATTATTGTTTCAAAATTAAAAAAAATAACTAGACAAATGGCAAGAGATCCTTGCATGCATGTTCTCACGACGCAGGTCTATCAGATTCTATTTCAGTAAATTCCAACAAAGCTCAACTGAATTGTTTCACTGAACTTCACTATAACATTTTTACAAACCACAGTTTCTGATCAATGATGCCTTGGCTGTGGAACTGAGCACATGGTAATACTTATCCCTCTATACTTTGAAATCCAGCTCTCTGTTTACCGAGCATAAAGGCAAATGCCAGTTAAACTACTCTTAGTTCCATCTTTCTGATGTTCAAGTGCAGGAACAATTATCTCCATCAATATTTAATGGCCTAATCCTAAACAGACAGTGCCACAGTGTAGGCAATCGTCCTGTTAACATGCTGTTGATTTTCAAGCATAGAGGCAGAAATGGACTATACAGTTACTGAAAATGCACAGCAGTACATTTCCCTAAGGTAAAATTCTCTTCACATTCTCTGGTCTACCTTCATTGATAATAAGGGAATTAGAAACATTTCAGAGTTGTGTTCAGTGGGTTAAGCTTGCTCACTCTTTAAAATTCATGGAGAGAAGGAAGCTTTCCCAGTTTTCCAGTTTTTTGAATAACAAGGTTTGCAACTCCCCTATTCAAACCACGTATCTCATGATCTCGCCGACCTGCAGCTTTATTTTCTTTGGTTTGGGTTTTTTCTTTTTAATTTAATGTTTGAAATAGCTATTATTACATAACAAGAGTCATTGCCTAGATACTTGAAATTCAGACCACTGGGCTTTAATTAGAAATATTTCTATAAAATGTGGGATATGAATGCCAATATAACACAAATCATAAGAAATGTTAATGCAAATAATTTTTACAGTTTCAACGTGGATAGAGAGTACTTCAGTTGCCTAAGTAATTTCATTGAGAAGATCAAGTGTTGACTGTATTATTAGTTCTCTTTCTCTTCGTATGCTTATAAAAAGATTGAATACTGGGGTAGAAGGATGTAGGAGGCAAACTGCCATGTAAAACCATTCTTTGGGAAAAAATGATTTAGAGAAAATGTGGGCAGAGAAATCATGTAAAGATTCAAAGAGCAAGAGTAAAAGCAGAAGAAACAAAGGATCTTTATCTGTTTATTAATAGGCTTAAATACATTCCTGGCAGCTGTACTTGAGAATAAAGTCTGTATTATCTTCCCTGTGACTTCAAATTTGACCTTAAAATTTATCTAACCTCCTCTACCTCTGATACAATTGGTTTTTAAAACCAACTTCGTTATGATTTTTTTTACTGAATAGAAAATTCCAGCAAGTTTCCCTCTCAAAGGTGATGTACTACTTAGAATACTTTCAAAACACTTCCATTATTCCTTCTCCCTTTTTTGTATTTCATGACCATCCTGATTTTCAAGTGATAAATAAATATCAAATATTTTCTCAATATTAAAGAATAAAGCTCAAATACATTTCTCCTAAGCATAAAGTCAAAAAATATCAAATTTGTCAATGTTGTCCAACTGGAGTAAAAGCAAGAAAGTTTCATCAGTTTGGAAATCTGGTGGACTTGGATGAATACGATACTCATGAACACAGATACTCACTTTTTACAGATTTGAGAGGAAGGGACTTCATGTCTTTATACAGTTCTCTAGTTCTTGTAACAAAAAGTGCAGAACGTCCTTGTTAAGACTACTTCGTACTCCTTTGCCAAATACAGTTCTTAAGTACTATGTTTATATAACCATCTGCCATGTTTACATAGCAGAACTCAAAGGCAAAAATCTTTCATTTGTCAGAAGTGTGGCCATGCCCATAAGCCTATCTAGTATATAAATTATTTTGGAGTAAATTAGAATCTTTCTCCATTAATGTTCATTAACTTAAAAGCAGGGTCAGGACTAATGCATAGTGGAGGAGTGGATGGTTTTGTCTTTAAAACCTTGTCTCCTTCCCGTTGCCTGCCATCGAGAATCTAGTGACTGCTAAGTTCCTGGTATTTTTCATTCTATACCACACCTAGACAATGTTTCTGCCCACCTCCCTCCCTTCATTGATTCAACAAATATTTACTGAGCACGTACCATGTATCATCAGGCAGTGTTCCAGGTAGGCCGTGGAGCTGTCCATGAACCAAAGAGAGATCTCTGGCCCCGTGCAGTTTACATTCTAAGAAAAGAAATAGAAAATAAATAATAAATATAATAAATGCATGAATTATATAGGATGTTAGCAGATAATAAGCCCGGTAAAGAGGATGAGGATTGTAGAGCTGAGAGAGTATAGAGAGAGGACTGTACTTTAAATAGAGATGCCAAGATGGGCCTCATTGAGAAAGCAACTTCTGCATAAAGAAGTCAGCCATGTGGAAGTATAAAGGAGAGCTTCAAGGAGGAAAAGGCCAATGCCCAAAGGCTCTAAGTTCAGAGTATGCTTGATATGTTGGAAGAACCACAAGGAAGCCACTGTGACTGAAAGAGACTGAACAAGGAGAGGAATAGGGACAGAAGTGAGGTGGGGGGGGGGGCAGGGACAGGCTTAAGGGAGGAGCTGGGCATCCTGGTAGGCTGGGGGGAAGCTTTGGCTTTTAATCTGTCTTAAGTCCCCTTCCACAAATTCTGTGCTTTGTTAAGATGCAGAGGTGACTAGATTGGTGATGTATTTATTTACTCGTTCATTTAATTATTTATTTATTCATTCATTCAACAATGAATGAATTTATGGAGGGTATAATATGTAATAGGCCTCATGATAGGCCGCAAGGCTAAACAGTAGCAAATAGAGACATCATCCCTGTCCTCAGGGGGTTTATGATCTAATGAGAAAGACAGATAGTAATCTGATAATCACAGGAGAAGTGCTGTGAAGACAAATGAAGCCGAGGTGCCCCATGCTACAGGAGTCCGGAATAGGAAAATGTGACTTAGTTATGAAGGTCACGGAAGATTGCCCTGAGAAAAAAGCAATTAAGTGGCAGGTGAAAGATAAATAGGCATTAACTAGGCAGCCTAGAGAAAAGTGCTTAGGGGAATGGCAAGTGGCAGGCAGAAGCAAGATGATGGTGGGAGACTAAAAGAAGGTAGAGCGGTTGGAGTGTGAGAGCTGGAGAAGTAGAGTGGGGTGAGTCTGAAGAGGTGGGTTTGAATGTACTAGGGCTCAAAGACCATAATAAGCAGTTTGTCTTTATCCTAAGCCCCTTGGGACGCCACTAAAAGATTTTAAGTAAGGTGGTGACCTGATTGGATTTAAGTTTTAAAGATCACTAATCCATATTGAATATGTATTAATGAGTTTATGTGTCTATCCTCTAGGTAATTTGTTTGCATTTTAAAAGGAGCCTTGTAAAGGTAATCCTGAACCCAAGCAGATCCTGGTGGGAATTTTAAAGATTGCAGCAAGCTGATGAGAAAAAACAAGTTGGGTAGGGAAATTATTGAGCAGCCCATCAATTAAGTCAGAGAAGGAAGTCAGATTCTATGTATTAAGCCTGTAAAATATGGCTCTCGTTAAACTATTAAGATGTCAGTGAAGAACAAAACACTGGTTTTGTGTGAATACTAAATCACTTTCATTTCTTTGATAAGCATTTTGAGGCCCAGCAATGTTAAATGACTTTCCCAAGGTCACAGAGAAATTTCATAGCAGATCATCCAGTGTAAATTGCTTCCAAACAAAGGAGAATGGGCAAATTAATTTAACACTCAAACTAGAAGGTGTGGACATCTTAATGACTCCTAACTCTTTTGTTTTTACTTCTAAAACATTATGAAATACTTATGTCCATACAGCCTTAAAAATCCTGCTGTTCTCTGGGCACAGTTCATAAATCCCAGTCAAGAGCCTCATCTGCAATATCTTCCTCGCGGTTATATATTGAGTCTTCTCAAATTAGTCCTCAGAGGGAAGGCTGTTTGGCTAGTACCTTTCCTCCCAATCGTCAGTTCCCACTATTACCACTGCCACACGTATTAAATGCAGTCAACAAATATTTATAGAACATCAGCTATATAACAGACAGCCTGATAAAATACAAACATTTAAAAAATCTCCTATTTTTCAAAAATTCAGTATAGTGAGGGCAACTGGCAAGTAAATGAATAGCCACAATTACACTGCAGTTGCTCTTGAAAGTTGGACACAGGATGATGTGGAACAAAACAAATGTCACACCTACCCCACCACAGATGGAGGAGGCTTCACAGAAATGACATAAGTGGCCAGTTTTGAGGGATATGTTAAAATCTACCTCTAGATTGAGCAAAATAAGAAATGCGTTTGTTGTTTCTTTGTTTATTTGTTTTAGATTACATGGAATTGACAATACCTTAAATTAATATTACTTAGCTGTCTTCTGGTATGATGTTATCAGCCTATACTGAGGGACCCAGTATGAAACATTACAGTGACACTCATCACTGTTCATATAGGACCTCAGCCTGAGATTAACACATGGTCCCTTTGCAAAGGCACATCTGGTACCAACATGAATAGCAATCGAAATTTCTCAGAGCTCCTAGTGGTTTTTTCTCCATTAGGGATCTTGCAAATTGTGTAAGTGAACAAATTTCCTTTTTCCCACTAGAAAACCTGGGGCCAGATTTGAACCTAAATACTTTAGGCTTTATTATTTTTTTTTTTTTTAGTTTATTTATTGATTTCGAGAGAGACAGTGAGCAGGGGAAGGGCAGAGAGAGAAGAGAGAAAGAGAGAAAAAGAGAATCCCAAGCAGGCTCTATGCCATCAGCCTAGAGCCTGACATGGGGCTAAAACCCACAAACCATAAGATCATGACCTGAGCCACAACCAAGCGTCGGACGCTCAACTGACTGAGCCACCCAGGCCTCCCTATTATTACTTTTATTTATTACATGATTCTATGTATTTCAACACATGTGTAGACCATCACAATCAGATCCAAAACAGTTTCATCATCCTCAAAAGAATCACATCCTTCCTCTATGACAACACTGGCAACCTCTGCTGTTCTTGCTATATTTCTCTTCTCTAAACTGTCATATAAATGGATTCAGATAGTATGTAGGCTTTGAAGACTAGCTTCTTTGACTCAGCATAATATCATTTATGAGACTCATCTCAGACGCGGTATGTATCAGTAGTGTGTTCCTTTTCGTGGTTCAGTACTATTTCACGGCTTGGGGACACCATAGTTTGTACACTCACCCATTAGAAGGCTTTGGGTTTGTTGTTGTTGTTGTTTGTTTTTTGTTTTTCCAGTTTGCGACAGTAATGTTCAGAACCGCTATCAACACTCATCTATAGACACTATGTCAATAGAAGGTTTCGTTCCTATAGCTAAAAATCAGGAATTATATTGCTAATTCATACGGTAGGTATATGTTTCCCTTTATAAGAAACCACCAAACAGTTTTCCAGAGTGTATCATTTTGCATTCCCGCACGCAACGTGTGACAGTTCCATTTGCTTCAGTCTTGTTAGCACTTGGTATTGTCAATATTTTTATTTAAGCCATTCTAACAGATGTGCAGTATTATTTCACTAAGGTTTTAATTTCCTTAGAAGCTAAGAATATTGTACATCTTTTCACATATCTATTTTCTTTGGTCACTTTAATTCTATTCAAGTCCACTTTTGCTTCTCCTTTTTTTGTAACCCCCTTTAAATTTATGATATAATCTGGCTTTTTCTCTGCGTTATTGAAGAAACTTAATGCACTACTGGTGTAAGACTGGGCATAAATGCATAAGTTAAATTAAATACAAAATAAGGTCACAAAAATGTAGCATTTCAACACATTCCAATTTAAATTCTTGATTATTTTTGTCTTGTCCTGTATGTGTTTTGTGGTCTAAGAAAGGTATGAAGCATTGTAATTCTTTCTTCTTATTTCTGACTCTGATATTTGCTAAGCCCTGGAATAAAATCCAGAAAAAAAAAAAAACAAAAAACAGTAAATCACTGAAGGCAGACAAAATAATGCTTTCAACAAAGAACCCCACGGAATTGTTCTTTTGAAATGTTATTACAATGTCTTTGTATGTATTTGGCTCTGACAAGTGCATTCTGCAATTCCTATTCTCTGCCAGCTCTGGAGAGGGATAGAGCCAAATAACTGTGGGTTTTTTGATCTACTTGTCACCAAAAAGTTTGACAAAAGTCTCTTAAGCATTAGAACTAGAAAAAAAACATTTACAACAGGATTAGGAAAAAAAAGCATGAAGTTTAACCAAACCGGTTCTACATTAAACCCATGGTTTAGACCAGGCTCATTAAAAGCACGAATCTTGCTGCAAAGCTGGGATTATTTCAAATGACATGATTCATGTTCTGGATAGCTGCCATAACAGTTTTGGTAAAATATGATAGTTACAACTAACTTTTCATTTGAAATTGTGCATGTAAAACGCACAGCTAAAAGCAAAACTCTACAATACTATATCACATAAACAAAAATGCCCCGTCATTATACCCGTAAGAAGTTAGGGCAAGTGCCTTCAAATGAAATGCTCGCCTGCCAAGTCTATGAATCTAAGCCTCTAAAATCAAGAGGACTTAGTAAAGGCTTCAGAGAGATCTGTGTGTATTTTTTTTAAGCTTCTCCAGGGGATTAGCACTATCTGGTCCTTGTAGAGCCAGTGACTTCTTGACCCTATCGGTCTCCCTCTCTCCAAAATGGTTAAAGGTTTACCTTGAGGCCAGTCTTTACTTTAGCAGAATCTCAAAAGTGAGGAGAAGACGTTGCATCTCCTCCACTTGTTTGCTGAGGTCTGGACCTCTTTAGAAGAGAAGGAAGAGAGTTAGGGACAGTGGAAGGAAATAAGAGAGACGAGATGGATAGAAGAAAGGAAGAAAGATAGGAAGGAAGGAAGGAAGGAAGGAAGGAAGGAAGGAAGGGGAGAGAAGAGGGTAGAAGGAAGGAAAAAAAATGTTTCTGGAACACAATAAAGCCTCAATAAATATTTGTGAAGTGAATGAATGAATGAATGAATGAATATAAATTTCTTAAAGAAGGTATCACAGAATAACGGATTTAGTTAGTGGATAAATGATAAATACAACATTCTTTCTTGCTAGATGAGGAGTAAACGGTGGCATCGAAGTAAGTACGCAGAAAAAAGACTGCTCCTGAATACAAGGGAAGAGTACTGGAAAAGGACACTAAAGATGTCAAGTAGTTTGGATGATTTTGCCTCGAGCCAGCCCAGTGTGACTTATGTCTATACAAGGATTAATTGTTTGATGTGGTCTAGCATGTTCATAAACACAGGTTTCAAAGGCAGATTTCCTGAGCTGAAATCCTGTCACCAATTAATAACTGTCCTTAATCCTCACCATTTCTGTGCCTCAGATGCCTTATATGGTCAATGAAGATAATAGTGGTACCTATCTAATAGTGTTGCTATGAGGGTCAAGAGTTAAAATTGGAAGAAGCACTCAGTAAGCACAGTGAAGCCTTACTGTATTGGTTCTTATTACTCAACAAGAATAGATAAACAGTGTATCAACCCATTGTCCAGGTTACATGCAGAAAGAGCAAGGATAATCTTTGTCATTGAGGGCCTTCAAAATATTGAATTGATATATTAATAAAAATATTTCCACTGTAACTATTTAATTGGTTTTCCAGGAAAATTAGCCTCCTATCCATTTAAGCACCTCTTCCTTGGTTAGACAGTCGCTTTGTGAGAAGTTAAATAGAAGATCCTAGAGCTGCAGGGCTGAGAAATATACAAAGGGTGACATTATTCTTAAGGTATGAAGAGAAGCAATCCTCACAGCCCCTGTTGGTGATCCACAGCTGTTGAAGAAAGCCAACTGTCAAGCATAGGAGTGAGCAACTTGCTGTGTCTCAGGTCTGGAACACAATGGCCAGTTATTTATTGCTGGTAATGCCTCACAGCAGACTAAGAAGACAGCCATTTTCTCTCAGTAAATTGATATTGCTTGCATTCAGGAAAAAACAAATTGCATGTTGTTTGAATTGGAATTTGGCCATAATACCTAAAGTTAATGTTCTTAAGATCACAGAAATTATTGGTGATGATAAGAAAACAAGACCATATTTTTATATTTTAATTTTAATCCAAAGAGAGAAAACCCCAGCAGAGTTGGCAGGAAAAGCAATTGGAAAAGACTCAACTCTTCCAAATATTCGTCAATATAGAAAAGGTTTTGAACACAAGTGATGAGGAAATCCCACAGACTGAGTTGGCATCGTTTAAAAAAATAACACAAAAAGTTGAAGAGGTTTAGTCCCTGCAGACTGAGAGGGACTGAACTTCCCGAAGGGGGTCATACTACAGAGTACAGCAAATTCTTGATTCATTACTTACTGACACGTTTTCAGTACAAGGCTGTTCATTTTTAACAAGATCATCCATGAGTCAATCAACAGTACGTACCAAGGGCAAAAGACAAAACTGCCCATTGATTGCTACAAGAGCTTTTGAAAATACCAATTAATCAATAGTGATCATTGGTACAGTGAACCTTCATTCCTCTAGGGATTTGCTTAACTACAGACTTTCTCTGGAGCCAATCTCATAATACAGCATCCCTTTGGATCTTCAGTAACCTCATTAATGGCTGCCCTGTGCTCCCTGTCTACTTTTAATTTCTTCTAGTAATAGAAAATACTTCATAATGGAAGATTTAATTAACTGAGTTTCCAAAAAGCTATTTACAGTGAACTGGGAACATTAGCTTTAATTTTTATTGTTCAAGAATGAAGATACCCTTTTTACAACAGATTAAATGCAGCAGGAAAACAACATTTTAACCACACTAAAGTGTGGGAACCCACTGGCAAAAGTCAATTGAGCTGCTGAGAAGACAAAGGCTATGACAGTCTGATCCGAGGGGAGAGGCCCTGTTCAAAGCTTCTTATCCTTTCCTTAAGTTTCCCTGAGTAACTCTTAACAGGCCCCATTCATATCTACAAGTGCTTTAACCTGGGTGAGGATCAGTTTTCTACCACCAGGAGCAAAACATTATAGTAAGGTGTGCACAATGGTGAGTCTCTTCTTTTTCTCTGTCCTCACAAAATAGAATCTTACATCTTTTTCAAAAAATACATAAGAAGCTTTTCTAGGCTTGTTAAAGATGTGTCTTTTACAGCTAGGTCCTCTTTTCAAGAAAAGTCATCCCTGGATAGTGTCAAAGACAGGGAAAGAAAAATCAGTGTGACCTTGATAAAAACAAAGAGGTCCTGAGGTCAATCAGCTAAATAATTGTGCAGAAACTTTTTTTCCACAGCATTTATTAACGTATAACCTTTGAGCTTGTCCTGACATGAGCTTACTACACACATAACTTGGTTGACTGTTAGTTACCAGACCAACTAATAGATAACTCAGTCACCCCACACATAATCCCACACATAAACACATATTTGAGCCAATCATATGACTTGTTTAAAGTGCGGCTTTAAAACCCTCACAGAAATTAGCTACTGAATATTACACACTAGCCACTTTTCAAAGTATCTTTCACAATTTTACCTTTTTCTCTCATTTACCAAACAAAATTAGACCACATTACACACTGATACCTCATGAATTGCATCTATTAAATCAGAGCCAATTTGAGTTATAGAGGCATATGCACCCAAAAGCACTAAATGCTCTGTGAAAAAGCAGAAAGGCAGCTTAAACGTTTATAGCACCAAGGAACTCTTCATCTGTAAAAGACCTGAGTTCAGTTCTTTGCTTTCTGCCTGAGTAAAATTGACATTCATGGCTATACCATGACTTGCAGCACAAAAACCGGATTGTTGGTTTGCTAAAAAATATGGAAGCTGAACAAATATTGTCACATATTACTAATTCCTGTAAAAGTGGAAATCATGAGTGTTGATCTGTTTCTGACTCCACTACGCACAGACTAGGAACAGAAACTTATCTGTAAGAGCTCTAAATTTATTCTTTAATATAAACAGTATAATTTCCATCTATATTATCCAAAAAAAAAAAAAAAAAAAAAAGAAAAGACTGATACAGTTCACAAGAACCAAGCCTCAAAGACAAACACAGATCCCAAAATCTTTTATTTGGAAAGGTTTAAATATTGTAGCTATTATTGTGTTTGGACCTCTGAAGCAACTGATTTAAGAGTTAACTTTTGTAGGAGTTTACTGCTCCCCCAAATAATTCATTACCAATGGTTATTCTGCCTTCGCAATTAATCAGGTTTGAAAGTGCTTCATTTGGTGCATTTGTATTGTTTAAATAAATCTGGAAACACTAACCCTGTCACGTTCAGGGGTCGAGTGTGGGAATGAATCTGTAGACACAGAGGGTAAAATACTTCAAGGCGTATCCCCAAGAGATTTCCCGCTGGACACTCAGAATTTATTTTCCAAGAGGAGGGTGTCTCCGTGCAAGTGAGCCCTGGGTGTGTTTTAAGGTCTCCTTAACCTGTCTCGGCAAATTGCATAAATCACAGCTATAAAGTCTTCCTATTCAGCATGTTGGGGCTAGAGAAAGCTGACCAGCTTTTGACCTCTTATTCTGGGCCCCAACTGACCCTAACGTAGAAGTTCAAGCGGTCAATTGCAGGTCACTGAGGGCAGTCCCAGAATCTTTGTAATTCCCCCTGGACTGCAAGGTTAAATTTATGCAGCACGGGTATTTCGCCAGGTTCGGGGGACGGGCTGCTTATGGAGTCCACACCTAGATGACCAAAGGAGAAAGGAAAAAAGAAGAGAGGAAGAAAAAACAAACTTTAAGTTGGTGTCCCCCTAACCAGCCCCACTTCGGTGTATACCACGTTGGTCGTTTATCAGTATAATGGATCTACAGACAGCCCTAAACAATTGTCAAACATTCTTTTAAAAGCCATTAGTTTTTCAACTAATATATATCTGTTTTGTGCATTTGTTGAACCCTTCACTTGTCACTGAGAACGGCCTGTTAAGCTAAGCAGAGGCCTGATCAGTTTTCAGTGAGCGCTGAGCCTCAGGGTTCACCTGGGTCAGCCACAAGATTTATGAGACCCGGTGCCAGTATCTGATTGGGACTGTTAGTGCTAAAGAAAGCTGACACTTCCTCCCTTTCCCTCCTCCTCAAGCTCGACACACAAAGTCCAGTGACTTAACTTGTACATTCCCACTGGCTGCCTAAGAGGCAGCAAAATTGATGACCTGTACAGACACCAAAGTGGACATCAATAAAAAAAGATGGATGTGAACGAGTGGAGTGACATGCCTCATTGCTGAGGGGACTGAGGAGGGGAGAGAAAAGGTTAAAAAAACACTAGAAAGTTATTTATATAAGCTTCAAGGACAAGGATTTTGTCACTACTTGCCTAAGGATTTGCTCTTAAAATATTCTTTCCTCTAACTTCTATCCTTCTCCCGTTGGCGCGCGCGCGCGCGCGCACACACACACACACACACACACACACACACACAAAGTCTGGGGACATCTGGTAAGTACTAAATGTTTTTATTTGTTGGCTTAAGTTCAGAAATTTTTATGACTCTTTGTTGGTCATGGTCACAAAAACATGATACCATGATATGGACTGAAAACTCTTCAAACGTGCATGAAAAATGTAGGGTAACATTTTAAAAAGTAGCCATGATTGACTAAACATTGCCACTGTGCTTCTTAATTAAGAACGATAGTCAGGAGCTGAGCAGATTATATTTTCTAGAACTTAGTAGTTGGGAGTGCCCTGAAATAACATGCTCAATTTGCAGCATCTCCCAAGGAATTTCCCCAAACACTAGGAATTGTACTAACAAAGATAGAATCCATAGACTAGTTTACAAATGGGAAATGAATGAAAGTAACGGGATTAGATTTGAGTGTACTGGATGTGTTCTATTTTAAAGTGCTTGTGCCGGGTACCTGGGTGGCTCAGTCACTTGAACATAAGACTCTTGATTTTGGCTCAGGTCATGATTTCAAGGTCGGTGGTGAGAAGGAGCCCTGGGCGTTGGGCTCTGTGTCGGGTGTGGAGTCTGTTTAGGATTCTTTTTCTCCTGCTCTCTCTCTCTCTCTCTCTCTCTCTCTCTGCCCCTCAGCTCCCACTAAAAAACAAAAAATAAATAAATAAATAAATAAAATTTTAAAAAAATAAAGGAAAGTGCTTGTGAGAAAAATTATTTGGTGACTTAGCTAGCACTCCAAATTAGATCCAAGAAAAGACAAGTAAAACGAATGAAAGAATAATTTTCAGTATTTCTTCTCATTCTTTCTTGATGTGTTTATTTGCCCTCCAGGATATTTTCTGTATGCTTATGTATTATGTAAATGAGATCTAAATCTAATATGTTACCACGGTGGTTGAGAGTGATTATGTACTCAGCCACAGCAGAAGAAATGGCAGACTCCCTAGATCACAGTGTTTGCATGTTCCATGCTAACTCAGCCTTGATTTTGATGCTTTCGTCAGTAAACATGTTCTGATGGTCTACTATCATACAGCAGAGGAAAACTGCAAAGAATATGAAATTGGCTTTTAATAATTCCTGGTGCTCCAGATGATATTATCTTTTATGTTGAGATTAAACCCCTTATTAGATTCAAAATCAAGAAAGTAAGAATTAATGCTGCCACACTCTCCCTTTTGTGTGCAGAGACTGAGCTTGACATCTTCAGGAAAGGAATTTGAAGTCCTTTCCATTTCAGCAATGCTAAGGTAGGTCAGTTTCACAGTCCACAATCTAACTAACATCTCTTGTGCTCCTGAGATGGCAATAGAATGTGTTTTGTACTACATCACAACAGACCTTGTGACAGAGCAGAGGGAGGAGGTCTCTCTCTCTGGTGACTTTGTTTCCTAGCTCAGAACAGCCATCCCACCTAAAATCAAAACTTCTTAATCGAGGGTGTCTGAGAGACCCACACTCTCTTCTGCCCAGTGCCAGACCCTATCTAACTTCCTATGCATTGCCTTATCCAGGATACATACAGCAGCTTTTGAGCATCAAGTTTTACTGCTAAGGAGAGAGTAATATCAGCCAAGTTTGGTTAGTCACCATTCCCGCTCTAAAATAACATGGAGTTTGCCATCCAATAATCGGTCAGAGGAGGCTTTTCCAACCTTGCTACTTTGTCTGATACCAGCTCCATTTTAAAAGTAGGACTAAACCAATCTCTCCAGGTTCTCCACATGAGACTTCACATTTTTGCCCTTAGGATTTTCACAAACTCCTGACATACCACTGGCTTTTCTCCAGGCTCAACAAGCTACCCCTCATTTCTACAAAGAGGGTAAAGTCCCCACAGGGACTTTAATGAGATCAGGAGGAAGGATTTGCATACACAGTCCCAAGCTCAACTTATGACCTAAAATAACTACCAGCAGGAATATGACCTGTACAGACACTGATGACCTATACTTTATAAAATCCCTGATCCAACAGCACGCTAAGAAGGGTTTTAAGAGTTTGGTTGTGAGCTACTTAGTTTTATTTCCATTAATATCAAATGTATTTTTGTTTGTCATTATCACCATTATAGTAATAAACTGCTTTGGATTCTTTCCCCTTTTGATAATGAAGACATGACAGAGTTGTGAGAATGACCTAGCATAGTGCTTGGTATCAAATCGTTTTTTAAGACATTTTAATTGACCTATGGTCTTCCTCTGGTCTTCTTTGCAGCTAGGCTGTCATCCTCCTAGAGTATGGACTTCCCAGGGATCTTAGCCAAAACACACAGCTCAACATTTTGACTGCAGTTTGACAAGTTAATAAACAAGTCCTGAGTAAAAACCCTCAGTTTCTCCAGAATATCTCAGAAAGCCTCGAGATAATCTATCCTGGATCCCAATGGTTCTTCATTTGCATTTAGATGCAGAAGTATCATTCGAGACTTTGTCAAAAGATGGTTCAGAAATCATGGTTATGCTCTCTGGGCCCATCACTATATATAAAGTCATTCCAAAGGGAAGACTGGGGATCCGAGAATGTCACTTCTGAGGGG
Organism: Lynx rufus; assembly: GCF_022079265.1. Lineage (NCBI taxonomy): Eukaryota > Metazoa > Chordata > Mammalia > Carnivora > Felidae > Lynx > Lynx rufus. The sequence goes on from NW_025814823.1 coordinate 155,250,136, forward strand.
CTCAGTGTCATCTATTTGAGAGAGAATTTGAGGTCCTAGAGGATTAAAAATAACTCTGACTCTTCAATGGTTAATTCTGGATCCTCCATCTGTTGGGACACCTCTGATCTTTTCCTCCTGAACTGACAACATGGATTTCCCATTAGCATCAGGCAGCAATATGCACACATTTCTTTCAGCTGCTCAGGAGTGGAGTCCACTGTGCCATTTTCTCTGGGACCCCTTGACTGAAAAAGTGCCCAGAAGACTTCTTTCAGACTCTGTGAGCAATGTCAAAGAATCCTTAAATTCTTAATTCAGGGTCAATAGTATGTGAGAAGACCATGGAGGCTGAAATGACTGGGTTCTGCTACCCAGATGAGCCTACAAGGTTGTGGTATTGTGGTATCAGGCTCTGAATTCAATCTGATGTCAGGCAGCTCTAGGGGCTGACCTTGGTCTTCTCTGAGCTGGAAATATATGTCAAGGGAAAGTAACTTCTTCTAGTCTCAAAGGATTCTGGGAAGCAACACTCCAGATTTCCTCCAGCTTGAGGCAAATAATTGGCTCTGCCTCATGTGATCTAGAAAAAACAGTTTAAAGTCCTTTTGGTGTCTTGTTATACAATATAAAACTCGCCTAGAATTTGGAATCCTAATGCTATTCTTAAAATTCATGGATTTACCAAAGAATGCATATACCTGGCATATGTAACAAACAGATTAAAAGCATCTTTATAGATAAACACTAAGGTTGCCAATTCTCAGATTGTTTTACTAGTAGTTCTCTTCCTGTGAGGGAAAGAATCATAGTAACTGAATCCAATTACTGCCTCTTTATCTTTTGTTGATTTTTAATGTTATTTTTCAGTTTAAAACATCGTGACAATTATGCATGAAAACTTTTAAAAAGGTACTACAAATTAAATTAGGGAACCAACAAATGCTGATAGTTTAATGAATCACAACTAAGTGAATTTTCTTGAATTCATTAGTCAGTCTAGATGTCTCAATAAAAAAATGAGTTGTAAAGTTACCATTTTAACCTAACTCTCCATTTTATATGTAACTATAAAGCCACCATACTTCATATTTTCCTGTATGAAGGCAGATCATAAAGTACCAATACCAGATATTCTTCCAGATATTCATAAGATCAACGTGTTCTAGACATCTTATTGATTTATCATATGCACTACACCATTCAGAAGGTCTCTCAGAATTAAAACTGCAAAAAATCCATTGTCAAACTGTCTCCTTAAGAAAATACAGTTTGGTCAGTCTTTAGCCATTGACAAACAGCATTGTCAGGACAGATCAGCAGAGAATGCTTTGGAAGCTTTTTATGTATTAAATATTTGTGTACTTTCCAATCAGGCAAATTTATGCTAAACATCCTCTCAATTTCTAGCGATTAGGCATCGCTGGCATGTAAGAACACCTTGCAGGGACCATGGGGCTAGTGCTTAAAAGGAATGAATCCTTTGTCCTGCTCACACAGCAAGGTAGTCTTTTGCCACAATGATCAAAATTTTTATTTCCACTTAAAATACATCTCAACAAAACAAGCATTTGGTTTAGAATTTTCTTCTTAACCTATTTGAACTTTACTGAGTAAAATATTTATTGAACACAATTACTATTTGGTATGGAAAATATTTTCCAAAAGAGACACAATTTAAGATAGCCTGACTCCTTTTCAAATGGAAATAGAATCTTAGTTATTTTAAAAGAGAGAATACTACTATTGTTTATTATTATAATCATTGGTATTATTACCTTTGTAGGAAGGAAGAGGAGAAGGAGGAAGTCGAGGAGGAAGAAAGAAGAGAAAGGAGAATTATCACAGGCTTTTCATCAATAGTTCCAGTAAAATGTGCAACTTACTTCTTCCTGGGACGCTTTAACTAGTTCATGGAACTTATCTGAAAATAATCTGGGGCAAATAATACAACCAAAGTGAAAGGATGGCACTTACATGATCAATTTAATTAAATGGCCACCTCCATTGGTCCAGTAAGGAGATTCAAATATAATTAGTAGAACGATAGAGTGCCTCACTCTGTTCACATAATCCATGCGACCATTTTCATAATCAATGTAGACCATCCTACCTAAATTTAATGTTCTGCCACTCACAACCATTAAGATCTCTGGTAGTTACAACAGCCATCTTTGCCCTGCTGGCATCCAATTAGTACTTTTCCCCCAGACAGCCAACATTCAAAAGTACAGAAATTTCTCTTTTTAAAAAAATTACTTTGTACTACTTACTCTATCCTGCTGTAATAAAAAAAAAAAATTCTATATTGCAAACTGTAGCAATACTTTGTATTGTCTATTCCCAGGATGACTTTTTAAACTATGTTGTGGCTCCCGATTGTGTTGATACTCATTCGACAAACAAAACTTACACCTCCATAAACAGCAAGTCTGCATATTAGATGAGAAAAGAATATGCAGTAAAACAAAACAAAACAAACAGTTTCTAAAAAAAATAAGAAGAGAAAGAAAAGCCTGCAGCAAAAACTGGAGAATAGGATTCTGCCCCCTATTCCAGAGGGTTGCTCTGTCACCAAGTTGTTTCTCATTTCCATGATTTTTTTTTTCCTATTAAGATCTGCTGGGGAAATAAAAGCAAAGGGTAGAGCAAAATTTGCTGGAGATGACAGATGGCTTTTCTTTAATGACTTATGAAAGTAAAGTGGCATCCCAAGTCTTACTTTATGGAACACAGAAGGAAAACGCTAGGCAATGCTATAGCTATTATGTAGCATATCCATTTTGGTTATTTGTGGATATATTATCATTTTACTATGATGACTATTGACACATTTTTAAGGAGCATGTCTATTAAGTTCTTTTATCCTTTCTAAATTATTATTAAGGATGAATGTCCTTAAAGTGAAGCCTCTGGCCAGTAAAAGGGGAAATCCACAAATAGGTGGACTGATTGGCGTATATAAGGGACTTTTGTTCAGTCAAAGGAATTTTCCATTAAGAATAAGGAAACTTAAGTTTGCTACTTTATGGGAGGTATTCTATAAAATCTTTCTTATGAAAATTAAACAAAGTATATTTGCCTCAATGAAGTTACAGTTTAAAAAAACTCTTAATATACTTTCATCCATTCTACAGATAAAATTACTTTTTTTGTGTGATGATATACATTCACTGAAAAAAAAAATTAACAGTAGAAAGTCCAATATTAACCATAAGCAGAATTCTGGTGCATTATCTTCCAATAGAATATATATAAGAAGCTTCTAGATCAGCTTTTTAGTTAGAACAGGTCCAATTATATTTTCTTATCCTATTGAACCTCTAAACATTTATACATCACTTGAAAGGATTAGTGTTATATTTAAAATTGATCCAACTCTATATAGTCTGTTTTGTCTGAGACAAAGACCAGAAGACTCTCTTTTCCTGTGTCTTTAAACCAGTACATAACTTCTGTTTAAGGGCCTAGTGACAACTGTAATGGATAATTTACAACCTACAGGGCTTCTGGATTAAATAACAGAGGCTCTGTAAACCAACAGGCTTCAGACTTCTGGTGAAAGCACCAGTAATTTGTTTATTGCCCTTTCTCAGTTCCTCAATTACAATTGATCTCTGCTAAACAGTGGAGTGTTACTAATTGTTGGGAAAGGGGGAAAATAACTTAATCTTTATAGGCATCTTCTTGCCTAGTATTTGTCCTTATAATTCCATGCCATAATCTCACCTAAGCACAGATAAGTGGAATCCATACACCTAACTGAAACAAGTACTTTCGAATTTAATTTATAAACCAAAGTTGAAGGAGCTATGTTTGGAACAGAAGAGAGGGTGACTGATTGTATCTGATATTGAGCCAATGACAGACAAACAAGAGTACTTGATTAGAGGTCTTGTCCTGCCAGATCACGTATCTGAATTCTACTGATAGGAGTTTAATCAGGACTTAATCTCCTTATCATGTCTAGGTGTTGACCAACTCTAAGTACTTAACATAATACAGAACCCCTGCAGGCATTTCCACTTCAAAGCCTAAAGTACATGTTTAGGTATCTCCTATCTTATTTTTTTTTCCATTAATAGTGTTGAAAAGAAACACTTGTCATCATCAGCTAAGCAAGTCCTAATTTAATCTGTTTAACTTCTGAATTGTTTGTTTTAAGAAGGTTTGACTTATTTATACTAAACCTTCATTTTGTTGACCCACCATGTTAGAAATTGAAAATATACTTTACACATGCAAGAGTGGTTGTGTGTAAAGCATGTCCTCATCTCTCTGTTTAACTTTTGAATTGTTTGAAGAAGTTTTGACTTATTTATTCTAAATCTTCATTTTTTTGACCGAACATTTTCAAAATTAAATATATATATATTTACACATACATATGTTTGTATAGTATATGCTTTATTTATTATTCATATATATATAGTATATGCTTTATATATATATATTATTTATATATATATAGTATATGCTTTATTTATTATTTATATATTATTTATATATGCTATATATTTACACATACATATGTTTGTATAGTATATGCTTTAAATTCTAGTTTTCTCGCTCTAATACACTTTATCATTTGGATGTCCAACTGAACAAGTAGTACATTAAAACACAAAGCAAAATCATCCTTCAAATCTTTTCAACATTAGACATTACAGGTAAAGTTCAACGACAACTTTCGCATATTGCTCTCTGACTTAGAAAATGTTCATTCCACTTTTCCATACTAAACTTCTCCCTTTAATCTTACAGCAGTCTAATGAGAGAGAGAGAGAGAAGGAATGTTTACTGTTCTCTTGTTATAAGTTAAAACTGTTTATTTCGCTCTAATGCATCCTTCTGAGGATTATCTACCCATATTTTTTTTTTAATTTTTTTTCAACATTTATTTATTTTTGGGACAGAGAGAGACAGAGCATGAATGGGGGAGGGGCAGAGAGAGAGGGAGACACAGAATCGGAAACAGGCTCCAGGCTCTGAGCCATCAGCCCAGAGCCTGACGCGGGGCTCGAACTCACAGACCGCGAGATCGTGACCTGGCTGAAGTCGGACGCTTAACCGACTGCGCCACCCAGGCGCCCCTACCCATATTTTTTTATTGCCAAAATGTAAATACTTGTATGTGAATTGTTTTCATGTCTCCACAACAGACATAAATTACTTTTTAAAAAAATTAAAATTAATGAAATTGACAATAAAAATAAAACTACACAAGCCAGATATTATATATCTAGAAATGAGCATTTATATATTTGGTATTTTAATATACTGATTAGTATTTTAATTATTTTAAGTGTTCAATAGTCTACTTAATTTTTATGGCAGCATATATCAAAATAATGCATAATACCTCTATTTTGTCTAATGTACTCCAACTGGAAGACATTAGTCTGACAAAAGATATCTTACTATTTGGAAAGATCAGCAAACTGAAAGGTTCAACTCAATTTAAGTTAATCCTTTATAAAAGAAATTATTTAGAACCAAATAGAGTTCCTCAATCATTTTATTATTTCTTCAGTTAGTTTGCTATTTACTTTTTGTTCAACTCAAAACACTATACTTTGGTGGTTTTATTTTTATTTGGTCTTCTCTGAAATAAGTTTATTCATTTCTAGTTTTCAATAGAACTGCAAGGCCAAATCAAATTCTAAATATCCAACTATACCCGTTGCAATCAATCAGGAGGTTGGTTGATTTTAGAGGATATTCCCATTTGAAACAGAGGATTGAGACCAACTATATAGACAGAAAATAAAGAAAACAAAAGCACTTAAATGTTGTTTCAATTTTCATGGGAGGATTTCAGCAATCTCATTTTTTGAAAATTTCTACAAATATCCATACACATTATAGTATCTCACTAAACTCAGAAAGAAGGTGATCTATATATAATAAATGCCCCTGTACTGTCATATAGATAAAATCATAAGAGATAAGTTACAGTGCAAATAAAGCTAAACTTTTTTAAAAGATACATATTAAAGACATTTTAGAAGTATAGTTTAATGATGTATTTTAAATAAATATGTAACAGAAAACTTGATTTATGCAAATAATGTTCTAATCTTGGTATTGCTTTTAGATAGGATTCACTAAATATAAGTTTGGAAAGATTATGCATCTCAAAAAAATGGGTAATATTGAGCTAAATAACAATGTTGGCTAAGCAGTACTGAGAAAAAGCAGGGAAAAATAAAATAAAAGTCTATTATTTTTTGACTATGAATGCTCTCTAAAGTAACTCAGATGCTTCCATTTTATTTTAATATTGCTTTTTGTTTCCTCTATTAAGTAGTGCTTAAAAACCACAACTTCAGTCAATCAGTAAACAGGATCATTACTTCTAAGTGTTTCAGATTCTAAATCAAGGGTTTCATTTAATTTTCCTCGCAGAATAATGCATATAGATGAGGATGTCAAATTGCAAATAACCTGTATTAGAATAGCGTTTACAGTGCTTATGGTAAGTAATCAACATTATTGACTTAGCTCAGGGATTTAAAATGCTGAAAAACACTAACAGAATAAATTGATTGGAAGAATAGAGAAGTACATCACTGTGTTAAAGATTTGAAATGAAAGTGAAACGCATTATATGATTTTGTAGTTTAAAAGTACATGTGCATATACAGATATGCGCGTAGATGGATAATGTGGGCATTATTGATTTAAACTCTCTATTGGGATTAAAGGGAGAATGCCTAGTTTCATTTCAATGGTAATGTTGGCATTCATTATCAATATGATAAAATACAAATTGGTGGCTCTGTAATACAGATTTAATGCCCCTGCTGAACTTTTTTCCATTAGCAGCTAATGGCTATTCCTGTTTACCTTCTATGACTCCAAATGCTCATTCCATCTTCTTTTCTGTGATCTTAATGGTTATACAGGAAATGATTTTGCTAAAAATGAAAATATCCTATTTTATTTTAAAAATGATAGAACTCGCATCTGTAAACATGACTTTAATCTATGCCTTCCATGATGTGTCAGCGTTCTCAAAAAGAATCTTGTTCTGAGTTTGTAAAATAGAAATGAAACATCTCATAACTTGAAATAGTAAGAAAAAGACTTGTTACAATTATTAAAGTGAAACATTTTGCTCTCAGAATAGTTTATATTTTTTAACATATACACATAAAGTGAGCATTTCCTTTCCATTATTAAAAATCTTTTTATCATGATAAACAAATCTATTCATTGAATTGCTTTTCCCTATTCTATATAGCAACAGTTTATTTTTAGGATGGCTTTCAACTACTAAGTTGGATTTATTTTAAAGAACGAAGAGTACCAAAACTCTTATTAATTTATTTTAATTAAGCCCATTACAATAATCCCTGGGGAGAAAACAATTAAACATGGAATAAGGAACAATAAAAATCAAGTTCATTTCCTCTTTGCAGTTGAGTTCCCTTAGTCATCTCTTTTTCTCAAAATAAAGCCTTTAAGTTGGGTAGACTTTTCAATGAAATAGCAGAATTTTAAATGAAGTTATAATACTAATACTTAATATTATTGCACATCGACTGTATAACAGACACTATGCTAAGTACTTAATGTACTCACATAATTATCTCACACTTATGATATAAAGAAATAACCCAATTTAAAAATGGACCGAGGATCTGGAAAGATATTTATTGAAGGACAGACGAATGGCCAACCAGCACACAAAAGATTCTCAAGATTATTAGCTATCAGGGAAACGCAAATTAAAACCATAATGAGATGCCACTTCACACTGCTATGATGGCTATAATCAAAAAGACAGGTAATAGCAAGTGTCGGTGAGGATGTGGAGAAATTGAAACCCACGTACACCAATGGCAGGAATGTAAAATGGTGCAGTGTCTTTGGAAGACCGTTTGGCATTGCTTTCAACATTTAAACATAGAGCTATCATATGATCCAGCAATTCCACTCTTAGGTATAGAGTCAAGAGACCTGAGAACACATGTTTCAACAAAAACTTATAGAGATGTTTATAAATAGGTAAGAGGTAGAAATAACCTAATGTCTATCAACTGATGCATGAGTAAAGAAAATATAGTATATCCACCAGTGAAATACTACTTGACAATAGAAAGGACTTAACTGCTGACAAATGCTACGGCATTTGTACATATTATGCTACGTAAAAGAAACTACACAACAGATGCACATGGCATGATTTTACTCATATGAAATGCCCAGAATCAGCAAGTATATTATTTAAGTTTATTTATTTATTTTGAGGGGGGAGGGGCAGAGAGTGAAACAGAGAGAGAGAATCCCAAGCAAGCTCAGAGCAGATCCTGACCCTGGGCTCAAACTCATGAACTGTGAGATCATGACCTGCAATCAAGAGTCAGATGCTTAACCAAATGAGCCACCCAGGTGCCCCCAGAATCAGCAAATCTATTAAAACAGAGGGTAGTAGCTGCCCATGACTGACGAGGTTGGAAAAATAGACAGTGACTGCTAATGGGTATGAGATTTCTTTTGGGGGGAAACGAAAAGGTTCTAAAACCGGTTGCGGTAAACATTGCAAAACTCTGAATATATTTAAAAACCAGTGACTTGTACACTTCAAATGGGCAAACTGTATGGTATGTGAATTATATCTCAATAAAGCCTATTTATATTTTTTCATATATTTGTACATATGTAATTTCTTTCAAAGACAGCAAGGACCATGTAGAGAGGTTAAACAACTTGCCCGAAGTGACAGTGAAGGGTATCCTGAACTGAATCCATAGAATGTGGCTCCAAAGTGCATACATTTCCTTAAGCTTACTGACTCTGCTGATGGTAGTTTTGCTCCCCATGTGACGATTGATTTTATTTAATCAAATATTTTGTTTAAAAAGCCACTCCCTGATATAGCTCCAAATGAACTTAACACTGGAGGGCAGTTTTTTCTACAACAAAAAATATGACGTATGATAAACAACAATGCTGACTCAGACATTTCAAGGTAATAATATGACTTATTCCGAATGTCCACATTCTTAATAAATGAGGAGAGCCTGCAAAGAATGGAGCATATTCAATTGCCAACAACAACCCATTCTCCACAGATACTTAGAGTTCACATTTTTATTATTCTGACCCCGAAGTGCAGTGATCTAATCATATTCCTTAGCCCAGAAAAAAAAAGGCCAAATGTCAGAATATATCTGTTATGTTATTGTAGTTAATTTCTCTTTTCACCTAAGCATTGTGTTAAAGGGCTTGTGGAAATGCAGAATGGATTCACAGTACTCTCCAGCTAAGGAAACTAAAAGACCTTCCAGCAAAACTGTACAACGGGAGAAAAATGTCACTCAAAGAAGTTAAATTATTTATAAAGTCACTAGATTCTTTTTTTTTTTTTAATTTTTTTTTCAATGTTTATTTATTTTTGGGACAGAGAGAGACAGAGCATGAACGGGGGAGGGGCAGAGAGAGAGGGAGACACAGAATCGGAAACAGGCTCCAGGCTCCGAGCCATCAGCCCAGAGCCCGACGCGGGGCTCGAACTCACGGACCGTGAGATCGTGACCTGGCTGAACTCGGACGCTTAACCGACTGCGCCACCCAGGCGCCCCTAAAGTCACTAGATTCTATAGCAGCTAAAACTAAAGTCATCATAATCAACATCTTCATAATAACAATAGAAATAATTGGCACTTAGTGAAAATATCTTCTGGGTCAGGCAGTGTACTAAACATGTCTTATCTCATTTAATGTTTAGAGCAGACTGTGTAGTAAGTACTGTCGCTATGTCTATTGTACAAGTAGGAAAACTGAGGCTTCGTTAAAAGAAGTTAAATAACCTGCCAAATCTTAGAGCTGTGAGTGGTGAGCTTGTGAATGGTATCTCAGCTCTTCTGATCTGTAGCGAAACACCATACTATACCTTAATTACAATCAATTCAGCAATCTCTTTTTTATTAAAAATAAATACTAGGGGTGTACCTGGGTGGCTCAGTAGGTTAAGTGTCTCATTATGGCTCAGGTCATGATCTTGCAGTTTGTGAGTTTGAGCCCCACATCAGGATTTTCACTGGCAATGTAGAGCCTGCTTGGGATTCTCTCTCTTTCCCTCTATCTCTCTCTCTCTCTCTCTCTCTCTCTCTGCCCCTCCCCCACTCATGTGCATACATTCTCTCTCTCTCTCAAAATAAATAAACTTTAAAATATTAAGATAAAAATAAATAAATATCAGGAAAGCTAGCACATTATCAGAAACACTAAAATAGAAATCATACAATAAAAGTGAATCATAAAATAATTATTTGTTCATATTATATTAATTATATTCATTTACTATTACATTTATTACACTTATATTTTATGAGATAAAAATATAATACAAGTAAAGCATAAAATGAAATTTATCATCATAAAAAGAATTAATTAGCCAGAATCCAGACTCCAAGAGATAGTGCGACAGATTGTAACCTTCATCCCTAAACAATATATAATGGCAATAAACTGTTTTCTCATCCTGCTGCATAAATCAGGCAGATTTATACCGTAGAAATACACTTGCAGTAAATAACACACAGTTAATTTAATACCTTTTTCGAAGTTATTGGTGTGCCTTTTAACAAAGACTGTGCCTCCAAAAATGATGACATCAAATTACTTTGAAAACCCAAAGATAAATTAATCACCATATACAACATCGAGATTGCTGCCGCAGGAGACACAAGAATACTGATGTCTTTGTAGCTGTGTGCAGCTAACCTAGAAGGAGCCCAGCCCCGTCACCCAACATTCCCCTCTGCCTGGAATGACCTCTCTCCTCTCCTCCCCACACTCCTACAAATGTCCAGTCCTTTCCCCTTGAGATTCTCCTCCAACTCTGTGCCCCTGGAGACAATTATGGACTAGAGTTGGCCGGTCTGAATTTCAAAGATAATTAGTTAGAATCAACATCACTCAGGCTTATAACTTACATACTAATCATATGTAACTAATCATGTATTTTATTGACTTGAGGTTGTCTTTACGTGTTTATTTTTCTCTCTGCCCCGATGATCATACACTCCCTATGAAGAAAGACTAACCTTCTATTGATTTGTCATCTAAATTTCACCTAAGAAAACAACATGAACATGTTAGGATGCTTACAGACTTTAATGTACATGACAGGGCACAGAGGCAAAATAAAATCATGTTTTCATTTTTTTAATTTCACATCTATCGGCCAGATCCTTCATAGAGCGTGCCCCCTGGGGCTCTGCCAATTCCAGATCTGTCATCAGGATGCAGACTGTTCTGCTTTAAGAATTGATCATAGCCATTTTGGATAGAAAATCCTGTCTCAAGACACAGGACCATATTACATAAAAATGATAATAATAGTAGTAGTAATAAATTAATATATATTAATACATATTAATATATATATATAATGGCATTTGTATCATTATTTTTCCCTTTGAGAAATGCGACCTATTCACATACATTCGGATTAATAAGATTTTTATGTTTATTAACCGTGATTCAAAGTCCTGGTTTGGGGACAAGCAGCCCTCCCTTTAAAGAAATAAGATATTGGGGCTGTAATAGCCTTTATTTTTTTATGAGACTTTTTAAGCTTTTTGACGGGAATATGATGTTCCCAACTGGCTAACTGTGAAACAGTGAAGCGACTTCAAGACCCGTGGACTCTCTACCACACACATAAGTACAGGCAGTCATCTAATCCTCCCAGTTCATATATTTATAAGAAAAAAAAAATGTCGTTTGCCCATTTGATCTTCCTTCACTTAATCCCAAAGAGTATTAGGATTTCCATTCATTTCTGTTGGGACTGAAAAACTTAATTCTTCCGCTGCAGGCTAGACCGGGGATATGCTCCACGAAGCAGCAACACAGACCCTATTTCTCGTCGCAGGTTATTGCTGCTGCTGCAGATGTTCAGAAGAGCTACACCTTGGGTGTCTCACATCGTGGTTATAGGCATTTATTTGGGATCATTACCCCAGCAGCTAGAGGATCCCTGTCTACACATCCTGCAGGCTCCCCCAGTAGACACAATTTTGTACGACCACTGGTGTGAGCCCCCTATTAACGATGATGGCTCCATCCACTGTAGTGGTAGGTGGGGCTCTTCCTATAAGTACTGCTCAGACCCAGCCAGGCAGCTAGTATCATACTCAATTGCGTTTTCTGTTCTCTTACCTGTGATTCGTCTTTATGTTTTGCTTAATATCCTTAAATATCGTTAATTCCTAATCTGAGAAGTTTATGTACTATACAGAATTTGATTATACTAGATTAGAGCTAATTGTGAAAGAAAGAAAGAAAGAAAGAAAGAAAGAAAGAAAGAAAGAAAGAAAGAAAGAAAGAAAGAAAGGGAGAAAGAAGAAAGAAAGAGGAAGGAAGGAAGGATGGATGGAAGGAAGGAAAGTGCGTCTTAAGAAGCTCAAAATTCTGATTTCAGTTAGATTTAGACTGGGAAGAATTTTGTGCACATTCGTAAGACCAAATTTAGAGGAAAAGAAAAGAAGTATTAAGTAGATTTTCCCCTCCAGGAAGTTTTGATATTATTTTATTGAAATAATGCAGTGTATAATGTGAAATGCATTATAGTTTCATCATTTGACTCTAAATATCGGTCTGCATTTGAAATTCATTTTATCAGTACTACAGGTTCACAATCTTTCATCCACAATTCTAAAACCCAAACAGATCCCAAAACCAAATATTTTCATAAGATAATTCCAAAATTCATGTGGTGGCAAAATATGATCCAAATTATATGAGGTTATTTGTCCATTTAGTGTGAATGCTCATACATTTTATTTTAGAAATATTTATAAGTTTGATTCCTGGATGTTGCCCCAACCCCAGGGACAATGCACATAATACATGGTATTAGTGCTATCTAAATGCTAAAAATTCTAAATCATAATAACACATCTGGCCTCAAAGATTTCATATAAGGGATCATGGATTGATAACTACATAGCTAAATACTAGTACTAACTTAGAAGCTACGCCCAATGTGTGTGTGTGTGTGTGTGTGTGTGCAAACACACATATATACACTCATGAACCTAACAAATGAAATAACAAGACAAAAACTCAGAAGAAAAATTAAGACTATGTTAAACTTCAATCTGGACTCATCATTGTATTGTGTAGAAGAAAACTAGAAACATAATAAATGAACAAAAGCAGGGTATGAGCTAAATATACGCAGGCATGTCTGTACAAGATATCCAGGTAGCCATAAAAATGACACTACTGAAGAGTATTTGGTGACATAGAAAATGTTCACAGTCTATTATTAAGGGAAAAGCAGGTCATCAACAGTTCAAATAAAATGCAACATTTCTAAAACTATATGCATACACACACAGAAATTAACATGAGCAAATATGTAATAATAGACTAATGGTTATTTCTGGAGGATGATTTTTTTTTCCTATCCTTTGTTTTTTCTTTAGTTTCTTTTTCTAAGATATTGCTCCTGTGTTTTTTTAAACTTTTGTTTTGATTGTAAGAAACACCAAATGAACATTAAAAAAAAAAAAGATACCTAGACAAATGCTAAAAAAAAAAAATTAAAAAAAAAACAGAGGTAACTGGGCCTCAGATGCGGAATAACGGCTTGTCCCTCCCTGGCTGCATAAGAGCAGAAGAGCAGTGTTTGTTTGTTTGCTCCGGTGGGTAAGACTTCATTTCATGCAAAGAGAATTGCACAGAAAAACACAGAGAAACTTTAGCATTTACGGGCTGTGCTTTGTGTGCAAAGATGATGTTATTGACTCCCTGACACTGAGGAAACTTCAGTGTTTCTTCACGGCTGCAATTACCTAATTTGGGAAATGAACCAGACACCGTAGCTTCGTCGAGATGATAGCTGTAGACATAAAGTGCTGTGACTGCCATTTTTTTTCAGCTTCTTTTTTTTCACGCAGCAAAGCAATAATGTACAGTCCTAAACTCCCATTCTCCTCAAATTGTATGTGTTCGTTAAATAAACAGTATTTCAAATTAGGAACGTAAATCTCACTCTCACTTAGCACACTGCATGTGGCGTCACCTTCGCTGTTATAATACGATCTTCTGATAAGCATGTAAAATACCATTGAAAGCCCTACAAAACAGGATACATTTTCACAGTGAGAAAAAGCCATCAAACTAGAATTTTTGTGAACTTATATCCTTGAACTTTGAAGGCCAATGTAAACATCGATCTGAACTGCCCACATCAATCTCCAGGTCTACAGGCCACATAACCCCACATGTAGAGTATTTCCTTCTACTCTGGGGGCTTTCAGTCAAGGTTTCAAAGTATTTTGTGTATGTGTCAGTAAATATCTATTAAATCTCTTTAATACACATACTCTCTCCATTTTTTTTTAAGTCCAAAGCACAGATCTTGTCCTGTCCTTAGAGAACTTATATATTACTTGGGAAGAACAAATATTCTTTACAGGAAGTTAAATCATAATACAAAAATTCAAAGTAATGTGAGTCAAGAGAAGTCACAAGGCTGCACATGATTAAATGCCAAATATCTGCAAGTACTTTTAAGTCAGAGTATTGCTGATTCCTGGGGTTTGAAATGCATAATGCAAGAGCATAAAGGAGGGATGAGAAGGGGCAGGGTTTTAAACATGCCTTGAAGAAGTCGCAGGATAAGAGCAGAGAGGAGGATGCACATACCAAATGGGGAAAACAGTAGAAGTCAAGATTCTGAGAGTTAAGAACAGGGATACTATAATAGACAGGATTCCTTAGGGGTGGCTATTATGTTCCTGGCACTGTCATCTCATTTAATTCTCACAGAAACTCTGACATCGGTACCCCCATGAGCCCATCCATAACCACCCTATCTAAAATGGCCTTCCTACCACTCACATCTAAAGTCTCCCTCTGTCATATGGGTCGGATTCATTCTGTTCATGACATTTTCATTATGGAAACCTATCTCACTTAGTAACTTGTTTACTTCTTTAATGCAAGCTCCAGGATGGCTGAGACTTGTTCAAGCACAATATCCCCAGTGCCTGAAAGAATTCCTGGCCCAGAGTCACACACAATATATGTATTAATGAATCATCTCCTTTCACAAATGAGGACTCTAAGTGTGGTGAGAGGGTCAATAACTAGCCTGATGTCACACAGTCTGGTTTGGAACTCAGGTCTCTCCTGACTCTAGAACTACTTGCTACTAAGCTCCCCAATGAATAATTAGGAAACAACAAGTAGGACCCTTTTGGAGAACATACGAATTTTCTTTCTTGTTTTATTTTTTTTTTCATTTTTTCTCTTTATTTGTTTTATTTACTGATTGTTCATTGCATCCTATTGATAAGAAGTGAAATGGCAATGGAAGTTTAGTGTCAGACTATAAAGGCACTGATTTCCAGGTTAAGACTTCTGAATTGTATTATGGTAAAACATTATAGAATGTAAACAGATTTGGGGGAAATGAGTGTCTGTGTCAAGTTCATATGTTGGAATGAGAAAGACTAAGCCTAAAATTAGAACTATAAGAGATTGCTGAGGCCAATCGTGAGCGTATTAAAGCCTAGATGAGGTTTCAGCAGTATATAGGGAGGACCGAAAAAATACAAGAGGAATCACAGAGAAAAATCTAATTTTTGTTATGGAAGTGTCTCTGCCTCCAGAGTCTCCCACCTACTTCTCCTCTGGGGGAATCTTAGCCTTCAATACGGGTCTAAATCTAGGCTCTTCTGGAATTCCTTCTTAGGGAATTCCGCCAACAATTCCAGGCCCAAGGCCTTTGAAGCCCTTTGCTCATGTTCACATAGCATCACACTGGAGTGTCCTATGGTTAATGACATAGGGAAAGAAACAAACGTGTACGTCTGAGGGCTCCTTGACAGCAGGGGGTATTTTTATTCATCTATTGTCTATTATCTATCTATTCATCTATTATTCATTTATTATGTCCAGCATCTACCACAGTCTCGGGTAGCTGTGACACTATCATTTATAGCATGGCCTAAGCAGAGATCTTGAGATTCTCAGGCCTAGATGTGGAAGAGAGGTGGCCATTCTGATAGAAATAAGCAATCCAGGCCTGAGGTGGAACAATAAATAGCTTGGAAGTTACTGACAGATAGAGATGCCTAAGAGAGGAGCCAAGGAGAATGACAAATGCAATTTTCGACACTAAATAAACTGAAGTGATAGCTGGGGAGTCAAGTTGCAATGTTCCACTAGAAGCAAGAGGTAGGATACTGAAGTTGTGAAGGCCAAGAATGAAAATGCGGGATTTAAGTATTATTCACATAAAGATAAAAGTTGAAGACGTAACCCTTCAATTCAAAGAAGCTGTAAAAACCAAGAGACCAAAGAGTTAAGAGCTAAATTGTGGACTAAACCCACAAGGAGGAAGCAAAGGGAAACAGAACTACCCTGTGGAGAACCACAGAAGGAATACAACATAACCTCCTCATCTAATTTTATGCAAATTCATTTTACAAAGCTTCTCTTTGCAAGCAATATTGTGTTTACTTCTTTTTACGTTCAAAATTCAGCTTCTCTGAAAGTAAATATTGGTAGACATCAAGTTTCTCTGGCCCTCTCTATCATGTTATTCTCAAATTAAGAGTATTTTGGCATCTAAATGTGTGTTAGTGACTATCAGGATACGGTTTACATCTTTCTACCTTATCAGCTATCACATATTTACCAAAAACCAGAATACACTGATGAAAGGACGTTGTGCAAGCTTCAATAATTTCTCCCGATTATCATTAACCATGCATATTGCATGTTTTAATTATTCTAACAGATATTCAGTATCAACAGATTGTAATTCACTAGCAAGGTATAAAATAGGCATTAAAACTATTTCTAAACTATCATTTAGGATGATGTATGAAGCATTTCACATACCAGCGGACTAAGTATCATAAAATATTAGTCAAGTACTAACGTAGTCATTAATACTCCTCTTTAACAAAAGGCAATTTCACAGCCTCATTTACCAACTGGAATATCCCAAGTCTACTTCATAATTAAGCTTTTTATTCATCTCTGTAAATTCCATTTAGTGCTTTTTGGCAATTTCTTAACATAAATGCCCTAGATGTTGTTAAACTGGATTAACAGCTTTATAAGTAATATATATTATATGTATATATTTAACTGTAGGTGATTTGACTTGTATTGTAGCAATCACTTTTTTTAATGCCCTATTATATGCTTAGAATTTATTTTATTGCAACTAATTTTGAACCTCAATATTTTGCAACATCTCTTTATGATGTTAGTTTTATAAATAGAAGGATATGGGGAAATGGGGGTTGTGGTCAGCCTTAGCTCTCCTCACATTGTTTTGGCCTGAGGCATGCCTGAGGATAGAATCATTTCAGGTGGATTAGAACCCAGATAAATAACCATAAAAGTCTTGCAACAATATCTCCTCTTTAAAAATATATATTCCAACTCTTTTCAATGTGGATGGAGTATCAGAGTAAACAACTTCATTAGGCATGTGAAAGCACATTTTAGAGAAAGTACATTTGGCTGAAAATTATAAGCATCTTTCTGCATCAGCCTTTTTTGAATTTAAGGACAATCTTTCAATTAACTGAGCCTGCTGCTACATACTAAAATGTAGTTTGAGTTAACAGCAGTTTGATTGGACATTCAGAATTACAGCTTCTGGAAGTTCTTAAAAGGTCACCTGTTCCTTCTCCCTGCACTTAAGCAATTAAAATTGCACTTAAATATGGAGTGAAAGCACAGAAAAGGAAAAGCAGATTTATTGAAGGCAAACAATAGGCCAAGCACTGTTGGTACCAAGATGAATAAGTCAAGGCCCCCATCGCAATGAGTTCTCAGACTAAGTTGGTTTATGGGTGTACAAACAACTGGAATAATGCACATATAGTTTTTGCCTAGTGCCTGGCACATAAGTGCTCAGTAAATAGTCCTTATTTTAGCTTTTCATAAAGTGCTTATCAAATGGGGGAAATCATCAAGCTAATGCACACAGTCCAAAGAAAACATGCTCACATTTTAGTCTGGAGGATCTCAAACCAAAGTGATTCCATTCATTCATTCATTCATTCATTCACTCATTCATTTCTGAAAGGCATTAATTACAGTGTGGTGACTAAGAGAGCAGACCCTAAGCTCTATCACTTAACTAGATGTTCCCTCATTCATAAAGCAGGGATGTAGCTACTTCTCAAGGGCATTTTGAGGGTTGATGGATTTCCATGAAGTCCATGGAACATAGAAAAAGTGCTTTAAAATGCAGAGATTATTATTTTCATCACTATGTATCAAATGGTTACAGGGCAAAGTGGTGGGTGTTTTGGGAGGGCCAGAAAGAGTACACCCTTTGCCACAGTCACACCCTCAATGTCCCACCCTCACTCTCAGTGCCAGTCACACAGCCTTCTGTGGCTTCCTTGACCTTGTTACAGATGGCTCCTCTAGCCCATGACCTTCGTTCACACTGCTCCTTCTGTCTGGAGAACTCTCCTTTCTTTTGCTAGACAAATCTTATTAATTCCTCCTATTCACTCAAGTCAACTATCCCTTTCTCTGAGAAACTTTTCCTGTATGTTTATTTTAAACCTTGTTTCTTAGTTACCTGATATCACAAAGCTGAGTTCCTCCACTGCACTATGTCAGTTTGTAATTGTTACGTGATGCTTCAGTCAATGTCGGTCTTCCCCAATAGAGGATAAGCTTGATGAGGGCAATCATCTTGCCTGCTCTTCTCAACCGTGTATCCCACTTCCAGCACAGTGAAGGGCAGAGCAATCCTTCAGTAAATATATATTGAAAGGATCTATGAATGTACTCACCATTTTCTGAGTTTAACAATACAGAATCCCCTGCTTTAAATCATCTGTAACAAAGACGGATTCCACATTAGTGAGGCTAAGAAAGCAGCTGCCTGGATCCACTATTTCATTCAATTTTCAAAACCACCCTATGAAACTAGGAGTACCATATGCATTTTGCTAATGAAAAAGTTAAGCCTAAGAGTATCTAAGTAGTACAAGAACTCTAGTGAGAAGAGACTGGAATTGAAACACAGATATAACTACCCCATTCTTTTCTGCTTATTACAGTTTCCTAAAAAAAGCTCTACAAAGATAGATAGATAAGATGTCATTTGATCATGGATTTTGGGGATGAAGCTAAAACTCCAGAAATTAAAAATAATTAAGATCAACTGAGTGTAGTATTTTATCTTCCCTTTTCATTTCTGAACAGCACAACTGTGATATTGGTTACCATTGGCCTTCTACATTCTCAGAGTAAGCGAGAGTCTCTGAATTTCTTTTGCATCATTTCATAGCCGCATTTACAACAGTCTAGGAAATGGCATTCTACAGAATGTGTTTTGGTCTTGATCCAGTCTCTCGTTTTCTACTCTAAGCTCATAAACACAATTTGTCATTCAGGCCTTTGACTCTGTGTCTGAAGCTGACAACTAGTGGATTCTATGTGATAGCAAACGATAATCTAGATCTCTAGAAGAAGACGCCTCTAACCTTCAGGTGATTTCTGCAAGGACTGTTATTTTGTTATAGGTAAGTCCTCAGCCCTTAAAACATTATTTTTTAACTTACCAAATTGTTCTAAATTATAAAACCATACATATATTTGGTAAAACAAAAATTCAAAATAGTATCGAAGAGTGTAAAGTAACAAGTTAAATGTTCCATTCCCAAACCATCTCCTATTCCATTACCAGAGGAAACTTCTTTTTAATAATTTCTGTTTTTATTTTTTTAGGTTGACTACTTTATTTTTATTTTTATTTTTATTTTTATTTTTATTTTTTATTTTAGAGAGAGAGAGTATGTGAGGAGGAGAGAATGGCACAGGAACAGAGAGAGAGAATCTTAAGCAGGTCCTATGCTCAACACAAAGCCCAGTGCAGGGCTCGATCCCACGACCCTGGGATCATGACCTGAGCCAAAATCAAGAGTCAGATGCTCAACCGACTGAGCCACCCAGGTGTCCCTATGTTGATTACTTTTAAATAAAATGTTTATAACTCTGTGTCTTTATCACTTTCAGATAGCATGTAGTAACTTACCAACTGTGAAGAGAAAGAATTTAAAGCAATTATACTACCTCTCACCTCTCTCCTCCTCCCACTTCTTATTTTTCTTGGTCATGCACATAATTTCAATTTTTCTATTAGCACATTTTATCATGAAATATTAACCTCAACCCTCTACTTGGTCTTTATCTATCATCAGTGAGCAATATCTATTTACTATGCACTAGTTAAGATTAGGAAATTAACACATCTACATCTTCATCTCTTTTGCCTGTTTTTTTTTTTAATTTTTTCTTAATGTTTATTTATTTTTGAGAGAGACACACACACAGAGTGTGAGCAGGAGAGGTGCAGAGAGAGAGGGAGACACAGAATTCAAAGCAGGTTCCAGGCTCTGAGCTGTCAGCACAGAGCCTGAGGCAGGGCTTGAACTCACGAATGGTGAGATCATGACCTGAACTTGAAGTCAGACGCTTCACCAACTGGACCACCCAGGCGTCCCTCTTCTGCCTGTTTTCTATCAACTTCTACGGGCTAAACAATTATTCATCTTTCAAGTTGTAGAATATTTACATTCTATTCTATATTTTTTGCCTGCCACATTTTGTCTATAGATGGATTTTAAAATTTGAGAACAATGTACAGTATTTATATAATTATTAATTTTTACTATGAAATTAATAAAGTAATCAGAGAGTTTCCAGATTTCTATAGGATAATGGCTGCCCCTAATTTCAACAGCAGACATCTTCCAAGAAACCATCTGAGATGAAGAGATAGGACCAGACATCTTCCAAGATGAAGAGATAGGAAATAATATCTACAATCCAGGCCAATAACATAACTAGGGGACAGAAAAAACAAAATTTCAATTTACATGTAAGTGGGAAAAGTTACACCTAACACCAGCAGAGGCAGCCTCTGAGCATCATCCGATGTAGAGTCATTGTTGGGAGACGAGTGCCCATGAGGTCTTGATTTTCTGCACATTTTGTGAGCAAGGACTGAATTGCACTTTGTTTCAGATTATCTTTTCAATTATGTTTGTATAGCAAACAGCTGTAGAAGACAGAGACAGTACTTGGAAGATAAATATAGTGTCACTATCTGGAATACAGTGTAGCCTATTTACTGCCCAGTATAAAGATTTGAGTTTGCAAAGCTTATGGTCTCCATCCTATACAACACCCAATTTCATGTGCAGACACACTATGGCCCTCTTTATGTTGCTCTGTCGAAATTGGACTTAGAGAACGAGCACAAAAAATACTGATACCCTGTTCATTGCTATGGCTGTGAATAATAAACAGTCCTTCAACTCTGACCCAGGAGTCTTGTGTCTTCTACCAGCATCCATAAAACTTGCAGGTTAGCTTACAAGTAGGGTAAAAGTTCAGACTCTTCATTCTTAACACAGGTAGGGACTATGAGGAAGGGAGAAGAGTGCTGTGGGGTCCCAGAGGTGGCAAAACACAGATGACATCAACCAAGATTCCACCAAAGAAAGGAATGGTCTGACCCTGAGTGGGAAAAACTGAAAGATCTGAGACATGGTAGATCCAAGTAAATGGTTATGGGGGGAAAAAAAAGGCCTTGAAAAGTATGCATGAAATGAAGAGATATGGCAGCCTAGGGTAAGGCAACAGCCTGGAAGGGGAGGTATGCAGCAGTTAGAGTATCCCTGAAAGGCGAACAGAAGAAGGAAATAAATGAGCATGAGTGATGAGTGTCCCTTTGAAGAAAGATAGCATGAAGATTAGGAGACAAAGCAAAAACTAAAAAAGTAAAAGATAAGAGGATTACTCCTTAAAAAAATAAAAGTCCTCCACCCTTCCCTATAGCAACAAAAGAGGGAACAATTAAAATTGGGAAGCCTAGAAAGCCTCCATATCCCTCCTTCATCCAATTCTCCCTTTTCCAGGATATATGGAACACTGATATGTATTAAGCCACAAAGAAAGCATTAATTCCAGTAAGTAAAAAATAACAGAAATAGTGTTTTTATCACAGTACAATATAATTAAAATTAATAGCAAAATCATAAATAAAACAAACCACCCTTCCACTTACAGAATTTCTAAAATAAATTAATATAAACTACACACATTTGTAATCTGTTGGATTCAAGTAAAACAGTGCTCAGAGGAAAATTCATAGCTCTTAATATTTATGTTAATAACAAAATAATACAAATAAATAAAATTAATTTCAAGCTCAAAGGCAGAAAAAAAATTTAAAAATAAGAAAAATCAGTAAAAAGTAATGAGTTAGAATTAGAAAATAAGGCACCTAATATATAAAATTGGTTCTTTGAAAATTTTAATAACATATAGCAACTAGCAGCTAATCCAAAAGAGAAATAAACAAGGAAGTACATGTATTCAAATAAGAAATGACAAGGACAAAATAACCATTTAAATAGAAGAAAATTTAAAAATCTGAAGAGACCGCCTAGCACAACTTTATGCAGATAAATTTTAAAACAAAGGAAATAAAAAATCGAGTCCAATTTGAAAGATGAAATAAAGGTATCCAAAAGCTATTCTCCAAAAAACACGAGCCCCAGATGGTTTCTCAGGGGAAGTACAACACACTTCAAAAATCAGATAATCCCAATCTCACATACACTGTCTCAGCGCATAGAAACAAGGAAAATACATAAGTACTTTTTTAAATGAAATGAGTATCATATATATACCCAACCTGAGGGGGGAAAAAAAAAAAAAAAAAACGACACAAGCGAAAGCAACCCAAATCAGTCTTCACTTACATACATCGTATTGGTTTTCTAGGGCCGCCATAACAAAATAAACTACCGACTGGGTGGTTTAAACAACAAAAATTTATTTTCTCACAGCCCTTGAGGCTGGAAGTCTGAGATCAAGGTGCTGACAGGTTTGGTTTCTCCTGAGGCCGCTCTCCTTTGCTGGCAGAGGGCCACCTTGCTATGCCCTCACATGACCTGTTCTCTGGGCTCACACCCCCCCCTCACACACACACACACCCCACGCCAGTGTCTCTGCCTCTTATTAGGACAGGAGTCAGCCTGCTCTGATAACCTCATTGGTCATAATTACCACTTTAAAAGCCCTATCTCCAAATGCAGTCGCATCGGGGGATGGGGCTCCCAGCAGGAGAATTTGGAAGAACCCAATTCAGTCCTTGATAGACTAAATAAAATGTTAACAAACAACCCAATAACACAGAAAAATATAATTGTATATCATTCATTACTAAATAGAGTATATTTCAGGAATATACTCTAGGAATCTATATAAAGATATTTCCTTATATATATAAAACATTTGCACAGTTATTGATTACTATAGGATTTTGCAATAACATTAGACTTCAAACAACCCAGATGCTCATCAATAGGAGATGGTTTGCATCAACCATGGCACCTCCTCAAAATGCAGACATAGAAGAGGTGAAAAGGATCTCTACATATTGCTACTAAGTGATCTTCAGGACATGATCCTATAACATGAAAAAGCAAGGGACAGCACAGTATATTCAGTTGCTACAGAAGAAAAGAAGAGAGAAAAATGTATACACACACATATACGTGTGTATAAGAGAAAAGTATATATAGACAGACACACAATTTATTTGTGATAAAAGAAACATCTATGGGTTGAGTGAGAAAAAAAGAATGAAGGCAATAGAGACAGAAGTGAGACTTCTCTGAGTAGGTCTTTAAATATAATTTTGACCTTAGAACCATGTAAATATGGCACTGAATAAAAAACTAATTCAAAAAGAACAAAGCAAACTTTAAAGCTGAAAAAAAAAATTAACCAGTGAACCTAATTCTGAATTAAACTGGTAATAAAATCATCTAGAGGAAAGACTTATTTTACGTGTTTTTTTGGATAAAGCCCTCTGAACATCCTTTGTGGGATATATTCTAAGGATTAAAAAAAAATGTATCTTAAACTTCACTCACTAGTTTTCTTTTTGGCAGTAATTATGATGCTGTTATTTTGAGGGTTACCAGAACTAATTTCTGCAGTGCTTAAAAAGGTATGTTCAATGCGTGCCAGATTTAAAATCTGGTAGTTCCTCATAAATGGCAAATTTATAAGATACACTGGGAAAAAATGGAAAAGGAGGGCATAGGACGAGTAGTAGTAACAGTCAAATCCTTAATATAAGAAAAAAGAATAAAAATCTAGTATCCTTTCTTGTTAAATGAACAAGGTAACAATTATAGGTAGTTTTAAATTTTTAACTCAACCAATACTCAGGTTTTGAGAAGCTTAAAAACTGCTCAGGCCATAAATGTGTTAATGCTATATGCTAATTATATTTGGGTGTTTAATGAATGTTTTGCAATATATGTTCTGAAGGGTACTACTCTATGAAACCATTTCCTGGCTATGTGAAACTAGTCTGACCCTGAATGACACCTCTTATTTTCCTAAATAAGATGAATGATAAGAATTAAGTAAGTTCTCCATATGTATTTGCATATGACAACCAGAAAAATAATCCAAACTTTGGGGTTTCTAGGGAGTCCTCTTCCTATTTTAGAGACCATACATACACACAAGACAGTAGAGGAAGGGAGTGTTTTTGAATGATGGTGCTTAGATGACAGAATACAATGGTATCATTAAAAAAAATCAAGAGGGGTGCCTGGGTGGCTCAGTTGGTTAAGCATCCAACTTCAAGTGTTCAACTTCAGCTCAGGTCATGATCTCACAGTTCATGGGTTCAAGCCCTGAGTCAGGCTCTGTGCTGACAGCTCAGAGCCCGGAGCCTGCTTCAGATTCTGCGTCTCCTTCTCTCTGCCCCTCCCCCACTCACACTTCATCTCTCTGTCTCTCAAAAATAAATATTTAAAAAATAAATAAATAAACAAACAAGAAAAATTCTACATCATTTTAGATATTAAATTCTACAAATTCAAAATGTGAGAAATCAGGCTTACCTGATGTTCATTTTTATTTAGTTTTATTTAATTTTACCTTATTAATTTTTGGAGAACTGACTATATACATTATGATGTAGGTGTGCAAAGATGAATACAGTTATAGACTTTAAGATGTGAAACATTAACCAAAACAAGAGAAGTATTAACTCCCTTACTCTATGCACGGCAGACCAAATCTAGACACCGTTTCATTCCAGGCATCCCATTTTAAAAATGATATTGATAAAGTAATGACAGCTCAACATTCTGACCTCTTAGTTTTTGACCTTTTCATCTTCAAAGACCTACCTCCAACTTTCCTTAGCCTCCCCCTCTCATGAATGGTAGGAGGCAGGTTAGGAGGAATCTGTACATAGTTTATCCATGTTGATTCTCTTGTCCTAAGCTCCCAGTTCCCAACCCTGGTTGCACATTAGTGTTACTGGGGAGGCATTAAAATATATTCATGTCTGAAACCCACTATGGAATAATTAAACAGAATTGGCATGAGGAAAGGGAAGAGATCTGTTCAATTTTAAAAGTTCCACAGATGTTTCTAATGTGCAGTCAAGGTTGAGAATCCCTGTGCTAAACAGATTCTATGAGCTTCATGGACAGGGATTATTAGTATATTTTTGACAGTGATGGTGAGATCTGGAAAAGGTGTGCTTTCTGAGTTCCTTGACTTTCAGATTCTGATTAAGACAAGGTGGGACAATACACTAAGCTATTTAGGCATTATATTTTGGGTACTTTTTCAAAACATTAATTTATGCCCCAAGAATTTATTAACATCATTTATTAGAGAAGGGGAAAAGAATACTTGGGTAATATCTTGATAAAAACTTTCAAATCCAGTATCATAAATAAAATCGATGAGATGCTTTTTCCAGGTCAGAACTAAAAGCGTCCGGTGATTTTCACATAAACAATTTCACAATAAGAATGTGACCTAGTAACTACCTCAGTGAAACACTTTTTTGTTGTTTTTTTAAGAGAGCTGTGTTCGCATGATAGTTTTGAATCATAAACATATACTATACGGTTGAGTGTCTTAGGGGAATGAAAGAGGAAGTTAGTCTCACATGTCCAAGCTGATAGAAGAAGACAGAAAGGATGTAATTAAATGTAAAATACATATATACTTTGTTTTCTTAAGAATGAAGCAAGTGGTAAAAACTGTGGTAGATCTTTTAATCTGTTGCTATGCCAACAAGAAAATTTTAAATGGATCCAAGAAATGGGACAATTTTCAGGCATATAAGCACAACCTTTTTCAAATAAGTAGAATTGTATTCATATTATCCCCCCCTCAAGGGGATAGAGTCTTGAGGGAATTGGTGCAGAATTAATCGATCAGGTTTTTGTTTTGTTTTGTTTTTTTCCCCCTCCTGTAACCACAGCAGGCATAAGGAACAGAATCTCACGCTATATTTTACTGAGATCTAGATCTGGATTTAGGTTAAACTTTTTGAGGATTGTGGGCAGCACTGTTCCCCAGTGTGTAGGTAGCAGGACAGCATGTTTCTACCATTTTAAGACTGATTAACATAGAACAAAGAGACAAAAGTCAATAAATCTTCACCTGTATTCCTTAGCATAATACCAAGATGATATAGTTTTCAAATATAAAAGCATCTTAATAAAATACATCTCATATGCAAATTACCAGCATCCTTTCTGGGTCAGACAAAGGCAGGCATTATTTCTCCTAAGGAGAAACAAAGATTAAAATGACGGATGACCTGAAATCTACAAATTATAGAAATCTGAAATTATAAATTCACTCAAATTCTATGTATATGAGATAGGCTTTTAACAATGGATTATTCAGTGCAATGACCAACTTCCTCACTTCACAAATAAATACAAGTGTTCGGTTTTTCGAGGGCAAGTTGTTTTGTTTATATTGTAAAAATACACGTAGGAAAACATGTTAGTACATCCAGAGGGTCTTTCTTTAACTATAGAGCAAGTCAGGAATAGATTGTCTCAGCAAAATAAGATGAAAATTTTGTTCAACTGCCTTTCCTGAAGGTATTTCCGTAAAGAAAGAAAGAGAAAATTCACAGTAATTAAAAAGTATTTTCAATTAAACCCTTGTCTGTATGGGTGAGTCTGCCTTATTGCCAATGAAACAAAAACCCCTACTTCAGCTTCTTTTCAAATGTTTATTTTTAAATGACTTAAGTATCAAATGGAGCCACTATGAACAACGATTCCTTATCATATTATTATTTTTTTATTCTGAAGCTGAGAAAACATCTGAAAGTGGGTAGCATGAGGGAGAAGTGGCATTCCCCTTTCTTCCACAAGGTTTTTGTCATCTCTCCTTAGTTTTGGCTGTACTGTTTAAACGTGGAATTAAGCAGATCCACAAATACACTGTTTGAGCTCATCTTTAAATCCTGAGCATATTCGCAAAGAGAGAAAGATTGCCCGTTAGCTACGCCAGATCACCCACTTGTACTTTATCTTTGTTTTCTGAATAGCGAGCCACTACTATTACTTACATTAATATTACACGATAAATGACAGCTTTATCATTGCATTAGGGCCCTTGAGCAGTCAGCTAACATGACTATGCATTTATCTAAGAAACATAAGCCCCACTTACACCTGTTTCTCTATTTAGTGTACATTATTTCTTGGAATATCTAGATATCATGGGGTACCGTTGTAGCTTATGTAACCTACCAAAAGATATATGAAATTTGATGAACATACATGATCATCGTCTTCTTAAGCATGCCAGATTTTCCAGTCTTGTACCACAAAATGTGTCCTTCCAAAAACTAGCATTTTGAAAAAAGGTTAATGAGCATGGTCTAACACATACAGGAAACTCTGATCTTTACCAATGAATTCAAACATTTTAATGATGGAATACGTTCTTTCTGAGCAGAGCCCAATATAAAAAACAGATAAACAAATAACGACCCTCACTCTTGGAGAGAGTGCCTCCCCCACCTCCTGCTACATGCCACAAAGAAATCTTAGCATTCTGCAAAGAATATTTTGAAAACCGCTAGTCTTCATTTTCACCACATTCTTTCATCATATTCTAACTTTTCTCTTTCAATACAGAGTACTATATATTTCAATCTGTAAACAATACCAACTTCCCTATCTCCTCAGTTATATTAGTCATGCTTTATTCATCTATAAACTGGGCATTACAGTAGTATCTGACTTTTCTTTTTCTTTTTCATTTTTTTTAATGTTGTTTATTTATTATTGAGAGACAGAGAGACAAAGAGCGCGAGCAGGGGAGGGGTAGAGAGAGGAGAGACACAGAATCCGAAGCAGGCTCCAGGCTCTGATCTATCAGCACAGAGCCCGATGCGGGGCTCGAACTCACAAACTGAGATATCATGACCTGACCCAAAGTTGGTCGCTTAACCAACTGAGCCACCTAGGCGCCCCAGTACCTGACTCTTCTAAGTATTATATTTATACATGAAGCATAATATACAATAAATATTATTTATAGTACATAAGCATATGTATATATTATATGCTTATATAGTATAATGTAATAAAATCTATGTTTATTTATATGTAGAAAGTGCCGAGGACAATAAGTAATACATAAAGCATCTGTCAAATACAAAAATAAATGCTTAAGTGGAGTTGATGCAGTTTGATTAGTGTGGAAGCAACATGTTTTTTTAAAAAAGGACAAAACACACTCTTGTCTATGTTGTTTCCAATTTTCTTTTATTATTTTGCTTCATTGGTCCATATTTTGTTGACTTCCACATTTGACTTACATCAAAGTTGAGTTGAAGCTCTAAGGAAACGACCAATCACAGAGCTTTCATTTTCCATCAGCAGAGATCTCAAAACGTCCAGAGACAGCTGTCCGTCCATGGGAGGATATTTGGGGTTCTTTCCGCCCCCCAGATTTGCCCCCAGTCAATCTCATCTGCCATTTGTCAGGCACACCACACTGTAGCATGTTCTCAGCAGTGGTCTGTCAAGACCCTAAGGGGCTAAATATCATCTGTAAACCTCGTGATTTCAATGTTTACTCGATTTTCAGAACATTTATAACCTGGTAAATATGGCAGCAGCCCTGGATCTCCAGAGACGCCGCTGCTTTTACTTCTCTCGTCTACGTTTTGTTTACTTTGTGTCTTTTAATAAGGGCTGCGATTCTGATTGGTTTAACTCTTAGGATGATTCCGAGGTTCTTTTTCTTGGAAACAAGTAGGAAGGAAGAAAATTATTTGCGTCAAAAAAAATTCCTTAGTGGAAAAAAAATTAAATACATGAAAGTAAAATGCCCGAGGCCAGAACAAGGGTAAGTGCCTGGCTGCCTGAGATGTCAGATTGATTTGCTTCCTGCATTTTTGTCATAATTCTAGTTTTTTTCCTCCTGTTCATCATGCTATCTGAGGGCTTCTAGTATTCTTGAAATGATTTTGAGTAGATTTAATTGTTGCTCAAGGTATCCCTCATTGAATGGCAAAAGCAGTTGAGACCACACAACTGGGATTCTGAGGGATTCCTGAATAAAACCAGAGTTCTGTGCAAGAACATAAAAGGAGCTGCCAGAACTTGGGGGGATCTCACACCAAAATCATATTCCTGAAAATGTTATAACTGGGCCATCCATCTGGTTTCCTGGAATTAAAAACAGAAACCTTCCTGCTTTCTCTCTTCACTCAAAGGGTAAAAACCAAAACACAACAAACATTTCAAAGCAATGAGTCCTTCTACTTTAGTGCTCTAAAAAAATATTTTTTTAATAAACATTCTTAAAGAAAAAAAGCTTTACTCTAGAGGAGACATCCATGATTGAATTCTCAAGCAGGGAATTAATGAAAAAATTTCTAAAACTTTATGTGTTAAAGTCTTGAGGAGAAGCACAAGTAAGGCCTACAAAACTTTTCTTACTATATTCTGTCTGAAGTCACAGTATGGAAATGCTAAAATTTAGCTAATAATTTAAAGTACACAATTTAATTTTTTTAAATTTTTTTTTATCTTGATTTCTTTTTTGAGAGACAAGACAGAGACAGAGTGCAAGCGAGGGAGGAACAGAGAGAGGGGGAGACATATAATCCGAAGCAGGTTCCATGCTCTGAGCTGGCAACACAGAGACTGACGTGTGGCTTGAACTCACGAACCGTGAGATCATGACCTGAGCCAAAGTCAGACGCTTATCCAACTGAGCCACCCAGGCGCCCAAGTACACAATTTAATTTTGATTCAACAAATGCCTCTTTGTTGGCATCAACTATGTGAAAGCCACTGTGCTAGACTTTGCACTAGACTTTGTGGGAGGTGCAATAATATAAAAATCATTCTTAATATCATTCCCGCAAGGAACATATAATCTAGTGAAGAAATTGTCATAGTCCACAGTAACTGTTATATAATAATATACAGTGCTTAGTAAGGACTATGCACTAAACACTTTACCTATATCAGTGTGGAAAAGCCTCACCACAACCTGTTAGAAATGAGGAAACCAAGGCACAAAGACATTAAGTGACTTGTCCAAAAACCACAAAGACATTAATGATAGAGCTGGAGATGAGCTCAAACTGGCCACCAGCTCCACACTGTGAACTACTATTCCTCTCTAAGCAAAATTATATGTTGTGTCAAATAAAAGTTAGAGTGCAATGAGAACTAAGAAAGGAAACTAACAATCAAGGGTGCCGAGGGAAGGACATTTCTCACCAGGGCTGGTTAAGTTCCACTGAGGTAAGAATTTGCAAGAGGCCCACAGAAGTTTTGCGTTTCCTCTCAGGTCTTTGTCAAGTGTTAAATTTTGATCATCTCAATTATTGTAATAATTATATCCTATACGTATTGATCCATTTGGGCTACACTAACAAAATACCATAAAGTGGGGAGTTTAGGGACAACAATGCATAAAGTTTGGAAGTCCAAGATCAGGGTGCCAGCACGGTTGGAAAAGAGCCCTCTTCTGAGTGGCAGACTTTGTCACATGGGTAGCCCTCTGAGACATCTCTTATAAGGGCACTAATATCTTTCATGAGGCCTCTGAAAAAGCCCTACTTTCTAATAACATCACCTTGGGAATTATGTTTTCAATGTATAAATTTGGAGAGGACCCAAACATTTAGACCATAACACTATGTTTCATAGTAGTTCATGTTCACTTACTAAGCATAGGACGCATTATTTCCATTTTACAGGTGAAAAGACAAAGGCTCAAATCATTTAAATATTTTTCCAAAGTACTGAAATAACTAAGTAAGCTGCAGAGAAGCATCTCAAAGGTAAATATTGAGTTGGACCTTAAGGAGTAGTAGGATTTCAATAGGCAAAAGTATGGTGGAATGTTTTAGGCAAAGGTTGAATAAAGCACAAAGATTCAAGAGCAGATCGGGTAAAAACACGCAAGAGGAAGTCATGGATCAGTCGAGTTTGGCCGGGATATAGGATTCATCGAGGAGATAAGCTGTTGGCTTTAGTTTCATAAATGTTCACTTTATGATGATGGCAATGATCTCCAAGAGAAAAAATCCAACAAGCAACAGGAAATATGAGTATGTGGCTCTGGAGAGTTGGTGCTGGCAATAAAAGACTGGAAGTCATCTTGTGGGAGTGATAATTGAAGCTGTGGGAACAGACCAAATGACTAAGGGAGGGAATGTAGAGCTTCAGTTATAGTGAGGAGGCCAGAGGACATGTCAGCATGCAGGGTGGGAAAAGAAGAGAAAACAATGACTAAAATACAGGAGGAACAATCCTAGGACCAGAAAACAGACTAAGATAGCAATGTCCAAGAAGGCAAGAGAAGATTACAAGAAGGATCAGGTGGTCAGGATGTCAAATGCTATATTTTTTAACATGCACAAAAAGAAACAAAAACAGCTTGTGCTTTTAAACAAATACAAAAAAAAAATTAAAATGTCTGTCTACATTGATTCTGCAAGCGTCATTTACTCAGAATCATGCAACCTATCCTGGGAAACAATTCCATAAAACATTATCGACAAGTGCCTATGGACATGAAGCTCTCCCTTGGGAGGAAAAACATTAAAACATCCTCATATTCACCAAAAAATATTATGGAAATTTTATAGGAATCTGAAGCACAGCAATATTTAGTTTTTTTCTCTGATATACATCTCATAATTTAAAGAGAATATCAATATTTTCTCTAAAAATAGAGGTCTTTATTAATAGCATAGCAAGTGATCTGGCCTTCAGTTAATCAAAATGTAGTCATAGTGCACATGCAGATACATGCATATACTAAAGTTCCATATTCAGATAATTTTTATCAAGTGGGTAGAAATCACCTTAGGTAAGAGAACTTCAGTCCTGGTCCAAAATGAGCACTTTGCAAAAAAGAAAAAAAAGGAAGAGACTGTGGGCCAATTGTCTTCTAGAGTTTCTGGTTTCTTTCTAATTCGTACATCCTCACACATCCTAACATCCCAATGAATTCCTGAATCCTTAGCGATGTGAACACACACATACTATATCTCAGATATTAAAATTATATTTGCCAAGACCAAGAGAATATACCGAAGGCAGAATTGAAGTACTAATTATGCACCTGATTTTTCAACATCCTCTCCTGTCCTCTGTGCAAACCTGAAATCTTATTCTCAAAATGAGATCCCTTCTCTTGCCTACTTAACCCTCCTCTCCCTCCTTTCGCCCGACTCTATTTTCTGCCTTTGTTATTCTGTGTAAAATTGAACGTATACATCACATTGATATTTCGTTCCTAATGACAGCAACATTTATTCCCGGAGGGTTTCTTGGTTAGCCTATTTCACCTGTGGCAGTCTTAGGTAAATCTCAGATTGGAATTTCTACACCAACCTCAATGGATCCTTTCTCATCTTGCCCCTAGGCCTACGAGGTATGGAATCCATGGTGTGTTCTGATTCTATTCAATGATAAGGCAGGAGCGGAGATTAGATGTGCTCTGAACTGTATTCATGTTCTCTCCTTTTAGTTGCCTAGGAGAAGGAAGAAATCTGTAGAAAAATATTTCAGAAAATCTTTTCTGAATTGATATGTAGTGCATCTTGCCTTTTTTATACAAGGTGACAGTGTGTGCAAGATGTAAAGATGAGTTTGCTCAGGCAATTACCCCTTGTTGATAGCAGATTATTTCCTCTGGCAAACTCGAAAATAACTTGTTGGTGTAGAAGTTACTGCTGTTCTGGGGACGTGGTAATTTACTCTCCTGCCTTTTTTATGAGCACATTTATTTTAATCAGTAGAGTTCAGACTAGCTCTTTTTCATCGAACTCCATCTCTTTTGGAGTTATGCACCTTCTAACGTGTAACGAAGGAAGGTCCTTCTCCACACACAGGAGAAAAGAGGCATGAAATATTTTTGAAAAAAGTGCTCTTTGCACAGGAAATCTTATCTCATGATCTTTTTTTTCCATCTTGAAAACGCAACATATACTCGTGACAAGAACTGTCACCCAAATTATTCTTCTTCTTATTATTATTGATGAAAATAATGTCTCACCTCACAGAGCAACTCAACATTATCTTTCACTCTGGGGAATGAAAACAGAATAATTACACATGTTAGGATGAAGAAAAACACAGAACAATTCTGATTGGCAAGATCGACACAGTATTTTTGTGAGGTATAGTTGACATACAATATTGTATTAGCTTCAGATGTACACTGTGAAGTAGTCACCACAAAAAGTCTAGTTACCATCTGTCACTTTACAAAGTTAATGCACTGTTATTGGCTGTATTCTTCACCCTGTACATTACATCTCCATGATTTATTTATTGTATAACTTGAATCTGTACTTCTTAATCCCTTTCACCCATTTTGCCACCCTCCAAACCCCTTCCCTCCGACAACCTCCCATCTGTTCTCTGTATCTGTAACCCCTGTGTTGGGTTTCGTTTGGTTTGCTTCCTTGTTTTAAAACCAATACAGCTTTTAAGAAATAATACAGGTTGTATACTTTACTGAATGCCTGCAGAATACAAGCAAGCTGGAGAGTTTTACTCCCTTTACCATTTTGCAGATGAAAAGGAAAAGAGTCAAGAAAAGAGAAAAAAAGGAACTGTGGCATCCAGGAACTTTGATGGGCATCAAACAAATATTTTAACTATGATCCCTTGCCTCTTCTATTATATGGCCTCTCCTAAGAGGTACTCTTAGCCATCCCCCTGCAGAGTTCTTACTACTTCTCATAGAAGTATAGAGAAAGCAAAATTCATTTGCTAACATTAATCCCTGGCTGGCTGACTATAGAAGAATCTAGAATCTAGAAGTCCAGAAGAATGCTTTACTTCTGATGAATGTTCAGTATGTGATAAAGAAGTAGATCATCTATTTTTCTCTGCTATAGACACCAACAACATAAGGGCTCCACCACTCAGGTCTTGCCTAGACAAAGGCAAATCTTGACTGATGGAGCAAAGACACCAAAAGCTAAGTGCATGTATTCTTGACAGTATATGCTGCTAATCACTTACGTTCTTGTTACCCTATTCTCCCCAGTCACGAAACACTAGGTAGTAATTTCCCTCTAATCTTGAGATTTATTAAGAGGGCAAAGGAAATCTAAGAAGCATTTGGCTTTCTTGAAAAGACAAGGAACATAATTTGAATGCATTACTAACTTGTATTTATTCCATGGAAAGTTTTCATTCAAGTGAAAGCAGAATATCACAAATAATTTTCTTGTTTAGAAAGAAAATTGAGAAAGAAAAATCAAGAACTGCAAGATTATTTCACAGATAGTTTCATGACTCTTTTCATACAAAACATATCTTGGCAAGTCACTAGTATATATGAAATCATCCATGCAAACTCACAAAGCCAATTCAGCATAGATCCACATCAACAATAATATTTTCATCTAGAAATCACATGTATTTATGTGTTAAATATATTAATAACTAAGCAGAACAGCAGAAAAGGTTTTCATGATTTTTTTTGGTGCTGCTGAATAAGTGAAAGTTCTCTTATGAGTCTAGCAGCAAAAAAATACACACACACACACACACACACACACACACACATATATAAATACTAGGTGATTACAAGGAGATAGATCAAATCTATACTGAAGTAGGAATCCATAGCATATTTTTTTTAGATTTCAAAACTATTCAGCTTACAAATCTTTTCTCCTTAACAAACTGTTGTCAAATCTGAAAATATATACTAAACAGATGCTCAATTTTCTTCAATATAAAAAACCCTCTACAAGAGAAAGTACAGAAAGTTATTGATATATATATGTATATAACTGTATTAATACTATATTGATATATATCAATAATTATGCACTGTTGATATACATCAATAATTATGTTTATGATTAACTTGTTCAATAAATATTGAATATTACACCATTTAAATCATACAGGCTCTTCTAATTTCTGATGAATATAAACAATTTAAATTTTAATGTATTACAAATGCCGCTCCTATTATTGACTGATATTAAAAGTAATGAAATAGCGAGAATCATTTTAATGACATAATTGTTGAGCACTTTGCCAATAAGTAGTCTCAAATAATTAAGAGTAGTTGAATTATTTAATGTGGAAATTATGGGAAATTAAAATTTCTGGGAGATTTTATTATGTCTCCCTAACCAAATGAAGTTTAAAAAAGCAAAAACTATCACCAGAAGAAAAATAGAAATTCCTCATAAAGATCCCAGGAAAAAAATTAATGAAATAAATTTTAAAAAACATAAAAAGCCACAAAAACTGGATCATTTTATCACAAAACACTGTACCACATCTCATATATTGAAAACTATAATGTAAAGAGCTCTAAATCATATCTCAAAAATAGCTTCTTTTCTTCCATTCTGGAAGTGGTATCTACTCTGATGCCACTGCTCTGAGCCATTTTACCAACAAGAGAGCTAGTTCAATTCCATCCGAACTTTATAGAATATAACATATAAATGTTGGTCCTAATAAAACGTTAAATGATATAACTGGCCAGACAACTTTCTTGCACTTAAGCATATCAACTTACTCAATGAAGATGTTTACTTACAAGAATTAAAATTATATACATTGAAAAGATACCTCTATATTACCAGCACTAATCTGGAATACTTAATATTAGCTCCATAAGAGTAATAGATTTAAATACTGTTAGTTACATTATGATCCGTTGAAAAGGAGAGTGAGTTTGGGAGGGGGAAGGGAGAAGAATACAAAAATGAATACATCATACATCTTGCATCAAAAGGTAACTTTTAGTAGCAGCAGTTAGGGTATTATGGGCGAAGAATCTTCTGAAAAAAAGAACTATGCAACAGAACCTCACCCAAGGGCTGGGGGATAAAGAACTAGCCTCTGCTATTGATATTTTCTCTTCCTGCCTGTTGTTTTTGACTGATGGTGCTGGGGAGAAATAGAATCAGCTTCAGGAAAAACTCCATCTACTGGAGAAAAAGAAACTCCATCTACTTAGTGATTTAAAAAAAAAAAAAAAAAAAAGTCTCTGAAGCCAGGCAGCTTGAGTTAGAATCCCAGGGCCACCCCTTACCAGTCTATAACCTTGGGCAATTTGTAGAATAACTTAGCTTTGGTTATCCCTTCTTTGAGATAGATAGATAGATAGATAGATAGATGATAGCTAGATAGATAGATAGCTAGCTAGATAAAGGAGAAGGGGAGTGGAGGAAGGAGAGTTTGGAGGAGGAAGAAGATAGTCCCCCATCTATAAAAATGGATAATAGCCTCATTTGAAGATCACATAAATTATTACATATAAAACCCTTAGAATAACGCCTGGTAGATACTAATTTCTCAACAGATGTTCACTAACATAGAAAAAGCAAAAAATAAAACAAGAGAAACAGTGGTGGCAGCAGCAATAGCCTAGTTCCAGAGAACATGACATGATTCAGTTGGGAGGGGCTGTCTCCAAAGGAGAGAGCCGAATACACTAGAGAGTCAAAAAAAGTCTTGAGATCTCATCTGCCCTGGTTTTGCCAATACCTTGCTGTGTGGCCTTGGGCACGTCACGTAATGTTTGTGCACTTCATTGTTCTGTCTTATCTATTTCAATTTGAGGATTGCTAGGCTCTCTCCCACCTCTTAAATATCCACTTGTCTATGACACCTAGGGAAGAATAATCTGGCAACCATTGCATAGTGTATGCTCATAGGCTAAGTCCTTTTCACATGTTTGTTTTTGCCTCGCAGAGGATTCAGACAAGCAACCAGGAGCACGTGGAGGGGTGAATATTACAATGACATAGAATTAGGCCCTCAGATGGAACGCCATTTAACTCCCACACTCTCAGCTGCATGTATGTACTCTTAGGCATCTTGACCAACAAATTCTACGTACTAAAGAGTGGTGTACCTTACCTTGGTGCTCTGATAGAATAAATTCCTATCACATAGCAAATTTTTAAATTGAGACATTTATTCTATTTCATTATAATGTGTAAATTGTTACTTTCTACTCGAGTGCCCAGAGTTAAATTGAAGATGCATACACAAAGTGAAACTATTCCTCTAATAAAACCACTGACATGTTAAGAAGGTTCCCATTTTAGTTATTTATGCTGTTTTCTTTCATTTTTAAAGATGACACTATCCTTTATTACACATTCTGAATATGTGTGTTATACTTGTACAACATATTTTCTTTCCATGACCCATTAAAGTAGCATAATGCTTTCTATATTCATGCATCTCTTAGCACACAACCTATAGTTTTAAATATTTTTGCATTCTTTCTCAGAGGAAAAAAAATGAGTTTTGTAGTGAAGAAAAAACTTGGCCAATTATGTCATTTTTATCTCAGTTTCAACTTAGCATTATCTTAGGCTTAGTAGTAACAAATGATAAAATGACAAATAAATTCTGACATTCCCTGCATAATCTACATTCTTGGCCATCGACTCTTCATTTTACCAGCCTCTTAAGAAATGTTTTTTAAAAAAGAAAAAAGAAAACCTCACACATGACTGCCAATCTAACCCATTCCATTATGTGTGTCATGCTGCCGAAACGAACTTGGAATCTAGAAGTACCAAGTGCCACAATTCGTCTCCTTGTGACTCACAGCGCCAGATGACAAGCAAGCCTCTGTCCTCCAACAGCACCAGAAACAGTGGAGGATCCGGGTGGGTGTTCGTGGTGTTGTGAATAGACCTGGTGGGAGGCAGGAATCCAAGGCTCAAGCTTCCGGCACGTACCACCATGCTGACAGATGGCATATTCTTGGCCAGAGTCCAAGGACCCTGGTCACCTAGTGAACTTTCCCTGACTCCGTGCTATGTCAATATCCCAGACATCCAGTGACACAGGACTTGCTTATGAATCATTCTGCTAGAAGCTGCCTCTATGTATGTTTTCTGAATGAATGTTCATAAAGGTATTTTGCCCGAACTAAGCAAGACTGTTCAGCACTTTGTCACACAATTACTGTGGGTTGTATCAACAGAGAAAGTGTGCTTTATAATTTAGTCCTAATGAATTTTTTGACCCATAAATCAATGAGCCTGTTACAGATTGAATAATAATATTTGCTTCCTGAAAGCGAGTATGATATCAACAAGGTCACAGTTTACTGTCATTTTTAATAGGGGAAAAAATGTACTCAAGGGGCATTTAACATATTTTGACAAGGTGACCCACAATTATCCATTAACATTGTATTTGTCTAAGCCCTACTGCATTGATATGCAGGGACCATGTAATAGTTCATTGATGTCTCACTTGGGGGTGGAGAATAAGGCAAGTGGGACCTTTCCAAGGTCTTTCACAGCCAGAATGTATCTTGCTATTGCTGTATTGATTAAACATTTGGATAGTTAATCAACACAGCTCAGCCCTTTTAACCTGCCATATGCAGTATCCAAAAAAATCAAAAAACAAAAAAATAAAAAACAAAGGAGGGATGGATGGACAGAAGAAAGAAAGAAAGAAAGAGAGAGAGAGAGAGAGAGAGAAAGGGAGAGAGAAAGAGAAACCATGAGGATATATTTTTCTAACTTTCAAATGTAGCAGATAAAGTACATCTTTCCAGATAATAGGACTATAATAAACGATTATAGTGTTCAGTGTGGTATTGAACCGCAAGATGTCCAGACTTTTTGGACTGTTCTTGCTTGACTTGATTTTTCAACATTTTAAGTGGGTTAAAATCTCACAGTCTTTGCCAGCATCAGGTTGTGTTCTTTACAGTGACCTAAGTTAAGTCCATGCTTGATTTCCTCTTCAGATAGAATATTCATGAAATTCAAAACAGACCTAACTGGAGCTCCCCACTTGGGAATGACTGGTTTATTTCTACCTCTAGAAATCTATATATTTCTTGTCAGATGTACCAATATTCTGATATCTTCTTCTCTTATTTATAATCTCATCATCTCAGTGCCTCTTTTCCTCTATGAGGTATAAAAAAATATCTGTATCAGCTTTTCTATGTGCAAAACACTCAGTTTTGCTTTTCTTTATTTCCTCTCCTAAATCTTTTGCCTTCCACCTTTTTTTTTTTTTTTAATGTAACTGAGCAATTAAATCCTCCTATAGTCGGGGCGCCTGGGTGGCGCAGTCGGTTAAGCGTCCGACTTCAGCCAGGTCACGATCTCGCGGTCCATGAGTTCGAGCCCCGTGTCAGGCTCTGGGCTGATGGCTCAGAGCCTGGAGCCTGTTTCCGATTCTGTGTCTCCCTCTCTGTCTGCCCCTCCCCCGTTCATGCTCTGTCTCTCTCTGTCCCCCAAAAAATAAATAAACGTTGAAAAAAAAATGTTTAAAAAAAAATTATCCTATAGATCACTAACTCCTGCTATGCTCCTTCTTCAGCTTCTTACGCTGGTAAGGAACAAGGTTATATACCACTCACCTCACATTCTGCTGTATAAATCCATTTGGGGTATTTAAATGATACCCTCAGCTCAATATACATAATAATTCATGTATAGTCATGGTGAATTATACTCTATTTTCTTCACCTGTTTATTTTGATGAACAGTTTCTAACACTTTACTTAAAACATTTTTTCCCAAAGTTGTTTGATAATAAGAACTACCAATTCTAATCAGACCCACTGAATTATAATATTCAAGGACAAGACCTAGGAATGTGTAATTTAACAAGCAGCTTAGGAGATTCTCAGGGTCAGGAAATTTTGGGATCCACTTATTTAATCCATTCTTCATCCATTTGTTCCATAAAATCATAAAAAAATCTGCTGATATCTTTAAGAATTTAGCTCAAAAATGCATCTGTAACAAGACTCTTATCTGATTAAGCACACTTACTGAGCACTTTCCATTGACAGTAATTTACATATATAATCACATTCACCCTGCTGCTAAGTTCATTCTATCCGATTTTTGGTTTTTGTGATCAACACGTACATGACCATGTATATGTGATTATACAGATTATAATGTCTATTTTGAGAGAAGACTCCCTCTTCTTTTCTGGTTTTGACAAAGCAAATTGCCATGTTGTGAGTTACCATATAGAAAGGGTCATTCATCAAGAAGAAGAGAGTAGTCCTCCACCAACAAGAAACAAGAAACTGAGACCCTCAGTTTGGCAGCCTATGAAGAATCAAATGCTGCCAATAGTCATGTGACCTTGGAACTGGATCCTTTCCCAGGCAAGTCTTAGATGAAATCGTAACCCCACCAATACATTGATTGTGGCTGTGAGACCCTAAAGCAGGAAGCCTAGCTAAACTGTGCCCCGATTCCTAATCTACAGAAACTATGTGATAAAAAATGTGTTGTGTTCAATGCTAACTTTGTAGTGATATTACTACACAGCAGCAGACAAGTAAAACTTAGCACTTTAACTTTATAGCCATTATTATTTTGAATCCCATGCCCTTGAAATTTGGGGATTCCAATTTAATTACATAACAGTCAAGTGCTACCGTTCCAATTTACTATCATCTGTGCTTTTATACTACATTCCAATGTGTACCATATGAAGTAGGTACACACCTTGTACAATTAACCACTTGTACAATAAAAGTAACATCCCTGTGTATTTCTCACTTGCACTTACTCCTAAAAGAAACAACCTCATCAGTCATAAGCTGGAATAATACAAACGAGTTTGCTTTCAGAGGCTTGAGTTAAATGAAATAATGCAGACTCCCTGTTTGTCAAATTTGGGAAAACAGGCTAATTTTTGTACACAAAAATTACTGGGCTGATCTAGACAATCAGGCTACCTTCAGAGTGTTTTTTCTAGAACTCTTTCAAGTTCATCAGGAGCCTCTATGTGCATCATAAACCCATCATGACCAATGGATGTGTGCATTTGTAAAGTGCTGCTTGCAGATGGACCTTCAGGCAATAACCCTGGTTTAAAGCAAAACTATTGCTATAATCATGGAAGAAAAAAACAAAACAAAACAAAACAAAAAACCTAGTCAACCTTTGTGTGATACCTTTATCAACCACAGAAAAAAGAGGGGGGTGCAGGTAGTGGGCAGAGATAACAAATAAAATGCATACAATGCAGCAAACTCATGATCACAATGGACAAGTTCCTCAGTTTGTTAAAAATAGAGACCCCATTGTATGGTAATTATCTCCCTAAGGTGTAGAATAAGACGAGAATCTTTCTCAAAAATAGGTCACTATTAACTGGAAAATGTGATTGAGTCTTAAAAAAAAAAAAGACTAGAAAATTAGTGGTGGGCATCAATTTCTTGTTATTTATGAAAGCACTTTGGGAAGAGGGTCCGTTGAGTCTTACTTCCTTTTTATGGAAACAGACACCATTATTCAATTTTGTCCTATCTTTTTATTAATAGGTATAAAATACCCCGAGGGAGTTCCAGAGCTGTAGCAGAAACCAGGAGCAATAAAATAATTCTACACCTACATACTCTTACTCAGCCTAGGAGGCCTCCAAACCACAGTGAGCTCAAGCAAGTCTCTGTTAGACTGATTCTGCCTTGTGAAGGGACAAAATGACTATTAACTTGAGCAGTGGCCCCTTGGCACAAGAACTTACCACAGTATCTCACATTCTTTCTTTTAAAGTTTCCTTATTTTGTCTTAATAATGCCTGTGGAATTACTTTAAGATGCACATTTCTGTAGGATGATGATCATATGCCAAACTGAACTTGCTAATGGAAATAATTTTTGGGTTCCTATCTTCTAGGTTGAAAGTATGAGTCAACAGAAGATAGTGCCTTATTGGACAAAGAAAAGAAAAACTAAACCATAAAAAAGGGGAAAAGCCACAGAAGTCACCAGAGAAAAATCATAAAGGAAATGTGCCTGTCTTCACTCTGGACTAGCCAAAGAGATAACAAAAGGTGTTATTCATATTTTACCTTATGAGTCTTTGCTGAGGTCAATCCTTTTAAGAAAGTGAATTCGTTTTGCAGGGTTAGTCGCGGATAACAAGTCTGATGCTAATGTCAAAGTCTACTGTAGTCACAAAATATACTAATGAATAAAACTTGCGAGTAAAAAACTCATACAGCATATAATTAGCTATGTTACTAGTTGAGAAAGCTTGGATCCCAGATTTTGTGCCAGATAAACTGGCTGACGTTATCTACTATTTAATGAATCCTCCCTGGTGATGAAGCAGATGAGCAGCAGCCAACAATCTAGAACATTGATATCAGGAGATAATTTTACTGAACTACCAAAATTCACTCAAGAAGATAAGAAGTTGAACCTCTGTCTCAAGAGGTTACTGTGTGAAATTTTAAGGACATCAGTCACCTTTCTCCTTTTGAAGCAGAAAGAGTAAAAACAAGCAACAGATCACAGTAGCACAGAAGGAGAAGAGAAGAGATTGAAAATGGATGGGAGAAGAGAACAGAAATTATTTGGAGAAATTCAAACTTGAAGATACTTACAAATTGTTAAGATATTAATGGATATTTATATAGATTGAATTGAATGAAGCATTATTGATGATATTAAGGAAGCATTAGTTGACGTGACATCTGAACCAAAGAAGCTGTAATCTTACTGGTGTGATATGAGACTATGATCAATTTTGCTATTAAAATATATTAACAGAACTGCAATTATACCACATGGACTAACCAGAAAGGAGGAAACCTTGATGAAATACCATTTTGTAACAGATGCTTCATCCTGGCCCATAACCCCACACTCCAGAATTTGACCTAAGTTATCATTTGAGTCCACCTAACCATTATAATAATGAAATACAAAAGGCTATTTATCCTGGGACTTGATCTTTAAATGATATTTAAAATAGGTTGGTTAAGGATGACCAATAAATATGACAAAATGAACACTCTATACTTGACGGTTTACATGTGCATAGCTATGTACCTAAGAAAACCACAAATAATACAGATTCTTATTTTTATATTAATTTAAGGAAGTAAAAACCTTAGGCACATATAATTAAGGGATGCATCTCCATGGTGACACTGCCTCCAAAATTTTCTCATTTTATAGCCCTGCTTCATTTCACTTGCTGATAGTTTAGAATATGCCCACTTTTTTGACCCAAGTGGTTTTACGTGTTCCATGTTGTCTTGTGTTGGAATATTGCTACTCTCTGGTCTCACTCTCCAGGGAGAAGACAAGCTAGTGCACAAACAACGCAGGCCAATGCCAATGTTTTAAGAGCTGAGTAAAATGAGAGGAAATGCCTAATGTGAAAATCAGGGAACGCCAAGTCTGCTGTTATCCCCATGTGAGTGTAAGGAAACAAACATGGAGGCAAATCTAAGAGTGTGAGAAGCCAAGGGGAAAACAGCTAGAAGCACAGAGCAAGGACAGGAGCATTATAAGAAGTACAGAAATGCCACCACCAATAATTTGCTGACACTGATCACATGGGGTGAGACATCGTATAGCGCAACGGTTCACACAACCCTGGCTATGTACTGGAATCACCCAGGAAATTTTCAAAATCCCCATTCCCAAGAGCCACTTAAAACACCTTATGTCAGAACCCCTGGGATTTGGGACACAACAGCAAACAGTATCTTAAGAAGCAGCAGAGGCGACTCCAGTGTGTAGCCAATATTGAGAACCACCGTACGAACGGATATACAAAGTGGATTAGTTTCTTTTACTGGGAATTAAAAAGCAATAAAAGACAACTTCAAGTCTTTCTGTGATTGTTTGAAGTTCACACTTTAAACAGTCTTCAACATCTGGGTTTTGATGGCTCTTCTGCTACTGCTCTCGATCTGCTATTTGAAACTTGAAGATGCTTATTCCCCCTCCAGTGTACACCCTTCGATACATGTCTGTTGTCTGTTGCCTAGGCACAGGTTCTCACTCTTTCTTACACACTTTTCACATTTTTCTGCAGCATCAGGAAAAAGAATATATGCAAGCCAGTGTTTAGTAAAAAGAGAACAGGCGAGTTGAATATTACTCCCCCAAAGGATCTCAGAATGAGCCTCAACTATAGCCCCAATGCTACTTTCTTCATTGACCAATCCAACATCCTCCCCAACAGCAACCAGTAATAGAGGGCTGAATCGTTTGTACACCTATATGTAGATATTCAGTAAGAAAGTCACACGTAAACGAGTGGACTCTAACTG
This sequence comes from Lynx rufus, assembly GCF_022079265.1. NCBI lineage: Eukaryota > Metazoa > Chordata > Mammalia > Carnivora > Felidae > Lynx > Lynx rufus. The sequence continues at coordinate 155,294,559 of NW_025814823.1, forward strand.
GCATAAACTGTATGCATAAATTCTGAATACAACAAAACTGGAAGGATCATCAAAAGAAAAGCAGATGGGACGGGAGAATCAAAAGCTATACCTGAAATAAATGATAAATCTGGGTCATTTTGACAAAGCAGGAGCTACTAGTAATGAACTGTAAATAGGCCACCCTTTGGTCTCAATTCCCTGTGCTCAGAAACCATAAGGCATTCACTTTTCCTCTTATAGCTCTTTAGTTTTTGCCTTTATTGAACAGTCCTCAATCTGTTTATACTGTTCTTAAAATAAATCATAGAGCATCAGATGACTTCATGATCCTGTATACTATGTCACTTACATACTCTAGTATCATATGTGACTCTATCTGGCAGAACTGGTATTTATCAGGTTAGCTGTTGTTGGTGCATTTCATATTTGTCTGTCCAGGCCCCTCTTTCTCTTGTTTTGCCAACTGCTCAAACCTCACTTGTTAGGTTACCCTATGGATGTAAACCTGATCATTAATGACTCCTCTCCTGACTTTTCAAGGTCATCTTGAATTACAAGTAGACCTTCCAAGATTCTTGCTACTTCTCCCAACTTAGAGTCTTCCATGAAACTTTATGAGCGTGTTCCATATTTTATCATCCAAGTCACTGATAAAATGTTAAATATTACCACCCTAGACAGACCCTGCAGAACATCATTTGATGTGTCCTTTTAGGTTGCCTCTGAAACATTAATAACTTCTCATTGAATATGATCCTTGAACCAGTCTGCACCCAACTAAGAGCCAGAGATGTATTTCCCTAGATTGATAGCGCTATTTTAAATCTATATGCTACAACCATGTGGAAGGAATTTTGTATTCTTCTCTCTCACAGAAATAGAAAAGATTTTTTAATTTTAGCAGCTTAAAACTGACCGGTCAACACATGCCAAACAATAACCCAGGATAATTTAGCGCTGTTCATAAATGTGATATTTTCAAAAAGCCATAAAAAGAACTCCCCATTAATAACTCTGACTATAAAGGTTCATCATGGGCTACTATTCTCACCTCTTTGAACTTAATGACAACTCAAGTCAATGCTTTCCTTTTTTTTCTTTGTTGCAGCTGCTATTGGGATGGAAAAGACTGTTGTTGGAAAGGACTGTTGTCCAGGCTCCAAGAAGTCCAGACAAGGTCTCCAGAGACTCTCTATTTTTCCTCCAGATCCTTTTACTGACATTAATGATGAAGCAGCTTTGTCTGCGTCTCCGCCTTGGTTAGCAATGCCTTAGTGACAGGGCAGCTCCAGATGCATTACATCAGCAGCTGATGCCATCATGCGAATGTCTAACACTTACTTTAGGTAGGTGACACTTCTTAATATTCAATCCTGTCTTCACAGTGTCGACTTGCCCCACCACACACGGGTGTTCTTTTTGTCATTGTTGTAGGGATTGTTAATATTTTTGCTTGTGCTTTCTCCACGGGGCATATATTTTTAAACAACATAATTATTTATAACCTTTAATGCCAAGAGGGCAATATAGTATGCCTGGAAGAATATGCATCACAGACTTATTGTTTAGAAATGGTAATTAATTTTACAGTCAACAGTAGTGTGACACACTGTCTCTGACTAGACGTCCACCGTGGCTTCCTGCCAGTCCTTTGTGAGAATATTAATTGACGTCCAGCGCTAAGCAGCCTCTTCGCTGTGTTTTTTGAAGGAAACAACAGGCTTCGAATTAAATAAATGCACTCTAAACTCACATATTCAATATCAGGTTCTATAGCTTGATATCGCCTAAATACAGTTTGTTTATATCATTATATTTTCTTTTCTCCCCAGCTTTATTGAAGTATGATTGACAAATAAAAATTGCATATATTTAAGGTGTACAATTTTTTGCCATTTTTCCTCCTTTCTATTTCCTTTTTCTTCCCTCCCTTATACTCCCAGTTCTTAAAGTGTCCCGATTTTTTGCCTCCTCTTAATTTTAGCTCGCTGCTTCTCTTCTAACTTCTTACAATATCTGGTGGTGGGGAATCTTCTGCAGCAAATACCCTATGTTTCCAACAGTCCTGAACAATTTCCTCCCAGGCTACTGCTCTTTCTCTTTCCAAGGTTTCCCAAGCGACAATATTCAACAATTTTAGTAATATTATGACTGATGTGCTCATTAACATGCCAACGATGCCAGATTAGGCAGAATGGCCACCAAAAAAAAAAAAAAGATTAAAATCCAAAATGACCTTGACAGGTTAGAGAATTGGGCACATAAACAGGATTTAGTTTCATGGGAGAAAATATACGATCATTAACGCTAAGGGGAGAAGAACACTGTACAAATAGATGATGACAAGTAATGGTTAGTTAGCTACAGTGGGTGTGGGCTTGTAAGGAGGTGGGCCGGCTTCTACATAAAAACCAATTGCCAGGATGATAAATTAGTGACGAAGAATCTAAGATACCAGGATGTAGAAATAGGAACATCCCATGGACATATGAAAAAGATACAATCTCTTAATTTGTTAGATCTCTGTTAGGTTGTTGTTTTTTTTTTTTTTTCTAATATATAATATTTAGGAATCCACAGCTTAAGATAAGATTGGCGGGAAAACTTCAGATGAAAAAATAGCATTTAAAATGAAGGTTGATAGGTCCAGGTATGTATGCTCTCTGTGTTCCCACAAAAATCAGGTGATAGGTTTTGTAAGAGATTAATTTCCTATTTTATCTTATGTTTAATTTTTTTAATGTTTATTTTTGACAGAGACAGAGCACAAACAGGGGAGGAACAGAGAGAAAGGGGGACAGAATCTGAAGCAGGCTCCAGGCTCTGAGCTGTCAGCAGAGAGCCTGACACGGGACTCAAACCCACAAACTACAATATCATGATCTGAGCTAAAGTCAGATGCTAACCCAAATGAGCCACCCAGGCGCCCCTCATTTCCTATTTTAAAGCAAGCACGGCAGTCCTCTGTAATCCACATGGTTCCTTTCGGAGAGAATTTTTATGAACTAAATTATTATTATACCATCTGAATACATTATTCACATAATAAATATAATTTTAGATCTGGCTGTGAGTACCTTTCTTTTTCTTTTTTTCTTTATACAGCAGTGGAAGACTTTCTTCATTTAAAATCTTGTAGGGACTCTCCATTTTCAAAAAGAAAAAAACTGGTAAGAGATCTGGAGCACAGCCAGCACAGTCCTCCTTCCACCCTGAGGAGAAAACTGATCCAAACAGAGGTCAGGAATAAAGACGGGCTTCCTGAGGGTCAGAACCAGTTAGTGCCAATGACATTATTTGAACCCAAGTCTCTGGTCTGCCAGTTCAGGATTCCTTCCACTGAACTGACTGCCTCCTGAAAAACAGGTCCTATTTTTGAGGCATTCCTGTTGATCGCAGATTTGTTTTACTCCCCCCCTTTTTTTTTTTTTACAGTCTTTTAAATTTCTTTTCTCATGTTCTTTCACTTATTTCCCAAAAGCCATTTGTTATGTAACAGATGCATATGTGTGCCTGTTTATAAATATTCTACAGTAAGTGAAGAAAATATGGGGAAATGATGAGGGAAAGGCGACCATAACCCTCAAACCCTCACACCGGAAATATTGGGAGGGGGCTCTGTGCCTCAGGGGCAAAGGTCACCAGAGGAAGCCGCCCCTGGGATGCAGAATCTAGTCTTGCTTTGTCGGATTCCATCCCACCTGTTTGCCCCTCCATTTTCAGTCTCTCCAAAATGAGGGTATTTGGTATTATGGAGGATCACCTGGGGAAAATCTGTAGGGCACCAAGTATAATTCTGTGATGATATTACAGTAAACAAGAAGCTTAAAATCAAATTCATTACCAGAGAAATGAATCCAGGGAACATGACTTCATTAAAAAGTATGACTTTATAAATAACTACACATAAACAGACTGCTTTGCCTTAGAGACTAATATATTTCAAAATTATTATCTACTTAAAATATTTTACCTAAAAGAATTCACAATTAGCTTTCAATATTTAAACAGTACATTAGAAATGGAATGTTTATAAATATCAGAAATAAAAGCCACTTCATTACAGTATGAACATATGCTAACGCACCACATACTGGCTTTTGAATTTAATACTAATATGGTTTGCTATACGCGTGTTTTTTTTTCCTTAACAGACATAAGGGTTTAGATAATAGCTAATATAAATATATGAAATGTCAAATTTAGAAGAGAGTGCTTAAACATTTGTCTTTTGGAGAGTATTGTTAAACTTAACTTTTATTAACTCAGGGAATCAAAGAGAAATATGGTGATGCTAGTGAACCTCTGAAAATCTTTTATTTTATCACTTTTAATGCATGTTTAATATTTAACATCCATCTTATTACAGACAGGAATTGTGAAATGCTTGTGCTGTCTCCAAACAGTTTTAAAGTTCAATGCACAGTCACAATTCAGAGGGGAGATTTCACACATTTATGGAAAATAAGCCATTTTTGCAGTAAAGTTGCAAAGTGTGAAAGAATTCTTGTTTTATCTGCCTTACTTATCATGTTTATGAGTTATTTTGCCTGGAAGTAAATTGACAAGTTGTCAATGAACAATAGACAGTGCCCCAGCTAGGCTTTTCACAGGTTCAGATGCCTTTGGGCAAAAGGGCTAAATGTGTAGCTGCAATCTAGCATATGGAGCACTGAAAAAAGTGGCAACGGGGTGAGAGACACTCCCTGCAAAATGTATGCAGCTCCTGCTCTCACCAATCTGCTTGGACCACTGTGATTATGAATTCAGGTCCTGTCACCTTGCTGTCCCTACAACAACTCATTTCTGTTCTATCCCCAGCACGCTTTGGTCCATTTTGTCACTTTAAACCATTTTATTCCTCCGAACAATGATGATTAAATATTCGTCTTAAAAAGAAGAAAGCTACTTCCTCATCTTAGGTGACTCTCTGTTGGAAACTTCCCACATGATCTCACAGAGAGGAAAACAGCCTCAGAGTTCCTTTTCTCTGCGGTTCAAGGGGGACCTTGACTTCCACCTTTGGCCACCACCTAGTGGAATTACCTTATGTTAACATTTCATGGCTTTTCCTCCCATCTCAATTTTCCAGGACGCTATTCTGAGCCTATTTGATGATAACTCATACAGCTGAATAAATTACTGGTGAGCTAAGTGGTCTTTCAATAGATGGCACTCTTTGTTCTGAATCAGCGCAAATATGTCCGGATGCTGCACTCACAGGCCAGTTGTTCTTTGAAGTTCCCACCCTTCAGGTATACCACTCCACAGAATATAGCTAGGGGTGTGGCTTGGGGTAAAAACTAGGACTAGAATTTCTACTCCCAGGAGTAGAAGACCACAGGGAGACCACAAAAGACATAGCCTCATCAGTAAGAGTTCATTAGGGAAAAAGCCAAGGTTGAAACGCAAGGAGAGTCAAGGCCATGGCTAGTGGTGGATGGTGGTTCGAGTCACAGAGGCAAGAGTTTGAATGTAAAGATAGGATCAGAGAAAGTGCCTGTCAGGAGGAAGCAGTGTGGTAGATGACCAGGAATTCACTGTAAAACCTAAAGGTGATTACTACTAACCGTTATGGGCCAACAAATGCATGATGTATGGGGGAGATCCTCTGGATGGAGGCCTGAGACAAAGCAGGAATATATTTATGCTCTCTAGTGGCTTCTAGTTTACCACCCACCCCTCCTCTGCCCTATCTTTGTGTTCAATAACAATTTCGGCACGAGGTTGCCATCTTTTCCTAGTCTCCAGCGATCATCCTGAGACATTTTCACACCAAGTAGATGATCCCTTCAGCATCTGTAATTCTTCTGTTTTTTAATGAAACATTAAAACCCCCTTCCTGTTTTCAATGAAAACATTACCAACCCCCCAAATTCATTTGCTCTCTACATGTAAAGCATAATGGAAAAGGACAACATCTTCTTTCAGAGAGACATGGGCTCAAAAACTGGCTTTTGCCACTTTGGTAAAGCTCCTGTGCCTCACTTTGTTCACCTGTAAATTGGAGCCATCATCTAGCAAATACTCTGTTCCTTGAGAAACTACTGTCTCCAAAGACTGCTGATTGAGTGAGATAACACAGATGCATTCTCTTCAGATCAGTCTCTTGCTCCCCCTCTCCTTCCCTTACTTTTCTGCTCTATTCATCAGGGATGAGTGTTTTTATCCATTTTTATCTCTTCCGACTCTGAGGTTGCTGAAAGCACCTGGGAAAAATTGTAGGACTGCACTATTAATCTTGCAAATTTTGGAACTCCTACTGATTTTTCAACACTACCCATAGTAAATGGATTATTTGACTCCCTTTTCTCATTCTCACACCAGCTGATCCAATCCCTTCCCATTTTCCAGACTTCCATCTGCCCAACTCTCTAAGAAAATAGCTATGCTTCTTCCTTTTGGGGGAAAATAGCCTGTGGAGCATCAAGTATCTCAACATCCAACCCCTTGTATCTATAATTATCCACCCTTACTGTTTCCCTCTTTTTTTGGAAGTAGTGCCCTAGGCTAGCTCTGCCACCTATGTTCCTTATGTTATTTTCTATGCCGAGTTGCTAAATAAAAATCACCAGTTTATTAAGATGCCATCATTGCTATGTGGAACCAATTTTAAAGTACAAAGTAGGTAAAGTCTTCTCTCTTCTCCTCTGTAACTTAAACTTTATTTGGCCTTTGCTTTCAACATCTGCCCTTTGACAGTTTTTGCAACAGTTTATATAAATGAAGTGATTTATATTTCATTTCTTCCCCTTATCTTCCCTCTGGAGGTTGGTGCTAATAAATGGAGAAATGGCCAGGAGGGAGGAAAATGCCAAGCAAGGGAGAGAGGAGTTTGTCAAGAAAAACCTATAAAACGAACATGTAAGCCAGATGAGCAAAGTTGAATGTTAATATCTTTGAAAACAGATGCACTCTAGATGATGTCCAAATTAATGAAGACACCGACAAGCTGGACTTTTTAAATATACTACTTATTTCCCCATTAAAATAGTGTTACCCAAGGTGAATAGATTACCAAAGTACTACAAAGCTTATTTAATTTTTACACCTAAAATATAAAAATCCATACCGTAATTTAATCTCAGCCCTAAAAAAGGCATTCCAAAACCAGTCTGAGGTTCTAGAAACCCCCACCCAGGGAGTGGCTCCTTCAGGGAACTGAGCAGGATACACTTCAGCAAAGCATCAGTGGAGTGGAAAGGTGATTGCCCAGGTGCCTACACTTGTATCATACTGGTAAGTATTGGCGTACTTGCTATCTATTATATTTGTCTTTTGTCTTTATCTTTTTCCTTTTCTCCCTTTATCCGAATACTCCATCCCTATTTATTTGCATTTGGTTTTCTTCTTCATCTCCTCTTTCCTTTTTATTTTAACCCCATTTTCCTGTTTGCCTCCACGGACTCTAAGAAGGAAGGAGTTAAATAGAACTATATGGCTGACTCTCATTTTACAAATGAAAAGACTGAGACCCAAAGGTTAAGTGACTTGCCCAACATCTTGCAGTAGTTGGAAGCAGAACCCCAAGGCTAAATCGAAGGTCTTTTGAAACCAACCCTGGATTCTTTCCATTACACCCATAATCTCTGCCATCTCTGTCCTTCACAGTGAAACTGGCTCTCAGACCTTTCGAGCATAATGAACATAAAAGCAGCGAAGGGTTATAATAGTGGCAGGATATGTGTCTCAGACATGTTTGGGGAGTACAATGAGCTCCTGGGTTGCCCACTCTTTCTTTCTTGTCATGAAAGGATGCCAGAAACCAAACCAAGCACCTTTGCTGTGCTCCTGCTTGCAAATAACCCTCTTTATTGGCACCTTGGTCGCCCCTCACACTGCTCTACACGTGCACACACATATGTGCCTCAGCACCCTACCGAACATCACAGACTGCTCTGTCCCCCTCCGCCCCCAGCTCCCCTGCCCTTGCTCTTCCTATTCTTCATAGCATTTATCACCTTGCAATATATCATACAAATAGTATATTTATTATATGTGCTATTGTCTGTCTCTCTTTGAGAACATAAGTTCCGTGAGGGCAGAGATCTTCTCTTTTATTTATCACTATATTCCAAGCATCTAGAACAGTTCCTTGTGTACTGTAGGTACTTGATATTTGTTAAATAAATATATTGAATTAATGAGCCAGGATGGCACATGTAGTGCCTCTTCTTCAGGACTCCTAGAGACCCAAGGGTATGATAATAACCAAAACAAATTTAGTATGCAAAATAATTAAATTGTCCAGCTTGTCTGCTCTGATTTGGTAGTGTGTGTGTGTATGTGTGTGTGTGTGTGTGTGTGTGTGTGTGAGGGAGAGAGAGAGACAAGAGGGAGAGAGAGAACTGAAGGGAGGTGTTAATAAAGCATTTATATTGAAAATGGGACAATTTATAACTTATGTATTTTTAAGTTTCAAATCATTAGTTACAAAAATTTTTAGTCCTCTCTGTTGGAATTTCTGGTACCCATTAATCAAATCTATCTTTTTAGAAACCATTGAGATTTGGCAGGTAGGTATAAAAAGATCATATTTGTTTTACCTTATTGCTGATAAAAAAAATATGTTGAAAAACACAGTCTGGAACCAAGTACAAATGAGCTTCCTACTTGGAAGCCCCTGTGTCAGAATCACCCATGTAGTAACAGGAAGAATAGCTAAACAACTTCTGACCTTCTTCTATGGAGTGGGTTCGATCTACCGGACTCTCTAAAGAGAGAAAAGAAGCTGTGTCACTGGCAGAAAGATCTGAGAGAAACCAGGAGCCAGAGGTACACATGCTCAGTGATCTTTTCCCCCAACTCTGTGGGAGAGAGAGACTGGAAGCTTTCCTCCAAATAATACTTTCAAGAGGGCAAAAGTTCTTATTTAACGGACCATAAATTCCTGAGGTTCCCTATGACATTTCACCGGGTCACAACTTAAAAAAAAAAAGACTCTACAGTCATAAGGTGCCAAGGTCATTTCAAGAGTTGACCTCAGGCCATGTCTATGTTGACCTCTTGATCCCCTCTTCAAAGGAGGAAACTGGAGCCAGAAAGCATCTCCTTACAGATATCGTAACAACCCACGCAGGCCCACTCAAGAGACATTCAGTCAACCATATGTTTGGAGGAAGCATAGGTATACTCCCTTCCATAAATTACAGAAAGTAAATAAAGGTAAAATTCAGTCATGACATCACATCTAAGAGAAAAACAAATATCACGAGTAACAGGTGCAAAATTGTAAAAGTTAAAGCAAAGCTAAGAAATGAAACCAAAGTCTCTTTAGAAAATAATATGCAATCATTGCAATTCCCATTTTGTTTCCAAAATGGATCTTTAAAAATCAGCAAAATTTCTTGACCATAGCATCTTGGTCACTGGTATGAGAAAGCAAATGAGTCCAATAATTCTGACACAGGTAGTGCTCCTTGAAGTTTTTTTGAATATCAGACTCAGTTCCAAGACCCAGGATTTCTGTGTTAATTCACTCATGGTTCAAATTTGTGGATAATATTGTTATTTAGTAGTGAGCTATGGGAAAATCATTATCCCCAGAATTCTGGAGCTCAAGACATATGCATCACAAGGTTAAATGGCTGTGGTTTACACAAAAATGATAACCTGTAGTCACTTCAAAAACTCAGCTACTAGTTAATGTGCTAAAATGTATAGTTATCCATATGTAGTAGGCTAAATAACGGCCCCCAAATGTTTCTATGTCCTAATCTCTGGAACCTGAAAATATGTCACCTTACATCTTACACCTTAAATTTAGTATCTTGACATAGGGAGATTATCCTGGATTATTTTGGTGGATTCAGTATAATCACAAGAATTCTCATAAGAGGAAGATAAGAAAGTTGAGAGCAGACAAAGCAATGTGACTATGGAATAGAGATTGGAGTGATGGTACTATGAGCTAAGGACTTCTAGAAGCCAACATCTTCTAGAAGCTGGAGAAGCCATGAAAAGAACCAGCTCCACCAACACCTTGACTTTAGACTTCTGATCTCCAACTATAACAGAATAAATTTGTGTTGATTGAAGCTACTATGTTTGTGATACTTTGTTATAGCAGAGATAGGGAACGAATACAACAGGTAAGTAAAACTCAATAAAAGCTTTTTTTTCCCCCTTAGGAAGAAATGAATTACCTCAGCCAAGGATCTCTTAGGGACAAGGAAAGACCTTATATGAATTCAGCAATTACAAGGCCTGAAGTTCTTGATTTGTGTGTTGTATAAGAATGGAAGGATGGTTGGAGTAAGGAATAAACAAATAAATACACGTCAGGAATTTTCTTTCATATACCAGTTAAAACACTGGCACACAAGAGTATCTTTATTTATTCCTCGTAACCAATTTTTTAGAGAGAAATCCCTCTCGAATTTCAACTTTAAAGTCTATATCATTAGTAAAGTCTATATTTAAAGACTCATATCTGATCCTACTTTAAAGGCTATCTTGAAAAATGAAGACAACAGCTATTGCAAATCTTCTTTTGAGAGAATTAGGTGGATATACTCAACGCTTATGGCTTCACTGAAATTGAAATTGAATGCATCTTGCATTCATGAACAAATATTGCTAATATTGCCATTTCTTAGATCTAGAGTTTGGGCACGATGATCAAGTAAATAATTAAGAATGCCTCATACCACGGGGCACCTGGGTGGTTCAGTCGGTTGAACGTCTGACTTCGGTTCAGGTCATGATCTCACGGCTCGTGAGTTCAAGCCACATGTCAGGCTCTGTGCTGACAGTTCAGAGCCTGGAGCCTGCTTTGGATTCTGCGTCTCCCTCTCTCTCTGTCCCTAACCCACTCGCATTCTGTCTCTGTCTCTCTCAAAAATAAGTAAACATTAAAAAAAAATTAAAAAAAACAAAGAATGCCTCATACCACAGTGATTCAACTTCTTTTTACAGTGGTAGAGTTGAAGAGTTCCTCATCTCTGTGGTCTATGGCTTTTGTTGGCCTTGTTATACTATAAATTTCTAATTTGGTCCAGTTAAGAGGTACTATTGGAGAACTTCATCAGAAGCTCAGATAATAGACCATTTTATATACATCATCTAAGAAATTTCCAGCATGGCAGAAATGAGAGAAATCAGGTAGCTCTGCAAAAGAACAAACATCTGGCACATGCACCTCTCTGAACACTAAATATAACTATGTAATAATTGCATCTTAGTTTTTCACCCATTAAGACCAAATGAGAGCCACTAGCAGGGTTTATGTTTGAACTCTGCAGGCTGGCAGGGGCTCAGTGAGGTTCATCATAAGCAGGTAGGAGTAGAAGCAAAACAGAAAAAAACAAACCAACCATGAATTCAACAGTTGTTTACTGTATAAAATTAATTGTCGATTTAGAAGACCTTGGGGGGCACCTGGGTGGCTCAGTTGGTTGAGCGTTCGACTCTTGATCCCAGCTCAGGTCTTGATCTCAGGGTTGTGAGTTCAGGCCCTACACTGGGCTCCACACTGGGCATGGAGCCTACTTGAAGAAGGAGGAGGAGGAGGGGAAGAAGAAGAAGACGACCTTCAAATATATAAATTAAAATCTTCTAAGGGACCAAATAGACCTTGGTTTTAATTATGGCCTGCCAGATTAGTAAATGCACTTATTATATGATTTTAGGAAGTTACTAAACTCTCTAAACCTTGTTTTTCTCACCTGTAAAATGGAGGTAAAAATATGTAATTTATAAGATTATAGGGTTACATAGTCTTTCAAGGATTAAATAGTATACATCAAAAGCTTAGCATTGTATCTTTCACATAAAGCACACTAAAAAATCATAACTATTATAATTTGCAATAGTATTAACAATAACGTTTTAAAAATATCATTAGGTCTGCTGGTTTCTAACCAAATTAGAAATTTTATATTTGTCACTTGATGAAAAGTCCAGGAATAGGTTATATCAGGACCAATGTAGCAGCTGCAATGTCCTCAGTGTCCCAGGCTTCTTTTTCCTTAGGCACCCTAAGATGTGACTCTTGTTCTCATGATTTCAAGATGGTTCCTTCTTCCTCCCCACTCCCTCCTCTAATAGCACACCAACATTGCAGGCAAGAAAAAGAAAAAGGCCCACAGAAGTTAAATCTACCTCCCTGTTTAAAAGTTTTCCAAAAAAAAAAAAAATGTTTTCCAAAAAGCTCCACCCAATGACTTCCACTTATATCTTATTAGCCAGAACAATATCACATAGCTAACTTTAGATTCAAAGAAGCCTGAGAAATATAACTTCGAAGAAGGCTAGGAAAAGTTTAGACAACTTTTTAAATGAGCATATTGCTACCACCAATGAAATCAGGATTCTATTAGTAAAAAGAGGAAAGCAAATGAATATATGATAGGTAATCAATAGTCAGTATTGTAGTACTTTGATGACTTCATGTCACATAAAAGAGGAACCCAGATATAACAAAACAGAGATCCAAAATGCCCCACCCCATCCCTTCTGTGTTATTAATACTTTTTTCCTCGACTTTTTTCTTAACCACTGATAGACTATTTTCTATATTTTTGTGGTTTCCTTGCTGACTGTTCTACCTCTTCTAAAGGACTCCTTTAATATGATGGCCCATTAACAATGAACAGTAAGGTTCAGTGATGGCTCTCTGGATTCCCCTGAAGAATTTTAATTAATCCAGTTTCTCACTGTGTGTGACTCTGGGTTCACATTTGTTGCTGTTTGTAAAATATCCCCACTGAAATATCTTTAATCAAATGTTTTTATTATTCTCTTTCTACTAGACTGTCATCACCAAATACCTCATTAAAACAAAGAGCATACCTTTTAATTCTTGAACCTTTCTAACTCAGTTTTGTTTTCTTTTCTTTTTTAAAAAACTTTTACAGGGGCGCCTGGGTGGCTCAGTCGGTTGAGCGTCCGACTTCAGCTCAGGTCACGATCTCACAGTTTGTGAGTTTGAGCCCCACGTCAGGCTCTGGGCTGATGGCTCAGAGCCTGGAGCCTGCTTCCGATTCTGTGTCTCCCTCTCTCTCTGCCCCTCCCCCATTCATGTTCTGTCTCTCTCTGTCTCAAAAATAAAAATAAAACATTAAAAAAAAAATTAAAAAAAAACTTTTACATTGGCCTCTCACCAAGTCCATTACTTTATCCTTATGCCAGATCCCTTCTTTTTCTTCTCCTCTTCCCCAGCATTGCCAATTCTTCTCCCTAGTTATCTAGCTATGACTTTCCCCACATAGGATAAAGTCCAAACTCCATGACATGACATAAGAGGCCTTCTTGGTCTCCTTTCTCACCATTCACAACCTCACTCTTCATTTTTTTAACGTTTATTTTTGAGAGAGAGAGAAAGGGACAGAACATGAGTGGGGAGGGGCAGAGAAGGAAGGAGACAGAATTCAAAGCAGGCTCCTGGCTCCAGGCCCTGAGCTGTCAGCACAGAGCACTCTGTGGGGCTCGAACTCACGAACTGTGAGATCACGACCCAAGCCAAAGTTGGACGCTTAACCCACTGAGCCCCCCAGGCGTCCCAACAACCTCATCCTTTAAATTCCAGTCATATGAGCTTTATAAACTTCTTCCAAATTTCCATGTCCTTTTACTTTATAGCCTTTTCATATGCCTTTCCTTCTACCTGGAACAGTTCTCTCCTTCCTCCTTCGCCCCATGCCTAACACATACTCATCCTCTGAGACCCAGATTGGATGCCACTTTATTCAGGAAGCCAATAGTCACTACCATGATGACCTCAACATTCAGGAAGCCGATAGCCATAACCATGACCTAGACCCTAATCTCATCAGACCTGGTTAATGAGACAGTATTTCAGTTTTCCTTCATCAAATAAGTAAGCCTCACCTTTGTATTATTTTGATGACTACATATTAGTAACCTCTAGTAATTTCAAATTTGTATTTCAAAAGTAGGAGCAAACTTTTATTCACAGAAGCTGAAATTCTCCTTGTCAATTAGGAAATTTCCCTGCATCACATTTCTGAATTTGTCTGACTCAAGCAGGAAAAGACAGCACTATTCATTTCATAGGTCAAATACTCTCCTTTCTGGATCTTCTAGTACTTTATATGTGTATCCCAGGATGTCTTCTCCTACCCCACCTCCATCCTCAAACACTCTCCTCAGTTCTGATATTTCACAATGGTTCCTCCTCCACAAAACTATCCTACACAGGCTCAGAGATTAAGTCAGGGTAATCATTTCAGCACTAATAGTAATGTAAATAGTGGTTGGGTACATTTATATAATCATTTTCTTTTTTCCTACTTTAATTTGCAGTGGATATCTCCTCCTTCATTGAAACTTCTTCACAGAAGAAATCACCTTTTATATACTTCATAGTATAAAATATACGCTATTAATAAGATCGGTAATAATAACAAGGCTTAAAATAATGTCCCAGCTCAGTTGTTATGTTAAAATCTAGTTTAAAATTAAATAATAACATGGCATATATCTTCATGACTGAGAATATGGTTTCTTTAATACGATCCAGGGATTTTTAGCTATCCGAAATGCCAAAGTTGTTTCTTAAGAAATATTTATGCAACTATGAAGTAGAGAACATGATAGTAATCAATTAACGTAAGAATGAATAACGGAACACTAAGACTTATGATAAATGATGTATGAAAGAATGCTAAATTAGACTTGTTGTCACACGTAATTAGAAGACAATTGTGATGCTTCGTGATGTCAATATCTTATAACTGACAAGGACAGGGTACCTATATTAGTTGATATCATCTTTAACCGAAAGGAATACAGTTAAGCAAGAGGAATTATATAATGCTCTCAATAGATTTGAGGAAAATAATGAACACATTATATTTTAATGTCTTATAAACTGCCAAATTATTAATGATCTGGAGAGACTATTTGCACTTTCTCATTTAGAAGTTGTTCCGACTTTAATTAAATATCTGCATGCAACAATGAAGCACTCTTTCTAGTCCTCTGCTTTGTGCATTGAATTAATGGGAGAAATACCCAGAGAGTTCTGATATGCCCTTTCACAGGACTGACTCCAATGGCTCCAAAGTAAAATAAGTATGGTGACGAGGTCAGGCCTTGGGAGGTGGGGTAAATGCTACAGAATGTTGAGACGAAGACAGTGTACTGACTTCTTCCCAAGCAAGTTAGGCTCTGGAGGGGCTCACAAAAAGTGCTTCAAAATATAAGCAGACAAAGTTCAAGAAGTCTTCTTTTTCTCTAATTACTGTTGACCACGTTTCAATGCCTAAAGTAGTCAATAATATGGACCTAGATATTTTTTTATCACTTGTGTTATTTTCCACAAACATGTATCAGCCATTTCAGAAAATGTAAAACTCAAACTTTTGGCAGATTTTTAGACCACACTTTTAATATTTTCTTTGTGATCACTTTTAGAGATGAATTTCTCTTGGATATTACTTTTCTATGAAGTCCTGAAATATTAAAACTTGCTTCCTGGGAGTGTGAATTATAGATATTTTTAAAGAAAGACACCTAGTAATTTGATTAAGCTACATTGCTAAAATTAATTTGAAGCCAGCAAAAATTATAAAACATTTTGCTATAGCAATTATGGGGAACTGTATGTATCCCTTGACAAGTTTTCAAATTGAACAGAAATATCTGCCTTGTTAGAGATTTTTTTAAATGTCCTGGCTAAGTTTTCCTTAATTATTTCTCCCCTCCTGTCAGCTGTGTTATTGCCCTACTGGTTTAAAGGTTAAACAAAGTACTAGATCTGTCAAAGTGAGTGAAACCAACTGGTGAGGAGCTATCAGAAGGTAATCAGGGCTAATAGGTACATAATGGCTAACAGAGTCCTGTTTGCACTCAGATACATCACCACGGACAGAGCGCAGTTTTCACTGATGTCCCTGTTAAGGAAAACATGGAGCAACCCGGACATTCTGTGGTTAAAAGCAAGGGAGGAGCTGGATCTCATTCCCCTGCCCCCACTGATAAAACTCAACTGAAAGTAGTAGATCAAAATTTGCATTTTGGTGGTGAAACTCTTACATACAAACAAACTGCGAAGTGTGCCCTTGCCTTGTGCTAATTTTAAAATTAACAGGATGCTGACAAGAGACATGGTTTTTCGTTCTATGTTTTTCAAAGATACCCGATCATCTAGGCTCTCTCATAGGCCCTTTTGAGGCAGTATTTACACCAATACCCGATTTAAGCAAAATAAATCAGATAAAGGGAGAAAACGTGGAGGCATAGACAAGCAGAGCTTGTATGGTACTTAGGGCATAAAATTCCTCTTACATTTTTTTTTCTTTTAGGCATTTATGATACATTTTCATAAATTATTGCTTTCCCTAACCAACTAACAAACTAAGTATAAGCTCTAAGTCTTACTAGCTGTTCCCGAGAACAACATCTACACTATTACTGCTGGCTGTGTGATTTTACAGCTTCATCATTTTGACAATTATCTGTTGTGGCTTAAGTGCCTGCAAAGCTTAGTGTAAACAATAATGCAGGGCATTAAAGCATTTACTTACTGTGCGGTGAAACTAATTCTTCTTAGTATTTCTTGCAATAGCTGACAGGAAATAAAATCTAAGATACATGCAAAAAACAATGGGCTGCTTACAGTAATAGTTTAATCTTTTGGAGGCCAGTGAGCGAGCTTAAAATAAAGGTTTATTTTTCAATTATATGTATCCATGCATCTTGGAGTTTAACATAATCGTCATGAATAACACCAGCACATGTACTTTCTACTTAAATCAAGTAGGGTCTGTATAGACTACTTCAGAATTGAGCTCAGAGTCTGCAGAATTTGGGAAACAGCAGTGTAATGCTTCTCAGCACAGAAAGCCTTGGGAGAGAATCCTCTGAGTTCTCCCATTGCGTTGCTAATGCCAGAAAACTTTGTTCAGATAAAATGATCTAAACAAATCGGAAGCCAAAACAAGTAATAAGAAGAGAGAGAACTCTTTCCCATCCCACCCCACCACATTTTTGGGATTTCAGAAAAACATATGCGATTTAAAGCCACAATAGCTTTCATTTGTAAGCCCCCTTTCTTAGCGTCAGATCTCTCTCCAAGTCAACTGATGTCCAAGAGTCATGTTTTCATAGACATTACCATCCATTGTGTTATATTTTACAATGGAATTGGAACCCTAAGGTTCCCTCTTATCAGTTAAGCAGGCCTTTTTTTTTTTTTCAGGACTTTTAAAATGTATTTTGTTCTGTTGTGTTTCCAAGAAAGTTTCACTTTGTTTGAAACCTGATTTAAATTAGGCTTTCCAAGCATCCTCACAAGAAGGTTGAGATCTTTATCTCACAGAAAGTTTGGGGATTTTTCTTGAGGAGTCACTGACAATTCTCCTTCATCAGATCAAAACCCCAAGTGACAGGTTGATTATTGAATTCTATACTTACACAGTATAAATTTGTTATATCTGATTAGAATTCACCAAAAAAAAAAAAAAAAAAAAAAAAGAACGAAAGAAAAGAAGAAAGGAAGAAAAGAAAGAAAAGCATCTGGGGTCAGCATTAGAGGCAAGTTTAAAAAATATTCCCTCACAAAAACAAAATTAGCTCGTGTCTTCCTAGGATATAGAGAAAATCTAGACTAGAACAAGACTGCTAATTATGGCTACTTTATTAATTATTACTGACCAAATACACACAGGTGTTTGTTTTCCCCTCTCTGCCTGAGCATATGTTGGGTGAACTTGACTATGAAGGCAAGGTAGGGTGATTTTGAACCTATGAAGAACAGTCCTAATATTTAGGAAGAATAAAAAATAATCTCCAAGATAGAACAGAGAAGACATCAAACATGTGTCTACTACACCAGAATATCTCAAGAAGGAGACTATTCTGGTGCTTAAAATCCCCACTCACTTTATAGGATTACACCCATGATCTTTTGAGAGCTATTGATGATATTCAAACATATGTTCTCTGTGGAATCCATCACCCATTTTTACTTTGGCATAAATTAATCTATCATTTGCACTGTTCTGAGGAAATGGCATCAAGACAAGCATGCCAGAGATAGGTCAAGAGAGGAAGTTTTTCCCAAGTGCGGTGGGGATGGGCACACCACCTCATTGGAAAGAGCTCACAGGAGGAGCTCAACATATGGGTATGAATTGCCTCTAGATTAGAGAAAGGAGTCTATAGTAAAATGAGGCAGATTCAATGAAAACAAATCCTTCCACCTCATATTTTGCCCTATAATTATGTATAGTTTTTCTTTTCTCTTTCTCTCTGCATATGTATCAATCTAAATATATACATATATTAATGAGAAAATAAACCCATGAATATTTGTACTTTCACAATATTTTTATTTTCATGATTACTATTTGCAAATATCTTTCTTGATTATACCTGTGAAGTAATTTATATGCAAATAGCAGTTACATTATATAGGCCAACACGTTGATTTCTCTAAAATAATATGCAAGTTTATTCCTAGCTTTCTCTTCTTTTGGAAAGAAATCAGTTATTAATATATGTATGCCAGTCTTTATTGACACAAATTCAAGTTTTATAAAAGGTGCTATGTTAGACAAGGAATATATCTTGAGTTAACACAACTAATATAATGTAATTACTGACACACAGCGAACACTACTGACTGGTGATTTTTTTTCTTAAATCACATCTCAGTCATATTTATTTTTGAGAGAAGGAGAGAGAGAGAGTATGAGCAGGGGAGGGGCAGAGAGAGAGGGAGACACAGAATCCGAAGCAGGCTCCAGGCTCTGAGCTGTCAGTGCAGAGCCCGACGGGAGGCTTGAACTCACAAACTGTGAGGTCATGATCTGAGCTGAAGTCGGACACTTAACCTACTGAGCCACCCAGGTGCCCCTAGACAATTTCACGGGTTTTTATTTTTTAATATGCTAAAGCTACTAATGGCAACCTACCTTCGAAAACAATTTTTTATTTTAAAATATTTGAAATCACTTTAAAGTTTTAATCTTCTCAATAATTCTTTACCATTTCCCCTAATGGATTTCAATATGTTAAAAATTCTGACTTCTAAAAGTCAGGGGTGGAGAGGAGATAATGATCTCCTGTGAAATAGTAGGTAGTTCTCCCTAGAGACAATGGCAATGAAAGCATGTGTAACACAATTAATATTTTCACTGAATCCCACCCACTTCCACCACTCTGCAGTGTCTTAAAATACAGGAACATATTGGCAATATAACTTTAATACCTATTCAGGGGCCATATTGCATGTCATGAAACTCGTTGAGAATAACTCCTACACAGTATTGTCTTTTTGCCGGGCCTAAGTTCTGAGTGTGCGGATCATAAAAGCAGCCCAATATGTTTCACAGATAAGTCAGAGAATATTGGTCAGTTTATAACAGTTAAACAACATCAAAACATCTGAAGCTTAAGTACAGAGAGCCTGGAGCAAAAGAGCTCAAGTTATAAATGGAATCGCTTCCATATATCAAACATAAGAAAAAAAAGGGGAAAAGGGCTTTTATGGAACAAAGAAAAGTGAAAAGGGTTTTATTTATTTATTTTTAAATGGCCCTTTTGCTGTCCTTTTTCGATAATGTTCTCGTTAGCATTACCCTTGGATAGGCTTGGGAAAATGTAGTTGTTGTCACTGGGGGAAAAAAGAATTGCCACCTGTAAACCATTAGGCCTGGGATGAAAATCAAGCCTGAAAACTGCCAATGGTTCTACGTTTAATTTTAAATGAGAGGGGAACAAGGCAGAGGCAGGAAGGGGCTCAGTGAGTCCGGGACCCAAAAGAGAACATTTGGGAGTCCATGCATTTAATCAGTACCGCCATGTTGTTTCAGCCTACACCTGCAGAACGTGTTCCCTTTGTCATTTGTTCTCTCGGAGAATAAATGGAACTTCTGGAGGTGAAGCTACAGGAATTAGAGCTATAAAACCACAGTGATGTTAATATTTAATCAGCAAAAGTATAATTATATCATATCTTCGAGGGATGAGAACATTCCTGTATTTAGAAAAACGCCCCAATTTGCCATCTCCAATCATTCAAGTTAAACTTTCAGAATCAAAAGTTTCCACAGTTTTTGTCAGCATATTGGAATGGTAGGGGGATTTTGAACCTAATGGTGGGATTTTGATAGCTTTTGGAATGCTGAGTTTCTATGTGTGATAATTGCCCTTTCATCAAATATAATTGCTCACGACTTGAAAAACAGTAAAAAGACTATTGTATAAAACATTCATATAGAAATTAAAACAAGTAAGAGCAAAGAGCGATTTTATAGCTTTGCTCATGTCAAGCACTTCAAAAATTGCATTTGCACTTTAATTCTACCTCAGTTGCACTTAGAAATTATGGAATCAGCTTCCAGCCGTCCTTATTATCCAGCGTGGGGTCTCAGAGGTGTCCCAACAAAATGGATTTGAAAGTCTGCTAAGTGCATTGCAGGAAATTGATCCAAATTAAATGCTGCTATTAAGCAATGACCAATATGTATCTCTCTTAAATTTGTCAATGAAGAGTTTAGAAATGCTTATAAATATTCTGGTGTGGGTTTTGTTTTGTTTTATTTTGTTTTTGCCTCATTTATAGGCAGATACTTCCAAGATTCAGGTTGGTAATACAAAACACATTTAGATGTACTAACGTCCTCATTTAAAGTAAAATGTCTGACACACAGTAAAATATCATCATTCAGTAAATCATCTGACAGTCAGCAGCGTCTCAAGTAGAACCAGTGGCTTCAATGTTTCTTTCTTCTATTTTTCAAATTCCTTTCCAAGCAAACACTATAGTCTTCATCTCTTCCCTTCTCTCCAGAACTGTCCTCCATCAATTATCCACTTATGTGTTGGTATCTTCTTTCTCTCCACCGGTTCATTCCCCATCAAATATAAATAAAAACCGGTTTCTCTCTTTAGAAGAAAATAATTTAAAACAAGTATTTGAAGACATATCTGTACACAAACGTTTACAGCAGCACTATTCATAATAGCAGACAGGTGGAAACAAACCACCTTTCTATCAACTGATGAACGGATAAACAAAATGTGGTACATTCATGTGATGCAATGCTGTTCAGCCTTAAAAAGAAAGAAAATGCTGATACGTGCCACACATGGACGAACCTCAAACACAGTATGCCAACTGTAAGAAATCAGATGTATATTGTGCGATACCATTTTTATTTATTATCCAGAATAGGTAAATCCATAGAGACCAAAGGATTAGCAGCACCAGGGCCTGGGAAAGTAGGGAGCAGTTATTGATGTTAGTTATCAGTTTTGTTCCACTGATCAAATCCCTAAGAACAACTTTTGTATGTTCAGTGCATGCGCTGGACTGTAAATCCCTTCAAAGTGCAGACTGTGTCTGTCTTGTTCACCCATTTATAACCTAGTATATAACATAGTCTTCAGAGAACAGGTACTTAATATTTATTGACTTGAAGTTTATTAGAAATTTCTTTTCTTGCTTTTTCTTCTCTGCCACATTTGAGATTCTTGAGCATTCTCTCCCTTCTGGACTTACATGATGTCACTAATCTCAGCTCTACCTCACCCAACACGGTTTAGGTTTTCCTTTCCCTGCACCTCCAACCTTGATGTCCCTATGATTCCATCCCTGCTATGTGCTTATCTCATTTTATTTTATGTGCTCCCCCTAAGCCATCTCTTCCACCTTCCCACTTTCACCTACTATTGATCAATCTTAAGTTTTCTTTTCGCTTATCACCATGTTACTTATCTTTTAGGTGTGTCAGGTCAGTTGCAACTTCCTCTGAAAAATCTATTCTGAGGCCCCTCCTGTCAGCCTTGAAAGATAAGATTATATACCGTTTTTTGTATTGTTTTCTCTTTATATCACTGTATACTGACCCTTTTGTGAATTTACCACATTGAGTGGCATTTGAATATTGTCTCTAACTAAGCTTCAGAAAAGTGAATGAGGATTCTGTCTTGTGTTACTATACTTCCTGTAGGCACATATTATGAAAAATCAGTCAACAAGTGAATTTCACTAAAGCTCCAAGCTCTCATTTGAAAATGTTTGCAATACTTACAACTGCTTACTGGAGTTCCCCTAGATGATGGGCAGACACTCCAAACTTGGAGATGAACTTATTATACTGGCTCACACACCTGCCCAACATTCTAAATTCCTATCATAATAACACTGCCATCCACTATGTAACCTAACATAGATATTTGGGAGTAATCTCGAGAGATTCTTCTCCTTCAGTCCCCTTACCCAACTTTAGATCTTGTTGTTCTGGCTGCTTTTAAATCTATTCTTTATTCCCAACTGCTCTGCCACTGCATTAGTTCTGATTCTCATCCACCATCTCCTCTGGATTATGACAAAAACTCTTGCAATTTGTCTTCCTTCACTCAGTTTTACCCTCTCAACTCAGCCTCTTCACTGCCACCAGAGTTATCACTCTAAACAGATTACATTATATCATGGCTTAGAAATCTTCAGTGCTTTCTCATCACCTACAGGATGAAGAATGAACACCTTTATATAAGAACATGTTCCAAGACCTTGTTCCTATTTACCTTCCTAGCTGTCTCTTCCATCCCTTCTAATTAAAATGCCTTACCCTCCAGCCCATACTGAACTGGTCTTTGGTTACAAAGCCTACAAAGTTCTTTCATGCCCTGGTGTCTGCACATGTTCTTAGAAAATTTTACTCATCTTTCAAGACCCAACACAAAGACACTAATCTCTTTGAGGCATTTCCCAGCCTTTCCAGAAAGAGTTCCTCCCTCTTTGTTCACTCATAGAGTACATTCACAATGTATTCTAATTATCACTTTGCCCTGATCACATTATAATTATTTGTTTCTAAGGCTTTCTCCCCACCGTCTGAAAGCCAGCTCATTTTGTACAAGTCTCCTTGGCTTCTGTTGCAGTGCTGGATATAGACTAGATGCTCAATGAATGTTTGATGAATGAATGAGTGTATGTGTGTATACATACATGTATTTATTTACATATATACATATATATAATACATTGAATATGAAAGTAAATTTGATTATATTTGATTTAAAGTATATTTGTAATTTAATACATCTGTGAATTTCCAAGTAAATGTTACACATTCTGAAATAGTTATTAAAGAATTCACACTATGGACAGATGGTAAAGAATAACTGAGAATCCTGAAGGATACATATGCGCTCACACATTCTCCTTCATTCTCTCTGCCTCGCTTATGCCTTCCTGGCCCCACCAAGCCTGTCACTTTTCATCTTCCTACCCTGCCAATTCCCATGATCAGAGAAGGCAAGCTGAAAAAGATGCCATTGGACAGGGTAATGGGTACAGAAGGGCCATGTAGTCTTAGAGGCTTAGAAAGCGTACTATTCTATATAATAACAAGCAAATACTGCAAAAAGCAGACTTATAAACCAATCCTGACAGCTAATGAGTTTCCCAATGCTCATCCATCATATCAAATCATAGATTGAGATATGCAGCAAATTTCATGGGGAAAAAAAAGCACTCCATATTTCCCATCTTATCTGTGCCTGCCATGACATAGGCATGCATGTTTGTTCTTCCATGTAGCACCTTTATAAAAGAATAATATCTTTTGTTTGTCTTCTATTGTTTGTTTGGTTTTCTACCTGTGACAGTTTACTCACAACGCAGTTGTTAATGATTGAAATACAAATAAAGTCATTGGCCTTGATAATCTTCAGTATCACTCCAAATTTACCTGGATTTAAAGGAAGTCTTTTTTTTTTTGCAAATAATTAATATTATAGTAGTTATTATAGATGATTAAAAAAATCCAAGGAATAATGTTAATGTTAAGGGGATTTAAGGTTTGTAACTACAGAAAACATACAAGAAAAGAAAAAAAACAAACTCTATTAATTAAAGGATCTTAATCAATGGTTTTACCAAAAAGTCTAAAATCTTCTAGATTTGAAAACCTAAGGGTTATTTTGGGACATGAAAGCCCAGGCAAACATAATAAAATTATCAGATGTTTATGAAAACACTTTGTCACTAATTCACTTGTTATCAATGCATTGTACCCATAGTGGGAAAAACCCACATATTTAACAATTTGGATCAGAAAGAAACATTAAGATTTAGAATAAGAGTATGAATATTCAATGTCTTGAGAAGCAAGTAAGGTAATTGATACTATACAAAACTTGTATCGTTAAGTTTTAACTCATTCTTCTTTTTTTTTTTAATTTTACTATTTTATCTTTGAGAGAGAGAAAGAGAGAGACAGAGTGTGAGTAGGGGAGGGGCAGAGAGAGAGGGCGACACAGAATCCAAAGCAGGCTCCAGGCTCTGAGCTGTCAGCACAGAACCCGACAAAGAGCTCGAACTCATGAACTGTGAGATCATGACCTGAGCCAAAGTTAGACGCTTAGCCAACTGAGGTGCCCCAAGTTGTAATTCATTCTTAATTACCGTCAATAAAAATTAAGGAATGTCTTCTCATTTTTCCTCATTTTTAAATAATAGCAGTGCCAATAGCAATAACAACAAATACAAATAATCATGACACCCTGGTCTCCCAAATCTGATGTTGCCCCGGAGTGGCCAACTCATACCTGTAGACAGGACCATAGATCAAGGTGGCACAACTACTAAATAAGTTCCACAAATGAGGCTATTGAAACAAATAATAAAAGCAATAAAACTAGATTTATTTCTGAGCAGAGAGAATTGAAAGAGAGAATGACAGGCAGGAAGGAGATGTTGTAAAACTGAATTTCAGATAAAGCTACTATAGATGAGGGGACTTGTTGGCATGTGATCTTTCCTCATACCCTAGGTCCTTAACTTCTATTACTGTGAACACTCCAGTTCTTTAAAATACAGTCACACCATTTTTTTTTCAAGATTAATATATAAAAGAGTAAAACACTGCTCCTGGGCTAGGACCCTGTATGCTAAGTTTCAGCCTGGAGCACATTTTTATAGCTGAGTTATAAACCTTTGAAAATAGGTGTTTAGAATGGAAATGTTAAGAGACCCCTTACCGTAGTGGCATAAATAGAATTGGCATCATTCATCTAGAAAAGGTATATAGGCAGCTATAGTATGAAAGTTTACACTTCAGATAAAGGAGCCTGAACGTGGTCAGGCTGTATTCCACCAGGCATATAATCGCCCTTTGGAAAAAAGTTAGGTGGGGGGTGGTACGGGGGGCAAGGGGTCAGGGAAAAGGAGGGAAAGAAAGGTTGACTTGTCACTTGGATGTTATTCTTTTCTTGAGGTGTCATGGAAATTTCTTATGACAAACTAAGCTAACTAAAACTGCCAGCAACAAATAATGACTGGAATTATTACATTGTAATGAATTTTTATTGCTCTTAAATCATGCAATGCAATTTAATGTATTCTTCAAACAAAGTTATGTTGCCCTTACAAAAAGCAATTTTTGATCCAGAACACATTATGTCCTAATACCTTGGAAGAAAACAAATTTCACATTTGTAGTAGTCAAAATAAAATATTGGAGCATTCATAATCTTCTAGATAGTCTACCTTTCTCTATTTTTTAGTTGGAAGTAAATTTTCATATTCTTCAAAATAGCAGTTCCATGGTAAGTTTTGCCTAGTTTATACTGTTCCTTTAACATTTGGCATATATTTACTCTGTTGCTTCCAAATATGTCTTTCTTCTGATGTAATTGATCTCTTCCCCCCAACCAAAATAATAATAATTTATCTCCTCCCTGAAGTTTCCATGGATTCTCAAAAGGCATAATTCTTTGTTGATGTATTTTTCTGGGCAGATCATGTAATGATGTGGTCCACAACAAGGTACGTCTATGTATAATATCTGAGGACATGATTACTCAGTAAAAATAGTATATGGTAGTAGAGTCAAAGTTAGCGATTAGAATTCAAATACTCAGATGATGAAATCACAGCCCTTCTATAGCCCTTACTTGCCCAGAGGAAGAAGAAGCAAAGAAGGAGGAAGAGGAGAATTTGTCTGTCTCCACAGACAATTATTTGCAATAAATCAAATAAGATAACAGAAAAGGCTATCAAATTACCACTTGAGGATCTAGAGATCCAAACCCAAAGAGAAGACTCTTAACTTCTAGTAGTCATTACTGATACAGCAACAAGTTAATGGAAATGGTAGGTCCCCTGAACACATGCTGGTACATCAAACCTCTTCAATGCAGAAAATAGAAGTTTGTGAATTCTTGTTTCAAAATTTAAAAATTCCAAATTACGTGATTCCTGGTAACTATTCAGACTGGGATTTTTACAGTTTGTTCTCAAAACAGAGTAGGAAAATATTAATCAAGTTCTTCAGACACTGGACACCAGTCTTTCAAGTGCATTTTCACTGACTGGTAAAATCCACCAGACGTCTTCTTTGAACACATAGTGAGTAAACTCTTCTTAGGTAAATATCACATGTACATACAATATGCCAATATTGCCAAAACTAACTTTTTAAACTACTTGAAAAATAAATTTTAGAAAAGACTATTGTCTGACATTGTATAAATGAAAGAAAATTTGGATGGTATTTTTAAAACTTTTCTACCCTTTGTTGTCCTATTAAAGAGATGTGAAAATGCAAAATAACAAAGCTTACAGCTTTAAATTATTATATTGTCAAGCTAACACACATTGAAAATAAAGTCTTAACTGTGATTCAGACATCTCAACTTCCTGAAGGGAAGACATTTGTGTTCACTGTTTTGTTCCCAGTCTTACAGCATGCTTCAATACTGTCTTCATTAACACATATAGACACTATCATGGAAGGTTAAAAAATAATCTTCCAGCTGCTCACCTCTAAAATACCCTTATTTTTCACTTTTAGGATTCCATATTTGTCCTTTCCAGGTATCTCAAGTAGTTAAAAACAACCAAAATAAACATTTTAAAGAAATATGTCAACTCCTCAGTAATTTAAAATGCTCTGGATTTTAAGAAGGCAAAAGTACTGCTAAAAGATTCTTTTTGGGTCACATAACCATTCTATGGATCTATTTGTGGTTCTTAATATTTAATAATGTTGCTGCAGGAATTCATTCCTAATCAGGAAATGTGTCATTTGCCCTTGAGCATGGTCTATGGAGTCTGAGAATAGTGCCAGGCACATGCCATAGGTCATGTAAGACGGCCACCTTGTGACTAGCTGTTATAAATAAGGGCTCTGGGGTCAAACCTGTCTGTTCTTTGAAGAGGTTGGGAGGTTTCACCCTGAAAGCAATACCAGCCCTCAGTCTGGAAACCAGTTCCCCAAGGAGACCCTGGGCAAGCACTTTCAAATAGCTCAGAGTGAGAGAAGAGGCACAGCAAATGTCAACTTACATAAACCCATAAGCAAAGAGATGAGAAAATAGTGTCCTTTTTGCAAGGGCAGAAGTCTAACTTTCTCAGAATAAAAATGTGCAAAAATGAAGGCACACTCAAAAATGTAAAAAGTGGGCATGGCTAGTAAATAACTCCAAGTGTTGGTCTACATTATAGGTGGACAAAGAATTTGGAGTAAATAACCTGCCAATAGGAGAAAGGACATGAGTTGGACCTTTCCCTATCACTGCAGAGGTTGTCTGGAGAGGCTATGGGCTCTTTATACAATAGGGTCAGTAGGAATAATCAGTTCTATTAAAGAAGGTACAATGAATAAATAGATTCATTATAAAGACTTACTACAATGTCATTGATATTTATAGGAAAATACACACCAAGTAAAATGTATAATTCTATGTCCCAAAGGACTATGAAATGTAAATTGTCCCCAAAGGTTAATCTTTTGATGTGTGCCCCTGACCAACTCTCTCTTGAATTTCTAAGGCTCAGGACATTATCCCCATGGTCCTCCTTCTGGACCAGTCCATCATTTCCATTTCATTGAGCTAATAAAATTATTGTCTCTATTACCTCTTCCATTATCTGTCAGTCTCATGTCTTATTCATGTTTCACACTTAAGCTTTTATATCCCTTACCAAGAATCCTGACACCTAAGTTTGCTAGACCAATTGTTCAAACAGAGCTTGGACAAGATCATTTAGATTGTCCCCATATTCTCTTGGAGCATGGTCCCCACACATCTTGCATTTGAAGACATATTTTAATCTACAGAAGTTCTGTCTACCCCTGAATGGTTGATTTTACATTACTATCCTGAGAAAGGTATAAAGTGCTATGTGTGTATGTGTGTGTGTGTCTAAATAAACATATATACACATACATATACATGTATATAAATTCAGTAAAACTTGCTTTCTATTTTAACCTGCATCGTATTCATCACAGTAGAAAGTGTATGACTGATTATTTTCGTATATAAACAAGACCTTGGGATATATGTATTTGAGCCACTTGCACTAATTCTGGCCCCAACATCACTACTTAAGAACACACAACCCACAGAGAACCACTGCACTGACCATTTGGGACTCCCTGCATTTGGTCATTTTAGGTCAACAAATCTGATATAAATCACCATCTTCATCCAACAGAAGTGCTTTTACAAAATAGATGGATATTGGCACCTGGTGAATCTGAGTTTCACCATTCCCAAGGATAGTCTTCTTGCTGCCATCATGCCACCTTTCAATTGCACGCCCACTCACATTTGCACTATTGCATTGACTCTTCTTTGTCAACACCAAAATTTACTTGATATGGCTCCCAATTCTTCCTGGTTCTATAATGGGAGATAATTAAAAAGTCATCACAGAATAACCCTATAGGGTGAATGAATGCTGAGATGAGGCATCATGCCAGATGGGGAGGGAAAAATTCATTTCAGTGGCACCCAGAATGTGCCACATGAGCAGTTCTCCATGTAAGCCAGTTTGGCCAAAATGCTCTTTCTTAGGAGATTGCCCTCAAAATTTGGCAAACTTAAACACAAAAAGAAGTATAAGTAGACCTTAATTCTTGTCCACAAGTCCACTAACTTGAATTTGTACCCATTGCAGGAAAACTCCCTTCTGCTGAATGGGCTGGTGCTAGACAAGAGTTCCCACATTCCAGGAAACCCAATGATTCCCATCACGTTTGAAGCAAGAGCCAGAGATTTTTTTGTTTGTTTTAGAGTACTCAGAAGAAGACATTGTGTATCTGTGTATTCACCCATCCTATGGTTTTACAACTAACATTCCAACATAACAACAAAGACTTCTCCTGGGAGTGCTTATGAGTAGGCTCAGCTTGTCCTTAGTTTTCCCACGACAGTCCTGGATTATACGTGTTAACTTGAAGTCATAATTAATACTCCCTTTTATGCTCTAAAGTATCCTAGTTTAGAAGACAAATTACATATTCACTCTAATTATAAGGTATTCTCAAGTGTTAAGCACTCCAAAACATCTTATGGGATCACAGTGGGCATTCTGAATCAGATTTTCTTGACTGATAAGAACAGTTCCCTGAAAGTCTCTCTAAAATGCAGACTCTAGGACCCTGATCCACATCTGGGGAGAGACTTGGGAACACCTATGCTTAATAAGTATTGCAGTTGATTCTTCTGAACAATAAAGTCCAGTCACTGGCACTCTCAAGAATACTGAAGAGTCTTGGGGCGCCTGGGTGGCGCAGTCGGTTAAGCGTCTGACTTCAGCCAGGTCACGATCTCGCGGTCCGTGAGTTCGAGCCCCGCGTCAGGCTCTGGGCTGATGGCTCAGAGCCTGGAGCCTGTTTCCGATTCTGTGTCTCCCTCTCTCTCTGCCCCTCCCCCGTTCATGCTCTTTCTCTCTCTGTCCCAAAAAAAAAATAAATAAATAAACGTTGAAAAAAAAATTAAAAAAGAATACTGAAGAGTCTTGTGCCATGTGCTGCTCTATTTCTATATATCACTATTCTGTCTAGTTCCTCTTTCCCCTTTGCATCAATTATGCAGGTTTCCACTTCCTGAACTTTTCAAGCTTACTCTTCAATCTGAAGTGCTTTTACACTTAATTTGTCTCTTTCCACCCTCACACAGACCCTCCCATGTAAGATCTGACTGCCCCAGTGGTATGCTAGAACTGACTGGGACCAGCGCTTGAGAGCTAGGTGTGTACATCTCCCCCCATTCAGTGTTGTCAACGTCGGCAGCTTGAAATCAGCCATGGTGAGAGTATTTACACCATTTGTAAATGCTACAAATAAAGGCTTCCCCTACCACTCCCTGATCCCCAGAACTACTTGTTAAACATTAACCAGTACACCACCAGCTAAAAACATTTATTGCTAATTATTCTACTACACCTTAGAAAGACAAAACATCAAATATCCCCTATACAGAACGAGTCTTTGTTTTAGGTATGGAGGACAAAGCCAGAGAAAAGATTCTACATCAGAATACCACAATTGTGCTTTATCTCCTATGACATTTTCCCAGAAATTTTACTTTTTCTAAATATCAAAAACAATTATTTCACTGTAGAAGTCTGAGGCAAACTGTCTTCCTGAATTTCAGATTTATATTCAAATTTAGGTATTAAAAGATATTTTTTGTTACAAACAAGTTCACTTCTGTCAATATAAAATGGGTGCATGCTCATTACATAGTACATTTTTATTTTTACACATGAGATGTATGATAATCTATTGTATGTATATAATTTAAATTATTTGATAATCTGATTTATTCCTTTTTATTTAAAATGTAGATAGTTTCCAAGTTTACATTCTTAAAAGTAGCACTAACATGGTGCGCCTGGGGGCTCAGTTGGTTAGGCATCTGATCTCGCGATTCGTGAGTTCAAGCCCTATGCCAGG
Organism: Lynx rufus; assembly: GCF_022079265.1. Classification (NCBI taxonomy): domain Eukaryota; kingdom Metazoa; phylum Chordata; class Mammalia; order Carnivora; family Felidae; genus Lynx; species Lynx rufus. The sequence goes on from NW_025814823.1 coordinate 155,325,212, forward strand.
CTCTGTGCTGACAGCTCAGAGCCTGAAGCCTGATTCAGATTCTCTGTCTCCCTCTCTCTCAGCCCCTCCCCTGCTCATGCTCTGTCTCTTTCTCTCTCTGTCTCTCAAAAATATAAAACATTTAAAAAATAGCACTAACATGATTATTAAATATATTTTTGCACGCGTCTTTACTTGTATTCAGAATAAATTTATTAAAGAACTGTTCTGTTAAAGTATATTTATTTTAACACTTTGAATAGGTGCCATTATCCTTCCAGAAAGATTGTACCAATCTGGTGACCTAAGTCACCAGTGATATATTAGAGTACTCATCTTTTAGCACAGTTAAGAATATATTATTAAAATAGATATGAATATTAAAATATTATATATATATATGTTATATAATTGTCTTTACATCTTCCCACTTTTTGATTCTTTTCTGTAATTCTGCAGTTTGGATTTCCTCAATGAAATGACCAAGTCATTAAGAAAATAAAGATGCTGAACTTTCGTGAGAGAATCATTAAAGTGGCTTTGGATTAAATTTGACCTTTTAATTCTAAGCTTGAACCCTGAACAAAAGCAAATACAGAATTTTCTCACTTATGGACAGAAGTCTCACACTATTTTTTTTTTTTTTTAAGAACATAACCCAAGTCTTCAGCAATAGGGTCATTTGCTATTGTTAATATTGGGAGACGGAGAGAAGAAGTGAGGGAAAGAGAGAAAAAATTCTACTTATTCTCTATGACTCCAAGATAGAAAACTAGACCAGTTCCAATTTTATAGAGTCTACAGTAATGAACATAGTTCAGCCAGTAATCACTGCCTAGTAAAAAGGCAGGGTATTTTTTCCAACCACACAAAACAACAGCAACCCATAAATTCTATAAAGACAGTTTAAAAGTCACGGGGCGCCTGGGTGGCTCAGTCGGTTGAGCGTCCGACTTTGGCTCAGGTCATGATCTCGCGGTCCGTGAGTTCGAGCCCCGCGTCGGGCTCTGTGCTGACAGCTCAGAGCCTGGAGCCTGCTTCAGATTCTGTGTCTCCCTCTCGTTCTGACCCTCCCCCATTCATGCTCTGTCTCTCTCTGTCTCAAAAAAAATAAATAAATAAACATTAAAAAAAATTAAAAAAAAAAACAAAAAGTCACTTAAGCATAGTTACATTAATATAAATATTTTAATCTTTTATATGCATAGTTGAGGTTCCCTTGAATTTCAGCCCCCTTCATTTCTTAAATAGCACAACATCGTTTTGCCTAGCTGAAGGGTTGTTGTGTAAATATTGGTATTGTATTTTGAAGAAGAAAAAGGCTGTTGATTTTTAAGATGAATATTCAAATATTCTGACATCTTTGATAGTTGTTTAAGTAGACAAGCTCTGTGTGTGAGAACGTTTTACTGGTATCTGTCTGGTGATTAAAAAGCTATCACATATTCTTACTGGATGTTGCTCATTTAGACATGGAAGAATTACTACACTTCAAACGTCCAATAATTCCAAAGATGCAAGAAATAGTATAATCTTGCTTCTTAGGGAACATACATTCTATGGAGAAAAAAATATCCAAAATATATAGGAGCACTACTCGAAATTTTATCCATCTATTGTATGTATGTGTCAAATGTTTTCTTTTCCTTCTTGTTTGACCATCACATTTCTGGACCTTTTATGTGGATTAGGATGTTATGATTCTTAAAATAAAAATGTGTTAAGCTCACTGAATTTAAGAACATTAAAAAGTGAACTCCTTCAGTGTATGAAATTATTCATGCTAGAGGCAAACCCCTTCGTATTTCATGTCAGAGACCTGGTGGGAATTTTCAAATGGAAATAGTAAGAAGGAATGTGCTGATTATAATACATTTTCTTTTGAATAAAATTCCCGTGTTTTGTTTACAAAAAGGAACATCTTACACATCAAGAAGAAAGCCTGATCTTAAACAGAACCCAGTAATAGTTATAGCAGACCCAATTAGCAAACCTCTGAAAAGAGCCAGAAGAAAACATTTCCTCTTTCTCTTTGTTTATGTCACATTCCCGACTATATCCAAATCCAAACAGACATATTTTTCCATCAGTATTAGTCTACAGAGAAGCTAGTGGATAAAACAGAAGCTGTAGCCTGAAAGACAATGAATTTTGACCTCCTGGTCCATCCGTTACACAGAAAACTCTAACAGTGAATATTAAACTGAATAAGCAGTCTTGGGGCTTAATTTCTGGTTCCTTTTGAAGTTTATGTAAAAAAAAATTACTTCTTCTTTTTTCTCCTTTTCAGGGGAACTGTTTAAACCACTCGACTTTTATTTATGATTATATGAGAAGGAAGTTAGCTAGGGGTTAAAAAATTTTTTGAGGTGGTGTGTTTATGTCAACTCTTAAACACAAAAGTAAAAGAGTCAACACGAAGACGAAATTCACAAAACAGGCAAAATATCTCTGGATACCCAAAATTCCTTAAGAGGTCACTAATTACAGCCACCAATTAAATTTGAATTTCCTTTTGTCTAGGCTCTCAAACACTGGTGACCACATAAAAGAAGAAAGTTCTGAGCATGTAGAATGCACAGACACCGCAGTAGAGGAAACTCACTGAAAACCTTCCAGTCTAAATCTTTATAGAACATGGAACCATGTATTCTTTCTTTCCATCCTTTGATTTTATCTACATAATCTCATTAAATAATCTAAACAACCAGAAGAGATGGCTGATACGCTAACATCCCAAAAGGGGATTATTTCGTCCATAAGGAGAGCAACTGAAGGAAGTCAGGGTCCACCCAAGATCCCAGTTTTTGTGAAAACCTGCCCCCATCACTGAACAAGGGTGATGATGGCAGAACAGAAACCCAAGGTGCCCTAAAATGAAGAAAGCACGGCTGTGGTCTAGTGAGAAAGGCACAGAGATAACCCCAGAGCAATGCAGCTGCAGTCTGACTCCGTTGCTGTTACTGTGCAAATTTGAGCAGGTTATATACGATGGCTAAGTCTCCATTTCTTGTCTATAAAATGCCCTACTTTTTAGAGCTGTTTCAAGAATTAAATGAGATGATGTTTATAATGAAAGTGGCACCGTGGTGGAAATAGTAAATGTGAGCATTTATTTGTATCATTAAACACCCAGCCGATAGTAGTACCTATATTCAGAATATTAGTCCCAATCTTTTGCCTTCTTCTTAAACAGAAATGGCTAGAAATGTTTTTTTTTTTTTTAATATATATATTTTCATGATCACTTAAGACTTATCTGTATACTTGTAGCTCCAGCAGGTCTGGAAATTCTTTTTTTAAAAAGGTGTTTTCTGGTGAACAAAAAGGAAGACTGAAGAGTCATCCAACCCCTACCAACTTGGAGACAGTTGATTCTAGAGGCCTCAGATATCCACAGAGTCCTAAAGGCTGGGAATCTGTAGAGTGGCTCTGAAATGGGTATCTAGAAGTCTCTGAAGCAGGCAGTCTTGTCGAGATCTCCCAGGCCAGGAGACAGGGTCAAGGGCAAGGCTGCAATAGGCCCACTGCCCAAGCACAGGTCCCCTATCACTGTCTTTGAATGTCACCGACTGATTATACAGCAAAAGGTAGTTGGGTTGCTCAGAACAGGTAACAATTCAGTTATTTAAAACGCTTGTCTATGCTACCTGGAAGGGGCTCCCAAGAGCAGGTTAGCATAGATTAATTTGTCAGATTAGGTAGCTGACATCTGGGGCCCTGAGGGGAAGAGTGGGAAACTTTCTGTGTAAGGAAATGAGTGCAGGCACCAAGGAAAGCGTAGGAGGGAGAGTCCGAAAAGAGAGCAGAGGGGCAGCAATATCAAATTCCATTGGACCACGTTGACCACACTTGACCCTGGAAGGAAAGGATCTGTCTACAGAAGTGTCAGAGAATTAAACTAGATCGTTGACAAAGTCCCAACAACTCAGTAAGAAAAAAATAAATCATTGATTGATGGCAAAGGGGATCTCCTCCTTACGAACCAGCCCAAGGACATGCAAGAGAAAGTATTTTGCCTGTATTATTTCCAATACTTTTTAGTAATATGAATATGCTACAGAAAAATGAGATCTGTAAGTGAAGGATAATATTGTTCTGGGGAAACAAAAGAGAATGAACCGCTTACAGAAGAATACCTGAGAAGCACTGTTACACATCAAATACCACAGGCTCCCTTTTGCCTTCTCTGGCAGAGTTTTGGCCACTGACAAACAGCAAAATACGGGGTAGAACGCAAGATGATATATATGCCATAAAAGTCCAGAACATATTCCATAGAGCTAACAAAATCTTAAGTAATGTTAAAAGATCTACTCTAAAATGTGTAAATATGTTACCCAACTGAAATTTTGTTCATGTATCAAAATGCTAATTACAGTTTTGTAGCTATTTGGCATCAGCTAATTTCCCACAGGAAACAAAGAACTCGAAAGGTCATTACAGGCCCACTTGCTATGTTGTAAATTTAAAAATAATGGAAAGATGCCCTCTTTGCTCTTAGTGAATATACCACGTGTGTCAAAAGGTAACAGAAAACTAATATTTTGGATTCCAATGACTAGAATTTGGGAGAGGGAATCCGTTCCATAAGATAGAATATATTTGTTAATTTTTTTACTCAGGAAATTTTTCTTTTTCATTTTTGTAAAATTGTCTTAAGGATGTAGAACTATTTTCTCAGTAGGAAAAAACATCTGATACTCAGAGCTGAACCAGCTGATTAGTTATGAGGTAAGTCGAAAGTAATATTTGCATCTCTTTAGATGCTCGTGTATACATTTGTCATCACTGAGTGAGGCTTTGTCCATTTAGCCACAGCAAGCTTCAGCAGAATTTGAGGAGTGAGTCAGAACAGCCCTAGGAGCCAAAAAGGCCATTTGCTCTCACAATCTTTTACACAGCGGAATCCAAGCATAATCAAAGGACACCAGTATCCTTCACTATTTCAATAAATAAACATGAGTGAAAGAAAAACACATGCAAAAAGATCTAATCACAAAAATCCTTTGTTACATTACATATTCAGCTTTGAGCACTAGTTTTAAAAAGACAATTCAGGCTTGGGAAACATTAGTTTGCAGGCCATCTAGTCAATTTCCTACAAATGTTGAATGGCTAATCATTAGAATAATTTTATAGGGCTTTTTGTTGAGTTATTGTTGTTTTTAATCTTCAGTTAAATGACTCACCAATGGAGTCAGCAGTGAACATTGTTATCATTGGTATAAAATCTCTCTGTTTTTCATTTGGGAGCATAATTCTGTTATTCTTATTCTCTCAGTTGTGTTGTTAATGAGTCCTAAAAATAATCGTTGTATAACCACTGTTATTCATCACTAAGCTCAGAATTTAGAAACTTAAAAAAAAAAAAAAAAAAAAAACATTGACTAAAGAGTCAAGATGCGAGAAATAGACAAGAGACATGGTTTTCTGGGTGAGCTGCCCTGTTGTAAGCACACTCACCTTCTGTCTTTAGGATATGAAGTTCATGCCCAGATTATATGGGTGACGTGAAAGAGTTAATGAACTTCTGCCAAAGTGAGCAATGTGGTCCTTCCTCACTGATAAGATCAAGACCAATATCTTTCCCAAGTAGTGTTGAGTAGCAATGAACTTCGTCATCCTTGGGAACAGAGCTTGACAGACATTGTCAGATTCTCACTCCTGAGGTATCATTGTCATTCACTCTGCATTAACCCCGCTAGGAGCTACTGCTGGATTTAGCCTTCAAAGTCTCCTCATTATTTGACAAGTTAGAAGAGGTAGTGGAACTACTAGTAATTGGGGAACTACAACTCCATCCCAGCAAGTGACCTTGTCCCCAAACTAAGCTCTGGCTGGCCCCAGGTAGAACACCTTAATTGGCAGAGTAGTTATTATTGCGGCTCTTCAACAGGAGTATCCCAGGGAAGGAATGGGTGAGAAGAATTTCAGCACAATGCAGTGTGGATGAAATGCTGATAACTCCATCTGAGGCTGGCATATTGTGTGCAAGTGTCACTAGCTTTGGATTTGTCTCTGTCACTTATTTTCCATCTCAAAAAAAGGAACTTGATTTAGAGCTTCAAAAAATCAAGTCCAAATGAATGAGAGGTGAACAGATTCAAAAATGTTTTAAGTAGGAGGTCAAATTCCTTTCTGCCCTCCTGTTTTAAAAATCTGACCCCTCAGCATAGAGTCAGATTGATGTGAAGTTGATATTCAAATAACTTTGGTAAAAACTTTTAATTAGTTTTTACACTTTCCAGACCTCTGTGCTCCTAAGTACCATCTGAAGCTGGAAACTACAAATAATACAGAAGCTATTTCTTGATTCCTAATAGTTTGTTTTCATGATCAAGTGGATTAAACATTTTAGATCTCACTAGAAAGCTCTGAGACCTAAAAAGTTTGAATACTAATGAGAAGATTTTCATAAATACCTTAACCTTGAAATGCCTCGTCATAATTAAAAATAAATAAACATGCAGAGTTTGTCCAGCACTTTAATTAAGAGAACATCTTTTTGGTTATAAGTGTATGAAATATTAAAGTTCTGTGGCATATTCTGAACTTTAGCTCCAAGTCTGTTGGTTTCCTAAAAGCAATGCTATAGTTACATTGGTCTTTTGACATGCAAAACTATACGTGTCTTAATCTCCTTCCTAAAGTTTGAAGTATTCGTTTGTAATTTAGCTACCAATGCAAATGGCACAATGCTCCTCCCGCTGCTACTAAAGAAGTCCAATCTCGTCCGTGTACTTTATCACCATGCGTGATTGCAGAAGTGTGGAATAGGAACATCAACAAAATGGACACACTTTAGCTATTTGCCAGAATAATGCAACATGAGGCAGAGGGTGCTAGTTTCCAGGAGCATTTCCGTATAGTTTTTTTTTTAAGTTTATTTATTTATTTTAAGAAAGAGAGCACAAGTGACAGAGGGGTGGAGAGAGAGGGAGAGAGAGAGAATCCCACACAGGCTTCACACTGTCAGCACAGAGCCCAACACAGGACGCAAACTCATGAACCGAGAGATCATGACCCGAGCTGAAGTCAAGAGTTGGACACTTAACTGACTGAGCCACCCAGGAACCCCTCCATATACTTTCTAAGGAAAATATAATTTATGTTATCCTTTGTTAGACTTAATTTACTGATCTAAGTAGAGTTTTAAATACCTACTAAAATTTCATAGTGTTTCATAAATTATTTGCATTCTATAGGCAAAAAAAAAAAAAAAAACAAACCCAGAAATGGGGCTATCTCTCTTACCTTCTGATGGTAAGGGGTCAGGGATCGAGACAGGCAATCAAAAAAGTTGAGGCAAAGAATAAAAGATGAAAGATACACTCATCTTCAAATTTTAAGTATAAGATTATCATATAAAGGTAGATATGTAAGTCTAAGTTACCCAAACACACTAGATCATTTTGTAACTGTTGTTTTGCCACTATCAAAGAAATATGACCTGGATTAATTTAGTTATAGCAAATGTATATAAAAAGCCAAAATTTTTAGGCTTGTTTCAAGCTCAGATGTTGTATATTAGAGATCTAATTGCAATCTAACAGGATGTGTTCTTTAGTCTCTACGTGTGTGTTCTTTAGCTTCTATGGTTGGCTCTCAGGAGTGAGAAGGGCAATCTAATTCATATTTATGTTCTTCTTTATTTTACATTAATTGTGGGAATCCTGGGCTTTTCCAGGTGCAAAGAAAAGACCAGCAGTCTTTGCCATGCCCAGGAAAATGTCAGCTCCTGGGACAGTAGCTGCAACCAACAGCCTCACTTTGCCCAAGACAAAGACAGGATCCCGGGACACCGGACTTAGAGGTCTGAGTGTTAAAAATGGGAAAGTCCTCAGTAAACCAAGACAGGTCGGTCACTCAAGAAGAGAGCACAACTAAATTCCTATAGATGTGCTTATCAAACTTTCCCCCGGCAGACTCGTAGCCAATCCAAAAGGGCTTCTCTTTACTTTAGAGAAATAAAGGGTGTGATGGGGAATTTGTTTATAGTGTCGATCTTAATACAGAGAATGAGGGAATACGGGGAGATTTTGTATTCTCCTCAATGGGCTTTTCTAAGTGTTTCCTTTGCATCTTCTGAACCCTTGTTCTTAAACATTGCCAAGCATTCTTTACAAGTGTGAATAATACTTCTGGAACCAGAGAGCTGTGCTTTATAAAGCAGTAGAAAGCTGAATATAGTACACATTCCATGTGTTTTATCCCAATAAAATACAATGGTTAGCTACATTGTTTGTTCGAAAAGTCTTTTAATATTCCATTTTTTCCTCATGGCCATAAGCTAGAAAATTGTCAGAAAGAATCTTAACAGTGATGTGGCCTAAACCCGTAATAAAGTACATATCAGAGTCCCAGGTAACAGTTGAGAGATTACTAAGTAGTAAGGGTCTGGGCAGAATATCCTGTAATTTCTTTTCAGTAGTCTTTCGAAAACTGAGATACACAGCTATAGCCCCTGCTAAATTAAACATTTCAGCCCAGCTTACGAGCGCCACAATACACAGGTAGAAGTAATAAGTAATAATGAGTTTTGGGCCATTTAACACTGTGAATTTTCCCAGTGTACTGCAATTATAGAAACATCTGTGCTAAATAAGTTCCTACTGAAAACTAGGAGTGTTTAATAATCCTCACAATTTCTCATTACCAACCCTAATAGAAGAGAGAGTAAACTCTGCAAAAGTTTACCATTTTCAAAGAAAATTGCCAGGAACGTGATCATTTCTGGTACCACATTTCCCTGGACAATAAAAATACCAGAGACAATCTCCTCGGAAAAGAACATTAAATGGCAGCGTTAATAACATGTACCATAGCGCAAGGCAAATAATGCCACTTGTAACAGCCAGACCGTTCTGGCTAGAGTTTCCCCTGTGCTACAGCCTGACAAACAGGAGATTGATGATGCTCCTCCAGTCTTCTCCACTGCTCCTGACAGGAGAGGTCTGGTCTAAAAATACACACAGCTTTTCTCATACCTGTCCTAACCACCAAAGCCCCAACTGAAATAGCTCCACACCAGCTGATTGCTTCCCACAGGACTCATTCCAAAACAAGGATAGGTGTGCAGGCCGGGATCTGAATAACATTAACAACCTCTAATGGCCAAGTATTGCTACTGAGAGGGATGTCATTCCCCTGGAGAAATGTGAGAGACTTGGCTGTGACTATCAATGGTTGAATAGGTGCCTCTATAATTAGTATGGGAACAATACAGCAGACATTGCTTTGGAAGAAGGTAGCATATGATAGCCGGTGAATGTCCATAGCTGTAACTAGTCTGTGAAGACAAGCGGACAAACAAAGCCCATCATAAATTATGACTCCTTCATTATTATCAAGAAGAAATGATGATTTGCATCCAAGCCTGTCAAAATAATAGCTGGCTTGAGTTCTATGATTCAAGTGGTAGCTTCACTAATGTCAGACCAGACAACAAAAACTATAAAACATGGTTAAGGTGCTTTGGAACTGTGATGGTTAATTTTGTATATCTTCTTGGCTGGGCCAAGTGCTCAGATATGCAGTCAAACATTATTCAGGATGTTTCTGTGGCGGTGTTTTTGGATGACATTGACATTTAAATTGGTGGACTTTGGACAAACCAGATTACCCTCTGTAACTTAGGTGGGCCTCATCCAGTCAGCTGAAGGCCTTAATAGAACAAAAGACTGAATTTTCTTGAACAAGGGGGAATTCTGCCAGTAAATGGCCTTGGACTTGATTTATAACACGGGCTTTTCCCTAAGTCTCCAGCCTCCTGCCCAAACTTCAGATTTTGGACTTCCCAGTCTCCATAATTGTGCGAGCCAATTCTCTAAAACCAATCAATTAGTCAATCAACCAAACCTATTGGTTCTGTTTCTCTAGAGAACACTAATACTGGAACAAAATCAATATTCTACTTCTATTCAATGCGATGTATTCTGCTAATTACTATTAGCGGTATCTAGTATTTACTACGTACCAAGTGCTATGTTACGTGCATTTCATGTGCATACATGATACTATCTTCACTGGACAGACAGAAACGGAGGCTTACTGAGATTGGTCAAAAAGTCCAAGACCATATAGGTAGTAAGTGGTAAAAACAGTACGCAGGCAGGCCCAGTTCTGGCCCTTTCGGACCCTAAGCTCCCCACTGCTACGATAGTCTGCCTTTTCAATAAAGTAATAGCAAAAAAAGAGAAATGATTGCCTTCAAAATATACACATTTTGTTGGCGGAAGGAGTTTTATCCCTAACCACTTTTGTTGCTTGCTTTGCAAGAAAAGAGCCAGACTCTGGGCTTCATCTATCCTGCAATGCTCAGTTCAGCTTGCTCAACAACTACAGGCATTACCTGCCTTAAATTATTTACACTCTTAGGCCATTGTCTTTTTCATATGTCAAATGCACATGCCACAGGAAAAGTCCCTTAACCTATCTGGGCCTCAATTTATTTTTATCTATTAAAAAGAAAGAGAGAAAGAAATTCAGCCTAAGTGATCAGTAGGCTCCCTTACAGCCTGGATTAGGTGAGGGAGCCTCAGTTTGAATAGAAAAATATTACTTGCTTTAAAAATTCTCTTGAGAACTAAATAAGAATAAATTTGAAAGTGTGGGACAAAATGAAAAGGCATTAGGCACATATTTGATCTTCTAAAAATCGCTTAAAAGAAAATACTGCTTTGCTCAATGTGGGAACGCAAGTAATAATTTGAATAAAGTTTTGATTCCTGTGATTGTGATTCATGAAGCATTCTCACATGGAGGATTGATAAGCTTGGTTCAAAGAGATTTTTAGTGCTTTGTGGAGGTGCTGCATTCACGAACTCCTCTTACTATAATATATTTCTATGAAGTCCTGCTCCTAAAATCAACCCAGAATGACCTACTCTCCTGCTGCCCCCACCCTCCTCTCCCCAAAATCTCCCTATCCGTCTCAGCCACCCTGAGAATATCTGGAACACCGCCTTGACTATGTCATTATTTACATCCTGTCCCCCAAATTCCACTCCCATTTGATAGTAAGTGTCATGAAGGCAGAAACAGTACCTTCAATTCTTCAGTGCCTACCGCCTAACACAGTACCTAGCACTTAATTAGATAGTAAGTGCTCGTATTTGTGAACCGAGTAAAAAAATGACTGAGAGGCTTGGCTCAAATTACTTTCCACAATGACTCAAGTTGGTATTTAAAAGTCATTATGATAGCTAGCATTTATTTTGCTTTTCTTTGTGCTGGCATGGTCCTCGGTGATTTGTATATGATGTCTCATTTAATCGTAACTTAAGAGGTAGTGACATGGGTAGCATTCCAATCACAAAGCCATTTTCTTCTGTTTTTAAGAAGACATGATTTTTTTTAAATACCATGTTATTGTGATAAGGACACTTACCACAAGATCTACCCTCTTAACACATCTTTGAATGTATGATATTGTTGACCTTAGGTTCAATGTCGTACAGGAGATTTCTAGCACTAATTTCTCCTGCTTAACTGAAATTTTATGCCTATTAAATAGTAACTCCTCATCTTGCCCTGCCTTCGGCCCCTGGCAATACCATTCCAATCTTTGATTCTATGAATTTGAGTATTTTAGATACCTCACAAAAGTGGAATCATGCACTGTTTGTCTTTCTTTGGCAGCTTATTTCACTTGGCATAATGTCCTCAAGGTTCATCCATGTTGTGGCATATTGCAGAATTTTCTTCTTTTATAAAGCAAATATTCCATTGCATGTATATACCACATTTTCTTTATCCGCTCATCTGCTGATGGACATTTAGCTTGTTTCTGCATATTAGCTATCGTCAATAGTGCTGCTATGAATAATTCTTTTGAGTAATCTCAGAAGAGAAATTGCCAGATTATATATTAAATCATATTGAATCATAATCATTAAATTAAAGATCATTTAATTAAAAAATAGAATTTTTAATTTTTTGAGGAAATCCATACTGTTTTCCATAGAGGCTGCACCATTTTGCATTCTCACCAACAGTGCATGAGGGTACCAATGTTTCCACATGCTTACCAACTAAACATTCCCTATCCTTCCTAAATCTGGTTCTGCAAACTTCCTTTCTACCCTAAGTTCCTCCCCAGTATTTTCCCCGAAAATTTTCCTTTTGTTTTAGTTGGAAAAAGTCAGTTCTGTTGCATACAACCATAGGGTCCTAATTAACACACAACCCTTGCCCCTGGAGAGCAGAATCCTCTCTTGCCATTCCAAGCACCTGCTATTATCTCTGTGGCCCACAAGGCAAAAGCATAATAGAAATGCAATTCACGTATTGGGAAGTGGGTGTCTCTCCTCCAAAGATTTGTTTTCGTTCAGGGTCTGTGACTAGAATAAAGTAAGCAAGCACCTGTAGCACAAAACTTAAGAAGGCACTCACTTTCATGATCACGTAAGTGCAGGTTCAGCTGCTGAGAGTGTTTCCTAAAGTGTAGTATCATACACACCTTCTTGCCTCACCCATACCCAGATGTTTTACAGAGGTGTGTGTCTTCCAGGAGGAAATGTTTCTGGCTGTAGGCCCATGAGACTTCATATTGTGTCAATTCTTTCCCAGGTACTGCAGTGTCAAGGCTGAAGATGTAGTTTTGCTGTGAGGATCTGTGAGCATTAGAGGCTACAAAGGACACTTGAGGATTATGAGGGATTACCCAATTAACTCCTCAGGCCCTAAACATGGCTGTCTCCTGCTGTGGTCACACTAGGCTGGATCCATGCAAGTTCCAGAGTATATACTGGCTGGTGTTCCATCAAACAATACTGAACAATTAGGAAGGAAAGGTGCTTCCCAAGTCACCTCGCAACCACAAAATATTTTAGGAGGACCAACAACATGAGGCCTCACCAAAATCACGGATGGAAATGTAGTTGCTCCTTGGAGAACTAATGGGGAATGAAGCAGGAAAAATTTCAACAGGACTTAAGCAGGAACTTCTTAATTAGGGGAGCAATAAAACACAGGAGACTTTAACTCATTTTATTTAAACTAAGGCAAAAACAAAAACAATTCACCCATGTCTCTCACCTCTCACCCCCATATATGACAGATCATATGGTATTTGTCTTCCTTTATCTGATTTATTTCACTTCACATAATGCACTTGAGGTCCATCTACATCGTTGCAAATGGCAAGATTTCATTCTTTTTAAGGCTGAATAATATTCTATTTTACATGTGTGTGTGTGTGTGTGTGTGTGTGTGTGTGTGTGTATTTGTGTGTATAATATATACTACAATTTCTTTTATCATTTATACATCAATGGACATTTGGGTAGCTTCCATGTCTTGGCTATTGTGAATGAACATGGAGGTGCCCATATATTTTCAAATTATTGTTCTCATTTTCTTTTGATAAATATGCAGAAGTAGAATTGATGGATCATATATGGTGAATCTATATTTAATTTTTTGAGGAACCTCCATATAGTTTTCACAGTAGTTGGACCAATTGACATTCCTACCAACAATGTACGAGAGTCTCCTTTTCACTGCATCCTCAACAGCACTTGTTATTTCTCATCTTTTTGACAATAGGAATTCTGACAAGTATGAAGTGGTATCTCCTATGGCTTGATTTACATTTCCCCAATGATCCGCGATGTTGAACATCTTTTCATGTGTCTGTTGGCCATCTGTATGCCTTTTTTGGAGAAAGGTCTATTCAGATCTTCTGTCCATTTTTTAATCAGTTTGGTTGTTTTGCTACTGAGCTGTATGAGTTCTTTGTATATTTTGGCTATTAGCCCCTTATCAGATATAGGATTAACAAATATTTTCTCCCATTCAGCATGCTGCCTTCTCTTTCTTTTGATGGTTTCCTTCACTGTGCAGAAGGTTTTTAGTTTGTTGTCCCCCCTATTTATTTTTATTTTTGCTTTTGTTGCTTTTGCTTTTGGCGTCAAAAAAATCATCATTAAAACCTATGCCAAAGAGCTCAACATACTATATCTTTGTCTAGAAGTTTTATGGTTTCAGGTCTTGTGTTTAAATCGTTAATCCATTTTTAAGTTAGTTTTTGTGTATGATGAAACACGGTGGTCCAATTTTCCCAACACTATTTATTAAAGAGACAGTCCTTTTCCCATTGTATATTCTTGCCTACTTTGTCATAAATTAATTAATCATCTATGTGTGGATTTATATCTGAGCTTTCTATACTGTTTCAATGATCTCTGTGTCTGTTTCTATGTCAACATCACACTGTCTTATTTACTATAGCTTTGTAATGTAGTTTGAAATCAGGGAGTGTGATGCCTCCAGCTATGTTCTTTGTTCTCAAAATTGCTTTTGCTATTTTGGGTCTTTTGTGGTTATACATAAATTTGGGGAATGTTCGTTTTATTTCTGTGAAAAATGCCACTGGAATTCAGATTGGGTTTGTACTGGATCTGCATAATACTCTGAGTAGTATGGACACTCTAACAATATTGATTCTTCCAATCTGTATGCACAGAATACCTTTCCATTTATTTGTGTCTACGTGAGACTTTTAAGAGATTTTGAGTCCCTGAATTCTTGAGGGTCTTATAAAAAATTCATAAAACTACCTCTCCTGTTTGACACTCACGGGCCTTACTAGATCATTTGATTCCATAGCTTAAAACTCTCCTTTGGGTGGCTGGCCACATGCCTGCTGTGGGTTCAGAAATACGATTAACACTAGGAGAAATAACATTTAAAAAATAACATATATAATTATATATACAAACATAGAGTATATACACATTCACTGCTTCTATAATGTTGAATATACTGTCTGCCTCATGTTTTTTAATGTCATGTTGGTAATAATGCCTATTTCATACTTTATTGGCTTTTATCTCTACTGAAAGAAATCCTACAGCTGAAATGTCCCATGGATTGACAGAGCACATTTAGAAGTGAAATACATAGGTCTTGTATCTGTATAATAAGTAGTTTTTGAAAGAAAGAGGTCATTTCTTCACATGGTGCAGGCGGCGGGCACAAGCAGAGTAAAAAATCAATTTATCAGGATTAAAACTATTTAAATATGAGTGTATCATACTTACAATGATGCTATAGTAAGATGGTGCTGAGTACAACTCTCCCAAGCAGCATATATATAAAATGAAAAACTAGTGCAGTAGCTTTATCCAGAGGTACTGTTTTCATAAAGAATTGACTGCAATTCTTAAGAGAATCACATCCTTTTGACTTTTTGTTACTACATCTGCTTTTTTAATAGTCACAATTGCTTGTCTCTTCAGAGTCATGTTTCACTTCTTCCTTGCCCTTTTCCCATATTCAGTCAGTTACCTTTCATTGTTCCACTATTTCTCCCAACCATCTTTTCTTTCTACTTTCCCTAAAATTGACTTTATTGCCTCTCACTTAGAGTACTGCAGTAGACTTCCACTCCCTCCACCATCTCAGTTTTCCTGAAACCTTTATTCAATCTTTTTCTCATGCTCTGAAGGAATCTACAGCTCCCTATTACCTCAAAGATAAACTACAAAACCCTTTAAATAGATTTCAAGTACTTCCATGATTTGGCCTTCACTCAAATAATTTTTCCGGTCTTTATCACTTTTTGTTTAGAAACTATTTCTTGTTCACTATTTTTAACTCTCACTTTTTTGTCCGACATAACTTTATTCATGGTGTTTCCTTCCATCGGAATGCCCTTAGAAATCCTGCACATCATGAAATCATGGCCAAGATATCACTTCTTCCATGTAGTTTCCCTCAGCCTTACTAGCTAGAAGTTCTCTGGACATAAAACCTTTGCTGTACATTTTTAAATAAATATTACAATTATTTATCCTCAAAACTTGTATACCTGTTGGATCAAGTGTACATTAATGGCAAAATCCCTGATTAATTCATTTTCATTTTCTCACATGGTAAACTAGCAATATGCCTTGTATACAATAGATGATCAGCAAATATTGATGGTTATGAATGAACGTATGGATAATTGGCCCTTAGGCTTTTTTACAATTCTATTTTCTCCTTGGTTTCACTAAATATTAGCATAAACATTACGCCATTCATTCAACTGTGTACATACTCAAGGACTGTACATTCGCTTAGGTCCTACCCAGGTGAATTATTCTACTTTCATAAGATGATACTGTGAAGGAAAATCTGCCACCTCATTCTCAGCTCCTTCTGCCAGCCCTGGAGGCTAATCTCTTCTAGCCCAACAGTGATACCAGATCTGTGGGGTTGTCCCCTATTCAGAGGACCTCCTGGGGGCTTAGAACCCTCCAGGACTTGCCTGGACAGGTGCTGTTGTGTTACCCCGCACTGGTTATCAACACTGCCCGATTCTGTGGATTAACAGACATCAGCAGCCATTTCGCCCACCGATGCCATAGATCTCAGATTTCCAGCAGAAAAATAAGTGCAAAAAAAAGAAGTCTCAATGTTTGTTAGATTAATTCTGATCTTCAACCTTTCAACTTGATTAAAAAAAAAACATTTATTCTGCTCACTTTGAAACTGGTGAGTCAGAGCGGAAAGAAGAGCTAACTGTGAGCTGTGACTACTAACTATTAGTCCCCTATTTTGGTGAAAAGTAAATCAGAGCAAATATTGTCAACGGCAACATGTCTTGAAAGGCATCAAAGTCTAAAGTTTATGAATGGATGCTCTTGTTCTAGGTGGAATTGTACGATTTAGAAGGTAAAGCAGAATTTTTAAATTTTTTTAAATAGCATTTAATTGAAGAGTCTTCTACAGTTCTAAAATTCCCCACAAAGGCCTTATCTGACCTTGTTAATTAAATTTTATAATATTATTTTTAAACAAATATTATCATTTGTAAACAGTCAAGCTATTTATCCATTCATGTAAACAACATAAAAAATCTTTAAGTACTCCCCTAAAACTTAAGGAAACTATTTATAATTTACCTAGATTAACCAAATCAGTGAGAGAACAAAAGCGGAGACTATTAATGGACTATGTATGACAAAACATTGAAAATAATTAGTAATATGTCATAATAGACATATTATGATGATTTATTAATCAGTATGAATGCACAGGTGTTTTTAGATGGACACTGAAATTACTTGCATGTTATATGTCATGATATTATTTGAGAGATATTTGTCAATCGGCTGTATTCCCTTAATGACATTAGATTTAATAAATACAATTTATCTAGATATTACATATGATCAAAACATTTCCAGCATATAATTATTTTGTGGAAATACACTTCTATATAGAATAAAGTGTCATATGAAAGTTGAACTTTTTTAGCTTCAAAGTGACTCAATACTAAAGTTTTTAGTCTTAGATCCAAATGAATCCAGAGTAGCTGATACTATGGTGAAATTGTTCTAGAAAGGCTGTATCGAAAATCATAGCTTTCCTCTTTTTTGGGTGGTGTCCTAGAAGTCAGTTAACAAAGGAGCAAAGAATTTAGTCTGTTATTGCTAAGACTCTTGGTGACACATGGTGGAAACATCAAAAAAGATCAGCTCTAACAAAATGAGACGTCACTGACTCTATAACTGAAAAATTCAAGGCATTGCTGACATTTGCCATGACTGGCCTCAGGGCTCAAACAATGTCACCTGGGTGCATTTTTTTTCTCCATCTCTCACATGGGGCTTCTGCTGTGTTAGCTTCACTTTCTTCTCTACTTACTGTTTAAATGACTTTAGCAGGCCCTACTTTACTACTTTTCTCTGTCTCAGAAGGCCTAATGACAGTTCCATGGCATCTCATTTCCTATCATAATATCACATCCCCACTCCTGAACCAAATGCTATGGTTCCCAAAGAGTCTGTGGTTCTCATTGGTCAAGTCTGAATCACATGGTATACCTAGAGCCGAGGCTCAAGTCAGCTCCAACAAAATTACAGGAATTGGTTGTAGGAAGAAGTAAAATACCCCTACTAAAATGGAAGTGGGATATATGGATGACAGAAGTTTAAAATGCAACAAATACATACTATGAGTAAAAAAAAATATTCATTAATCAAGGAACCTAGAAGTAAGGGCAATTCTAACAAAGCTCTATAGCCTTAAGCAAGTCACCAACAGTTTTCTTCTAGATCATTGCTTTAGCCTCCTTATACACATGTATCCTGCTCCAGTTCATTCTATGCACTGCTTCTAGAACAAAGTCAAAATCCTAAACAAAGCCCTCCATGATCAGCCTCACTTTACTTCTCTAGGATCTTCTCAAAACTCTCTCCCTGTCACTCTCTGAGTTCCAAACAGCCAGGCTTTTTGTTAATTTCTTAAACATGCCAGGACTTTGTACAATAGGACCTTTGTGCATTCTCTACCCATTGCCTAGACTTCTCTTTCTCCTCTCTTTTATTTGCTTAGTGAACCTCCACTCACCTTTAGATATCAATTCAAACATGATTTCTGCAACGAAGTTTTTCTAACACCATTCCCAGAAAGATCAAGTTCCCCCATATTACACATTCATGAAACATATCATTTAATAACACTTACCACAGCTCTTAACTTTATATGTAATTTTATGTTAAGTTGATTAGCTATGTTTTCTCCACTATATAAGCTCCATGAGGAAAAGACTATAAGTCTTTTCCTGTATCCCTGTATCCCTGTATCTGCTGTATCCCTGTGCCTAGCACATAGTCAATATTCAATAAATATATGAAGGAATAATAAAGACACTTCATGACATGTGAGTCAATTTCTCATCTCTAAAGTAATGGGGTTGAACTAAGAGCTCTCAAGTCATTCATTCCAGCTCTTAAACTTCTCTGATTCGAATTAAACACTATAGATACTTTATATTGTTTAATTTTTAAAAAAATTAAGTAATACTTCTGAAGAAGCCACTACAGAAAAAGAATTAGTCAATGGATACTATAGCTAAAGGGCCAATAAAAATACTATAAATTAGTGAAGCATTGCCATACAAATTATGATGATCAGTTTTCCATTTTTATTGACACAAGGTTAAAGACATCTTTAACCCTCAAGTACGCACATTTAATTTAGTTTGAAGTAACTCCAGAAATGATTATTAAAACTATGAACTTCTAAAAAAAAAAAAAAGACTATGAACTTCTTTGGGAGGGGTAAGGCCGAGGTTAACAAGATGATAAGGCAAGTAAATTTTGTCCTCTGTTCCCCTCCTTTGGTTTTCCATTGCTCACATTTTGGAGCCATGCACATCCCACTACCTGGAACAAAATACCCAGTGCCTTCTTTTTCCCCATTGGTTATTCCCATTAGAATCCCCCCATAAGGCCTGAGCAATACTCCCTACACTCACATTATGAATCACCATCTTCTCCTTCTCCATTAAAACTTACCTGCCCTTGCTTTTATTTCTTCACATTCCTGATCTTTACTGGGTGTCAATGGTTGTAATGGGTTATTAACAAGAAAACTCATCCATTCTAATATGTTATATAGTTAATTAATGTTACCTCCCTCAAGATAATAGGGCATATGTCCTCTTAAAGGCTTTTAAGAAATGACAGTAATGGTAGAAATTTCAGGCACCACTGCAGACTGATGAGGGAGATAGATTTTAAAGCATGGGGCCTCTCATTGATCCTCAAATTATTCCATGTAGGCAGCTGCCGACTCTGCCCATGAGTAAGCCAGCCTCTCTCTGGAGAACTTTATAAACAGCATGAATTTCACTGTTTGACATGGGTGAGGTATAGTTCTCTCTGAAAATAACCTCTTTTAAGATATCATCCGTTTATGGAGCTATGGTTTAGATGTTCTCAAGACTAGAAAACTACCCTTCACTCCAAGATTGAAAAGGTCAGCCTGCCCTAGGAGATAGATGAATCTGGAGGTGTCTTTGAGTAGCCAGCTGATTTACCTATCATTTTCATTTTTTATTCCAATTCAAACATATACACTGCTAGAAATGATTAAGAACTCTGAAACCTCATAGTGTGCCCTCCTAGAACATAATTTTCCCCCCATCTGTGAATCTCCTGTTGATATCAGAGGAAGTCACCATATGCAGAGAGGGGAGACACATGCCAAGAGAGAGGAAAGCCCATTATGTAGTAGAGAGCTAATTTTGCTTAATCTTCTTGATCTCCATAAAGAGCATTCTGAGACCCCATAGGATTTAAACAAAAAAGATAAAGATGAAGAGGGAATGCTCAAGCAGAGCCGATGTAATACTTATTTATTAATGTCGTCCATCACAGTGTGTTTATGCGTCTAACCAAAATTTAAAACTGTCTGATTGAAAACAGAGGAGGAAAACCAATTGCTGTATCACAGCAAAACAGACTCACTCCATCCCTACATACTTACATTTGGAAAATGAAATGAAATGATACGAGCACCATATTAAACACTTACAGTTCCATTTGAAATGAAAAGAAAGATAAGTAAAAACATAAATCTGTGACCCTGGGTTTATCCTTAAATAGAAACCTCATCTTAAGTGAGAATCTCTCCCTGCTTAATAGCAGAATTAATATTAAAGGAGCCTTATTCTTCCTGTTACTCCAATACCTTCTAAGGAGGAGGGAGTTAGGAGAGGAGGCCACAAAGGGCAGATGGAGAGGGGATTTTCATAGCTTAATGAAACCAACTCAGAGAGTAGAACCAGTGAGTCAGAATATCAACATTGGAATATAGGTTTCCTGCTCAAGCAAGAGGTGGTACATTTTGTGCTTGAATTCTTCCAGGAACAAGAAACTCATCACCCCTCAGATATCCCATCTTGTTTTAGATAACTTAGCATATTAGAAATTTCTCTTTCATAATATTCTGAAATCTACGTCCTTGTAATTTTCCCTAAATGGTCTTATTCTTTCTCTTGGAGCTGACCACACAGAGTGAATCTAATGTTTCTTACAGAGTATGGACCTTCAAATATTGGAAAATAGTTTTCTTTGAATACCACCACCTTTTTTCCCCTTGTTGGCTTAATCTGCAGCCCTATAGCTACAATACTATTGCTGAAAGTTTTCCAAACTTTCTAAAGTCTTTTCCATTCCAGAGACATATGCCATGACTTATCTTTTTTCTGAACTTTTGAAATTTTCCCTCTTTTACTTGGGTAGCTGGTTAAACTGGAAGATTGTCCACTTGGGCTAAAAATTTTGGATGTCATAAAGTTAAAAGGCGTTTGTTTTAAGAGGAGGGCAAATGTGGTTCTTAAGTATCTTTGAAGCTTCGATAGCACTTGCCCTGGCATTCATACACACAGGGGCTTGAAAATGCCTTGAATTAATAAATGAATAAATGAAGAACTGTTTAATTCTAATACTTGTATGGGGCTTGACACTTTAGAAAGGAATTTAAGCCATTATTTGAGTATCAAAATAAACAAGAGTTCAGAGAAGGAGGTATTCTATCCTGATTCCATAAAAATAAGAAAACCTTAACTCAGAAATAAGTACATTTTGAAGAAAAGCCTTTTACTGGAACAAAAACAACTTTGAACTTAGTCCAACCTACATTAGTGTATCATACACTCTTAGGTTCTCAGAAGAATAAGAATTCTACAAAATAATTTTGCATTATACTCGTCACTATTTTTACAGTGCACTTTTATTTTAATATAATATAATCCTTAGCCAAGAGGGAAATACCTTAAAATATTTTTTCTGACGTGATTTTTAAAAAGGCACAATAGCAAACTAGGCTTGCCTTGAGAAAACAATCAATTTTTTTAGTATCAAAAATTCTAACAATTAACATTACACTTATAATACAAAACCATTCTTTGTTATATATGTTAAGGGGGGAAAATTCAATGTCAATTATTTATTAAATAGGTATTTACTGGGATTCTATTATGTCCAAACTATTTGGAGTAATAGTAAAAATAAATTTTATAAATAAAATGTAGAGTAATCAAAAAGGTCCCAAAGAATAAAAGATGGTGGCCCCACCGCCTAGGGAAGGATGGCCTAATGCAAACAAGTATGCAAATAAGATGTATATATGCCAAGCAGATAAGATTTTACAGTGGAGACTTTCTGGGGAAATCTTAAAGGAATTATAACTAGAGGACAGAGACAAAGTATATTCCAAACAATCTACATGAGTTGGTTGGCCTTAGTAAACTATGTAAAGGAACTCAATGTGCCTGTGCCCCCTTCACTTTCTATTTTGCATCTAGTTTAGGTAACCTTGATCATAATTAACCCCATGCTGCCCAAGGTCCAAGGGTAGAGAACAACTGTGTAAGGAGCACTTATCCCACAGTGGCAGGAGATTTAGGAACTTGCTGATGGTACCCAATTACTTTGACATGAGTGTCCTGTCTCACCAGCATCCTGCAGAGCCCAATGGGAACATTTCTGGGGTGCCCAGGAAAAGTTCCGACTAATGATCCTCTCCGCCCGCCCAGTACCCACAGCTCCTCCTCCCAGTCTTGGTACACTGGCTGCCCATACATCTCCTGGTCTGCTCTACCACTGATCTGCTGCTCCTGGCCCTGCACCTCACCAAAATAGGAGAAACCTCCCTCCCAGCTGTGCTCAGGCACAAAGAAACCCATCCTAGGTCACCTATACCCACACAATCACTCCTGAAATTAAATAGTCACAAAGAAGCTTGCAATGAGACTTGTCAGGACCTCCCAACTCATCCTTTGTCTTACTCAAAGTCATTTGTAAACTACTTTTTTTTTCCTTTTACAAAACATTTTAATTGTGGTAAAAAATACATAACAAAATTTGCCATCCTAACCTTCTTTAAGGGTATAGCTCAGTAAAGTATATTCACATTGTTGTGGTCTATTCCTTTTTAAATTGCTACCTTTAACACCTATCCAATTGCTTATATGGTTATTGGACTGTTAGATTCTCTACTCTTTTTTTATTTTAACCCGCCATCTTCCCCAGAAGTCGATAAACTACTTTTTGACTCTCACTTTCTATCTGGTGATTCCAAATCCTTTGACTTTTAGTCATCATGCGTATTTTACAATTGTTAAATTTTATTTGTGTGTTCCCTCTATCTCTGTGAAATTTCTCTGATCAAACTTGAAGTTCAAACTGTGTCCCAGTGTTCTCTTAAAATCCCTACCCGTACCATTTATTCATGATGAATCGTTGTTGTGTTTTTTTAATTCCTACAAATAAAAAGATTTCCAGTTTCCCCAACACTCCACAAATATTTCATGAGCAATACATGCCAAAATGGAACTCTCATTCTGGTAAAGGGCGGCTTGGCATATGTGACATTAAAGCATTACAGACTTAATAATATTTGTTAGATACCCAGGGCACAATGGACTGATTATTGCAGATGTAGACAAGAGGGGAGGAAATTTTAGGCTTAATCGTAGATCCCCTGCTATAATACGCTGCTGGACAAGCTAATGAACTACACATAACAATCTGGCATAACAGAATTGTGATCTTGACACGGCTCCTGGAACTACTGAGTACTAAACTAAAAAAGAGGGGGGAAAAAGTGCAAGGAGTACTGTTACCATGAAGCTTATGTGAACTGCTATATAAAAGAAAAAATATATATTTAGACTAAATGAAAGTTATTTCAAATTTAGGAAATTCAAAAAACCTTTGAATATATCTTAACTTCATATTCAGTCTCCAGTATTATGTAGTTCTAGGATGGACTATGTGATGCAAAGGCTCTTAAACATTATTTAAAACTGGGGGATAATGGGAGTTCCGTGAACATCATGGAGATATGAGCCTTTCTGCCCTTCTTCAGTTCTCTCCCCTTTGATTTACAACTAATTGGACACCCATAACCAATAAATAAATAAATAAATAAATAAATAAATAAATAAAGCACCTCTGCACAGCATACCAAGACACACAAGAGATCAATCCATCTATGCACTTGAAAGTGGATGGATTGCACTACAGGAGAGGATGGGAACATGGAAGTCACCGCAAAGGTGGGAAATGGCAGCAGAGCTGGTGACAGTATAGGCGGTAATGGCAGAAAAGGCAGCGCTGGTCT
Source organism: Lynx rufus (assembly GCF_022079265.1). Lineage (NCBI taxonomy): Eukaryota > Metazoa > Chordata > Mammalia > Carnivora > Felidae > Lynx > Lynx rufus. The sequence continues at coordinate 155,349,101 of NW_025814823.1, forward strand.
GGCAGCAAACCAGCATAAACTTTCTGGCAGAAGAGTTAGAGGGTGAAGGCGGTAACTACATAGGCTGCAGTTGGGAAGACCAGTTGCTCTCTCTGAAGACAGATGCGGTGGTTGGAAGAGGGAAAGGAAAGAGAAGTAGGCAAATGCAAATGAAGGAAAGCGGCTATTGCTGTAGGCAGGAGGCCCAGAGGATGGCCCATGGACCTCTTGATCCTCCCCATTTGGGGATCCCTCTACCAGGTGATGGGCACATCCAAACTCCTAGGTACTAATTATACACCTCACCACCTACCCCTGCTGCATTCTTTGCTTTGTTTTTTTAATGCCCACTCTTTCAACCTTAGCCCAAATTAGCTCCCAGAAGAGAAACCAAAAATTTGTGCTATAGCGCCATCTTCTGGAAGACCAAAGGAAGGCTTCTAATTACCAACCTGTTGAACTGTTGTTAGTCAAAGTAAACAAAACCTTGCCCAAATAAGAAAGGTGTTTACTATGCAAAATGCTGCCATAGAGGCATTTCTCACGAAACACCAAGAAAAATCATGGTAATACGGTATCACAAAAAGAAGTGACAGTTTTCCAACAACTAAACTCAAAAACACTAAATATTGTAATGTGATAATTTAAAAAAGGTGTTATGAACAAATTCAACAAGCTACAAGAAAATTCAGAAAAGCAATAGAATGATCTCCAACAGTAGAATTAATGAAGAAAGGAGTACTTTACAAAGAGATTGAAATTCTAAAAAGAACCAAACTAAAATTCTGAAGCTAAGGAACTCAGTAAATGAGATGAAGAATGCATTTGAATGCACTGGAAATAGAGCAGACAGATCATATAGAAGAGAGAATTAGCAAGCTTGAAGATGAAAATATAGAAATGATCAGGTGGAAGAGGATCAAGAACTAAAATCTGTATAAAGTTAAGAAACCCTATGAGAACTATCAGACTCACTTAGAAAAGTCAACATAATAATAATGGATATTCCATAAAAAGAAGAGAGAAAGAGAGTGTATTTAGAGACATAATAGGTTAGGATTAAAGGTCTAAATATGAAACCAGAAACTGTAAAATTCTGGGAAGAAAAACATAGGCAATAATTTCTTTGACATCAGTTGTGGAAATACTATTCTTGATCTGTCTGGCAAGGGGAAAAAAGCAAAATTAAACTACTATGACTACACCAAAATAAAAAGGTTTTGTACAGTAAAGGAACTGTCAACAAAACAAAAAAGAAGCTATTGAATGGGGGAAGATATTTACAAATATATATCTGATAAGGGGCTAGTAATCAAAATACTTAAATAACTTATACAACTCAACACTGAGAAACAAGTAATTTGATTAAAAATGGGCCAAGGACCTGAATAGACATGTTTCCGAAGAAGGCAAACAGAGTGCCAACAGACACATGAAAAGATGTTCAACATCACTAATTATTAGGGAAATGCAAATTAAAACTACAATGTTATATCACTTTACCCTGTCAGAATGGCTAAAATTAAAAAAAAACAAACATAAGAAATAACAAGTGTTGACAAGGATGTGAAGAAAAAGGAACAGTTGTGTACTGTTAGTAAGAATGCAAACTGAAGCAGGCACTGTGGAAAACAGTATGGAGTTTCCTCAAAAAATTAAAACTAGAATTATCATATTATTCAGTAATTCCACCACTAGGTATTTACCCAAAGGAAATGAAAATACTAATTCAAAAAGGTATATAGACCCCAATGATACTGCAGCATGAATTACAATAGCCAAGATATGGAAGCAACCCAAGCGTCAATTGAGAGATGAATGGATAAAGAAGATGTAGTATTTATGTACACACACACACACACACACACACACACACACACACACACACGATAGAATATTACTCAACCATAAAAAAGAATGAAATCGTGCCATTTACTACAACACGGATGGACCTAGAGCATATAATGCTAAGTGAAATAAGTCAGAGAAAGACAAATACCATATGATTTTATTAATACATGGAATTTAAGGGAAGAAAGGGAGGAAGGAAGAAAAAGCAAACAAAAAACAGACCCTTAACTATAGAGAACAAGCTGGTGATTGCCAGATTGAGCTGGGTGGGGAATGGGTGAAATAGATAAAGGGAATTAAGAGCACACTTAACTTGATAAGCACTGAGAAATGTACAAAATTGATGAATCATTATACTGTACACCTAAAACTACTATAACACTGTATGTTAATTACACCTGAACAGAAAGAAAAGAAGTAATAGCTGAGAATTCCCAAATCTGGGGAAATAAATGAATATACAAGTTCACAACACCTTATTATCGCAACACAAAAAGACTTTCTCTAAGACACATCTTATTAAAATGGTCAAAAGTCAATAATAAAAAATTTTAAGGAAAGCTAGTAAAAAAGACAGCAACCTACAAAGTTACCCCTGTTAGGGTACAAGCACCATTCTCAGCAGATTTCTCAAAAGAAACTCTACAGGTCAGGAGAGAGTGGAATGATATATTCAAAAATATTAAAAGATAAAAACTGTAGCCATTACACTTCAATAAAAAATAAATAACAAAACTGAAAAAAAACAAAAAACAAGAAACGCTGCCAGTCAAGAATACTCTATCCAGCAAAGTTAGCCTTCAGATATGAAGGAGAAATAAAAGCTTTCCTAGACAAACAAAAACTGAGGGAGTTCATCACCATTAGACCTGCCTTACAAGAAATGAAAGGAGTTCTCCAAGCTGAAATTAAAAAACAAAACCTCATAAACTCTGATTAAAGTTAAAGTCAGTCACAATTAGAATATTGTTTTTAGAATAGGATATTAAGCTCTTAACTACAGCATGATGGTTAAAGGAAAAAAGCATTGAGAATAATTATAGCCACTACAACTTAGTAATGAAATCAAAGCACTAAGACATTGCTTGTGACATCAAAAATATAAAAGGGAAAGAGCAAAAGGTTGAAACTTTATGGGTGAGTGAAGATAAACTGCTTTGGCAGAAAAAGAACTGTTTTATCTATCTATGTTTCATGTACACCTCATGCTAACCACAAAGCAAAAACCTAGAGCAGAGACATGAAACATTAAAAATGGGGGATGGGGCGCCTGGGTGGCGCAGTCGGTTAAGCGTCCGACTTCAGCCAGGTCACGATCTCGCCGTCCGTGAGTTCAAGCCCCGCTTCGGGCTCTGGGCTGATGGCTCAGAGCCTGGAGTCTGTTTCCGATTCTGTGTCTCCCTCTCTGTCTGCCCCTCCCCCGTTCATGCTCTGTCTCTCTCTGTCCCAAAAATAAATAAATGTTGAAAAAAAAAATTAAAAATGGGGGAGACTAAGTAAGTTACCATGGAAAACTACCAACTTACAAAGGTAGACAGAAACAGAAGGAAAAAGAAATGATGGAGAGACAAAATAACCAGAAGGCAAAAACTAAAATGGCCGTCACAAATCCTTACATATCAACAGTAGCCCTAAATATAAATGGATTAAACTCACCAACCAATCAAAAGGCACAGAGTGTCTAGATGGATGGGAGAAAAAAAATATCCAACTCTATTACTGCCTACAGGAGACCCATTTCAGGTCTAAAGACACACATAGGCTCAACACAAAAGGATGGAAGATGATATATCAAACAAATGGAAACGAAAAGTAGACAGGTGTAGCCATACTTATATCAGACAAAATAATTTGTAAACCAAAATGGGTAACAAAATACAAAGAAGATCACTATATAACAATAAAGGGATCAATACTTGGAGAAGATATAGCAATCATTAAGTATGCATACTCCCAACACCCAAGCATTGAAATGTGTTAAGCAAATAACAAATCTTAAGGGTGAAATAGACAATATTAATTATAGAGAACTTCAATACCCCACTATCAACAATGGATAGGTCATCTAGACAGAAAGTCAACAAGGAAACATTGGAATTAAACCACAGTTTAGAACAAATGGTCTTAATAGATATATACAGAACATTCCACCCAATAGCAGCAGAATATGCACTCTTCTCAAGTGCACATGAAACATTCTCCAGGATACATCATTTGACAGGTCACAAAACAAATCTTAGTCAATTTAAGAAATTTGAAAGCATACCAACTATCTTCTCTATGAAACTAGAAATTAACAAAAGGAAAGTGAGAAGATGTACCAATATGTGTAAACTAAACAACACCATTTTAAGCAAACACTGAGTCAAAAAGAAATTGAGAGGGAAATAAAAAAATTGTCTTGAGACAAATGTAATGAAAATGAACACATCAAACATTGTGGGATGCAGCAAAAGCAGTTCTGAGAGGAAAGTTTATATTAATAAATGCATATATTAAGAAATTAGAAAGATCTCAAATAAATAACCTAACTTGATACCTCAAGGAACTAGGGAAAAAAAAGAACAAGCTCAAAGTTAGCAGAATGAAGGAAATAATAAGGATCAGAGTAGAAATAAATGAAATACAGACCAGAAAAAAACTAGAAAGGATCTACAAAACTAAGAGCTGGTTCTTTGAAAAGGTAAACACAGTTGGGGTGCCTGGGTGGCTCAGTTAGTTAAGCATCCGACTTCACCTCAGGTCATGATATCACAGTTTGAGTTTGAGCCCCACATGGGGCTCTGTGCTGACAGCTCAGAGCCTGAAGCCTGCTTCAGATTCTGTGTCTCCCTCTCTCTCTCCCCTGCCACACTCATGTTCTCTCTCTCAAAATAAATAAACATTAAAAAATTAAAAAAAAAGAAAAGATAAAATTGACAAATATTCGGGTGCCTGGGTGGCTCAGTCGGTTAAGCATCCTACTTAGGCTCAGATCATGATCTCAGTGCTCATAATTTCCAGCCCCACATTGGGCTCTTTGCTGACAGCTCAGAGCCTGGAGCCTGTTTCAGATTCTGCATCTCCCTCTTTCACTGCCCCTTCCCCTCTCTCTCTCTCTCTCTCTCTCTCTCTCTCTCAGATATAAAATTGATAAATCTTTAGCTAGACTAATTATGAAAAAGAAAGAAGACTCAAATAAAATTAGAAATGAAAGAAGACACGTTACAACTGATATTACAGAAATAACAAAATCATAAGAGACTATATTAACAACTATATGCCAGAAAATTGAATAATCTAGAATAAATGAGTACATTTCTAGAAATACACAACCAACCAAGACTGAATTAGGAAGAAATAGAAAAGCTGGACAGATCAATAACAAGAGATAGAATCCAAAATAAAAACAAAATCCTGAACACTCCAGGATCAGACGGCTTCACTAGAGAATTCTACCAAACATTTAAATTTTTTTTTCCTTCTTAACGTTTATTTATTTTTGAGACAGAGAGAGACAGAGCATGAACGGGGAGGGTCAGAGAGAGGGAGACACAGAATCCGAAACAGGCTCCAGGCTCTGAGCTGTCAGCACAGAGCCCAACGCGGGGCTCGAACTCACGAACGGTGAGATCATGACCTGAGCCGAAGTCGGCCGCCTAACCGACTGAGCCACCCAGGCGCCCCTCTACCAAACATTTAAAGATGAATTAATGCTGGGGCGCCTGGGTGGCTCAGTGGGTTGAGCACCCGATGTCTGCTCAGGTCACGATCTCACGGTTTGTGACTTTGAGTCCCATGTCGGGCTCTGTGCTGACAGCTCAGAGCCTGAAGCCTGCTTTGGATTCTGTGCCTCCCTCTCTCTGACCCTCCCCTGTTCATGCTCTGCCTCTCTGTCTCTAAAAAAAAACCTAAAAAAATTTTTTTAAGATGAATTAATGCCAATACCCCTCAAACTCTTTAAAAATATCAAAAGGGAGGAAACACTTCCAACTTCATTCTAAAAGGTCAGCATTACTTTAATACCAAAACCAAATAAAGATACCACAAGAAAAGAAAACTATATACCAACATTCCCAATGAATACAGATGCAGAAATTCTCAACAAAATATTAGAAAACAAATTCAAGAATATATTGAAAGGATTATATGCCATTACCAAGTGGGATTTATCCTTAAGGTGCAATGACATTTCAACATAAGCAAATCAATAAATGTAACACATCACATCAGTACAATGAAACATTAAAAAAAATCACATGATCATCTCAATAGATGTACAAAAAGCATTTGACAAAATGCAACATCCTTTTGTTAAAAACCCTTAATATACTGGATATAGAAATAACAAATCTCAACATAATTTGGGTCATATATAGCAAACCCACAGCTAACACTAAACTCAACAGAGAAAAATTGAGTCTCCCCATAAGTTCACCAACAATGTAAGAACATTCATTCCCCCCACTCCTATTCAATATAGGACTAGAATTAGGTTAAGAAATAAAGAAATAAAAGGCACCCATAGCAGAAAGGAAAAAGTAAAATTGCCATTATCTGCTGGTGATGTGATCCTATATATAAAAAAATTACCCCAAAACTGTGGGAAAAAACCAAAATTTCAGTAAAGTGGCAGGATACAAAATCAACATACAGAAAAGAACTGCATTCCTTTACACTAATAAGACAGCATCAAAAAAGAATTAATAAAAACCATCCCATTCACAATAGCATCAAAACCAACAAAATATTTTGGAATAAATTTAAGGAATTGAATGTTCTGTACAATAAAAAGTACAAAGCTTTGCTGAAAGAAATCAAAGAACACGCAAACAAATGGAAAAACATACATTCAGAAAACTAATATTGTTAAAATGGCTATACTGTGCAAAGCCATCCACAGATTCAACACATTTCCATCAAAATACCAAAGGCAGTCCTCACAAAAATAGACGAAAGAATCCTAAAATACGTATAGAACCACAAAGACTCCAAACAGCTAAAGCAATCCTGAGAACAAAGAACAAAGCTAGAAGTATTATGCCTCCAGGCTGAAAACTGTACTACACAGCCATAGTAATAAAAAAAAGTTTGGTACTGACACCAAAATAGACACACTGACCAAGAGAACAGAATAGAGAGCCCAGAATTAAACTGTGACATATGATCTTCTAATATTTAGCAGAAGTGTCAAAAATACACAATGGGGAAGAGATGGTCTCTTCAACAAATGGTGCTGGGAAAAGTGGAGAAACATATGCAAAACAATGATTGGACCTCTATATCCCACCATTCACAAAAATTCACTCAAAATGGATCAAAGACTTAATACCTGATACCATAAAACTTGCAGAACATAAGAAAAATCTCATCAATATTGGTGTTGGCAATAATTTTGGGGGCATAACACCAAAGGCACAGACAACAAAAGAAAATATCAACAAATGAGACTACAGCAAACTCAAAAGCTTCTGCAGAGCAAAAGAAACAATTAACAAAATGAAAAGATACACAGAATGCGAGAAAATTTTTTGCAAACCGTATGTTAGATAAGGGATTAATATCCAAACTATATAAAGAACTCAGTCAACTCAGTAATAAAAATACAAACAATCCAATTTGAAAATGGGAAGAAGAGGTAAAAAGACATTTCCCCAAAGAGGACATCTAAACAGCCAACACACAAATAAAAAGATGCTCAATATCACTAATCATTGGGGAAATGCAAATCAAAACCATAGTGAGATTTCACCTCACAGCCGGTAGGATGGTTGTCATCAAGGAGACAGGTGCTGGCAAGGATATAGTTAAAAGGTAACCCACATACACAGTTGGTGGGAATGCAAATTGGTCCAAACACTATAGAAAACAATATGAAAGTTCCTCAAAAAATTAAAATCAGATCTACCATACAACTCAGCAATTCCGCTTCTGGGTACTTACACCCAATGGAAATGAAAACAGAATTTTGATGAGATCTCTGCACTCTCATGTTTTTCACAGATTCATTCAGAATAGCCAAGATATGGAAACAACCCAAATGCCCATCAACAGGTGAATGGATAAAAAAGATGTGGCATGTTTACACAATGGAAGATTATTCAGCCGTAAGAAAGGAAGAAGACATTCTCCCATTTGTAACAACATGGGACCTTGAGCACAAAATGCTGAGCAAGATAAGTTAGACTCAGAAAGACAAGCACTATGTATCCCTTATATGTGAAATCCAAAAACTTAAACTTGGAGTAAACAGAGAGTAAAATGGTGGTAACAAGGGAGTGGGGTGGAGGATAAGAGTGTTTAAGTATACAAACTTGTTACAAGTAGTAAATAAGCCATAGATATCTAGTGCACAGTATAATGAATATAGACAATAACATTGTACTATTATTATGTAATGTAATAAATATCACTACATCAGCCATCATATTACAATATATAAATGTACCAAAGTAACACCTTGCATACCTTATTTTTTTATATTTTTATAAAATATATTTTATATATTTATATATATATTTCTATTTTATTTTTTTTAATATTTATTTATTTATTTTTGAGAGAGAAAGCGCAAGTGGGGGAGGACCAGAGAGAGGGAGACACACAATCCGAAGCAAACTCCAGGCTCTGAGCTGTCAGCACAGAGCACACAGCCTGATGCAGGGCTCAAACCCCCAAACTATGAGATCATGACCTGAGCCAAAGTCAGATGCTTAACTGACTGAGCCATCCAGCGGCCTCCAGATAATTAAAAAAAAAAAAATTTTAATGTTTATTATTTTTGAAAGAGAGAGAGAGAGAGAGCAAGCAGGGAAGGTTCAGAGAGACAGGGAGAGACAGAATCAGAAGCAGGCTCCAGGCTCAGTGCTGTCAGCATGGAGCCCGATGCAGTGCTGGAACTCACAGGCCGCGAGATCATGACCCGAGCTGACGTCAGCCAAACGATTGAGCCACCCAGGCTCCCCGCCTCCACATAATTTAAATGTACACAGTGTTACACATCGAATTTATCCAATTTAAAAAGACAATGAGATCATGATTTCCTATATATCAGCAGCTTAATTCTCAACTTGGTTCCCCTCACATTCAAAATGATGTGCTATAGACCTTAACATATTCGATGAAACCCTCAGGTAAGTGAATGTCCTTCTATCGATATCCTTGAGCAGTATATTTCACACAGATCTGATGACTAGAATACAGGTGTTTCTCCGATTCACATGCTCCCTATCAGCACTCTGTAATGGCTTATATTTTTGCTCCAGTCCTACACTTGTCAGCCCCTTATTACAGATATTCCCATTTTGTCCCTGTGGACCTCTGGGCTCTATTTCCCTTTAAGTACTATCTTTTCAATGAATCTTTATACCTTCCTCCAGAAAGATTTTATTATTTCCTAAATACTCACTTTCTCTAAGGAAGTATCTTTCAAGATACATGCCCTTAGCGTAGCCTATCAATTTATTAGGTCCTGCATAAAAAAAAAATGTAGAAACCAATGCACAATGCTAATAACTGTGAGATAACTTAATGGATATAAATGTTTCACAAAGGTGTTGCACAAGAAGAGGCCTATTAAGTAAATGTGTGAATCTGAAGGCGGAGAAAGAGTAATTCTGTTTAATAAGATGTTTCCAGCATTATCTTACTAATTTGCTGAGGAGCAGGTACAGGCCATACAGCACTTATAAAGTAATTAGAAATCCTTGATAATTGTTTTTTTAATTAACAACAAAATTTGAAGAAAAAAAAAACCCTGCTACCCATTCCCACTTCTCTTCTGGATTAATTGTGTTAGATTCAGGGAAGGCAATTTATGCACAAGAGATTTTTCCATTCCAAATTACAGGGTGAAGATGAGCAGATTGGATACTCTTGTGTAATTTATGAAGACAGGGAGGGCCCCTTTATTTCCATTCTATTTAATGTTCCAAGAAAACCTGCTGATCATTTCTGACAAACTTTTGGTCCCTTATTAGGGGAGAGAAGATCTCACTGTAGACACTTGCTTTACCCTCAGCACTTATGCCATGTTCTATCCTCAATTACTGAAGGTCACTGAGTCACATAAGGCCAACAAAGAGAACTCTGATCATCAGCACTGATGACAAGGCCATCAGCATAGGTATAATGAGACCTGCATGGTCTACAAAAAACCAACAAGAATATTACTGTGATAAATCCACACACTTCATACTGCAAGCAAATGACTGACCAGTTAGATAGCTGGAATTGTACCCCCATGTATTTAGTCTTCTATTTTATTTCATATCGGCCATTCTGCCTACTCCTATGTTCCTCTAAGCTGAGATCAAATATCCTCCCCAATGAAGGGAAAAGTGTTGATGAGTGTTCCATCAAAATTGAATCCCTCCTCTCCATGAGAATCTTACCAAATTTTGAAGCTTACAATTAAAAGTGTCATCTTCTGGGAAGTAATTGTTTTTCTCTGAGAATTTCACTAGCCACTTGGCTTGATGGTACTCTGTGGCAATTATTGGCTTCTGTGTTCAAAGATGATAAGGATGCCATTTTTCTTTTACTCTGTTTTATTCCTAGGAATTGCAAATGTGCTTTGAGGTAGGATAAAGAGTAGATACAGATCCCAGTCTGATGCATACATAAAAAAAGGCAAGTTGGGGAAATGTAAAATGCCCAACATGTGTCAATCCTTGCCTCTTTCATGGCTACCGAAGGAGATGGAAGGCAGATTGGCACACTGGCGACCAATGGTTCACAAAATAAAAATATATTTATAACTGAGTGACCATACATTTTCATTTGCCCAAGACAGTCTCATCTAATGCCTGTGGTCCTGATATAATTATTAAAAGTGACCTTGCTCATCCTTAAAAATGTTCTAATTTAGACAATAAGTTATATGGTGATCATATTTATTATCAATCAGAAAAGAGAAAACTTGATGCTTCATAAAATGACCTTCTGAGTTAATATGAGGTTTCTGTTGGCAATCAACCTCAAAAAGAAAATATTTCAAGGATTGGGGTCTTGTTATATCTGTTTTTCCCAGGTTTTTACTTTCAAGAATCAGATCTTTATAAGCAGATGCAAAATCATTTCATACAACAAAGAATAGAGTACTCTAACTATTTAATCTAGCTAAAATCAACAGAGGTTGAAAATATTACAAAATAGCTCCCCTATTTCCACTGGTGTTTGTAGATCTAAAGGATTTGGCTAAAGACATCCCATTCATTCATTCATTCATTCAATAGATACAGAGTGAGTATGAGGGACTGTGCTAAAGGGCTACAGGGCAGAGAAATAAACCAGAGATGGACACTGCCCCATAGACTTCATAGCCTAGATGGGAAGATAACAAATGTATATGATAAACGCCCACGAGAAGGGAAATTGCATTACTACGTGAGTTCTGTGGGAAAATAGATGACTTTCTTATGGGGAGACATGTGATATATACCAGCATAATCTTCATAGTTGTTAACGTCTTGAAATACTTCCAAATTCTCCACTTATTTAGAATGTAAGTCATCTATGATGCCCAACAGGAGCCCCAGCAGCAGTTAAGAGTCCAGGCACATTGGTGGTGAGGAGAAGGGGCACCCAAATAACTTCTGAGTAGACAGGCAGCTGCCAAGGTGGTGGTGGTAAGGCAGAGGACCCACCCGCTGCTCAGGAACAGTCCAGCGTTGGCAGGCCTTCAGGGGGTGTCACTGGCATCAACATTATCAGCAGGGGCCTGGGCCTGGGCTCTAGAGATTGAGGCATCAGAGAAATGCCAGGTTTCAGATACATATCCAGCCAAAAGCATGGGCAACACACCCAGCCTCCTCCAGCTGCAACAAAACATCAGGCACCAGCTGCCTGACAACCTTGTCACTTTGTTCTCTGTGGAAACACATTTATATAATCGCTATAGACTATTATTCTCTTGATTTTTACCAAGGGTCAGTGTAAGAAACGACCATATGAATACATTTTCTGTCTTCTCTAAAGGCTACTATTAAAGATATTTTCTTTTATTATAGTAATCCTGGGTTAGATTCCTGTTACAGTTTATTTCCGGGAACATTTTCTTCTTACCAACTCATATATATCCTTTTATTAGAAAATGAATACTACATGACTCATGGAATTTCTTTATTGGCCTTTGTGACCTGCACAGGAACTAAATGTAATGTGCAGTTGTAGAAATTATCCTTAGCTTAGATATCAGGTCCAATAATCTCCCCCACTCCTTTACATAGCCCTCAGTGTTTTAGCCTTATTCTAATGTCTTAATGTATATGTGTAATCCACATCAAATGTTTCTAAAATAAGCAACATACATCAAGTATCAGATATGCGTACATATATATAGTACTAAATATTTTGAGTCTTATACAGAATGTTCATGGCAGTGCTAAACAGATGAAGTATTCACTCCTTTGTGGACAGTCTCATCCAACTCTGCCTTTTCTTACGTGCCTACCCCAGTTCTTGGCCCGTATTTGTCAAATAGTAGAATAAATGCACACCACATTGAGAGAATATTATTCTCGAGATCACATCGAGGGTAAAATGCCACCATAATGCCACCTTCATTTTCTGAACTCAATGTGTAACAAACATTGCTGAAAGTAAATGTAATCAAGAAATGTTTTTTGACTATTTGGATATTTCATGGCATTTGATACATCAAAGATTTGAACTGGAACACGACTGAAAGAAAAACCTGTCTGCAACCATAACACAAAATTTTGCACTTAGCAGAATGCCCAGTATGTCTGTATCTCAAGGAGCCCCTTCATTTTCAGTTTCCAGGGCTGAAGACCCCCTTTGGAACTATAACAAATTAAGAGGTGTGTGATTCTTGGAGCTTTGTCTCTCTTACATTAATAAAGACTAATCATGTTTAAACATGTTAGCACAGCAAGCCCAGGGATGTGGGATAGGATGCCAGCTCTAAAGTGAAATTAGTAGTGTGAAGGAAGCTATGTGAAAAATCGTGGAGAGAACTTGATTGAAAATGAAAATGAGGTGTCTTTTGAAGAAGACGGCCTAGAAGCCTGACAATATGAACCAATAAAATAAGGTTAAAAATATAACAGAAAAAAGCTGGCCTCTTTGAGATTTAAATAACTCTTTGGCCACTGTCTACAAGCAACTGCATTCAAAGAAAGGATAAACCATACCTACTCTATGCATATTGTACAGATGATAACTTTCAGAAAGGATTCCAGAGCAGATCCTCTGTGTATAGAAAGAAAGAAAGAAAGAAAGAAAGAAAGAAAGAAAGAAAGAAAGAAAGAAAGAAAGCCCTCTTTAAAACCAGTGAAAACTCCCTCCCTCCCTCCCTCCCACCCTCTCTTTCTGAAATACACACAATGTTTCTACCTTGATCCCTCCACCTCTGAACTCTTAAATAAGTACAGGTATCCAAAGCTTTCTTTTCTCTTGGGTGGAACCCCTCCAACAACAGGAACCTGCTGATCCCCCACCATCACCACCGTTACCACCACCATCATTGCATTAGTTATGAAGCTCTGTTCCCTCTTCTATTATTGCTCGACTAAAATGTTTACATTTATAACTCATTGAACTACTTGCCATGACAGTGTGTGTCTACATCTATGCTTCATGGCTGCTGGGGAGAATTAAGACATCACTTGGAGGCACCAGGGACTCTCTGTTCATGGTGAGAGCACCCATGTGCCAAAAGAGTGGAGCTTACATATTATATCTGAAGCACTTTTTGAGAGAGGCAGGAACACAGACACAGGGCACACATAATAAGTCAGGCTATCATGAGCCCCAAACCGCTTGTTAAGTGTCGTGAACACTTAACTGCACAATGTCACTGCCTCAAGGTAAGTCGTTCTTACACACAAGGAGTCAGGACCTCTGACAGCCTTATTCATTTTGCCCTAATTTCTTCATGATACGTGGGATTTCTTTATTTAATTATTTTTCTTTTGGGGCCAATTTGCGTTATACACATTTATATTATGGTACACCTAGTTCACATAGTTGTCTAAATCAAGAAAAGGGAGGAAGAGGAGGAGGAGAAAAATAATTTATTTTATACTTGCTATATGCTAAGATCTTTAAGTGCATCATCTCACTGGAGCCTTATGCCAACAAATTCAGGATTATTTTTGTCCCCGTTATATAGATTTGTGATGAATTGAGAACAAGAGCTAAAATTTGTGTCCTTGCGAAATTAAGTGTGACCGTGGACACCCAAGGCTCAGTCTACCAGAAAGTCAGCGTGTGTAGCTCACAGACTGCTTTTTTGTAGCCCCCTTTACCCAAACCTCAAACAGCGCCGAAGAGTTTTCACCCACCCAACTCTCCCTAGCAATGCGGTTGCTTATTTCCCTTCAACTATATTGATCATTTTTAATAAAAGGAAAGATAATTAAATAATCAGGCAAGACATCTGTTAGTACAGATACTCCTGTATCTAAGTATTCAATTTCTTTAAGGATGTCTGTGATTAGATAGTGTCAAAACATTATATATCATTAGTAATGCCACCTTCAGCAAAGGGTATATCTCTCACCTCAAGGGTCTGCTTATGAAGCCATTAATCTAGCAGGAGGAACAGAGTTCCCAGTGTTCTCAGAGGCTGGATCAGTGACTCAGGGGAATCTGGGTATTGAGTGAAAGAAGAAGGCACATCCTAGTTTCTTTCATCCCCTCTCCCCCTACCCATGAGTGGGTGACAAGCTGAATAGCTTCTGTGGGTGAGTTGATCAGTCGGCAGGGTCGGGGGGGGGTGCGGTTGAGGCAGACAGCTCTCCCAAATTAGCCGGCTGCCAGTCTTGCTTCGCTGGCACTTTGACACGGACGTTAGGACGCAGAGCTTTATTGTAGTGGCACTTTGGCAGGATACCATTTCACAAGGAGCTTCCAGCTCTGAGAAGGGAGCGCAGGCCTGTTATTACCGGATGCTTTAAATTCATGGGCCTTGCAAATGGAGAGATGTGTTTGTCAAGGAGTCCACATTTAAAGAAATACTTGATGTTGACTTTTTGTGTGGGTGAAACTCACTTAACCCTCTGAGGTCTCACATTTCAGCTAAGAAAGGGCAGCGGTTAGCTGGATGCTAAAGAAGGAGTGATAAGGATTACAAATTATCTTCTAAGACCTAAATTTACTCAGGCATGCACAATGGTAATGAGCATTTATAAATGCCAAGAATAAAGCATTTAGTGCAAAGGCTGATGTTCGATTGTACCTATTTGTCATAGTATTTCACCGGAAGCCGGTTAAGTAAATTCCTCCAGTGCCAACACATAATTTGTAGGTTGACACGAGGCTGTGATGTGTTGCAGATGCTGGAAGCCTCTAGCACTTGACTGTGAGCGAGACCAGCAGCGTGACCCCCTAGACCCTTTTTAAGTCGCAAGTAGACAACGTGCTCCATGGGCCACAAAGTGTGAAGGTTAAACCTGTGGGATGGAAAATAAGGAGACCAATTCACGTGAATAATGTGAGAAATGAGTCTCACTGTTCTGGTGTCAGGGCCTTTGATTCTGATGAAACTCCACTTAGCAAAGTGAACACAAGACATAGTCAATGATGACTACTATGGAATGAAAAGTAGCCGTAATTGGTAAATAGTTCACAAGGTGATCAACGTTTTTATTACAGTTTCATAATCAAAACACACCTTTCACTATGGTCCCTCCAGTATTTGGCATCAACGTGAACCACACAGTTCTCAATCTTTCTGCCAGTGTGCCCCAAGATGCCACAATATATTTACCATGGGATATTTTTTTTTTTTTTATTTTAGAGGGAAACACAGAGATATTCTCTATCTGTCAGGTATCTCACAAACTACCGGCTTGAGATATGCCCAGTTTCAATATTATATTGTGCCAGATTCCTTTTGATGACATCATGTATTTGCGAGACTGGGTTTTGAGCAGTTGCTGTGAGCAAATATCACAGTAGAATGCGCAACGGTACCTGCGGCTAACAATGTCTAACCCGACTCCAAAGTTTGAGGAGTCGTACAGTGCCCAGGAGGCAGATGTATCCCATTTGTATGTAACGTTGAACAAGAATAGAATGAATATAGTTTTTTCAACTTACGTGTGTATGTGTTTTTAACGGCCACTGAGTTGTTAGGACATAAATACTTATTAAATTATTTGTTCCCAACCACTTCATGGAACTGTTACATATTTCGTTAGGCTTAGGAATGCTGTAAGGAAAAAAAAAATGTTGAGAAACTAAAGACGCTGTGAACCAAAAAAAGTGTGAAAACTTCAGATATTGGGTTTTCCCAGATATATTTCTCCCTGTGACCTGCTCCCTCTAGGCATTGACTTAGAGACTCAGTAGTCGATGTATTACTTACAGTCTCTGCTGTCACAAAGCATAAGCTTTTGCGGAGACTGGAAGCTAATGAACAAATTAACAGACAAACCCAAAATACAAAGTGCTCTAAAGAATAAGAAAGACTTTATTTCTAGATTTCACTCCATAACTGCAGGGTTCCTTTTCCCACTTACCAGTCTACATTGTTATGCTTGGCTTCCCTCCAAAAAAACCCTGAGAGATTCTTAAACCATACATGCCCACCTGCCCACCTAATGGGGGCGTAGGCAACATCATAATTAACACGCAGCATCAGAAGTAGCATGAGAGAGAATGGCAGTGAGAAAGCTCTCTGGGCATATACATGGTCTTTAGGAAAAGGACAGAGGTGCCTGTGACATGGCGTTTGGACGAAGCAAGAGGAAGAAAAGGGGATGGGGTGTGGCCCAGCCTTCTGACAGGCCACATCCTCAGGCAAGACCCCTGTGACTAGTCTACCACTCTAACGAGCCAGGAGTTCCAGAGTATGTCACTTTCTACTTAACTGTTCCTCAAAGCAAAGGAGTGAGATTGAGAGTCCTGAGGATGTCCCCCAAAAGAAACTTGGGAGATTTGCCATTTGGCCTAAATTAAGTCCTATTTGTCATCAATGCTCACACAGATAAAATTGTGCACAGAGAATCTCCTGCCCAGTGTAGGCTCTGTTCCTACCTCTTCCTACTCCTAGTAAGAAATAGACAGAATGACAAGGTGCTACCCCAGAGCCCATGTGGAGCCCACACGGCCCCTGGCTCTGCAGAGAAGTACTGGTGGGTCTTCGGGAAGTGAATTAGCTGAGCCTCCACATCACTCACCAAAGAAAGCCCTCAGAAATTCAAGTAGCAAGGGGAATTTCAACTAGAACCAAATTTTCTACCTTTATGCATGCATCCTTACTCCAAAAGGACTGTGGTTTATGTAAGGGAAGGCAGTGCCAGAACAAACACAGTGAGAAAAGCAAACGGTGACTTTGTCTCTCCAAGTGGAGTGAGATCTCAGGACTAGAATATCTGCCTTTCTTCTTAGACTGGGCTGATCTTAGCAGTGATTCTTGGAAAAGTCAGTTACTCGGTGCCATCAGGGGAAGGACAGTACATTCTAAGTTATAATTTAGACCCTATTAAGGGTGTTTGTGAGACTCCTCTTAAGAGAGGAGCTCAGTAGAGATGAAATGATCTCCTGCCTACATTTAGCAAATTAGGGTTGGAGAGCATCCTAGGCCATCAGACTTGGAGTTGTGCAGTTCACCTCCTCCTTTGTCAGCGAGAGGACTAGAGCAATTTGTCTTACATGAGGAAAAAAGGAGACACAGAAAGACGAGGGGAAAGAGGCAAATTGAGCGGTGGTGCAATGTTCAGCTACCTCAAGATACACAGACAATGCTGCTTGTCGTTTCTGCCCTGCTGCAAGGATGGCTGTAATTACAGAGTAATTTGCCAGCCTCCTTCAGCTCATGAACCTTCTAGATAGGAGCTGTGCTTATTCCCTCATTGGCACATGGTGCGCAATAATGTTGGCTTGTGTCTCTGCTGTCAGGTGCTCTCAGCTGCTGGGGAATCTTCTACACAGGCTACACAGGCATGTTCTCTTTGAAAGCAAGTTTTCAAAAGGAAACATGGAACATTAATGCCTCAAAGCTTTTTTTTTAGAGAAAAGAGTGAAGTTTTTAAAATCATTGTCATGTTGTCCAGCTCACAACTTAGCACTTAATTGTATCCTGTCTTGTTTTGTTCTCTACTAGAACTGCTGAAGTCTAGAGCTGGACATGAACTTGGCACTTATCTAGCCGAACCCTCTAATTTTGACAATTTTAAAGAGAACACTATTGAAAAGTTTGGGGACAGGGAAAATACCAGGAGCCAGATTTTCAGATTCCCAGATTGGTATCTGACCCTCTTCTGCCTGTCTCAGCTATCCCCGGAGACAGTACATTTGGGACTGCATATATGCCCCATTGCTTTATAACAAAATGCAAGTGTTTTACCCCTGATGAATTTTCAGTTTTTCTTTTTTCACTTGTCTTGTATGTCTACAGAGAAATACCAAGAAAGAGAGGAATCCAGCAGAAAGAAGAGTATGAAAGTTTGGGTTTGTTTTTTTTCCTAAAGATCCTAATAATAGCTAATTATTTAAAGCTTACTCTGTTTCAGATGCTAGGGATAAACAGGTGGCCAAATGTGGCAAGTGTCCCTATGACCAAATTGCTTACAACCTAGTAGAAGAGTTTGTGTTTTTAAAAATATAAACTAGCATTTATTGAATGCTTTCTATGGGCCCAGACACTGAAAAAGCTCCAAAATCATTATCTCATTGAATCATAATAGAAAACTGCAAGGTGCACATTACTCCCTTTACTGGCATCATTGCATCCACAGATGAGAGCACCAAGTCACATGACTTAAGGTCTGCAATGTATGGCCAGTGAAGGTGGAGATGTGGGATTTGAACCCAGGGAATCTGAAGCCAGTCCCCGCTTGCTTAACCACCATGCTTCACGACCAAGATGAACTCTGGAGAGGACACGCAGCAAGAAATGGATAAATGCTATTCAAAAAAGCCACAATATTACCTTCTTCCTTCCAAAGAACTGGATTCATAACTCAAAACTCTTACCCTAAATCACAGTCTCTCTCAACCTAGGTTAAAAGAAAGAGTGAAATCTAATTTAAAATGAGAGAAATTACCAGAAAAGATAATAACCCAGGTTTTTTAAAAAAGGTCTTTTATCATACTGGGACAAAATACCTCTCATTAAACGCTTGTGGAACACTCAAAAAAACCACGTTACTGGGGCATCTGGGTGGCTCAGTCGGTGAAGAGTCCAACTTCGGCTCAGGTCATGATCTTGCAGTTAGTGAGTTCAAGTCCCATGTCCGGCTCTGTGCTGACTGCTCAGAGACGGGAGCCTGCTTTGGATTCTGTGTCTCCCTCACTCTCTCTGTCCTTCCCCTGCTCATGCTCTCCCTCTCTCTCTCAAAAATAAATAAACATTAAAAAACTTTTTTAAACATCATGTTACCTTTTTAATGGGCAAATCTCCATGATGGCTGATGTGTTTAGTTACTGGACAGGCATAATCCTCATGACAATGCAGAGTTTGGGCAACTCTACTTCCTGTCACTGTGCTATAAGCTAATGTACTTTTTCCATGAATCTTGTTTTTCTGAACTTGAAGGTAAGGTGACAAAATGTTCCAGATTGCCCAGTACTGAGGCATTCCCCAGGATTGACTCACAGGGTTAAACCTGGGACAGTCCAGGCAACTGTTTATTCCTCCTCATGTTCAGCCAGACATCTGAGTGCATGGGCAGCTTAGAGAGCCCATGTGGATAGAAGGTCCAGCCCTACTCATCTCCGGGCACCCACCTCTGTCTTCAGTGATTCCACTGCTGATCTGAGCTGGTGACATTTGTAGTCCCTTTTCTTGGCAGTGACAGCACATAGAGGCATCTCTCTGGTGAGATCAGCCTTCTCTGCTAATGACAAGGCCACCTCCTTGGCTCTCTTTAGGCTATAGCTTACCTGAGCTCTGATGTTAACTCTCTTTTGAGCCTACCTTGGGCAGTCTGCTCCAGCGCAGGTCTCTGCCACAGGTCACTATGACCACCACCTCACTGACTGCCTTGGTACCTGGCCAGCCAACTGTGTCCCACACACTGAGATCACGTCTCAGGCTTGCGTTCCTGAATAAGCTATTCAGCCATGTCTCCTCCCCTGCAGCCACTTTCTATTGTGAAGGATTTTCTATTGTGGAGGAATTTCCTCCAAGAATTCTAAATCCCAAATATGTATAGTGTCCCTCTGCTGAGTCATCCTTCTCAGGACAAGACCCTCAGTTTTATCACCTCTCCTATCAGCACCAGGGGTCTGACCCCCGAGGCAAGCCTGGATGCAAATGTCTCGATTCTTGCATTTTCCCCTTCTCTCTTTTCTCTACCATTCCCCCGTCATCATTAGAAGGCTTTATACTTCCCCCTAATGGGAATTTTGTCTACATGTCTCCATGCCTCTGCATGTGGAGGGAAGTTTATGGAATTTAGAAAACCCTTCTGCTTAAGAATTGAGGTCGTTACTCTAAACTGAGCAATGGCCTCTTTTCCCAGAGATTCAGATGGCAACTATAAATGCTATTGGTTCAATGGATGAGGAGTTACTAAGCAACTTGCTAAATACATCAGCAATACTTTCAAAAATATTAACCTCATTATGCTTTTTTAGTTGTCTTAATTTGGTACTGGCTTTCTTGCTTTTTTCCTCTATTTTTTACTACTATGATAGCAAATGAATCTATGGCAATGTTGCCCTCACCTGAAAGGCTCAGAAAGGAAATGGGAGGCAGTAAGAGTCTCACGCCTGAAGGAAGGTGATGTTTAAAAGGTCATCTTCCCCCTACCTTGCCTGCAACAAACTACCCCATTAAAATAGCAAGTGAAGGGGGCACCTGGGTGGCTCGGTCAGTTAAGCATCTGACTTCAGTTCAGGTCATGATCTCACGGCTCGTGGGTTCGAGCCCTGCGTCTATCTCTGTACTGACGCCTGGAGCCTGCTTCGGATTCTGTGTCTCCCTCTCTCTCTGCCCTTCCCCTGCTTGTGCTCTGTCTCTCTCTGTCTCAAAAATAAATAAACATTAACGTTTTTTTTCTTAAAATTAGCAAGTGACAAACATCTCTGAGACTACCATTTAAGAAGGGTTATTTAAATTACTTTCCTAAAAAGCCACTTCTTTGTCACAGGAAAAAACCTGAATTTTATCTACAACTATGATAAGACCCCTTATTTGCCTCACCAATAATTTCCATTTCAGATACAGTACTGTGGTTTGGGGTGGGTTTTCCACGGCAGTATTTGACACAGAGGCATGGAATGCTAGAGCTGACTGAGTCCCAAAATATCATCCAGTCCAGTCCTTTTAAAATATTTTTAAACTAGCATAATTATGAAATATTTTCTTGGGGCGCCTGGGTGGCGCAGTCGGTTAAGCGTCCGACTTCAGCCAGGTCACGATCTCTCGGTCCGGGAGTTCGAGCCCCGCGTCGGGCTCTGGGCTGATGGCTCAGAGCCTGGACCCTGTTTCCGATTCTGTGTCTCCCTCTCTCTCTGCCCCTCCCCCGTTCATGCTCTGTCTCTCTCTGTCCCAAAAATAAATAAACGTTGAAAAAAAAATTTTTTTTTAAATAAAAAAAATAAAATAAAAAAAAAAAAGAAATATTTTCTTGCCCCCAAAAGAAATCTTGCTTCAAAAACCCCGTATTGAATAGGCAATGATACTCCTCTGGCTGAAATCAGGATAGAGTTCTGAAGTCCGACCCGTTGTGACCTCTGATACACATGGCACAGCAGAATCCTGAAGTTAAGCATCGTTTGTTAAGCACTGATGAAGGACCAGGAAACCTAGAGTCAGAGAGGCCTCGCAGTTCCAAAGCCCACTGCAGGTTTGAGTTATTGACTGCCTCCACTGTGTCATGTTTCCATACATTTTGGAGTATTTGAATAAAGAGTTGGTGCTTTTACTGAAGTGTGTTTTGTCTGGTGCCTATTTAAGTGTCTTTTAAGTTATTTGGGGAACCGAGGGGTTTTTGTTGTTGGTGGTGTTTGTTTGTTTGTTTGTTAATAGATTCATCTTTAAGCTGTGAGACAACAGAAGAAAGTGATCCAATTTTCAAAAATTTTATAGTCAGGTAAGTTATTAACACAGCTCTATTATGGACCAGAATGTCAGAACTCAGCGAAATGCCGAAACAAGCCAAATGTACCCCAAGCGAATTTCAGGAGACGATGCTGTCTGAGAGGACACTGTCCCACTTCAGCAAATCATTATTGGGCATAAAGCAAGTAGGATGACAGTTGGGGGTTTAAGAATTTTTTTTTTTAAGTTTAATTTGTTGTCCAGAGCACCAAAGGTGAGAGCCACAGGTTTTGGGTTTTTTTTTATCTTTTACAAATCTAATATCTGAAATTTGAATATCCAGTAAGTCTTACTATATTCTGGAAGACTGTGTGCAGAGGTTTAGACTTCAAGAACTAGGAGTTCTTTAAAACCACGGAAGATTGATTTCATGTTTTCTTTTACAGCATTTTGATGTGGACTTGGCAAAGAATGAGGTTCCTGTGCTAATTTCCTCTTGCTCTATATAATTAGTCAGCATTTGAAATGAGGTAACAGGATATAATTGTCGACTGACCATCGCAAGCCCATTTGTTTATGACACACTCGCCCAGCTTTTCGATGTACAATATTATTACCCACCTCTTCATTTGTATTGCTGTCTCTTTCCTCTTTTTTAATTTCTCCAGTTCTACTCCCCTCAATCCCTGCTTCCTTTGTGGGCAATACAAGCAGGCACTTTTCTGTCCAGCTGGCAAGGCATTAAGGAGGTCTGAAGGGGGTGTACAGACTGACTTTCACACTCCCCGGAGGCCAATTACATTTGGAATCCTCCTGATCCGCCCTGATCAGGGAGTGGGGCTTCCCTTCACAGCCTATTGTGCTAGTTCTGAGCCACCTGATCAGCTTGGTCCTACCCAGTATTTAAATTAGGGCATCACCAATCCTGGACCCACATCAGGGCCTCTAGGTAACACTGGGGAATAAATTAACATGCTGCTGTTGTTCCAAAGCCACATGGACACCATTATTAGAAACCCATGAGCAATAAAGAGGACTGTTATGAAAGTCTCAAGAAGAAAGGGGATGAAATAGCATCATGTGATTGTGTGCCATCGCACTCTGTCTTAACACAAAAATTAGCGTGTTGCCTTTGTTAGGTTCAGTGGAAGGGTGATTACAGTTTAACATGGAATCACATTACATAGCTAGTAATGTAAGTTTACTACAAGCATTTCTTTTAGGGTTGCCAAATATAGCAAAGGAAGGAATGATGGAAGGAGGGGAGGTTGGAAAGGCAGGAAGGAGAAGGAAAGGGAGAAGAAAAGACACACATACAGTCTTAATTCATGTATTAACTAGCCTTGTAATCAAGGCTGATTATCACTGAAAGACAGTATAAATGGTCAAGTTAGTTTAGAGGAACACTTGCATTACAAAGCAATGACAGACACGGAAGAATATAGGAAAATGACTAATAGGCAAATTAGCAGGCATCAAACAAACTGGCTCTGCATAAGAATTACGTGAGAAAACATATGTTTCAAAATCAAGAGCAATACACTTTACAGAATTCTGGAAAGTAAAACGAAGGACTTTGAATTTATTGAGGACAAATCTTGGCAGGCCCTCATGATAAAATGCTTTCATTTCACAGCAAAAATACATTTCTTTGTTGAGATTTCCTGCATTCTTTTTGTTGTGTTTTGTTTTTTACAAGGCAATTTGTGGTGCTGCTACTGAAACTGTGCACTGAACTTCCACAATAAGTTTCACAGACCTTCACATTCAGAATACACACCCGTTATGTGATTACCCCTATCTATATATCAGTCTTTTACTCTTGCTGCTTTAATAACCTTACTACAGTGTCCTGAAATGAACACGAAAGGAAAGAGTGAAATCATATCCTTTAAGTAATTCAAACAGCTTTTTAAATTAGACGATAAAAACATTTTTAGGTAGGACATATTGTCATTCTTCTGTCTTGAGAAACTATGTATATAACGGTAATATGAAATAATACTCAAACTGCTACTATTTTATAAACATACAAATTGGAAATGATGATTTTTTTCACTGTACCATAAAAGGGCAATACATAGTTAATATCACTTCCAAAATTTTAGAAACATTTTTAAAAATCGTTTACTATTTTAAAAGTCAAAGTAATCTTGGGTGGCTCAGTTGGTTAAGTGTCTGGCTGTTAATTTCAGCTCAGGTCATGACATCATGGTTCATGGGATCGAGCCTGCTTGGGATTCTCTCTCTCTCTGTGTCTCTCACTCTCTCTCAAAATAAATATACCTTAAAAAAAGTCAAAGTGACCAAATTTATGCTGATTCCAGAGCATATTTTATCTTTTCTTTGAAAGGGATTTTCTTAAATTTCACAATCATCTTAATTTTTATAATCTTTCTGCATAACCCAGATTAAGTGGGAATAGTGCGCAAAACTGTGCCAATAATAAGGAAAATTATTTCAAGAGTATTTTATATCTAATTCAAATTCATGACATAGAGAGAAACCTAAAACTATGTGACTGTTGTTGGTTTTATCATAGCTTATATCTTTAAATACAGTTATAAAGAGTTCAAATACACTGATTTTTAAAATGGCGTCTCTGTAGATGAATGGACAAATATATGAGGAAAAATAATATAATTTAATAATTAACATGAAAATATTTCAACCTTACTAGCAATCACATAAATGCAAATAACATCAATAAGATATTTATAACAATCAAAAGTACAAGGATTAAAAAATGAAAATACTGATGAAGTTATAGTGAGAAAGTATTCAACAATAATGGCGACAATAGGAATAAGTATTACATCCCTAGGAAGCAATTTGACAGTCTATATCACTGGCCTTAAAATTTTTCATACCCTTAGCTTATTTTGCTTCTTGAACTACATATTAAGGAATTAATAGAAAATTCAGCCAACACTGTATTCCCAGACATTTTTATGACATATTATTAATATAATAAAATATTGTTATTTGTGTGAAAACAGGATATTAGCTAAGTAAATTACATAGTATAATGTGTAATATTATGTAGCTATCAGAATGAATTGGCAAAAAATTTTTGTGAAATAGGAAAATGCTTGTAACACGCTCTCCAACTTTAAATATAAGAGTCAAAACTAGGAACACAGTTGAATTCCAACCAAAATTTTAAAATATATGCACATCTGGAACATGTGCTCTTAGAATTTAGCCCCTATGCAATAAGGAAGCTCAAGCAATCCCATAGAGAGGTCCAAAAACACAGCTAATTCACCTGGCCAACAGCTCCAGTTGGGCTGAGGGTTATGAGGCCATCCTTTCAAGGTACCATACACACAAGGAAAGCCAAGTCAGAACTCCAGACCAGCCTATCTGCCAGCTGAATATCATCAAGTGAACTTAGGCAATGCCATGTGAGAAGAAGAAATGCCCACTGGGCCCTGACCAAATCCCAGATCCACACAATTTTGAGATACAGTAAAATGATTGTTAATATGTTAATATAGAGTAGATGATAGGAATAGATAATAGACACAGATGTAGATGTGGATACAGATAAATGAAGGCGGGTAGATATGAATCTAGAAGAAATGACTGGAGGGAAATACCCTAAAATATTAACAGTGGTCATCTTTGGGTGGGATGTTTATCGATAATTTTTAATATTCTTTTGGCATAACTAAGTCTTCATTGATAAACACATAACACTTTCTGTGAAAATGTTATTTTTAAAAGAGAAAAATATATTGAGCATTACTATTTAAAACAAAACACATCTATAACATAATATATTCAGAGAAGTATGACAAAGAGAGCTTTGGGTTAAATTATCTGCTTTGGGATTTAAATAATTTAAACGGCCAAGTTATTTTAAAATTTAAAAAATAAAAATTATTTTCTTCACTGTTTGCTACTGAGACTGTCTTTTACAAATCTAATCAAATATTGAAAATAGCAAATGACTGCTCCATGGATGTTAATAAGCTCTAAGCTCCTCAGTAATGATGACATACATACCAGAAGCTACTTTCGGGTTGGTGAACCGCATCATTTGCCCATCAGTTCATGGGCATTTCTAGTTTTGGTCATCAGTTTCATTAAAATTTTTTTTTTTTATGTTTACTTATTTTTAAGAGAGAGAGAGAGAGATACCGACAGAGTATGATCAGGGGAGGGGCAGAAAGAGAGGGAGACACAGAATCTAAACTAGGCTCCAGGCTCCAAGCTGTCAGCACAGAGCCTGACGCAGGACTTGAACCCACGAACTAGGAGATCGTGACCTGAGCTGAAGTCGGATGCTTAACAGACTGAGCCACCCAAGCACCCTTCATCAGTTTCATTTTAAATTCTGAGGATCTGAATTAATTGCAGGTGTCTGCTTCCAAGAGGAATGTAGTCTTTAAATTATACATGTCACTGTATCACTAACATCATGTCAAATCCTGTTATGCTTCTTCCCACCATAAGCGGGCATAACACAGCAAGACACAAGAGAAATGCACTGGCGCGGTGTAATAGGTCAAAAAATAAATCCTAAATTTAGCAGACAATAGGGTACAGATAATTCGAGTTGTCTATATTCTTTTGAGTAGCTTGATTTACCTTATTAAAGTTGGTTCTTTAAAAAGCTGATGGAGAAATTCCTGTTGATCCTAGACTTCAACTTAAATTTGGCAATTAAAAATGTTAAGTGATAACATGGTATAGGGGAAATATTTACATTTAATCAGTTGATATCTGAAAAACCTTGCAACTAACTCAAACTAAGTTTTTGATAAAACTTAGGTAGAATTTTGACTTATAAGGGAATAATGGCCTTAGCTTCACAGGACAAGAGCACCAATCCAGAAGGAATGTTGTTTAAAGTGCTGTACAACCAAGAGTCAGGATTTGCACACCAAACGCTAACCATAACCAAGTGGTCAAAATAAACAAAGGACAGAAGAAGGCTGGGCTAGGACACTGATGTGTGCTTCATACTCAGTGTTCAGCTCTAGCCAGTTGTGGTCTTATGGAAAAATGTGGGCCCAGTGTCTTAGACCTTCCCACTCTTCAAGAGAAGAAGGAAATGCAGATTTTTCACGTGTGAAATATATTAAGTTTTACATGAAGAAAGTTTTGCAGAAGACAACACACTTGAGGCCATTGCCTGAGGACTGAAACAGTAGGGCCAGTGGGAAGAACTATGAATAATTGAATATGTATAGAGCATGGGATGCATTTGAAGCTGGAAAGGAGGGAGCAGCATGTTATAGGTCATTCTAAGAGTTTGGGTTTAATTTTTTGGTAATGAAAAACTACTGAAGAGTTTAAGCAGAGAAATATGAGCTGATCAAATCTTTGGTTTGGAAAAATTACTGAGAACAACACATAGAACTGGAAGGGGGGAATTCAGAGGCAGAGAAATGAGCTAAGAAGCTGTTACAGTAATCCAAGAAAGAACCATTAAGGCCTGTTATTTAATAAGCAAAATTAAGAAAAGGAAAAGTTAGAAATCTTAGCACATTTTATATAATGTACAATAAAAGCAATTGCATCTTGTTTTACTTCTTCTCTTTAACGTCTGAGATCTGAATTATCATGTATTTTGTGTACGTTGCCACAAAATGCAACATTAGAACTTAAATTCATAAGCAATAGCCAGTGCCTAAAATCATCTGTCAATGAGAATCTGTTAGGGAAGAAAAATTACAGGTTCGAATCTCAAGCTAAAATTTTTCAGCTTCTCTTAACAATTATTCACAGGACAGAGTCTTTGTGTATAAAGTTCTATTCCCTAACTGGAGCTGGAAGAATATTAAAAAAAAAATGTTTTGATGTTTATCTCCTCCTGGAGTTTTGAGAGCAGAGCCTGAGGTTGGCGGCTCACAAAATTTATCAGGGAGGTCAACCCTGGGAGTAGAAGCGAGGGACGAGAGGGTGTGGTGGGGAAAGAGGAAAAGCCTCAACAAAGACACCATGATGTGATTGAGTGCTCCAGCTCCCTAGAAACTCTATACCCCAGTTTTGCAGAACAAGCTGTTGGAGGAGGCAAAAGGAGGAAAGAACTTTTCTACCAGCTCCTATCGCCCATGGGTTAAACTATCACCCTATTAACTCCTTACACATTTCCCAGTTGCACACGTACAGACTTGAAGCACAAGTCTGGCCACACAATACCCCATGCCTGGCAGTCAACACCTTGTGCAGAAGGAGAGAAGCCCACCGGGGCACCAGGAGGCTGCTCTCAGGTCGCACCTGCCTGAAGTTAGCCCGAGTCTATTTAGAGCTGCCTGCTGCAGTGGAGGCTGAAACGAGACCACAGAGACAGAGTGCATGAAGTGGAGCCCACCCAGTGTTTACACCGAGCCTGACTGGTGAAACAAACATGCAATCAGAATGATTTGTGAAAATTAAAACAACCTTCATTCATCACTTTGTAGTCAGAACTATTCACTAAGAATTTATCTTTGAGATAAGAGATGTAAACCCAGGTAAAATTAATTTAAGTTTCCACAATTGTCATCCACTCAATAAATAATTTGCTTTGGGTCCTAACCATGCTACATGCCCAAATCCCAATTCATTTAATGCTGCAATTCACTGATCTTACCACTCTTTCAGGTCTCTTACTTTCCTCATGTCCTTCTCCCTTCTTACTTTGGAGTCCATACTCCATTGTTACCAGTATTCACTTACACGTATCAACTCCCTCACTGTTCTCTCCGGAGCCCTGTGAGACAACAGAAGCAAGAGAGGAGAATTTCACTGAGCTCTCACTGCTGCAACCCCAGACCTTCCTGCAACTTATTCCTACTTCTGCCTTTCTGCCTGTTTCTGTGGGTGAATGGTCTGTTCTTATGAGTGCCCTGCCCCTCTCCCCTTCTCCAGTTCCATCTCCTCTTGCCTACTAAGAGAAATTGCCCCAGTATCTATTTTCTCTTTCCCCTACCTTATCAATTTTTCCTTCTCCGCTGGATCAATTTACAGTATACAGACATACTATAATGTTCTGGCCTTTAAAATACCCTCTTGGGAAAGTGGGTGATGGGCACTGAGAAGGGCACCTGTTGGGATGAGCACTGGGTGTTGTATGGAAACCAATTTGACAATAAATTATATAAAAAATTTAAAAAAATAAAATAGCCTCTTGATCACATCTAGCCCAAAAGACCACACCTTGCTAGTTAACAACCCATTTCTCCGCTCCTCTTGACAGAATTCCTCCACAGCTTCTTCTCCCCACGTTCTCCCTTGAACCTCCTCCCATATGCCTTTATCCATAAGTCTTCATCAAATCTTCGCTTCTCAAGGTCGTTAATGATTACCACACTGATGAACGCGATGGTCATTTACTAGTCCTCATCTTCAACATCAACCATCAACAGCATTTGACACAGACGATCTTTCCTCTTTTTAAATTTTTTTGTGTTGCTGTTTTGGTTTTTTTTCCATGTGGCTTCTGGGGCCACATCCCCTGAAAATTTCTCTTCTCTCTCACTGTCTGTTCCTTCTCATTCTCTTTGTTGATTCTTCTTCATCTCTCCAACCTCTCAATTTTGGATAGCCTCAGGCCTCAATTTTGTGCCTTCTTTTCTCTATATGCACTCAGACTTTAGGTAACCTCATCCAGTTTTCATGGCTGTAATTTACCATCTATTCCTGAAGATCTCCAAGTGTGATATCTCCAGTCTTGACCTCCCCCCCGAATCCCAGATTCACATATCTGGCTGCCCGTATGACATCTCTAGAAGTGTCTAAAAGGCATCTTACACTTAATGTGTCAGGAACACAGTTCCTCATTCCCTCTTATCTTCATCTC
Organism: Lynx rufus; assembly: GCF_022079265.1. Lineage (NCBI taxonomy): Eukaryota > Metazoa > Chordata > Mammalia > Carnivora > Felidae > Lynx > Lynx rufus. Next base: position 155,378,665 of record NW_025814823.1, read on the forward strand.
CCCAAAAGTCAACTCCTCCCCATCTGAACAATGGTTTTGTGAGACAAAAATCTAGTAGTTATCCTTGTTTGCCTCTCCTCTTTATATCTCATAGGTCATCTGTCAGGAAATTTTATCTGCTCAACTTTCAGAATATAACCAAATCTGAGCACCTCTCACAAAGCCCCCATGAATGAGTTAAATCATTTGTTAAGAGCAAAAGATGAGCAAGAAAAGAACAACAGATATTCATTAAATTTCTTTATACAGTTTTTAATGGTTCTTGAAAAACCTCACTTGACTTTGTCAAAGTGAGAAATGCAAATGATTCAAGAAACCACATGGTTTTTGTTTATAAATTTCGTAAGTAAATCTAACAGACAAAATTGAATTTTTTTGCTCTGAATCATTAAAACCCCAGTTTATACTTAATATACATGTGATTTTCTTGAACTACCTTAAATACTACTGTGAGAGCACAAAATGGGAAAAGAGTGGAAATTAAATAGGGTTGGGATTCTTCAAGGTGTCTCTGATGGTAGGAGAGAAGACCACAAGCAAGGGAGTGATTATATCGCATAGAATGTAATGTGGGAAAGGAAAGGGATATTTCAGTCAGTCGCTACAGCACCAAAAATTTAAATTTTAGGGGTGCCTGGGTGGCTCAATCAGTTGAGCATCCAACTTGATTTCAGCTCAGGTCACAATTTCATGGTGTGTGAGATCGAGCCCCAAGTAGGACTCTGTGCTGACAGCACGGAGCCTGCTTGGGATTCTCTCTCTCCCTACCTCTTCTGCTCACACATGCGCTCTCGCTCTAAAAATATATAAACATTTTTTCATTCCAATTTTAATTTACATCCTGGATAAATCAAAAAGTATATTTTTTAAAGAGGGGATAAATGATGTGTCAATTAATTAATATGACCTCTGTTTACATCCCAATTCTGAAAATAAAAATGATTGCATTTAGTAATGCAATTCCATGATGAAAATTTCTAAATACATAAATTTTAAGAGATGGTAAAGAGGGGCGCCTGGGTGGCGCAGTCGGTTAAGCGTCCGACTTCAGCCAGGTCACGATCTCGCGGTCCGTGAGTTCGAGCCCCGCGTCAGGCTCTGGGCTGATGGCTCGGAGCCTGGAGCCTGTTTCTGATTCTGTGTCTCCCTCTCTCTCTGCCCCTCCCCCGTTCATGCTCTGTCTCTCTCTGTCCCAAAAATAAATAAACGTTGAAAAAAAAAAAAAAAAAAAAAAAAGAGATGGTAAAGAAAACCAACCTCATTAACATTGGGCTAAACTTCAAACCAGTAAGTTGAGCTTCCCTGCCTCAGGAAGTTTCCATCTAGACAGTCTCATAAATGACATTGTTGCATAAGAGCCCCATAATAGTGAAGTTCCAATGGAGACTTATTCTTATCTTTTTTTTTTAAATTACAATGTAGCATTAAATGAAACCAGATGTGAATCTGGAGTCCAATTAGATTCCATGTGCAAATCCAGACAAAGTCCCCATGGGCATATGGCAGACAAAATATACCCAAGGACAGCTCAGCTAACGCCTCCACCTTCACCAAGTCAGTCATACCTGATGGTATATTCTTCCTAATGTTCTCATCATCACAACATAAACAAGCTCTATCCTTTTTCCATCTTCTTTCCAAATATAACAGACTCTTAAGTCCTCATTCCTCTTTAAAGTCAACCGGACGTTATCCTTTCTCATAGCCTGGGGGTCCCGTTACCATACTTATTCTATTTTCCCTCAAATCTCTAACTTTCCTCACGCTTTACTGGTTCTTTCCCATCTACCTTCAAATCAACAGGAACTTGAAAAGCCATTTTAAACAAATATGAGAAACTTAACAGAAACCCATGGGGGAGGGGAAGGAAAAAAAAAAAAAGAGGTTAGAGTGGGAGAGAGCCAAAGCATAAGAGACTGTTAAAAACTGAGAACAAACTGAGGGTTGATGGGGGGTGGGAGGGAGGGGAGGGTGGGTGATGGGTATTGAGGAGGGCACCTTTTGGGATGAGCACTGGGTGTTGTATGGAAACCATTTTGACAATAAATTGCATATATTAAAAAAAAATAATAAATAAATAAATAAATAAATAAACAAACAAATATGCCCTGAACCTCAAGATTTATTCCAATTACTATTGTTTTTTTCTTTTCTTCTTTTTGCCGTTCTCAAGTGAGTGATCTCAACTCCTCATTTCAATTTCTGCAATCTCCTATGAAATTATTTTCCTACTACAGTGTCCCTAAAATGCCTCTACCTGATAATACAAGCTCTCTCTTTCTGAGTAACTGTAGTGGCCTTTCCTCAATGCTCCCATCAGGCTGAGCTTCTGAGCCACCCATGGCCCTGGGGATTCATGTCTCCACACTGCAACAGCATGCTCCTCTTCCTACAGTTGAGATTGTCCCTGTCATCTCCCTCAGTGCTCCTCTCCCATTCCTTGTTTTACTTGTTGGTGTTTCCTGTAAGCTCGGTCCTTTTTTTCTGCTCAAGAACATTTCTACATTAGCTATAGCATATCCAGATTAAGAGTCCCATTTTCAACAATACAGGTCTGGGGACTTGTATCTGAGTTATGAACTCATATCTCCCTGTGCCCACAGAGCACCATTTTCACAAATTTGACATGTCCAAAACCAAATTCATTTCTCTCTAATCCAGACTCTGTAAACCATATCAATATCAATACCAAAATTTGCTTCCACCTGCAGATTAAAGTCTTAGAATCATATATGAGTTCTCTTCCTTTTATGCCAGTACTCAATCTCTGATCAAGTTATTTTAGACCACTATTTACAATAACGATGATGATAAAAACTAAGACATACATATACAATGCCTTGAACACATTTCATCATTTCAGTTCCTAACTAGGTCCCAGTCTTAGTCCACCTTAACTAGAACCTTTTGCAATGAAATTACTAAACAACTTCCTTTCTTCCTCCAGTTTTCCTTCCCTACCCGCTCACTTCCAATCCATCCTTCCATATACTGCCAAATAAATATTTTAATCCTGACCATAGCTTTCAAATGTTTATTATCATTTGTATGAACTGTTGATAGGCCAGAGATGCACATATGCTTCAGATTTACAGTCTAAGTATCACTGATGGTATGTTTTTTCTTACAGATCATGAACTATTGATTGTAAAGATAAAAATGTCAAGCTTTAAGGTCTTTCAGGACCTTCATATTGGTCACAATAATTTTGGTGTGGGCTGTAGTGGCAATCAATCCCAAAATCTTCATGCTTTTAAGCACACATTAGAATTTTGGGGAACTAATAACTGTCACTGTGGGTTGGATACCTTCCCGATACTTAACTTTGTCATATTTTGTTATTAAAGTTCACTAGATTCATAAAGTGATTTGAGAAATGTTCTCTTTGTGTGCTCTCAATCAGCTTCTATATTACGGGAATTTTTAATCATCGGGACTTTAAACACACGAATGATCAAACTTTATTTAAAATGTAGGTGCGCTTAAAATTTCCACCTTTTTTGAGACCGGTTTTGAAAACTTATGTACTGTCGGGAACTTACATATTTTGTTGAGACTTTTTAAATTTATTAGCAGAGTGGTATATACAACTCTCTTAAAATGTTTAAACTTTTCCATCTATTGATATATGCCCTTTTAAAATTATGAACTTTTACATTTAGTTTTCCCTTTCTTTTCTTCTTGCTTGGATATGCCAGAAGTGTTTTTATTAGTTATTATTCTGCCTTTTTTATTGTCTTTATTTCTTAAAAATAAATTACTTATCAAAGCATATTTTTCTTCCTGAGTTTCTTATATTTGCTTTATTGTTTTTCATCAAACTTTTTGGGTTAAATATTAAATTACTTGATTTTCACTCTTTGTTGTTTAATAAACAAGTAACTCCTGGCTATAAATGTGCCTTCAAGCCATGACTTTGGAAACATCACAGAGAGGTCAATTTAGAAATTCTCCTTGTCTCTCTAAACACACTATCTAAAGTCTGTAGTATTACTTTAACCTAAGAGCTCTTTAACAAAATGATTTATTTTGCTTTTAATATCCAAGTAGTTTGAATTTTTTGTTTAGACTTTTGCAATTAAGTTTTCACTTCGTTGTAATGCCATTAAAACTATAGCTTGCAATTTCTACTCCTTGCTTTTAATTAAGATTTTGAGAGTTTATGGGTATGATCACTTTTTATAAACGTTTCTGAAGCATTTGCAAAGAAAATATTGTTTCTATAGACTACAGAGCTTTTACACAGATGCGTATATATTTTTATAAAACTTTATAGTATATGTATACATACCGTATATCATGTTTAAATAAAAATATAGACATAGGTACAATTATGTTGATCACATTTTTTCAAGTCCATCAGTCCTTATTTATTTTTTGACTTTTTGGTATGTCAAAGACGAGTAATAGCATGTGATAAAGCATCCCATTACAATTGCATTTCTGTCAGTCTTTCCATGTACTTCTAACTGTTTACGCTGTGTGTAGTTCAATATTGTCTTTTTAGTTACATAATGCCTCATGACTGATGTAACTTTTTTGTGGACATTAGCTTTTATCAATATAAAAGCATCACATTACATGCTTTTTGTTCTTGAATTATATTTCATATTCAAGTTACATCACTTACTCTGTTCTTTTTTTTTTTTTTTTTGGTAAGTCTGCTATATCTTTGTCCATAACTTTTTACTCGGCATTATATTTCATGCTGTTTTAGATATGATCTAAACAATTTTTTTGTAGAAGGCTGTAACCAGTCTAAATTTTGTTCTTTATAAATAACATAGTTTTTTGCTAATATACCTGAGAATTATGCTCAATTTTTAGAATATAATAATTTTACCAATATATGCATAATAAAAGCAGTATTGCCCAGTACCTTGTGAGCTATTTCTATATGTAAAAAAATCAGATCTTATTTTTGCTAATGAATCTTCTTCTGTTACATCTTTGCTTATTACTTCTGTTCACTTATTCTCTTCTTTTTTAATATATGTAGATTAAAACATAAAGCTCTGCCCATTCATTTTCAATTATCTCTATTTTTCCTGAAGTTTTAATGTTTTATCACATCTATTTTTTCATTTTTTATTTTGTTAATTTTATTTTCTTTCTGTTAATTTTTTGTAGCCTGCTTCCCCTGAAGTTACTATCTAATAGCTATTTGTTTCATACCTATACAATAGTTCTGCATCTCATTTTTCTTTTGTTTTCATAATTACTTGTTAGTCTAGTATATGTTTTCTTGAAACTCATTGGAAACAGGAATCAAAAATTTTCTAAAATTTTCCCTTGTCTCTGACCATAGATGTACTAAAGAGAACATATCCTCTATCCTGATTCCACAGGCAGTTCCCTGCTTTTGATCTCAAGTAACTGGCTATAATATTTTATTGCCTCAGGTAATAATCTATTTAATACCAGCCTTCTACAGGAAGGAGCCTCAGGGTTATGGTCTCATGGATGATGTGGCCATCCTGCCCACATCCTGACTTCACTTTTTAGAACTATGAAAGATAAAGAAGAATGCATTAGCAGACCCTAGAATATTGGTAACACCAGAAGAAAACAATGGAATGTTCAAAGGAATGAAGATAATATTTGACCAAGATGTCACAGTGAGTATACATCTCTTTCTCCCGTCTCACCTAAAGTCCCTGTAAAGATAGAAAAACACTTCCTAAAATGTATTGATATACATCAGTGAAAATGAGAATGTCATTAATAGACTAGAAATTCTCAGGAATTACTGAGAAACAGACCATAACCAATCACATACACAAAAAAGAAAAGCAATCCCAGGGTGCTCTGGACTCAGAAAGTAAGGTTCTTGGAATATCATGAAGTTGATTGTCCACTGCCCAGAACCGTGGGCAGCAGAGGTGTTTACCTGGAAGCTGCAACAGCACAATGAATAAATGTGCTAGGTCTGAAAAGGCAGCACATTAGCCCAGATAGCTAGCAAAGTCCAGGAAAAATGGAAATTTCTTATCTCTAGAACTTGCACACCCTGTGCAACAGTATGTATGGTTTCTCCCCTAGAATCACCAGAGACCATGTATAGATTGTGAGCAAAGATATTTAAGCACGAAGATGAGCAGCAAGATAATCACCAAATATTTGAAGAAGTCATCAGCATGGTGGAGAAAGACAGTAAAATCATCAAAGAATAACAGCTGAAAATTAACCGTTTGCATAGCAGAGGAAATATGTCAAACATACATACTTGATATATTTAGAGAACTTCAAAGAGATATTTCATACACAAAATAGAAACAATGACCTTGGAAATTTTAAACATGACTGTCAAAAATTTTTAAGCAATAATTTTGAAAGCTAAATGCAATGAAAATGTGGCTCAAGAATAAATTCACATACTGGAAGAACGACCTAAAAGATTCTTTCAAAACTTGATACAAATAACACCATAACCCCCCCCAAAATCTAAGACACATAAATGATAAATGTCAAAGTTTCAATATCCATCACACTAGATTTATAGAAGGAAAAACAAACACAAAGAAGGAAAAGAAATAATCAAGAAAATTATATAAGAAAATTTCCCAGAGCTTAAAAAAAAAAAAATAGACACATACCTTTGGGTCTACCTAGGGCTCAAAAGAACAAAAGAAAAGAGATACACATGAAGACAATTCCTAGTAGGTTTTCAGCACCCAAAAGAAAAGGAAAATCCTAAAGTTTCCACAGAGAAGTAACCAGGTGACTTACAAAGGAATGAGACCCAGTATATTTGTATCAGATTTCTTATCAACAACTTATTCTAGAAGACAATGGATGAATGCTTTCAAATAACAGGAAGGGCATTTCTTTAAACGTAATCCTTGACCCAGCTAAATTTTTAATCAATTATAAAAGGAAAATAACAGCTTATTCAGAAAAGCAAAGGCTCAGAAAATCCACCACCCTCATATACTTTCTAAAAATAACTACTTGAGAATGTTCTATTTTATACCAATGAAAACTTCAATAAAATGGATTACAAAATGACCTAAAACAGTGAAAAAAGGAATAGAAACCCAAAAGACAATAATTACTATAGAAGAAAGTATTAAAGATTATGCCTAAAATGGTAGCAAAACCAGATGACTTTATGGAAAAGTTTTAGTAAATACTTCCCAGAACAGATAATCCCCATGAGTAAAGAAAAATAGAAAAATGTGGAAGTCTGCCCAACATAGTCTTCAAGGCTAGCAAAGCCCTGATACTAAAAATTGGACAAGGATAAGACAATAAAATAAAATTGTAGTCTAATTTCATTTATTACATAAATTCAAGAATTATTAATAAGTGAATCCCACAGTCTAGCCACAAAATAAAACATTGTTATCAAATAAAATTTGTCATAGAAATGAAAGGCTGATGTAACCCTAGGAACCTAATTTAATACAGTAATTCAGTATAAGAAGTGGATTAAAGGAAGAAAATATGATAATCTCCATTGATGCCAAAAATTTTTAATAAAATTCAACCCCATTACTGATTTAAAGTGGTGATTAGATGCTCTGTTACTGTGAAATTCTATCATCCCCAAGGAAAACAAGAAGTCCATCTTCATTGGAACATACCCATCAGGAACCCCACTTACAGAGGACAGCCATGAACCGATTTTCTGAAGAATTATGGTATTCCTTCACCATTGTGTTTTTCAATGCCTCATTGAAGAGAATGTTTTCTGGCCCTACTTGATAAATATAATTAAAGAATGTGTGAGCAGTTATACATAATTCCACTACAACATTTCTATCCAAACAATTATTTTTATCACTTCCTCTACAAAATATTGAAGCATTTCTGGTACTCCACCTCATTTAATGTAAGCCAACACAAAGAAGAGATAGTCAATCATCAGAACAAGCTATTAGAATGATTCTCTGCTACTTTGCATATTGGTAAGTCTCCTGTGCCTTGCCTTGTGGTTATTTGGTACCATCCCCTGACCAGAAAGCAAACTCTACTGAGAGATCAGAACACCTCCTTACACTTAAACATGTGCATCCCTTGTAACATTTAAAACAGTATCTTAGGGGTGCCTGGGTGTTTCAGTCAGTTAAGTGTCCGACTTCGGCTCAGGTCATGATCTTGTGGCTCATGAGTATGAGCCTCACATTGGGATCTGTGCTAACAGCTCAGAGCCTAGAGCCTGCTTCACATTGTGTGTGTGTGCATGTGTGCGTGCGTGTGTGTGTGTGTGTGTGTGTGTGTGTGTGTGTGTCTCAAAAACAAATAAACATTAAATAATAATTAAAAAACAGTATCTTGTACATCCCAAATATTAATGATTCATTTTTATTAACTTAATTTTAAAAAGTAATAATAAATAAAAGCTTGATCCACACCTTACATCACATAGAAATTAAACCTTTAAAACAATTTTAAGAAACAAGAAATAAATACTTTAAGAAAAAAAAATTTTATGTATTAACTTTATTTTAACTCAATGGACAAAAGGGGAACATTTGTTTTCCTCATTTAATTACATTTAACTTAGTTTTAGGGCCTGAGTAAACCTTTTCTCTGCGTTTTAGGACCCTCCCATCTTCCAACAAGAACAAGCTTTCCTTGTCAGTGTATTGGCTGCTTTGTAAGAGCCATAACGTGTAAAGTGAGATACAGAGTGGAACCCTAGATACCTGGAAAAATTAATACCTAATTCCTTAACACTCGCAACTGTAAGCTACGTAGTTGCCATTGCACAAAAGGACATTTCCATTATCAGAAATAATGAAGCATATTTCCCCAGTACCCACTCGGCTAGGGTAATACATCTGAGGCTTTGTGGTAGAAATTAATGATCTCAGTAGTACTCCAGTGGCCTGGAATCCTTAATGAACATCCCTAAACACTTCACCTAATGCTGATAACAGACATGGGCACTGTGGGGAAAAAGAAGCCCATAATTACTCAGCTTTTTATTTAAATCATCTTACAAGTTGTTTAGTCTCTCTTTACATAATTTGGAGTATAGATTTCATTCCTGAACCGGTCTTGGTGTTAAAGACACCACATACCCTGACACCCGTGGACAGGCAGGGAAGAAGAGGTTTAGAGAAAGTATCCCTGTGCCCAGTAGCTCAAGTTCCGTGTGAGAAATGAGTCTTTAATTTACTGGAGCCAGTTTACAAGTCAGTGGCCATCCACCCAGTTCTGGTCTATCCAATGCTAATGGAAAATTATAATGAGCATTTGAATGGGCTAGAGCTCCATAGATAAGAAATCACTGTATAGTGAGAGTCATTTTACAAACTACCTCCATCTCCAGAAAATTAGGCTTGCGCACTTTCCTTCCTACCACCCCATTTTTTCAACTCGGTTTGGAAGTCACGGGGCAGAATCTGATTCATGCCATTAACATCTCTTTGTTCTTGGTTCTACTGCTTTCACAAAAATGCTGTAGGCACTTCACTAAAATGACTAATTTACTGGAGAAGTTATCAGAGTCCATTCAGTTGCAACTATAAAATAATTCAAGTAAGACAATGGTGCCTGCTAGCACTCCATGGAGAAGGTTTGTCCCTGAAATGGTTTGACTCACCCCAACATTACTTATCCATGAAGTTAAAGATCTCATCTGGAATGTCCTGTTCGTAATCTATTTGTCATTGTTGTTACGAATTAAGAAATGAAAACAGATTTTTCAAAAGGTAAAACAAAGTCAAAACATTTTTCAGACTCAACTGAATTTTGCATCAGAAAATTTAAATATTTTAAACACTGTTTATGTTATATTTGGAAGCAAAATTACCTTCCCTGAGATGGTTTCAAAAGAAGTGCTTTGTTGTTTGTTCTGGTAAGTGTGAAATACTCAAGAATCCATGTATATATTCTTGTTTGCCATTTTTAATTTTTAGAAAACTGTTATTCATGACGAGCATAACAAGAAACACCAATAAGCTGAGGCTTAGAATGTAAATATAATAAGATAGAAATTGCCATGTTTGCCATTACTAAAACAGTGCTGGCTTACCAAGATGCATGCCCTTTCAGTAGATACTGCTTAATAAACTATATTTTACACTAACTCACCCAACACCAGTTGGAATTTTCTTCCAGTACTGAACTCTCAGACACTTCATAACTGATTTTATCCATATGAAAAAGAGGAAATTTAGTTTTCAAATAGCCATTCATTCAATAATTATTGTTTCCTTACAACATTAAAAACAAAGGGATGAAATTAATTACTATAATAAATAGTAGGTGTGGAAACGCTCAAACTTTTAGCATCTATCCTTCTAGAAAATTGCTACTCGAAACGAAGTGAAGTAAAACGATAATAGAAGAAGACTAGAACGTAAACAGATAGATATGATAGAAGAATATCGAGACTAGAATAGTGACAGCATGCACTGCCTTCTGTCTCAAAATGTTTAATATTGTTTCTGTTGCTCCTCCCCCTAGTATTATAGAGCCCATGGAGGATTAGGAGAGATGAAACAGAAACATTGAAAGGGCTCAGAAATGTTAGCCCAAACATCAAAAGAGTGTAATTCCATAAAAAGCCCTCATGCCCTGAGCCCAGTCCCCAAGGTCAGCTTCAGCTCTTCCTCCTCCCCCACTTCCCTCATCCTTTGCAAAAATATTGAACTGTTTCAAATTCTCTAAACACGACAGGCCTTCTCACATCTCCTTGCCTTTCAGAATTATGTTTCCTCTTCCCTCCCTGCTTCTGATAAATTCCTGTTTGACTAAGTTTTAGCCCAAATATAACTTCCTCTGGGAATCTTTCTCTTACTGCCCCAGAAAACCTAGATTCTCTTTCCTTTATGTTCCCACCATGTGTTATACAAGATACATTATTAGAAATGCTCTCATTTTACTCATCTTACCATAATTGTGTGCATATTTTCCTCCCCACTAAGCCCTTTTTTTGAGAGAAAGAATTATATCTGATTCAATTTTACATCCCTAACATTTTTTTTTTTACAGTGCCTGGCACGCTGTGGATGATCAAGACATTTTTTTAAGAATAAAATGAGAGAATTAAAATAACAAAGTTATGAATTCTGCCTGTAGTTTCATAAAGAATGTTTTGAAGTGGGAAATACAAAAGTATATATAAATAGGGTTTTTATGAGTATTTCTAAGTAGGGACTTCAAAATGGCAACTCTGCAAACAGTAAGAATTGTCATGAGACCAAAGTCAATACAGGAAGAAGGAAAGAGGTCACAAAACTGACCCATAGGAGCTCTACGTTTTACAAACTTTAGAGGTAAGTAAAGAAGGAGAAAGAGTCAACCACAAAAGAGGTAAGAATAATGCTGGGAATTGTCCAGGAAGCCAAGTAAGGATTTGTTCATGGGGGAAGAAATGGTCACCTCAGTGAAATGTTGCTAAGAAATAGAATAAAATTAGCACATAGACGTGTCCCCTGGACTGGACCATATGGAGACTTCTGGTGACTTTGACAAGAGCAATTTGTTTTCAGTGGTGGGATGAAAACTAGATTAGATTAGAGATTAAATGGAAATGCAGACAGCACACACAATTAAATATTTGAGACGTTTGGTTTAGAAAGAGAAGAGAGAAATGGGAAGGCTTAGTCGAAAGAAACATGAAGCCAAGAAAGAAGTGTTTTTAGTACAGAAGATATAAATGATCCATTAGACAGGGAAAGATTGATATCACAGGAGAGAAGAGATAACTAAAGAGAGACGACTGTAAGTATTTGGGAGGAGATGGGGTCCGGAGCACAAGTAAAGATTTTGGCTGTTGGTCAGAGTAGGTTCACTCTACCCACAAAAGAGGGAAGAAGAAGCTGCGTGTGGAAGCAAGGAGGTTCCTAGAAATGTTAGCAGGAAGATGAGAGTTAATTTCACGCCAAAGCTCAGAGTCCTATTTAACACCATGTTCTTTAGCTCGTGTGGAAAGGCTGCCCTTTACATTTGTGTCAATCAGGAAAGGCCATGTTTTTCAGGACTCACAAATTGCAAAATCTCAACAGCTAGCAATAACAAAGGTATGTTTCTCATTCATGTTATCATGTATGTCACAAGTCAGTCATAACCTGGCTCCACCATGTCCTTTATCTGGAACTTTGCTGATTGGCATGTAAAGAAAAAAAGAGAAGAGGCAAACTCTGCCCCTGGATCCTAAAGCTTCTGCCTGAAAGTGACACACCTCACTCCCGCTCTTATTTCTTTGGCCAAAACGCATCATAAGGCCATATGTGCATTAAACAGGCCAGAGCTATATAACCTTCCTGTAGAAGACACTGCAGACAAAGCCACAGAACATGGGTAAAGCCATACACAACCTCGACAAACCTTCCAGATAAGATAGTTCATTCATGTCTTTCAGTTAAAAAGTCTCAGGTGAAGCTAATATCCCCACTCATCGATGTTTTGTCCTGTGATTACCTATGCTCCACATCCATGCGCACTGGACTGAAATGACTAGAATGACCAGTGTATTTAGAACCTTCTCTGGGCAACTGCCACCACCTAACCTGCCATTCCAGCTGTGTCTCATTCGTCCCAATGGTGGGTGATCTCAGACAATTTCTGCCATTCTCTCATTCAGTCCATAGGACCCACGCCTTCCATAAAGTAAACTGCTCTACTTTCTACACAATTAAATGGTAAAATAGACTCTTTCTGATGACATTCACATGGCTGAATCCTAGATGTAAGAAAACTGTAGGGAACATTACATGTGAAATCAGGGTGTTGGGTCCTAAACTGAATTAAGTACCCACTGTATTTTACAACAATTAAAAGGATTTTTGTCTTTCCTGGAGAAGGAAGAAATGCTTATGAGAAATTCTATCTTTCGAAAGAATTGTGCCTAAGTTGTGCCATTGTTATTCAAAACAGAATAACCAGTAGGGAAAAAAAAAAAAAACTATCACGTTGTTAATTAACTAGATGATTGCAAAGGATGGACACAATGGGGAAACGCCATGAGATGAAGCCTTGCTCTGCTAAGGTTCAAAATGCAGACAGATAATTTTAAGTTGTAGAATTCAATGACAGATAAGAGAAAGAAAGCAAGGTTGAACTAGTTCATCTATACATGAAAAAGTGTAAGGCTTCCATAGCCTTCCATAAATTACAACAGCCTCATTAGTAACTGACCAGCATAGCAATAAGACAGCAGCAAATTTTCTAGCGAACGTGGTTTACCATTTAAACAAAGTTCTTCATGGTGTTTTCCTATATTTAAAATGATTCCTGTCCAGGGCATATTGCTACTTTGTATTCCTCTTGATATTTTCATTTAAAAGAGAGCCGCTGTGCAAAATAATGTCCTTGTCTGTCCCTTCCTCATACAAACCTCCAATCAAATTTAATAAAGCTAGTTTGATACAATGCCAGCCTACACTTGGTTTACCCTTGGTCGACTTTAATAGGGTCAAAAATATTTTCGCATTGGCAGTGTACGCATTAATCATTTTTCCAGAGGATTTAGAAAATTGGAAGAGACAAGGCCAAGCAAAATTTTAAATTAATTGGGCCTACCCCAGCCTTCCAGGGTCACCTTGTGGCAGTTGTCCCACATTTTCCAGGTCACGGAGTTCCTGTGTTTCCTACAGCTGCCATGAGGAGAGATCCAGGCTGTGGGCACACAAAGGTGAAAGAATTTCCCTCAGAAAGTGCGAATTTTCCTACGGCAACCACAACAATTGCAGTTTCCAGATTGTCGCCAGACACCAGCCACTTAAATAATGCATGCTCGGCTGACGCCTCCACTTGTGCATTTTCTAATCGAGTAGTCAGGAAAATTTGCAAACACTCTGTCATTTACCATAAATCCGCTGCCTACTTATAAGCACAGAGTAATTAATTTTAGTACTGCTGAGAATTATTAATTTCAGCCAGAAAAACCTGTTTTCACTCTCGCTATATCCCCCCCCCCTTTCTTTTTTTCTCCACCAATACTCATCAAAAGGTTGAAGCAGTTTTCTTACAAAGGAAGGTTTATTCAGAGTGATGTTATTGACAGTCTGTAGGATAGCAAGAACGGAATCTGTATTTCTGGTTCTAATCCACACTCTTGTGCTCCTGCATGCCTGGCTGGTTCACCATGTGAATGAGGGTGGCAACATAAAGTTTTTTCATGACAGTAGTGATACAGCGGCCCTTAAGCCTCACTGTGTGATAAACAACCCACCTCATGGTCTGGTTCTTCTAAGAGAAGGTAGCAATGGGCTACGCCCTCCATGCGGAAAATACTTAGAGCCTTTTGAGCAAATTAGCAAATATTTTTCACTTGCTTAAACAATCTTGGCATTTCACAGAAGAGAGAGTAAGAATCTTCACCAAGGATAAAAATAACTCGTGGAATACACAATTACGAATACACTGGTATGAAACTCTCAGCAATCACTTGTATATCTAACATACACAAAATGAAAATGGAGCATTAAATATGGCGCGTTTTAACTTGGTAACGCTAAATCTGGCACTCTCTCATTTGATATTAGTTTCCTGCTAAAGCAGCTGCATGATATGTCACAAGAATGTCCATATTATAAATACGTAATGAGCATGAGAAAATTGGTACAGCTTTGTTTGACTAATAACCAGATCCCTCCCTATCAGTAGCAGGAACACATAGCTAGCACAAGTATGGGCACTTTAATTGCCATGGAAGATTTCGTTTCCGCTTTCCACTGCATGAGTGATCAAGAAAAAAATGAAGGGAAAGTAAACTAACATCTAGAGATGTAAACATGACTCACTGGGAAATCAGACATGGTTAAGTAAATTCCAGGATGTTTGTGGTTATCTGGGTCTAAACACTGCTGATAGTTCTGACTACTCTTGTTTTTAACTGTTTTTCCTCTGGGTGCTTCTCAGTCCAAGTGCTAAGACTTCAAAGACTTCAACCTCTTGATTATGAGCAGTCTGACTGCATCGTAGCAAGGAAGAGATGTCAGTCAGCATTAATGAAATTACCTGGTAGAGTGTAAAATACTTCACCAAGACCACGATCTAGTGAAAAAACTAAAGATTTAAAAGCAAGGCTGACTGGTCGTGATGCACAACAGGTGATGTATGGAAGTGTTGAATTGCTTTATCGGACACCTGAAACGAATAGAATGCCGTGTGCTAACTATGCTGGAATTAAAATAAGTAAGTAAATAAACAAACACATAAAAGCAGGGTTGAGAAAACCGGACACTGCTACGACCTGTATACTGCACCTTTTCTTTGCAATACAGTAGGGTGAGGTGACATGACTACTGTTATATTAAAATGGGCAGTTCTGAAAAGTTTTAAAAAGGCATCAAGTTACAGATACATAGAAAAAGATCATAAACAGGAAAAATATGTCAAAAGGGGAATGTTTTAAGAAAAGCTGCTTGGACTTCAGAACTACCGGCAACCTTGAGGCATTTGGTACACGCCCTCGCGGACGCCTGCAGAGAACCCAGAATTCGAATCCTCAGTGCGTGCTCTGGGCTCAGCAAGAGATGCATCACCCGGGAATGTGTTAGAAACGCAGACACCCAAGCTCCACCCTAAGCTACTGAATCAGAAACTTGTGCTAAGAAGATCCAGGAGAGAGACGCCTCGGTAGTTCAGTCCTTAAGTGTCTGATTCTTGATTTCAGCTCAGGTCACAATCTCACAGTCCGGTCTGTGGGACAGTGCTCTGCACCGACAGCACTAAGATGGCTTGGGATTCTCTCTCTCTCTCTCTCTCTCTCTCTCTCTCTCTCTCCCTCCCTCCCTCCCTCCCCTGTTCTCTAAATAAACACACACACACACACACACACACACACACACACACAAAGAAGATCCGGGAGATTTATATGCACAGTCTGAGAAGCACTGGTCTAAAACATAGCTGTGGAAGGTTAAGAAATTTCACAGATATAAAACAAATTATTGTGAAGAATCAGCTTGCCATCTTTAGTTCAAGCTGACTAATTACCTTCCAGGTCAACACTTCTTTACGTCCCCCAAGTTTTCCACACACACAAAATAACATTGCTCCAGACAAGGATACAAGGTACGTATCTTCAATAAACTAACTTGTATTTCATGTGAAGGGTGGGCCCACTTGAAAAAGGGAAGTATTGTATACTTACCAGTCAGGCAAAGGAAAAAAAAAAAAAACAACTAACATCTCTAAAGTGCAACTAAAGTTTCTGGTTTTATATTCCATTAACTTTTGTCTCTTTTGATCCGGCCTCTTGTTTAGAGTGGTAGATTTGGCAAACATGCCTTTGGAGCTGTAATCTTTTATCTTCTAGGTTATGAGGCAAAGCTCTGAATACTCCCAAACTGATGAAACAAAATCCATCTCTTTTTTTTTTTTTTTTTCCCAGTCCTTAAATTTCCTGGGCTATGATAAGGTTCATGAGAGAAAAAAAAAAAAGCATTTTTTAATCACCATGATAAATAATTCAAACACTGTGTAACTAATCCAGAAAAGAACAGAGTTCAACCCCATTAATTAGTCATTACAAACTACTGACTTGTACAAGAGTATCAGTGGTGTTTCAGGCATAAAATATTAGGGAGTTATGTCCAAGATATGGAGTTAGGATACAGGACTTTTGAAAACACATGATTTTTTTTTTTACTGGAAATATTTGTTACTAAATTGAAGCACCACTGAGATATTATGTTGCTCAATACTGCTCTTCTTTACTAATCACAAACATTTAAACTTTAATGCATGATATTTTGTTCAAAGCAGCACTGTGCTGATCTTCACTGTATTTTGATAGCAAACTGAATTCTTGTTCACAAGTATAGGATTTTTGTTTAGCTTCAGGCATCTGTGTTTGGATTACAAGAATGCTGATTGGTTCACTGCCAGGGGCACCCAAAGGTCAAACTGTCCTTTGAAAAGTACTGTCTCTGTCTCTCTGTCTCTCTGTCTCCTTTGTCTCATTAATCAGAGTTAAAAGAGGAAACAGCAATGACTTCAAATCATTTAATTCTTCTTCAAGGATATCTTTAAAAGCAGAATTCGGTGTTGGTGTGAGGTCGAGTCAAGGCGAGTACAGATCACACTCGCACACTTCTGACAGGTGACCTGAAACCTTTCAAACTGACATCTGTCACAGAGACAGACACACGTTTTTTAGCTCAAGAGCTTGTTTTCCTGACATTTCATTTTTCATCAGATTTCGAGAGAAGGGAAAAAAGATGAACTTGAAAAAGTCTTGCCAGGGGCAGAAAATAAGATCAGGTTTTCTGCAGCTGCCTGACTCACCTTTAAAGGTTAGAGGTCTAGCAAAAGTGAACAAAAAAGATCTCAGTTTGATGTGATTGGATAAAAGGACATGTTATTACTTTAAATACGTTTCTGAGGCTTGCATAACCATTAGGCAGCATTACTGGAAAAATGGAATCAGAGTGAGATTACATATCCATTTTAAATCCCAATTTCAGAGTTTAGTCATGGAGTAAATCAAATCCAACCTCACCTATTCATCTGGCACAAAAGATGAAATCCACAGGTGCATGAATTTTCTCCTGAATTGAATAATCTCTTGCTCCTATGGTATTGAAATGGCCAGTGAAATTTAGGCAAGGTACAGAAACTCTTACCCTGGACTAGAAGGAGAGCGCATTACAATAGTTACATTGTTTACCTTGACCGAAAAACATTAGGAAAATGTATCTATTGAATAATAGAGCAAAGAACTCAGAGTCCAAAAATACCTGGGTTATAGTCCTGGCTCTACTAAAAGTATGACGTTGGGCAAGTGACACTTCGGTTTCAGTTTTGTCACCTGCAAACAGGGGAAATCATTCTATCTTGTGGAGTTCTACGAGATAACGTATTAGTATGCAGCCAAATATAAAACAACATATTGAACAACTGACACTATATTATGCTGTTTTTTTTTTTTTATTCTGGTTCCTAACACAGATATTCCACGACTTACAACAGGGATATGCCTGGAAATATCTTAAGGTGAAAATGCATCTAATGTGTCTAACCTACCGAACATCCTAGCTTAGCCTCGCCTGCCTTACACACACTCAGAACACTTACATTAGCCTACAGTTGGGCAAATTCATCTAACACAAAGCCTGTTTTATAGTAAGTTGCCACATATCTCGCGTGGTTGCCTGACTGCTCTACTGAAAGTGAAAACACCAGAATGGCTGTACAGGTACAGAGGGGTTGTGAGTGTCTGGGCTGTTTGTCCTAATGATCGCGTGGCTGCCCGTGCGGCCACTGCCCGGCATCACAGGAGAGGATCCCACCACATGTCACTAGCCCAGGAGAAGGTCAAAATTCAAATTTTAAGGTACAATTTCTACGGAATGCATGTCGCTTTTGTGCCACTGTAAAGTCAAAAAATCACACATCAAATCATTGTAAGTCAGGGACCAGTGGGTACAGTACTTTACATGAAATTAGCACTCAATAAGTGTGTCCTGATTTAAAATGAAAGGCAATACTTTCATTTTATTATCAGATCACCATTTTTTTTAAGTGAGTCTAGGAAATTTTTCTACGAGGAACAGCATGGATAAAGGTTGAGAGATGTATTTTTACAGATTATCTCCAAATATGGATACAGGAGCAATAACTTTAGAATTCACTAAGAGACTGGGCACATACGAGACCATATGATTTTCAAGCTCAAGCAATCAGGCAAATCAAATGTATTGGAACAGAATCATCCGTATTTCCTAAAATAATGGCTCACATGTTGCTAACTAGCCAGTGTTCCTTTGGGTAATCGGATGAGGAGTTTTCAGCCATATTGCTCATTGTAATAAAGAATCTGAGAAAGTACTAAATATTACTAAGTAATAGGAACTAAATATCTTTGATCTAGCCAACTAATCGTAAAATCAGTCTTATCTTGCTAAGTACATCATCATCAAAACAGTCTCAAAATGCTATTTATATTTCCTTTCTGATAACCCTTTTCCACAAAGATATAACATTGCAGAATGTCTTATACATTTATGATACCTAATATCTGGTGCTTTTTATCAAACTGCTCAAGTAAAAAAGTACATGACAGATTAAGTATATGAAAGGTTAAGCCCCTCAGGCCTAGAATTTGGGGTGTGACATCTACTCCTGCAGGTACATGGGGATCTGGGGTTCAACGCTCTATTGATAATCCTACCCTTTTTCCTACCTTATAATAATCTATGATAATCCACCCTTATTTCAAGTCCACTTTTTAGCACACTTCACATTAATAGATGCAAGCAAATTAAAACAATGTAGGAATATTTCATGTCAGAGAAATCTAATAGTATGTATTTTAGAATACGCAGCAATGCAACACATACTATTTGTTTGATCCCGTTCTTTCAGATATTGAGTTCTGTTCTTCCTTTAAGTAGAATCATAATCATCATACTACATGTTTCAATTCTTGCTTTTGAAAAGAGACTCTACAAAAGTAGTGAAAAGAACTTGGATCAATCCTTAAATCTATTTTTTAACCTCCTTAGGGTGTCCTATGTTGCTATTTTGGAGAAGTTGCCTAGTTTTAGAGAAGTTGCCTAGTTTTTATAGTTCACAGTCATTCTGTATTATTTCCCTGACAAGCCTGAGAAAAACTTTTTTATACAAATTTAATTTAGTTTATGAGATTTGTTCTGCATACTTTGGATGCTCAATAGTTGTTACGATAATAGTTATTTTAGTACTGATCACAGAATAAGGCTGCATGAAAATATTAATCTATACTACCAGAAACCATAGAATTATAGAATCATCTAAACAAGTATATAAAACTTTCTTGCAGCAATTCTGTAGTACTTCTGAGATCTCGCCAACCTTACCTGACATTCTAATTTACTTTTTTTACATGAATATATTGTCCTGAATCATAATCTGTGTCTTTTAACATTTTTTTTTTGCAATTCTCTTTTTTTTTTTTTTGCAATTCTTGATTTCCAATAATAGGATTTTAAAAGAACATTTTTATTATTTTTGAGATGTATAATCTGTACATTTCTGCTTCCTTAATATTTATTTATTCACAATTATACAATACATTTAGGGACTGGACTTTACAAGTGTTTCTTGATTTCCAAGAACAGGCAAGACCCATTTATGAGACTTTAAAAGCCATTCTTTTTCAAAACAAAAAGTTACATTGTTCTAACGTCATGTGAACTAAAGTGCCAGAGTTCAATTTCAGTTCAGAAGAACAAACCCAGAAGATATGAGTGGGTTTCCAATTTGGTGAAATATTTTAGATTTAGCATCTGAACTGTAGAAGAAAAATGATACAAAGTAACACTTCAGAGCCTATGAACAAACAGACATTTCATCCACTGGGTGGCTTTAGACAAGAACAAAGGGCTGTAAATGACCACTTTAGCTTATTTCCTCTGCACCCTACTCCATAAGTCACGAAAAGGGGCTCTACGGACTTGAGCAGGGTCTACATCTTTCTTTTTAAGTTTATTTATTTTGAGACAGAGAGAACGTGTGCAACAGACATATGGGGGGTGGGGAGAGGGTGAGAAAAAGAATCTCAAGCAGGCTCTGCACTGTCAGCACAGAGCCCCATCTGGGGCTCAAACTCACTAGCCATGAGATCATGACCTGAGCCAAAATCAAGAGTCAAATAAATGCTTAACCGACTGAGCCATTCAGGTACCCCAAGCTGGGTCTAGATCTGATCAGGAAAACAGACCGTGGCACAGTCATTAGAATCTATCCACTTCTGGGGCGCCTGGGTGGCGCAGTCGGTTAAGCGTCCGACTTCAGCCAGGTCACGATCTCGCGGTCCGTGAGTTCGAGCCCCGCGTCAGGCTCTGGGCTGATGGCTCGGAGCCTGGAGCCTGTTTCCGATTCTGTGTCTCCCTCTCTCTCTGCCCCTCCCCCGTTCATGCTGTGTCTCTCTCTGTCCCAAAAATAAAACGTTGAAAAAAAAAAAATTAAAAAAAAAAAAAGAATCTATCCACTTCAGCCAGCCCCCTAGGTGTGCATCGCTCATGTGAAGGCAGTCTTCATCCACTGGTAATACTTGCAAAGGAGGAAAGCATGACCTCTACCTTCCATTTAAGACAATGCTGCACACAACCTGTCTTCAGCCTGCCCTGTGCCTTTTCTTTATCCATCTTTGTACTCTGTCCCAATCTCTGGCTTGGCCAAGTAAGTGTCCCATATCAGACATTTTCTTCTTTAAAATTAGACTTTGTTTTCTGATTACATCAGCAATACAAACATGTTCACTGGACATAAAGAAAGTAACAGGCAAAAGCATATTTGCTTTCAGTCATTTTTTCCCCTAAGTCGTGATTTAAATACTTGAGAACATACAAAAAGTACAATTATGTATTCAGCTTTTTTTTTTTACCATACCATAAATATTTCCCTATTGCTATAAAACATTATGTTTAAAGATAATATTACTGGCTGCATGACATCCTCTCAATATAATCTCAATGGTGTGTTTCATGTCCTTTCATCCATTTATCACTTAGTGAGTTTTCTTGTCATTTTCAAATTTTATGTCTTCATAGATTAAAAATTAATCACTTTTTCTATTCAAAAATATTAGCTGATTTTTACTTGTCTTTTAAGTTACTTAAGAGTTTTTTGATCAGTAGAGGTTTTTAATATTTATCTTAACAATTATATTGATCTTTGATTTTTTTCAGTTGCTCATTCTATTTTTTTTTCTACTTTTGGTTTTTCCCCATTGCTTATTAAGCTTGGAAGTTCTTTCTCAAATAGCAAAAATTCACCCATATTGTTTAAAAAATATTATTTAATATGGCTTATTGCTGAAATGGAAAATTTACCATATTATTCAATCTACTTTTGTATATGTTTAAATGATTTTGTATTTAAAATAAAGAAACATTCTGGCTTCTTTCCATCCTATAGATACTTACTTTTCCTTAATTATATCTTCTCAGGGCTCTGATGGACACAGTGTTGATTTGAAGTAAAGTACTAATGAATAATAATAGTATTATGCCACTTGCTCCCCAAGTTTGGTATACACAAGAATTATGTGGGGTATTTGTCAAAGGGGCTAGGTAGAGACCTAGGAATTCGCATTTTTAACAAGTACTAGGAGTGATTATGCTGAGATGGTCTATGGACCACACTGGAACTATGTGCTCCATATTTTAAAATTAGATAAGTGATTTCAACACATGGTGCTGGAACACTTGGATATCCATATGCAAAAAAAAAAATGAATTGCAATCCATATCTTTCACCATATATTAAAATTAACTGAAAATGAATCACAAAAAGAAAATAATTGGTTATAGATTTAAATGTAAAACCTAAAACTACAAAACTTCTAGAAGAAAACATAGAACAAAACCTTGGTGGTCTTGGGTTATGCAAAGTTTTCTCAGTGATGATGACAAATGAATGATCCATAAAATTTAAAAAAAGATTGGTAAGTAGGACCTGATCAGAATTTAAAACATCTGCTCTTTGAAAGACACTATGAGACAAAGACAATGAAAAGACAAGCCATGGACTGGGAGAAAATATTTTCAACCCATGTATCTGATAATGTGCTTGTATATAGAATATATTATATTTTAAAAACCCTTAAAACAATAAAAATTAAAAACTCAAATAATGAACAAAATATCTGAACAATTACTTCACCAAAGAAAATCTACAGATGGCAAGTAATCACATGAAAAGATGTTCAATATCACTTGTCATTAGGGAAATACAAATTTAAAAACACAATGAGATACTACTACACATGTATAGAGTGTCTACAATTTTAAGACAGATAAAGATTGGCAAGGATTGAAGGAAATGGAACTCTCATACGCTGCTGGTAGGGATGTAAAATGACACAACCACTTTGGAAAGCAAGTTGGCAGTTTCTTAAAAAGTTAAACATACACCTACCATATGATCCAGCCATTCCATTCCTAGGTATTTAGCCAAAAGAAATGAAAGCATATGTCTATACAAAGACTTGTACCTAAATGCTCGTAGTAGCTTTAATTATAATAGCCAAAACCCAGAAATGCCTCAAGTGTCCATCAACAAGTGAATGAATAAACAAGTTATTATGTATGCATACAATGGAAAATTACCCATAATAAAAAGGAATGAACTTTTGATGTATGCAACATGTATGAATCTCAAAATAATTATTCTGAGTAAGATAAGGCAAGCCAAAAGAGTGCATACTTTGTGTTTCCATTTATATAAAATTCTAAACAATGCAAACGAATCTATAGCAAAAGAAAGCAGATCAATGATTCCACAGGGAAAGGGAAGGGATGGAAGGGAGGAATTACAAAACGCCAAGAGGAAACTTTAAAAATAAAGGATGTTTTTATTATATTGATCCTGGTGATAGTTTCATGAGTACACAAATATGTCAAAAAAATACAAAAATAAACCAGAAATTTGTTTAGAGATTCTGAAGGATAGTGGTCTACCTGATTTCTTTTCCCTCCTACCCACTTCTTGGATAATTCAACCTCCTAGGTGGGCTATTGGATCTTGGAGCAAAATGTAACATGAATTCCCAAAACAATTGTGCAAAAGCAAACTGTGCAAAATCAGTTACATTCTGTTTAATTGTAGTTTTTTTGTTAGTCATGGAAAATCAATCTGCATAGAAGGAGATATGCCTGTTACATTTGGGGTTCCCCAGGAAGAATACTGCGAAAAGGGATTTCCTATGCAGGATTTTTATTAGGGAGGGTTCTTGGAATCAACCCCTGTGAAAGAGAAAAAGCAGGATTGGGTAGATAGAGAAGTCAGGCTGTAATGCAGGCCTAGAAGCTTCAGCTAATCGCATAGACTTTCTTGAGCTAAAGAGACAGTACTATTCAGAGTTAAATCCAAATAGATGATAATGATGTGACTAAAAGTTATAACATGCATACTAGATAGCAATGGGTTCTTGTGAGGCTTGATCCAGTATTCAAAGGATGTCACCAAGAGCCCAGTTTCTTGCTCTCCGCTGTGCCTTCCACACATTAAGCTCCATACTCTGACTCCATTCAGTGGTTTTCTCAGTTTCAGATTTACATGACAGATCATGAAGGCTTGGTCACATACCTCACATCCTCCCACCAACAACCCCAGTGGAAAATAAATCAGAAGTCTAGGACCTCCTACAGAAAACAAAAGGATTCTCAAAAATAATAATAACAATAATAATAATAATAATTAATTAATTAATTAAATCCAGCAAAACTCTCTTTACATCTCTTCAATTGGGTATGTGCCCATACCTGAACCCATTTCTCTGGTCAGGAAACTGGACTGGACTTGTTGGCACAGCCCTGAAGCTCAGACAGAATCCATTCTTCCAAAATGGAGGAGGAAGGATTTTCACAGAAAGTCTGTGGGTGTTATAACAAGAAGTAGATGGAATAGATGCTAAGACACAAACCAGACTAATACTCTAGCAGAACTACAACAATTTAAAGCAAAGGCACAAGCAGTGGGGCAATTTTAGGGACTGAGCCACCACAAAGGGTACTTTTGGAGAGTATGTAGGCCATTTTTTGGCTACTCCAACACCATCACAGTTGGTGACCAGTGACCCCACTCACTCATATACAATCTGTTGTTACTTTCCCCGTAAGTAAACATATCTTCATCCTTTCAAATTAAAAACTATAAGAAATGTCAAGAATGAAAAGAAAAACATTTTTAAATTAAACTCTATTAAAGAAATGCTAGTTCAAAAAAGACATAATTGGGCTCTCTGAAACCTGGCAGCTCCCAAACGCCAACAAGTTTTTCTCTTCGCAAGTCTGTTCTCAGCCATTCCAAGAACGGAACGGAGAAGAACAGAGCTATATCGTTTTGATGACAACCCACTTCTAATCCACAGGATCATATGCCTTTGCACCCTGCTCAGAGGAAACTTGGCCTAGAAAAAAATTAGTTTCATAACAAACCAGCCACTCTGAGAATAGAGGTGAGAAGAGATCGGGTGGAAGAATCTGAGACGTGTTGAGGAGTTGGCGAGCTTTAACTGCCAGTTCATATGCAGCCTCATGATTGTGCACGATGACCGGAGGGACTTGGCTTCTGGTTTCTCAGTCAAACCCTTAATTCAGGAGTATAAAGGAACAAAATCTGGAAGGCGTGGGTCCTTCTTGTGACATATATATATATATATATATATATATATATATATGAGTTGTTTTGTTTTTTGAGTCACTGAGGCAAATACAATTATTTCCAGGAAAAGAGATTACAATGAATGGTTAGCATGTGAAGCATCACCATCATCCTCATCTAACATTTTGAGGAGCATGGTTTACAAGACATGCCAAAATCTCTCTTTTTACAAAGCTTAAAACCCAGACTCAAACGCATGGTTGTATCAGCTGATGAAGTTCAGAGAGATAAGGACACAGGGAGGCTGTAAAATTGGGAAGTCTCATTTTGCGTCACTCCTCTCCCACCCCACTTCCCTTTTGGTAACCATTAGTTTGTTGTCTAGACTTAAGAGTCCAGATTTTTTTGGTTTGTCTCTTTTTTTCTTTGTTCATTTCACAAAACATATGTTTACATCAATAGAAACTCCACCTAAGGCATGATGAAAATATATGTGTAGGATCGCTATGGAGATTTAAAGATTGTGATGATTTAGGAAATAGGATTTGAGACAAATGCCAAAAAACTGGAAGAAGGAAACTATGTTAGACAGCCAGAGATCATCCGGTCGATTCTCTTTCCCAGGAACGTGTCTCAATGGCACTATTCTTGAAGCCTCTTCTTTTATTTCTCCTTCTCCCCCCACTTTCTCTCAGTAGTTACCATTTCAAGGAAGCTTCACACCCAAGAACTTACTGCTGTTAATGAAGCAAAAGATAGTAATGAAACTCAAGCTGGAAAAAAAAAACTGTTTTAACTAACTTCTAATAAAGCTTCTTACAGATTAAAGCCATACAGGTGAAATGTGCATAATGCTTACTTTCTCACGGTGCTTTGATGAAATAAGCAAAAGAACATGAAAAATTAGCTGCATTCAACCAAACCTTTCCCCTCATCACCCTGTCACCCAACAGGCCACTAAATACACTGGAGAATGATTTTGAGAAACGGAAGACATGCTCCTTTGGTTCTCTTGATTTTCTCTCATTTCTGTGAATTTAATTTTCTGTGTGAGCATGTGTCTGAGTGGGGCAGACAGATTGGTGCAGGGTTTCTTAAAAACAATTTTTTGCTCCATCAGACACAATATATTCTGCTGAAGGAGAAGAGAGCACTATACCCCAGGGGAAAAAAAGTTTCCCCAAAAGTTTGTTTCCTCAAAACTTTACAAAGGAAGAAGACATCCCTCTTGGGTGATTTAATTTAATTGTTATGTTTTTTAACTTTGTTCTGGGGAAAATTAAGCAACCATCAGCTGCACTTCATAGACAAATACCACTTTTTGGTAGATAGAACACAAAACTAGGAATCGGAAAACCAAAAAAAGAATCCTGGCACAGCGCTGGGTGATTTCATCTCCACATGCCTGAATTTCCTGTTTGCAAAATGAGATAGAGCTTCCCACTCGTCACTTCTTTCTTGGAGATGCTGTGAGGACTAATAGTCTTCACTCTGGTTTTTTTCTTCCAAGAAGCAGAGATTTTTAATGGTACAAAAGACGCATCTTGATTAGTATGGAGAGGGCAACAGAGACATGACTGGGTGCTACATTCGCCAGTTACAATCAAAGGCAAGGCATGTTCTGGGCTCTTGAGATGCTCACAACTCAAAGGGGCATCAGACATTGAAATAGATCATCGAACGTGGCAAACGTCAAGATATACATGGGAGCAGGCCAAACTGAGCTGAGTCTTAAGAGGTAAGAGACCCTGGAGGTTAAATTCACAGACTCTAGATTCCAGTTCTGAAACCAGACTTTGAGCTAAGTGAACGTGGACAAGTTACTTAACTTCACAGTGTCCCAGTTTCCTTATCTGTAA
The DNA here is from genome assembly GCF_022079265.1 of Lynx rufus. Lineage (NCBI taxonomy): Eukaryota > Metazoa > Chordata > Mammalia > Carnivora > Felidae > Lynx > Lynx rufus. Next base: position 155,405,520 of record NW_025814823.1, read on the forward strand.
GGAGATAATAATAGTACCACCCTCATAGGGATAGTGTTTAAAACAGTCAGTGCCTGACATATAATAAGTGGTATTGTTAATGTCATTGATTGTTAGGATGAGTAAAATCATCCAGGCAAGGAAAGGAGGCGGGGTGGGGGTGGGGGGTAGCAGCATGAACCACAGAGGCCAGTAAGAAACAGCACAAATGATTAGTCGAAACTATAAGAAATGTTCTGTCCCTAAAGCATAAAAGACCAGGCAGACAAGGCCAATGTGGGAAATTCATCGAGGTCTTTGCTATGAGCTTGACTTTATTTTACAGGCAATGCAGAGCCACTAAATGATTTCAAGTACAAAAGTAATGTGGTCAGATTTGTGATTTGCTAAATAATCAAATGAAGATACTGACAGAATATGGTCAATTGTTCGCAAAATGGCCACAACTGTTTCTGTCCTTGTATCCATTCCTCTTTATGTCTTTGGAAGTGTTCCCGTATGAGATTAAATATTTCCCAGCCTATTTAATAGGGGTTGGCTTGGGACTTGCCTTATCTAATAAAACGCAACCAAGTTGTGTTGTGCCAATTCCAAGCCTAAACTTCAAGAGCTTCTATTTTCTTCTGTTGACTCTCATGGAACCCTGCCTCTCTACCATGGGATCAAGCCCATGCTAACGTACCTAACTACTTAAATTACCTAAACTACCCACCTATAGAATGAGGAGCTAAATAAGTAGTTGTTGTTTTAATCCATTAAGTTTTTGGAGAGGGATGTTATGCAGCAATAGCTAACTGATACACCCAGTACGAAATTTTTTAAAGGACTAAATTCAAATACTGTGCCTAAAATGGTTAATATACACATGGACATGCCACTGAAAACATGATGAGTGCGATAATAATGATATATATTTATTAGCAGGAAACTGTACATTTTACAGTGAGCTTTCATGTGCATTCTCACTATTATTAAAAACTCTTGAAATAACCCAAGACAGGTAGCCTTATTCCCTTTCATAGAGAGGTTTCATGACATCTGGAATCAAGCAATGGGACACAGAACTGGATTATGGGATTTTGATATCTGGTAGAATTTTTTTTAAACTATATTAGTCTGCTTTCCCAAGAAAAGAAATAAAGATGTGATTTATTTTTTTCATGCATCTATACAACAACTGCTTAAGAGTTTTCTATGTGTGGGACACTGTGCTGAGTACTGGGAACAGAGTGGTGAATAAGTCAGTCAGAATCTCTGCCTTTGCGGGGTGTTAGTGAGGGACATAGGTGGGTAAACGGACCAGTGCTAAAAATGTGGTAAGTGTTATAATAACAGAAGTACGGGGCACTCTGAGAACTTAGGGACTAAGGGGAAGCTTTCCAAAAGAAGTAACGTCTAAACTGAAACCCAAGGAATGACTGGGAATTGGCCAAGCAAAGAGAGAGAGAAAGCAATCCATGTGACGAGGAATAGCATATGCAAAGTCATGAAGCACTCATGGCACATTCTGAGAACTGAAAGTAATTACTCAAGTTTATAAGCTGTTCATACATAGGATGAGTGAGGAGAGGGAAGCAGGAGATAACAGCAGAAATTTGACCTTACAGGACTCATAGAATTTGGCCAGCATCTTGAAGGCAATTGGAAGTCATTGAACATATTTTAAGGAAGGTCATGACATGGGCAGCTTTGCATTTTAGAATAACTCTGGCTAAAATTTAGGGCTAGAATTGAGAGAGGTGAGGAATGAGTAGAGGCAGGGGGCAATTTTGGAAGCCGTGGCAGCAGTTCAGGTAAAGCATGATGGTGTCCTAGGATGGGGTAGGTGGCTATGAAGATGAACAAAAATGAATAGAATTAGACTTTGTATAGGAGACAGACATAAGAGGCTTTGCTGTTTAATTGGACATTGGTGAGAGGGAGGCAGATCCCAGGTTGCTGCCTTGAGCAAGTTAGTGAGTGGTAGTGTTGTTCACTGGTTCACTTAAATGGGGGAACCTCACTGGAGAGTAACCATGTGGGGGAAGGAAATACTAAGCCCAGTTTTAGGTATATCAAGTATAATGTTCCTGTGGGGTGTCCAAAAGCAAATGTCCAGTAGGCAGTTGAGGAAAATGGGGATGTGAAGAAGGGAGAATTTAATCTCTGTGGTCTCTTGAACAATTGTGGATACTTTGGCACAACTAGATTCAACTGCAGCCTGAAAGACCGCTTAGCAGCAATGGTCTGAGTGGGATGTGCCTTTTCCTTTGGTCCACAGGGGCAAGCAATTTGATGAGTGTCTTCTGGGGGGTTTATACCTCAGGATCAGAGCTGGGTATCTGCAGTAAGTGACAGCAAGCTAGCCTTCCTAAGCCTTCTAATCTGGCAAATGCATGGGTGTGGATGATGTGCAGGGAGCAGCAGTATTATGTTCCAGCCCCTGAAAGAAGGCAGCAATTTTATTAGGTCACCCCTGCCTCTCACCGCCAAATAAACTGAGATAATCTACACTAACTCATTTCATCATGAAAACATTTCTGTGAGGTCAGCACAACAGACAGGACTATCTATCCCCGTCTCACAGGGGAAGGCACTAAAACTCTCAGTATCTTGCCAGGTCCCATATTAGTAAGTGGCAGAGCAGGGACACTGGAATTTCAGGTCCCCTTTTCCAAACACTACGTCTTTTTCTTTTAAAAGGTGGGGAAATCAAGAGCACGTAACGTATTCACTGAAGGATATTAGAAGAATTAAGATAACTTTCTCATTTCTGGTCTGGGAAATTTGAATATTGGTGACGTCCCCATCCAAAAGTGAAAACTTGAGGACAGAAAAAGTTTGACCGAGAGTAGGACTTCAGTTTTGAGCTGAAATTGCTGGGCAAAGAGAGATCTGGCCGTCTCTAACGAGGGCAGCTCTTGTCTCTCTGTTGCTTCAATCAAGGCCCATTCTTTGGGCTGGCAGGATGGAAGCTGGAGCTTTCCAGGAAACCATCTCCTCAAACACTTCCACATGCACAGTCTCTTTATTAAAAAGACCATTTAAAATGGACCACAGTATATTGTAAAGGCAAATCAGGTTGTTAAAATTAAGAAAAAAGAAGGATATTACCTAAGACAGTTAACCCTGGCTCTAAATACAGCTCTGAAGCACAACTTAAAATACATTTATTGTATTTCCAGGTTTCCCACCAGGAAAAGGGCAGCATTTCCACTCACTTACTGAGAAGTATATGTGTCTTAACTGATAAATGTGTTTAGATGAAAGAAGCCAAAAAGGGTTTTATTTATTAGAAAATACCATAACTAGAGCATTTCAGGCTATATTTTTCCTTACTACCTTTCTGACATTTTCTTTGAAGGTCGTGGAGATGACCGAGTGCAAAGAGGTTCACAGTATTTGGGGTTATTTATGCAACTTGTTGTGGACATACAATTTAAGCTTGACCAGTCTGCTCACTGTGGAATGAGCCCTGGCTAAGTGGTAGGGATTAATCTGCCAGGAGACAGTCTTCAGTAAATTATTTGGTAGGATTTTTTTTTTCCTTTTCCTGATTTAAAACATTTTCTTCCAATAAATAATCGAGTTGTATACTGGAAAACGAAAATGACTGACCTCTTCAGAAAGTAAAAGAAAGTCAGAAAATGGAAACTGGAGAATTTTCCCTTCTAGTGTCCACTGAGTGAGAAAACATACTTATTTATTTGAAATACCAGCAAATGGGCTCCCACGTAATGAAATATTTATTGAAATTGCCACTTTGGCCCTCTACAGTTGCTGATAGGGTTTAACGAGAGTCAGGTAAGGAAGCCAGAGTGAAGGTATATCTATTTATTTATTTATGGTCCAAGCAGCTTCGACCATAAGGCTTACATTGGGAAATCATACAAGCAAGGCCATACATGACTGACAATAATAGTTATTTTCCATTTTCATTGAATCATTTGCCACAGCTCAGGAAAATCAATCTTAAAGGATTTCTATATTTACTTAGTTCAGTATTTAACCCTTTATTCTGTTTATATATATATATATATATATATATATGTATATATACATGTTGGTTTTAGTTAAAGTGCACGATATTGAGCACTTATTCAACAGATTTTCAGAGTTCTATCACCAATACCTTGTCTTTTTTGTTACTAGTTTTTCTTTAGTTACCTATTTGTTTCTCTAGCCTGTCTATACTTTGAGAATTGGTTTTATTTCACCAACATAAGCTAAGATTATTTTCTATTCCTTCTTGCTTTGGTCAAGATATATCTATCCAAATTAAGACCATATCTGTTTGAATTGTAACAATTACCCTGTGAAAGCAATTTCAAAACAATTCTTAAAATAAAACATCTGTATGAGCTACGCTCCGAAAGAATGAGAAGGCTCTAGCATTCTAAAATCTTATATACACAAAACAAAGACATTCTGGGGAGACAGGGGGCATCTCTGCCCTTCAGAGAACACTGGGTGATACTGGGGCTGTGTGATTGTTCATGAAGTTCATCATGATTTATTGAGAGAGCTTGAGAAAGTCACTAACCGGACATTGTAAGAAATAGTCTCCAGCATTACTTAAAAGCATTCCAACATGTTTGCTTTTGCTATTTCTGGATTTTAGAAAGCTAATAAATTAATAGAACCGTAGAACTTTATAGTGTAAGTAGCCTTAGAGACAAACTAATCAAAGTTCTTCAAGTTATGAATAAGGAAACTGGGATCCAGAGGCATTAAGTTAATTGAACAAAGGCGTGTAGATAGTGAGCAGCAGAGCAGTAACTAGAAACCAGGTCTCTTGACTCCTACTTAGTGTTTTTTCAACAATTTCAAATAATTACACCATAATCATACACACACACATACACACATGCTAGGAAAACCAGCCATATACATGAGTCTAATAAAGTTTTCGAAGATCACAAATGATTCGAGCAAGCTGCCAACTCATGACCTCCATATGTGTTTCAAAGAATGTAATGGATGCCATGGTATGTTGCCCAGATCCACCCTCCAAGACTAGTCCCTAACTCCCCCAGCTTCTGGAAATGTTGGCAGTCAATATTCTCAACAGAGTCTCCTTCTAGACTCGCTTTGGCTGAAGAGGGCCCAAGGTTAGGCTTTGCAGTGAATGACTAGGCAGTGCCAGGATATGAAAGCCCAGGCCCCTTAGACCAATTTGGGAGCCTTCCCAGCTCCCAAACTCCTCTCAGGCTCAGCTTATGCTTTTGCTGTCCCTGCACTCTGGTTCAACTTCTTCTCCCCAATCCTGCTTCCTTTACCCCCTCCTACTGGTGTTGATCCTGAGAGCCGTACACCCCAAAATTCTGCCTTCCCGCAAATCTTCATCTCAGAGTCTACCTCCCAGAGAACCTGACCGGAGACATACAGTGCCATTGTTAAGAGGGTGGGCTCCAGAATCAGACTGCCTGGGTTTGAAAACTGGCCACACTCCTTTCAAACCGTGTTCCCTTGAGCAAGTTACTCTTTAAACCTCTTTTGGATCAGTTTTTTTTTGTTTTGTTTTGTTTTAAATAAGAATAATATTAAGGCCTACCACATAGAGTGAGTACGTATTATATGAGTTAATCCATGTTGAAGTCGTAGTGTAGTGCTTGGCACAGACTAATTGGCAGTATCAGTCAGGATGCTAAAGGAAACAGATGGCACATTCAAAATAAAGGACTATTTACAGGGGTGTGGGCAGAGCTAAAAGAACCAATAAGGAATGGCAAAGCAGCCAGGGACGAGCAACAGTGGGAAGCCAGTACCAGCCCTGGGTCTGACAAGGGCAAGGAGCGAAAACAATGTTACAGATGCACAGTGTGATGTATACTGTCTAGGGAGGTCTGGGGCTCCAAATGAGGCAACCTCCAACAGATGCAAAACAGGAGAAGAGCTCACCCCTGCCAGACCGCGGCAAGGGCGCTGGAGGATGAGGATATACACAGTGGGTACTTTCCCCTCCCACCCTCTGATTTCCTGTTGGTCTACTACTGGTCCAACGGAACCAGAAGACAGCAGCAAGAGATGCCAGAAGAATCAGTATGCAGAGACCAGCACTCCAACCCTCTCCCCGTCCCCACACACTCCAGAGAGCAGGGCGGGGCAAGAAGGGCAGAAATGGATCTAGAGAATAAACTGATAACAGCCAGCATGGTTGTCCTCAAATACGAACTATTATTTTTCTAATTCCTGCAATTCCTAGAATACCTGGCATTTGGAGCCTTGCTGTTTATAAATACTCAAGCCAATCTGAAACTTGATTCTAAGATAGAATTGGATTCTTTTAAAAAAAAAATCAACCTATCCAACCAGTCCAGCCAGCATATTAGTACAATATCTGACACACAGTAGGTACTCCGTATATGTTAACTGATCAACTAACTGATTTAACAGAAATGAAATAAAATTTGCTTTAATAGGAAAAGTAAAGAAAACCCTTTGGGAGATACGATTTGACTTTAACATTCTTAACATATTTTCAAGTTACTGAAGAATTTTCGAATTGTCAGGGGTTACATTCACTACATTCCTAAAAAGAAAGTTAACAGATAAATGCAAGTTCGGATTGCTATTATTTCTCACCAAGAGAACGAAAGGTTGCAAGAATTAAATTCTGCATACAAAAGAGAGAGAAGACATAATCCCTCCCCATAAAATGATTTTATTAAAGGTAACAAAGTAAATTCCACTGATGGGAAGTCCTTTTTTCACCTAGGTTTAGATCTTCAAGGGATATTGCAAGGAACAGATAAGAGAATTACTCTTCCTCTTATGTAGGAAGAAGAGTAAGTAAGGCACTGGAATTAGCTGTGTAACTGTGTATACCCCACCTATCCTTTTGGAGTTTCAACGTTCGCCTCTGCAAGAAAGGAAGGAAGGGAGGGAGAAGGGTGGGGGGAAGGAAGAAAGGAAGGAAGGAAGGAGGAATTTCTAATCCAAAGGACAAAATGATGTAACTCAAGTCATATCAAGTATTCAGAAGTGGTGGTGTAGTTTCCCATCTCAATACATATATGTTTATGTGCATACACTCAACTGCCTGGGACCTACCTGCTGACCATCAAAGAAGCTTGGACGTTGCCACTCAAGAGGGACTTGTCCCACTTCCACAGGGACAATGAAAAAATTAAAGAGATCTCAGAAGGGTCCACCTCTTGATTCCAGACTCTGAACTCTTCCAAAGCATGGAGCCCAGACCTTCTCCAAAGCATTCAACCAGGAGTTCTCAGTCTGAGATCTACAGTCTTTGAAACTCTCTGAAAAAAAAAAAAAAAAAAAAAGGATGAAAAAATATGTAATTAAACAGAGATAGTCCACTGATCATAGGAGATCCTCGAAGAAGTTTATGACCCAACCCAAAGAAAGATTAGGATCCCCTGCCCTAGGAATCATACCTAAGCAACCTCCCTAACCACATCCCAGCTGCTAGCCAATCCTTGCCTGGCCACAGAGGGAGCTCAAGTTCCCTCAACTAACATACATTCTACATTTGGTTCACAATGGTAAAGAACAGAGAGAGCTTTTATCCGCGAATACTGTGGCTTTACTTCCTGAAGCTTGAGTATCAGTTTACACAATTCAGTTTTCAGCACATGTAGTCAGTTCTCACAGTCCAAAGTCCCTTTTTATTATTATTCTAGATTTTGCTGAGGCAAATCTTTGATTGCCTGAAGGTTTGCCTGCAAGCTTTATGCAGTAGAAGTTTTAAGGCATTGGTAAATATTTATGAAAATCTCACTTCTAGGAATTAAATGTACTATTTTCATGTTTTGAAAACATAAAATGCTGCATTAATAAAGTAGTTCTAAGATTTGTAAACTATCTAGCCTGTTTTATTCTTTTTTTTAATTCAAGTATAGTTCACTGGATGTTTCCATGATCTTGAATAGCAGATTTCATTAGAATTTAAATTCTAAGTTTGGGATTTTTTAGGTAAATACCAGGGAAATTTCTCTTTAACTTGATTAATGTAATAATAATAATCCTATTTGATTATTAACCGGCATTTGCTTGGCACTTTTTTTGAGCCAGACACCCTTCCAATCGCTTTATAGCTATTAAGCTTATTTAATCCTCAGCATAATCCCACAAAACATGTAATATTATCCCCATTTTACAGATTAGAAAACTGAAGCAAAGAGATAGTGGCTAAGCAACATGCCCAGAGTCACACAGCTAGTAAGGGGCAGAACCAGGATGCAATAAATAGCAGCCACAATAAAATTAAGAACACCTCATAGTTACTGAATATGCTACTCTATGCCAGATATTGGGTTCAGTCTTTTCCCTCAACTACCTGATTTAATCCTCACTGTAACAATGTTATGTAGGTATTAATTTTAGCCCACTTTACAAATGAGGGAGCCCAGAGATGCTGAGCTAATTGCCCAGGACCACACAGTGGTAAGGGGCAGAAACAAGACTCAATCCAGGTCGGCTGACTCCACAGCTTGGTCTTGTAATTACAGTGTTACAGAGATCTCAGTAAAGGAGGGTTGTCAGGCTGTGTCAGACCGAACAGCACCAAAGTTTGCTAAGAAAATAAACATCCCCTTCACTCTGTAAGCTTCCAGGAACTTTTCCTACTGTGGGACTGAAAAGGTTGAGGGTGCTTGATTCTCTGACTTACACCACCCTGGGTGCAGGCTTCCATCCCCCCACCCCCGTGTCCTCCCAAGCATGCCATTGTCTTCTAGCTGTCATGCCAGAAACTGTTCCAAGCTTCTCTCAGATGGACTTCAGAATGAGTGTTTGAAGGAATCTAATGTGCTGTGTTCAGATGTCCTATCCACGGGCTGTGGGAACCAGAGGCGACAAGAGGTTACAGACACAGCCTCTCAGCTCCTGCACAGCAGCTGGCATTCTCCACCCCCACCTACGGAACCCCCTCAGGTCCTCACCACTGGAGACTGTTGTTAATCTTGTGTCCTGGCCCTGGGGGATGAGAATCTGGGCCAAGGTATGTAACAACAGAGGAGAAGTCAGCACAATGCAAATAATGAAAATGCATTTCAAAAGCTTCACGCCTTACAAAGCTGCTTCACATATGTATTGTCTCATATGGGCACTTCCTATGGGAATTATTAGAAACTGCAACTGGTACTTTTGAGTTTTTGTATTTACCTTTGGTATTATTATTATTATTATTATTATTATTTACAGTTTATTTATTTATTTTGAGAAACAGAGAGCACAAGCAGGGTAGTGGAAGTGAGAGAGGAAGTGACAGAGAATCCCAAGCAGGCTCCATGCTGTCATAGTGCAGAGCCTGATGTGGGGCTTGAACTCACAAACCATGAGATCATGAAATGAGCTGAAATCAAGAGCTGGACGCTTAACTGACTGAGCCAACCAGGCATTCTAGTCTCATTTTTATTATGTACTGCACTTCCTATAATGGTTTTAAATTTATATTTGACCTTTTTCTGTTTACTTAGCAACACTGGTACTTTCTCAAAACATATTTAAGTCTATCAGTATATTTTAAAGGATAAAATTATCATCTTGCCATAAATATTGATAGCTTTGCCCTCAATTTAGATGAGACCATAGGTTTGTCTTCAATATGACTCTAGGACTAAGCACCCAGAATTATGAGTTTCTCCAACATTGAAGTCCTAACGTCTAAAGTGATGATACTAAGAGATGGGGCCTTTGGGAGGAATTAGGTTTAAGTTAGGTGATGCAATTGGGCCTTCATGATTGGATTAGTGCCCTTGTAAATACAGATACCACAGAGCTTTTTCATTCTCTGCTTTTGCATGAACACAACAAGATGGCAGCCTTCTACAACCCAGGAAGAAAAGTCTTGTCAGAACCCAACCATATTGGCACCCTGATCATGAACTTCTAGCTTCTAGAAGAATGAGAAAATAAATGATGTTTAAAGCCCCCAGTCTATGGTATTTTGTTATAGCAGCCCAAGCTAAGACTGATTTATATATACAGAAACACAATATAATATATATTACATATAGACACATAATGTTAGTAGATAGATGGTAGATATTGATTCACATGTATCAGAAAGAAGAAACTTACCTTGCATCAGTAGTAAGTAAATAAATTTTAAAAAAGGAACAGAGATCCATAAGAGATAATCTAACATCTGAAGGCATTTTAGCAACAGAAACTTCATTTTTTTAAAGTTCATTTATTTTGAGAGAAAGAGAGAGAGCACATGCAAGTGGGGGAGGGACAGAGAGAGGGAGAGAGAGGATCCTAAGCAGGCTCCTTGCTGTCAGCACAGAGCCCAATGCAGGGCTCGAACTCATGAAGCATGAGATAGTGACCTGAGCCAAAATCAAGACTATGATACCTAACTGACTGAGCCCCCCAGGCAACCACAATAGAAACTTTAAAAAGAAAAAAATTTCCCACGTATTGGTTGTGAGTCAGGGTCTGAAATAAGGTAGCAAGTCTAACTGAAGCAACCTCAGAAATATGCTGAACACAAAGGCTCCTGGGTGGCTCAGTCCGTTGAGCGTCTGACTTCAGCTCAGGTCATGATCTCATGGCTTGTGAGTTCAGGCCCTGTGTTGGGCTCTGTGCTGACAGCTCAGAGCTCGGAGCCTGCTTCGGATTCTGCGTCCCTCTCTTGCTCTGCTCCTCTCCCTCATGCTCTGTCTCTTTCAAGAATAAATAAAACATTTAAAGCAAAAAAAGGAAATATGTTGGACAGAGACGACAGAAAAGGAAACTATCAGTGGAACTATTGATATTGGCCACAAGAGGATGGCACAGATGGTGGAGGGGAGGATAATGCCCTTGCTTAAAACTTCCACTTTCAAGTTGGGTAAGGTAACATGTGAGCTATAGGAGGTGGGCCTGTGGAGAGGACCTCAACCTCTTTGGTTGAGGAAGAAGGAGATCCAAGTTTGCTTTTGACAGGTTGACCTTTCATGCCCTTATTGTGGCTGCTCTGTCACTGGAGCCCACGGTTAGTGTGGGTGAGCAGAACAAAGGCCATGGGCTCTAGCAAGCTTGGTCTCAGTCTATTGAGCCCTCAGTGAGTTAAATGGCTCGGCCGAGAGGTATTCTTACCTTCTGGAACAATTATCAGTGGTAGAAAAGACAGAAAACAAACCTCAATGAGCAGTTCCAAGAGAAATATTTCTACAGAGCCACAGAAAATAACGAAAGGGAAATTTGCCAAGAACAAAACAGACATTTCACTCAATAATTTTGGTGTTACAGTGCTTAAACAGTGAGATTTTTAAGACCGCTGTTAGATCTCCCAAAGCCTTTTACAAAATTAGAGATATTCACTTCAAATTTTCTATATTAGCCAAGTATGAGCAAGAAAAGTGATGGTTCCAGCAAGGAAAGGTTAGAAAGAAAACCCATGATGCATGTACTAATTCAGCCAACTTTAATAGGGGCAGATACAATTCCAATCCTTAAATTTATGAAGGATTTCCTACACTTTATCTTTGAAAGCTACTTTTTAATATTTTACCTTAAAGTTTAATAACAAAAATATCAATCCTGTTTCTACCCTAGAACTCAAATTTCCAAGACAAATACAGCCTAATGAATCCGTCAAAGCAGAGGAAACTCACAGAATTGCTGATCTTTAGTGTTGCTAAATAAGACTGATTGAGAAGCCAGCCAGACTGTTAGAAGAAGACTTCAGATTTTCTGGGTGAAAGTGAAAACTCACACCAATATTTCCCTAATTTTTTTGCTGCTATATTTCATAAACTCTCAGCATTCAGTGTAGATGTTTCTGGGTGATAAAATAGAAGTCGATTTCTAACTACATGGCCTCAATGGATGGTTTTCTAAATTCCCACATGTGATGTATTTTTCTATTGAGTTAAAATAATTAATGCAAAAGACGTGGCATTTCTGAACTTTTAGAATTGGAATTTGGCTTGTATCATGGTTTTGGAGCTATTTATTCTAGGAAGGACCTGGGCCCTTCCTCCTGAATGGACTTTTTTATCAAGCTGGGTGGAGTGTGATAAATCAGTACCAAACTGGAAGAAATTTTCCATAACACTTACCTAGTGCTTACTGCGTACCAGACATTGGTCTCAATGTTGTGCATTACAGGTTGACAATCCCTTCCTGGTAATTCTAAAATTCAAAAGCCTTTGAAAACCAGATTATTTTTGGCAGCAAAACTTGACCAAACTCATTTGGCAGCAAAATTTGGTCTGAGTTTTAGCTGCAGAAGATGTTAGTGTTCATTACTAATTAGTCCCCCAGATTCCATTGGGTGCATTATGTAATATATGCCATATCACATAACATGTAAACAGAAACATCAATTGGATCTAAAGGCACATGATCAAATGACTATTGCCCATGAGGTCAGGAGTAAAAAAGGTTGAATAACAGATTAACAGTCAATCTGAAAAGACTGAACAGATCACTGCAAAGTTGAAAGTTAACAAAATGATTTTTCCATATTTAGTTATCAAACAATTATTTATTAAGGACTTTCTGTGTGCCAAGTAAGATCAATAGGGAATATAAGCATAAGCATCCAGAGGGCAGGGAGTATGTTTTGCTTTATTTATTAATACCTTTTCCTTAAAAAAATATAATTCAAGCAATATGCATGAAGGACCTTAACCTTGAGTACAAAGATCCAATTGTACGTGAGGTGGGAAGAGGGCTGGTTTCGTGGCTTGTGCAACTAAGGACTTGGAGGCTTTCGTTAAGAGCAAGTTCTATGAGTCAACAAGATGAAGTGACTTGAAGAAGAGGCTAATCGAATCTTGGGTGGCGTAAACCTCACTGATGAGATCAGCTCAGGATTTAACCATCACTTTCAGAGAGATGTAAATCAATTACACTATGTACAGAAGAGAGGTAAAGCAGTAAAGACACTCAATATTATGACCCATAAGCAACAATCGAAAAGCCTGGGAATCTTTAACCTGGAGAATAAAAAGGGTAAGAATGTATACGAACACACACTTCAACTAATTTAAGAAATGTGTACAGGGCTGTCAAGTATGGCCTTCCAGCCACTCCGCTCCAAAGAGATACTGCCTCTGTATAAGTCATACAGAGAAAGACAGAAACCATATGATTTCACTCTTATGTGGATCCTGAGAAACTTAACAGAAGGACATGGGGGAGGGGAAGAAAAAAAGTTAGAGAGGGAGGGAGCAAACCATAAGAGACTCTTAAAAACTGAGAATAAACTGAGGGTTGATGGGGGGTGGGAGGGAGGGGAAAGTGGGTGATGGGCATTGAGGAGGGCACCTGTTGGGACGAGCACTGGATGTTGTATGGAAACCAATTTGACAATAAATTTCATATTAAAAAAATAATAAAAAAATAAAGAGATATTGCCTCTACCACAGTCTCACATCCTAGATACCCATGAGATAGCCATGCTTTGTATCGCACAACCCATTCCAGTGACTGGACTAGTGGATGACCTATAACTGTGACTCAAAAAGCCAGTCCATAAGCCAGCACACCTATACCAGCACTTGAAGTAAAAGGTCAGGTGGACTTGACTTTCCCTACATGGAATTTGTACTGGAAAACAGAGAAAGACTGAACCAGCTAGAATGGAAGCGGAAGCTGAAAGAAAGCCAGCAGACAGAGCTGGCCCACAGCAAACCAAGATCATGTATAAACTTAAACGATGACAGAACAAAACACTTTGTAAGCAGAGAAACTTCAGCAACAGAGAGAAGAAAACAGAGCAAACTTCAGAGGGTAGCCAAGGTGCTGAGAGGGAAACAGGGAGAAAAGGAAAGAAAGAGAAAATCCGGTCCTTGGGAACTGGTTCAATTCCTGCTTCTTTTTCTCTCTCTCTTCTCCCTCTCGCTCCCTTTCCCTCTATCTCCCTTGTTTCCATTCCATTTGAATCCTTTTAATAAACTCCCTTTTTTATAGTAACACTTCTAAGATTCTGCTTGTACAAATAAAATAAAAACTAAATTGTTCTGAGAAAAAACGAATTAAACCAATTTTCTGGATTCTTGAGGGGTAAACACAAATTGGTGGAAGCTTCAGAGAGATTGGTTTCTTTCCAGTAGTTCATAAATGTGAAATGGCTGCCTCAAGAAAAGGAGATCTGTCCGCCACGGAGAAGTCCAAGCACAAGCAACTAGCCACACGACAAGGACCCAAGCCCAGTATGAAGGGCATGACTGAACAAACTTCAAGCCCCTTCCAGTCCTGAGACTACATTCTCTGATACTAGGTGAAAAGTTGTCTCCCTTGAGATAATAGAGATGGCCTTTATAATCTAAGAAACCCTTAGCCTTCTAAAATAATATTTTGCCTTTTGGTTTTTGGTTAGAGTATTTTTTTTCCATTCAGTACATTGCCATCTTGAGCTTCTTTTCTTTCCAATAGGAAGTGACAAGCCCAACTACAATTTTAAGTTCAGTAAATAATGTCTTAAGTGTTTTGGTTTTGAGAAAAGAAACAGGTCATTTTGGCACTGATTTTTTTTTCCATTCGTTTTTAAATTCACGTGTATTTTTCAGTAAATTTAGTTCATATGATTTTGATTTATTTACACTTAGCTCCCTAAAATGTGTGGTTAGCAATTTGATGACTATGCACCTTTTAATTAGTCTGTCTCAGAACCAGAAAGTCATGTGTTGCCAGCACGACCAAAGTGAAATCCAGATGACACAAATTTGGATACAAATCGCAAGAGCCATAAAATTCAAGACCATTCTAAACTTGGCGATAAAAGTTCTCTTGTTCCCAAAAGTTACAGACAAAACAAGTTCCAAGTATAAAGTACTTAACAAATTTTTCATGCAGACATGTGGGGCACAGACAAATGGCAGTGGAATAGCTGTCTCTCTCATTGCTCTGCTACCATGATTACTTTGTGATCAACTTGGGATCCTAGGGGGGTGCTGCTTTGCATGAGGTTGTGTCTGTATCCCCAAAGAATCTGGAACCTAGTCAAGAAAGCCAGTCAACCAGTTGCTTAGTAAAGTGTAAACCAAACCACTTGCAGGAGATAGAATGTTTCTCGTTCATAGAATTAGATAATGTTAAGTGTGGTAGGAACCTTGGAAATAATCTTGGCCAATCCTTCACTTTAGTAATGTGTTTTAAATGGTTGTTTTGACATTCTATGTACATAACCTTTAAAATTCAGATGACATTGGTCCAAGCATGAGTTTAATTTAGTTAAAACTCAAAGCACATATGGAGCAGAGAGAACATTTCCTAGGGAAACCTAGAGAATTGTTTTATGGGTCCTTTTTTTCCCCCCCACTTATCCTTGAGACCCACAAAATGAAAATAGGTGTCTTCCTTTAAATGTCTTAGAAAGAGTGATAACACTACCAGGGTATATAAAATGTGTATTTTATACAAAATTTGTATTGATAAAAATTCTAAACCTGTTTCAACATATCTAAATGTGCCAATTTTCTGCAAGCCAACATTTCATAAATCATATTCAAAACAAATACCAAAAATACATGACTTACATAATTAAACAGTGATGTATTAAATTTACACATGGGCATAATCTTTCAAATTTCAAGATATTTATCCATGCCAGGGTCTATGTATTCAGCAAGGGGATGGGGAAAAAATAAATCCTTAACCAGAAGTCCTTTTCTTAATGAGTTCATTGGTTGAAGTTTGAAGCCACTGCCCTCATGGCACTTAGGGCACCCGTGCCAAGTTAGAGACATGGGCCTAAGGTAGTTCTCCTTGTTGATCTTTTTCTCTCCCAGAGATCTCTGATTATCTGCCGCGTTTATAAGCTTTATTTTTGCTCATTGAGTTTCTTCTAACTACTGAGATTAAAGATGGCCCATCAGGATTGAACAACCATTATCCTGACCACCCACTCACCAAAGAATCTCTTTCATTATCTCTCACTCATCATCCTTCTGAGAAATATGATTGGTCCTCATCATATAACAAAGAGGAAGCACAATCTCATATGATTCAATGGGTCTTAAGACATCTTCCTTCTTTTCTGTAATTTAAAAATATG
The DNA here is from genome assembly GCF_022079265.1 of Lynx rufus. NCBI lineage: Eukaryota > Metazoa > Chordata > Mammalia > Carnivora > Felidae > Lynx > Lynx rufus. The sequence goes on from NW_025814823.1 coordinate 155,421,433, forward strand.
TTTCCTAAAATCCCCTTCTTGAGGAAATTCCTCATTCTCCCAAAACCACCGGTCTTTTCCTCCATCTTCCCAAACCCTGTCCCACACTTCAGGACCCTATTCGAGTCTCACCTGCTCCAGAAACCCTTCCCTGACCCTCCAGTCCTCTGTGCCCTACCCCTACTTTGAACCTCTAATGTGCAACCTCTAAGGTTGTACACAAGCTTAGATTTACTTGTTTGTTCCATCTATTTGTCTTCTCTTCCTAACGAGAGACTCCCATGAGGAAAGAATTACGCTTTATACTATTTTTACATTCCTGCAGTGATCAGTAGATTGCAGAAGCCAAAGTAGGTGTCAAATACATATGAGTTAATAGATTGATAAATATTACAGTTCATTTCCACTCTGCAAATGATAATAAAGCAATATTTCTGCAACTAGCTAGAGCAGATTCATTTCCTCTAAAATTACCATTTATAAAATGTTATAAATAAACTTTGCAATAAAAATCATCCCTTCTAATACATTGGTTTAGCGCACAAGCATTTGAGGTGCGGATCCCTGCCTTCCAGGAACTCACATCCATATGAGAGAAATGCATGGCAATAAATTAAGATGCACTGTGAAAAACACTCCCAAAGAGGCAAGGTCTACCACATGAAAGGCCAGAGAGAAAGGAGTACTCCCAGAGGCCCCCAGTCAGACTCTACAACCCAATAATTAACATCCCACACAACTTTCTGGATACAAATTTGGAACTTTTTTTTTCCAAGTGCCCTTACTGTATAAATAACCAGAGAGTACTTTAATAAGATTTATCATTCGTATTAAAGTTCACCGTAAAACAGAAATGGAGATGAGAAATAACTTAGAAACATAAAAATCATAATGTAAATTGTATTTGAGGAACATAAATTTGGAAAAATATACAATATGAAGTCATATTAATGAAAGCATAGTTAGTTTTTTATTCAAAATAAAAGTCACACTCACCTGCAGCATCTGTCTACTTCAATCATGTTATTTACTATGGTTTTGCTTTTTCATACGCGTGCAATTTCTTGTACATATGCCTTTGGACAGTCATAGGTTCAACTGGCTTTCATCCAGGCCTATCTTTTGTTAAAAATTAGTGTAAGATGAAAGCACTGTCTTTACCTATTTTGCAATCTCAACGTCACATGACAATGCCAAGATCTTGCTGCAGACCAGTGTAGCCATCAAATGTACATCTCAAAACTTTTTGAGGTTATTGCGAATGTTCTTTCTCACATCTCCTTTTACATTTCAGGATTTTATTATCCTTATTAGCTTTGTATAAAAATATAATAATTAGATTTCATTTTCTTTCAGAAGCAAGTGGAATGTAGCTCTGACAAACTTGACTCACTCAGTATCTTCTATTAGTTATACCATAGCTCATGTGAAATTTATTTACCCTAAGTTTGTATTAATTTATATTACCATTTATAGATTCATTGTGAAACTATTTTAAATGTAGAAATGATTACTTTAAAGGTACTATTAAATATGCGAATGTTTACACTAAAAATAAAAACAAGTTCAGCTGATCAGTGGCTGGTAGCAGGGGAAAGTGGTTAAGACTTGCAGATCTGGAAAAGAAATGTGAAAAGTAACTTTAATAAAGAGTGGTACAAAGTATAAGTAAAGGTAATTATGAGCTCTAGAGAGGGCACAAAGTAAATTGGTATCATATTTTCTTGAGTTTTCCAAATTATGTTTGATAGTTAAAGCAAAAAATTATAATACTGTCCAATGTGGTTCTAAATGTTTATAGAGGAAATATTTAAGACAATTACATTACAGAAAAACAGGAATGGCTATTTAATATTAGACAAACTAGACTTCACAGCAAAGAAAATCATCAGACACAATGAAGAACATTATGCAATAATATAACAATACACCAAAAAATATAACAATACTAAATGTGCATTCACCAAACAACAGAGCTACAAAAAATGTAAAACAAAAACTAGTGGAACTAAATGGAGAAACAGACAAATCCATAAATGTAATTGGACAGTGAAACATCTGTCTTGGATAATTGATTAAACTAGACAGAAAAGCAACAAGGTTATAGAAGAACTCAACAATACGATCAACCAACAGGATCTAATTGACATTTGTTGAACACCTCACCCAATAACAGCTGAACATACATTCTTTTCAAGTGCTTGTGAATTATATACTAAGATAGGGCATATTGTGTCCTATAAAACAGACTTCAACAAATTGAAAACAAGAGAAATCATTTAGAGTGTGTTCTCTCACCATAATGGACTCAAACTAGAAATCAATAACAGGAATATAACAGGAAAAATCTCCAAACACTTTGAAACTAAGCAATGTACTTTTAAATAATCCATGGATCAAAAAGGAAGTCTCAAAGTAAGTAAAAAATTATAATGAACAGAATGCCAATGAAAATACGGCATATCAACATTTGTGGGGCACAGCTAAAGCAGTACTGAGGGAAATCTATGCACAAAGTTCACATATTAGAAAAGAGTAAAAATTTCAAATAATAATTGAAGCTATTGTCTTAAGAACCTAGAAAAAGAGAAAAACAAACCCAAATCAAGCAGAATGACACATTAAAGATGAGTAGATGAAATTGAAAAAGCAATAAACAATAAAGAAAATCAATGAAACAAAGAGATGTTTCTTAGAAAACAGCTATAATATTGACAACCCTCTAGCAGGATTGATGAAAAAGAAGTAAATTACCAATATCAGTAATGAAACAGGAGATATCACTATGGACTCTGAAGATATCAAAAGCATAATAAAGGAATAGTATGAACAACTCAACACACATACATTTGACAATTGATGAACAGACCAATTCCTCAAAAGACACAAAATATTACAGCTTATCTTACATGAAGCAGACAGTTTGAATAGTCCTATATCTATTAAGGAAATTGAATATGTAATTTAAAATCTACCTCGCCCAGTTCTCCAGGCCCAGATGGAGAACTGGAGAATTCTACCAAACCTTTATGGAAGAATTAGCACCAATTCTACAAAATCTCCTCCAAAAAATACAGGAGGAAGGAACACTTACTGATTCACTGTATAATGTTAGTATTACTCTGATACCAAAACCAGACAAAGATACTAAAAAACAAAGAAAATTACAGGTCAACATCCCTATATATATAGATGTAAAAATCCTTCGCAAAATTTTAGCAAATACAGTTCAGCAATACATAAAAATAATTATATACCATGACCAAGTAGGGTTGATTCCAGAGGTGCAGTGCTAGTTCAATATTTGAAAATCAATCAATGCGATTCTCCTCTTTAGCAAGCTAAAGAAAAATTCACATGATTACTTCAAATGAAGCAGAAAATCATTTGACAAAATTCAACACCCACTTGTGTTAAAAACTCCCCCCCGCCAAAAGAAAACAGAAATAGAGGTAATCTTCCTTAACTTGATAAAAGGCAGCTACAAAAAAACTACAGCTAACATACTTTTTAAAAAGCTGAATAGTTTTCCCCTAAAATTGGGACTAAGGCAAGGAATGTCTCCTCTCACTATCCTTATTCAACATCATACTGGAAATTCTACCCATAGCAATAAAGTGAGAAATTTAAAAAAATATACAGATAAGGAGTAAAAATGTCTTTATTTGCAGATGGCATGATTGTCTACATAGAAAATCCCAAAGAATATTAAAAACAGTACCACCACCAACAAACTCCTGTAAGTAATAAGTGAGTTCAGAAAGATTACAGGACACAAGTTAACACAAAAAACTATCATATTACTACACGCTAGTAAACCAACATATGGACACTGACATTAGAAATGTCATACTATGACATGAGTTCGAGCCCCGTGTCAGGCTCTGTGCTGACAGCTCAGAGCCTGGAGCCTGTTTCGGATTCTGTGTCTCCATTTCTCTCTGCCCCTCCCCTGCTCATGCTCTGTCTCTCTCTGTCTCTCAAAAATAAATGTAAAGAAACAATGAAAATAAAAAGAAATGCAATACTATTTACAACTGATCAAGGAAAATTAAATACTAAGGTGTAAATCTAACAATATGCATAGGACTTACATGCTAAAAATGACACAACACTAATCAAAGGAGATCTAAATAAATGGAGAGATTTTCGACGTTCTTAGATAGCAAAGCCAAAAGAGCAAAGATGTCAATTCTCCCCAAATTTATTCCTCTAAAAATCCCAGCACTATTTTTGTACATTTAGAAAATATTATTCTAAAATGTATGTGAAAGGGAAAAAGAAATGAAAATAACTAAGACAATCTTGACAAAGTCTAGAAGAAGGTGGGAAAAATCATTCTGCACAATAATGAGTTTTACCAGATAGCCACAATAATGAAGACAGTATGATATTGATGAAGGGGTAAATATGTAGATCAATAGAACAGAAAAAAAAAAAAACAACTCAGAAGTAGTACCACACTTATATGTTCAACTGATATTTGACAAAGGTACAAAAGAAATTCAATGAGCGAGGATAGACGTTTCAATTCATATTGGAGCAATTAGATGTCCAAATGCAAAACAAAAGTAAATACATACGTACATACATATATACATACATAAATAAATCATGGGACACCTGGGTGGCTCAGTCAGTTAGGCTACCAACTTCGAGTCAGGTCATGATCTCGTGCTTCATGAGTTAGAGCCCTGCATTGGACTCTGTGCTGACAGCTCAGAGCCTGGAGCCTGTTTCAGGTTCTGTGTCTCCCTCTCTCTCTGTCCCTCCCCCACTCGTGCTCTGTCTCTCTCACTTTCTCTCTCTCAAAAATAAACATTTAAAAAAAAGTGTTTAAAAAAAAACAAAACAAAAAACTGTGACGTTACCCCAACACCTCATACAAAATTTAACACAAAATGGATCACAGACTTTTATGTAAAACTTTTAGCTGTAAAACTTTTAGAAAAAAATACAGGAGGGACTCTTCTGTAGCTAGAAGGACTCAGTAAAGACTTCTTAGGCTTGATACTAAAAGCAGTGATCCGTAAAATTAAAAATTAGTAAATGGGACTTCATCAAATTTTATGACTTTTGTTTTACAAAAGATCTTAAGACAAAGCTACAAAATGAAAGAAAATATATGAAAGCCACATATCCAAAAAAGGAATAGTGTCTAGAATACTATAAAGAAGTCTCAAAACTCCGTAGTAAAAATCCAATTATAAAGTGGATAAAAGACAAGAGACAGTTCACCAAAGATAATATAAACATAGTAGATAAGCACATAAAAAATACTGATCACTAGCCATTATGGAAGTACACATTAAAACCACTATCATGTTACTATATGACTATCAGAATGGTAAAGGTAAAAACTTAGTGATAATGCTAAATGCTTGTAAGGATGCAGAGAAACAATCATGCATATACTGCTGGTGAAAATTTAAACTAGCACAATCATGCTAGAGAAGTTTAGCAGCTTCTAAAAAGACATACAATTGCCATTCTACCCAGCAATAGCACTCTTGGGCACTTATGACAAAGACATGAAGACATGTTCACACAAAAATCCATATACGAATATTTATAGCAACCTTATAACAGCTAAAAACTGAAAACAACCCAGATCATCTTCAGTAGGTGAATGTTTGAACAAGCTGTGGCTTACTCATGCTTTAGAATACTATTCAGCAAAAAAAAAGGAAATAATGTGTTGATACAGCAACGTCTCGAATGATTCTCCAGAGAATTGTAGTAAGTGAAAAACGCCAATCCCAAAAGGTTATATACTATAGGATTGTATTTATGTAGCATTCTTGAAGTGATAAAATTACAGTAATGTTCTCCATAGGAAGAAGACAGAAGAAAAGTAGGTGTGGCCATAAAACTACACTATAAGGAAGGCTTGTGGTGATGGAAATATCCTATATCTTGACTATATCAATGTAAATATCCTGGTTGGGATACCCTACTACAGCCTTACAAGATGCTACCATTGAAAGAAACGGATAAAGAGTACTTGGATCTCTGGTATTTCTTACAGCTGCATTCTACAATTATCTCAAAATAAAAAGTTTAATTTTAAAATAGTTCAGTGTAATGGCTACTATCTTTTCAAAAATTCAACCCAGAGACAAGATATGTCAAAAACCATGAAGCGGAAATCTATGCTTCTCCCTTCCAAATTATCTGCCTAGCAATATAAATGAGAAAGGAAGGGGCACCTGGGTGGCTCAGTTGGTTAAGCGTCCAACTTCGGCTCAGGTCATGATCCCACAGTTCATGGGTTCCAGCCAGGTGTCGGGCTCTGTGCTGACAGCTCCCAGCCTGGAGCCTGTTTCAGATTCTGTGTCTCCCTCTCTATCTCTGCCCTTCCCCTGCTCACACTCTGTCTCTGTCTTAAAAATAAATAAACATTAAAAAAATTTAAAAAATAAATAAATGAATGAGAAAGGAATTGAGAGTGTAATGTCAATCATTGTATTTTGCTGTACATTTAATAAATTTTAAAGATAGTTTAATTTTATATGAATAGTCATTTGGGGGGCGGGGGGGGGGTACCTGGGTGGCTCAGTTGGTTAAGCTTTCAACTCTTGATTTCAGCTCGGGTCATGATCTCTTGGTTCATGAGTTCGAGCCCCACAGTGGGTTCTGCACTGACAGTGCAGAGCCTACTTGAGAGTCTCTCTTTTTCTTTCTACCCCTCCCCCACTCCCTCACACACACGTGTAAGCTCTCTCTCCCTCTTTCTCAAAAATAAACACTTAAAAAAATAGTAATGTGATAAACCAGTAATACAAATGGTAAGGAATAGAATTATTAGATACAAATAGTTACATTGAAAAGTTTATAGAAATAAAAAAAGAATACATTTTGGATTTTCTTTGCCCCACATTAAGGATTCATTCAGGATAGTCACTGTTTAAGTAGACTCGTGTGTTTTGTTTCATGAAATTATGCACCAATTTAAATTAGGACAGATGACAAAGTAAAAATGAATTCTAATATACTTAGCATTTATTAAAATAACGTCACAGTTGATATACTCATGATAAATACCAGGTATATCATGCATCATGCCAGCACTTTCAAGAAACATACACTTTCAACCAAGGTCACATTGTACCAGACCTGCCTCGAGGCAAAACCAAGTCATTACAAAATCAGCTCAGGAAATAAATGACTTAACTTTGGTCTTACTGACATAGGTAGGTAGGTAGGCAGGCAGGCAGGTAGGTAGGTGAGCAGATAGGTAGGGAAGGAGAGAGGGAGATAGGGATAAATAATGCTGTATGGTTGGTTTAAATGTTTGGACTAAACGGAGTCATTGTTTTTAACTGGTCACTTTAAAAGGTGAACATGCTTAACAGAAGAGTTACACAGAGGGCAGATGCTAAACGGCTTGTTGTTTTAGTGAAATGACTGAGTTAGGATTTAACTAGCCTAGTCAGTTCAGTCAAAACAATCTTTCTGGTTGTGTTATGTAGGTCAGTTTTAATGTTTTTAGAATCATAAACATCGCTGATAATGGTACTAGTTTGTTTGTTTTTTTTTAATAATAAATACTTCAGAAATTTGAAGTCCCTTTGTTACTGATCTTTAGCAACATTTTTAGATTTAAGGAATAAAGAAGTGGGAAAAATCATGTCATTAAGTCATATTTTTCCTTCCTGGATATTAACCCCTAAACTCCACCTTTGGATTCCATTCCAACTTCAACCCCCTTTGTTTGGGCTTTCATCACTTGTATTTAAATGCCACTGCAACTTTCTGTCTGTCTCTCTGCCTCTAACTGATTTTCCCTCCACTCCATTCTGAGCCATCTATTACTTAAAAATACGTTTTTCCATTTTTCACTCCCCAGCTAAGAACCCCATCATGACTTAGTACAGTCAGCTCCACCAGTCCTTCACAATCTATTCCAATCCCCCATTTACTGAGCCTTGCTTCCCACATTCACCCACAAATATGCTTCACCCCAAGGGAACAAAAGGTCCTTACTTGCCCCTGTGCATACCCAAATCCCTCATGTCTAAGATTTTCCTACCATAAAATATTCCCTTACCTACCCCACTGCATTCTCTTCAAACTTCCTCTCTAAAATTCACACCCATACTGTTAGGCTGACCAACTCAAGACCACCATTTTCAGGGAATCATTCTGACATCCTGACAGTCCATAGTTGTTCTTTCCAAAGTTCTACTGAGTTATGCTCAGAATCAAAGCCAACCATGTGGCCCCTTAATTGTCCTCCTACTCATTTTTTTACTCATCTACTCTAAAGAAATATATTGAGCACTTATTTATGCATAAGATACTATGGTAATTATAGCAATTCTTTCACATCCTTTAGTTTATAACCTATGATTATATATTTGGCAAATAAACTCAATCATGCCTTATCTTCTTTTCCAGACTCCTCAGTACCCAGCAGTATAGTTGGTATATCATCACCATTAACATCACCAACATCAAATATTAATGGAGCTGCTTCTACCTACTGTCAGTACTCTCCTCAGTGCTGGAAACTGAGAGATGTAAGACATGGCCTTGCAATCACTGTTCAGGTGGGGAGGAAAGCGCCAAATGGATGGTATGCACAATGTTAGAAGAGCCAAGAAAACAGGAGCAAGCACTGAGAGAACATGACGGGGGTGGGTAGGGCTCTTAGGGTTTCATCTTTTTTTAGTGGATCCTGCAGTGCTCTAACCAGATGTCCTTTTCAGGACTGATGCACCCATTTCAGGCTGTTGGGAGTATCAGTATCAACTGTAGCACCCCTCACTGGGGACGGCCTTCAGCTGTAGGGAATTGCCCCGCCCAAGGTTACAGAGGTAACCCACAGCCAGGAACTGGCTTACTCAGAAGAACAAAACTACAGGCTCCTTTGCCTCAATTGGAGTCAACTCTAAAGATCCATCTAGCCTCAGACATCCTGCAATGATCATCTGAGGCCTCACTTGTAACCACACTACCATTAGCTTCTCGCCCTACCCACGACTACCTTGCTTGCTTCTTTACTTTTTTAAAGGTATCGCCCAAGACTGCTCTCCAATAAAACTTTGGCTCTCCCATCACACGACCTGGTTCCAGGGAACCCAATCTCTCTCTGTCCATGCTGTTGAAACAAGAATGTGGTTACATAGTTCTCAGCTGAAATAAAGTTCTAGTTCAGAACACTATGAAACAGATGTGTTATCTCATGTTAACTTTTCCAAAATTCCTGAAGAAGGCAGGATTTTTTGTCGCTCTCTCTACAAAAGACAGTGAAGAGTAGAGAGATAAAATGCCCAAGATCATACACCTGTAATAGCAGATCCCAAGACTCAAACCCTGACCTTCTCAATCTCACCCAGGGTCCTTCATCCTACACCACTTTGGAAAATTGGCCTGGTTTTAAGAAAACAACATGAACATCAAAATTGGCACACTTGGGTTTTCGTTTTCTACCAATTATTAACAAGGTGACTTTGAGCACATTACTTAACCTCTCAGGATTTCTCTACGCAGCTCTGTGTCTATATAATGGACATAAGAATACTTCCTCGTAGCACTATTAAAAGATAAACTGAAACAGGGAAGGCATGGTTTCCTGTTCTCTCAGAGGAGTGATGGCATGTAATTTCAAATAAGTTTAGAGTATTCCGATTGTAGAGAATTTGGAATATTTTCCTGATCATCTCAATGAAGCAACCTTTCCTTTTGATCATCTCCACTAAAGTGATTTCTTATTTTTCTGCAATTCCATACTCTGTTGTTTACACGGTTGACACAGTCTGTTGTATGTTTCTCTGGAAATCTATAGTCTGTATGTTTCTTAGGAATATAGGTATTTTTGGTAGTCAGAGGCCTCATTTTACAGTTACTGGCTTTAATTTTCCAATCAGTGTGTAAGGTCCTTGAAGGCCTGAATAGTCTTAAAAATCTTTATATACCCCTCAGAGCCGACATCAGTAAGAGCCACACAGCAAATGCTACATTGATGTATATGGACTTTGTAGTATATGCCGAGTAAACAGATGCTTTGTTGGGCTCTGTCTGCTCTGGTACATAGTCACATGAAGGAGAGAAGATAACACATCCACCTTGAGAACAGACTACTCTGGAAGACCCAAAAGAAGGGTAAGCAAAGGAATAAGTGAATTGAAACATACAACCTTCCCAATAGAAGAATGTAGACTTTTAGATGTCAGAGTCTACTTGCACCAACAATCAACTAAATCACTCATTCTCAGGGATAAGAGTAAGGAGTACAGGGGGAAACAGGAAGTACTCCTCCAAAGCTGTTCCTTCCTGCAAAACCTGGAAACAAGAGGGCCAGGAAAAGAGTTCTCCAATAGAACACACTTCCAAACATTAATCAGTCAAGCCAGAAATAAAGGCTTTTGCTGAGAAGGAGGATGGGGTGGAAATGCTGCTGTAGGAAATGTGATAGGGAGTCAGCAAAAGAATTGTGAGCAGCCATAAAATTAGAAAGCATGACTCTGTACAGATCCAGTCAGAATAGTTTTGTGATTTTCTATAGCAACATTCAACGGCCCAGCTGTGTGATGAGAGAAATAATATAGTAAAGATGACCCTGGGTAGGGTAGAGAAATTCTCTTCCCTTGTTGAATCTTTGTGCATGTTCCTACATTTAAATATATATGACAAAGTAGCAACTAATTAGAAATATTAGCATATTGAATCATAGGTCTTATCGTCTAATCAGAGAGGTGTGCAGCAAAGCTCTTAAGAGAAAAAGCTCTACACACTAACAGCCCTAGGTTTGAATCCAGTCCCTACTCTAATTAGTAGTATGTCTTTGGGAACATTATTTAACCATACTGTATATATACAACAGTACATATCCTTTAAATTAATTGTGAGAACTAAATAAGCCAATACATAAAGATTTAACACAGTGCTCATAAGTACTGAATAAATGTTAATAATAAATGGGAAGGAAGAGAACTCAAAATTCACAGGAATAAGTACTACTTGCTTTATAAATTATCAAAATTAAGGTTTGCAAAACTAGAACTTACCACAATTTATAATTAAATACAATTGATTTGTTTATTGCTTGCTCCCCAACTAAACTATAGGCTCCATAAAGGCGGAGACCTTCTCTGTTTTGGCCAATCATTGCCTAAATACAGTACCCCAGCACATAAGAAGAACTAATTAATCAGCTAATTAAAATGAGCATGGTATAAAGCTAGGGTAGTATCACAGAAATACTTTATTAAGAACTTCACCTTGTATGTCCAGATCACTCTACAAGTCAACACTGATTAAAAAAATAAATAACAGGGGCGCCTGGGTGGCTCCGTCGGTTAAGCATCCGACTTCAGCTCAGGTCATGATCTCGCAGTCCGTGAGTTCAAGCCCCACGTCGGGCTCTGTGCTGACAGCTCAGAGCCTGGAGCCTGTTTCAGATTCTGTGTCTCCCTCTCTCTGACCCTCCCCCGTTCATGCTCTGTCTCTCTCTCAAAAATAAAATTAAAAAACGTTAAAAAAAATTAAAAAAAAATTAATAAATAACATAAACAATGGATTCATTAAACCTTCTTCTGAATTTCTACAGTTAGATGACTTCCCTTTCCCAAACAAAAGACAAGCTGCCATCTTGTTGTTACTGTTAATCTTTCAATGGCTTCTCTCTCCTGGGAAAATTTCATCTTCCACTGGCCAGATTAAGGGAATGATAGCTTTCATAATGTGTGTATGCACACACGCTGGTTTGTGTTTTGTTGTGTATTCACATGTGTCTTTTCTCATCAGCGTAACACTTGTCCATTGTCAACCGGAACTGTCCCCTTTTCCTATTTACATTCCTCCCATTATCCCTAGTTATTATCCATAATCACCACTGTGATTTCTCTCTACAATTCAACCTCTGTATCAGATTCTTGAATCCTCCTATAACTTTTACCAAATAGTGTGATCAGTAACAGAAAAACTGTCCATCTTCCGCACTTTCCCCAAAATTGTGATTAGAGTATGCAGACAAATGTTTGGTTATCACTTCTAAAGCAAAACCCCTAAAGCGTCTTTTAAAGTACAAATTGTGAAGGGATACTGGATGTCAGGTAGGCAAAAGCAGCTGAGACAGGGACCTGCTACCTTCTTTGTTAGCTGACATGGTTGGGCCAGAGTTTCAGCTTTTTGGGGCTCGTTTTTACTTTTTACATACATAAGAAACAATGAAAGCCTTCACATCTGCTTTTGTGAACTGTTGTTTACCAGAGAAAGCCTCTTTAACATTGGTTGACTATAAACAATACTTATTTATTTTCTTAAATTGTTCTTTCTAGTAAGTAACAGATCTTACCTAAAAATGGCTGAGGCAACCCTAAAGGTTTGTGATTCAAATGGTTTGTGATGACAATTGCCACCATCACTGGCCTCCCAGCACACAAGGAATCCTTCCCCTGGACCATCTTCAACAAGGGCTGGATCTGCACAGCTTTGAGAATATTCAGCTGGTAGAATTTAGATCACATTTGTTGTGTGTGCCCCACTAATTTTCCTTCTGGCTTGTTTCTTGAATTTACCCTTTGGATGTATCTTAATGTACAGTGGCTTTTGTTTAGGAATTAAGTGTTATGAATTTCAAGGATAATATTAAAGAAGTCCTTTTCTAAAAATAAAGAAATAATTTAAAAATAAAGAAAGTTTGAGAGTATGATTAAAGACATCCCATGGGCTGAAATAAAAATTTATTTATCTTAGTTTTGGCAAGTCTCCATTAATACAAAAGAAAAGTTAATTTCCAAACCGTGGATTCATTTCACCTTTGGTCAATTTTTTTTAAAATATTTGTAAAAATTCATTCTGGGTGATTTAAACCAATACAGCCACATGAATAATGTGATTTGGCCATTGACTGAAAGCAAACAAAATCCACCACATCACTGGGTCACCACCAACATAAACGAGGGTGTTCTCCGGTGAAAGCTGTCTTACAGAATTAGGTGAATACACCCAATCTCATACAGTAATAGACCATTCAAAGAAGAATTAATTCAAAGATAAAGAGTAAATACATATTCCTTAGAGAAAACAACTGCATACACAGAAAAAAAAATTAGCATTAATATGTCAAACATAAACCACAACAATGAATAGTCAAATACTTGGAAAAAATTCAAGTGTGTGTTCTTTGGGGAGAGGGTGCTAATTCCCAAAAAGATTATGAAGGACTTGCCTAGCTCTTTTGTTTCTTGGAGAACAACTGTATACTTTAAGACTGAAGTTATGATTCTGTCATTATTTCACATCTTTGCAATGCTTATTAATTATCATTTACTATGGATCCTCCCTTAAGTGAGTAGCTTTCTAGGAGACTACTGGAGTATTATTAATTCAATTGGAGCAATAATTGACACAGTAGAATGCTGGTGGTCTCAACGATTTAAAGTGCCTTCTCAAGTGCTATGTGTGCAAAGATTTTGTTTTGTTTTGTTTTTGCAATAAGCATTCCTGCAAAGTCTACTACGTACAAAGCACCATATTAGACATTTGGAGAGACATCCAGGAACATTACATTTTCAAAGGGAAAATAAGAAATGAACACAAGTAACTTTAAAACAAGGCAGAATATAAACATGATATATTGGTGCTTTAAGAAAATGGACCATAGGAGGAAACAAGAAAGATGTACTCAGGTCCAGGGTAATTTGAAGGTTGGGGTTGCCTTCAGCTGAAAAAGGGCTTATTTACTATTAGTCATCACTTTAAAGAGTTTCTTTTCTTGTAACAAAAAAAAATGTATCATGGACATGATTAAATGATGAAACACAACCCAAACTCCACACACACGATTGGTGATAAACTCACTTATGGGTCCTCACCTCCCAACACAGCCTCCGATCTCGTATGCAGTAACCATCACTAGAGCCACACATGCACCCTCTGTTAAGGCTGAACCACCCACCTACCTGCATTTTGAATTTTTAGCATACTTTAAAAGTTTATTTTACCCAGGATTGTTTTGATCACACAAGATGTACGTGAAAAACTCTTAAAGGTATATAAGGTATAATGCAATGTTGAAAATACTTGTAAAAATATTTTTTCATCTTTTTTTCCCTTTTTCCTATAGAGCAGACATAACAGTTTGCAGAAGTTTTGCTTGTGCACACGTCTTGAAGATAGGGTCTGAATTGAAAAAGATTGAATTTGAGAGCATCAATCGCCTAATACGCCAATAAAAACCAACAACTAAATTCCAACAAAGGTCCAACAGCCTTCTCCTGGTCTGTTCCTAAATGCTTAGTGTGCAGTTCTGACTGTAATCTAATAATTGCTTTTCTGATCCAAGTATCAATACTTAATGTTTATCACCAGAATGCCAAGTTAGATGGCCTGGCCTCCTCCTCCTAATAAGAAAAAATGACCTAAGCACTAGCCAGGCTTTGATGAAGCAGGGAGTGAACTGAAGGGAGCCTCCTTCCGCCAACACAGCAGCAATGTGTTTTCTGTCTCGACTGAAGTTCCACAAATTTGTAATTTATTTGGAAGAATATGTTGCAGATAAGCAAAAAAAAGGCATCTGGAAACCTTCTTGCCAAATGGTAACTTTCTGGAAGGTTCCTCATTTAGAAGTAATTTCTGGAAAATTTCTTGATTAATACAAATCCGTGAACAAACTTAAAAATGACGGCTTTGTTATTGCTTTGGCACAATATGTTAACAACACTGCGAGTGCTGCCAAAACTCTGAGGGTTCTTTCATGCGGATTATGGTCTTGTTTACAGATCCAGCTGTACTGCGGCCTTGTCCATGGTGGTAACCTAACAATGTTCCCAGTGGGGGTGCCCATTAGGGGAGGGGAGACTAACTGAAGTTTAGTTTGTTTAAATTGAGCAAGAATGCACAGCGGCACTCAGATCTTTGGGGAATGTGTTGGAAGCATACCCTTTCTGGGATCTGTTTTCGTTTATTTAAGGGGGATGTTTGCATTGCTCAAAAATTGCAATACACAAACTTGCCATACAAAATGCCTTCCAAATGTTTACTGTGGTCTATACAGAAGGGAGCAGAAAACACAAATAATACTGGATTGAAGTGAAATGCTACGTGAAAAAGGTAATTGCTAGCCTCTGAAATGTTCACTAAAAATCCAGACTACTTTCTGTGATATATATGTGTGTACACATGCATAAAACATATATTCCAGAGGATGTCCATATGAACCGAACAGGAAAGGTAGACAAAGCACATCATTGAGGAATATGAATCTCAAACTGTCAGAAACTGGTTTCCACTAATAGACCTTTTCTGCCAATATTTTCTATTTATTGGTTTGCATAGATTTGTATACACGAATCTTATTGGGATTTTATTTTACAGGTTCTCATGACAAAATAATAATTGCTGTTTGCCCCCCAAGACAAATGTGAGAAACCAAAGAATTACACATTTTTCTCACCTTTGACAAAAATGTTAACAAGATTGTAGTTGCTGCATGTTATTACCAAAAAAAAAAAAGAGGAATATTAATTGCCTCTACATTAACTTTGTGACATTTATGAAGTCTATAAATGAAAATAATCTGCCCAGTAGAAGCTTTCGCTTTTTCTGCTTTCTGTCCTTCCTGGTAAGAGAGAATCAGGAATAGACCAGCGGGACCTCAGGCTGCTGGGCCCCTTAGCCTAACTCTGGTACATAAAGGCTTCTCTAGTGCTTCCTCTCTGACACCCACCGAGAGGCCACCGCACTTCTATCATGTTAAAAATGTATCCAGCTTGAAGTTCATCTCTCAGATATCATTTAGGTCAAAATAAAATGCTTCCTGGAAAACTCATGATTCACAGGTTTTAACCTGAATTCACTTTTGTCAAAGTAATTTTCATCAGAGGATTTATTTCATACTTTAATCAAAATGTAAAACTCCAGTGAATGTTTTTTTTTTAAAGCATGATTTCATTTCTCAAAAAAAACAAAAAAACAAAAAAACAAATCTATTTTAGTATGTAATTTCACTAGATAGTATTATTCTGGGTATCAGTAGATCAATATTTTAATTTAACATACCATATTCTCTTGTTATTATGTAGAAATCTCACTAAGATGTTAAGAGAAAAAAAAATAAAGTTGCCCATATCCATAAAATTGCACATTTACTCCTGTGCCTTCATATTTAGCATTGCCACATGCAAATGACATATAGTACAGCTCTGTCCATGACGTCTGTTCCCCATGACGATGTCCTTGACGATGTTCAAGATCAGTGATGGAGGAGAGAGGGTCATTGGTTTACAGAGCCATCTTTATTTTGCTTTTTAATGAATTTTACCCTTAGACTTTTATTAAAAGAAAAATTGTCTTATACGTTAACATAGTTTTTGAATCAAAAGTAACTAGTAAAGAGCAATATAACAAAATATAAGGGCAAAGAACACAGCATCAGCCTACCTCGGCTTTTATACCAACTTTTCAATTTTAGCAACCATGAACCTTTGGACAAGTTCCATGCCCTGTATGTGTTCAGTTTCCTCATCTATAAAAATGGACCTAATAATGGTAACTTTTCCTTTGGATTGTTTTGAGGATTAAGTGGAATAATGCATATACAGCACTTCAACAAAGTGCCTGGGACATGGTAAACCGTCAATAAATGCAAGATATAAAGCTAACACTGGAAGGAGGGGCCATTAATTTTAGTGGAGTTAATTTCTAAACTATTTTTAGTATCTTCCATGTTTTGAAGCAGTTAATACAGGCCTTTTTAAAACTACCAAAGACCATATCGACACAGTACTACTAAAAGTATTTCATAATTGTTCTGACAATATCATACACCCAAATCTGGAAATATTTAGAAACTATTAAGGTTATGAAAGACAGACCTGACTGAACAACTTAGAAGCAAGCTTTTTAATATACTATTTTTCAAATTCCCTTAGGGATAATATTGTGAGGTTAAAACAAAACAAAGGATAGATTGTGA
This sequence comes from Lynx rufus, assembly GCF_022079265.1. Taxonomy (NCBI): domain Eukaryota; kingdom Metazoa; phylum Chordata; class Mammalia; order Carnivora; family Felidae; genus Lynx; species Lynx rufus. The sequence continues at coordinate 155,438,336 of NW_025814823.1, forward strand.
CAGAGTCCTGTGGACCTATAACTAATATTAATAAAGATAAGTTTAATACCCAACTATTTTCCAAAATATTATATTCAGTATATAATTGTTCTTTACTGTGAACTATTTTTTTACACTCAAAGTTTAGCATGTATCCTCTACTGACAGCTTAATTTTAAATACAATTACCAAATGTACTATATAAACCCCTTTTAAATAAGATTCTTGATATATACAAGACACTGCCAAATGTGTCCATGCTCCGAGTTTCCTCAAAATGGTGTCCGTAAGTCTCTAGTAAATTAGTACCCTGGATGCCCATTCTGTTTCTGGGCTGCAACCTCTCCATATTTTTAATGCTACCTTTGTTGAGAGAAAGTCAATTTCCTAAACAGGCCAGGGGTGGGGAGAGATAGGGATGCTTCTCTGTGCATCTCAGGGTTACATAGTTAAGCAGAAAATATTTCCTAATCCCATTCATTATTCTTATTTGCTCCCAAGGACACAGATGATATAGGGTATTAGGAAAACAAGTACCTTTCAAAAACATTTTGAAGTTTATAATTTCATGACTGAAAAATAAAATCAATATTTTTGTTTTCTAGAGATGAACTATGGAGTCTCTTTATTGACTCGTTGAATTAAACCCGCGTATGAGCCACACAAGATATTTTCAAGTACCTGTTAGATGTAGTCACATAATTCTTAAAATAATGCACTCTACTCTTGTCCAAATTAGCACGCCACATTTCCATATTTAGTGATGGGATCGATCAGACTGTGACATGTTCTGGTGGAAGCTGAGAAATTTGGGAGAGACAAGTTCCAGTAGCATGCATGAGAACTGCTGGGTATATACCTTCCCCCTGAAATTACAAGTTCACCTCTAACACTGTCAATAAATAACATTGCCAATAAAATTGTGTACATGTTTATCAAAATCGGGCTTCTTTTTAATAATCCTTTCTCTATGCTATTCTTTCATTTTTATATTCTGAGTAGGGAAGTCTAGTCACTGAATCTTCAGGATTCAAAGTCATTTTGGAGGAAAAAAGAAAGTATTCTTCTTTACCATTGTAGTGAATCATTCATAGCTAAAGGCGGCCTTTGTTCTCAGTCACCGGTTAGACTGCACTTTCATAGCCTAGTGCCTTCTACCAGAGCCCCTTGATATATTCACATAAATGATGGAAGATGCATGAGACGTGAAGGTGACATGTGCAGTCTCCAGGAGGAAACTGATGCCCCGGTTGCTCGCTAAGGAGCCATCCTGGCGTTAGCCGCAGATGCAGCCAGCCGGCTGCCCTCCCAGCTGGAAGGAAGGTGTTAAGCAGCAGCTGTCAGCAGAAAGAGATAGAAAAGGGGGTGAAGTGTCTCCAATTCACAGAAATAAAAATTGTTAATGAAAATCCCCAGCACTGTACCCTGATCGCCCCCTTCTTTGCAAGACTTCTGACTAACTTCCTTGAAACTTCTTTAGCCTTCTGGCTTATCAGTTTCAGGGCAATGCATTACTCAGCCACTGCCTGTGAAGTGAACCAGAACAATGTGAGGTTAATTCACCTCTCCCAGCAATCATAAAAGTTTGTGCGTTCACAGATTCAACAATGAAATTGTTACTGATTAGTCCAAGTCAAAAATCTGCACTTTCGTCATTTCAAAACGATTTAATTACCTTTTTCTAATGCAGTATATATGCTCCATTTGCCAAGACAAAAGAGCTATTATTCAACACGAAAAAAATATTGCTGTAGCAAGCACAGTAACTTTTAATGTTTTCACTGCTGAACTGTCAAAATGCGAACATTCCCACCCCCTGAAAAAATGAAAGTATGGAACTATAGTATAACCTTCACTTTTATAGTAAGAGGTTTCCAGGTTTCGAGAATATGACAAAGAAAACATAGCAATTTCAGCCAGGTCATAATTTAGTATAAAATAAAACAAGACATTTAAACCCAAGGAGGAAAAAAAAATTCTGAGAGTGGTAGAACTATCAAACTATGTGTGCAATTTCCTTGTGCTCAAATTGCATTTTCTCCCTTCAGTGTTATATGGAGCAAGGTCTTGCCCTCTAGATTAGAGACTTTTGCATTAGAGGAAACTAGGTTATGTCTTCCACTGTCAGAGACAGAAATTATGAGCTGGAGTGCATTTTAGCCAGTCACTCTGAAAAATGTTAGCCCAAGGGGGTAATAATTAGAACTGTTTTTGTCAGGTGACTGCATTTTAAGCAGTGATGTGTCTGAGATTCTAGCTGAGGGGTTTAATATAAATATAAATATTTTTTTTCAGTCAGCATTGCGGCTTTTTTTTTTTTTTGCTTTGCTTTTTATTTCAAAAGTAAGCACTTTTCAGGAATTATCAGCTAAAACGTCCTACAGTTTAGTATTACGGTGACCCAATAATATAATATAGCCAGCAGAAAATGATAGTCAAGCAGCCTGAGAAGTTAATGCATAAAACTATAAACTAACTCATTATGAGATCATCACGCATTTACAGACACAAATAACTAGTCTGTATACATTATGTCTAGGAATCTAAGCACAAGCGTATAACAATTTTGCTTCTAAATTATTATTTTATTTATTTCAGTAGTTACTTAATACAATTTAAGGTTGTAGTTCCCACAATCAAATTTAAAAAGTAAAAGTGTAATTTATGGGCTTTTGCAATACTCCATGCTACTATGGCCCCTCTGGGGTCAAGGTCCCATAGTAGGGCGGGTAGCCTAAGAGTTTTGTTATTATTTATTAAGTTGTCCAAATCTGAATATACCCCCTTTTGACAAGAATGGATCATTTTAATATTTGTTCCCATTACAAAAGCATTATGGAAAGATGGGGATGAATGGAAACAATCTCCTCTCCTTTAGCTTATAAAGTTTAATAAAGACTATCCTTTTGTTCTTACAATAACCCTATCTTTACAAATAAATGAATCACTTTAGATTATGAGCCTCTCAGAACAGATCATGTTTTCTATAGGTCCTTAAAAATACCACATAGCCCTTTTCATAATAGCATAAATAATGAATACTTATAAAATAAAAGCTTTCTCTGGAAAATTAGCTTAAGTTATTTTATATCACATGAAACAATAAATGCAATAATTCAAAAGTAACTAATTTTCTGGGACTATTCTTCTTTAACTATGGGCAGACTGGGATTTTAAATATTATTTCTAAAAAAGGCTTACGTGGAAAAATTGTGTTGTCATTTATTGTAACCAATTATGAGAATTACATCTTTCATAATATCATGATATTCCAAACAATAAGCTTATGTAATGTAAATGTATTTCTGCACCTCACATCTTGCTCTGCGGCACCCAAGATTTTCCTATCTTCCAGTTTCAACCTTAAATGACTGCTGAAAAAGACTGCTTTCAAATCTCTATCAAGTTTAATTTGTTCCTCTCGAAGGACTTTACACCCCTCTTTTTCCCAAGATGCTATCTGGGTATAAGAAGATGGTCTCATGTCCTAATGATGACAGGGGACAGATCTCTGGCTTGTGTACTAGCATCCAGGGCTTTGCTGGCCTCTGCTGATCCGTTCCCCACTGTATCAAGTTACTGAGTATTCTGTGCTAGTATCCAATATGTTAAGTTTTGTACTGCCTGGTACTTCCAGGGCTCAGAGAAGGAAGGGTCATGGTGGAACCTATTCCCAAAGACCTCAGTTTTCTTATCACTTTCTGTGTCAAGCTTTCTGGCCTCTGTAGCATCCTTGCCCTGGTCCCAAGCTTCTTGCATTCCACTGGTTTTCTTAGTAATAGGAGACATAAGAGTTTACAGAATCCCTTGATACTCTCATGAACCATGGGAAACCAGGGCATTATTTAGCCCTTCTGTCTAGATGCTTCTTTCAAGTAGTCCTCATTTACCAATAATCTGACAACATGTCAGTGTTGTACCACGATAAACATGAAACTTCAGGCAATTTGAAATTCTCCTAAGATAGACCTTGAAACAAGTAGAAGGCTTCACCTAACCCCCAATCCATGAAGCCTACCATTTTAATTGGATTTTTCTGCTATCCCTCACTTTACCCCAACCCAAAGGGTTTGAATTACATGTTGTATGAATTCAAGGACACTCTCATCTGACCTCACATCCCTTCTGTCTTCCCTCTTCTCCGACCTACTAATTTTCTTTCCTTTCTCTATCAAGACTGCCACTATGTTATGTCCTCCTCCTTCCCTCAGTTTAATTCACTCTACCCTTCACTGGCTCAATACTGGTAGACAAGCTTCATGAACATCAACCAGGTTATCAAGGAGAGAAGACAATAGAAAGTGTGCTGAAGGGTACTGTCTCTTGGCTCCTCCTTTGTTTTTCTCCACCATCTTGATAACTCCGGGGCAGAAAGTTTGCAAAGCTGTATTTCCCAGACTCCCTTGCCACCTGAATTCCTGTTAAGTTGTGCCAGTAGGAGGCACTGGCAAGAAGCTGGAGAGAACAAGAAGCCATTTTTTCTGGATTCTAATGGCAGTTTCAACAGCTGCAATAGTGACAGGTAAGCGTGGCTCCAAGTTGTACTCAGGTAACTCAGTTCCAATATCAGCAGCCTCAGCTGCATGTAGACTCTAGGTAACATCATTTCTCCTTTGGGCCTCTGGGCCCAGAGATTGGTAGTGCTTCTATATAGATACTAGTCTTTAGGTAACCTCACCCCATCAGTGCCTCTGGGCCTTCCGATACTCTGTAACTATATTAACTCTGCTTGAAATTCTCCAACCAGGATTGTTTGTCTGATTAAACACTGTCCATTTAAACATGTCAATCATATGAGTCTTATTACACCTAAAGTGTACCTACTGAAATATTCTTAGTTGCCTGTTTTTTTTAATCAGCGGTTGAAAAGAATTTGAGGTAAACTTTTGGAATAATATTCACTAACCATCGCAACTGCCTAAAGAGAAGTTTTAGTCTTACAAGGTCATGATTCTACCAGAGCCTAGATGGTGTCTATACGTAACAGAGAACGGCAAACATTCGTTGTTATGGCTCAGTTTTTTGCCATGTATTTCCGTACGTCTTGTGTTGCCTACGCTCTTCATAAATCGTCTGTGGGTGCAGGAAGGGACATCAAGCACACTTCTGGAGTCTTGCGCTCTCACCTTCCTGATGACTCCCCTCACCTCTCTAACATATGGAAATGAGAATTATAAAGTTCTACCTTTCTTTCCCCACTCCATCTAGCACCACATGTGCTACCACTCACTCACTTCCACATTCTCCTTACTTTGAACAAATTATAGTTCAAGGTGCCAGGATGCCAATGCCATTAATCACCTGCAGTAATAAGGAATGCTGTGGTCCAAGGACTCCGGGAGCAGGTAAAGTGTACACATACACACGTTCAATTACTCATCTATTTTCCTTTCAAGTCAGGGGCCTGTTAAGTGGAGGAAACAGGTTGACTTTTTATCTTTATATCTCCAGTCCCGTTTTATCCCAAAGTCGAAAGGCATGTGAACAGCTTTTAGGATTTTTATAGACTTGGAACCATATAATTATAGAAGTAAAAAGAACATTAGAAATCATATTATTTTACCTCCTCGTTTACACATGATTATCTCTACTCTAACACTTATCACTCCTACCATAATTTATGGTTTTTATCTTCTCAACTAATCTATGAACTCCTTGAAGAAAAGGTCTGTAGTTTTTATCTTAACATCTGTGCCTGACACGGTGCCTACAACACAAGAAACATTCAATAAATGCTTGTTGGAAAGAAGCAGATGAGAGGATGGAAGGGCCAATAGATTAATGAACAAAGGATGATTAAGAGTTTAATATCGTGTCTAAGAACACACAGCTATGAGTAGCCTAGTGAACATCTCATCTTGTTTCCTAATTTGAAGCTCAGTATGATTTTTACTAACTCTGTTCTGACCTAACATGTTTAATGTTTTCTCATAAAACAAGATTTAGTCCTTTTGCCTTCAGAACAAAAGTAGAGATGTGGGTGAAACAAGGAGAAGTGCTGTTCCACCTGTCAGGAGAAGAGAACGGAAGGGACTCAGTACCAAGCACAAGGTTGAGAGGCAAGAGCAAATCCCCAAGACCAATTGGAATGGAGAAAAATCAGGCAAGCATGATAGAAAAATCATACTGGACACAGCTGGACCACAAGTTCAATTGCCACTGTGGTCACTCTGTGCCTATTTTTGGAAAACCTACCCCATATAAATAGCTGGATGCTCTGAATTTTCACCCGGGGAGAGAAAAGTTCAACATCCGTCTACATTATCACAATTTTTCCCCAGGAACAGCACATCTCACTTACACAAATTGCGAAAAAGAACAAAAGACCCTAAGATATCAAACTGCTCTTTCAGAATCTAAATGTTCTAGAAGCATCACTGATTTTAATGTAGAATATTTAGTAAAAATATATTCTATTGGTTGCTCTCTCAACATGTATCATTTCTAAACCAAAAAACAAATAACAATGGGAAATCAGGAGGATAAACAAATGCCACTAAAAGATAAATACTATTAAAATGCTGTTACAAAAACACTTGAATTCCTTGGTGTTTCTTTTAAATCCAACTGCAAATCACAAACCACATCATCTAGGACCCAAAACAAAACTGTATACATTTACTTACACCCAGAAATTTTGGTATAAAATTAACACACCATAAGAAAAGCCTGGTATGCCATTTGGTTACATATTTCAGTTTCTCCCAATATGTGATAAAGTAGAAATGTGACATTTGATATTATCACTGACGGTTAATTCTGTGAACATTTTAATATTTTTCAGACATCCCAAGATTTATATTTTCCCTCCTCAAATGAAAGTGAGAATTTAAATACCAAGTCTTCCCTTTCTTTTGAAAAAATAAATGCTATAATACACCTCCCAAGGTTAATCTGTGTCCTTGCACCTCCAATGAATCCATGGCAAGAATGTTTTTTATTGCTCTGCCATATCTAAAATTGCTTAGTCCATACTCTCTTAGACACATCATTTTTCAAACTCAAACTTCTAAGTTTCATCAGAAAAGAGCACATTACACTAGATGCAAAGTGAATGACTACTAACTCATGTTCTAGGGACATGCACCATTATTCACCAAATAAACAAGCCCATATGTTTTAGGCTAAAGAAATAATCTTGCAGGAAGCACTGTTAAGATACCATAGACTTTGAATGATTCTTTGGCAAACTTAAAGTGGTTTGTCCTGGAAATTGTATCATCCATGGAGCCCTAGCTCTCACCATTTGATTTGTAATGGATATAGTTCCAAATAAATAGTCTACATTCGCAGCCTTGGTGTTCTGATCTCCTCTTAATTCTCAGGCTATTGCAGTCTGGATTCTTTCTCCTGACTCCAAAAATTCTGGGAGGAGGGGGTAGAAGAAGCCTATCAGGAATTGAATTTTGTCCCCTCAAAATTCATAGGTAGAAGTGGTGACCCCCCAGTACCTTAGAATGTGACCTTATTTAGAAATATGAGGGGCACCTGGGTGGCGCAGTCGGTTAAGCGTCCGACATCAGCCAGGTCACGATCTCGCGGTCCGTGAGTTCGAGCCCCGCGTCAGGCTCTGGGCTGATGGCTGGGAGCCTGGAGCCTGTTTCCGATTCTGTGTCTCCCTCTCTCTCTCTGCCCCTCCCCCGTTCATGCTCTGTCTCTCTCGGTCCCGAAAATAAATAAAAAACGTTGAAAAAAAAATTTAGAAATATGGTCTTGGGACATGAACAAGTGAAGATGAAGTCATTAGGTTGGGTCCTAATCCAATAGGATCAGAGCCTTTATAAATAAGGGAAAATTTGGACACAGAGAGAGACACATACACAGGGATGACACCACACAAAGACAGAGGCAGAGATCGGGCCATACACCTACAAGCTATGGAAAGCCAAAGATTGCAGCTAGGAGACAGGCATGGAAAACATTCCCCCTCACAGCCCTCAGAAGGAATCAGCCCTGCTGGCATCTTGATCTTGGACCTCTAGCCTCCAGAACTGGGAGACCATAAATTTATGAAATTTATGTTGCTTAAGCCACCCCATTTGTGACACTTAGTTACAGCAGCACCAGAAAACTAATAAAAGCCTATTCTAGAAAAGAGCAAAGCTGGGTTCTAGACTCACCTCTTCACTCAGTGTAGGCTTTCCCCAAAGTTCTGTGCTCAGCTCTCTCCTCCCAGGGAAATCACAGACATCCCACAACTTGCTTCTACTGTTACCTTGAGACCAAGTGTTTCCAAATCTACATGTTTAGTCCTGTCTCTCTTCATGGACCCAAATATGTATTTTTTACTATGTGGTTGATACCTCCAAGTGATCTTTGCTGTGAGTACATGACCAAACTCACCCCAAAACCTGCTGGTTGCTTCTGGGTAAATGATGAAATCTTCTTGGCTAATAGCATCATCATCCACCCAGTCAACCAAACTAGATATGAATTACATTTAACTCTTCATTCTCTCTCAGTCCCTACATCAAAAAGTTCAATGAAATCTACCTGTGACATCTCTTGACCTTATCTCATCCTTCCCATCATGCTGCTAATGTATTGGTTCAAATCCTTATCATTACTTGCCCCAACTTATTCCAGCAGTCTGTAAAGGTTCTCCCCTGCCTCCAACCCATTTTCCTCACTTTTTCAGAGTTACCTTTCCATACATAATCCTTCTTGTCTTAACTGTAGTTGTAGTAAATCACTGAAATAGAGGGGAATCTTGTTGCTTGCCACACAAAACTAGCTTAGGCTGACTTAGATCCATTAATGAGCTTGATACTCCTGTTTGTTCTGATTTGCATGCTCAGGTGTGTTGGTTTGATATGAGATTGCCACTTGAAAACATGTATGTCATGCCATTTTCAGGTTAGTGCTATACAGTATGCACTTTGGGAAAATGTAAAATAAAAATCAAAGAATATTATATATGGTGTTAGGCTCAGTTCAATTGCTTCTCCCCCTGGAAGATCATCCTAGACTCTGCCTCCTCCTTCACCCTCACACTCCTCTATCTGCCTCTCTTTTCATATTTGGCATCTCTCCTTATCTTATAGTTACTTAGTGTCTTTTCCCTCCAATCACCCATTCCAACTAAACTGTAATCTGCTTAAGGTCAGGATCTGTACCTGATGCATTCTTTTAGTCCTCCTAGGCACCTCACACAGTGCAAGGCCATTGTCTATGCTCAGTAAATGTGGATTCAATGAGCTCAGTCACAGAAAGTAATAAATGGATTTATTTTCATAAATGCACCATCTCTCTGGAAATCCACAGTGCTCACATTTTGCGTTATAAGCTCATTTTAGAGTGATTGGATGCATTTTATTGGCTAATGTCTGCCATGTGGTAATGTCTTCATTTGCTGAGTTGATGTTCCAAATCTTATAATTCTTAGTCATAATTATTAGTTTTTCCCCTGAATTTTGTGCTTCATTGAGGTTTTAAAGGGTAAAATTAACCTCCCAGCTTTTCCTCCATAAATTTATAATTTCATTGTGATTTCATTGCTATATTGGCTTCCATTTCAGAGGTTTGTCCAAAGTTTAGGTGATTATGTGTCTGTTGTTTTTCTCCTCTCACAAATGTGTTATTTCCTTGCAATCTAACTTGCTCAACTGTATAGCAATAGACACAGAAACATGATGAAGACTTCTAAATATTATTTACTTAGAAAAATTCTGTCTTAGGGGAATGAAACCTCTTTTTCACCTGTGTTAAAATTATATCAGAATTTATAAAAATCAAAGCTCATTCACCTAATATTTTTCCCTACTTAGTCATCTGTTTATCTGGACATAAGTCAACATTTTCTGCAGAACACAACACTGTAGAAAATACATTAACAAGTTCTTAGGGGGTATCTTAAGCACAAAATTTGTTGAGTTATTCAACAGTATGGAAATTTGGTTATTTAACTTGAACTGGAAATATATGGCTCAAATTTCACTGAAGTTATACATGATCCAGAATCATGTATAACTTAACTATAAATAAGTTTTAAGAAGCACACTTGGATATTTACCATTTCTCAATATTGGGTAAAGCTGTCAGAGACATTAGACTCATAAACTACATAATTGCTCATAAAAAGACACCTTTAAGTACTTTGTAGGTAGAAAAAAAACTCCTAGAGGATCAGCAAAGATACTTCAGCCTGGATGTAAAAATAAATTTAGATGAGTTGAAAAACTTCTTGCAACCCTCTAGGGGAGAAATTGGAATAATAATTTTTGCCTCACTTCAGTGTGTCCTTTGTAAATTCATGCATGAAAACCTGCCTTGCTATCTGCCCTTGAACGCCTCCAATCCCATCTCCCAGACACACCCAACTACCACCCACGTATGTATGTAACCCTTCCTCTAACTGTGAAACAAGTTACAAACCCATCAGAAAAAGCAAAAGAACCTGGGCCAGTAATTCAGTAGCTAGCTCAGCATCAAGCAGGCCTTGCTTCACAACTTCTAACAACCAGACTGGCCCTTCTGCCTTTAATAAAAACCATAAAAACCGTGCCTCATATCCTGGTTTAAGAAATAGCATTCTAGGGGCGCCTGGGTGGCTCAGGTGGTTGAGCGTCTGACTTCGGCTCAGGTCATGATCTCGCGGTTCGTGAGTTTGAGCCCCCCAGTTTTGGTTCTCAAAGTGTATCCCACAGACCAGAAGCAACAGCACTACTCAACAACTTTTTAGAAATGCAAATTCTTGGGCCCAACCTAGGCCTACTGACTCACAAGCATTTGGGGTGGAGTTCAGTAATTGGCGTTTTAACAAACTCTCCGGGTGATTTTGATGAATGTAAAAGTTTGAGAACTCCTGAGCCATTGCCTTAGCTTCAATTCCTCTTACTTCCATGTGTTTCTCTGTTCTCCTCTGCTAGTAAACTTCTTTTAGAAAATATGTAGCAGGAGAGATTTTTGTCAGTTTCAAGTGCGTGACTTGGGCAAGAAGGAGCAAGGTTGGAAAAGGAATTGTGGTGTGCTCCTCTTTGCAATATGCTATGGAAACTCCATAGTGAACGCAGCTATCGTAAGTCAAGGGTGGGGGTATTGTTAAGAGGAAGAGATTTCAAAAAGAGAAATTTAAGAAGTTGTACTCGGGGCACCTGAGTAGCTCAGTCGGTTAAGTGCCAGACTGGGGCTCAGGTCATGATCTCACGGTTCATGAGTTTGAGCCCCGCGTCTGGCTCTGCGCTGACAGTGTGGAGCCTGGAACCTGCTTCAGATTCTGTGTCTGACGCTCTCTCTCTGACCCTCCCCTACTCACACTCTGTGTGTCTCTCTCTCTCAAAAATAAATATTTGAAAAAAAATTTTTAAAGTTGTACTCAAAGTTAGGATTGTACTTCCCCTACCCTAGGCATTTTTGGAGAAACACCAATAAAAAATGTAACTTACTTTTTTGGTAGATAGGCTGTGTTCCTTTGAATTCAACACCACAGAGCCCGTACCATATGGAGACCAAATTAATATTCAGCTTTCAAAAGGAAGTGACCTGCCCTGCTCAGTGTGTTATGGGATAAGAACAGCGCGGAACAGACAGAAAAGAAACAGTAGCTTCATTTCACCTCCGCTCCACCTCTTCTGAGATACTGCTGCTAGTTATCCCCACTCCTTCCATCTTGTAGCCTCCCTTCTCCCTGGGAATGGACACAGTTAAACACCATCACCAAATCTTCAAAAAGTCTCTTTTAATCATGCAACCACCCCACAGGCACTACCCTGAATATGCTCTTTTGTTCACATCTGGGCTGCCACAGAAAGGAATTCACTTTCAAAATCTCAATACCTCTTGTTTATTCCTCAATCAGTGGAACACGCCTCCATTCCCTCCACAGAAAGGCGCTGCTACCACCAGGTGGATTGATGACCTGCTTAGCGAATTCAACAGGTAGTTTTTAGCCTTTACCTTACTTTAGCTCTCTCGAGTGTAATATGACCAGTCCTTCCCGGAAACACTTTCCTCTCGCGATTTCCACCACACGAAAGTCTGGCTTCCTCCACTGGTCCTGTGGCTCTTTCTTCCCAGCATCCTTTTAAGTTCATCTTCTCCAGCCCTCCTTCTAAGTTCTGAAGCTTCCCAAATTCTATCTTTGTCCCTCATCTCTTCTTACCCTCAGCACGCTTCCCAAGCAGTGCTACCTTCTACCACCACCTCTCCTCTGTCTCCCCAGCCTAATTTGCCTAGAGCAGTATTTCTGTCCTCAGACTCTTCAATCTAATTTCCTGGTAGATTATATTCATCTGAAAATGCCAACGGATGGTGACTCATCGTTCCCTCAAAACTGTATTTGATCTCCATGTTCTACCTCCCACTCATTGCAAAACAAGAAACTTGGCCTTTATTTATATTTATCCTATATTTATTCTTCTCCTTTAACCTCATATCAAGTCAGTTAGTAAAAGTTTCATTCTCTCTATCCTCACTGCTACTGTTAGTCTTGGTATGTATTACCTCTTGCCTGAACTAGTGCATTAGTCTCCGAACCCATGCCTGTCCCTTTCATGTATAAATGAGAGCATAATATGTGATATAATGTATAAATGAGAGCAAATTTAACTGCGCAAAAATTTCTCAGGAGTTTGCCATCAAAGACAGGTAGAATCTATTGCCTCTTAAGTGCATTCAAAGTTCTTCACACATCACTGTATTCACACCCAACCAGGCTGGCTTCTACCTACGTTTGCCCCATTCTTGAGGTTCAATTATACTTCTCATTCTCTGAACATAAAATATTCTTTCACTCCTTCATGTTTATTACCATGAAGTTCCGTGCATAATTTTCTCACTTCACTCACAGTCTTATAATTATCTATTTGTATCTTTCTCTCCAAGCAACTCCTCAATACCCAGGACTATGTCTACGTTTTTGTATCTCCAGCACATACCACAATGCCTGTCTTATATAAGATGGTCCATAAATAAATGTTCAATAAAATGGATAAGTATGGGCGCCTGGGTGGATCAGTCAGTTAAGTGTCTGACTTCGGCTCAGGTCATGATCTCACAGCTCATCAGTTCGAGCCCCTCATTGGGCTCTGTGCCAACAGCTCAGAGCCTGGAGCCTGCTTCAGATTCTCTGTCTCCCTCTCTCTCTGCCCCTCCCCTGCTCATGCTCTGTCTCTCTCTGTCAAAGATAAATAAACATTAAAATTTTTTTTTAATTTTTTTAAGTGGCTGAGTAACTGAACCAATACCTTTCATTCAGTTTAAGATTCCCTACTTCCATTTGTGCATGTAGAAAACACCTTCCTATTCTCAACATTCAACTGAAAGTTTAACTCTGTCAAGAAATTTTCTAGTTCCTCAAGCAAAACTTAAGGATCATTTCCCTGTGATCTCTATATACACCTCAGTTATGGAAAACACCATGTTTTATTGAAGTGGTTGTTTACATGTTTGATCCTTCCAGCAACCTAGTCAATACATCTGGGCAAAAAAGAGAAGAAAACAAATTCAAACTATACAAGAAAAAAAAATGTTGAAACTACATCTTACTGAAGAGTTTACCAATTCCTAGTGATGAAAAATGAAAAGTTAATCTCAAAAATTCAGAATACATGCACATATATTCTTGTACACAGTATATTTTATTCACTTAAACCTGTCAACTGTCTTTATAAATGTGCAGTTTAACATTCCTTTCAAATATTGTAAGAGATAGATATCTGAGTAAGGTGGACACAAATGACTATTGAAATTAAGATTGTGAGGCCCAAAGTGGCAAGAGAAAGAAAGAAAAGAGAACGCTATAGAATTGACTAGTCAGCTCTTAATCCTGGCTACGTATGTTACATGTTATACAAGCACAGCTGGTTTCCAATAAATGGCTATAAAGGAAAATTAAAACTATAACAACCCACCTCTCCAGACCTTATTCCTCCTTCCATCTCCTATGAGAAGGGGCAGGAAAAGCATTACAAAAAATATGCTTTGGACATACTATCATATACATATCATAGAGTCAATTATGTATATTTATTCAGCTTTTTATTTAACATGGAGCCTCACATGCCATCTTTTACCTAGTAAGTGATCCCAATATGTATAAAATGAATAAATGAAATCATTTAATAATGCCAATTGTGTATTAGTAGTTATTTGATTAAAAGTGTGTCCTTCCTCTTACTTTATTACTCTTACCACTGACACTGAAAACATGAACTCACAATTTGTCATTGATCAGAATGCCACTTAATATAAGTGGTTAGCTCCAACACCCTGAAAGGGACATGTCGGAAACTTCTTACTAAAGTGGGAAAGATATATGATATGTATCATCTCATGTACAGACTCTTGTACTCACGGATGATACCATATTGATCCAGTCATTCACTGTAATGCTTGTCTGTCCTCAAAGAGCTTACAATTTTTTTTTTTTTAATTTTAGAGAGAGTGCAAGTGGATGAGAGAGACAGAGGGGGAGTAAGAGAATCTTAAGCAGGCTCCATGCTCAGCATGAAGCCCAACACAGGGCTAGATCCCATGACCTTGGGATCATGATCTGAGCCAAAATCAAGAGTCAGACGCTCAACTGACTGAGCTACTGAGGCACCACAAGGAGCTTCCAAAGTAGAACAGAAGTTATTATATGTGGCTGTAATACAATGTAAATTGAGAGAAGAACCAATAAAGTAGCTCACAGTAGTCACGGAAGGCTTCATGGCATCCCCACCAACCATTGTTGGTTCACAAACTGACCCTAAGAGAGCAAGGAGACATCCAAGTAAGGGGAAATCCACTCCAGACTGGCAAGTGGAAGGTTTAATAAGCAAAGACACTTACTTACAAGGCTTGCTTTGGGCCCCTTGAGATGTGTAGATTTCCACACCACCAGGCCGGAATCTTAAAAGTTTATATAGAAGCCTTAACTGGGTTCAATCATATACCATCCCGACGGACTCAACAACACAATTGCTCTCTCAAGTCTATGTCCTTGAAAACAGCTCCCACTGTGGGAACAGTGGGGAGAGTACACATTCCAAGCACAGGGAAGGTAGCAAAGAACCTCCTCTAACTGCCCGATGTAGCTTGAGGGTCAACTAGAGGTCATGGCCTCTCGATGACCTCCTCCAACAACCATGAGAATGAAGGGGCTTCCTTTGCATGGGAAAGCTCCCAGGGTGAGAATTTTAAAAAGCCCAAGCACACTCCAGGTGGAGTCAATCTCTTGAAAAGCACTCAGGGGCTGGAATTCTGAGCGTCAGGCTAAAGGAAAACCAAGGTTCCTTTCTGGCCCTGTGTTTAATGATCATGATATTGAAAAAGAAATCCTAGTGTCTGTTTAACTTAGTTACTTGCACACAGACCCCAGACAATTAGCAGTTCCTGATATGGGGAGGAGTGAGACTAAGTGAAAATCCGTGAAAGCTATAAATAAGCGACTTGGGACTTGGGACCTAGCTTCAGCTCAGATGCTCACAAGCCATGTGCCATCGGGACACTTAGCACCTCAAGGTTTCAGTTTCCTCAATTCTAGAATGAGGGAACCAGACCAGAGGAGACGTTAAGGTCCCTCCCAGCTCTACACATCCACAGCAGACTAATTACCTGGGTTCTTGCCTCTCCTTGTCTATTATTCATTAGCATCTCCACAGGAGCAATAAAAGGAAGTGAAATTTAAACCAGCCAATTTTGCTGCTTATCAGTTCTGGGAAAAGGTTTGATGAACCAGGGAGCTGAGGGCTATCTGTTGGCTTCAATTATCAACACATTTCCTGCCCACCATTACACCACTGATCATCAAGATTTTACTTTTTCAAGCACAGTCAACCTACTGTTGGAGTATCTTTTTTAGTATCTATAAAGCTATTTTCATAACCCCTCTGACACCTCTTTATAGGTACACAGAGTCCTAGAGGCCATTATATAATAGCTGAATATTAAACACTAGCTACTGTATGATCTGCTAGAATTATCTTGATCAGTTTCAAATTTGTGTTCTTCTCACAGAAATCAAATGTTTCTCATCCTTTGAAATGCAGACATTCAAATGGACAGATTCAAATTCAATAACCAATAATATTCATGCTGCTTTTATGCAGCAGACATTGGGGTAAGTGGTTTACATGTTAAGGGTTTTATGTTATTATCTCTCACATGCTGGGAAGGAAGCTCCATGAAGGCAAGGATTTTCCTGTTTCTTTCACTGCTGAGTCCCCCAGGATATAAACCAGTGCTCTGCACTATGTGGGCATTCAATTTCCAGCAATTTGTCTCTAGACCTCATGCTATTTACTGCCAAACCACGACTGATAAGCCAGTGTTGTATCCTCTGTGAGAAGCTGTGTTGTGAAGGAGTCTCGAGAATCTGCCCCTACTATTTACCACTAGGGTGCCCTTGACAAGTTATTTAACTGTTGGATGCCTCTATTTCTTACTCTATAAAATGAGCATTATACTACCTCTATCTCATAAAGTGATGGTTAATATCTTTTACCACATAACAAATCACCAAAAACAAAGACTTTGAACAATAGCGTCCATTTGTTTTTGTTCATGGATCTGCAGTTTGGGTGGGACTTAGCGGGGAAGGCTCATTTCTGCTCCACATGGCAATCAGAAGGGCCAGCCCAATTGAGCACGGGACGATCTGCCTACAAGATGGCCTGCTCACATGACTGGCAAGTTGGTGCTGACTGGTGACTGATAGCGGTCTTGGTTCTTCTCTATGTGGCCTGCACATCCTCACGGCATACCAACTGCATTCTAGAGGAAAGCATCCCCAGAGAGAGAAACAGGCAGAAATCATACCCCCCTCTTTTGACTTAGTTTTGGGAATCCCATACCATCACTGTTGCCATATTTTATGAGTCAAAACAGTTGACAAAGCCCGCCCAGCTTCAAGAGAAAGAGACATAGACTGCCTATTGTTGGGGGAATGGCAAAGTTCTAGAAAAGCACAGGGAAAAGGATGTTGTGGTCATTTGGGAATATACAATCTGCCACAACCTTACTGGTGAATCTGGTTTTCCTCACAGGAAATTTGTATTTAATTATAGAATGATTGGAATGTCCAGCTACTCTGTTATTAGAGTCTTATGACATGGGATGGCAGGGCACTGTTCACTCATCAGCCACAATAATGCTTCAAGGTTGATAGTGGGGTTTCCCTTGCCCTGGGGTAGGTAGGGAGGGAAATTCCCAGGCACTAAGCCAGGGAAGCTAGAAGGAAACCAATCCATGTATCAAACCGAAAAGGTGAAATGGAGACAACACCAGAGAATGGACACTGATCAGCAATGAAGAAAGAAAACAAATATTTATTAAGCCCCTGCTGTAATGGGTACTTTGATTAGGTAAGAAAATCTTTCTACAACCTTGCCTTTCCACTGACCAGAAGGCTTTAAGTCATCATAAAGCTTGAAAATTTCACAATGTACCATCTCATTTAATCCCCCCAGCAAATGCTATCAGTAGAATTATCCTAAGAGTATCAGCAGAGAGCCTGACTCAGGGCTCAATCCCATGAACTGTGAGACCATGGCCTTAGCTGGGACCATGACCAAGACTTTGGATGCTTCACCGACTGAGCTACCCAGGTGCCCCAATGGGCAAACTTTCTTAAAGAAAGTGTATCCAGCCCAGTACTCAAAGTACTCTGATTGGGCTGGCTTGGGTCACATGCCACCCACACATCAGTGACTGTGCCAGAGGAAGATAATATGCTGATTGGTGCAAGAAAATAGCAGCACATTTGGGTTTGGACATATCAGTCATCTAAGTTTTTCCAGGCAGTTTATAGAAAGGTTAAATAAAACAAGCTCTAGAAAGGCTCATTTGTTTCTTATATTTTTCTCCAAATCAATTCCTTATCTATAACAAAGTATCTCTTCTCATCCAATTCTGTGAAATCCTGAAGCATCAGAAGGATGTTTTTATAAAATGGTTCCATTTACAAGTAATTCTATAGCAAAGGCCCAGAGGATCATGACGCAATGAAGTTTTGGTATAATATTCTCTTCGATGCAATAATTCAGCCATTGTAGTGCATATCATGGGATCCTTGGTTTAATGAGAGTTTTGCTGCAAGGCATCCAATATCCATCCAATGTGCTTAAGAAAGTCAGGTAAAACAGGTGTTTCCTCAATTAACAATTTAAAGTTTTGTTACATGAAAAATAAGTGAACCAAAATAGAAGATAATATTCCTAAGAAAACATACCCGTACTCTACTTTTCTTTTTTTTTCCCAAAGACCTTGAATGTATCATTTCATGTATACATTTTTAAAGTCATTAATTTGATACATACTTGGCTAAGAAAAATACCCCCAAAAAATCATTATTCACAGCAACCTCACATTAACCAGTCTGTGTTTAATCAAAAAAAATCTGTCAGCCAATGAAGATTAATTTCTAAAGAATTAACAGAGTAATATGATCAATTGAAATTTCTAATCTTATGAAAAAAATCATACTGAAATATTTAAAAATAAGTAATTTCCCTGTTTACAAATATCGTTAATCCTGTTGTTTCTTAAGTTAACTCATTGGCAGTTTCTTTTCACTTTGACAGAATCAGAACTCCAAAATCATGCAACAATTGGGTCTTTTGGTCATATCCTACTTACAATTCATTGTTGATTGCTCTCAGAAGGTTAGCATCTGTATCATATACTACCCAAGATAATTCTCACAGTGGAATAAAGTGAAATTTGATTCCATTCCCAACTTCCTAATTAACGTAAGCAAGTGTAAGAAATCCAGTTCTTCACTTTTTTCTAACTATTGCAACTATTAAAAACATCTTATTGTTTGGAGTCCTAAATTGCTCATCTGGAAGTATTTCAGAATGGCCCCACAGAAGACCTAGGGAAGAAAGACAAAGGACAGAATGACAACGAGAAAGACATAGGCCTAAGTGTATGGCCACGTAGGCCTGGCTTGCTCTGGTTTCAATGTTCTCTGTCTGCTCTATCGCTTAGGAAACAAGATTTGAAAACCAAATCAAGACATTTCCACTTTCATCCTTTATACAAATCTATTAGCTTCCTTTAAAGGGAGCTGCATTTATGGTTAGGGTAGCCATATAATTTATCTCCCAAGCCAGGACACTTTTACGAATAAAAGGGGATGTTGCTTATAACTAACTTTGTTCAATCAATGTAAAAGGAGACTGTCCTGGGAAAATTGGGACATGGGCTCAGCCTATTTACAGATCAGGAAAACTTGGTCTAAGAGAAACTAAGTTCAGGAAGAGCAGCTGTTCATTGAAAATGTCATAAAATTCTGCACTGCATTGACTTTTTTCCTTTCATTTAAAATTCTAGGGGTACCTGGGTAGCTCAGTAGGTTAAATGTCCTACTCTGGATTTCGGCTCAGGTCATGATCTCAAAGTTCCTGAGTTTAAGCCCCACATCAGAATCTGTGCTGACAGTGTGGAGCCTGCTTGGGATTCTCTCTCTCCCCTTCTCTCTCCACCCCTCCCCCACTCATGCCCCCCCAAAATAAGTAAACTTAAAAATAAATAAATACTTAAAATAAAATCCTAAATTCTTATTGGTATAAGATCCCAATCCTTGCACTTGCCTTCTTTAGTTCCCTCACTAACCTACGACGGCTTCTCCCCAGTTTCTTATATATTCACCAGAGCCCTGGAAAAATAGATGACATATAAACAAGCGGAGACAAACCCCGAACAGACAATAATCGCAACCAAACCCTTTCTAAGAGTGCATTGTAGTATCATCTCCTAAAAACTTGGAGATTTAAATGAATTTGTCTAGAACAGGGTGCTTGGAATTGTACTGACATTTCCCTGAGCTAAAGTTTCTCTCCCGGGCTTGCTCAAAGTTCCCTACTTCTATCTTAGCCCCTGTGGATCCAGAGTTCTCTCATCTGCAAGGCTTATGGTTGGCTATATACTTAGACTGGAGTTCTCTGATGACTGGTTTGTTGTTGTTAAATTACATGAACCGCTCCAGAGGAATCAGATCTTGGGATAGCTCCAAAGGCAGGTTATTTTCCTTTCAGTCCCAATTGAGTCAGAAAAATTTATTCATTTACTAGTCAGAAAATAAACTTGATGCATGTTCCTCAGGAGATCCATGTGCTGTACCTTTGGATGGCAAAATGCCACATGTACAATCGGGAAGGAATACTCTGTCACGTGGCCCATGGCCACAGCTGCTTGGGCCACGATTCACTAAGAGCTTGTGAGGTAAGCAAGACTGAGTCCAGAAACTACTGCGGAAAAGGCCCAGAGGGAAGTCGTGCTGTGTTCCAGGTCATGTCTTTTCTTCTGGCTTCACGGAAGGAGTACCTTCACATACGTGGGGAGGGGGCACTAGGCCACTGAGACTGGCTGTCCGCAGGAAGAGTTTGGGGCGACCAACAATGTAAATGAATCTTTCATGACATTTTCCTTGCCCTTCTACTCCAAAACTACAACCCCTTATTCGGTCTGCCATGTCACTACCAGCTCCTCCCGCCTTCTCCCAGGGTTTCCTAGTGGTTTTAACTGTGGACAACACTGTCCCTTTTCTGACTCAAACTAGGTGAGGAAACTGGCCAGATTTTGCTCCACGATGAATGACCATTGTCACTGAAGAAATGTTTGGATTTCTTCAGTGAGTGAAAAGTCTTCTATTGTCAAAAGTAAACAAAACAAAACAAAACAAAACAAAACAAAACACCTCACTAGCTGCTTTAGCAGAGTAGAAACTTCCTCTTTACATGGTTATCCAAATCAAGCATGGACTTGCTTTT
Source organism: Lynx rufus (assembly GCF_022079265.1). Classification (NCBI taxonomy): domain Eukaryota; kingdom Metazoa; phylum Chordata; class Mammalia; order Carnivora; family Felidae; genus Lynx; species Lynx rufus. Next base: position 155,459,011 of record NW_025814823.1, read on the forward strand.
TTTTTTTAAGTTTCAAAACCACCACAAATATCTGATGTCCCCAATAACACATGCATATGCCTTGAATCACTGATGGCCTAAAAATTAGTCAAATGATAACTAAAGGAATAAGTTGGCAATTTAGGGGAATTAAGATTTCATTCCTTTTACTGGAAAAAATATCACCATTATTTGAAGCTTACCAAAAAAAGATATTTTATGGGCATATTTTAGCCTACCACGCTGCAATCAAGCATTTTTATGGGGCCCATTTATATTAATAAGGCAGTAAAGGAGGAAGCTTCAGTTAAAAAACATAAGTGGCAAGAAGCCTTAGGAGCCAATCACAAGACAAAATAGGAAGCAGCATCTTCTGATTCTCCCAGCTACTCTGGATTCATCCTGCTTCCAAATTCCATTTGCTTTTTTTTCTTTTTCTTTTTTTTTTTTTTTTTTTTTTTGGTGAATGTGGGAACACCCTGACCAGTCTCAAAAAGTAGGACTTGATGGCCCATCATGTGAAAAGCTATTAACATATCCACAGTTGGCCCTGAAATATGCTTTCAAGAATTGAGAAGATTTGCCAACCCCCATTTGAATTTTTCTTCAGAAAAGTGCACTTTTATTAACACCCTCCTCCCTACTGTGGATAAAAATGGTCTCAATATTCTCATGGGAAAAAAAGAGCATTCTCAAGAGCCTCTGTAGACAGAGAAATAGAGTTTTCCCGGCCAAGAATAAAAATGGGAAAGTCTGAAATGTTTAGCGCCTCTGATTAAACCTTCAGTAGTGTGTTTCTCTTAGACAAAGCATTTGTCATAAGTAGCTTGTCTGCCTGAGTATGATTTATGTGGCTGGACTGAAATTGGCTGAATAATTTATGCTATTTATTGTTCTGGAAAGTTTCTTTTCTTAATAAATAAATAAGTGTTGTGTTAAGAGAAGGGAAATAGTGGCAAGTGTCAGCGGCATAAGGAGGGAAAAAGTTATTTTTCCATGTTGAAAGCTAATGAAGTGTATCTAAGAGGAATGGTCTCCACACAGAAGGGCAGGACTCTAATAGGTGAATATTGTCAGCATTTTCAATGAAACCAATTGGCTAAGAGAAGCTGTCAAATAGGTGTGAAATGAGGTAAAATTACGAGCGATACACTTTCTTTTAAGGTACTTTGCTTTGTTCCTTACAGTGCCTTGCAGCAAGAAATTTAATTTAAATACTGAAAATGGAATGCAGTTATATTGATTTAAATTTGCTAAGAAAGTCTTGGACTCTATTTCCTGTTTCCTGCATAAGTACAGAACGTGTGTGAGTCTGTGTATGTGCTTGTGTGTGAGTGCCATCAGCTTTTCCACTATTTATGAGTGAGTCACAGTTTATTAGACCCTACCACAATGTATATTAGTATAAAACACATAACTTGAATTGTCAGTTTATAAAATTTTCAGAATGTATGATTATAGTTCTGTTCTTACTGTAAATTTTTACATGGCTGTGATGATTTAATCCTACCTGCCGAAACCCTGAGCTCTTATTAGATCTTGGTCGTTTTCTGTTGGGCTTTTTGTTTTGTTTTGTTTTGTTTTTGTTTTTTGGGGTTACCATTTTATCACATAAATTTTTCTTCCTGGAACCTATGCCAAAGACAGAGTTGTAGACAAAAGAATGGATGGATGAGTGTGGAGAAATACATGTGGCTCAGTTCAGCTGAAACTGTTTCGTAGATAACTCACTCTAAGCTATGACTAAAAATATTTGAAATGTTTACAGGCTGCATAATATATATGTTTGACATATTAAAGGAGACTTCTATCAGCTGCTCAGTAACCATTCCAGAAAAACGCCTTAAAAGAACTCAAGCAAAATCACAGCCCCTCATCTGCAGTGCTGTTTCTAATTTGAAGGCAAATTCATCTCTGACACACAGCAGATTCTGTGCAGGTGGAAGCAAGCCCCTCTCTGCTCCTCTCTCTGCCAGTCAAATTATGTCATCAGTGAAGGATCACTGGTTTTTAATGATACGGTGGCCTCCATACTGAGAAGCAGTCCTAGCACAGCAATATGCATAGCCAATAAAATGGCTGTCACCAAATTACAATTGACACTTAACATCACTAAATCTGCAGTGTAATTCCTTGTGACAGTTGTGTAGGTATATTAGAAGAAAATAATTTACTTCAAACCCAGCATGTTAGACACATTTTCCTGAGCGTAATTCATGTCACATTTACAGTAGCCAAAGCAAGCAGTCTCGAGGCAACCTTAATCTGGGAAGAGATCATAGATACTAACATGTTCATTGAAGTATGATTATTTATGCATGCAATAAACAAAGCTAGAGCAGTTGTTCATTGTAGGTTTTAATTGTTATTGGGGGTTTTAATTGTTATTGGGTTTTAAATGAATATTAGCCTCTTTTGCTGTAGGGAATAAGAAAAACTATAAAAAAACAAAGCCACATTTTATATGGAAAACAGGCATCAGCTAGAAAATCTTAATTTGGGGGTGGGAAGGGGGATTTGATGGACATTCACGCGGCCCTCACTCCCACTCCTGCTCAAGATCGGGTTCAGACTTGAAATTCTACACCAACTGCCCGCATGGCAAAAGCGTCCACATGCAACTTCCAAAATGCAAGTAAACGAAACCACCAGCAACAGCATTTCTCTTTTCTCAGAGTAATAACATTGGAGAACAAAGGTTTGAGAGGCAGACACAGTTTCTTCTGGCACACTATTTTGATACATTCACCCCGAGCAGATCCACAGAAAGACCCTTCGCTGGCCTTATAAGCATATATAAATATGTGACAGAGTTAAAGGTCTCCACTCTTCAGAATGAAGTGGTTTGAATGTCTGGCGAAATGGGACTGCAAAAAATTCATTCCAACTTTGTCTCTGGGCAATTCACCTTTGGCCCAGTGATGATATGAGTCTTTCTGCTGATGGGGGAGATATAATAAGTCAGGTCAGGCAGTCTCTAGAAGGCAGGGGCCTATTTGTTAGCAGAATGAGGCAGGTGTACTATTCTAGGGGAGATTAGCTCATCCCAGCATGATAATTACCTCACAGGAAACCCTCAAGGTGACACATCAAATGTAGGAGCTGAACATCCAGTCCTGGAAATGGGCATGCCTGTATCGTTAAGTAGTCTTAATTTAGAAACTCCAAATTTAAAAACACAAATCAGTGAGTGATAATTTCCCTGTCCTTTCATTAAGACATTAAAATGTCTCCAGCAAGTGCGAGCTCACTGAAGAACGATAGGCTAGATTATAGCTCAGCTGCCACGAGAAGGAATTAGCCCCCGTCCGCATTTCCTACTTGATTTTCTTATGGGAGTGGGAAGCAGCAAACAAGACGTAAGAGAGCTCACATTCTGCTTGCTGAGGTCCTTTCGGCTATTTGTGCCATTTACTGAAGCCTACCTTTTGGAAAATCATCTAGAGTGCGTTTTGTGGTTTCTAAAACAGAATCCCAGCATTTTAGCTACGTCACCAAAGAACGGAAAAAAGGGGGAAATGTCAGTTGGCGTTATTTGGGTTTTTACACCACGTTTAAGAATGCAGATTGCTCTTCTTACAGCATCCTGACTTTGGGGTGGCCGTCCTCTGTCTCAGTCTGCTGAATGCTTTAACCACGCTCAGCAGAGCTTGGTCACTGCCTCAAGCCGTGGGCAAAAGCTAGAACCTCTTTGGTTTTCTAGGTCAGTGCAGATGACCTGAGAAATTCTTCAGCATCACTGGTCCCTTGAGCACACTCCCGGCAGCACGAGTCTGGGGGAGGCAGCGGGGCCAACGGCAGGACGACAGCTGCCAGATTTATCATGTGGGCACCAGGCTGTGGGGGGTGCACCAAGAGAAGTGGCCAAAATAGAAGCAGGAGGGTGGGATAGTATGATTAGGAGTCATGGAGCCTCACCAACTTCTCAGCTAAAGGTACAGCAAGTGAAGATGTTTCTAAGGATTTCTTAGGTGGAGAGGGAACTTATCAGAGCTTTATGGGAAATGCAAGTTTTATCACGCATCCTTAAGGATGCATTAAGGAGAAAGTATTTCAAGCACAAAAATCAGATTGTGAACGTGAATATTGATAGAATAATCTTCATAAACGTCAAGACTATAAGATATTGACTCAATTTAGTAATAAATCATTGCAGTTTTGTATTGTGTCTTTCCATGGGAAAAACCTATCCATTTTATATTCTGAAGTGACATTAAACCCACTGTTCACTGAGACCAGAAGAAATCTTTTTTGCTCATATAGTTTAAGGTCTATTCCATCTTGAGGGTAAACAATGTGATAACCCCTGGAGTGGTGGTACCCACAGAGTGAATTTTGACCACCTGCATGGTGGATGCTCATGAAAAATACCTCCTCTCCTAAGACCACCAGCTAGTTCAGGACACCCTGAACTAGGGTCAGTTAGGACAGTTAGGATTTCCCAGAGCCCCCATCCAGCGGCAACTACCCTCATTGTCAGGACCCCTCCACCAGCCCCACCACCGTACCTCGCAATACCGACAGCAAGAAAAGAAATCAAGTAAACACAGTAACTCTTTCTGCAGGAGAAGCTGTCTACAGAAATTGTACAAAAACTATTCATCCACTGATGATGGCAGAAAGCAGCATGAAACCCTGGACACATTTATCAGGAAGTAACGTAATCTCTATTTTGAAAACATTACAATTGTGTTTTTATTCTGTAAACTTAACAGACAAAAGTGGTCCCACACAGAAGGAGGAAGTTAACTGAGGGCAGGTGGCATCTAATGTCAGTGTTCTGATACCTCCAAGCCAGGTCGTGTAATTCCCACTGCTGGAACAAGTGCAGTTTGTCCCAGAGCATGTGGCCTGTTGCCTCTTTATTAGGAACAGCTGATTGGAAGAAATTGTTTTCCAAATTATCAATGTAGAATAGTTCCATTAAAAAGGACTTTAAAGATTTCATTTTGAAAATGGTCTCTGCTTTAAAGAATGTTTTTGTCCACTACAGGGAAGAGAGTTGAACGTTCACTCACACACACACACACACACACACACACACCACAATCACGCATACAAATATGTCCTCAGCCATTTTATTGTTTACCCAACCTATTCCTCCCCCACACACCCTTAGAAACTATCATTCTATTCCCAGGCCTTGCTTGTTAAGACTCTTCAATCACACTAAAAGTCTCAATTTTTAAAATGAACACGTCTTTCTGAAATTACATGTTGAATATCAAACACAGGCTATTTTAATGTTTTCAAGGCCAGACCAATATCATGGATAAGTCTGAAAAGGATGAAAGTCAAATCATGAACTGTGTATGGTTTTGATAACCAAATAATTTCAGTGATTAAGACAGAGAAGTGCGCTCTAGAATCACATTTGCACGATGATAAGAGACAGCACTTATTTTGGGTTTTTTTTTTTCCACTGACATAAGACATCAGAAAAAGAAAAGAGAAAAAATGCTTATTATAAAAACAATTCTTCTTTATTAGCTCCTATATGCATAAGAATAACTTATCAAATGGAGAATATAGGGAAATTCCAATTTTAAATTAAGATGCTATTCAATATTTTGTGAGGTCTCAATTACGTTATAAACTAAATCTTAATTTATAGCAGTGATGGAAACATAAGACATTAACTGATCTTTAGTACCTTATATTTCTGTTCCAAGACATCTAAAGATAATTATTTTCTCTATATGTCTGGATATTTTAATTTTATGAAATGATCATACAAACAACAAATAATCTCCTTTGAAACCAAAGCACTATCAGTTAAAGAGGTGACATTTCTTTATTATCTTCATTTTCCTACTTATCCCATATTACGTAGCATACAGTATTCAAAGAAGCTACAAAATAAATAGATCTATATTTGTAGCACCGTTACATTTAATTTTACTGAAAAATACAACGTAATATTTGAAACTCACTCGCTTTCTTAAAAGAGAATATGGAATACGTTTTAAGAACCACTAAGCTTTACATCACATCATCAGGAAAATGCAAATTACAACCATGAGATACCACTCCACACCTATGACAATGGCCAAAATCCAGAACACTGACAACACCAAATGCTGACAAAGATGCGGAGCATGCACACTCTCGTTCACTGCTGGTGGGAACACAAAGTGGTACAGCCACTTTGGAAGACAGTTTGGCAGTTTCTTAAGCAACTAAACATATTTTTACCATACCATCTAGATACTGTACTCTTGCGATTTAGCCAAAGGAGGAGAAAACACAACCTGCACACAGATGTTTACTGTAGCTTTATTCATAACTGCCAAAACTTAGAAGCAACCAAGATGTCCTTCGGTAGATAAATGCATAAATAAATTGTGGTACCTCCAGACAACGGAATATTATTCAGCCCTAAAAAGATATGAGTTATCAAGCCATGAAAGACATGGGGGAAACTTAAATGCACATTATTAAGTGAAAGAAGCTGACCTGAAAGGCTACATATTATATGATTTTAACTATACGACAATCTAAAAACTGCAAAACTATGAAGATAGTAAAGAGATCAGTGGTTGCCAGGGCTTGGGGAAAGGTTAGGATAAATACATGGAACACAGAAGATTTTTAGGGCAGTGAAAATACTCTGCATGATACCCTAATGGTAAATACATGCCGTTATACATTTGTCCAGACCCACAGAATGTACAACATGAAGAGTGAACCTTAATGTAAACTATGGGCTGTGAGTGGCTGTGATGTGTCAACAATTATAACAAATGAACCCTGTGATAGGGTATGTTGATGATGGGGAAGGCTATGCATGGGTGGGGGCAGGGAGTATGTGAAAATTTTCTGTACCTTAGTCTCAATTTTGCTGTGAACCAAAAATTGCTCTAAAAATGAAATCTTTTTTGAAAATTCAACATTTATTCTTGATAAAAGCATTCAGATACATTTTTTGTGAATAGTTAAAAATACTCAAACAGAAGATTAAATTTGTCCAAGTCAGTCAAGTTAGAAGGTTTTAGATTTTGCCAGAAATTAACTTTACATGATTATAAATAAGCATTTTTCAAGAAGTTTATATCATCCTTATGTAAGTCTTTAAGATTAAAGTTCCAGTTGCCTGTTGCTATATAATGAACTATCCCTAAAATTTATTTATCGTTTTATTATTTTTTCATTATTTTGTTGGTCACAGTTAGAGCAGGATTCAAGTTGGGCAATTCTTCTGCTTCATAAGGTGTCATTTCATGATATTCATCTAGTGGTTGAGCTAGTCTGGATTACTTACACACGTATGTTAGCCTGGAATGGGATACCTGAAATCACCAGAAATTGGCCAACATTGGTCTCTTTCCTTCCTGTCTCTCTATGTGACTGGCTCAGGCTTCCTCACACCAGGGAAGTCTCAGGGTAGTCATATTTCTTACATAGTAGATCAGGGCTTCAAGAATGAGTGCTCCAGGAGATAGGAAGTAGACCTTTCTAGTCTCTTAAGGGATAGACCCAGAAACCGGTGGAGGATCCCTTCCATTATGTTCCACTGCTGAAAGAGGTCACAGAACTCACCAGATTCAAGACTAGGAGACACAGACCCACTTCTCAATAGGAAAAATATTTAAGATTTTGTGGTCATCTTCTATCTGCTACAAGACAATGTCTCATTTTAGAACTGCATTGTTAAAAATTTTTCTCACAAAGAATATACACTGTATCCAATTTCCTTACTGGAAACCCCCAATTTTCAGGACTAATTTCAGTGTTCCCAGACAAATAGAAAAAAAAAAACTAACAAAGTCATAGAAAAGCCTGGAGACATATGAAAATAAACTGTGTGTCACATAGAGTATATATCCTACTATGCCCAATCCAAGAGTAAGTCCAACATAAAAGGTAATAATGAATTAGGAGATTTTTGCTTTAGGTAATTAGTTAGCTAGTTAAAGTTGGATTAAGAAGAAATCATTCGAATGCAAAGATAAGAATATAACATGCTAAACCCTAAGAGAATAACTGCCATACTGAAACTTTAGTTTCGAAGAGTTTATGTGTCTTATAAAAACCTCAACTTAATTTTGGAAATGGTTTTGTAGCATAATTTACATTCTCAGACCAACAAGACTGATTTCATAAGCCATATTGAGCAATCAACTTAATTACTCCACAGGCACTCAGATAGTTCCCCAAATTAATCAAAGTCAAAGTCAAGTATGTCCTTACTGAAAGAATCCCAAATAAAAAGAATACCGGTTCCTCTCTCTTTATAGAATAAGTATGGACTAGTCGAGTTGGTGGTTAGGTTAATGTCTATAAATTAAATCTGTCTTAATCTCCTCTTCTTACAAGGACACCAGTCAGATGAAATTAGAGCCACCCCAAGTAAATTTACCTTACTTTAAAGACTCTAACTACAGTCATATTCTGAAGTTCTGAGGTTAGAATTTCAACCTTTGAATCTAGGAGGAACACAATTCAGCCCATTCTAGGCAGCATACAAAAGGTTATCAGCAGATGTGCAGAACTAGGCCAGCAGCAAGGACCCAAGCATAAGAACCCACTCAAATACAGCCCCAGGAAGGTCTTGAACAGGAAACCAGTCTTACGAAAAATAGATACTTAAGGAAAAGCAAACAATAGAAATATAATGTTAAAGTTATTATAATGTATTGCTATATCTTCAGCAAAAAAACAAATAATTCAAAGGCTTTATTTATGTTATTTGTATACAATTACTTTAATATACGTTACCTCATATTTTCACAAGGCCACCACAGAACACATTTCATTAACCCATTTTGATTATGAGATTCTAAGAAACTAAAGAGGCTTATTCAAACTCATATACATTGCATAGTCAGGGTATCCTAGGGATCTTGCCATGACACTGCCATCCTGCATGAGAAAGAAAAGAATACTGGGATGCCTGGGAGGCTCAGTTGGTTAAGTGTCCAACTCTTGATTTCAGCTCAGGTCATGATCTCACAGTTGTGAAGTCAAGCTCCGTGTTGCAGGGCATGGAGCCTGCTTAAGATTCTCTCTCCCTCTTACTCTGCCCCTACCCCACTTGCACTAGCTGTCTCTCTCAAGAAAGGAAGAAGGAAAGAAAGAAAGAAAGAAAGAAAGAAAGAAAGAACAAAAGAAAGAAAGAACAAAAGAAAGAAAGAAAGAAAGAAAGAAAGAAAGAAAGAAAATAAAGAACAAAAGAAAGAAAGAAAGAAAGAAAGAAAGAAAGAAAGAAAATAAAGAAAGAACAAAAGAAAAAAGGAAGTAAAGAAAAGAAAGAAAGAAAAGAATGTAAACTGAAAATTTTGCTTTGATGAATTTTAAAAGTGATAAACTTAGCTCTCCTTGGCTTTTACTTGTGTGATGTTTTTTTTTTTTCTTTTCTACCTAATGCTGGTTAGCATTAAACAGCCTACTAAAAGTAATCTATTGCAAATAGCCACAACCAATGCTTCATGACCATACAGAGTCCATTGCCACTTACAGATCAGGTGATGTTCTTCAGAATATTGTAGGTTTCCTCACAGGTTTCAGAAGACATCACTAGCCATGACATCTCCATCTATGGGCAATGTTAGTAAGCCAGAAAACTTCTTTACCCCAGGTACTAAGAATGACCTCTCCTCAGATTGTACCAACTACTATTTTTCAAAGTCTGTTCTATAACCTACAATTTGCTTATCAGTTTACTTTGGCTTGATGCCATGGTTGGCTATTAGTTCTGCAAGGCAGTTTAATGCTACGTATATATATATCTTGACATTTCCTCTAGTCTCTTTGTTTTCAGTACAAGACAAATGTCTCCCTCATGGAAGTACTGCTGGGATTAAATGAAATAACAGAACTGAAGGCACTCTGTTTCTTTAAATGTGCAACATTGTCTGTCTTAGAAACAGAGGTCACAAAGATGATTACCAAAGAGCTCACGATCCGTTGGCAGAAATGGACGTTATACAAACAGGTATCGGCCTCGTTACAACTTAACCAAGAGTAAAATATTCATTCTCGTAAAGGAAGGAGGATTTGGAGGAGAAAACACCTATGATTGGCGTCCCTGGTCAAGAGAGAGGCGAGAAGTTACCAAAGAAAAATGAGCAGACAGAGCACAGTGTGTGTTAGGAGGGAGTATGTTTTAATGAAAACTTAGACAGGAAAAGAGATTGGGACCATATCATGACACACTGTTAGTGCCCAATGAGGAATTGTGATATTATGTGAGTAGGCCTGGAAGGCCAATAAGGAGGTTTGCATGGAATGAAGAAGGGCCAAAAGTAACCCACTCCTACAGTAGTCTGACGAATATGTTTGCTTAGTCATTGTTGCTAAGGAAGAAAGGAAGGAAGGAAGGAAAGAAGAAAGGAAGAAGGGTTAGAATCCCAAATTGTGAATCCTGAATCCCATAATACCACCTAATGTCAAACTAGATACAGGTGAATGTCTACCTTATTAGAACATCCCAAATTCCAATCTGGCCTTCCATCCTGGTAAAGTAGCCCTAACCATATATAGCTGGGTTGGGGGGATTCCTTTTGTGCCTTAACAAAAGGCCTACAGACAGACACAGCTGTGAGCTTCTAAACCACCTTCCCCCCACCCAACCAGGTCTCCAACCTCTGGGTGTGGACCCTCTGACTCATAAAAGAGGCATGAAAAAGAGATTGCTTTCCAAAGGGCCTAATGAAGAATCGTCACCAAATAAGAATTCAGTCTATGTGCCCTGTGCCCAACAGGCCTTCACGAGTATGGACATGGTCTTATGTATCTCACTACCCAAAGGGAAGAGAAGAGAGGAAAATAGAAAAGATCAATAGTAACAAACAAAAAAATGGGTGAACAAGGAGTTCATTTCCCTAAAGCAAGATTCCCCTTCCTTTTCTGAATCCTGAATGCCTTTAATAGGATTATTTCTTTTAAGTTTATTTGTTTATTTATTTTGAGAAAGAGAGAGAGAGCACAGGTGCACACAAGGGAGAGGCAGAATCCCAAGCAGGCTCCACACTGTCAGTTCAGAGCCTGACATGGGGCTGAAACTCACAAACCGTGAGATCATGACCTGAGCCAAGATCAAGAGGTGGACACTTAACCAACTAAGCCACCCAAGCACCCCTCCCAGGATTATTTAATCTCTTCAACACCCTTGGAGAGAATTCAAATAATTTTTTATGGCATTTAATAAAAGTAGTATATTTTTATTTTATATTATTAAGTTATGAAATAGTGTAATATGTAGTTTATTTCATAGGGTATCTAAAGACTTATATAAAGAATTTTGGTGTTTTTACCTTTAACAAGAAATTCAGGTCATTTAAGTAAATCTAATTTATGTAATAAAAATCATGCTATTCTTGACTAACACAAGTTTAAAATAGCATGTTTTGTTTAAGTATATTAAAGTGTAGATAAAAATGAAACTACACTTGGATGCTCTGCTATCAATGAGAAGTTGACTAGCGAGGTGCCTGAGTGGCTCAGTCGGTTAAGCGGCTGGCTTGGGCTCAAGTCATTGTCTCACAGTTTGTGGGTTTGAGCCCCACACTGGGATCCATGCTCCAGCTCAGAGATTGGAGCCTGGTTCAGGTTCTGTGTCTCCCTCTCTCTCTCCACCCCTCCCCTGTTCGTGCTCTGTCTCTCAAAAATAAATAAACGTTAAAAAAATGTTTTAAGAAAAAAAGAAAAGTTGACTAGAAAGCTAAATTTTCTCTTTTTAACATTAATTCTTGAAATATTATACTCATTTTGGTTCCTATACAAGAATTTTAGCAGATGACAGTTCCCGCAACTGATACGATGTCTATGCTCCTCCTTCAACTTGTTATGTTTCCATTTCTTCTCCTTAAAAAACAGTCCACTTTAGGTGTAATTAAACAATCTAAGAAAAAATTAAACTGGATAATATTTAACTAATATAACACTGTGTATCAAATATACTCAAATTTTTTTAATTTTGTAAAAACTGAAACACACACACATGCCCACACACATACACACACACACAAAGAGATTATGTTTAACCTTGACAGATAAATCCCCTGAGTAACAGAGGCATGAGAACAATCATCTTATCTCTACCTCCTCACTCAATTAGAGATGCCATTATGACCTAGAACACTGGCTCCCAAGTGTGTCCCTCCACCCGTAGCATCCACATCCCCTGTGAACTTGATAAAACGAAAATTCATAGGTGCCAGCCCAGACTCTGAATCAGGATGATTCCCAGCAGTCTGTGGGCCTCCGGATACACACGAAAGTCTAATGCTGACCTAGACCAAGTTGAAAGACCACACACCTTCACGAGGCATCCTTTGGGAAAATTTGCCCCAGAGGAATCAGAATGGCAAACTTCTCCGGCAGGCAGGCAGCTCACAGAAACCAACACAAAACAAACCATCTGATTCCATTTGCATTATTAATACAGCAGAAATATTCTAGGGGTGGAGGTGCTTTCTGCATAAAGAGAAGAACTGAAAGAAAACGGTTCAGTCTCACGTTTGTGGCATATTTTTAAATTTTTTTTATTTTTTTTATTTGTTTTTGAGAGAGAGTACGTGCGGGAGGGGCAGAGAAAGAGAGACAGAGGGAGAGACAAAATCCGAAGCAGGCTCCAGGCTCTGAGCTGTCAGTACAGAGCCCGACTCAGGGCTCAAAATCACTAACCGTGAGACATGACCTGAGCCAAAGTTGGACACTCAACCGACTGAGCCACCCAGGTGTGTTTGTGGCATATTTTTAAAGAGGATATAAGCTTTGGACTCTGACAGGTCTGAGCTTAAATGTTGGCTCTACTCTTTACTGGTCAGATGACTAGCCTAGAAAGGAAACTGAACAACTCTTCATCTGTAAAATGGAGATAATAAACTTGTCCTCGTGGGATTATGGTGCAATTTTATGACCTATCCTATGTAAAGGTAAACCCAGAATAAGAGCATTTATCTATTTGAACGGTAAAGTTGTAGGATAATTAACAGAAATTATTTTGGCTTTATTCTCCCTTTGTTTTTCCGTCCCCCTCTCTCCTGTCTTTTCTAGCCAAGGGCCACATCTGATGCTTTCTTGGTCTGGAATGATGTGTGCAGAGCAGAATGCATAACCTGTATAAGACAACTGCTATCATTGGAGAGGTTGTGTGAGGTGTCCTGGAGGAAAGGAGAGCAAGGGCAGGTCTTGAAAAGAAAGTCCAGGGGAAGATTTCCCACATCCTGGAAGGAGATCAGAGCCTGCATGGCTCCTGTGAGAAGTGGGATCCATGCATTGTTCAAAGGTAGTGTGAGCAGGTGGTGGTGAGACCCAGGTTAATCGGGGAGGAAGGGCTCTGTATGACTCGTAGGACTGGAAAGCAAACACAGGGGCTCCTGGACGTGATGGAGATTCCTCGCCTAAAAGCAAAGAAGCAAAACCTCCTGACCAGAAATGTACACCCAGAGTAAGAGAATGGGTGTCTTTAAAAGAAATTCCCCCAGTTGGCCAGTGATGGGCAGAAAATATGCAGTACTGCTGTGTAAGACCCCAGCCTCTGCAGCTGCAGTTAGCTGGCTCAGTTGGTTAAGCATTCAACTCAGGATTTCAGCTCAGATTCATGGGTTCAAGCCGCACTTGGGGCTCTGCAATGACAGTGCAGTGTGGAGCCTGCTTAAGACTCTCTCTCCCTCTCTCTCTAGCGATCCTCCACTCACTCATGCTCCCTCTCTCTCAAAGTAAATAAATAAACTTTAAAAAAAAAAATCTTGAAGACCCTGGGGCCTTTGCACAACACAGGAAGGAGAGAGAGTCCTAAATCCAACTGAACTTCCTGTCTGCCCCACAAGAAGGCTTGGGGATGGATCATAGTGGCTTAAAGCATTCTAAAAATGCGAAGTTTCTTGTACTACTATGTTTAGTATTAACAGCCACTTTACCTTCAAATTTACAGAGATATTTTCTATTTGGCTAATGAAAGCAAAGTCACTGTCACATACAAAATGGGAAGGGCCAGCATCCCCCTTGCATCCTAAGAAAGGAGGGTGACAACGTGGGCCTTGACTGAAAACCTACAAAACACTTACACATGTGGGTTTTAGTAAATGTAAGGTAGTGACTTTTCAAATCTCATTTGAGTCTACATTTGTAAAGCAAGATTCTGGGACTTAATCCTTCTTATAATTAAATTATTTCTATTTTCTTATAAAATGATTTGTATAGAGGGGCACCTGGATGGCTCAGTGGTTAAGCATCCTTGATTTTGACTCAGGTTATGATCCCAGGGTTGTGGGATCAAGCTCCATGTCTGGCTCTACGCTGAGCATGAATCCTGCTTAAGATTCACTCTTTCCCTCTGCCCCTCTCCCCTGCTCGCACTTGCTTTCACTCTAAAATTAAAAAAAAAATATGAACAAACAAATAAAAATTATTTGTATACAAAAGTGCTAATTGAACGAGGTCCTTACAGGATATATAAGAGTGACTACAAAGGCCATTATGAAATCAGTGGGCCCTTCCTTTTCCATGAGAGTCCCAGACCAATGGGGCTCAGGTAAGAAACACGTCCAACAACATCAGAAGTAGTCATAAGTTCTCTGAGCACATGCCTGATAAATCACAACATCCATATTATTGTGTAAAAGAGAAAATAGAAACATCCCAACATAAAAAGGGCATAGAATCTGACCTTCGTGCTCAACCAGATGACGTCGGTGGAATGGTGGTCAATATCCTTGGAAACATGGTAAAGCTCTAGAAACACAGGCTATTTGAACACGGCCATTTGAAGTTCTTCAGGAATTGCTGAACTCTTTCAAATCTAAAATTACGATTTAGGAAAGTACAGTTCAGTACTGGCAAATTATAATTAAGTAAACTAGCCAATTCAATATAATTTCCTATTAGCTCACTCACATTTTGAGATATGTTATCTGAGGCAATTATGTTGTGACACTACATTTACATGCATTTTGAAATTCTTGGTGGTGACTAAAGGAACGACTCAGATCAATTCTGCTTTCTTAATCTCTGGGGCCAGCAAAATACTTGCTGTATATAAAAGGCATAATCTCTACCCTCCCATACAAGAGAAATTTTTTCTTCTATCCCATAGGCCTGTGAAGTTTTTTCCCTCTGAGATTTTGACAGCCCATTTAACCCAACAGGTCAAGGCATAGAGCAGATTATGACTGCCATGATTGATATTTATTGTATCCTAGAGTTTGCCAGCCAATGAAAGGAGCCCAAACAAGGAGAAATGTATAAAAACATAAAGGGTTCATGGGGCACCTGGCTGGCTCAGTCAGTTAAGCGCTGGACTCTTGATTTCAGTTCAGGTCATGATCTAGTGATTGGTGAGTTCGAGCCCCACATCTGCACTGCCATCATGGAGCCTGCTTGGGATTCTCTCTCTACCTCTCTCTCTGCCCCTCCCCCCACCTCTCTCTCTCTGTCTCTATCAAAATAAAGAAGTGAACTCTAAAAAAAGAGAAAAAAATTGAAAAGCAAAACAAGACATAAAAGGTTCAAAAGAGAAATCATAGCTTGTTACTTAAGAGTATGGGACTCTGGGGGTGCCTGGGTGTCTCAGTCAGTTGAGCATCCAACTCTTGATCTTGGCTCAGGTCAGGATCCCAGGAAGATGGAATGGAACCCCATGTCTGACTTCACACTGAGCGTGCAGCCTACTTAAGATTCTCCCTCTCTTCTTCCCTCTGCCTCTCTCTGTCTCTCTCTGAAATAAAAAAATAAAAAAGAAATAAGTTAAATTAAAAAGAGTATGCGACTGTGGGGGCCAACTGCCTGCCTGGCTTCCAATCCTCCTCTGAGCTTCCTAGCTATGTAACTTTGGGCATGGTGCTCTGCCCCGCCATGGATTCGTTTCCTTATCAGTAAATTAGCCATAATAACACTGTCTACTTCATGGGGGGCAGGGAGTGTGAAATGAATTAACATTTGTAAAGTGCTAGAACAATACCTGCCCATCTATGGGGCGCCTGGGTGGCGCAGTCGGTTAAGCGTCCGACTTCAGCCAGGTCACGATCTCGCGGTCCGTGAGTTCGAGCCCCACGTCGGGCTCTGGGCTGATGGCTCAGAGCCTGGAGCCTGTTTCCGATTCTGTGTCTCCCTCTCTCTCTGCCCCTCCCCTGTTCATGCTCTGTCTCTCTCTGTCCCAAAAATAAATAAACGTTGAAAAAAAAAAATTTAAAAAAAAAAAAATACCTGCCCATCTAAACAGTGTGTGTATATACATATATATATATGTATATATGTACATGTGTATGTATATTATGTATGTATATGTATACTATATATGTATGTATATGTATGTGTATGTATATATATGTGTGTATATGTATATTATATATGTATAATATATGTATATATATTATACATATATATGTATATACACACACATATATGTATGTATATATACATATACGTATATATACAATAGGTATGGTATATAAGAAGGTAGGCTAGGGTATCTTCAAATCTTTGTTTCTTTCCCACTGATATATTTAGTTTATAAGAAAATGGGAGAACCTATCTAGTAAATGATATATTTATGTCAGGTCCAAGAGTTCATATTAAGTTATAACATTTGTGTAAAGATTTTAGTATGGGTAAGATTTCTCTAAACAAGATTTAACTGGTAGGTGGTGGTAGTTTGTTTCTACTCTTGGTATTTTCGAAGTCTGAAGTGGGATTATCTTTAACTTGCCTTGTTGGAAAACTCTAATAGGCCAAGTTTCTGAAATGAAAGTTTTATTCCAGATTTATTGACTGGCCACAAAGTTTTACATAAAAATGTCTAGGACTTTGGGGGGTGGGGAGTGATATAAAACATAGTACCAGAAGCCAAATTAAGAAGAGAGCAGACCAAAAGTTAAAAACAACTTTTTTTATTGAAAAACAATTTTTTTTACTGTTTATTTATTTTCGAGAGAGAGAGAGAGCATGAGCAGGGGAGGGGCAAGAGAAAGAGGGAAACACAGAATCTGAAGCAAGCTCCAGGCTCTGAGCTGTTAGCACAGAGCTCAACACAGGGCTCGAACCCACAAACCACAAGATCATGACTTGAGCTGAAGTGAGACGCTTAAGCGACTGAGCCATCCAGGCACCCCAAAAACAATTTTAAAGAATCCAATTCAACTAACACTTAGGATCTGCTGATATGCTAGAACTTTCACATTTGTTACCATTTTCTACATTATTTACTAACATCTGCATTTTATGTTTTAGAAAGGCTATAAAGAGTCAGAGAGGTAAAATGACCAAAGTTAATACATTGTTGAAACTTCTTTTGGAACCGAGTTTATGTGGTTTCAACCCAGGGTTCTTCCCATTCTGTCAAAGCTTCCAAGATAAATCATCCAATCTAAAGACAAGATGTGATTTAATAGTTCAAAGGAAAGGGGACCAAAGTGGATAAAAACACGCAAAAAATTTCCCAGGCAGAGGCTGAAAAGTGGTTAGAATGTGGGGAGGTAGATGGGAAGAGAAAGGCCACAATGGAAAGTTGAGTAGAAGCAAGGAGGCTTAGCCAGACTAACCAGCAAGGAGACAGGAATAGTGATAAAGATGATTCCACCATTACAATAGAGGGAAACAGGCAGCAAAGGTGACACCTGATGTTGGGAGCTCAGGAGACTTTGTACCTACAAAGATTTTTCAGCAGAGACGTGGGTATGTCACACACATGTGTTTAACTGGGGCACCTGGGTGGCTCATTTGGTTGAGTGTCTGACTCTTGATTTTGGCTCACTTCATGACCCTAGGGTCATGGAATCCAGCCCCAAGTGCAGCCTGCTTAAGATTCTCTCTCTCTCTCTCTCTCTCTCTCTCTCTCTCTCTCTCTCTTCCCACCTCTGCCCCTCTCCTAATGCATGTGCAAGCGCGCACTCTCACTCTCTCTCTAAAATGTAAAAAAAATTAAATTAAATTAAATAAAAACATGCGTTTAGCAACAGAATTAAAGAAAGGGAAGAAAGGTGGCCAGGAGAGCTGCTAGGAGACTGCCTAATTCAGGCAAGCTGTGATAGGTATCTGAGATTGTCTGATGGTTGTGGGATAAAAAGGACATAACATTACAGCAGTTGCCCTAAAGGCAAAATTTTAAGAACTTAATAATTATGAAGCATGAAGGAGAACAAGAAGTTAGACATGCCCTCAGGGCTTTGAGAACTTCAACAATGGGCATGCTGTTGGTAATCAAAGGAGGATTGAGCCAGGGAAGAAGAGAGGCGCGCAGGTCTGGAAAAGACACAGGCAAAACCCTTGATTTGGAAGGAAATAAACATCACCAACAGGAGACGCTGAGAAACCAAACTGAGCTTAATTCTAAGTTTGTTGAGCTCCACGTGATGCTGGGACACACCAATACCAATGTGCTATGCAAACTCACCCAGTAGGACGAAAACTCAGATAAGCAGTCAGGAAGAAAATATCAACGTGAGAGTTATCAACACAAAGAAAACCATAGAAAGGGAGCTACCGCATTAAGTAGCCTAAACGACCACTGAAATGTTCTACCTCATTCCTGAGCCACCAAAAGGAGTTTCAACTGGTGTATCTCGTGTTCTTCTATGTCTCAGTGAACACTACAAAATGTTCAACATCTGACTTCTGAGGAGCAGGCAGGATGTGAGGGGCATTCTCATTATCTATGCATTTGCTTTTCGTTTTTTATGAAGAGTAGCCTCTATTTCACTGTTGAAACCCCTGAAAAAGGAACACATGAGAGAATTTAAATGTGCTAAGAAATTTGAAATGCTAAAAATGGCACTTTAGCATTGGCTGTGTAAGAATTTCAATGTTCCTGCCAGCTCAGATACAGGCAATTTTATCTTTAATTACCAAAATAAATGTAATTTAAAATTTTTCTTGCATACCTAAAGTCAGAAAATAAAGTGCTCTTTTAAGTATAATAAAATGCCTTGATCTTAATTGGACAAATTATAGTCCCACAAAACCTTCAACGTTGGAGGAGGGCAGCAAAGAGATCTAGTCCAACTCCCTTGGACGACAGACCAGGAGGTATGCTCTAAGCCACTGTTGGATGACAGCTGGGCTACATGATTACTTATACATACATCTTGTCAACAGTCCTCAAACATCACCCAAGAACCTTATTCAGTCTGCAAAGTGACCAGATTCAGTATCTTAGATTGTCATAGACCGCAGCAGTGTCCAATTCTAACATTAACCTAACTTAGGACAAAAACCAAGTCTTGGAAAATTCTGTTTCATTGGAAAAGTTTGCTATAGAAAATGCAGATCTGTTCTCTGAAGTCCACAGGAGAATCATCAGAGGTAGTCAGAGCAACTGAACTACAGGGAATTGTGTTCCCCTTTCCCTCACATCTGGTATGGATTTATCATAATGAAAAAAAAAAAAGAAATCATTTAAATTAGGCATGTGGATTTGTGCCTTGACCTTGTTAAGTGAAAAGTAGGTGTTACCCCCATGAATTTCTATGAAATTGGTAGTAAATGTGTAAAAGTCAAGCCCCCCTACAGCAGATTAAGAAGCCATGTGTTTCAAAGGGTAGAGACACCAAATGCTAGTACATTCATGCATAGAATATATAGATACAACTTAGGTAATATAGTACAGATTTGAACTTGGTTCTTCATTTTTTTTTTGATATAGCAAAAATATGTGGAAAAGGTAGAAGACAAATAAGGGTAAAATTAAAGGAATACTTCACCAGATTGCCTAGTTCTAGATGACCACGAAGACCAGACATTATAAATATGAATGTAGCATAAAGGAGATGAGATTGTTAAGAACAAATGCTTTTCTTAAGAAGGGTTTGCCATGAAATTTGAGAAATTCTGTGATTATTTTTTTATCCTAGGAAAGAGCACTTTATGTCACTTGAGCTTTAAAAGTTAAAATTAAACTGCTGGACTTTTAAAATAGAGTTTCTTGGGGCACCTGGGAGGCTCAGTCAGTTCAGCATCCTGGATTTCAGCTCAGGTCATGATCTCGTGGTTCATGAGTTCCGTCCTCAAGTCAGGCTCTGTGCTGACAGTGCCGAGCCTGCTTGGGATTCTCTCTCTCCCTCTCTCTCTCTCTCTCTCTCTCTCTCTCTGCCCCTCCCCCACTCATTCTCTCTCTCTCAAAAATAAAGAGACTTAAAAAAATTTTAATAGAGTTTTTTTTTTTATCACTTTCTTTAGCTCAGTAATTTCAGATTTTTCTCCCTTCCCACTTTTGGCCAACCCAGCCCTTTATTCCTATGTTGGATGGGGACTTTGTGTGATAATAGAGAGTAGCCAGAATGAATGTCTCTGACCTCCACTCCCAGATTGTTTTATGCAGAAAAGCCCCATGAATATTGCCTTCGCCTTCTTCAGCATTTTTTTTTCCTCCTTGAAGTGTACAGGTTCACAGCCAGGGCCTGGCTCTTATTACAGGTTTTAAAATGAAGTCTATACAGTGAAAAGGACTCTGTTTTTATTTCTTTGGAATTATTGGCTTTCAAAGCCTTTGAATTCCCTGCAGATAATTACTGTTTTGGCCCATGATTTCTCTGATATTTGATGCCTCTGAGAGGAATAAATTACCTATCTAACAAGGAGGGTTAATTGGTGGTTGTGAGCCAGTGTATGTGCCCTTTGTATTATTTTGTAAGGGCCCCGCAAACTCTGACCATCTGAAACATCTGATTGTTTTAAACCATCTCCTCCAGTACAACTTGTGGTTTGGATTCTTGACTACTGGAAACTAAAAGAAGTAGGAAAGCATTGTGGCAGCTTCGTGTGTTTTCAATGTTAAGCGTTCTTTCGTTTTTTTGTGACATTTGTACCCCCTCAAGGTGATTACGTTTCTTTCCAGTATTCCGAATAAGAACTGTGTAAACCTAAGATACCTGTGCCTAGATCCGATCTCATAAAACCTCCCAGAGTTCAAACTTAGAGCTGCAGTTCCCATAAAATTCACTCTATAAGCAGTCAGACTCCCTTAGCCATTTCACAGATTCATCTCTGAGAAACTAGGCTTTTTTTGTGGTAGTATTTGTCTTATTAAACCCATGAAACTAAAAATGCCTCATTGAAGTAAAACATTAGCACCAACTTTCACAGCAAATTGTTTTGTGTGAATGAAAGCTTTTTAAGAGTGTAACTCGGCAAAATTACCCAAAAGTAGTTTAGCAAATGCCACAAAACATAACATCTGCATATTAAAAATGCATTCTGTATGCTGCAGAAAAATCGCAGTACTGAAGCAATTTTCTAATATTTACATATTTATAACAAGTGCCTGTCATGCGAAGGCTAAGCTCACCTACCATACTTTCATGTTATGTAAAATGAAAAATGTCTCATGCTTGGGTGTTCTAATAACCATGATATTATTTTAACAATTACACTATTTAATACCGTGGATTAGTCCCTCTGATAGTGCTATTAGCTGTCACTATACTCGATAATAGGTGGCTTCATCTTTGTTATGACATGATCTTTCCTACTGTTTGTTGACCTTTCAATACAAGGGGGAGGGGACGCTCCCAGCCCCCCAAACCTTTAAGCGGCTACTGTAAAGCTGTAGTTTAATTCTCAGCTGGAATGTTTAGAAACCCTCAGTGCTAAATACCTCAGTGGACTGCTTAAACACCAACAACAGCCTTATGGGGCCTTAGTCGACCTTAAACACATCTTTTTTTGTTGAGAATATTGCATTCTGCCACAATTCTGTGGGCTAACCCTGGGCTCACATTAAATATACCAGCCTCATTGAAGCTTACTGAATTGAGTTGAGTTGTTCTTTGTTTTATTCTCTCTCGGCTTCACCCCCAACTGGGACTGGGCAGCCTTTCTTCCAGTGGAGCGTGCTTTAAAGTAACCCAAAGAAGAGAAGGAGGGGGGAGGGGGGAGAGAAACCAAAAGGTGCAGCTAAGGCCCATAATTAGTCTTGATCCTCCAAGTCTAAAATATTTTAACGCCAGGTTTCTGATTGCAGTATGGGCAAAGTGGATTTGGGAATGCAGGAAAGTAATTAGGTCTGTGCATTGAAGTGTGGAGAGCATTTAAAAGTGAATGGGTGGTTACTACATTCTTGGCAGGCTGTTTTTTATCTTTTCATGCTCTGCTGTTGTTAGAGGTGATGGGTTTATTGCAATTTTTGCACTCTGGAGGTGGCCGTGTTTTTCTTAACCTAGCCTCTTGCTCTCTATCTCAAAAACGAATCCTCATGGTGCGAGGAAGAATGAGGGAAATTTTTAAAAAATAAAAACAAGGCACATTGGCCAGATATTATGCAGTGAAGCAGAATAAGTTGGGAATGAACCTCAACATTGCAACAGGTCACTTAGAGAGATTCCGGGTTTAATTAATGACTCACTGAGCACAGGACCAACTGGAGACAATGGTCACCCCAAGGAGAAGGAAAACAGAACATATTATCCTCTAACCATGTTCCCAGAGCCATCCAAACTATCTGGGGAGAAGCTGACATCATTATGCCACGCTGAGCCCTGGTAGAGAAGATACAGACCATAAATGTCTGAAGAGTCAAAATGCATATTTTTGATTACTTCGATCTATAGAAATGCTGCAATTTGCTCAGATCACGTGTCCCTTCAGCCTAGGTCTTCATGTCTGCCAGTCAAGTAAATCATCAGTGCTAGTTTGAAAGTCATAGAAAATGTATGTGTTAAAAAAAAAAAAAAATAGCTGGGGCGTTCAGGGCGGGAGGGGGGGGAAGCTAAGGTAAGAATTAATAGAATTTAAATGGACTCCTTTTAATTTCCAAAAAAAGTTTTGTTTTAGCTTGTAGTGAATGATACAAGAAGAGAAGCCTTGTTTCTTTAGCAAAACAGACCTATACATGAAGAAAAAAAAAAAATTGCATGAGGCAACTTGGTCCTTCCAAAAGCATTTAGTGATATCTGCTGTATTCAAAAAGGCAAAATCAGATCTAACTAATGGAGAACCAAATGAAATAACCCAAAGGTCAGTTTGGGTTTTTGTTGTGGTTGTTCTGATTCGAGGGTTGGGAGGTTTCTGTTTGCTATCTGTTTTCGCTTTAGAAACATGACGTGGAAGGGTTCGCATGGATGACTGGCCCAGTATACTTATGTCCTTGGGCAACCACTTCAACATACTCAAAGTTTAGACAAATGAGTTCTTACTATGAAACACTTTTTAACTGTTGTATTCAGTGTCTTAATTAAGTGCTATTCTACCATGACCTAGTCTTCTGTAGGAGAAGTATATTTCCTTAGCCACATATGGCTTTTAGCTCATTGGATTCATCTCCATGTGTAGTGAACAAGAATGAGCACTTTGCTGTCCGACGTATTATCACTTTTGCCATGGTAGACTCAAAGAGGTTCTCTCCGCTCAGGTTTTCCCACAAAAAGATTGGTACAGCACTGACATTGCTTAGCAACCTTGTTTTAGGTCTTCTAGAAGATACAAATAAAACATATGATCTGATGCCATTATAAATGAGATTTACATCTTCATCACAGCCTGTTTATAACAGAAAAAACTTGGAAACGGCATAAATGTCTAGCAACGAGGAATCAGTTAAATAAACAATGATACATCCATACAATGAAATGCTACCCAACCATCAGGAATGATGCTGGGGAAGCATATTTAATGACCAGAGAAGATTTTAGTAAATCTTCAAATACTGTATATGGAATCTAAGTTTAAAAGGCAGGTTTAGAAGGCAATATTCATAGTATAATCCTATGTGCATGTGTGTATAAAACAGGTAGTAAATTATCACAAATTTTAACATATAATCCTGTTTAAAAAGAAAAAAGTAAGCCCATTTTTAGGAACGAGAAAAATACACCCAAATGTTAATATAGGTTCCCCCTGAGTAGTGGAATTCAGGGTGATTTTGTTTTCTTCTCTCTGCTTATCGGTATTTTCTAAAGTTTATTTAATAACTTTATAATGGGACAAGATAGTTTTGTAACAAAGAAACGATGTGTAAAAGTCATTAAAAAAAAAATAGTTTACCAAACTATGGTTCTTAATTCTCCACGCAGACTTTCTAAAACACTGTTTATGATCTGTTGCTCTGAATACAAAAGGCAAACATGAAAGTAAAGTTTCTGTCCTCACCCACATCCCATATTTATTGTGGTACCTGAACATAAGCTTCATTACCCACAGCATTTACTGAAGACCTCTCTCCAGGTGCCTAACAGGCGGGAAGAGATACCAGCACTCCACAATTAAACTGTATTTCACATTTAGAGAAGCCCAAGTAGGAAATGTGTATCCCTCCCCCATCTTTCTTACATGAGGCAATGACCGATGGCTGTTCAACCTCATTCTGACCAAGCTCTACCCAGAACACGTTCTGCAGGCTTGTGCGGGCCGGCTGGGGTCATCCTCCTCCCTGACCCTCCCTGAGTCCAGAAAGCAAGGTCCACATTAGAACTCAGCTGCTTGTGTTGAGGAAACATTCCTTCCTGGATTGCCTGAGATATTCCTCGTTATGCAAATGGGAAATAAGCACTAGCATATCCAGGTCAGATGCATAATGTATATAAATAATTGCTGGGGGAAATCTGTGACTCAGTGAGCTCATCTAAAGCCAGAAGCTTAAGAAGTTTGTGTCCAGCACAGATACTGTCATGCTGGGAGCCCATGGGAAAATCACTTAAACTCTCTGTGTTTCATCTTGAAATAGAGACGATAGGAATGTTGACCCAGGCCCCAGGGAATAGCAAAAGATTGTGAAGCACTTCAAAAATTCTTGTATCAAAGTAATCGGTGCTATTTAGGGAAAAGGTCATGAAATAATCAAAGACCTCCTGAAACCTCAATAACAACAATGTGATTGGACAAACTGTAATCTAGGCATAGTTGGAAAGGCACAACTAAACTCACGGAACCCCAAATTTACAGACATACCTAAAACATTTGCCATAGTTAATTTAGGGATTTTATGATCTTTTTCGCAGCAGACTCATAATTCTCCTGAAGCTGAACATACCAATCAGATGTTTGTGCAGATTCTCTGGCTTCACGTGGTTTCGAAGACAATCCCACCCGGAAATGAGTTGCTGAGAAAGTTCTTGAAAGCATCACTTACTACAAACCAAATTGTATTCAGCAGGTAGAAATTAACACGTGGGCTAGACACAACCTAGGATCACAGAAACACACATGGAAGCCACAAGAGGCTGGAATATAGTGCTGTCCTATAATTATGTGGCTTTTCTGCAATAGTCACTGTGAGCTTCTGTGGCTTCCATTAGGAATCCCACTAAGAGTAACTGGTAGCAGGAAGTGTCTGGTCTCCTGCCCATCTCCCATTCCTGGGCACTACACCCGCCTACCATCTCTGATCTGAGACCAGACAGTGCTCAAGTTTTAGTGTGTCATGGTATTTTCTAGATGGTTTACCTAACTATATACATGGTCAAAGAAATAGGGCTCATGGGGATTTGATATCTCCCACTATTTGGGTCATGGACTCAATCACTATCTCTTGGTCTGGGGTATGCCCACATAAAAAAGACAGGAGAGGAAATTCTTGAAAAATCAGAATGGGAACAGGAGTTAACTTTATGCCTCCTGGAATTTCTAGCCTTAAACAAAATGATGCAAAACAAAACAAAAGAATGACCCCTTCCTGGATGTCTGATGCTCTGTGTTGCATTATTTAATCATCGTTTCTACCTAGGGTAGTGGTTTCTGATTTAGAATCAAAGACCTGGGTTCAAAACCCAACTCCACTTCATAGCTAAGTGGCCTAGAGTAAATAATTTAATATTTTCTTACCTCAGTCTCCTCATCCATAAAGTGGGAGTGATAATTAACTACTGCCTAGTGTTGTAAAAGAGTTTGACAGGAGGCATGCAAGTATTTAACAGAACGTCTGACATATAGTAATTATTCAATTAATGTTAACTGCATTGTTAACAATACTGTTGCAGCTATATCAGTAGCTAGTTTCTTTATTTGGTAACAAAGAATACTGGTACTCAGAAGATTAAGGGGCTGACAAGCCAGGATTCCATCCCAGGAACCCTGACCGCAAGATGCAGGCTGTTTGTATTCCTCTTCACTGTTTCTCTCTTTGGGAAACAAAGTCAGGGCAGTTCAGAAGGATACGCTCAAAAACCTGTTAAGGTAGTCTAACCACCCACATGCAAGGATCTCAAAACATGAGTCGAAGCATGTCGAAATATGTTCTTTTATCCTCAGCGACATTATTATGGCCTCTCTTGTGGTGAGCCCTGTGTTTGTCTCAATCCCACAGTAATCATGCTGGCCAGGATACTGATCTCAAATGAATTTCTCAGCACCAAGGGCAGAAGAGAGAGCAAAAGTGATCTTTTTTTTTTTTTTTTTTCTCTCATTCTTTCTTTCTTTCTTTCTTTCAGTGGAAAATCCATGACCTCCATGACCCTCAACCCAAAACCATAGCCCAAGGCTTGGTATAGCTAAGGGTGGAGGGGTGTGGAGAGGGCAGATAATGTTAGAGAAAGACAAACTAGGAGCAGAAACAAAGGCCAGTAAACAGAGTGAAAGAAGCTTAGAAAGGGGGAGGGAGGAGGGGGGCCTGGAAGCAAAGAACAAGGCTCAGAAAAAGGACTTGGAGAAAGACTGAATAAATTGTTTGCTTGTGCTGTTTAGCAAAATCAGCTAAACTTGGCTTTCAAAAAGTTTCACACAAAATCATTTTCACTGATTATTTTTTGGCACAGAAATTTTGTAAAATTTGGAAATTCACAAAGTGACACAATTTGCTAAAAATGCCATTCAACACAATTTGATGTAAACTCCAGAAATGTTATTATAATTCATTAGGAAAACTTAAAAATGTGATAGTGTCCTGAAAACTTGGATGGTTGCCACAAGAATCACTGGCAGCTAAAAACCAGCATAAGAACCAAAATGCTCAGTCTATCTATTCACAGGCAAATGTCATGTGTCTTTAATGTGGTTAGCTTCACTCTAATATCCTGGAGATACTTTGTAGCCATTTTTAGTCTTTCATTTTATTTTCTCTCAAGAGTCAAATCCTATAGCCCTTACACTTGTAGGCAATTCTGTACAGCATCCGTATGACCCATATATCAGCAAGGAAGCCATGCTCACTACTGCAACTGAGTTCTGAAGGGGTGAGTTTGGATTCTACTGCCCTGTTGTTAGAACTGTGTGTTTTCTAAGTAGGATAAAAGTGGCTGGCTTCCTGACAGAACCCAGGGCTACTGATATAATTCTGGCAGGCAAAAATACAACGAAGAAAATCCCAAATGAGCATCAGGTAGATTAGATCGAAGGCTATTGCCTCCTTTAGGGGAAGGATTTTGTCTTGACCACGTAAGCAATGACCCTAGCAGAGAGTAAACGCTCAGTAAGTTACAGGAAAGAAGGATGGAAGGAGAATAGGGGGAAAAGAGGGAGAAGGGAAAAAGGGAAGAAAGGAAGATTCAAGTTCTAATACACAGTAAAGTGAACTTGGACAAATTGCTAACTTTTCAAAACCTGTTTCCTTGTATATAAATGAGAATAACACCCACCTCCAATATTGTATATAGTCGGGGCTTTATGGCTTACCACAAGTTTTCACCTACATTATCTATTAAATCATCATATTATTTCTATTGTTATTCCTATCATCACTGGATATGCCTATAAAATAATGCAAAACAATTTTTCCTCAAAACTCCCAATCACTCCTCTGATAATTCTCCCAGTCCTACCCATGCTTTAAAGCCCTATGTCCTCCCTCCTGCCAGAGGAGCTCCTTAAAAATCCTATTTTCTAGAAGTCCCTCAGGCTTCTTCCAGACCCAGACAAAATATATCAATTTAATATGCCCAATCTTTAGTCATCTGCTTCACACTTGATACTCTGATACATACATACCAAGGTGACTGAAACTATATTAGTTACTGGCATTCATTGCCACACGTCCTGAATTACAAGCTCTGAAAGAATAAAACTACATTTCCCAGGCTCCCTTGCAGCTGGAGTTCCAGGTACACTCTGGATTCGGCCAAAAATGATGTAGTTGTGACAAACCTGAAACACAGGAGAGGCTATTATTCTGTGGCAGTTGCACTTGACAGGCAAGCTCTGACAGTCATGCATTCGGTCAATGGCCAGGATCCACGTCCTCCTCACTGGCTATCAGTGTCTTGGGTGAGAGGCCAACCAGAACAAAAGCAGCAGGTAGCCTGAGTGACACCCCTTTCCCAACAATTGCAGCAGCAGTGGGGCAACCAGAAACCAAACAGCAAGGGCAGCTCCTTAATTCCATTGTTCCAGGCCTTCCCAATGGTTTTATGAATTCATAATCCCCTGTATTAAATTCCCTTCTGTTTAAAACACCCAGAGCAGTGTCTCTTTTCTGCACTGAAGTCTGATTGATAGAGCAGTTTAATGATTAACACAAGTTACACTCACTGAGCCCATCCTCCCTACTCCCAAATCCCTGTGCTCATAACTAATTACACATTGTTCCTGCTGTGTTTTAATTCTTTATTTACATGTTTATATTTATGTCTTTTACTCTATTGTATTTCTTTATTTGCATGTACAATTTCGCCACCCTTGTTACCAAATTGGGACCTTTGGGAGTAAGGTTCCAGTGTCCCAGTCATTTTTCTAGTGCCAATGGCAACTCAGTAAACTCTATGAACCTCTTTTGGATAATATGCTTGCACTCCTCTGCCTACGGGAAGGGTTGATACATGACAAACATGCATGGTAGCATTTATGCTCTAAGAAAAAGAAAGGGGGCCTTTTTAAAAATCTACATAAACACACACTATCTCTATATTTATCTATTTATCTACCTGTCTATCTTCATCCATGGCTGTGTGTGCAGGCAAAATGACAGGAGTACTAATGTAATTATCCACATTACTCAGTTCTCAAAAAACTCTTAAGGAAAAAGACAAAGAGCAAAGTAGGAAATGATATTTGCAGTTGATTGTATTTGCAAGAAACTAAACTCTAATCTAGAAAGAAACCATAGAATAATAATTTTAAAAAACCCTATTAAAAAAGTGAGTAATAGTTCACAGAAAAGGAAATACAAATGACTCAGGAACATATGAAACGATGCTCAAATCACTCCCACATAGAAAAAATGCAAATTAAAACTACATCAAGATACCATATTTCACTATCAGGTTGGTAAAAATCCAAAAATTTGACAACCCTTAGGGTTGGCAAGATATAGAGAAATGGGAGCAGTGATTCATTGCTGGTGGGAGTGTAAATAGGTATAATCATTCTGGAAGGCAATTTGGCAATATTTATTGAAATTACAAATGCATGTACTCTTTGACTCAGCAGTTCCAATTCTAGGAGTTTATGCTACAGATATATTCACACATGGGCAAAATCATGAATGTGCACGGTTATTTACTGCAGCAGTTCCTATAATAGCAGAAGATTGGAACAATCTAAAAGTTTGTCAATAGAGAGCTGTTTAAATAAATCATGGCACATCCAAATAATGGGATACTGTTCAGCCATAATAAAAAATTTTTTTTCCAAGAACAGAGATGCTCCATAGTACTAATATGTAAAGACATGTAAGACATACTGAGTGAGGGGAAAAGTACCAAAGTGTGCACAGTATGCTACATTTTTTTAAGTAGGGAAAGGAATAGGTGTTGACATTCGCTTATAGAAACATTTTTTAAAATTCTGAAAGTCTACACAAGAAGCTAATAACGGAAGTTATTTATCTTGGTGTAAAGGTGGAAACCACCAGATGGGGGACTGAGGAGAGGAAAACCTTAGGCTCACATTCACTCTTGTAAAATTCTTAAACTATGCAAATCTATTACTTGTGTTAAATATCAAGTAAATATTAAAATACAACCACTATTAAGCAACAGGAGAGTATTCCAGGGCTATTTGTCTGATTTGGTCAATTCCTGGCATCTGAAGGCACAACCCTTTAACTTCACTAGAAGTTTGTAGGTCAGGAAAGATAGTCAGTGAAGTTTTAAAAGTAATTGCTTATTAAGCACTATTTTAAATATATATATATATATGTATATATATATATATATATATATGAAATACATTGACATCACAGTGGTTAGAGTAGGGAAAAACACTAGAAAATATTTTCCTACCTACAAGCATTCCCATGTTAATTTTATATTTGTTTAGAGTTAATAAGCTGCTTTTTCAAAATGCAAACATGGGGTACATTTCCTGCAAGTATCTTGAAGCTCAGCATGCATTATTTCATCTGATAGTCTGTTCAAGAATAATCTGTATCTGCTGAAGGATGGGTGTTTCCAACTGGGGGAAAGAGAAGGGTTGGGGAGAATATCCAAACCTGTAGAAAGGGAAGGACTGTATGAAAGTAGCAATGGACAGACAGCCCAGGAGCCAGAGGAGAACGGACAGGGCGGGACTTTCAGAGAGAATGGGTAAAGAAAAGGAGGTGAGAGGATAACTAATCAGAAGCCTGCTTCACATCTGCCCGGAAACTTGTTGGTGGCAACCACCTGATTTCCACAGATAATGACCTCTCTTGCGGTCTCTCACACACAGATCCTACTTTGCCAATGCTTGAGATTATTGAGGAACAATTGCTTCTTGATCCCACAGAGACTTAGTGTCCATTCAGTCTCATGGGTTTCTCTTTCTCCGTCCGTCTTCCTTTCCTCTCCATTTCCCTTCCCCTTTCCCTTCCTTTCTTTCCATATAAAAATCTGTGCATACTTGATGTATGCACCTTGATGAATTTGAAGATAAGTATACACCTGTTAAGCCATTACCACAATCTATGCCATAACCTTATCCATCACTTCCAGAAGTTTCCTCCTTACCCTCTTTAATGTACGTATGTGTGTGAGTGTGTGTGTGCAATAAGAACAATTAACATAGGATCTACTCTCTTAGCAAATTTTTACACATATAGAACAGTGCTGTTAACTCTATGAACTATGCGGTACAGTAGATCTCTAGGACTTAGTCACCTCATAACTAAACTTTGTCTTTTTTGACCAACACCTCAACCTTTCTTCCTCCCCCAGCCTCTGGCAACCACCAAACTACTCTTTGCTTCTGAGTTTGGCTATTTTTTTTTAACGTTTTATTTAGTTAGTTAGTTATTTTTGAGAGACAGAGAGAGATAGAGCCTGAGCGGGGGAGGGGCACAGAGAGAGGGAGACACAGAATCCAAAGCAGGCTCCAGGCTCTGAGCTGTCAGCACAGAGCCTGACACTCGGCTTGAACCCGTGAACCAGGAGATCATGACCTGAGCCGAAGTTGGACGCCCAACCGACTGAGCCACCCAGGTGCCACTGGCTATTTTTTAAATTCCTCACTTATCTAAGTGGGTTCATAGTCTTCTAATATATACTGCATTTTGTAAGAAGACCGAGTGCTTAAGAATCGTTTTGTGAATTCTCTCTCTCTCTCTCTCATTCTCTCTCCGTTTGCCCCTCTCTCCCTCTCGTTCTCAAATAAAAAAAATAAGAATTGTTTTGTGTGTGTGTGTGTTTTTAACTCTAAAGTAAAATAGAGAGCTATTTAAAGAGTAGAGAGGGGCGCCTGGGTGGCGCAGTCGGTTAAGCGTCCGACTTCAGCTCAGGTCACGATCTCGCGGTCCGTGAGTTCGAGCCCCGCGTCGGGCTCTGGGCTGATGGCTCAGAGCCTGGAGCCTGTTTCCGATTCTGTGTCTCCCTCTCTCTCTGCCCCTCCCCCGTTCATGCTCTGTCTCTCTCTGTCCCCAAAATAAATAAACGTTGAAAAAAAAAATAGAGAATTAGGTAAGATTTTATGAAAATATGTATTTTGGATTAGGTTTGTTATCACATAAGATGTACATATATCATTTCTGAACCAGCTGCTTCACTTGAAAGCCCAGTTTCCAACTGTTCAATACGCTCACTATTAGAAATTGCTTACATTGTGACATCTGTTAAATAAAACCAATGATAGTAAATAAAATGAGTAAAATCAACTGTACTGCTATCATCTTATGAATAATATATCTTTCCATTATATTATGAAAAGGCCATGGTGCCTACGTTATCCAAACCCACAGTCAAGAGGGATTAGACTTTTATTTAAATGCTTTAGGAATAACCTGTCAGTTGGGGCACCTGGGTGGTTCAGTCAGTTGAGTGTCCGACTTGAGCTCAGGTCATGATCTCATGGTTTGTGAGTTCGGGCCCCACGTCGGGCTCTGTGCTGACAGCTCGGAGCCTGCAGCCTGCTTCAAATTCTGTGTCTCCCTCTCTCTCTCTGCCCCTCCCCTGCTCATGCTCTGCCTCTCTCTGTCTCTCAAAAATAAATAAATGTTAACAAAAAATTTTTTTTGAAAGAATAACTTGTCAGCTCTGGTGAACAGCCCAGATTGCTTTATATCACTCCAGCAGGTAGGTATTTTGCCTGGTAGTAAAGAATATATGGTGCTGGCAGGGTTGAGGTTGCCAAAGTTCTCCATGTCTGTTTCAGCACAAATTTTACCATAACTTTAAAGTGTTTCTTGTTATAGAAACTCTGTAGTGCACGTCCTGTGCACATAGAAATACTTTTCCTACTGTTAAGGTGATATGATGCAGTCATGTTGGAAATGTATTTATGTTCATTCATGTCAGATTCCCATAACAGTCTTGTTCTACAAATATACAGGTGCAGGGTGGCTGGTTGGCTGCCTGGCTGAGAAAGAGAAGGTGTGTGACAGATGGCCCTGACGCATAGCATCCTAACATGTTAGAGAAGGAAGGGATGCAGAGATTATAGGGACCTAGCCCAATTTTTGCCAATGAGGAAATTCAGTTAATAATATTATTTACAAATGCTATTTATATTCTAAACACTTTCTTTAATCAAATGACCCAGCAAAGCAGAGTCTGTTAAAAAATATATTACTACTACTACTAATTATTATTCTTATTGTAGAATTATAGAATTATAGAATGGTTGCTATAGGGAAGAAACAAAGAAAAGAAATGGGTATTCTGGGGATTCCCAGGTGGCTCAGCTGGTTAAGTGTCCGACTCTAGAATTCAGCTCGAGTCATGATCTCACGGGTTGGTGAGTTCAAGCCTCACATCAGGCTCTGCACTAACAGTGTGGAGCCTGCTTGGGATTCTCTCTCTCTCCCTCTCTCTGCCCCTCCCACTGTCTCTCTCTCTTTCCCTCTCTCTCTCTCTCTCTCTCTCAAATTAAATAAATAAATAAACTTAAAAAAAAAAAAGAAATGGGTATTCTGTAAGGGAAGAATAAGCATTTTGACAACTGGGAGATATCCATCACTTTGTGAATTTGGGAGTGGGCAGGCTTCACTCCCAGGAACAGAAACAACCATGGGACAACCTTTGCATTGTTTTGTGGAGGCAGGCAATGAACAGTCAAGGAAGCCTTGCAGCTGAGGTTATTTGGTCCCACTTGGGCGAGGATTTTCACTCAGGGATATGGACATTAATCCCCTCTGTGGACCCACCCACCGTGTTGGTTCCACACCCTTCAGCCTTCAGCCAGGCTGCCTTGTCTTTACCACATTCCAGGCAGGATGGTCATGATGAAGGATGGCTTCACTGCTGCTTCTTGAATAGAAGCGTGTGAATGAGAATCCCCAACTTAGGCTCTCAAGGCAATAACTACCTTCCTAGCAAGATTCTTTAAAAAATAAGAAGATTTTTTAAAAGAATGTCTTCTAGCATATAATGCTGCCAAATAATTAACATGTATGAAAACCAGCCTATCAATGAGGGGTTTTAATAGATCTGAATATATTGTTTGGCACTCCAAACCTGAATACTGAAATAATAATCTTTATTTCATGACATCTAATGAATTTCCTTTTTACTTGACATACTGTGACAACATAGTAACTTTATAACTACTTTTTATCTTTTGGGGCTCATGTATGGTAAAGAACAAATCACTCAGCCTACATCACAACGTATTGTAAGCAACAAAGTGATCCTATTTTCCAGGCTGGACACTGCCTCTGACTTGCCAAATGATATTGGGCAAATATCTCATTTCTCTGAACCTTAAATTTCTAAAGTATAAAATGAGAGGTTAGGCTACATTATCTCTAATGCCTTCTGTAGTTTAAAGACTCTGATGCACTTTGGAGCCAATTCTATAAACATTTTATAAAATTATCGCTGTGATTACTATTTTCATTATTTCAAGTTGAAATCTGAATCCTAGTTGTAGGGATCATACTCAAACATTTCAATTTGGCAGTGTTCAGCTAGCCTTTAGCGGTTTATCTGGATGGGCACACATGATGGTTAAGATGTCTAAGGAAGTACACAAAGAATTCTGTGGTTGACTTTGATAAGACAAAATGCTTTCTGCAGGGTGCTATTCGGATGAACACACCAGGACACTCAGCCAAACTCATCTGAACTATCCAAACCCCTTGATTCTGCAAACTGGGTTGCAGATCTTTCGAGAACAGGCTTTCTTACAAGATTGCTGGCACTTTCTCTTCCAATCCCAGCCAGAAAAACAGTAAGAACAGCCTTTCTCATATCATTTTGGCATTTCTGGTCTTGGCCCAGGCTGGAAAATTGAAGTGTAAAAGCACTTAACTGAACATTTCAGAAGGTAAAGAAATGTTCAATTCAAGTTTAGCTCTCAAATGGACAAGTGGTTCTTCTTTTATTCACCTCATCAGAACCCTAGATGGCAAAGAAATACCATGATTTTCTCTCTGCTTTTAAAGGTATCTACTCTAAGTTCCATGTTAGAAGCAAATAAAGCCCTTTTATGTGCCTCTGTAAAGGGCTATTGCTTATGTGTTAGAATGTTGACTGGTAATCTCAATTCAATTATATCTATATCAAGCTTTGAGTGAATAAATTTTTGAAGAGTTTTCATTAGAAAAAAAAGACTAATGTTTTCAAATAAAGTATATACAACTTACTAAAGTTAACTTAAGGATGAATATACATACACAACTTA
This sequence comes from Lynx rufus, assembly GCF_022079265.1. Classification (NCBI taxonomy): domain Eukaryota; kingdom Metazoa; phylum Chordata; class Mammalia; order Carnivora; family Felidae; genus Lynx; species Lynx rufus. The sequence continues at coordinate 155,493,820 of NW_025814823.1, forward strand.
TGAATAATATACACTTGCTTTGAAGTATTCCTTGTCACTGCCATATTAGCAGAGCCCTTGGTCAGATTGGTGCCATTTCTGCCTTGATTCTAATTTTTGTTTTCCTCTATTCTCATTCTGTTCTCTGCCACACACATGAGCAACCCTCACAAGCTCAACTCCAGTAATGGCCCACACCATGCAGTGACAGGCTAGGAATTTCATTTTGCAGAGATCATAGGCTAATTTTGGTCATTTTTGTCTCCAATACTAAAATTCCTCCAATCACTACCTTCAGCCTATATCCATGAGCTGATCCTACATCTGATTATTACTTTTGCTATTTATTAATTTTTAAGTTAATATAACTCTGCTATGTCAACTAGAAAACACTTGCTTCAAAATTTCTAAGACAGGAGGAAAGTCCCTGACTTTGGGATAGGCAATAATTTCTCCAGTGAACACAAAAATCAATAATCGTAAAAGAAAAGTTAATAAACTAGACTTCATCAAAATACAAAATCTTCAGAGGCGCCTGGGTGGCTCAGTCGGTTAAGCGGCCGACTTCGGCTCAGGTCATGATCTCGCTGTCCGTGAATTCGAGCCCCGCGTCGGGCTCTGTGCTGACAGCTCAGAGCCTGGAGCCTACTTCAGATTCTGTGTCTCCCTCTCTCTGACCCTCCCCAGTTCATGCTCTGTCTCTCTCTGTCTCAAAAATAAATAAATGTTAAAAAAAAATTAAAAAAAAATACAAAATCTTCAAAAGACACCATTGAGAAAATGAGAAGGCAAGCCACAAGACTGGGAGAAAAAACATTTACAAAACAAATATCTGACAAAGTACTTGTATCCAGAGTATGCAAATAATTCTTACAGCTAATAATAAGACAGATAACCCAATTAAAGACAGACAAAAAATTTGGATAGACGCTTCACAAAATGATACATATGAGTGGCCAAAAAGCATGTGAAAATGTCTTCCACATCTTTAGTCATCAGGGAAATGCAAATTAAAACCACAGTGAAAAACTACTACATTCCTACCGGAATGGCTAAAATTTAAAAAACCAACAATACCAAGTGCTGGTGCAATGTGGAGGAACTAGAACTCTTATATATTGCTGATGGGAACGCAAAGTGGTATCTCTTTGGAAAATAGTCTGACAGTTTCTTACAAGGTTAAACATGTACCTACAACTCAGCAATGGCACTCTTAGGTAGTTAGCCAGGAGGGATGAAAGCATATGCCTGTGCAAACAATTGTACTTGATTGTTCATGGCTGCTTTACTAATGATGGCCAAAAAAACAGGAAGAAAAAATTCAAATGTCCTTCAGTAAATAAGTGTATGAACCAATTGTGGTATATTTGTACAACGAAACGCTACCCAGCAATAAAATAAATAAATAGAAAGGAATAAACTATTGATGTATAGATTTCATGAATGAATCTCGAAAACACCTTGCTGATTAAGAGAAGCCAGAACAAAGATAACAAACAAAGAGACAAACAAACAAAACTAGATAATGTAAAATTTCATTCATATGAAATTCCAGAGGAGAGAAATCTCACCTATAGGAATAGAAAAAAAAAAAAAATCGAGACTTTCCTAAAGCAGGAACGGTGGGGAAGGGGGATAGGGAGGAGGCAAGAAGAGGGGGAGACAGGACTGTGAAGCAGGGAACCTAACTGACTTTTGGAAACTTGGGGAGTGATGGAAAAGCTCTATATCTTGATTTTGGTCATGGCTTATAGGTGTATATATTTGTCAAAACTCAACAAACTCTACGCATAAAATGCATTCATTTATACTATGTCAATTATGCTTCAGTAAAGTTGATTTAAAAGAGCACTGTGAACAAACCCAAAAGCCTAACCACAACTAAGTTTCAAAAGGTTTTATGGATCTCCCCACTTCCCACAGGAATAGAAAAACTTCCAACATGTGTGGTACAGAAAATATTTTCTTCCTGTTACTTAAAAGGCCTTTACCACATGATTGTTTCCTATTAGATATCTCTCTCAGATACTGCATGAGCTAAAGTTTAAAACTATATACTCTTCCTTGCTTCAGTTACGTGTGAATTACATATGTTATGAGGTATAGTTACTTAAACAACCTAATAGCTTTGATCCTTAATTTCCTCATCCGTAAAATGGGAACAGATCATCTCAGAACACTTTGTGGCACCAGTTCTTTCCTGCTGGCTGTTCGCCCTTGGAGGAGGCCCACAGGCAGCAGCCACAGCACCCAGCCGGAATGGCACTTCCGTGAGGAGTGGCAGTGATGTATGGCCACATGGTTCAATCAGCAGGCACAGAAGATCCGCAGACTCAAGGCCTGGCAAGCCAAGGCATACCACACCACCATCTGAACCCTCTAGCCCATTAATAGTTGTCCCACAATGAGGTATCACACCAAAGTGCGAGCTGGCAGGGGCTTCAGCCTGGAAGAGCTATGAGTGGCTGCCATTCACAAGAAGGTGGCACCGACCATTGGGATATCAGCAGTGGATCCAAGAAGGTGGAACAAGCCCACGCAGTCCCTGCAAGCCAATGGGCAGTGGCCCATCCTCTCTCCCAGAAAACCACTGGCCTCCAAGAAGGCAGACAGCTCAGCTGAGCTCAAATTGGCGACCTAGCTGACAGGACCAGTCATGCCCATTCAGAATGTCTATAAGAAGGAGAAAGCCAGAGTCATAGGAGGAGAACTGCAAGGTGTTTGCCAGCCTTCGCAATGCCCACGCCAATCCCCAGCCCTTTAGCATCTGGGCAAAAGGGGCCAAGAAAATTGCAGAACAGGATGTTCACAAGTACAGCTTGTGATAAAAAGAAAAAAAAAGTGGTAATAATAATATTTAACTTGTATGATCAATATCTATCCTTTGAACACTATGCTAAGCACAAAGAAGTTTATTAACGAATTTAATAATTGTCATGATTGGGGCGTCTGGGTGGCTCAGTCAGTTAAGAGTCTGACTTCGGCTCAGGTCATGATCTCACAGCTTGTGGGTTCGAGCCCCACGTCAGGCTCTGTGCTGACAGCTCAGGATTCCGTGTCTCCCTCTCTCTCTCTGCCCCTCCCCCGCTCACACTCTGTCTCTCTCTCTCTCTCTCTCTCTCTCAAAAAATAAACATTAAAAATAATAATAATAATAATAGTCATGATTGATACTTATACTACTAAATTTCAAGAACCCAAACTGCTTCCTCAAGGGCTTCCTTCTGAGCAATGATCACATTAAAAAGGCAAGTAAAGCCCAACAATGTCTAGTTTATACCTATGCTGACCTCAGTCATTCTCAGAAGCCTGTACAACAGGTCTGCAGTTCTCAACATGTATCTCAACACATATTCCCAGTCATATCGTTTTACACAGACTGCAAATTATTTTCTTTGCGATCTCATCATTTATTGCTTCACAAACTTTTCTCCAGATTTCTTCCAAAATAAAGCCAGCTAGACCATTGTTTTCCACATTTTATTTGGAGTTGTGATAGAAATACACATAACATAAAATTTGCCATCTGTATTAGTTTTCTAGGGCTGCCATAACAAATACCACAGACTGGATGGCTTAAATAACAGAAATTTTCATTTATCACAACTGTGGAGGTTAGGAAGTCCAAGATTAAGGTGTCAGTAGATTTGATTTCTCCTGAGGCCTCTCTTCTTTGCTTGCATATGGCCACTTTCTGTTTCCTCACATGGTTTCTGTTCTATGTGCACACATCTCTGGAATGTCTCTGTGTCCAAATTTCTTCTTCTAAGGATACGAATCAGAATGGATTGGGCCTACCCTAAGGGTTTTGTTTTAACTGAATCACCTCTTTAAAGGCCCTATCTCCAAATACGGTCACATTCTGAGATACTGGGAAGCTAGGGTTCAACACATTAAGTTGGGGGGTTCAACACATTAAGTTGGGGGGCAAGGGGACACAATTCAGCCCATAATACTATTTTAACCATTACTGACTGCAGAGTTCAGTAGAGTTAAGTCAATTCACAGTGTTGTGCAACCCATCTCCAGAATGCTTTTCATCTTTGAAGCCTAAAATTTTATATCCATCATACAAAAACTCTTCATTCCCCGCTTTTCTCAGTTCCTGGAAACCACCATTCTACTTTCTGTCTCTGTGAATTTGACTATTCTAGGTACTTCATTTAAGTAGAAACATATAGTATTGTCTTTTGACAACTGGATAATTTCACTTAGCGTAATGTCCTCCAGGTTCATCCATGTTGTAGCTTGTGTCAGAATCTCTTCCTTTTTATGGCTGAATAATATTCCATTCTATGTATATATCACATTTTATTTACTCCTTTATTAGTCAGTGGTCACCTGGGTTGTTTCCACCTCAGCTATTGTGAATAATACCGCATTAATATGGGTGTACCACTATCTCTTTAAGATCCTGCTTTCAATTCCTTTGGGTATATACCTAGAAGTGGAATATCTGGATCATATGGAAATTCTATCTTTAAGTTTTTGAGGACCCACCATATGTTTTCCATAACGGTGGCACCATTTTACATTCCCGCCAATGGAGCACAGGCACCACCAATTTTTCCACATCCTTCCTAATCATTCTTCTTTTCTGTTTGCTTGGTTTTCGTCTTGGGTTTTCTTTTTTGCAGTAATTATCCTAATGGATGCTTGATTTGCAGTCCCCCCTAATAACTAATGATGTTGAGCATCTTTTCATGTGCTTGTTGGCCGTTTGTATACCTTCTTTGGAGAAATGCTTCTTTGAGTCCTTTGCCCTTTCTGAATCAGGCTAAATATTCTGTTTTGTTTTGTTTTAATTTTATTTATTTTGAGATACATTGTGAGTGGGGGGAGAGGCAGAGAGAGAGAGAGAATCTAAGCAGGCTCTGCGCCATCAGCATAGAGCCCAGTGCACGGTTCCACCCCATGAACCGTGAAATCATGATCTGAGCTGAAATCAAGAGTCAGATGTTTAACCAAGTGAGCCACCCAGGTGCACCTAAATATTCTTTTTACTGTGACCAACAGTAAGAAATAAATGTCAGCCAGTGTGAATTTAGGTGTGTGAGCACACAAGTGCAGACACACACACACCCTTGCTGCATTAGATTCATCCTAATATTTTCTATGTTGTTTTTCTCTTAAAATGCTGGTCACCATCCACTAAACTGTTTTTACAACTTACTAATGGATTGCAACCTAAAACTTGAAAAAAAGCTAGACCCTACATTTCTCCACCTCTAAATAGTTCTTTCTTTTGCATGTAGTGTGCTGAATATCTTCTGTCTGTCCTGCATGTGTATCCTTCACTCTTCTCCAACCAACTGTGTTCCCTAGGGGGCTGTCCTTCGTGAACCACAACAGTGGACTCCTGTGACCTCCGACTTCCTGTTGGATTTGGCCAATAGAAGTACCTCCAGGAGAACAGGAGGAAAGAAATTTGGAGCATATATTACCCTGGCTCCCCGCCCCCCCACCCCGGCCCCCGCCACTCCTCATAGTTAGCCTGTCTGGGTTTAAATAACTGTTACTTATTTCTGTTGTCTTTAGGCCTCATGAAGATGACAAACCCCATTGTGAATAGCTCCCCAATCCATCACTACCCCTTTTGGGTCCCCAAACCTGGTCCATACCTTCATAAATAATCTCTTTCTTAAATTCGCCTCAAATTCTCCTGTTGAAGTGTCCCATTCCTTTCTTGCCAGGGCCCTCACTGTTTAAATATAGTTGTTCATATACTATCCTCTTTGCTTTTCTTTACACTTGAAATTTTTAAAAATAAAAAGTAAAAAGAGAGGTTAGTTACAAGGAACCATTCCAAAGTAGAGATGGTCCTTGACATACTATGGTTCAGCTTATGAATTTTCGACTTCACGTGGTGTAAAAGCAATACTCATTCAGTAGACACTGTACTTTGAATTTTGATCTTTTCCCAGGCCAGTAGTATTTAGTATGATTCCCTCCCGTGATATTGGGCAACAGCAGTGAGCCACACCTTCTGGTAAGCCCCATGATCACAAGAGTTAACAACTTATACTCTTGCAACCATTTTGTACCCATACAGCCATTCTGGTTTTCACTTTCAGTACAGTGTTAAATAAATTACACGAAATATTCAATAATTTTTTTTTATAAAATAGGCTTTGTGTTAGATTATTTTGCCCAACTGTAGGCTAATGAAGTATTCTGAGTACATTCAAGGGAAGCAAGGCTAAGCTATGATGTTCAGTAGATTACCGTTCAGTAAGTTAGATGTATTAAATGCATTTCTGACACAATATTTTCAACTTATGATTGGTGTCTTGGGCCATGACCCCATTGTAAGTTGAGGAAGATCTGCAACTAGGAGTGATGCAGGTACAGTTAGTGTTTCAGCAAGATCTTGACTCTGCTTTGGTCACTTGGCTTGCTTCCAACCTGTGCTCACAAAATTTCAGACATCTTGCTGTTTTTTCTGCTTTGTGTTTCTCCACTAAGTCTCACTACCTGTTCATTTTCCCCAAATTTACTGGCCACTTATTTCTACTAACCAATTTTGTTGCATTTCCCCCTTCCATAAAATAGAGGCCCTTCTGACTATGAGGGTCTATGCAACCAGAGATATTAAAGGTGATTAACGAAGGGAATATGAATTATACCTTAAAATGCCTCCTCTTTTTCCCCTCCACTCATGCTAAAAAATTTCTCTTGGTATTATCTCTTTCATTGAAAAAAAACTTTTGTTCGTTTCCATACAAAACTAGTGTTACTTGTTTCTAGACTTGTTCTTCCTGACGTAGACCCGGACAGAAAAAAATAGTAATTAAATATGTCATTTTCAAGTACATTTTTATCTTACAGGTATAAAGTAGATCCATAAGAGAAATGATCTTGCATCCACCACCTTCTGGACTTAAAATTCAGTAAGAGGACCGATGCCCGCAGAAGAAGTAACAGCGGCAAGCACAGGAAGACAAATGAAAACAGAAATAGTGATAGAATGACTGAGCTCGGACACTGGTCTTGAAAAAAGCAAGGAAGAATAAGAAGAGGTATCCGATTTTTATTGGAGAGGTTTTTCCTGGTTCCTCCTATCCAACTCCTTTCCCCTTATTGAGCCCAGGGTCTTTATAGTGCTCTCACATTTTTAAAAGAGCACTATATTTTTCTCTTTCATTTCTCTTGTCTATTAAGACCTTTAGAGGGGTGGAAACCTCTCTTGATGGTACTAGTCACACAGCAATAACCTCAGGCAGACTTTGATTTTAGTAGGGAAGTGATTTATAATTGTCTCCATACTCGTTTTTGTTGTTTACAGGAGATAAATCCAACTAGCTGTACGTCTCTTTAGTTTAACATGACATCCCAGTTAAATATAAATACTTCCTTAAAATACACTGCCATGATAGAACATGCAAAATACAGGTGTTGAATCTCCTCTTTTTCCCGAAATCTTAGTTCTTGAAAAGCAAAGATTTTCTATGTGGAAATTGAGTTGCCTATTGAGCACTTATTATCAGCCAGACACAGTTTTAGAGCCTTGGAGAAGCAATGGTGAGCAAACTAAAACTCTGACCTCAAGAAATGTATAACCAGTCAGGGGAGAGAGGTAAACGGAGAAGCAGATACCATACAGTGTGTGGTACCTGCCACCATAAGGGTATGCAAGGTTCTGTGGAAAAACGAAAATTGTATCTAATCAGATAAAGTGGCCCAGACAAGGATTCTTAGAATAATGTTATCTATTCAGATGAGAAGATATAGACCCCTGATATTTAGTGACTGTTTTCTAGAGCCCAGGCGTGGTTCTAACTTATACTCGTTTAATCTTCGTAATAACCCCAACAAGCAGATACTGCTACCAACATCACCATTATCATCATCACCATCAAAGCCCAGGGAATGGAGAGCCAGGATTCCAATTCAGGCAGTATCATTTCAGAGCCCGTGCTCTTAACTAACAACACAAAATAGCCTTCTAGGAGATAAGGGAATAACATGAGCAAAGACCCAGAGGGTAAGAAAGCATGTTCCATTTGAGGAGTTGAAATTAGAAATTCCATAAGGCTCAACAAAGAGTACAAACATAATAAGAGGAGGAGAGAGGGGACTGGAGATGCAGTCAGGGGTCAAATCATGAACGGCCATTAAGGAGACCGGACTTAACCTGAAGGCATTGGGGAGCCATTAAAGAGTTTCAACAGAGAAATGTTAAGGCCAGACTCACATTTCAGAAAATCACTCTAAGGGTAGTTTGAAAAATGGATTGAAGGGAATCAAGACCTGAGGCAGGAAGATCCATTAGGACATTTTTGCACAAGTCCATGAGAAAGGTAACAGCAGCCTAAATAAGGAGTGATGGGGCTGGGGGAGCAGGCAGAATGGAGACATGTTGGAGAGAGAGAACAGACAAAAACTGGTGGTTAATTGACTGCGGGCACTGAGAGGGAAGGCAAAATTGGGATGAGTATGCTCTAGCCAGAGGATGGGTGACAGTGCCATCTGAGGTGAGGGAACACAAACCCAGCGAGTGGAGCTCCTGAGTTCTGGTAGTGGCACACTGACTCTAAGTGGCCGTCAGAGCACCAGGCAGGATGGTCCAATAGATCTTCACATCCAACCACCAAGAGTGAGAGCTGAACTAGAATTGCTCATGTGATGAGAATTCCTGGTCTGCATATTAACCACGATTATGGGTGAACAGACCCAAGGACACAGATGTCATGAGAGGTGAAGAGGACCTAAAGCGGAAAAGAGATAGCATCATCATGTAAGGGCCATCGAGAGACGGGGAACTCAGAAATGAAGCTGAGAAGCCACTGCCAGAAAGGCATTGGAAAAGTCACAGAACATACAGTCCCAGAAGCCCAGGGAAGAGAGCTCAGAACAAAGACCTGTGAGACTGTTTTGTGGGAGCCATCACAAACATCCTTCTGTTCCAGTAAATAAATAAATAAATAAATAAATTCCTCATGCTCAGAATTTCATAGACTTAAAACATTCTATTATTATAGGAATTATACTGACAGGGCAAGTCAAGAGAATGTTTGGCTCTAGGGAGATACTTCTGTCTCCTTAGTGTGTGATCCCTGTAGCCTTTGTTGCCACTGACATTCATTAACTTAAAAAATCATGAATCAGTCCTAGACTTTCTATTTTCCTGGTCCCGTCTAATATCAACAACAGGAGAGAAATGATCTGTTGCATATTTCAAATAGGTTGATCATAATGTTATCTATAGGAAACTAAAGAAAAAATATCAATGATGTTTCATATAGATTTTAGACTTTTCCATTCTATTATCAATGTTATTGTAGCTGTTTCAGTCCCAAAGGATGACTGATTAGGTTTAGTTATACAAATCGAATCTTTGATGCCTTCAAATCTCTTTTGAAATAGAAGTACTGTAGTAGCTGGGTAGGGAACAATCTGGTTGACAATTCTGCCATTAAGTTACTGAACATTAAGACATTTTGTTGAGGTGTATTCTATACTAAAAATAGAAATATCAAACTGCATCAATTATACACACCCGTTCTCAACTGCCATTGAATAACCCTGATGGCTGTTTCCTGGAGAAGAAAGAGAGATGATAAATACCTCTTCTTTCCGTTACTGGAAATACTTTTCATTATTTGAAAAGAGGAGTCAATACTTGTATTTTGTAAATTACAGAGCATAAAAATCATCTTAGGTAAAGTTTGTTGAGAGAGTTCAGTATAAACTTATTAATTTGTCAAAATATGTTGAGAACTTGGAAACAGGTTGTGAGAGAAGCATTTTCAATAGTTTATGGTGATTTGCTGGGCATCCCAAGCAGTCCTACGAGAGTTAGGGTAGAATGTAGGAAAACAGGAAAGCTGGAAGGCGAGAAGATGTGACTGGCCTCTCTTCTCTTTCTTCTTCTTTCGTTTACATCCTAGTTCATTTTTTTCCAGTTCCAGGTATGTATTTTGGGTGACTCACATGCATCCTTTTGAATAATATATAATTTGTTGTGATGAACAGGAAATTTAATTCTAAACAGCAAAGTGAAGAATAGCTGAGACAGACTGGATGCTGCAACCCAGAGAAATGACAGGTTTTCTATGAAACAGGCAAATTGCATGTAATAAGGGAGAAATTCTGCAGGAAAATGGAATATTATTTGGTCATGCTAGAAGGACCAATTGTGTTTGCTATAAATTTAAATCTCTTAGCTGAGTTTTTAATTTGTGAAGCTTTCTGTAATAAAACCACAACATGTTTTTTCCTTTAGTCCTCCACTTCCTGATCTCCCTTCATTCTGACTTTTCTCTTTCAAACTTATGCCTTCTTTTAGCCCTAATCTTCCTGTGACAGCAGCTTGTAAATTTCAAGCTCTTTCCATTCACATTTGCCACCCACCCTGCCATCAACACCTCACTCACTGATCCTTGGGTTTCCAGATCTGACCTGGCATAACCTTGAGGCAGGCTTCCATGATTGACAGCAGTTGCATTTATAGTATTCTTTCTCAGAGACAGGAAAAGACCAGAAGATTTGCAGTGGCAACTGCCAAGGAATTTTATGTAAAGGATTGTGGGTTATAGGAGCTTTTCTGACTTGTACAGAAACCAAAATTCAGGTCATTCCTAATACAGATAAGCCACACCGCATTCTGTGACCTTTCTGAGTTTGTTTTATTTATTTATTTATTTATTTATTTATTTATTTAGGTTTTGTTTGGTTTGGTTTTGTTGTTTTCCTGCCCCTTCCAATCTGACTGGTATTGTCTGGTGTGGTGAGTGGTAAGAAAACCGTTGTGGAGGTAGGGGCAGTCTTAATTCCATTCTCTGACTTCTCCCCTCCACCCAAACTTGCTGTTGCCTCTTCTGCCCTTCTCCTCTCCATCTTTCCCATTCCTTCTTCTGTCCTAGTTTCCTTTTACCATCTCTGTCCAATACTGAAAGGCAGGGGGTAAGCTCAGAACAAGAAGATGTGATTAGACCGAGTGGGGACACTATGCCGGGTCCTGTACACACAAACATATACATACCTTAACTTGCAAAGCTTAAATCACAGTTTCATGGAGGGAAAAAAAAAAAAAGTTACCTCTTTGTGGCATTTCAACCAGAACAAAAGTCACTGAAATACAACCTTTTCAAACTCAATTTGTTATCATTAACATTACCAGCCATATCAGTAATGTTGAAATATGACTAAACATTACAATGGATCCCAAGTGTGTTCAAATACCCTGCTGACAGAATACTGCCGGCCCTGTTGGTATTGCAAAGGACAGAGCCTACATCTGGGTAGATACAAATATTTTAGGTTATTCTCTTTGAAAATAAACATTTGACCAACAGCTCTAATTCTGATTGTGTATATGCCTTAAACTCTCTAATGCTGACATAAATTTTTAGACTGCTATTCGACTAGACTCCCAGAGTTCCTTTTTCTTCTTTTTTTTTCTCCCCCTTTGGGTTACAAGGGCTCTTTTCGAGTCTACAAAAGATGTCCTTGTCTGTATAAAATCAGGAATACCAAGGGTCTTTCATCCTTGGACTGAAAGAATGGCTCCTGTTCAGTGATTAATGGAACTCTGAATTAGGAACTAGGGTCTCCAAGGGGTGCTGTTTTGTATTAACAAGGAAAAACGCGAAAGTGGAAGGTAAAACTGTATTTTCTCAGCACCGAAATGTATTTCCCCTTTGTCCCTATTATAATCAAGAAAAAGATAATTATTTCATTTTTGCATATGTTTTAAGATTTTGCCCTTAACTTGTAAATGCTGTCCTTCGGGTAATCGTCATTTCACTTACCAAGTAAACAAGAAAAAGAAAACAGAGACACCTGTCAGGCAAGAGGACAAATATCATGGGAGGGGCGTGCAAAATTGAGAACTCTTACTTAAGGCATTTTTCACAATACTCTTCTGGTTTAAATCACTCTTGCTACTCCTGGACAATAGTTCCTTGAAAACCAGGATAGTTTGGATTCCTAAGCTGGGGATACTGTTTACTCTGAACCTTTTATATTTGCGTTTCTAAATTTCACCTCTCATCACAAAACCACTAGGGCATGACATTCTATTATTCTATTTCTGGAATAGTGAACAAGTATTCCATTTCTGATTAAGTCACATGATTTTATTTTTTTTAATTTTTTAGTGTTTATTTATTTTTGAAAGGGAGAGAGAGCATAAGTGAGGGAGGGGCAGAGAGAGAGAGACACAGAATCGTAAGCAGGCTCAAGGCTCTGAGGTGTCAGCACAGAGACTGATGAGGGGCTCAAACTCAAGAACCATGAGATCATGACCCAAGCTAAGGTCGGAGGCTTAACCAACTGAGCCACCCAGGTGCCCCTGAATCACCTGATTTTAACCGAAGTCTTTTGGGAGGGGTGTAAAATCAGCTCACTTGATTTCAAAATCCTGTCCCATTTTCTGTTTTCCTTTTCAGCATCAGATTAGAATCCTCCATTTTGTCCCTCTCATTGCCAAAGCACAAATGTGGCAGGGGACTGTGTGGTTGCCGGGGTGACCCCAAGGACCAGTTACAGCACATATGATTCTACAAATGGAAGTTCCTCAGTCAGACCCAATGGCAGGAAAGAAAATTTGCGAACTTGCCCAGGGCCAAGCTGGTGTAAAGTTACAAATAAATGTTCAGAATTAACCACCTCCTGTTACTCCTAAGGTACAAAAATAACTCCATGAAAAGAATTTTTATTTTTCTATAATCTTGTTTAGTAATTTTTCTCTTTTCCTTAAAACACACACACACACACATTTATAGTTATAGGAGAAAGAACATTCTTTGCTTTGAGGGGCATTCATAACAGATTTGATTAATATATGCAGTAGACTATGTACATGCTTAATTGCAAGAGGGTTCAAAAGTTTCCATTTTTAATTATGAAAGGATGAGAATCAGCAACAAGTTAGCCTGAAGTTCTAGAGTTGCCCCTTCACATCAGTGGGCCCAAGACTGACTTGCAGGATCTTCTGTTAATATTTTGATTCTATGACTTTAAGTTTCTATGGATGCCATATTTTTTAAGCTGCCATCAGGACAGTCACTGGCTGGAAACACAAGAGTGAAAGAGGGGAGATGATCACCTTACAGTGGGCAATCTGGTTCTCATGTTTCCTTTGAAGAACTACATTCTGCTTTTGGCTTTTTCTGGAATTTTGTGCAGGTTTGTTCTGATTCTATACCTCCCTAAAGCAGAAGTTTAAAAAAAAAAAAGTATTTGTCAATTAGGGTATATTAGGTTTTTTTCACTTTATATATTTCACAAGTGGCGTTTCAACATAAACTAAATGACTCTTTCAATATCATTTAGATTAATTTCAGTGATACTTAGGTAAGTAATTCTTCTGCTTGAGAAAAACTTGACAACAGCCTAATCAAATCATTGCATATTTTCAAGCTCAACAAAAATTTACTGAACATGTCAAGATTTTACAAAACCTATATGTTCAATTGCTATCTGGAGTGGTAAGCATTTTTTATTAAATATAAATTGATTATTAAACATTTTTTTCAAGGTGTTGAGAGTCATTATTTCCTTTTTGACAGCTTTGCTTAAGATTAAAGAGATACTTCAATTTACCAAGTACTGTCAGGTGTAATAATTTGCTTGGTAAATATATATATGTCAAGGTCAACTTGATAATCTTCATTCACTATCACAACCATAAAAATTTATGAAGACAGTTGAGGGTGTTTAGAGAAAGATTACTGTCTGAAACTCCCCAGTCATGATATCTGAATCCAAAAATAGTTTATTCCAAGACCCATAGCAACTTCAAGAAGTCCAGTGTTCTGGTGTGATATCAAGGATTTTCTCATTGACATTCTGTCACATTCTATTTGGAAAAAACTAAAACAAGAAAATAGCATTAAAAGTAGAATGAAAATAATTTGACAGATGTTTCTTGTTTCAGTTTGGACAGTTGGCATTAGAGATAAACATTCATAATCTTTCTCTTCTTGCTTGACAAATCCTAAGATATGTTGCTTCACACACCAAATTCTGGTGCTTAAGAATTTTCAGAAGTATGACCAGATCTTTCCATTCACCCTCAGAATACAAACACATTTGTCCATTCTGTCCACTTCATAGGCAAAGTATTGATACATATCAGATTTACTGCCACAGGTTTATCCCCATTTAATCTCAGTCCCATCATTGTCTTCTCTGCAGTATACTTCCCCACCGACTGTACCATCTATCTACACCTAAGTAACTTGCTCAATAAAAACTACTACCACTTCCCCTCCAGGTGACTGATTAGGGTGGAAACACGTTTAGTATGAAGTATTTAGTTTAGTGTGGAAATATCTCCCTAAAATGTCCAGATCCTGAAACCACCCACACTAATAGGATGAATGACTTACAATATAAGTGCCTGTCAAACTTCTCTTCCAGAATTACTCCAAGATTTCAATGTTATACTTATCTTTTAAGAAATATCTGTATTTTAATAAATTGAAATTATCTTCGAGTTGCTAGGTTCATTTGGTTGTATTCCTCATCCCAGTTGATCACACTTTAATGTTCCTTCTGAATATGTCTGATGTTTTTAAATCCATATCTAGACAGTAACCCCTGAAGAGCTTCTTTCTGATGCCACCTAACACCTTCCATGTTCATTAGGGCTACACAGTATAAAGAAAGAATGGACACAGGGCCGTACTTCCAGGGTTTAGCTATTTTCAGAATCAATGACAATTATATCTCAAAGGGTTTTCCAGGAGGAAGCACTAATAAATGAAAAATTAAGTCCTTGGAGAACATAAGAATGGTATGTACGTATTTATCAACATAAAATATAATTATTTTGCATACATCTCAATCATCTGGCCTCTAAAATTCATTTTCAAAAATAATTATTAGTGGTTTTGTAAGAATAATGGCCACTCTCTTAAGAATCCATTATTCAGACCTATTGATTTGGAATTCTTACAGTTTTTAAAAATTATTTCCTTATTCACCCATGGGAAGTGGCTATTCTTGTAATGTCTCCTGTACTTCCTAGGTGACTAAAGTCTATTTTTTATTTTTCTTACTAGAGACACAATTTTTTAAAGCAGTTATTCTGTTTATTGTATCTCCTTCATTTATAAGTAGATTAATTTCTCTCTACAGTATCTTTTTAAAATTGATACATTGACATTGTATGGATCTATCTTTTCTCTCTATCCTTGTTTCTGGAAACCACTCTTATTTTTTCCATGCTTTTACCTGTAGGTTTTAGACATATATATATTTAAAACGTTATCCTTTACAATTCTAGTATACTTTTCCTTTGGACATAGGTACATAAGCTTTCTTTTATGAGAACAGACTGAATGCTTTGTTTTTATAGTATGAAAAGGGAGGCCCATAGATGAGCTTTAAGAGGTTCCAGAAGCCCTTTGAAACTTTACACAAAACCTGTACGTGTTCATTTGCAGAAAGAAAAAAATCCACTTCAGAAATTCTCAGAGGATTTAGGGAGATGAAAGAATAATAAACTTCTGGTGTAGACAGTCCACAGTCCACAAGGACCCCATGTACACCAGCCCACACAGCTCCACCAGCCTTGACCATTCTGCTCTCTCCAGGTGGTGGCTACATTTCCCTCAACTAAGAACTGAGGAAAGACTGACCCAGAAAGACACCCTCACTCATACACGTGTTGAGGCTTAACTGATTACTAGTTCCTAATATAGGAATATATAGGAATAATTGCCAGTATATCTAATTTACCCAGCTCCTCAGGAATGTGGGCTTCTCATGAACAACGACCAGTCCCACTTCTGTAGCCAGGGCAAGGGGAGATCGTTTTTGGCATTCTAAATTAGAACTCAAGTGTTTTCTTATTCTAAAAATCACATAGAAAAAGTTATATGGAGTCGTTTTTATGCTGTGAGTGGCCTAAGAATCTACCCTTAGTTATTTCCAAGGAAAACACACCACAAGTTCCAACCTGATTTCCACTTAGGTCCTGCCTATGTAGGTCATTCCAAGAAAAAGCAAGGAAACATTTTATTTTGTTGCTTTTAGCTTTTCCTCTTAAAGATCATCATTCAGTTACTCCAGCTGTATAACTCTAAGCCAAATCTTACTTCTGCTTTCCAGACTCATATTCAACTCTACAGTCTTTCTCTGTCTGGATACTCCCAGGCTTCCCTCCTACCACTGCATGCCTGCCTAGCCCCATTCCACAATAATAAGCACTCTCTCACTCGCATTTGTTTCTATCTCTTGCATTGTGTCTGGTCTGAACTGGAATTCTACAAATGTGTGCTAATGCAAACAAATACAACTGATTTTAAAACAGTTTTTTTTTTTAATTTGGCCATTCTTTATTATTTTTTTAAGTATATTTACTTATTTTGAGTGTGTGGGCTGGGGAGGGGCAGAGAGAGAGAAAGAGAGAATCCTAAGCAGGCTCTGCACTATTAGCAGAGAGCTGGATGCGGGGTTCAGTCCCATGAACCATGAGATCATGACCTGAGCTGAAATCAAGAGCCAGATGCTTAACTGACTGAGCCACCCAGGTGCCCCAGGTATTATTTTCAAATATGTAACCTGAATTGTTAATAAAGTAAGACATGCAAATACAGTCTTGGGGCACCCTGTTTGGTTTCTTATTCTGTTAATGAATTTTAATATTTCTGAACACAATTTTTACTAAATCCATACATAATGAGAAAAAACTATGAATATGAGCATAAATCTCTTAGCTTGAGTCTATTGATTTACTAGAATGTTAAAGGTGGACCACTTCTATTGTAGTTTCTGGTCTGGATCACAGATATTCCCGGTTTCCAGAGTGAAGTGTTCAACTACTTTTACATGTAAGCAGTAGGCATTTTGACATGCAAAAAAAGAGATCATTGGCTAAAGCCATTTTGTGACATTTAGCCCATCCATTGAGGGTATAATAAGTTTGAGATTTAAGAGGCCACTAAAGGAGCACCTGGGTGGCTCGGTTGGTTAAACGTCTGACTCTTGATTCAGCTCAGGTCATGATCTCATGGTTGGGAGATTGAGCCCCAAATACACTCTGACAATGCACAACCTGCTTGGGATTCTCTCTCCCTCTCTCTCTCTTTCTCTCTCCCTCTGCCCCTCCCCCACTCTCTCTAAAACAAACAAAAATAATGATAATAACTCTTAAAAAAATGAGGTCATTAAAGAAAATGTCTTAAGGGGCGCCTGGGTGGCGCAGTCGGTTAAGCGTCCGACTTCAGCCAGGTCACGATCTCGCGGTCCGGGAGTTCGAGCCCCGCATCAGGCTCTGGGCTGATGGCTCGGAGCCTGGAGCCTGTTTCCGATTCTGTGTCTCCCTCTCTCTCTGCTCCTCCCCCGTTCATGCTCTGTCTCTCTCTGTCCCAAAAATAAATAAAACGTTGAAAAAAAAATTAAAAAAAAAAAAAAGAAAATGTCTTTGGAGAAACGTGTTGGAAACTATGGTATTTCCTTCCCACTACCTTAGGGAAGAAGGAAAAAAGCTGCTTTCCTCTGACCTCAAGTCACGTGGGAGGAGATTGCTGTTTCTCCCCTGGAGACCCAATAAATTGGTCATCGTGTCACAAAGGAAAAAAAATCCTACAAGGAAGAAATTGGCTGAAATGGCTGATGGCTGCCAAGAAAGAAAGCCTTATTGGAAGTAAATTGGGATAACAAACATGGGGGTAGAGCCAAGAATGTGTAAGAGTTTTGCACAAATCAGATGTTGGCCATGAATGAGAAAACCAGTCTGGAACAATTTTAAGTTTTGTCCAAGAGGACTGCTTAAAAAGGTGACCTGACTCTCCAAGGGATGAAAACGATGAACTACTACATGCCCTGAAACTGAGGGAAAAATTAAAAATAGGCAGCTGGAAGACAGAAGACTCACTGTCTATGTCACAGGAAGTTTACCCAGGTATGGTATGGCTGATGGATGAATTACAGAGACCCATCAATGTGCCCCTTCAAGAAAACAATCAGCTTCAAACAACCACTGAGACCAGACAGAGAACCCCAATATCAGGGATTTCCTGAAAATTCCCTCCCTTCAATCCCCCTCATAACCCTGGAGGTACAAGGCAACCAAATGGGATGGGCAGGGAGAGAAGAAATGAAATATAAGATAATAGAGTTGTTCTGCATACCTGGCTGCCACTGCAGACCTTCAACCAGAACAGGTTCAAGCTGAGGGAGGGAAAAAGACTTAATTTCATATGAAGTATCAAGTTTTGCTATTACATGGACCTTGAAAAGAGAGTTAGTTTTATGACTAAAGGGACTAGAAGGCTTTTGATTTTCTGGGAGGAAATGGGAAAGTCATGGATCTAACACATATTTCATCCCAAGAGCAGAGAAGATCTACCCAGAGCAAGTTTGGCTGAGCAAAGGGAGAGGGGAGCACTTTTCAGTTTCACCATACATCCTATGAACTACTGCTATTTCCACAAATACTACCTTTATAATCCAAAAGTCCTCTTTGAAGTTGAAAATGGATATATCAGTAATTTGGTAATGTCAAGATGCTTGAAATGTCGCCCCTGGAAAGTGGTGTTTCATTCTCATGACCCAAGGTTGAACTTCTAAACTCTCCATTTTGCAGTTACAGAGGTAACTGATGATAAGATCTTCATATTCGTCCCCCAAAAAATAATTTCTTGACTTTAAAAAGTATTTTTGCAGGGTACCTGGTTGGTTCTGTTGGTTGAACATCTGACTCTGGATTTCAGCTCAGGTCATGATCCCAGGGTCATGGGATTGAGCCCTGTGTCGAGCTCCATGCTAAGCATAGAGCCCACTTAAGATTCTTTCTCTCTCTCTCTCCCTGCCCCACTTCCCTACTTGCACTCTCTCTCACTCTAAAATAACAGGAAAAAAGTATTTTTGCAATATAAATAAATACCCCCTAAAAAACTTTTGCACTAAAACATTTTATCATTGACTATTATTGAAAAGGTCTCATTTGCATTTATTTATTATTTAATAGACTGCATTCAATTTGCCAGTGAGCACAGGAACAAAACGATATTCTAAATTATTTTCCATAAGCAAATCTCTAATTCAGTTTGATAAAAGAGATTCTCAACATGTTAAAGATGAACGATTAGGAAGCATTTTACGTGATAATGATTGTTGGTCTAGAAATCATTATTATCTAACACATGCTGAAACTATAAAGAACCCATCATTCAAAAATGGCATGTAAGAAGGCTACTTTGCTCATACCATAACTAAACTTAGTCTCACCATCCACCTGGTTGATCATATCCTCTTAAAGCTGACAGCCAGATATAAAATATGAGAAAAATTCCAAAATCATCCTAAAATGAATAAGGTGAATACAGAGGGTCCTTCCTTTTACAACAGTATTTCCACATAACGCTCCTGGCATCAAATAGGTCGACATGACAGAAACCAGGTAGACAAAAAAGAAGAATATCTTGATTTGGTCAGTTGGTAGATGGCCTTTCTAATCATTCTACACTAATCATTTGCTATTCCTGAGTTTCCTATACTCTGACACCTCTGTGTGTTGGTCTTGATGGGGACTTTGTTTTTGTTGATCTATGGGCCTGCACAAGTTCTTCCATTTCTTTAAGGCTGAGAAGATTTAAACTTCTACAGACAAGATGGAGAATACATGCCTAGTTAAGAAACCAATCATCAGAAATGAGTGGAAAACGGGTTAGGTGGGACAATGCCTGCACAGTTGTCACTAAGTCCATGGGGAGGGACAGGACTGTCCCAATTGCTGTTTGCCTTCTCATTTGGCTACTCTTCTTAGGCTCCTGCCACAGGTCAGCCTCTTGGCCAGTGTTGCTCAAAGACCTTACTTCAGTACAACCATCTGCCAGCTCCATTCCTTCCAGGTTTATGCCAACACAATGCCACTCAGAAACTTTGGCCTTACTCTGAAATTTCCCTTGCTCCCAGTGAAACACCTAAAGGCTTCTTAACTTTGACATGATTTGGGTTCTTCCTTTACGCTCTGTAACCAGCTCTTCTACAGGAACAATCTGCCCTCCATTTTTACGTTTACTCCTAACCCTCATGGGTTGGAAAATCAGACTGATGTGTATCCATAAATTCGTCACTTGCACAAACATGCATCCACACACTCTTTTAACAGGTGTACTAATAACAAAAATGAATTTAAGCACCATCCCAAATCCTGCCTTCTCCCTCCAACCACCGTCCTCCAGCCCTGGCCTCTGCTCAGTCTCTTGCTTTCTGCTGGGAGCTCCCTTAGCAAAGCTATAGGTCCTCCTGTGATGCAAAAAGCCAGCAGAAGCTCCACACACATCACCAATTGACAAGGAGGAAGCCCAGATTTCCAAGCAGTCCCAGAAGTCACAGGAGCTCATTCCTTTAATTTAGACCAATAAGATACAGGAGGTGGCAAAGAGCTGTCAGAGGAAACTCCCTATCTCTGCAGTCAACCCTTCCATACAACCCCTTTGGAGACATTCTGCATGACCTAACAACCATAATTGTTCCTTTGTGTCAGTTCCACAACGTACCACATTGGACTTACTCTTTTCCCTCTCTGCCTACCTTATATTCGCCCCTCACTGTTGCTTCCCTGAGATTTCACCTTCCAATAAACTATTCGCATTTATCTTTTGTGTTCTCAGATATCTATGTAAAGAGAGTGTAAAATAAACTATTTGCCTTGTCGAAATTTTTTATTACCTGATAGTTTTTTCTAATGTTTAAGGTCTCTGTTTTATCCACCAATTGGAGGGCAAGTTTAGCTTTTTAACTGGTTCGCTTTATTTATAAATGTGTCTTGAAGATCTGAAGATACCATATTTTATCAATGTACCATATATTTTTTTAGTCGTTAATAATTATTTTTCCAAGATGACTCAGACTTAATACTCTTGAATTTGACCAAATGAGGAAGGTGGTTGGTGCATCAAGAGGGGGTTCTTCTGCAATAATCACAATCAGATAAAGATTGAATTTGCTAGAGCTGATGTACTTCATACTTTTCAACTTGTGTGCATGAGGATCGAACTGGACATTTCTCCTTTTTATGTCGTGTTGAGTTGTTCTTTAAATTACAGAATTAAATGCTCAAAGATGAAATCTTTTGAGTTACAATGTCGCTGAATCAAATGCTGTAAAGATGAAGTAGCTTTGCTGTTATGTCTGTCAAAGCCTTCTAGCTATACTTCACATTTGGTGCCTTTATATTTGTTCTTCTATTTCTATTTTGTTAAATAAAATGTTGGAACATATACCAAGAAACACAGATTGTCCATAGCAGCATGAGACTTAGGCTGTGGTTGGAAATAATTTAAATTAAACATTACATGAACACCGAAGAAGTTTCCAACTTCCCAATTTAACTTATGTATAAATTATACCCCACCCCTCAAAAAATATAAAAATATTATATTAAGGCATCTAGGTATCTAAATATATGATAGATAGATAGATAGATAGTCTGTATTTGTGTATAAATTATATTTTAAAGGGGATAAAAATTAAATATATCCTCATTTTTGAGCAAAAAGATTACTAAATCTCACCAGAATAAAGTACTAAACATAGAAAAATCCCTAGAACATAAATCTTGCTTGAAGAAATTACCTTACTTAAAATATAAATTATGCTTTTAAAGAGAACTCTTACCCAAAACATACATCCTATGATCAGATAAAGGGCATTCAATGATAAGGATGTAAATAATCATGCAAATGCTTTTCCAATTGGGCAACTAGAAGCATTCATTTTATTCCACAGTCCTCCAAAATGCTGTGTTGCTTATCAAGTTTTAAAATAACTGCTTCCGTGTCCACATTTTGGCAGCCACAAACTATGGCGTGACTAGAACTTTGCTCATGTTACTTTGGATTCACAGGCTGTGTCTAAATGCAGCCTCTGAATTGGACTGCCTCATGCAGACTCTAGCCAAATTGGTTGCAGAGATCTTCATCAAATGTTAAGAAATCAAAAAGATCCAATTATTAAAGACATTTTAAATGTACAGGCCCACACACAGTCTAGGCTAAGGCCCAACATATCCCACGGAATGACAGAAAACATTTGGCAGCTGATATAACTCTTAGAGTTGATAACAGATGACCCTGATCAGAGAGTGACAGGAAGTACATTTTCTAAAACTTAGCTGTGACCTAATCACATATTGAATTACCAGAGAAGTTTCATGAAGAAAACCTTCAGCCCAGTTATGACCCTCCTACACGGACAAGACATCAGAAGAGAAAACAGCAGATACATCAACAGGAAAATGTAATGAATAATTTTATGCCCATAAATTTGATGACTTAGACAACATGAACAAATTTCCAGAAAGCAATAACTTAACTTAACATGCTCAAAAAAGTATTAACAACCCAAGTGGTCCTATTACCATAAAGAACACTGAAGTAAAGTTTAAATCGTTCCCACAAAGAACACAACAGAGAATTTTTATAAATTTTCAGGGAATAATCCCAGTCTTATACAAACAATTCCAGAGAATAGAAAAGGCAGGGAAGAGGGGACAATTCATTTTATGTGATTTCATAAAACTCTCATACTGTAAGCAAACAAGGACAGTAAGAGAAAGGAAAATTACAGGCCAATCTCATTCATGCACATAGATTCAAAAATTCCAAATAAAATATTAGTAAACGTAATTAACCACTCTATACAAAATATACCATCATCGTTTCAGCTTCTATCAAGAATAAAAAGTTGCCAATTGTGGTTTCAGCTTCAAGCGGTAAGGAGCTTGGAAGATGTGACTCCCATCATTACAAGAAGAAAAAGCTGGACAAAGTGAAAATCAAAAACTTTGCTTGGATCTATCAGACAACGGAGGTTGTGAGACAAATTACCACCCCAAAACCTAGGGGGAGGCACATCCAGAAAGATATGAGAGTTGAGACTTGCTTTGCTACAGCAGAAGTTCCTAGAGCCTTAAACTGATAGGAACAATTAAATAGTAATTTTGACAACTGCTGAAAGAGAAGTGTAGGCATGAGAGTTTCAGACTCCGAGGTGAATTTTTCCTAGGGTCAGGGTCTTTGACTGGTCCCCCTAGATTTTAATGGGCTTTCTCTCCAGCAACCCCAACAGGTCTTACATGAGCATCTGAAAACTGGAGAAAGATTCCCGTGTGGCTCTTGCAGGGGGAGGGTAAGAGTAATCCTCATGAAATGTACTCAGAGACATCTCCATTAAATAGGGCTACTCTCCAAGGCAAAGCACTTTGTCTTAGCATGATTTTGAAACCTTATCCCAGATAGGGGAAAGGAACTCTTCCCTATTCCAGCACCCCTCCAGCCTTCTTGTCTCATTCAAGAGGAAAAAATGAAAACCATAGCAAACAGGGGACAGGGTGTCAAGGAAATGGATTCAAAATGCTACAGCTGAGGAAGGGAGCAGGGAAAACAAAAAGCAAACCACTGGAGGAGGGACAGAAATAATTATAAAGACCACAGCCCCTGAACACAGGCTCACTAAAAGACTAAGAGCTGATCAAAAGATTACATAAGGCTTAACTTGGAGTGCCTGACTGGCTCAGCCAGTAAAGCATGCAACTATTGATCTCAGGGTCACGAGTTTGAGCCCCACGCTGGGTGGAGAGATTACTTTAAAAAATAAATTACGATATTCCTCCTCATCCACCACGGCATCTACTGGGTTTCAGTAAAATAATAGTGGATTTCAGCCAAAAAAAGCTGCAAGACACAGGATCTCTCTGGGGAGCGGTACATAGGGAAGCCCCAAGACAAAGAGAAGAGACAAAAACAAGGATGCTGGAGGAATCTGAGGACTCTGCAACGGTAACTACAACACACGTTAAACACAACCCAACTCTTAGCAAGAGTAGCGTAAGTCCACAGGCTGAAGGCCTATTAAATTAGTCTCTGTTATCTGATACAATATGTTCTGCTTACAACAACAACAAAAAATTACAAGGTTGCCAAAAGACAGGGGGGAAAAAAGCACAATCTGAAGATAAACACAATCTGAGGAGAGAAAGCAGTCATCAGAATGAGACGCGGATACGGCAGACTTAATGGAATTATCAAACAGAGAATTTAAAGGAACTACAATTATTATGCCAAGCTCTCTAATGGAAAAAGGAGACAACATGCAGATTCAGATGGGTAATGTTAAGTGAAGAGGTGGAAACCTTAAGGAAGAATAAAGAGGAAATGCTATAAATTGCAAACACAGTAAAGAAATGATGAATGGTCTTGATGGGCTCATCGTAGACTTGACACACTTGAGAAACAATCAGCAAACTTGAGGTAAATAGGTCAATAGAAACTTCTCAAACTGAGATGCAAAGAGAAAACAGAATGACACAGAACAGAACTTCTAAGCACAATGGGACAACTTCAAAAGGTATAACCAACTCATAATTATAACACCAGAAGAGCTAAGAGAAGGAAGAAAAAATATTTGAACTGATAATGGCGAAGACTTTCCATTTTAAGGACAGATAGACAACCCACATATTCAAGAATCTTAAAAACACTAAGCAAGACTTTTTTAAATAGCAACAACAACAACAAACCACCTAACCTCTTGTATTCAAATTACATAAAACCTAGGACAAATAGAAAATCTTGTTAGAAGCCACGGGATGAAGAATAAGACGCTTCTCTCTGTGACAACTTCTGCTTAACATTGTATCAAAGGTCTTTGGAAAAGTTAAGCAAAAAGAATTCAAAAGGAAGAGAGAAAACTACCATGATTCTTAAATAACACAACAATGTGTATAAAAACCCAGACTTAATTATAAAGTTTGTAATATTTTTATGAAGAAAGTTATAAAACTTGATTGGAACACATAAAAGAAGATATGAAAAACTTGAGAAATGTGTCATCTTCATGGATACAATAACTGAACACTACAAAGATGCGAAATCTCCTCTAATTCATGTGTAGACTAAAGGCAATTCTAAGAAATTTCCAAAGGTTTTCGGTGAAACTCAACATGTCAATTCTAAACCTTGCATGGAAGATCAAGGGTTAAAACTATCTAAGTCAATCTTCTGACAAAAAACAGGACGGGGGAATTGCCCTATCTGATACCAAAAAAAAAAAAAATTATCAAGTTACATTAGTTAATACAGTGCAGAACGGGAACATAAGAAAGAAAAGGAATGGAATATAGAATCTGCAGGCAGATACACACCTGCATATAAACTTGAGTTGTGAAGCAGTAACATTGTAGGTCAGGGAGGAAATGTGTCAATAAGTGTTATCTGGACAATTGCTTATCTATATGGGGGGAAGAAAGAAGTTGAACCTCTGTATCGCACAACGCATAAAAACGAATCCCAAGTGGATGAAAGACTTAAAGGAGAAAGACAAAATGATAAAACTTTTAAAGGATAGTAAACGGCAGAGAAGACAGAAAATAAATACTTTGTATGCTATGTATTAATTAAGTCCAATGATGACATAAAGGGGGAGATCTCTGTTTGGGAAGGTGGGAAGGGAGCGATTATTCCAAGCAGAAGAACTAGCGACTTTGAAGACCCAGAGGTGTGTATTGGCAGGGACTTGCGGGGACGTGTAAGCAGCAGCGTAGGGCTGGCTATCTCAATGTATGGGGGCAGGAATAGTAATGGAAACTAATCTGGGAAAATCGATGGAGGTCAAATCCTAAAGAGCCTTGTTTGCTCCATGAAGGAATTTGAGCACAGTCCTATAGGAGCCACCAAGGAATTTGAAATAGAAGTAACAGGATTTCATTTGCATTTCAGAAACATCTATCCGACTTCCAGGTAGGTGACAGAATGGAAAGGGCTTCGACTGGAAGCAGGGAACGAAGCAGACTAGTAAAGGAATGTAGGCACTCATGTTAGCTTGAGTTAAGACAGCTGCAAAGGAGCCAAAGAGGAGCAGAGGGAA
This sequence comes from Lynx rufus, assembly GCF_022079265.1. Taxonomy (NCBI): domain Eukaryota; kingdom Metazoa; phylum Chordata; class Mammalia; order Carnivora; family Felidae; genus Lynx; species Lynx rufus. The sequence goes on from NW_025814823.1 coordinate 155,519,626, forward strand.
TGAAACAGGAGATAAGGAGGAGTTGGAATCCACAGGGCTCTGTAACCGTGTGGAGGAGGTGGAGGATGTGAGAATGCCTCTCAGGCTTCCAGAATGGGTAAATGAGTAGATGGTGATGTAAATTAATAACAGCAAGAGGAACCAATTTGGGGGATGGGAGATAAGGAGTGAGATAGTGAGTTCGGTTTTAAACAAACTGATTTTGGATACTATTATCATATCCAGGCGGAGATGTTCAGTCAGCGTTGAAGACGTCAAGACATTAGAGATAGTGAAAGGTCAAAACCAGTTGTGTCCATAGTGAAGGAACAAAATCAGAAGGCACCCTGATATTGTTAAAGAAAGTTCGCTCTAAATGATTATGGTGGTCAGAGGCACCACCTGGAAAATGTGCTGCCTGGAGGGAAAAAGTCTGAAAAAGAAACTACTGCTAAATTTCTGTCTTAATTAAAAACAAAATTATATTTACTGATGTGAAAATAATGAGGTCCAAATGAGCTTGAAGACCCAAAGTTGCAAAGATATTTTGTAAAATTTAAATGATTGTGCCTACCTTTGCTGACTCAGGTGAAGGTTTCTCTCTATTCTCTCTTTATACATAGAATGTATAAGAAACACATTGTTGGGGTAAGTCTCTCCTAGATGGAGATATCTAGGGTCTCACACTATGTAAGTTCTTCCTTGAAAACTAGAATGTTCAATACAGTAGCAACAGCATCCCAAGACGTAATGGGAAAATGCAGTCTAAAATGCCAGGGAAAATTAAAACAACCCTATAATGGTGGCACTGGCACTTTAGATCCCTCCATAAACTTCTGATTAACTAGAGTAACAGAGATCAAATGAACACAGAAGCAGATTTAGCTTTTCAGACTTCGGAGCATCATATAGGGAATCATTGCCTCAGTGACCTGGAAAAGTGTACACATTCCCCGAGGTGAACAGAGAGATTTAACTCAATAAATATTACAGAGAGCACATGAGAAAGCTGCCGAAGTTTCAGAGATGGGCTTTTAAATAAAACAATTACAGAATTGATGGAGTAGGTCTTCTGGTTTTATCGCCTTCACTTTTTCTAGGTCTCTAAAAAGCAACATGTTTTTAAACGTTACAGGCAGTTTCCTTGGCACCTTTTGACATTAGCTATTATCTTTCTTAATTCCCTAAATTCTCTCTGTTTTCAAAATCTCCACTTGTCATTTCTCTATTGTTTCCCCCGACATGTGTGCAGAAATGGAGAGACTCCAAGCAGACCTAAAGACGTGTCTGTGTCACTAAACACAGTCCATTGTACTCTATTTTTCTTTAGTTACAGAATCTCTAAGAAAATGCTCAAAACAATTATGCTTCACGTTATACAATAAAAATAGCTTTCTGTATTAAGCTGCTGCACATGTTGGGGAGACAGTGTTGTTTTTTTACTAGCATTTTTCTTGAACACACATCTCTGACTGAAACTCAGAGCTTCACTCCCAAGACAGTACAAATCGGCTCTTTTTACTTCTCTCATTGGCCTCCCTAAACAGTATTAGTTGATTTCTAGTTACTAGAAGTTCTGGAACGTAGGAAACCAGGTGCTGCTATTTAATTTCTTCTGCTTCTCTAAAAGCCTAAGGTTTAAACACTGAATAACAACCTTGGCTAATGGAAGGTGTCATTTGATTCCAGCATCGTTGATTGCCAGGCATCGTATTTAAATAATTACGGTGTAGAGTCCTAAATTAGGAATAAACTCTACCCTATGGCATGGACATTTAAGTTAGATATTCAGATTGGTAGCATTATAGTTTTGCATGCTTGACCATGTTTAATAACAAATGACATACTCTGCTTAAATGGTTATGTTTGAAGGTTAAGCTACCATGTGAAAATCTCTTTGGTTTTCATACTATTACAATAAATGACTGATTTTAATTTTATTTGGAGTATTAACCTTTGCTGAAATAATCCTAAACCATGCTGGTTTTTGTTTTCCATAATATTTTAGTGATTCTCAACCCACCACACTTTTATAAATGGGTATACATAAAGGTCACACCTTTCTGTGAAAGACATGTGATTCTCTTTCAAACAGAGAAAGACCAGACACAAAGTAAAAGTGAGAAAAAGCTGGGGTCAGGCAAACAGCTTTATTTGCCACACAGTGAACGGAGCAATGCTACTTGTCCGTCTTGGGGGTTTTGTTCCAATTTCTTTCCCGAACTGGCTGCTGGAAAATTATCTGTCCCTGAGAATGGAGTCTGAGGACTAAATCCGCAAATATTGGTAATCACCGGTGATAATTATTAGGGCAGTGTATTTGTTTTCCGTAGCAACTGTAACAAATTGCCACAAACGGAGTGGCTTAAAACAACACAGATTTATTATCTCATAGTTCTGGAAATCAGAAGTCCAAAATGAGTCTCACTGGGCTAAAATTAAGGTGTCAACAGAGCTGTGTTCCTTCTGGAAGCTGTAGGGAGAATCTATTTCCTTGCCTCTTCCAGCTCTATCTTAGTCTACTCAGGCTGCTCTCACAAAATACCACAGACAGGAGAGATTATAAACAACAGAAATTTATTTCTCACAGTTCTAGAGACTGCAAGTCCAAGATCAGAGGACCAGCATGGTTGGGTGAGGGTTCTCTTTGGGTCACAGACTACCTGGTGTGTCCTCACATGGCAGAAGGGCTGACGGAGCTCTGTGGGGTCTCGTTTTAAGAGCACTAATCCCATTTATGAGGACTCCACCCTCGTGACTTAATCACCTCCTAAAGGGCCCACCTGCTAATGCCACATCACATTAGCCATTAGGATTAAAATGTATGAGTTGTGAGAGAATACATTCAGCCGCAAGTTCCTAGAGGTCCGTCACCTTCCTTGCCTCATGGCCCCCTTCCTCCATCTTCAAAGCCCAGAACAAAAAGTTCTTCTCACACTGCCCACCTCACTGGTCCTCTTATTTCTGATTCCTCTTCCACTCTTAAGGATGCATGTGATTACATTGAGTTCACATGGATAATACAGGGTTATCGCTCCACCCTAAGGTCAGGTGGTTAGCAACATTAATTTCATCTGCAAACCCAACCCCTCTTTCCCTGGTAGCCTAACATACTCACAAGTTCTTTGAATTAGGACCTGGATATCTTTGGGGAGCCATTGTCCTGCCTACAATAAACTCTTACACAGCATTATTTTGACAAGAACTGTGGTACTCCCTTGAAAGCAATACACGTCTCAAGGGACACCTAACTCTGGCTCCCCTCTTAAGCATTAACAATCCCATGGAGATATGCACCCCTGAAGAGGGCCACTTACCTCACTTACCCCAGATTCCCCCACTCACACCTTTGCCATGGAGTTGTCCCCACTGTGAGCTGGCATTGACTCACCTGACAAGGGGTGGGGTGGGGAGAATCATGAAACTTGAAGGCCAAGGCAGAGAATCTTCAGGAAGAGGAAATACCTGTGTCTCCCATGAGCTTGTGTCTTATGATTCCAGTTCTGGACATCCTCAATGCCTGTTTTCAGAAGCTTCCTGGTACCTGGTGACTATCCCACCAAAATATGTCTAAAATACTTGTGTATGGGGACGTCTGGATGACTCAGTCAGTTAAGCCTCCTACTCTTGATTTCAGCTCAGGTAATGATCTCACCATTAGTGAGTTCGAGCCCCACCTCCGGCTCTGTGCTGACAGTGCAGGAGCCTGCTTAAGATTCTCTGTCTCTCTGTCTCTCTCTCTCTCTCTCTCTCTCTCTCTCTCTTCCCCTCCCCAACACATGCACACTCTCAAAAATAAATATTTTTTAAAGGAAATACTTTTTTTTAAAAAGGAAATGCTTTAAAAAGGAAATACTTTTTTTTAAAAAAGGAAATTCCTTTTTTAAAAAGGAAATCCTTTTTTTTAAAAAGGAAACACTTTTTTTTAAAAAGGAAATACTTTTTTAAAAAGGAAATTAGTTAAGGTAAAAGTAAGCCACTATGACAGCTTCTTTCTAACAATGAGATACAACTTTTGGTCTCTCTGACATCACGGTCCACCCAATCTCAGCTGAAGGGGTAGCTCTGACCATTCATCAGCCCAGATCCCTCCCATCCTGACTTTGTTGAGTGACCATTGTCCTCATCTGCCTGGTCAAAGTGGGGTTACCTTCAAATCTGTTTCTATCCCAGAGGTATAAGAAACAAGGGAAGTTTAGTATGAGTAATTCTTCTCAGCAAGTGAGGCAGTGGCTGCTCTAATCACTTCCCCTCACATTCAAAATTTAATCACGCAGACACACACCTAGCTGCAAGGGAGGCTGGGAAATGTAGTCTCTAGCGAGGGAGCTTCCAACACTTATTTAGGGGCTGCTTTGTGCCAAGTTCTTTATGCACGTTTTTCGTATTGCTTGTTATAAACAAATGAAGCAACAGAGGCTGAAAGTAGCTAAGTCACTTGCTCATGATTACCCAGAACACCTGGAGCTGAACCCGGTCTCTCTGGTCACAAAGCTGTGGTCTTTCCAAAGCAACATGTGACCTCAGAGCTACACACACTGCCTTGCTAGGCAGAACTTGTTTTTCAGGATTTTGGAAAACATTAAAGTTGGATCTGCCTCTTTTCTAAGTTCTTCATTTCCCTATACAAACATTCCCTCTACCTTCTTTTTCCTTTCACTGGTCAAAACATAGTGTTCACATTTATTTTATCATTTGTCCTATGTATTCAGTAAAGTGCTGTGTACATTTATAGAGTCCTTAATTTTAAATTTTAAAAGTCCTCAGATTGTTGTAGTCTCTTACTTTTAAAGAGCTTATTTCAAATTCATTCAATTCACTTTTTCTTTTGTTGTCTTTAAAGACACTTGATTTCTGGGGCCACTGGGTTGGCTCAATTAGGCCTCCGACTTCAGCTCAGGTCATGATCTCATAGCTTGTGAGTTCAAACCCTGCGCCGGGGTCTGTGCTGACAGCTCAGGGCCTGGGGGGCCTGCTTCAGATTCTATGTCTCCTTGTCTCTGCACTTCCCCTGTGCTCTTTCTCTCTCTCAATTATAAACATGAAAAAAATTTTTTAAAGACATTTGATTTCCTTCCCCACAGTGGCCCACCTTGGTGGGAGGAGTTACTCATTGAAGGCAAGCAGCATGCGGGCTTCAAGTTAATGATTAGACCCACAACCTTGCACAAGAGCAAACCCAGAACAAGATCAACCAGAGGAGGCTGAAGAGAATTAGTAGGTGGCAGAAAACCTTATAAAAAGAAAACTGGGGAAGTTTGCTGCAGAACCCCAGCCCCTTTGAACAGAGTGGGAAGTGACGGAGAGTGTCCTGTCTACTCTTCCTCTTTAGGAAGTATTCACTTGTCCTTTCTCTGCTGTTTCATAAGCCTTTATATCAGCATTCATGAACTTCCAGTCCCAGTTTTGAAGGTAGCGCCCAAGAGACAGAGTGACGATCTTCAGTCGGTTCTTCATCCTTCCACAGCACTCTGCATACAAATGGTGTTCGCTAAAAGATTTTGGAACTTAAATGTGGAAGGTATGAGTGAAAAACCATGGATGACATATGCTCTTTTCTTCTTCCCAGAGCCCAGACAGACAATGACCGTCTGATGGTTACATATCTGATGATAAGGTCCGCACAGAATGTCAGACGCATGCTCACTGACACCGTGGGCCCCACGGCACTGGAGGGCCTCCGGACCCGGGTTTGCCTCTCAGGTGCTCACCGACATAGCTCTTACCACCACCCCCGCAAAGAGACCAACAACAGTGCATGTCCTTGTAAGCTTAAAGTGCTTTTTCTCAAAGCTGCATAACTTGTCAAAATTGTTTGCCCACATCACTGCAATCTGTGTGCAGGGAAGCCTGAAACAAGCCCGTGTTTGGAAAGCAATGGAGAAAGTACAAGAGGTTCTGAAATTCATAAGCCTGGGAAAGCAATGATTCAGAGAGAAGCTGCTCTTCTCGGTTCTTCCAAATTGAAAAGCACTCAAAGCAATAGAGCAGCTGCTGCTTGCCTAGGCTGGTTCCTATTGACCTGACTTGACCTTGTACCTCACGTGTGAATTGGGCCTCCAGCCAGACCCGGAAACCACAGCCCCCTCCCATGACCAAGTTTGACCTACACATCTCTCCTCCTCCCTGCAGAAGCACCAGGGGAGGCTGGCCGCACAGAGACAGTCAAGAGTGAGGTCAAAGGAGTTGCTTAATTAAAGGGTTAACACCAAAGCAGTCCCCACAGCCCTCCTTCCTTCCCTTTCTGCCAGTCTGCTCTCTTCTCATCCTTTACATTTTATAGTCTTCAGTTCCAATTACAGGGGATTAATAATTAAGTGATTGTTAATTCTTTTCTGTCTCCTGGAAGTCATGATCATCTGAGCAATGATAATACAACCGTAGCCTGAAAAGGAAATGAAGATGGACAGAACTGAAAGAAAATACAGTGTTTTCCTTCCTGTGTAAAAATTATGGCATCCTCAAACGAAATAGGTTGTAGTTCATAGTCTTCAACCCATAAACAAACAATTTATTCTATTTTGAAATATGTTTCTTCTTTCCCATTTCCCAAGTACTTTCATGTTCTCCAGACTTGGGGAGGAGAAATAAAGGCAACATTACCATTCAGGAATCATTATGAGCTTCCTTGGCAACAATTATTCAACTTTAAATATTTACTTGGCAGCTGATTCAAATTTAAATAGACCTGCAGTTATTGGGTAAAATAAAGTGTGCCCCATAACTCAAAGCCCTCATAATGTGTGTAAATTTTTCAGGTGACCTAATTTGTGTTTCCAGTTTGACCCACAGTAAGTTGAGTCACTCATTACTGGATGGCATGCAACTAAGGCCAACCCAAAAGATCTCAGTCAAAGAATGTTCTTCTCTGATGTTGTTCTTGACTTCCCAGGTTTGTAAAACTAAATCCATTCTGGAAAACAGTGAATCTTTATGGTGTGTGTGTGTGTGTGTGTGTAATGTGTTTGTAGCTAGGTGATGAATACCAAGCATGTTCCTATTTTTTTAAGTTTATTTACTTATTTTTGAGAGAAAGAGAGAGAGAGTGTGTGTAAGTAGGGGAGGGGCAGAGAGAGAGGAGAGAGAGAATCCCAACCAGTTTCCGTGCTGTCAGTATGGAGCCTGCCACAGGGCTCGAACCCCTGAACCATTGAGATTATGACCTGAGCCGAAATCAAGAGTCAGATGCTTACCCAACAGAGCCACCCAGGTGCCCCCTAACTATTTTAAAGAAATTCAAAGAACTGGCAACTAGGGGCACCTGGGTGGCTCAGTTGGTTAACCAGTTAAGTATCTGATTCTTGATTTCTGCCCAGGTCATGATCTCGTGGTTCGTGGCATCTAGCCCTGTCCAGTGCAGAGCCTGCTTGGGATTCTCTCTCTCCTCTGTCTCTCTGCCCCTTCCCCACTTGTGTTTGCACTTGCACGCTCTCTCTCTCTCTCTCTCTCTCTCTCTCTCTCTCTGAAAATAAATAAATAAATAACAGAACTGGCAACTAGAAAAACCTTCACTAACCACCTCCACATGATACAAATTATTGTCTTTGTACTCCCTCAAAGTGATTTGAACTACATTACCTACTCTTGCATTCTCCATTTTCCCTAATATAGATTTTATATCTCCAGCAGCTGCATTTTAAACTCTTCAAAGACAGTAGCTCTTTATTTACAGTTAGACTCTCAACAGATACTTGGGAACGAACAAATGAACAAATGGATGAATGAGTGAAAGCCTAATTCAGACAAAGTCCCATTCATTAATGAGGCTTGTTTGCTACCTACCTTCTTCCCTCCTACCCTCAATGTTCTTTGGAATTCTAAGGTTCTGCAAGCATGGGAGAGCATTTGGGTTTGAGCCGATATCCCAGTATACTACCCACAGCAAAGATCAGGCAAACCCGCATGGTATCTTCCCTTGGTGACAAATTGACTAGTGGTCAGTAACAAATGAATGCCTACGAACTTATCCATACCATAGATACCTTTAGCATTTGTATGAAGTCTGCAGCCCTTCTGATCTGACGAGCTGATGATAAGGTTTAAGAGCAAGTAAATACTGTAAATGATTCAACTTTGAAACATTTTCTACTAGTTCTCTCAAGCTCCTGAGTCAGTTTCATTGAGGAGTATCCTAGGATTGCAAGGCAAACTACTTTTGTGTGAACCGATATTTTCTTGATACACTATCGGGCAAGCAAAGAAGACAGAAATGAATTGGAATTGAGGCTGCTATGTGCCTGCAGCTGTCATTCAGAGTCCCGGATTTCAGATTTTTCATTCGTCACATCACATCTTCATAGCTATCATCGACTAGCTATGAAATAAGGGAAAGTGACACATTTGGACTTAGTAATTAAAAACACTTTTATTTATATATTCAAGTTTTATATAAGATTTCATTTTTTTTCACTTTAAAATGACTAAGGCATTCCTAGTGAAGGCAATGACATCTGTCAAGAACTTGCGAGGTTTTTAAGTAACCTGCACGTTCCATTCATTCACAGTCATTCGACAAGTATGTCCCAGCACCTGCACATTGTCTGGTGCTGGAAAATAGCTGTGAATCAGAGAATCACATTCCTGCCTCCACTCTAGACGACTGGTATAGTAGAGTATCTATAGTATTTTCTTTTTAACTTATCACAATAACTGTGATCAGGGCACTTTGTCCTCAATTTCATACATGCCATGGAATACCAGCAAAATGAACTTTCAGAACCAAAATACCCACAAATTAACTGCCTCACTCATAAAAAGCTGTGTGAGTTACAATATTACTAATGCAGGTGAAAGCACCTCTTTCTGAGGTAAACACTCCCTGTATCTTCCACTGTTCCTCTGGTTTCCAGGTCCCTCGCAGCCCTGTTTGCCATTTCCCTGCTGCTTTCTAATCTGTGGACCCCCGCGCAAGGTGTCTGACGGCTGGGGGGTGGAAAACTCCAGAACTGGCTTAAACACTGGTTGCAGGAGACACAGGCAACGAAATCCCGATCCAAATCAACCCAGAGGAGAGGCCTTTCTCCTTAACCTGCCCATGGCTATTGTCCAGATTACCTGCTTGCTGACCAGATTCTGGAATCCGATGCCCTCCAACTGGCCACGGGATCGCGGCACAGCCCACGTGAGCACTATGTACTGTAAGAGAAAGTCAGCCTCCAGTTCCTCCCTGGAGAGCAGAGCGCAGAGGTCACACCATTCAGTTCAAGTCAATCATCCAGCGAGTGTCAGATTAGTCCCTGTCACATGTAAAACCAAACCTGGGTCTTCTTCTCAAGAAACGCACACTTAAACGGGGTGCTTTACAGAGCTTGCTGAGGGATCAGTCAAAACCTTATGTCATAAAAACCATAGGGGCAGGCCAGCGCCAGCCTGAGTGCCACAAGGCAGCAACGCAGCCCTAGGGCACCCAGCGAGGACTCTGGGCCGGAACGCCCGCATTCATAACCCTCCACAGGGGCACATTCCTTAACCATTCAGAGCATCCTTCTATAAACGCGGAAGACAAAACAGGGCTTCCTCACAGTACGGTTGGAAGAATGAAGTGAGTTCGTGCACGCAAACCGGTTAGCTCTCAGCCTGGCGCAAAACCCTGGTGGCTGTGATCCTGGGACGCATCACACGAAGGCCTGGGCACTCCAGGCTCAGAACACTGGCCCACCACCGTTTGCTTATTTCCGGCCACGTGACTTTCCCCAAAGAAACATGAAGACGCACATTAAACAGTGGGAGAGACAGTGAAAATATTTACAAATGGTATCAAACGCCAGGCTCATACTGAAATTGTGACATTTAGTTTCTTCTCCTCAGTCCCTAGTACTAGTATATCAATCACGGGGAGAAACGCATTCAGATTATTAGACTGTCTCAGGGCACCTGTGGCCTTTGTCTGTTTTACAAATTCCTCAAAATTCTTTTCTAAAAATGGATGAGACTGTAATTCATTTTTAATGTGCAAGAAGAATTGTAAGAAATGCAAAAGCCTCTTAGGTGATATAAAAATTGAAAATGCTCCATAAAAAGGACCCACTTAAATGTCTGACTTGTAAAAGTAAATGTCGTTTTAAAATTTTTCATTTGTCACACTCCATGAGGTCTCTCCTGCCTGCCAATGCCATGCGAGTCCCTCCTGGTGCTCTCTGGAGTGTGGGGACAGCATGGCCACCAGCGCTTCTGCTGGCGTGCTGGTGGATACGCGAAAATCCACCTCGCCCATGGGCTGCTGTTACTACTGTTCCCCAAACTGGCTACTGTAAGAAATTTTCATCCACCTCCTGCATTTTACAGCTACCCAGACAGAGACGCTGCCCACGTCACTCATCCAGATAGATGCAGAGCAAGCACCAGACTCCTGCTTCCTGAGGACTCCCAGTCCAGTGCTCATGCCACAAGACCAGGCTTGCACTGAGATGCACCAGAGGGAATGCCCCGTGCCAACTTCTAGCTATAAGGTCTTACTTAGATCAGAACCTTGAAAAGCCTCTGAGTGCCGGGTATAATTTTGGCCCCAGCACCTCCGGGACCTCTGTGGAAATATCCTCCACCCCCCCCCCACCCCCCACAACTCTAGCAAGCTTCGGCCCTCCAGGACTCCTGAATTAATGCCAAGCACACGTTGCCAGAATATCCCTGAGAACCAGTGCTGCCCATGGTGGGACAGGATGGCTTCCAGCTCAGCCAAGCAAACCTATTCTCTCGGAATTTCAGCAACCGCCAACCCAGGGAGAGAGTAAGCCATCTGTAGGCACCGTGGGCTGATTTGCTGCTCCTAAGTTCATGCCTCACACTGAGCTGCCTTCACTTAAGGGCTGCCAAAGTTCTTCAAAGTATGGGGATGAAAATCTTCATAAAACAAACACAGAAATCTATTACCAGCAGTCAACAAATGCTGGCGCCTTGACGAATGGCCAACCTGCTGGCATCCAGAAAATGTGCCACGCTGACAAGTGACTCTTTCAGAGGAGCCCTTCGCTTAAATGAGGTGTGTATCCACCACAGCAGAACACGTGGGGAAGTTCAAGGATCAATGAGGCCGCTAATTAAAGCAGAGCATCAATCCCCTGTGTTTAGAATGCATTTACAGATCCAGCACTTGTCAGCTCACCCAAGCTCTCTGAATCCATGATTATAAAATGTGTCAAGTCGTGCTGTGGATGTCAGCAGACTCCGCCCCCTGCCTGAACTGCTGCTGGGGGTGCAGAGCTGGCCAGGCCCTGGCTGGGGGGAGGGGGGATGCACCTAGTGTTCTATGGCATTGCACCTTGTCTGGGCAGGCAAGCCCATGGTCGCTCCCCGGAAATGCACAGGAGGATAGTTCACCCAGTTTCAGAATCATGTACAAAACCTGAACTCGCCCACCCAAAATGCAGATGTGGAATGTAAAGCTATTGCCTAAACAGATCAGGATGAGAAGTCTCCTTAATAATGAAAATCTTTGGCAACTTAGCCTGAAATTCTGCAGAAACCCTCAAGGGGATTTTAAGAGAAGAAGATTTTTTAATCATCATTTTTAATGAAAGCCACATCCCCTCCCAATCCGCCTCTCCACAAGATACCCAAACTAATGCCCCCAGCAAGTTTTAATATCTTTTTGTATTTATCCTTTTATTTACATTTTTAGTCTTAGGTTTTTATTGAAACAAAGATTAGTTATAGAACATTTTGTTTCCAGGTTAATTTCAAAACAAACCTTTGCACTACTGGCTTGCATGTATATATAGAGGAATTTTTATATGTACTTATATTTGCAAAATACATAAAAGTAAAATATATAAAAATTTATAAAAATGCATATTATATATAACTATATAGGCAATATAATATATAATGTATGTATGTTATATAATATAAATACAAATTTTATTATATATTTATATAACATATGTATGCACCAATTTTATATACTATGTGTATACAAATTTTAATATATATATATATATATATTTCAATGCCTATAGTACAAGGACACTTCTGTTTTCTATCACCTTTGAAGAAATACAGGAAGCTCAGAGGAATGAGATGTATTCCCTAATCTTTAATCTTCATGTTAATAAACGGGTTTGAGTAACTAAGAGTTTGCAAAACATAAACCTACAATCCCCACCTGGTCCTGCAGGCAAAGTGCACCTAGCTCCCAGGCACAGGCCTCCCCCTCTGTGGGAGAAATGGTGCTTTATACCATGTTGCTGCCTAATAGTTCACGTACATTTTGCAGACTCATTTTCCCAGCATTCTGTTGTTTCAGCTGAACCGTTCATGCCACAATATTTTTATAAGCTCTGAGGCTGAAAAAAGTTCCCATCCAGGCAGGATATATGAACCTCTTAGTTTTCTGATGCAAAAGTAACATTTCAGATTATCCTCATGCAAAAGAAAACCACTTTCCTTATGCTGGCAGGTGACTGGGAGAGTGGAGACTTGAACAAGGATATGAAATACAGGTAATACTTCTGTAGTGCCTTCTGCCACGGCATATGGGCAACAGCTGCCTTTAGGCTCTGCTGAGATTAAATCGGTGTTTTCCACCCGGATGTGGGGCATGAAGAGGCTTCTGTGAGAGATACAGGCCACAGACAGGAGGTCCACACTCCCACTAGGTGGCCACAGTCTCGTAAGGACCGTATTTCACACTAAGCATGGTGGGTAAGAAGAGCCAGAGCTCTGGAATCAGAGACCTGAGCTTGAATCCCAGGTCTGCTACCTGTGCAGCCACAGGCAAGTTATGTAGGCTCAAATAGCTGTAGCCAATTGTGCAATCTCAGACAAGTTTCTTAACGTCTCTGTGCCTCAATATCCTGTCCTAGAAAACAAGAATATCAGCAGTTCAGTTCTTATAGGTGAGGACTGAATGGGTAAGAGAGATAAAGCTCTTGGAATAGAGCTAGCACATAAGACAGCTGTTTCAGATGGTTCCGAAAATCCCAGCTTGAGAAAGCCCTCCAGGAAAAGATGAAGAGGGGGAAGAAAGAAGCAAAGATGGGGACAATGGGAGGAAAAAACGAGCAAACATTGTTGCCCTTGCCTTTGAAAACACTTGGTCACACTGGCTTCTGTGGAGTCGGCTCTTAGTGCCTCTGCTTCTGAATTTGAGCTGCCAGGCAGGATGAGTGGGTCCCCAGGAATTGACCACTGCTGTGGTCACACAGTTGTTTCTTCAATTGCTTTACCATACAATGACTTGAAAGCCTCCAAACAGAGAACTTTTTTGTAGACATTGATATGGAGAAAAGGCGGAAAGAGAATTGAGCTGGAATGCTACAAAAAATAACGTTTAAGCGTTTAAAATTAACCAATGGTAACAGAAAGAACGTTCTAATTTCACTTAGCTTCCAGAAAGTTCTCCTGTAAGAACAATTCAGTAACCAGTCATTGCATATAAATGTCATATTAGTGTATGACCATGGGAGCTTTCTAAGCTCAGAGTCTGAGAGCTTCTCTTAAGTGGCTAAGATCTGTCTTCCTACATTCTGAAGGTAAGGGACCAGGGAAACCCCAGGAAAAAACAAACCCATCTCATTAAGGCTCTCTGACCTCATCTTTGAGATGGGCAGACACCCCTTACAGCTGAGTCTGCCAAAGCAGTGGGCTCTCAGGGCAGTGTCCAAAGGTTGCAGTCTAAAAAGGACACTGAATCTCCTTGACATTTGCAACACTCTGAAAATGTAGCCAGAAAGAGAAACATATGGGGTACCTGGGCGGCTCAGTCAGTTAAGCATCCAAATTCGTGATCTCGCCGTTCGTGAGTTCCAGCCCCACGTCGGGCTCCGTGCTGACAGCTCAGAGCCTGGAGCCTGTTTCAGATTCTATGTCTCCCTCTCTCTCTGGCCCTCCCCCACTAGCACTCTGTCTCTGTCTCTCTGTCTCTCTGTCTCTCTCTCTCTCAAAAATAAATAAATATTAAAAAAATTTTTAAAGAGAAACATAGCTATGGAACTCCTTCCGGGAGGAATACAACATATAGTTGAAGTACATTACTTGATAAACCTTTGGCAGGGAATATTGATGTCTCATATCCATTCTTGCCTCTTTTCATGTGGCCAAGCTGGGAAGGCTGCAGTTTCCTCATGTAGGCATGTGATTAGGTTTTGGCCAATGGGTGGTAAGCAGAAATGGTATCTGGAGCTTCCAAATCATGCCCATAAAAAAGAAGAGAAGTGGCCTCTCCTCCCACTGTACCTTTTCTTCTTCCCTTTGGGTGGATGTGGTTGCAGTAGGAAGCCATCTCAGACTCTGAATATGAATGTCCTGCTGTAGGGATAGCACAGCAACAAGCTAGAGGGAGTCTGAATCCCAAATACTGTGGAGACAGCATGCTAGCCCCAGACTGCTTACAGGCTGAACCTTTATAGGGCAAACTTGGTATTTGCAGTCTCTGTGGCCCTAACATCATCTACATTCTAACTAAAACAGTCTCGTTCAGGGTGGGAAGCTGGGGTGAGATCACAAGGGATGTCCTTGAGTGAAAATAACTGAACATAAACTGCCTTCAAAGGTGGAAAGGTTCCAGTAATGCAGGGTTCTTTTTTGCTTTTTGCAGCAGAGCTGAATTGCCATGAACAATAAAGAGGACACAGAGCCCGTGTAACATCCTCCTCAGCTCTTCCCACAGGCAGTGCCCAGCCTAGTCTTCATATAAATGTGACTAAATATTTACAAAATATTGACTTGAAGGCAGAGGGCCTGGGTGCACGTCTCAGTCTTGTCTTGCCTTCCAGGCAAAGTTTTTTTGAGATGTGAGATGTTTGTGAAAGCACTTAGCAGAGTGCTTGCCAAGTATTTGGGGCTCAGTAAATGTTGCTTTCCTTTCTTCTTGACAGCTGCCTCCTTTTTCTCATAACATAAATGGGGTTTCTAATAGAGGACCTCACTCACTACTCAAAAATACTTTGGAGGTTCCCTACCTGTAATTTCATGTCTTATAAAAGATATAAATGCAGCCCAAACCGCCTATGAATTACTGGAAGGCCAAGTAAACATGTTTTCTCCAATTTAGAAAGTAGGAACGAGGCTTTCTGAAAATTTTGTTTGGGAACCAATGGATGAAAGGATAACCCCATGCCAGGAGAACGAAATTGTTCATTAGGGACTCCGAATTTAATTATTTTACATTATTCTCCAAGTTTCTTTCCTTACTGTATCGAAAGGAATGTTCTAGGTCAATGAACCCTGAAGGCCAAAATGTGAAAGTGAAAGGAAATACGACATAGGAAAGTATCTCACACTCCTTGTGAAAATCATCTTGCTGTGGCCTCGTTGGTTCATCCCTCACTCTTCGGATCTTGACGACCACAATCCATCCAACACACATGCATGAGCACTTCCTGAGACCCACATCCTGTGCCAGGCTCTGAGGATACCAAGACAAAGTCCCTGAAGACCTTCAATCCACTGGGGCTTCAGACCAGGAAGAGGAATGGAGTGCAAAACAAGCAGAATGAAGGGTAACCAATTCTGCCTCCACAGGGAAGGATTCAACATTCTAGCTGGGTCTGGAAGACCTGAAAGGACTTTGTGAAGGGCAAAAGACATTCTTGACAGTGACTGATTACAGATCACTTTGGAGCAGTACAGACGCTGAAGAGAACCGGAGAGAGAGACAAGTTAGACCAATTATAATCGAGGAGTGAAGAATAAAGGCCTAGGTTCAAGAGGTGGTAATAAGGATGCCAACAGCACAGAATTTAAAGACAATAAGACGTAAAAATAAAGAGAGAGGAGGTAACTGCATGGTTCTTGGCTGGCTGTATTAGGTAGATGGTGTCTAAATAAAACAAGGCAAGTAATCGAAGATATAAAACAAATTTAGGAAAGAAGGCACCAAGTTCGGTTTTGAGATAAGTTTGCAGTTCTGCAAGTCATATCCCGAGAGATATCAGGGAAGCTGTCGGAAGTAAGGGCCTCAAACTCAGGCAAGAGTTTAGGCTGCAGGTTTGGATTGGGAGGTCTTGCCAACACTCACGGTGGCTGAAACAATTGGAGTAGATGAGAGACACAAGGAGATATGCAGAAATAAGGGTATGGACCAGAGACAGAACCATCAGTACTCCGACACCTAAGCAATGGAAAAGGAATGAAGAAAAGTTTGTGTTCACTCAGGGAGAGAACACAAAAATGGGGATTTCAAAAAGTAGAGAGTAATCAATGGTCTCAAATACTGTAGAGGTCACTGAGAATAAGAACTGAAAATAGGCCGGCAAACTTGGCAAATGGGAGATGCCGGTGACCCGTGAGAACCGCTCCAGAGGAGCTATGAAGGTGCAGCCCTGACTGTAGGGAGAGGGGAGAAATGAGTGGGCACGAAATAAATTTGGTGAGACTGAGTTACACCTTCAAGAAATGTGGTGGTAAATTGAAGGAGGGAAATTGAGTGACAGCATGATGGAAGGTTGTACCAAAAGAAAATAAAACGAAAGATGGAGGAAGATTTAAATACGTTTGCAGGCTGATCAGAAGGGACCAGAGCAGAATGAGGGGTCAGTGATGCCAGAAGGAAGGAACCGAGGGAAGGAGATCTGGAGCAGGAGAGAATGGATGGGGTGTGGAACCCTCACTGACTTCAGTCTGTGGGCAGGCATGAGGCATGTGGGCAGTTATTCTTTAGGCAGATTGCCGTTTATAATAATAATAACAACAACAACAACAATAATAAACTCACCTAGGTTGGATCCTCGGTGACCAACATGCCAGATTGAACGGTATTGCCCTACAAAATCTAGAAAGTCTAGTTGCCTTCCAACTCCAGGAGATTATGACTCTAACTTGAGAAGCCAACACTGTTTCCCACTTCTGTCTATACTGATCTCTCCTTAGCGTTGTTTATCACCATAGCCCTCTGCTTACCCTCCACTCTTTAGACTGGTCTAGTCGGTAAAACACAGTTTCTGAGTTTAAATCCAAATTTCACCACTTACTCCTTGTGTGATCATAAGCAAGTCTATAGTATCACTGTGCTTCAGATTCTTCATATGTAAAGCAGAGATGTTCGCACGCCTCAAAGCTGGATCTTCTTATTTTTCATGGCAATTCACTTATAACTATAAAAATATCTTTATTTCTTAAATTCCTACAGGAGAAACAACCACATTGTTGTGATTCAAAAATTTCCGGTTTATCCTATTGAAATGATTGTTTCTTTATTATAAATGTTTGCAACAGCAAAAAAAAAAAAAAAAAAAAAAAAGTCAGGATCCCCCTCTAGATACAACACAACTCAGGCCCTACTATTTTTATGAAATCTCAACCACTAGTATGGTAGGCTTAATAGGGGTTCCCCAAATATTCAGATCCTAATCCCTGGAACTAGGGAATATTACCTTTTTATGGAAAAAGGGACTTTGCAGATGCCATTAAATTAAGGATCTCAAGATAGGGATACTGTATTGTCCAGGTGGGCCCAAAATGTAATCACAAGTGTTTCTATAAGAAGAAGGCAGGAGAGATCTGGTCACAGAAGAGACGCAGGCCATGTAAAGAAATGGAGGGAAGCCAAGTGGAGAAAAAAGATGGTAGTCAGTGCCTTCGAAGATGAAGGAAGGGGCCATGAGCCAAGGAAAGCAGCTCCAAGAGCTGGCAATGGCAAGAAAGTGGATTCTGTCACAGAGCACAGCCCTGCAGACAACTTTAACCCAGTAAAACTAATTTTGGACTCTGACCTCCAGAACTGTAAGAAAATTAATTTTTATTGTTTTTAAGTCACTAAGTTTGCGGTCATTTGCTACAGCAACAACAGGGAATTAATACAGCTGTTTTCTTCTTGCTGATACCTAGAAGGCAAGTTATCAAGCCCTCTACTTTCAAGAGAAGAAGGCATCAGTAGCTACTGATCCTCTTTGATTTCTGGACCACAAAATGGATCCTCTGAGAGAACCTACCAATACCATCCCAATCAAAGCAGCCTCTCAGACTCTGTGATGGGGGACTGTCCATCCCCCTCTAACCAAGAACCAAAGAGAAGATTCACATGTGCTAGGGAGAATGGTTTTATGTTTTTAATCAAATGAAATTAAAATAATCATTTCAAATTTTACATATAATATAAAGGTAATCAGACTAAATTAAGATTCCACTTTTTATTTGCCCAAGAAGCAGGGAAATTCAAGTTTATTTTTAAGTACTAATAAAACCTGCAGTGTAAGGAAGTGGTTTCCCAACACAACCCATAAAATAAGGATGTATTTAAAATGCTGTTATTAGATAATTGCCATTCCCACAAACTTCCCCTCACGCATCCTGGCAGCCAGTCACACTCTGAAGCAAAAGGAAGAAATGGTTTTATGAACAGTTTTTTTTTTTTTCTTGTGACATTCTGGTGAACAATAAGATCAGGACACTGATAAAAACCTGCTCCCTGAAAGAAAAAAATTATTAAATTTTTGTCGAGTGGTCCTAAGAGAACGCATGAAAAATGTACTTCTTCCGGGAGGGTATCTGGGTGCATTCAGGATAGAGTCAGAACACAAAAGCCTGGAGGTCTCTGTTTTTTACAGTTCACCTTCCTCTTTAGCAGTAAGTACACGACATTTTCTGAATTGTCATAAGGTGTGGTTCATGTGCCTGGATAAATGCCTATCTCTGTTTGTCCCTGATCCCACTTGGAAGAAAGATAAAACTTGATTTAATGTATCCTCATTCAGCATCCGAGTGACTTTTAATGAAACTTCATTTTAAACACTACTCATGTAATTGTCTATAGCTGAAAATATACCATGAAGAAAATTTACCATGGAAATTTACCAAGGAGATTTGACTCATAAGAAACATCTAGATCTTATTCTCAATTTGATATATCAAACCAACTGAGCTCCCACTGTGTACAAAAAAAAATAAGCTAGATGCTGAAATTGGGGATGAAGTTCAATGATGAATGAGTCACCTGCCCTGAGTGAGCTTAAAAATCAACCTTTTCTAAAATAAAGATAGAAGGAAGTGAGCAAAATTATTCAATTCAAACCTCGGTTTTCATTGGAGCTTTATGGGTAGTACTGTATGTTTGTTGTGTTACTTTGTATTAGCCTCTACTCCCCATTCTCCTAGTAAGAGTCATGATACCACCTCAGTACATTCCATTTTTCAGGCTCTTCATATATTTGAAATTCCCAGGTATTCCATATTTCAATTGTTCCAGACCCACTCTATTCCAGCACCATAAAGAATTGACGGCTAGCTTATATTTCTGAACTCTGTTGAAATGGGGTTTTTAATTCTTTGAGATCACAGTTTAAGTTATATATACCAAAAATGGAAATCAAATATAAGCATGCTATCCTCAAATGTGGTAAGAATAACCCTAAACCAGATGTTCTTCTTCTAAAAAAAAATACAAATAAAAATTATAGAGTAAACACCTCTTTCCAGAGGGCACCAATAAACAGATGAATCAAATTCTCTTAGTATTAGTGTGTCCGGTGGTTGAGAATCACATTCTCAATTCCAAATTCCAGCAACAACCCCATTAAGAGTCTTTTTGAAAAGCTATGCAACTGGCTTTTCTTCTGTTTGCTCTAACTGGATTCCAGGTTTTCTCCAGTATCCTTTTCTCCTGGTGGGTCTGCATAAACCGTTCCTCAGTTTTTAGTGTTCTTGTATAATTTATTCTCCTTTTTTTCCCTTGTGTGCATTTCCCCAGCCTCACTAGAAGGCAGCCCTTCTTTTTCTCCTTTCTTCTTTGGCTTTTTTTTTGTCCCACAGGTAGTCTGTGACAAAGCCATTTCTAGGTAGTATCTCTAGGGCTCCAGCGCACGTGTTTGTCTGATAATCAAATAGATCTCCTGCCTTTAAAAAACATTGTCAGGGGCACCCGAGAGCCCAACTTCAGCTCAGGTCACGATCTTACCATTCGTGGGTTCAAGCCCGGCATTGGGCTCTGTGCTGACTGCTTAGAGCCTGAAGCCTGCTTCAGATTCTGTGTCACCCTCTCCCTTTCCCCCTTCCCTGCTTGTTCCCTCTCTCCCTCTCTTTCTCAAAATAAATAAATATTTTTATTTAAAAAACAATTGTCAGTTCAGACCACTTTCTTACACCATACAAAAAAATAAACTCAAAATGGATGAAAAACCTAAATGTAAGACAGAAAACCACCAAAATCCTAGAGGAGAAAACAGGCAACAACCTTTTTGACCTCGGCCACAGCAGCTTCTTACTTGGCATGTCTCTGGAGGTAAGGGAAACAAAAGCAAAAATGAACTATTGGGATCTCATCAAGATAAGCTTCTGCACAGCAAAGGAAACAATCAACAAAACTAAAAGGCAACCAACAGAATGGGAGAAGATATTTGCAAATGACATAAGAGATAAAGGGTTATTACCCAAAAATCTACAAAGAACTTATCAAACTCAACACCCAAAAAACAAATAATCCAGTGAAGAAATGGGCAAAAGACATGAATAGACAATTTTCCAAATAAGACATCCAGATGACTAACAGACACATGAAAAAATGCTCAAACATCACTCATCATCAGGGAAATACAAATCAAAACCACAATGAGATATCACCTCACACCTGTCAGAATGGCTCACATTAACAACTCAGGCAACAACAGATGTTGGTGAGGATGTGGAGAAAGAGGAACTTTGTGCACGGCTGGTGGGAATGCAAACTGGTACAGCCACTCTGGAAAACAGTACTGGAGGTTCCTCAAAAAATTCAAAAGAGAACTACCCTATGCCCCTGCAATTGCACAACTAGGTATTTATCCAAAGCATACAGGAATGCTGATTCCAAGGGGCACATGCACCCCAATGTTTATAGCAGCGCTATTGACAATAGCCTAGCCAAAGTATGGGAAAAGCCCAAATGTCCATCCATTGATGAATGGATAAAGAAAATGTGGTATACACACACACAATGGAATATTACTCAGCAATCAAAAAGAATGAAATCATGTCATTTGCAACAACATGGATAGAACTAGAGTGTATTATGCTAAGCAAATTAAGTGAATCAGAGAAACACAAATATCATATGATTTCACTCATATGTGGAATTTAAGATACAAAACAGATGAATATAAGGGAACGGAAACAAACAATACAAAAACAGAGAAGGAGACAAATGATAAGAAACTCATAAACACAGAGAATAAAACTGAGGGTTGCTGGCAGGGTGTTGGGTGGGGGGAAGGGCTAAAGGGGTAAAGGACATTAAGGAGGACACTTGTTGGGACTGATTACTGGGTGTTATATGTAAGTGATGAGTCACTAAATTTCATTCCTAGAATTATTATTACACTATATGTTAACTAACTTGGATTGTAATTTAAATAAATAAATAAATAAAAAGAGAATCCGTTCATATGTCATCTTTCTGGTTCTTTAAATTTTGAGAACATATAGATGATATTGATAAATTATCAGGCTTCTGTGGTGCTAAAATGGCCAAGGCTAAGGTTTTTATCTCATTTTATTTTTCACCAATTGCTTCTGGTAAAAGAGGAGAATTATGTCAAGATTTTAAGACTTTATGAACTGCTGTGTAAACAATATTATATACTATTTAAAAAAAGAAAACCTGTGAAAACATTTTTAATGTTTCTTTTTTTTTTTTAATTTTTTTTTTTCAACGTGTATTTATTTTTGGGACAGAGAGAGACAGAGCATGAATGGGGGAGGGGCAGAGAGAGAGGGAGACACAGTATCAGAAACAGGCTCCAGGCTCTGAGCCATCAGCCCAGAGCCCGACGCGGGGCTCGAGCTCACGGACCGCAAGATCGTGACCTGGCTGAAGTCGGACGCTTAACCGACTGCGCCACCCAGGCGCCCCATGTGAAAACATTTTTAAAACATCAAATGAAATTAAACTTAACAAAAAGTTACCCCAAAGAGAGGAAATAAGGCAACGGTTAGTATGTTTAGTCACATATTATTCCTAAGGTTTTATATAGTGATACACATTTTTGGAATGGCATGACCAGGTATTATAAATCTAGATACATATAAAACAATCTTTGGTTAAGTTTATTCCTAGGTATTTTATTTTGGGGTACAACTGTAAATGGAATTGTTTCCTTAGTTTCTCTTTCCACTACTTCCTTATTAGTGCATAGAAACACTACAAATTCGGGTTATTAATTTTGTATCCTGCAACTACTGAATTCACTTATTGCTTCTAATAGATTTTTTGAGGGAGTCTCTAGGATTTTCGATGTATGTTATGTAATATGCAAAAAGTGACAGTTTATGGGGTGAGCATAGCATAATGTACAAAACTGTTGAATCACTAGGTTGCACACCTGAAACTAATGTACATTATGTGTCGACTATACATACATTCAAACATACATACATACATACATACATAAAACAAGCTTTGGGAAAATTTTGTTAAAGAGAAGCATTAAAGTAAACTTAGATTTGGTGAATTTTGTGCCATAGAAAAATATATATTTACTGGTCTTTTTTTATATTGTTTTGCTATAAAGGTAGTTAGATGTAAATACGATTTTGGGTAATAATTTAGGGATGAGCCCCCCAACATTGCTTTCATTTGAGCAAATGAGAAATCTAATTTGGATCTGTATTCTAAGAAGTAGATATTCTTTTCATTTGCCCACGATCTCTGTAACTCCATCTTCTGAACAATTTTATTCATTTCTAGGAAGAAGGTTGTGGAATTCCCAAGAGCTAAAAGAGATCATAAATTAGAGTGAGACATTAACCATGTCCAGAACAGAATGGGGTAGAGTAACAAGCCATGTGATGTGTGTGGATTAGTATATGCTTAACAAGCTTGATCATCTTTTAAACTTGTTTTTCAGATAGCCCATTAACTAGCCTGAAAAGAGCTCTGGAAAATCTTACATACACAGGAGGTATATGACTTGGTTTTAGAGCCTACTAATCATAGATATTAACACGACAAAATAACAGAATTTAAGAAATTAACAAGGTATCCTGGTATCAGGGCCTCCTGACAAATACTCAAAACAGATTGGATCCAGAGAGATAAACAAGTGAGGTTCTAATTCTCACCCCACCCAGTGTATCCCACTATACCTGAGTCAACAAAAAACTGAGAGATAACACAGATATCACAGGGTGGGATATCTGAGTGCGTAACAGCAGAATGCATTTCTTTCCTTTTCCTGTTTATGTTGTCAATTACGAAATGCTGAGTTGGAATGTTCTTATATTTAAGACCTGTTCAGCGTTTTCTCTTTTTCCTCACATTTATGTTAGCCTTTTCCTTTAATTATCTCACTGTTGTTATTCTTGGCAAGGCTGCCCTTTGCATTATGGTGTGTTTACCTTCCAAACAGTCCCTACTTCCTCCTTATCTTTGTGAGCTTATTAAAATTTCCAGCTCCAACGGCTCACTTCCCCTCTTCAGCATATCCTCACCTTCACAGCTCACTTCTCTTTCTTTCTTTTCAACCCTTCTTTCAACTCTCACCCCAGCCCTCTCACCCCTTTGGAATAACAAGTTATTTCCTCTTTCATTTCCTCTTGCAGAAGATGTTTTTGGACCCATTCCCGAAAATCTTTGGCATGAAACCCATGCCGCTCTGTGTTTCCACTGGGCACATTTCCAGAGGTGTTTCATCGGCCGGGAGCCCTTGGCCTTCACACCAACTTAGGCCTGGCTTTGTCAATCATGTCCATCACTGTCCAGCATTCCCAGCAAGCCACTATAGTGGGAACAGGACTAGCAGGGTCTTGTTCCCTCTGGCAATAGGCTCTTGTTTTTATATGATTTTCAAAAAGTCTGTTTGAGGTAGGAAAATCTGGACTTCTTCTTTTACAGCAAGTGAAAAGGCGATTAGGTGAAGGGAGGGAGTGCTAAGTCAGCAATACTTACGTGGCTGAGACATGTTTCTGAATCTATGTAATAAGTTTATTATCCGATTGCTTTTCATTCTTTATAGGTCAATGCAGAAGTGAGTTTGACAGCTGCATCCAAGCTGGAGGACAAAAATCTGTGAAACCAAAACTCTACCTAAAATTAAATGTTTTCTGTTTTAATGTGGAAAAAGTTGAGCGGAGGGGAGTTAAATTAATTTGTCCTTTACTGGGGAACGGAGCCTTATTCCCTATAACGATTCTATTAAACAGACTAAAAAATTTACTATTTATTACTCGATAGTGTATTGAAGTGAACAGTTTCATTGCACATTTTGATGTTTGTTCTTAATATTTAGTATCACTAATATGATATATTTAAGAGCTAGATGACACTGTCTTGAGAATAAGGTCTTTCTTAGGTAGTGAAAGACACAGAGATTAAGAAGCCATGACAGTGTCCTGAGTCATGTAACCCTAAGCAGTGTCCTTGACGTTCTATATCTAGTACTCTGGCAACCACGTAAGTAATGCACGAGAGTACACACTCAGACTAATGGCATTCAAATCTGGTACCCATGAACAGACACACTGAAAGTGAACAAATTAGCAATTTCCCTTGAGTCAAAGCATTCTGGATCCAAAATCTAAACCTGGTCTATTTTATGAAGTTTGATTGGTTTGTTGGGTGCAAAGGTTGGTAACAGAATAGAAGAGGCCGTGACTTTTCATCTAATTTTAAATATTGCTTAGTAAATAAGTCCAGGTACTGGGCCAAGTTAAAACATGTTCTAAGTTACTCCAGTATATTGTTGTCAGTACAGTTAAAAATGCAAAGTCAAAGAGACTTCCAATTCAAAATTGTATCTGCCAGCAGCTCCAATACAGCATCTCCCTTCAATCTTATGAACATACTGATGAGGGCTCAGAAAATACCACATTGCTTATAAGGCCAGCGTTCAGGACACAAATAAATCAGCGCAAGAGGAAGGAAGAAGACGGAACCTTTGTAGATCAGGGGGCACTAGTGAGCGCTTGTTCAACTGATGACCCAGCAACCATTTAAATCCACCTCACAGCCCTAGGGCTAAAGAGGACACCAGACCCCACACAAGAGACTGAGAGCAGGGCCCAAAACAATCCACTCACCCTCTCCACTAACAATGTCCAGTCTGCAGAGCTCACTCTTGTGTGAGGATGAACAAAAACGGGTGGGAAAAGTACTACAGAACGAGAGAAAGAGAGCAAGTTCCGCAAGACCCCAAGCAAGAGCAAGCCGGGTTTGAGTTTATCACTTGCTGGGCACCTGAACTTGGACAAGGTACTTAAAACTCTCTCATCTTCAGTTTTTGTGAGAATTAAATAATGTATAAAAAGCAAAAAATGTTGTCTCTAAGATAGAAATACTCATTAAATGCTGATTAGTGTAATGATTATGATTACCAGATATTAAGATGCATTATCAAGTTGTCATTCATTCATTCAGCAAATATTATTGAATGCCTGTTCTATTCTGACATTAAAGCCATACTGTATTCCCTTTCTTATTATCATGCTGCTTCTATTCTAGCATAATAATTAATAATTAAAACAGTTCTGCTTTAGGAATGATACGCTAAATGGAAAGCAGTATGGTAATATTATCAATTGAGTTCTGGGAGAGAGGGTCACAGGAATCTCAAAATCAGAGTCAAAATCTGAGTTCAACTACACAAACTGTATTATAAACTGGATTTAATATGAGCTTATGTAACTCAACTTTTATATCTAATATTTAAGAACAAAATTACTATTGCACCCACAAATATAAGTGCAACGGTATCTGACCATAGACTCCACATCAATTGTTTGTCTAATGTGGAATATGGAACACAGAAGGAAAGTAATTTATTAAGTTTTTCTATTAAAAAAAGTTGACCAATACAATAATATTGGTCCTAACTTGCTAGCAATCCTGATGTTCTGTAAGTCACTGTTTCAGAACCAGAACTTTCTCCCATACAATACTCAGAGGTCTTTGCCATTTAATTTAATGTTATCAAATTAGTCCTCTTACACTAATTCTGCTAATATTGATCTATATGGGTTTTCTTAGAGAAAATCACAATAAAAACACAATTTTAAACTGACTTTTGAAATATGGTTTAAATTCATTGATCTTTTTTGTCTGGGTCAGGGCTGAAGGAGTAAGTTATCATATATTTGCCTTAAAGTAAACCCATTCTTCAGGTTGTCTAAAATGTAATATGTTACCATTTCTGCTCCTCACGAATTTAATAAATCCAGTTGTTGTTGTTTTTTCCAAAAAAAGAATCCCTGAAGATGTTTTTGTTCTGTGTATAATGACTCCTCAAGCATCCTAATAAAGTACACTTGAATCTTGCAATGAAAGTGTTCTTCAGTAAGTCTTCTTCTCATTTGGACTACCTCACCCGGCAGCAAAAACTTTTACCTAATTGTGAACATTAAAATTACATGATTTGGGTCCCCTGAAAAGTTTTGACTAAATAGGTACTCATGGAAACATGTCAGAGGATATAACAATTTCTAAGCCATACATTGATGTGTGGCTTAGAAATTAGAAATTGGATGCTGAAATGGAATCCTCTTTTGTTTTTAAGATTATCTGTCTATCCTTAGAGAAGCCAAAAAAGAAAAATAACTTCTTGCCCCACACTAAGCACCTTTAAAGTCATGAAATGCAAAGCCCCTTTGGACCATCTCCTATCTTTCTAGCTCTCTCTCTGCCAGTAAAGGCTTTTTAAAAATGGAAAGGAACATCTTTATGTTCTACCTAACTGTTCCCTGCTGCCTCCTTCTTTTTGACGGGTAGGTTGGTGCTACCATCAGCAGTCCAATTCTCTATCATCACATTTAAACTACACCGAAAAGGAAAAAGGAGAGAGCAAGTATATCAGAATCCAGGGAGCTGACCACACTGGCTTCAAGTTTGCTCATTGAAACATGCCTCCCTAGAGCCACCAGTCCATAACCGTGTCTGAAGAGTTTGAAGAAAGAAAAATAGCAGAAGAAATACCAAATATTCAGATACAAGTAGCTGACCACAAATGGTTTCTACCGTGTTACCAGCCAGTATCTTACTCATGCATAGAGTAGTGGGCAGAAATGGTCTTGGAGGCAAACAGTCCTGAGTTGTTGTAATCATGGCTCTGTATCTGGACGAGTTAGTTTCTCTGGGCCTGTTTCCTCATCCAGAAAATACAGATTATAATACTTTCTTGTTTCTGTTGCAATACAAATTAAGTTAAAATGAAATCTGTGAAGTACTTGGAATGGTAACTGACCCACAATAAGTACTGTTAAGTATCAGCTATTAGCATCATCAGCCTCATCATCATCATTTCTTCTAATTGTCTCTGTTGTGCATTCCTTGTTTCCCCCTATTATGTCAGTCATTTCAATCCAAATGTTTAAGTACATACCACGTGCCAAGCAAGCACTGTAGAGGGATTTGTGATACAAAGAATAACTGGAATGTGGAGATTCTGTACGCAGGCAACCAAGATCCAAAAGATGGGACAGAGATATAAACACATAAGCACTCTACCTACTAGTGAACTCATGACACTGTTTTGCCCTTATTTCTGTGCATGTCTACATTTGTTAACAAACTACATGCCTCTCATCGCCAAGGCCCATGTCTTAGTCTTCTGGATAGCCCTAGTACCTAATCTGGCCCATGATTACATACTAGTGCAATAAATGTTTGCAGAACAAACAAATGAATAAATGAATGCTTTGCATTCACAGCAAAGAGAGCTTACTTCACCTAGAGAAGACGGGGTGGTCTCACCAAGGAGGTCACGTTTGAGCTGGGTCTTAGTGAATAAATTGAAATTCAATACATGAAAAGGGCTGAGGTGTGAAAGAGCTTTCTCGGGAAAAGGAACCATATAAAAATTCAATTATAAATTCTTTGAGGGTTAGAGTTCCAGTTTTAAATTCTCTTATAACAGTGCACAGGACTTTGAAGAGTACTGAACAAGAAAAGTTATCCATGGATAACTGAATATCAACACCACCTAATATTTCTTGAGCACTTAAACATGCTGGTACTGTACTAAATGTCTTACAGTATTAACTCATTTAATTGCAAAACAATCATATGAAGTAGGTAATCATTTTACTTAGGAACAGAGAGGTTAAGTGCTTTACTCAAGGTCACACAGACAGGAACTAGCCGAGCCAGCTTTCAAACATAGACAGTCTGAATAGAGAGCTTATAGTCTTACAGGCTCTCTCACCTTTCTATTTATTCACTCCATCACTCAGTAAATACTGATTACTGACTTTGTGCCAGGCACTCTAGTGTTCTAAGCACTAGAGTAGTGCTTACCCTTGTGAAGCTTGCATACTAGTATGAGAAGAAATACAATAAACTGAACAAATAAGTAAACAATATAAAATACGAGATAATAGTGCTATGGGATAATAATAAGGAGAGAAGGGGAAAAAAGGGGTGTGAGATAAAGAAGAGATGTTAAACTTTAACTACGGGAGTCTGGGAAGGCCTCTCTGAGAAGATGACATTTAAGCAAAACTTGAAACAGGTGAAAGAGAGAGAGCTCTGTGGTTATCTGGAGGGAGAGATATGAAAGCAAAGGGCAGAGCAAGTGCAAAGTTGCTGAAATAAGAACATGCCTGGCCTGTTGAGGAATCACAGTGGGCCAATGTGGCCAAAGCAGAGTAAGCAATGAGGGAAGATGAGGCCAGATCATCCAGAGTCTTCTAAACACTGACTTACATTCAGTAGGGAAAACACCATTCAATGATTGGTTTTCTTTACACCGCTACTCAATCAGCCTTCTTCCCTAGCCTGAGCCAAGCAATGGAACAGGTTTGACAACTGGCCACCCCACCCATTCTGTTCTTTAGACCCAGAGAGTGAGTTCACTTTTTGGTACTAAAGGACCTATCCCATTTTCTTTGCATCCGTTTCTGCATACAATAAAATAGAACCATGGACAGAATCATTATTGACTTAGAAAAAGTCTCTGGACCCTTAAATAAGTTTGATGCGTTTAATGACCAGAAGATTAGGGGCAGGGTAGGAAAGGAATGCTTACTTTAGAAGAGCTGTTCTGAGCTTGTAACCATTTTTTGATGACAATTTTTGTGATTTTATCTTATCTCCTACCCAGTGTTCATGGGTAGTAAGGCGCATTTAGTTAAAATGCTTTTTTTTTCATATATTTTACAAATGTTTCAAATAAATACCAATTTTTTGGCTCCTAAACTTAGACTATTTTGTTTTACCTCAATTTTCAATTTATAATTTGATACCAGAGTCCCATTTTGGGTGAAAATCTTCTTCAAGGAAGAACCCCATTCACCATTCAAACAAAACACAAAAGGGCACCTGGGTGGCTCAGTCGGTTAAGCATCGGACTTCAGCTCATGTCATGATCTTGCCATTCTCGAGCTCGAGCCTTGCGTCAGGCTTTGTGCTGACAGCTCAGATTCTGTGTCTCCCTCTCTCTCTGCCCCTCCCCTGCTAGAACTCTGCCTCTCTCTCTCTCAAAAATAAATAAACATTAAAAAATTTAAAAGAACCCACAAAGACTAAATTTGACAGGGAAATTTCATAATAAGATAAAAGCAAATATAAGTAACCAAGAAATGAATAATCTTAAAATCTATTATCTTAATAATCATTCTTTATAAGAAATGTGAAATCTTCGATTCAATGAAATTTTTAATCATTTTTATTTAGGTAAAATTTACATACAATGAAATCCACAGAGCTTAGGTATGTAGGTTAACAAGTAAATATAAACATTCAAGCAACCAACAACCTTTAAGTAAAAAGATACAGAAAAATTCCATCTTCCCATAAAGTTTCTCACACATCTTACTAGTAAATGCCTTCAAATGCCAAGACAACCACTGTTCTCATTTCAAAATCTCACCCTAGATTAGTTTTACCATGTCTTGAATTTCACACAAATGGAATCATACATTTGAGTCTTGCTTCTTTTGCTCAACATATTGAGATTCATTCATATTGTGTACCAGCCTTAGTTCATCATGTTTATTGCAAAGTCATATTCCATTGGATGACTGTGCCAGTTTGCTTACTCATTCTCTTGTTGATGGACATTGGGTCGTTTCCAGTTTGAGGCTACTATGAAAAAAAGCTGCTATGGACATTCTTGTAGAATTCTTTTGTGAACAAATTTTTCATTTCTCTTGGCTAAAAACACTAGAGAGTAATTGTGCAGTTATAGAGGTTATTTATCTACATTTCACTTTATAAGAAAGTACCAGACAGCTTCCACAACTCACGTTGTTTTCTCCTCCCACGCAGTAGTTCATGAGAGATGTAAATGGTACATATCTTCACCAATATTTGGTGTGTTGAGTTTTTTTTTTTTTAAGAAAAGCCATTCCAGTCTTCCTGAAAGGCTATCTCATTGTGGATTTAATATGCATTTCTCTGATGACAAATGATTCTGAGCCCATTTTCAGGGCCTTATTGGCCATTTGCCTATCTTCTTTTTGAAATGCCTGATCTAGTTAGTCTTTTTGCTCATATTTATTGAATTGTTTGCTTTCTTTATTGATATGTAAAACTCTTTTACATCTTTTTGATTATGTCATTTGGCAGTATATTTTTTAAATGATTTGTTTCGGTCTGTTGCATGTCTTTTCTATTTTCAGTGGTGTTTTTGATTATAAAACATTTTTAACCTTGATGAAGTCTAACTTAATCATTTAAAAATTTTTTTGTGGTTCATACTTGTTGCATTCTAAAAAGTCTTTGCTGTCTCAAGTTCACAGTGATATTCTCAGTTTTCTTCTAGAAATTTTATACTTCTATGTTTAAGTTTATACACCATCTCAAATTAATTTGCATATAGTATGACAAAGGGGTCAAGATTCATTTTTTCTCCATGCATTTATCCATTTGTTCCAACTCCATTTGTTGCAAATATTTCCCATTTCCTCACTGAACTGCAGTGGCATCTTGATCAAAAGTCAATTCGCTACTTATTTGCATATCTAGTTCTAGACCTTATTCTGCTGATATATTTTTCTATCTTTATACCAATAATATATTGTCTTGACTACCATAGTTTTATAGTAAGTGTTGAAATCAGGTAGTTTAATTCCTCTAAGTTTGTTCTTTTTCAAAATTATTTTGGCTCTTCTAGACTCTTTTCACTTCCATACAAATTACAGAATCAGCTACTTTCTGCAAAAGTGGCGATGGGAGCTATTGTAACTTTGATTGGAATTGTGTTGTCTCTATCTTTGGATCAATTAGGCAGAAGTGATATTTCAACAACACTGAGTCTTCTTTCCATGGACAAGGTATAATTCTCCTTTATTTAGGTTTCCTTTAATTACTGTCAGCATTGTTTTGACGTCTTCAGTGTAGAAGTCTTGAACATGTTTTGCTAAATTTATGTCTATTTATTTTAGGAATTTTGATGCTGTTGTATCCTTAAATTTTATGTTCAAATTTTTTGTTCCTATAATATAAAAATACAAATAGCTTTATCTATTGACCTTGTATCCTATGACTTTACAAACCCACTTATTAAAATTTTTTGAGAGAGAGAGAGAAAGCACATGAGTGGGGAAGGGGCAGAGAGAAAGTGGGGGAGAGCAGATCCGAAGCAGGTTCTATGCTGACAGCAGAGAGCTCGATGCAAGGCTCGAACTCACGAACCGTGAGATCATGACCTGAGCAAAAGCTGGACACTTAACCAACTGAGATACCCAGGCGCCCCACAAACCCACTTACTAGTTCTAGTAGTTTTCCTGTTGCTTTCTGAAGATTATCTATACACACTATTATAGCATCTGCAAATAAAAGCAGTTTGACTTTTTTTTTCTTTTCAATATTTATGTCTTAAATTCCTTTTTATTTAATTCCTACTCATTTTATTTCTTTTCTCCTTTTCTAGGTTTTTGGGTTTTTTTAATATTTTTTAATGTTTATTTATTTTTGAGAGAGACAGAGAGTGAATGGGGGAGGTCAGAGAGAGAGAGGGAGACAGAATCTGAAGCAGGATCCAGGCTCTGAGCTGTAAGCACAGAGCTCCATGTAGGGCTCAAATGCAGGATCATGACCTGAGGCGAAGTCAGACACTTAACTGACTGAGCCACCCAGGTGCTCCTCTCTTTTTTTAAGAGAAAATACTTCATATGGTGGCAGCTAAGACCTCCAATATAATGGTAGATGGAACTTGGAAAACTGGACATCCATAAGAGTACATTGTTGCCTTAATCCTTATCTTAGGGAAAACCTATTCAGTTTTTCACCATTAAATGTAATGTTAGCTGTAGGGTTTTATTTGTTTTTCTTTTTTTTTCTTTGTTTCTTAGTTTTTTTTTTAAGATGCTGTTTATCACATTAAGTTTTCTTCTATTCTTTTTGCATTTCTTCCAGTATGGATCTGTTGAAAATGAAGTCTCTCAAATTCCATTCATCTAAAAATATCTTATTATGTCAGTATGATTTTTAAAGAATATTTTCATTACATATTGAATTCAAGGCTGACAGGTTACTTTTTTATGACCTTTAAAGATATTTCACTGTCGGGGCACCTGGGTGGCTCAGTGGGTTGGGCATCTGACTTCGGCTCAGGTCATGATCTCACGGTTTGTGAATCTGAGCCCCGCATCAGGCTCTGTGCAGACAGCTTAGAGCCTGGAGCCTGGAGCCTGCTTCTGATTCTGTGTCTCACTATCTCTCTGCTCCTCCCCTGTTCACGTTCTGTCTCTCTCTCTCTCTCTCAAAAATAAAATAAACATTTAAAAAAAGGGTATTTCATTGTCTTCTGATCTCCATACTTTCTCATAAGAAATCAATCATCAAGCACTGGGTGTTGTATGGAAACCAATTTGTCAATAAACTTCATATAAAAAAAAAAGAAATCAATCATCATTCCATGTGGTATATATACACAATGGAGTATTACTCGGCAATCAAAAAGAATGAAATCTTGCCATTTGCAATAACATGGATGGAACTGAGTGTATTATGCTAAGCGAAATTAGTCACAGAAAGACAAATATCATATGACTTCACTCATACGTGGAATTTTAGATATAAAACAGATGAACAGAAGGGAAGAGAAGCAAAAATAATACAAAAGTAGGGAAGGGGGACAAAACATAAGAGACTCTTAAATACAGAGAACAGACAGAGGGTTGCTGGAGGAGCTGTGGGTGGAGAAAGGGGCTAAATGGGCAAGGGGCACTAAGGAGGACACTTGCTGGGATGAGCACTGGGTGTTACATATAGGGATGAATCACTGGATTTTACTCCTGAAATCATCATTGCACTATATGCTAACTAACTTGAATGTAAATTAAAAGAGAAAGAAAGAAATTAATCATCATTCTTATCATTGTTTCCCATCATGTAATGCCTTTTCTCCCTCCCTCTCTCCCCCTCTGTCTCTTTCTTTCTTTCTTAAAGATTTTCTCCTTATCACTGGCCTCCAGCAAGTTTATTATTATATGTGTAAGTATAGATTTTTTAAAATTTATCGTGCTTGAATTGGATCTTTAATTGGATGCTTTTCACCTAGTTGAGAAATTTGGGATCATTATTTCTTCAAAAGGTTTTTCTGCCCTATTCTATTAATTCATTCTCTCAATTCTCTTAGTTGAATATGTCTTATACCATTGGCTATTTCTCCACAGATCACTGAGGCCCTGTTCTCCCCCTGCCATCTTTTCTTCTCTGTATTCTTCAGCTTAAGCAATTTCTATTGATTTTTCTTGAAGGTTACTAACTCTTCTACATTGTCCAATATACTGTTACACCCGCTGAGTGAAATTTTTATTTCTTATATTTTATTTTTCAGTGCTAAAATTTATATTTGGTTCTTTTTCATATTTTCCACTTCATACTGAGATTCGTTATCTGTCCATTCATTTGACCACTTGTCCTTTAAACCCTTGTACACATTTCTCATAGCTTTTATAAAATCTTTGTTGCAAACTCCAACATCTTGACTATTTTAAGGTTTGTTTCTATTGACTGCTATTGTGGACTATAGCTCATTGCTTCTTCACATATTTAATATTTTTACATGTTGGATATTGGGAATAACACATTGTACAGAGTTTATCTCCCTTTAAGGTATGCTAGTATAATTGTGGCAGTTAGATAATTTACTGGCAGTTTCTCTTAGTCCAGTCAGACCTGGTTTTAGATTTTGTCAGTGTATTCTCTGAGGATGTGGCTCTTACTCTAAGTTGTGGTCCTTATCCCTAAAGCATGGCCTTTTAGAGGTTTCAACTGAATGTCAGCCCACTCTGACTAGGCTAGAACTTCAGTACCTTCCAGCATTGCACAAACTATGGAAGCTCCATTCAGCCTTTGGACCCACTAGCTTCACTTTACTAGGCCTTACAGATTCTTACCCTACATATATATAGCCGAACTCTTGGCAAAGGACGAAAAGAAAACATACATACAGATTTCTAGGCCTCAGTCAATGTCCTCCTCTCTTGGACCTTGTCCTGAATATTCCAGCCACCTTGGCAAACTTGAACTCTGATCCTTGCCTTCTCAGCTAAGCAAGACTCATACTTGGGCCTCATCTCCTTGAACCCCAGTCTGAAAGATGCTACAAGTCAGAAAATTGGATTAAACATGAAACTTACCTTTTAGCTTTCCTTCCAAGGATCATAGTTTTGTCCTGTCTATTTCCAGTGCCTGGAAAACTATATCCTCATATAGCTGGTTCAGTTTTATAATTATTTACAGTAGGATATTAATACCAGTTACTCTAATATATCCAGAAAAAGAAATCCAATCTACTGATAATTCATCAATTTATTATCTTGTGCCAGAGTTAATAACTTCAGCCTCAGTTTCGTCTTGTAAAATTATGGGTTGCCTATACAAGTCTGCCTCCTCTAAGATACTAAGATTCAGTAATATCTTGCTTCAAAAGTTAGAGAATATCTCAGGTCGCAGCCTCATTTCCTTATATATGCACAAATGGATTCAATTAGGGCGAGCATTTGGACTACCACTTTGACCTTTGCCAGTCAACACTGGGGTGGTGTGATTTTTCTGAAAGCTTAAACAAAATAAATCATTTCCTTAAAGGCATTATAGTTAGCAACACTCTTACAAATCTACTACATCATTGTGCTGGGGTAAAAATAAAAATGGTCCAAATTTTTCCCATTTAAAATGAAAAGTTGGCACCAATGTAATAGAGAATTGTATAGGTTAATGACTAGAATATTGGGAATGTGCCTGGAATTTCTTGAGAGAAAAGGTCCCAGAAATATAAAAGAGAATTTTCCATACTCAAGAACTATAATACTTCACATATGTGCCATGGGGTAGAATGAAGAGAAACAAATGGGAAATAGTTAATAATCTGGCATGCTTTCAAATCTTCCAAGAACACACACACACACACACACACACACACACACACACCTATTTTATATGCCTATCATGAAATGATAGAATAAACTTACTAATCTTGCAAAAGACTAGGATTTATAAGCTACCTAAAAAAATATCCATTTCCCCAATTTCCCTTTTTGCTTTTCTTCCTTTCTTTACAGACACTGATATTTACACATAAAAGTATATTTAAAGGGTTTTTAGGCAAAAATACTTTTGTACCTACAAAGCCCTTTATTTAAAAGTTTAAACCTTTCTTCTGCCTGAGAGCACTTGAAGGTTGTCCTGATAAACATTATACGTGGAAAACACAATTTTTTCTTGCATTAAGCATTTTTAATAAAATATTTTTAAACTTCATGGAGTCATTTCAGATGATCTAAAAGAACCCCAGAGACAATAAAAGAAGAGCACATCTGTTATCCTCTCTGCTAATATAAGTGTCTGATTGTTTCATGTCCCACAAGGCATATTCCCACATAAAACATGACAGGGAGAATGAGTAGTAATGACTAGAGTGCAATGACTGGATTTGTGAACATCCCACACAATGACCATCAGTCCACTTATGAGATGATGTGCTAACAATACCAAAAATGAGCAATGGCAACCATTGTACCTCACATGACTATTAAACAACATAGAGGGATATGTGAATACTGAACGCTTGTTGGAGAGAAAGCATTTACTAACCCTGCTCCTAGGACTCCCAAAGCCTCAGCTCCCAGTTTACAGCACATTTTTCTCTTTCTTTGTCTATAGGATGAGAACACCTATTTCCAGGCAACTCTTGACCTTGAGAGTCACACGAGAAGTTTTAGGTATGCAGTTTTTTGAGATGGAGCTATTTTGAGGTTGATTTTAAATATGCAGGTAAAGGAACATTTCTGTATACAGACAGTGCTCACATTGCACAACATTGTGGAACCATATAAGTGGTCATGCATGCTGAAACTGTTCAAGCCATTTTATTTATTTTTTCCAATTTTTTAACGTTTATTTATTTTTGAGAGACAGAGACAGAGCATGAGTTGGGAAGGGGCAGAGAGAGAGGGAGACACAGAATTGGAAGCAGGCTCCAGGCTCCGAGCTGTTAGCACAGAGCCCATTGCAGGGCTTGAATCCACGAACCGTGAGATCATGACCTGAGCCGAAGTCAGACGCTTAACCAACTGAGCCACCCAGGTGCCCCTGTGCAAGTCATTTTAATATCAATGGGGAAAATTATGATTGCTCTGTGGTCTCTAAAAATTTTTGTCAAAACAAGTCATCTCTTATTATCCATTACAAATATATAGAGAAATGAAAACAATAGAAAAAAATACTTTTGTTCAAAACATTCTAATTTAAAACACTTCATTGAAAATTAAAGGTTTTATTTTCATAAAAATCTTATCAAGAGTAGACTAAACAGTGTTTTCCCTCTTCTTATTGTATAACAGGATATAGAGCATGTATCTTTTCTGTCATATTGAATTGTTATAGTCTTTTCTAAGTTTGGGTCAGCTTTTAGCATTTTGTTCCTTGTGATTTAGACATCACATAATATTTTGGAGAGTACTTTAATGTGGGGTTTTTTGGTTTGGGATTTTGGGTTTTGCCAATGTCACTTTCTGTAGGACATGTTCACCTTTTTTGTTCATAACCACTTTCCAGTTTCACTTCCAGAGTCATCATCGTTTGTTTCTTTGTTGCACTTTCATCTTTGTTGGCCAATTCCCTGTTTCGATGATGTAGACTTGTAAAATGTCATTTGGATTCATCAGTTAGGAGACAAAGACACAACATCACTAAGCACTTCACTATCTGTGTATAAACTGAATAATAGATGCAACTGACCGACCAATCACCAAACAGGCACCAAATAAGGTGATGTGATTGGTTACTGATCACGATGTGCATCTGCTTTTAACATCATGATTTGGGGGCCAAATGGGTACCCGTGAAGTTTGTGCATTATACAATTACTTGTAGTAACTGAAATTTCGACCATTTTGTCGAGGGACTGTTGTTATCTAACTATACTCTGATAACTGAAATTCATGCATATCTGAACCATGCAAAATGAGGACTGGTTGTATTTAGAGAATTGGTTTTCCCATTGATTTGATTTGGCCTAAATTTAGTCATTGGGTGTTTTCTCTCTGTTTTAAAGGATTTTACTAAACTTCTAAGCACAGGGCTTGCTGTTCTCTTCAGAATGTAGAGGAAATAAATCTCAGGTAAAACACAGTTACGTAGGAGATAGAAATATTCAACTTTCTATAAAACTTATTTTCTATTTAAACGCTTATTTCGCCAAGTGGCAAAATCTAATATTATTCGGTACAGAATTTCCTTTAAAGTACCTGTCTAGGGGCGCCTGGGTGGCGCAGTCGGTTGAGCGTCCGACTTCAGCCAGGTCACGATCTCGCGGTCCGTGAGCTCGAGCCCCGCGTCAGGCTCTGGGCTGATGGCTCGGAGCCTGGAGCCTGTTTCTGATTCTGTGTCTCCGTCTCTCTCTGCCCCTCCCCCGTTCATGCTCTGTCTCTCTCTGTCCCAAAAATAAAAAAAATAAAAATAAAAAAAAAAACGTTGAAAAAAAATAAAGTACCTGTCTAGAGCTTGTGTCTGAATTCAAGAGGCTTATATAATGCCAGGTTGTGGTAGGGTAGTAGGGTGAGTAAATTTCTGAACTCCAGTCATCAGCTTCTCTCAACACCAGCACGCATTGGTGTTGGCACGCATTGGTGTTGCAATGAGCTACCATCTTCCTGCCTGAACTTTGCTGTTATAGAGTCACAAGGTCTTCCTCTCCTGATCTTGACGCCCTTCGGGTGCTCTGGTTCTTTGGGCAGGTCTAACAGCTTTCTGTAACCTAGAAAAACATTCTGTGGATCTACAAGCTAGGCTAGGATGCTCAAGGTCTCTTTAGGAATCTCAAGTTCAATGTCCCATTCAAAAGGTGCTCTTATCTCTCCCTATCAAAGCAGAGTTTGTTCCCTTTCTGAGCCCTTCCTGAAAGAGGACACAGGCTTCTTCTTGGATATCCAAACCAATCTGGGTATTCTATCAATGCTTTCAACTCTATACTGGAACACAATCCAAGAATCCTCTTCTCAAGACCCACAAATACCCCTTTAGCTTCAGCTTGATTGATTACCTTCTCTTTTATACATGGTCCCTCCCCTACCAGCAAACATTACAAGAGTGGGTGGATTCTGGCTCTGACAATGAAGTATCCTTCTACCCTCCCAAATCATCTTACCATATGACTAGATCTTTCCAAAACTCAAAATTCAAGATTTTGGCTCACTTCTCATGTCTACCATCAGGGGTTCCACTACAATGACCCCTTCTCAAGCAGCAGATGTTTCAAGAATGTAGCTTAAGTAGAGAAAGGGCCATGGAATAAAAATAAATAGGAAAAAAAAATGAGCTAATGTATTTCTTAAATTTTATCCCGTAGCAAATGAAAAAGAAACAAAGTGTGGGGTGATGATTATGAACTTGAGCAAAGGTCTGACTGCTTCTTAAGTCTAAATCCAGAATTTACGCTGATATATTACTTTATTTCTTTGAGTCTCAGTTTCATCATCTGTTAAACTGTCATTATAATGGTTCTGACCTCAAAATTTTTGTGGAAATTAAACTTTGCCAAAAAAAGCATTTAGCATAGTTCCTGGCAAGTAGGAACTGTTCAATAAATGTTAGCCTTTGTTACTAAGGGAAACAGTCATTAGTGGATGCTAAAAACTCAAAATTTTGAGGCTACATATCCCCCCAAATACCCTTAGAATTATGCCACTTATATGCCACTTATGTGGTTGCCAAAAAGTTTGCAAAAGACAGTTATCCCACAATTCTGTTTTAAGCTAAAGAACTAAACTTTGCTTAGAATTTTCTTTACACAAAATTAAACGATGGGTAGTTGCTGCTTTTTAAGAAGGATTCTGCAATTACACATTGCATGCATCCTGTGATCTAGGATAGGATAATAAGTTTTATGAATTTCAGTAAAAAGCATTTTTCTTTATCATCAACAGAGTCAAACATTTAGAAGGCTGCCAACAGGGTCCAATCATGCAAAATCCTATTAGCTAATCCATGCCATTAATTCATATGAACTAATAGATTGAGAGTGAAGGGTCAAGAGTCACAAATATTCACATTTGCCCCTCCTACATTTGAATGATTAATATGCCTATGACCCTGAGAAACATTCATAATTGTCACTGCCTTCCATCGTTTCCATGTTGTGCCTGGAACTGCTTCCCAGAAGTGTGTGTGTGTGTGTGTGTGTGTACACAAAGGTTGAGGGCAAGAGAAATAAATGGTTTTGAAATGAATGAATAGGATATAATTTATTGAAGCATTAAACAGGGT
Organism: Lynx rufus; assembly: GCF_022079265.1. Lineage (NCBI taxonomy): Eukaryota > Metazoa > Chordata > Mammalia > Carnivora > Felidae > Lynx > Lynx rufus. Next base: position 155,559,155 of record NW_025814823.1, read on the forward strand.
ATTGATAGCTTTCCTTAGCTTTCCTTACAGTAGCTGCACATCTGGATACAAAATAAAATCAAATACATAAATGAATAATCGTCTCTTCAGCAACTGCACCCACTGAGAAAAGTAACACCTGTTAAAGCTGAATACAGGGGCAACACAGTTAGAGAGGCACTAAGTCAGGACAAGCCCAACAATTAAATCATAGACTCAAATCTCTCCTGCAGTGGGAAGAACCATCCTCTTAGCTCCTGCCTGTAATTTCCAACTTCGTACATCTGTTTCTCTACCAGCTTGACCTCTCCCCCTTCTTCTGATGGCAGCATCTCGATTTTGCCTTGGGGAACTACTACTCCTCCAAAGAATGAATTTGGTGAAGAAAGCATCTCCCTCCATCTTCAACTAAAAACACTCAGAATCTCTCTTTTACAGGAATTTAGTCTTAAGCAGGAGAGTGTCCCAGAGAGCTCCTCACCCCTTACACCATGTGAGCACACAGCAAGATGGCTGTCTACTAACCAAGAAACCAACACTCACCAGACACTAAATCTTGAACTTCCCAGCCTCCAGAGCTGTGAGAAATAAATGTTTGTTGTTTAAACCATGCAGTCTACAGTAGTTTTGCTATAGCAGGCTGAAATGATAATACCAAACAGTTCTTAATCTAATATTATACTTCCTTACCAAAAACATGGGTTTTTCTCCACATTAAAACAAACAAACGAACAAAAATAATAATAACAGAAAACACGACTTGTCTAGAGATTCATGGTTAGTGAGAACTTGGTCAACCATCTTGGACTGAGGAGTTGCCACGGCAGTTTTTAACCCATACTCACTCATTTGAAGGAAAGGCAGGACTTGAGTGTCCCTGAGGCTTGTCTTAGCTTCCTAGACAGATGTCCCTCTGTGCCTCTTTGGCACAGACACACTTCTTCATTTCTTTCACACAGTTGACTACCAGCAGCTCCCTTTCAGTTGGCCAAAGAACACTGTGAGGCAACCTTCCACCAACCCCCTGCAAAGCAGCCCAGGACACTGTGAGAAACCAGAGCAACCTCTTTCAAATAACAAAAAGAGCTTGAACAATAATTTTTTTAATCATTCATTCCAGAATCCTTTGAAGCTATAAAAGTTACTATTATTCCCATTAGACTTTTAAAGGGGCTACACTTTTTTCCCAAACTTTTAACAAAACTGAACCATGCAAAAAACTTGTTTCGTTTTGTTCTGTTCTGTCCCGTTTTTAAAGAGAGTTATGTAGTAGTTTTCTCACATTTTCCAAGGTACTGCCTTTGGTAACTAATTCTGATATTTAATAATCCTCAGCTTGATTTCTTTCTTTAATATGAAGGACAGTGTAGGCCAGTATTTAACCAGCTTTTTGAACTATAACCGCCCCCAGATCCTGCTGAGTGAGAAGGGAGATTCCACACCAATGTACTTTTTTAGTGACAGGCATAATGCTACCCCTTGTAATGCAGAGACCTCAGACTTTCATTCAGAATTGTTCCCTAAGGCAAATGACCATTCTTATACCAATTTGGAATTCAGCAATCAAATTCCATTTTAGACACCTCTTATATAACTGCCTTATTTTAGCCACTCTCATGAATATAATAACAATAGAGGGTAATGTTTACTTATAACACTGTAGTGATACCACCAAATTTCAGGACTGGTATCTATTTTCCTGTGAAGACCACATCTTTCTCTCTCTGAGCTCCGAACGTCCTTGGATCACAAGCTTTTACAGACTGTGTTGTCTTCCCATTCTTTGTAAAAGAAACAACAAGATACAGAAATGGCAAAGGCAAAATAATAGTAATAATAATGGTGAATAATGAACCATGAACGAAAGGAACCACAATGCAGAAGAGCTGACTCAAACCCACCTGCTGTCCAAAGATACCAAGAAATACTGCCCCAAGTGTTTATTCTGAGACTCACATTTACTTATGTGATCATATACTTCATCATCCCTTTTGACTGACTTCAGTTACTCCCCACTTTTTGTGTACAGAAAACTCTGTAGAATCTCTAACATGGGTAGAAGTCACAAAGAGGATAGGAAGTCCACAGTCTTGTTACTCAAAGTGGGTCCAGGATCAGCAGCATTAGCATCACCTGAGACCTATCAGAAATACAGAATCTCTTAGAGCCTGGGTGGCTCGGTTGGTTAAGCGTCCGCCTCTTGCTTTCAGCTCAGGTCTTGATCTCATGGTTCGTGGGTTCAAGCCCCACATTGGGCTCCGCACTGACAGCGTGGAGCCTGCTCGGGATTCTCTCTCTCTCCTTCTCTCTCTGCCCCTCCCCTGCTCTCTCTCTTTCTCTCAAAAGAAATAAAAAAACTTAAAAAAAAAAGAAATGCAGAATCTTAGGCTCTCCCTCACACCTAGTAAATCAGAATCTGCATTGCGATAATCTCCACTGGCTAAATTCCTCCATACATTAAAAGCCTGAAAAGCTCTGGACTATAGTATTTGATAATTGGAAAGAGTTTTCAAAGCTACCTGGAGTTTCTGGTTGTAATTTCTAGAATATGGGAGAATTTATAATGCATGTGCACGTCTTCCTTGCAGTATAACACGAAACCCTTCTGATTTGTGACTGAAATAAGAAGACATCTTATAAGATCTGTCTCTACTGATATGAATTGCCCCACAGTGAAATTTTTCAACCATATATGCATCCACTGAAAGAAAAGAATTTATGTGCATATCAAATTTAAAATAGTTACATTTATTTTAATAACACTTAACATGAACATGAATTATGCAACCACATTAAGGAAAGAATAAGAAAAATAAAACCGGTTCCTGTAAAATAACTTTGTCCCCCAAATGTGCCCAAAACAAAATCTTGGACCAACATTACTTTTCTTTGTCTCTTTTCCAAAATATTCCATTAAATAGATTTAACTTTGTCTTTCAGGCAAACTGCCCTTGGCAAGAATTATTTTGTGATACACTTAGATCCATATGGCTCATTCCATTATAAAATGACCATGAACATTGAAAGGAAAGAACACAGATTTCTTCTAAAGAATTTATTTGAGGTGCCAAAATAGACTAAAATGAGGCTTTTGCAAGGGTTAAACTTACATTCCATGTCGTCCAAAAATCTAATGAAATTTGGGCCTTCTGGGAAGGATGGAGAAAATTTTATAGAAAATGAAGACTCCAAGGAAAACAATCTCCACAGATAGTTCAAGACGAATGAGAACCTATCTATAGCATTCAGGATTTAGGTTAAAAATAAGGAAAAGTTTCCTGACAATTAAGATTATTAAATGCATAAATTATCATTAAATGGAAAGTCAAGAGGACGCACTTTTAACAAAGCTTGCCACCATGAAATCACAGAATTGATTTATTCTTATTAAGGCTCTTGTTTTAACAATAATTTGTGTTGTTGATATTATTATTATCATTATTATTACATCAGTGCCAATTGAGCACTAAAAACATACCAGGCACTGTGTTTTGTACTTTACATGCATTGTAGGTGCTACTTTTTTTTTGTTATTATAAATTATTTTTCTTATTGACGTATAATTGACATAGAACATTTAAGTTTCAGGTGTACAACTGTAGATGCTATTATACTCATTTTACAGCTGAAAATAATTGAATATTCCCAGTTAAATAAACTTATCCAAGGTCACAAAGGCAGTGTATGGTAGGATTAGGATCCCTACCCAGGCAGCTTCCCCCCAGAGTCAGCGCTCTGAACCACGAACCATACTACTCTCCCTTCCGATAGTCCTACATCATGACAAGCCAGACTCGGACTCTAAAGTTGGGTTTACTTAGTTTGTTGTGACAAATTGACTTAAAGGGAAACTGTAGTCAATATGGGGAAAGGCACTAAGGAGTATTAAGATAAAATCTAGTTAACCAGGTGGCTAAAATATCGAAATTTATTCCTTGTCTATTCAGTGTGTCATCAGTCACCAGGCATTGCCCACCAAGCTGAGAACTGATTTAGGCTGCCTCTGGATTTCCATATGCCATCCAAATGGCCCTCACTGTATCAACACCTGGAAACAATGCAGTTCTGGAGACATTCTGCCCCTCACTCTCCATTGCATGAACCAACCATGACGTGTCAACATGTACATGCGCAACTAGAACAAACACATTCTCTCTCTTAATTACACACAAATCAAATCACAAAAATTTTCTTTGGAAGGTACCTTCAAAGAGCCTGGAACTGAATTGATACTATCATCATATAAATACAGTGGATGTAATGTCCTTAGTATCTACCTAGATGAAATAAGGTTACATGTGGAAGGCCCAGCCATTGTGCAGTACATCAGAGGTACTCAGCTAATGTCACTTCTTTCCTTTGCCCCCTCCTTGATCACATGGCTCTCACATATTTTATTTTACTTCTGAATTGGAGAGTGGAAAGGCATGGTCCTTTTAGAAAAAGCCAGGCGATAGCCCACTGTGAAGGAAACAGATTGGCATTAGGAGTGACAGGGCAGGAATGGAGATATTTATAAGGTGCCTCCATTTTATAAAAGGCAGCTTAATTCCACAAGAGAAAAGGAAGGTGAGTGTACATCCACACTTAACACAATATAGCAGAAAAGATCAGAGACCTATGCAAAAATTTGACACCTATTATAAAACCACCTTATGCAGGAAGAAACGATGAGTCGTTTGAAAATACTGAGCTTTACTGAATTATTACCAAACTGACCAAAAGCCATAAAAATACCAGAATGACCAAGTACCAGAAAATGACCCAACTGTACACAGAAAGGTCCAAATAAGCTGACTAAAGATGGTTCAGATAACATTCTACTTTTGTCCGAAGCTACGTTATTTGTCCTTAGAGGTTTCAAAATCGATTCCTTGGTTACTGGAGAAACTTAATTTATGCATGAATGTTTTAATTACATTTTATTTTATAAAAGTCTTCCAGTAATAAGTGAGATGCCCTGTTTTTCTCAGTGACCCTACTAGAAGCAACTCTAATGTCTATGCTTCTGTGATCTAGTACATCAGAAGGCAAACAATCTAAAAAGAATGAGGAGTTCTCTCTAGCAAAGTGTTTTTCGCATTTTTGAAACTCGTGTCCTCTTTTGAAAGGTACCAAAATCTCATGCTTTCTTTTAATGTTATTTAAAATTCAGAACCAAATGAATCCTGCTATTCTCACTGAATCAAAGCAATGGAACAAAGTGATATTTTGTTTTCAAACCACACGGTCCCCTGCCTCCACTACGATACTGGAGGTGGTAGTGAAGGGGAAAAATGCCCCCCCACCAACTCACTTCTGTTTGAAGATTCATTGCTCTCATACTCATCCTCAAACACTGCTGGCTCTTACATAAGAAAAATATTCTCACTGACCAAATCTCAAAGTTCCAATCTGGCTCACTCTGAATGAATACCCATGGTCTTTAAAGAAGCCTAATTAAAGTACTAAGAGAAATATCTTAAATAACTAAATCTTAGCAATTGTACATGAAACTTTTGCAAGGTATCTGTTAACATTCTAGCTTTTATGAAGCTAGCTCTTACATGTTGCTGGAACATTTTAATTTTTGCTGTTTCAAGTTTTTATTTAAATTCTTGTTAACATATAGGGTAATATTGGTTTCAGGAGTAGAATTTAGTGATTCATCACTTACATATAACACCCAGTGCTGAACACAACAAGGGCCCTCCTTAATGTCCATCAGCCATTTAGCCCATTCCCCACCGACCTCCCTCCATCAACCCTCTGTTCTTTATAGTTATGAGTCTCTTATGGTTTCTCTCCCTCTTTTTTTTCCCTTCCCCTCTGTTTATGCTTGGTTTCTTAAATTCCACCTATGAGTGAAATCATGTGGTATTTTTCTTTCTCCGACTGACATTTCACTTAGTGTAAGACACTGTAGTTCCATCCACATCATTGCAAATGGCAAGATTTCATTCTCTTTGATCACCAAGTAATATTCCATTGTATATATATACCACCTCTTTATTCATTCATCAGCTGATGGCATTTGGGCTCTTTTATAGTTTGGCTATTGTTGATAGTGCTGCTATAAACAATAGGGTACATGTGCCCCTTCGAATCAGTATTTTTGTATCCTTTATGTACACACTTAACAGTGTAATTGCTGGGTCAGAGGGTAGATCTGTTTTTCACTTTTTGAGGAATTTCCATACTGTTTTCCAGAGTGCCTGCACCAGTTTGCATTCCCACCAACCATGTAAGAATATTCTCCTTTCTCCACATCCTCACCAACACCTGTTGTTTCCTGTGTTATTAATTTTAGCCATTCTGACAGGTGTGAGGTGGTAATTCATTGTGGTTTTGATTTGTATTTCCCTGATGAGAAGTGATGTTGTGTTGCTGGAACATTTCATAGGTCATCATTTCCTGTCATTATCTGGATTTAGGCTTTTTTTTTTTTTTTTTGGTTTCACACTTAACACATTAATGCCTCTTGTGAGCTACCGCCATTTATTGACATGGAATGAGAAGACACTCTGGAACTGTGGAAGGTTCCAAAGGCCTGTGACAGATACACCAAAGTTCAAATCCTGAAACTGCTGCTGACTGTCCACGTGATCTTTGGCATGTTCCTTAACCTCTCCAGGCCTCAATTTTCACATCAGCAAAAGGAGTTTGGTAATTTCCATCCCTCAGGACTACTGTGAGAGTTAAAAAATATACATTTAAAGCCCCCCTTGCACAGTACCTGGCACACAGCAGGTACTTAGCATAATTCTTTACTATATAATAAAAAAAATTATTAGCACTATGATTTTTAGTACTAAATGATATTGAATATTTCTTTAAGAAAAGGAAAAGAGTTTGAGTTTTTAAAATGGAAAGTATTATGTGTCTAGATTTCATGAAATTTGATCTTTACTATCATAATAGTGATCATTTTGAATGAAATTGAGATACTGTTACCTAGGCAATACCCAAAAGCGAATTCCCCAAGACAGAGTGAAAAGAGATGCAAACATTACTTCAATAATTACCAATTTGTTTCCAAATGCTAGTTTTCTTGTCACATCATATAAATTAACCACAGTGTGCCTGCCACCAGTATATCAAATCTTTCTATTTTCCAATATACCAACTAAAGTTAATTTGAAACAGTTTTCTATGATTATCAAGACACCACCAGCTTCAGAAACTCTGATCTTTTCCATTTTAGCTCCTCCACTCACATGGTGTAGTCTCTCATTGGTAGTGGGGGAACCCGCCCTTCTTACCCTCACCCACAGACAGTCATGCTCTGCTCAAGAGCAAGGCATGAAACTCCCATTGGAAAAGCAGGATTCTGCAATTCCACCCCACAAAGTACTAAAAACACACGGAGTTACAGAGTAGAATCTAACTGTTTTAACCAGTGAGAAAATTTTAAGTGACAATTTCTTTTTTTTTATTTTTTTTTTATTTTTTTTTTTTAAATTTTTTTTTTCAACGTTTATTTATTTTTGGGACAGAGAGAGACAGAGCATGAACGGGCGAGGGGCAGAGAGAGAGGGAGACACAGAATCGGAAACAGGCTCCAGGCTCTGAGCCATCAGCCCAGAGCCCGACGCGGGGCTCGAACTCACGGACCGCGAGATCGTGACCTGGCTGAAGTCGGACGCTTAACCGACTGCGCCACCCAGGCGCCCCTTAAGTGACAATTTCTTATCAAACCAGATAAACTCTCATTAAGCCCATGTTCACATATTGCCAAAAGGTCCAGAAGAAAAATGACAAACACAATCATCTCAATATTTTACTATTTAGGAAATTAACCACTGTATGGCCAAAAAAAAAAAAAAAAATCACTCTGTTCCATGCTAACAGAGAATATCATATGGGTAAGGAAAAAGCATACTACCATTTGATTAAAACACAATGGTGAAATAAATACCAGCAGTTTCTCTTAGGATTTAGAGTTTGACATATGTGAAAATTCCTGGCATAGTACCTACCCAACACAAGTGCCTAACAGAGAATATTGAATACCAGCCCAAATTTATCTTGAACCTGCTATTCTGTGTCTGATGTGTCAATTTATTTGATTAATCCTATAGCTATCCAAATAGTTTCCTTAATATTCTGGTAAGAACCTCTCCATATTCTTGTGCTCTGAAAAGAAAAGAACTCTCAGAATAAGAATGCAATGAAGTTTTCACATTTTGGTATAAACCGGTAACAGATATGCAATTTCTTATGAATGTTCATGGAATCAGAAATGTACTGGATGCTTTGAACTCGATCTCAGCTCAGCAATGCATCTAAAATAAAAATCTAAGTATAAAAAGCACTAAAAAATAATGGTAGTTTTTACTGTGGGTCTGGAGTTAGTAGCAGGGGAGAATTGCATTGCATAATATTCAGCAAGACCTACTTCCTTAAAAATATTAACATTCCCCAAAGTTACATACAAAGGCAGCCCTCCTTTCTCTCTACCAGTGCCCCCACACTACTCCCCAATCTTACCCCTGTGCTAATTCTCTTCACGCATTTACCTCTCTCTCCCCTCTTTTATACTCTTCAGAAGAGAACAAAAAGGGAAAATTGCAAAACTGTCCTAAGCTTTCTTGTCTGAAATCCTTGGGGTTACATACATTCTGAACTCAGAACTTTCCAGATTCTAAGGTTCATATAATGCATATACTGCATATTATATTCAGGGAATGGAGAGTACCCTAAAATCAAACCCATTAATAATTTGGCAGTGGAATATGTGAATATTCATATTTGGTGAGATAAATATATATCATACGTAAGACTATTCAAGCTCAGGGCAGGTTTTGGACCAAATAGATTTGACAGAAAGGAACAGAACTTTTTGTTTCCAGAAACAAATCTATACTTTTAAGTTAATATTTTTTCTTTTATTCCTATCACATATAATTTTATTAACAGCCAACTAAAATGTTTAATAATGATTGAATTGTGTTGGCAAAGGATGGGTGATTCACTGAGCACCCACTGGGTGCTGAGGACTATTCTAGGCTCTGTATCCACTGAACAAAGCAGATCAAAGTCCTGCTGTCATGGAGCTTGCTTATATTCTGGGAAAGGTGGGGGTAGGGACAGATAATAAACAAACAAGCAAATGAAAATACAATCTGAGATCCAGTGGTTAAAAATGCAATGAAAAAAGATAATAATAAACCAAAGAAAAGGCCTAACGAGTGACAGAGGGTAGAGGGATGGCCAAGGAAAGCCTTTCTGGGGAGGCAGAACTTGAATGGAGATGAAAGGCATAATTGAGCCAGCCTTGTGACTTTCTGCAAGAAGAGTATTGCAGGCTGAGGAGACAGCAATCGCAAAGTCAAGGGTAAGGCAGAGAGAGGGTAGGGTGCTGTTTGAGGATGCCAGTGTGGTAGAGTACCCTGATGGACTGAGACAAGGGAAGTGAAGTCAGAAGAAAAACGTAGGATGTAAGCATGGTTCTAAAAATTCAAAAAAGATGGGATGGGACAGGTGACCAGAGCCACCATTGACCACAGATGACAGGAGGCAGATAGCCAGACAATGATGGTGAGTAAGAGTTATGAGTCAGGCAGGGAAGAGAATGAGGTCAGCAAGGGGCCGCCATGCTGCCAAAAGGCTGTGCCAAAACTCTAAACAAGCACAGTGGGGCAATGCAGGAAGGCAGGAGAGCAGGCAGCAGAGGGCAGAACCCAGGTCTTGAGAAGAACAGTGGGACAGAGTGAACAGACGCAACTCATGGAGCTGTCAATCAAGGTGAAGCCCTGGCTAAAGGACAAGGAAGAATCCATTGCTCAAAGGTGAGGTCTCAAGCAAAACAGGTCTGGCAGCCTGGGGGAAATTAATGCTGAATACTTACTGTCCTCCTAAACAGAGCTGGGATCAGTTCTCCCAGCTGGGGAAGGGCCCAGACAGGTGGGAAGTGGGATCATTACAAACAGGCCCTCCTACTTCTGAATTCATGGGTCAAGTTTCTCAATATTTTACTCTTCCACACACCTAAACAGTCCTAAAACAGTCTTAGAGCACTAAAACGATCAGAAAAATGCTCTGCACCCACTTATGAACAATGGTATTTGGTAACAAGGGAGGAAACAGCTGTGATAGTAATACAGAAAGAAGGATCGATCTTTGGAAAGAGTATGCTGCTCCATAATAGACGAAAATGGGAAGAAAAAAACTTGCCAGGTCAGAGGAATAATGATGTTCCATGACCATTGTTAGTAATGATAGTAAGAAAGTGACCATGGCAATGATCATTAACTTCCATTTATTGAATTATCACTATTTGCCAGGCACAGTACTAGGCACTTCACATATGCCTTCCAAACCTCACACCCATGGAGGTATTAGAAGAACAGATAGATGGTGTTATTCTTGTGTTTTTTGCTGGCTGCTGGCACTTTGAGTGTAGATACAATTAAGAAGTAAGAACCAAGGATCACACCAATGTTTACTAAAATGCCCGCTTTAATCTTGAAAAACAAAATTGGAAAACTTGACTTGGATTTGCTGTCAAATGAGTTTCTTAATTTATCTCCCCCAAAGGGAACCTTCCTCCACAAACATAAAATCTATTTCTGTCAACTTGGTCCAAAGTAGAAAAAGAAAAAATGGATACCTGCATTCTGCACGAAAGGAAGAGAAAGAGGTCAAAAAAACTATTCACTTAATAAATGATTCCTTGTCCCAATGGGAAAAGTGAGAAAGGGACAGGATAAAAGAGAAGGACAAATTACCTTCTTTGTATGGAAGAGTGAGGAATAATAAAAAATTTGGTCTTATTTTCCATACTTTACAGACTAGCCAACTACAGTTCTAAAGTGTAGATAACTAACTAGTCTGGGTCATAAAGCTAGGAGGAAAAAAGAATTCAGCATTTGAATTCAGGTCAGTCTGACTCAGAAATCCTAACTTTTTGTACTATATCATTTAAGAAATTAACTTATAGGAAAAAAAAATCCTAAAATTTGTACGGAACCACAAAAGATCCTGAATAGGAAAAGTAATCCCGAGAAAGAATAACAAATCTAGAGGCATCACATGTCCCAACTTCAAACTATATTACAAAGCTCTAGTGATCAAAAGAGTATGGTACTGGCATTAAAAATAGACACAGATCAATGGAATCGAATCAAGAGTACAGAAATAAATTCATACATATATTGTCAACTAATATTTGACAGGAGAGCCAAGAATAGTCAATAGAGAAAAGGGTTTCTTCCATAATGGTGCTGGGAAAATTGGATATTCACATGTAAAATATGAAACTAGACCGCTATCTTATACCACTCACAAAGAATAACTGGATATGGACTAAAGACTTAAATGCAAGACTGAAACCATAAAACTCCTAAAAAAAAAAATAAGAAAAAATCTTCTTGACATTAATCTCGGCAATCATTTTTGGATATGACACCTACAGCACAAGCAACAAAATAAAAAATAAATACATTGGACTACATCAGAGTAAATAGCTTCTGCAAAGCAAAAGAAACAATCAACAAAATGAACAGGAAACCTACAGAATGGAAGAAAATATTTGCAAACCATACATCTTGGTAAGGGGTTAATATCTAAAATATATAAGGAACTCATATAACTGAATAGCAAAAACAAAACAAAAAATCCAATTTAAAAATGAGCAGCGGATATGAATAGACATTTTTCCAAAGAAGATACCCAGATGGCCAACAGGTACATGAAAAGGTGCTCAACATCACTAACCATTAAGGAAATGCAACTCAAAACCACAATAAGATATAACCTCACACCTCTTAGAATGGCTATTACCATCACCAAAAAGATAAGAGATAATAAGTGTTAGCAAGGATGTGGAGAAAAGGGATCCCTTATACATTTTTGGTGGAATGTAAATTGGTACAGCCACTGTGGCAAACAGTATGGAGATTCCTGAAAAAATTAAAAATACAACTACCACATGATGCAGCAACTCCACTTCTGGGTACACATACAAAGGAAATGTAAGTATCCCAAAGAAATATCTGCACCCTCACATTCACTGTAGCTTTACTTACAGTAGCCAAGACATGGAAACAACCTAAGTGTCTATCAAGAGATGAATGGATAAAGAAAATGTCATGTATAGATGTAATGAAATATCATTTGGGCACAAAAAAGAAGGAAATCCTGCCATTTTTCACAATGTGAATGGGCTTTGTGGGCTTTATTTCAAGTGAATTAAGTCAAAGACAAATACTCTATGATCTCCCTTCTATAGGGAATCTAAAACAACGGGGTGCCTGGGTGGCTCAGTCAGTTAAGTGTCCAATTTGCGATTTCGGCTCAGGTCATTATCTCATGGCCCATGAGTTTGAGCCAAACATAGGGCTCTGTGCTGATGGTCCAAAGCCTGCTTAGGATTCTCTCTCTCTCTCCCTCTCTCTCTCTTCCCCTCCCCTGTTTGTTCTCTCTCTCTCTCTCTCTCTCTCTCAAAATAAATAAACTTTAAAAAATAAATAAAATTCTAATTTTTTTAAATTTAAAAAACTGAATTTATGGAAAAAGAAAACAGGTTGGTGGTTGCCAGAGACAGGGGATGAAGGGTAGGGATTTAAATAGAGATGGTCAAAATGTACGACTTCCAGTCATAATAAAAATAAATTATGGGGATGTAATGTATGCATGGTGATACAGTTAAAAATACTGTATTATATGTTTGAAAGTTGCTAAAAGAATAAATCTTAAAAGTTCTCATCACAAGAAAAAAAATGTCTATAACTATATGAAGTGAAGGATGTTTAACTAAACTTGTGGTACTCATTCCACAATTTACACATAGATCATGTTGTACACCTTAAACTTGTACAATGTTATATGGCAATTATATCTCAATAAAACTGGAAAAAATCAAAATTTAAAAGGATATTAACTTATATTTTTATTTCTTACAAAAGTAACATAGGATCACTGTACAGAATACATACAAATTGGGGCGCCTGGGTGGCTCAGCCAATTAAGCGGCTGACTTCGGTTCAGGTCATGATCTCACAGTTCGTGAGTTCGAGCCCCGCATCAGGCTCTGTGCTGACAGCTCAGGGCCTGCAGCCTGCTTCAGATTCTGTGTCTCCCTCTTCTCTCTTCCCCTCCCCCACTCACGTTCTGTCTCTCACTCTCTCAAAAATAACATTAAAAGAAGTTTTTTTAAAAAAGAATACATACAAATTAAGAAAAAGAAAATTAAGAACATCCATAATCACCCATACCCTCTGTGAATACTTTGGTATAGAGCTTTCCAGCCTTTAAATTAGATGTCCTATCTGTGATCAGGCTTGAACTAGGTTATTACTAGGAAATTTCTGAGGGAGTTGGATGATAAGAATTGTCAGGGTGACAGGGCTCAGGACTCAAGAGAATAAAGCTAGTAAGTAGTTCCTACAGACTCCTGAGACACACGAGTCTTCAACATCTGTCTACCAGAAGTCAGCTCTCACCTCAGCAAAGCCAGAATCCAATGCCCTCTAGTGTTTGCTCCACCTGGATATCTGACTGAGGTCCCTCCCTTCCTCTGGCACCTGAAGTCGGAAAGCTGCCTCATCCATCATAGTCCTTTTTGTTTCCAAGGCCTCATACCTGTGCTCTTGCTCCTTGGCCATTCCTCCTCATCTCCCCAGATGACTGGTTGCTGGCAATTGCCTACTTTTGGACTACTTCCTGATTTGGACATCTGGAATTGGAGGCTCCCCTTGTCTTAAATGTTTACCTGGCTTCCAGCTCACTGCTTGCTTTAATTCTCATTCTTTTGTTGCTTCCATGGATAATTCTAATACCTGGCTTTCAGAACTAGGACATTCCCATTCCAGCCTGCTATTTCTCAAAACCAGGTTTTACCCAGACTCTACCCCTTCCTTGAAGGTACCTACCATCTATCCAGACTTTTATCCAGATCTGGATTTCACATTCCCAATGCCCATTCAACACCCATAATCAACAGCTATTAATGTCCCCAGATAGATGCCACTCTTTCCCATTTTTTACCAACAGCCTGATTAGAAACAAAGGATTGAAGACCTTTCCAAACTCATATAGCTTATACAGTAACTTGTTCTTATTGGAAAGTGGCATCTGTTGCCTATCACCAAAAGGTGAAGTCAGACCACTGCTTCCCACTGCATCTTGGTATCTGAGATGCCAAGGAAAACACAATGCAGTCAGGCACCAGAGGGAACAACATTTTACTCACATAAAGAAGAGACAGAGTAAGCTCAGCTTCATTGGTCCTTCATGGCCATGGTTACTCCTGACAGCTGCAAGGCCATTGGCCTGCAAACACCCATCTTGTGCCATAGAATGAAGGACCCTGTCCCCTCCCCTCACGGAAAAGATATAGCCATATGACACACACACACTAAGCAGAACTAAGGAGTATATACTGAGTCTGAAACAGGAAAAGATGTGCCCACATAAGGCGACCATGTCAACACAGGCTGTGAGGACTCTTTTCAACGTTTATTTATTTTTGGGACAGAGAGAGACAGAGCATGAATGGGGGAGGGGCAGAGAGAGAGGGAGACACAGAATGGGAAACAGGCTCCAGGCTCTGAGCCATCAGCCCAGAGCCTGACGTGGGGCTCGAACTCATGGATCGCGAGACCGTGACCTGGCTGAAGTCGGACGCTCAACCGACTGCGCCACCCAGGCGCCCCATGTGAGGACTCTTTATCTCTTGGTAAGTCAAGTTCCAGGCCCATAGCCCAGTCCCCTGCAGATGAGGGCAATTCTAAAGACTATAAACATGTTATCATTCCTCTTCAAATAGCAATATAAATGTATCTCGTAAGTGCAATATTTTTATAAGATATGGATTTAAAGAATGCTTTCTTCTGAATTCATTTTCAGCACCAACTCTGTGTGATATAGATTCTCTTAAAGTTACCTGAGGCCATATCTTCCCCTCTTCCTGAAAATAAACCACCAACTTGGCATGAGATCATAACTCAAGTGTTTTAGACTGTCATTTACAAGACAATAAACATTAAATGGAATAAATCTTAGTGGACAAATTAGAATGATCAGAATTCGAATGATTGTATTAGAGTCAAATCAGTCAATTAAATTAGAATTACTGATTTGGAAAATTAGCTATAAAAAAAGGTTCGCATCAGTTCCTTCATTTCGAACTTGACTAAAATGTCTACAAGTTTTCTAGAAAGAATTTGAAGAACCAGTCCCTAAGCCCACACCATGACTACATTCATTATGATTGCCATGGCAATGAAGAACTCTTCTGTTGGGCATTTCTAGCTAGAAGCAAATAGGTAGCCAATGCACATAGACTGCCCTCTTCCTTCTGAGACATGTTTTCATCCTGACAGCAAGGGAGATTAGACCACAGGATTTCAATCCAAGTGGAAGAGGGGATGAGTCTTGAGTTCCCTCACTGTCTAAATGTTCAGATTCATGTGGCTTTGGGATGTGTACCAAAGATTTTAAGAAACTTGGAAAAGCTCATCAAACCACTAGAACGTACTTTGTCTTAAATTCACTTTTGAAATCACTTCTGGTAACTTCACAAAACAGGAACATCTTAAAACCTGCTATGTACAAGTGCATATAATTAGGTAAGTACCAGATTTGTTCAGACTGTAGCAGAATAAATGAATAACATGATTGCACTGAGTAAGCACCTTGCTTATTAAAGCCTTGGTCCCTGAAACATCCCCAGCAGTGTAACTATCTCCAGCATCTAAGTGTTATCAAGGAGCTAAAAACACAAGTTTGTGAAACCAGTGAAGAATCAAAGATCTTTGAAATCTAGCAGGAGATTGATTTGTCCTAAGGCACTACTGAATCAAGCTGAAGAAGGACCTCAAGAAATACATTTATCACTACTGCAGTGTTCTTTTTAAGCCACACCCACCCTGACTGAAGAGACAGGCAAAGTGGATCTCTAGAAAATCATATGGTCTTCCAGGCCACGAAAGTGGCCCTTGTCCCATTATCTAACACCAAAACACCACATTCACCCACATAGTGGGGACTGATATAAAAAAGAGGCTCTTTGTGGCACACAAAAAAAGAGAGAGATTGGGGGGGGGGGAGAGAGACAGAGACAGAGAGAGAGAGAGGGAGAGAGAGAGAGAGAGATTCGCTTTTCTTTTTCCTACTTCAAATGTGTGGGATTTTATAGCACAGTGCTAGACCAGCTCAATACCTGATTGAAATAACCCAAGAGGAGGATACAGAGGAAAGGCTGAATTCAGAATGCTCTGTGAGAGTACATCTGTTTTATATGAGACACACAATCTGTCTCATTCCAACCTGCATTTCTGGGTCACTTGAGACATTTAAACTGCACTTATAATTAACAGCTATTTTTAAACAGTGAAAAAATAGAGCACTGGTAAGGTACAAAAGCATTAAAATTGCCCCAGTTTCGCTTTTCAATAGGACACACCACTGCAATATGCTTCAAGATCAAAGAAAGCTCAGAAAAAGAGAGAGCGAGAAAGAGAGAAAGAGAGAGACAGCCCGATCAGTGGGGATAAATTGTTCCCATTATGATGGTGTAAGAATAGGGTTCTTTCAATTGAAACAATTTAATAACCACATTCATTACATTGGTGTCCACTTGGTTTTATCTGAGCAGTTTTTGCATAACTGGGGAGCAAGTTCAATTGAGCTTATTCTCTAGAAATTAAGATGTGCAGGGTTTGACATTCAGAAATTAAGCACTAATAGTCGACCAGGCAGTTGTCTTGAGATTCCCTCTGGATGTAGTGAGATCTGCCTACCACTAATTATGTCAAATGCAAATGCATTCTGTACAAGACCTGCCCCAAATTTTCATCAGCTCATTTTAAAGCAGTTAAGGTTATATTAGGGGGATGATGGGACAGCAGAGTCTCTTCCTTGGAATATGTTTACAGAATCACTTTGCAGAGCATCGTTTGCATAGTGTAAGTATAGAATTGCCATCTGTAAACTTGTTTTTCCCTCAGCTATCAACAGAAGAAATCTTCCGGAGCACTTTTCTAATATTCTGTGAGATCAAGACAACCAAACTGAATCATGACAAACACTGGAAGTGCTGATTTGATGAACAAGGGGACCATTGATTTTGGAGGGGAAAAAATGACTAATTTTCCAGGGTTCACTTCAACCGTGGATAGCTATATACTAGAAAAAGTGTTGCATTTTGCCAACTAGTTTTCCTGAGCATGGTTACATTTGCCAGTTCTCAACTGCCCTATGGGGCATCGTGTGTCATTTGAAGTGCAGTTTATCCTAAAGAGCTATTTAAAAAGATATTAGGAATGGAACAGTAGAAATGCATAGAGGGGAAAGCCCAAGGTTTACATATCTTGTAGGAGGAATATACAATCCATTCCTGTCCGCTACCGTCACTAGGCGCTAAATCATAGACAGGAACATTTAAAAGACATTTCCCAGTGTACATTCAATCCTTCTTTGTTTTCTTACTGCTGCCAAACACGGCAGAGAAGAGAACTGCTGAAACATTCATTGGGTGGCAACTTCATAACAGTGGCACTTCTTCTTTCCTTCTTTTTTCCAGAAGACAAAGCGTAAAAACTAAGAAGTCACCCTTACCTCCACAAAAGCTTTTAAATAATGGCTTTTCCAGGAGCAACTGCACTTCTCTCACCAGACCATTTCCCCAGATGGGATGTGCAATATAAAACCACCATAGATTGGCTTATTGAGGAAAGGAGATAGACTTGTACAAATCACTGGAAAGATAAATAAGCTATAGAGATCAATAAATAAAAGCCAGGAGGAAAAAAAAATCAAACTCCGGCATTCCAGACCAATTAAGATGTTATTTACTGCCCATGTGATTGTAACTTCGATGCTCTCCCTCCTTGTTTTCACACCATAGGCATTTGTTTTGCTGAGAGAAAGATATATAACTGATGTGTAAATAGAAAATGATATAGATAGATTTTATGTCCCATAAAACTGTTAATCTGTGCTCCACATTAAATATAAAGTACATTTTTTATTTAGACACTGCACTGGTATAATTAAAATAAAGTATGCTAGCTTTATTTTTTCAGCAAGTCATTTCCAACCATAGAGATCAAATAACAGTGCAACAGCAGCATGAAATGTGGTTATAATAGCCTGAGACCACATTTCCCGAAACTAAAACATGGGAGATAATAGTGTGAAGGTACAAATTAAATGCAAATAAAACAGATTCCCCATTGTTGCTAATCCCTGTATTGGGTTTCAATGGGGAAATTTCACTGTAGTGTTTAACTTCTTTGTATGGTAATCATTGACATGCTATCGGTTACATTTTGAGATCATTGATGGAAACTATCAGTGAAAGATACTACCTACCCACCTTTCAGGAAGAGAATGGAAGTGGCCTGGACAAAATTAAATAAAAATATACTTCCCAGACTGCCTCCAGGACACTTACGGCAGTTGGCAAACATTTACTGACTTGTTTCCTAGTTGATGTACATTTTTGCGGCAACCTACTTTTCATTCGCCAGTAGACGGTCTTTTTGATTTCCGAGGTGTGTCAGCATGTCTTAGCAAGATTCCACTTTTGAGGGTGACTGCTCTAAAAACATCTCACATTTTAACACGAGGGGACTTACAGAGTCTGCTTGTGTTACAATTTCTGGTTTTCCTACATTGTAATAAGCCTATGTGGCACTGAGATCAAGAGCGGCTGGTATAGTGCAGATGATTTCAGAGTCAGAAACTATGATTTAAAATGAACTTAGCAGAATCACGCTTTGTTTCTCTCAACCCAGTTTCACATGGACCTTGCCCCTAGAGTTTAAAATGGCCATTGAGCCCCTGGCTTCTTGGGATTTTCAACTGTGCTGACCTGAGTAGCTGTTTGATGAGATATGGCCTTATTCTAGTGCTTCTGGTGAATAATCTCTTTCCAGCCTTTTATAAAGTGGCACTTGTCTTGTAATTCTGTAATTGGCAGCTCTCAACTTTCAGGTAACTTTCCGGTATGTTACATTCTATACTGTTACACTCAGTAAGAACAAACAGCAGTAAGAGTGTAAGTGAAACAAATAAATAAATTTCCTCCTCACTTCCAAAAACTACCAGAGACCGACAAAAAGTCTCTGCAGTCCCTTCCTCACTTTGAAGACTTACATTCTGAAAGAATAAAGAGCCACATTTACACGAGTTAATCCCAACTTCATCCTTTTTCCTTCTTCTCCAAAATAAGGGGCACACAAGATGCACTGGGGTGCAAAGAAACCATTAGGAGATCCATTTTACTTATTTATATACTAAAAAGAAATCCATCGTTTCTAATAGTATATATACTATTAATAAAAATAATAGGATGGTTTAGAAGGAAATGTACATATTTTGGGTTACATAATAAAAAGTTTAAAACTATTTTCATGCATCATTTTAAAAGTTTGGGAACTGCAACTAACTCTCCAAATACTTGTATGAGAAAGAACTCTGAGATTCCCTGTGGTAGGCAGATTAACGCCATCAACTCCCTCTCCCCATCAAAGATGTTCAAGTCCCATTATCCAGAATCGGTAAATATAGATTACTTGACAAAAGAGATATTTAAGACGTGTTTTAAGATATGGACCCTGAGATGGGGCGATTATCCTGGATTCTCTGGGTGGGCCCAATCTAATCATATGATTCCTCAAAGGTATAAAACATTTTCCAGCTGCAGTCAGAGAAAGAGAAAAGTGATAGTGGAAAAGAGTCAGATAGATGCCATGTGAGAAGGATTTGACTCACCACTATTCTGAAGAAACTGCTAGTTTTGAAAAAAAAACTGCTAGTTTTTGAGGAAGAGGCCACAAGTCAAGGAAAGCAGGTGGTGTCTAGAAGCTAGAAAAGTCAAGAGAAAGGACACTCCTCCAGAGCCTCCAGAAAGAATGTAGCTTTGTCAACAAGTGATTTTAGCCCCATGAGACCTTTGAGCTACTGAAATGTGAGCTAATAAATTTGTATTATTTCAAGCCATTAAATTTGTGGTAATTTGCTATGGCGGCAACAGGAAACTTATATACTCCATCTGACCTAACTAATTTTGACTGCTGGAGTATTAGGACAGATCAAAGTACTACACCAAATGGATTCAAGCTGCAATCATTTAAACATTTTTTTTTGGTCAGCATCTCCTGAATTTGCATCACTAGGGGAACACATAACAGTGAAGTCTGACATGAGAAGTTGATGAAATATTATTTGCAAAAATGGAAATAGAAGAGGAAAAAGTTCTTTGGTCAAGAAGAAGTAAGTTTTCAGATATGATCTTTCTCCATTATCTGAACATTATCTGCAGTGCCATCAAATATCACAAAAGAGTAAAACAGCTGACCTTGGAATAAGTTGCATTTTCCCCCAAATCTAAGGCACTTAGAGAATTTTAAAAGTCATTCTTCAATATTTGAACTTCAAAAGGTAAAATTTCCAGGAATGACAGTATCGTGCTGGAAACATTAATGTGCCAGCATGAAATAATATCATTCTGTAGGAGGTAATAAAGGTATGAATTATGTCAAATTGTATTTGGCTCATGGATGTTACTGTGCTTCTTATGGGCAGATACAGCTAACAGGCACAAGAACACCTGCCTGTCTCCCTCAGAAAATTAAAGTCATGTGCACAAACATCAGTCTACGAAATTAGGGGACCATTTGTGGCAAAATAAAAATGTGCCCTGTTACAGATACACTTCCCAAGGATATGGAGTGTCTCTTGTTACAGCAGAACATAATTTTTCTCCTGGTCTTGCTCACTGTAGAAAGAACCATTAAGCCATTTACATTACAAGTGGTGGCTTCTACTCCCGTTAGGTAATATAATATGCTAAATGAACTTGCTGCTATGCTATATAGTGCTCTATTATAGACTTTCACCATTAATTGGTTTGGGGTCATTGGCCATCTCAGTTAATGTGAGGAATCCATTGTTCTTTAAGCAAAATGTTCAATAGCATCTCCCATTGAAATGGGCCAGATTCAAATGATATGCATCGTTATGCATGTGCCAAGGTACAAGTGTATGGGTTTTCCTGCATTTGTATTTAGGGTAAGAAAACAGAGTCCAATTTTTAAAGTTTAAATAAAGTGTTTACAGGTGTTATTTTGTCCCAAAGTTGTTCAAAGTCTGAGGAAATGTAGCCCGAGGAAAATACAAAAATCTGTAAGCCTCACGGTGATTTAACCCTTCTGGAGCTAAAGCACTGAGAAGGGAAAGCTGCCTTTCTCTTCTTTGCCCCCGTCTGCAGCTGCATGTAGATAACACTGCAAAGAGAACCATCACTTCTGCTACTACCTGGGTAATAATGTGCTCAGTTAATCTACACAACATAGAGTCATCCTCTCAAAAAGTAATTCACTTCTTTAAAAACTGGAAGGAAAATAAATATGGTGCAGTAAAATTGTTGAGTAGAGGAATCTATCTGGACATTTCACAAAACATTTCATTATGCTGACAATTCCCAGAAGTACTCTCAAGAGTGCTTTAAGCTGAGGATTACTGCACTGGAGCTGATGGACTTTTTTTGTAGCCCCTTTAAAAGGCAGTGAACCGTTTTTCTATTTTATTTAAATAATGCCCCTTAAAATGGATTTTTAGAGGTATAATAACTCCTTAAGAGTCAGTTATGCTAAACAGTTTCTCTTGATAGAAATGTTGTAAAACTCGTTAACTGCACAATTTCAGATGCCGGCTTGGTGAACACTAACTGACATGTGAATGACCAGAGTTTGTAAAATAAATTGCAATAGTTGTTGTATCACACAGCTAGCATTGCACAAGCTGGAGGCCACGAGGGGCTCCAACCTGACAGAAAATTACTTCAAGATGAATGAAAAGTGCTTGTTGCTCTTTATTAGTTTTTAGAGAACAATGAAAATGTTGAATTGTTTACAGAGGGCTGATTAAATGTGGTCAGTGGGGCCATGTCCCTACTGCTAACTGTTGGCCTCCTTCTCTCACTGACCCCCAACCTACCCACTCACACACCACCTACTCCAAGCACCCAACCCCCACCCTTAGCTCCCTGCCACATGCATCTTCTTAAGAGGCTATTATGGCTGCACATCTGTGTGTGAAATGTGCTCATTCTGACATTCCACTGCTGCTCAGAGCTGCAGAGGCCTTTGTTGGGTAAAACACTATTGTCAACTCTAACAAGCAGGTCGTGCAATTTGCTGGACACTGCGGCAGAGAATAGCCCAGGATGAATTGCTTTGGCCTCAAACAATGCTCAGTTCCATACTGGAATACATATGTATTTCTTACAATGTGCAGTACTACAAAAAGTCATGACATTTTGGGTTTTTTAAGGCTTTGATTTAAAAATATATACACATGATGCTAGGGTTAGACTACCACAAAATAGCCTATTTGTTATATTTACTTAGGATAACTACTGTCTTATGGCTAAAGGAAAAAGGCATGAAGTGCTTTAATTGGTCATTTGTGGTTTAAATCCCATTTATGTTTTACCAGAAAGCACAGTGAAAGGAAAGGCACTAGCTACCATTTTAGCTGACTCTTTGGTGTACTTAAAGGGGTGGTCAAAAACAGGGCATTTAGGAGGATGTTGTGGAGAATGATTCTCACTTTATATTTCCACAAAGTAAACAGCCTTTGATGGAAAGAAATATGAGAGCTCATTAATAAGCACATGCCAAACAGGAAGAAAAAACAGTCCTTTTACCAGACCGAGCTAAGTGAATCAGATCCAGAAGATGTTTGAGTAAACTAAAAAATTAAGGAAAAGCAAATCACTGCCACCCGGCTCAACAAACAGCCTTCCATGGCCCATCTCCTTCCTCACTCCTAACCTCACCCTTACACGCACACGCATCCACACACACGTCAGGGAAATCAGCGGTAACGGAGCAGTTCAAGTGCTATTTGTGGCATTCTGACACAACACATGGTACACACCCCTAATGTGTAAGCAGGACTCTCTTTCCCTCTGTGCAGAATATGCATTCTGAGCCTATTATGTGTATAAACAATGGCATATGTAATTACCTTACTAGGGTGGCAATTATTCCTCAGAATCAACAACCAGAGTTAAAGCATGTTCCCCTAAAAGACATTTGGGGATCAATTCTGGGTCAATTACGTCAGGCTTTGATTTATCACATGGTGTCAGGCTGTGTTAAAAAAAGAAAGTTAAAAAAAAAAGGCATTATGAGATAAAGGCTAAAGGCTTGACTCAAATTGGTTTGTTTCCAACTTTGCTTTCTCCCAATTGCTCTGCCCTCCCCCATTCTCAAAACAACTGTGATTTGCTGGGTTTTATCTGTTAGACAGTTTGCTGTTTGGGAATACTAAATGAAATGATTCTGGACTACGTCCAGATTTGATCTGCCCCCACACCACCAGGCACTGGGAATTTCTCCTGGGATGCAGCAGAGGGGAGAGGTTAATAGTTCAGGCTTTAGAATCTAAGAGATCTGGATTTAGATCCCCATGACTTAAGCAAGATACATACATATCTCTGCAGTAGATAATACCTACTTCAGATGGTTGCTGTAAGGTTTAAATGAGATAATTAAGTGAGAGAATATGTGTAAAAACACTTAGCTCAGCGCCTGGCATGTCGTGAATACCCAGTGAATAGAGTGATTGCTCTTCTATTGGTGGACAAGCCAGAGGAGGAGAAGCGGAACAGCCCCTCCAAAGGCCCACCCCTATTGAGCTGGCCAAGGGCCAGAGGAAGCAGAGTGGATGTTGGTACAAATCACAGGGCTGAACTGATGAATCCAAGACACTCATTCAGAAGCCCAGGGGACTAGACCGTATATGAAGAATCCAGTTGATTTGGGACTCATTCTAACGAGACTGACTATAAACTACAAACCAGTGAAGGTGCTACTCTGTTAGCAAGACCCCTCTGTCTTTTTATAGAGTTTTAAGAACCACAGAAAAAAAGCTACTTTACACATTTTAATCACCAAATGTTACTCAACATATACTTACTATGCACCAGGTACTGTGCTAGGTTCTGGGAACACAGAGATGGTCCCTCCACAAATTTTTCCCAGAATAGGAAACAAATGCTACAGTTTCATACAATATAGTTTTGTAACTCAGATTAACAAATATCCAATATCACCATCAGGAGTTTGGGGGCAGGCATCCTATTAAGGATGACTCATACAACTAAAGTTATCAGTCAAATTAGAACTATTCCTTATTGAGGAGCAAATAAAAGTTTTTGGAAATTAAGTAAAGAAAGGAAGGTATGAGAATTCTTATCAAATTCTTTCAGAAGCAATATAATTTCCTATTCAAAGAACATTTTAAATCCACTTTCTATGGAGCAACATTGTTTATTCAGTAAGAGGGAAACGGCACTTACACGATTCATTTCTCAAAGGGCACATAGTGCTATTGGCAGTATGTATTGGCAGCTTAATTAAGAAGTCTGTTGATAATGATTTTAAGAAAAAAAAAGCTGGCACATTTTCAATTCAGATGGACACTACTGAAGACAAAGACATGTCTATTGTTGGTTCGTACATACTAAAATGTGTTACATACACTACATAAAATGTCTGGTGTCTGCAGTCATATTAGTGCCTTAACATTGGAAAAATCATGACTTATTCCCAGATCAGAAATAAATTTTTGAAAAAACTGTACAGTAATTTTGGAACATAGAAGACAACACAATGAATACTAAAACAGCCAAGTTTTCCTACAGAGTCACTGCCTAGGTCTGTTTTGCTCCTTCCCTGCCCTATCTTGGGTCCATGAGCTTTCCCAAGTTTGATCCAAATCTTCCCTTCCCCACGCTAATAACTTACTCAGAATGTCAGGCCCCTAGGGCACAGAAGGTAGAGGCCTACAGAGACAACAGATGTAATTCATCTACCTACTCTGCAAGAAATGTACAAACACAATATACTTTTCCAACAGACAATCTACACCTAAAGGGGAAAAAAAAGAATTTAATTCAATTAACTCCAACTATAATGTGTTAATATCTCTAACATCTACTGAATATTTATAAAATCAATGAAATAAATCCTACCTATTGAAACTGCAAAAAAAATGGAAGATGTCCTGAGTTGCCCACATTAGATTATTTTGTTTTGTTTTGTTTTGTTTTGTGTTTTATTAAAGGGATTTAAAATACTTGCAGAATACACTTTTCCATTCATTTGTTTTCTATCTTAGGGACACACTTAATTAAGAGCAGAAGAAAAAAAGTGCCCTGAAACTAATTGTAAATCCATTGAAGGCAGGAAACACATCCTAATTGTCTCCCTCATTTTCCCTCCCCTATTTTGTGCAGTGATTCACACATAGTAAGTACTCAATTAAGCTGAAAAGACAATGCATGTTTCAATTCACATTAATTTGGAGGGGTTGCATTGATTTAAGGAACAGCTGAGACAAAAAAGGATAAGTTCAATCTTTCCTGATTTATGGCTAGTGAGGCACACTGTCTTGAAAACTTTGCCGAAGCTTGTGTAACACTGGCATCATTAACTGCTGGCCACTGTGGCATTCTTAATGTCTTGATTTGTTTGCATTTTTGCTGATGGTAACAAGATGATTCTCCAACGGCTGTCTTTCCAATAAGAAAATGTGAAAGGTGATGTGAAGCAGGTATTCAGTGAAGCAGGTATTCAGTCTACCCCTGTCCTACAGACAGTACATCTGTGAACAAAATGGAAACAAATGATTAATCCAAGCCTTTCTAAGAGCAACTTTTCAGAAGTACAGCAGTTGGTCTTTTGGTGATCACTACAATTATTTAGCTCAAACTTTCAAAAATACAACCAAGATCTTTGGTGATAATGCTGTTTGAAGTTATCTTTCCTTACCTTAAATAATGACTTTGAAACCCACGCCACCCAGGTGCAGATCCGAGCCCTAATAAAATCAGAAACACCACATATCTATACATTTTGAAAACAAAATGTCCCTATCCAGGTAAGGAATCTGCATTTTCTTCCCTTGCCTCCATAAACAGGAATAAACCCCTCCTGAGGTGCCGAGCCCTATCCCTTAATGGATAGTAAATTTTTGTCCATGCCTGTGTCCCATCAGGTGGCACCAAAGTGGATGGCCAGGAAATCACAGCTGCAGACAGCCTCCTGCTGTGAAGCAATCAGGCTGGGGAGGAGCACTCTTTATTCAGCAAAGGCTCTGAACTAACCAGGTAAGTAAAAGAAGCCTAAACACTTCAAAGGTCACCTCCAGCAGACAAGGCCCCTTGATAGCAACAGACAGATACAGGTAGGCCCCACCTTAGTCTTTTCAGTCATACTCAGGCACATGCACCTTACTAAGGCTATCTTAGAACAGGAAAGAAAACCATCTTTGCAAGAAACATTCACATGCTCAAGGGCTATTTCTCTCTAAAATGTCCCAGACCCACTGCAGTTGAGATGTAAAGCCAACAAACACACAAGTAAGCTTAGCCTTAACACATTTATTCACTAATTTACTTTATTTATTTGGGTTTTTAAAAAAGCAGGCGCAAAGTAATGTGCTTAAAGCACCCTCCAGCTCATGAACAAAAATGTCATACTATATGAGCATTTAATATCAGCCTGGAATCATTTTAGGTTTTTCCTTCTCTACCCATTGTATCAAACTTGTCACTGAAACATCTTCTTAATTTGAAATGTCTTTTGCAGTGCCCTTTACTTCTGAATTTCTACTAAATCCTCCCTACCCCTTTGTCAAGACCTGATCTCCTCTGCCTGGCATATGACAGGCTCCTAGCTATGCCTACATCTCCTCTGCTCTAGTCTCAATTCCTTCCAGGTGATGCTACCTCCACTGGGCCTCCACTGCAGCCATTTGCTCCAAGATCTGTCTGAGCTCGGTCCCCTGAAGTCTCTACTAAAGAGGCTCAGCCCAGCTGTGACCTTCAACCCATCCTCATCAGGCAAGCAAAAGAGAAGCAACCTCAGCCCACCAGATAGCAGGAACCGTATTCCTTCCTTGGCCACAAGTGCAATGAATTGCACTGAGTTTACACGGCTTCATCATTTCTCCATTTCCCTGCTTCCTCTAGACATGTTGGCCCAATCTTTGGAGCTGGCTTTTACCTTGACTAGTTTCCCTCTTTCCTTCAATACCATGTGCCTTCAATACCATGTCCCCTGAACTTAAACCTACTTGACTAGGGCCATGACACTACACTTCCCCAGATTCTATTCCAGAACTCCAGATGCTGGCTGGGATCCAGCTACGATTAGATTGCTCCCTGCCATGACACCACCATTCCTGACTCAATCTCACCTGCTGTCTACATTCTAGTTAACCAAGTCTCCTGCTGAATTGGATCTCCTCAGTTTCTTTCATGACCCAACCCTAAGATCATCACTTCCTCTTGTTCACTGTGGACTAGACTGCGGGCTAACCCTAGTGCAGGCAGACTCCAGTCCCTGATACACCTAGCCTTGACTTCTCTTATTCCCTGGCAACCTATGTCACTGAGATACTGCATAGAAACCCTGTCTTCTCAGCCTACACAAATTCTACTTAAGAGGCTAGTTTTTATAATATCTACAATGTCTTTATATTTATTCATTCATTCAATTTCCTAATTTATCCTCCCTTCATTCCATAAAAACTTAAAAGAGGTTAACATTAACTTAATTAAAAAAAAAAAAAAACAACTTACATGACTACCTACAGGTTAACTCCTGCCTGAATTCTGAAGTACCCTACTTTCCTATTCTACTTCACTCTCTGGTCTCCAAAATGAAGTCTCTGCTTCAGGCACACAGATGCACTGACCTCTAAGCTCATTATGCATCACCCCCTCTTTTCTGCCTTCTTAATTAGTTCCTTTCATCCTTTGGCACCTCACTTGTGACATGATCTAAAAAGCTTTCCCCAAGAAACAAATCCACATTGACTTATCTCTTACCTGGGTTCTTCTGGAATAATCAATAACACACAGTTCAACTACTTAATCTTCACCAAATGTTTCATATCTATTAGCTCCCAGACAATTAATTCTTTGAAAAGTGGGATACAGGGGTGCCTGGGTGGCTCAATCAGTTGAGCAACCGACTTCGGCTCAGGTCATGATCTCACAGCTTGTGAGTTCGAGCCCCGCGTTGGGCTCTGTGCTGACAGCTCGGAACCTGGAGCCTGCTTTGGATTCTGCGTCTCCCTCTCTCTCTGCCCTAACCCACTCGCATTCTGTCTCTGTCTCTGTCTCTCTCAAAAATAAATAAACATTAAAAAAATTTTTAATTAAAAAAAAAAAGAAAAGTGGGATAAAGGCCATGTCCTGTATTTGTTATGGTGCCTTCAAAGTACTTGATGTTGATCTCTAGAAGGACAGCAAAGTTCCACCTCCACATGCTCTCTACCCTTACTCCACTCCCCAGCCTCATTCCCATGGAGGAAAAGAGGCAAGAGACTGAATCAAGTCACTGGATTCAAACAAGCCTCTTAGTAGGCAGCGAAGCTTTTGGTCTATGCGGAAAAAAGGTTAAAAGTTCTGACTTCTGTAGGCCGTGGCATCTTTGGAGTTCATCTCTTGTGATTCTCACTCTCTTTAGATTGCTTCTCTCCACTTCCACATGGCCAGTGAGGCAAAACAGGTATAGAACTGCCTTTCACTTGGGAGATGCTCCTCAATAACACTTCCTCTAGATAAGGCCTACGGCAGACTAATAAGACCAGCTCTAACTTAACTTCTATTTTTCTTTTTTTGTTTTTCTCTTAGTCACTAGTAAAGTAGGACCTAAAGAGCTGGACCCAGGAAAAAGGACCATGGAGGTCTATCTGTGAGCAAGACACAATATTTCCAAGCAGCTCCATATGGGCAACTGAGTTCATCAGAGACTGCATTAGGTTTGAGAGCTGGGCAGGGGGGCTCTTCTCTTGTGAAATTTTGAATTAGCAATTGCAGATGACCAGAGTCCACTGTAGAATCATGTAATATTTATGATATCTCACATATTATATTTAAATATATTATACATGCACTGTATACATTCATATATATACATACATACATACACACACATACATACATAACTTTGATATACTACTTGGAAAGAAATGGATAATGGACGTAGGCATATCCCAAAGCCTTGAGCTCATCTGTCATTGTCTAAGCCTGTGGTGAAAATTTTATTTCGAAACAATGTTCGTAATTGGCATATGACACGGAGACTGCCAACTATCCTCTAATACCCATTCTTTCCTTTTTCCTTCATTACTAGAACCCCTAAATTTTGAGAGGTACATGGCTACAAAAATATATTTTCCTGGCAGATAGGTATAGCTAGTAGGATGTGAGTATGAGTTAGAAGTGCAACATCTAGGAAATGCCTTTAAATTTTTTTTTTCAACGTTTATTTATTTTTGGGACAGAGAGAGACAGAGCATGAACGGGGGAGGGGCAGAGAGAGACGGAGACACAGAATCAGAAACAGGCTCCAGGCTCCGAGCCATCAGCCCAGAGCCTGACGCGGGGCTCGAACTCACGGACCGCGAGATCGTGACCTGGCTGAAGTCTGACGCTTAACCGACTGCGCCACCCAGGCGCCCCAGGAAATGCCTTTAAAAAGAATGATTATGGGGTACCTGGGTGGCTCAGCTGGTTAAGCATCCGTTGGTTTCAGCTCAGGTCATGATCTCATGGTTCATGAGTCTGAGCCCCAGTTGGGGCTCTGTGGTGATAGTGCAGAGCCTGCTTAGGGTCCTCTCACACCCCCACTCTCTCTGCCTCTCCCCACTCACTCTCTGTGTCTCTCTCAAAATAAATAAATAAACCTAAAAAATTTTAAAGAATGATTATACATCTTCAGACATATGAATGAAGCCAACACCCAGGGATAGCTGAGTAGTAAGACAGAAGTTTATTTCTCCCCTCCTTGACAGTATAAGCATAAGCAGTCCAAAGCTGGTATGGCACCTCCACCATGTCAGGGAGCTCTTTCTAGCTTGTTTGGAGTCTCTTAACCAAAGCAAAAGTTAGTTTGCTATAGCAAATACAGCACGGTATTTCTAGCCCTGCCACTTATGACCTATCAAACCAGGGACAAATTATTTAAATTCTATGGCCTTGTTTGTGTCTATACCTATTTCACAGGTTGTTACCAACATGAGATTGTATCTTTTTTTTTTTTTTTGCTTCCCATTATAGCCCCAGCTTCTATCACAGTGTTGGCACACAGTAAGAATCCAATAAAAATTAATTATTATTGCTGTTCCTATTGATATGCCAAATCTAGACACATAATGCCACACCTTAACAACAAACCATTAGGTACTTCCAATAAAGATATGAATAATGCAACTAATCAACATGGTGTACATTAGAGTGATCGCTTTTTCTGACCCAAATCTTAATAAACCTGGTCTTACAGAAGGTTTTTTCTGACTTGTGAACTTAGTTTTATGAAAGTTCATATATGTTAAACCACTGGTTGCCAACTTAATGAACTGACTTCACTTTCAAAAATCATCTGCCTAAATTGGGCATCCCTGGAAATTCAAAGGCACATAGCCCCAACATTATTGGTTCTAGTTTTTATTACAAGGTTCCACTGTGCATGTATACGATGTGGGGGAAAAAAAACTGATTTTTTTTTTGAGACAGAGAGAGACAGAGCATGAGCAGGGGACAGGCAGAGAGAGGGAGACACAGAATCCGAAGCAGGATCCAGGGTCTGAGCTGTCAGCACAGAGCCCAATGTGGGGCTCGAACTCACGGACTGAGTCCGGTTGGACTGAGTGACGGACGGTCAGATCATGACCTGAGCTGAAGTCAGACGCTTAACCGACTGAGCCGCCCAGGTGCCCCAAAAACCTGATTTTTATAACACGTTTATGGTTGTGAATTTGTATTTCAGTATTTCAGAATCTTAAGAAAAATCATTCTTCTGTTTTCCCAAAGGAAGATGGGCGCTTCCTGCCTCTGCAAAAATAGCATGGATGAGAGAGATTTCAGTAAAACCCACTTTTTTCTATTGAAGAGCACTTAATAAACACACACACCTGGCTGCTTTCACTTCACCATGAGTGCCACCCATTTGCCAGTCATTGAAGTAATTCAGTCTGATCTGTTGAGGTGATGGATTCCGACAAACTGTGTAAGCCTGTCATTAAGGGGAGGATAGATTACTGTCTCCATGCAGGACATTATAGTGCTTACATTTCTCATCCATACAGCCTATGAAACATACAGGGAAAGCAAGATGAAAATAAAACTGAACATGGATTTCAATGCTTCTCTCTCCAGTGAATGGCAGGAGCTGGTGACCAGTCCACACTGTCTACCACACACACACACACACACACACACACACACACACACACACACAATTTGATTTCCTTCTAATATAAAGACCTCTCATAAAGGACACAAATATTATGCACAAAATTGACTATTCAGTAACTTAAGTCTAACTTAAGGCCTTGCGCTCCCACTTTTAAAATATTATTCTTTCCTCTTTCACCCTACCTATTTATAGCCATTTTGCCTCTATAATTTTTTACTTATGTACTTAAAATCCACATTTAAAATGGAGATTATATCAAAAGTGAAATGAGTTAATTAGGTTAATTGAAGAAAACGAGTCTGAATTAATTAAAAAGTCTAAAGAATGGATGGTTGTCAAAAAGATCACGATAATAGCAACAGGTGATATTTTGAGAGGTTACCACATGAAAATCAGTAGGCTGAACGCTTTACATGCACTATCTCATTGAGTCCTCATAAAAGTCCTGGAGCAGGTATTCTCATCCCATTTTTACAAATTAGAAAATAAAACCTGAGAGATATTAAGTAACTTGCCTAAAGCCACGTAGCTAATGCATTACAGAAATACTTTCAAACCT
Organism: Lynx rufus; assembly: GCF_022079265.1. NCBI lineage: Eukaryota > Metazoa > Chordata > Mammalia > Carnivora > Felidae > Lynx > Lynx rufus. Next base: position 155,590,904 of record NW_025814823.1, read on the forward strand.
GAGTTTGTCTGACTCCAAAGCTCATGTTCTTTACCGCCACATCAAACTGCTGGGGGGTTCCTTCAATCAATAATAAAAGTAAAGCAGTATTTCAGATTAGTGTTCCAAAACCCTAACATGTGGAACACCGCTTCAGTGAAAAAATGAGAAGTGTTTAAAATTAGCTCACCAATTATTTTAGGTAGGTGGTAATTACCTGCAACTCATGAAGTATGTACTCACACCAGACGCTTTCTATATACATTCAATCTAACCCTCATAACAGCTCCATAAATTAGGTAAACTATCTCCATTTACAGGTGAGGGAAAAGATACTCAGAGAACCTAAGTAATTTGCCCAAGGTCACGCAGATAGAAAGTGGCCCTTCTGCACTATGCCTTTTTGCCACACTACCTCATTCCATCCCGCGTTACTTCTCTAAACTGCCTGAAAAGCTTGCTTTATAAAACGATAATGCCATTCCCCTTTAATTGTATTATGCTATTTATTAGCTCAGCAAAGATTTGGTTCAGAGACAATGCAAAAGTAAACTTTAACCCAGTCCTCTCTAATTATCATAAATTCCAAATTTAGTAAGGTCCATGTTAATGGGTTTTACTGTATATAGAAAAGAGTTTAATAGTCACTTAGCCCCGCTCTATCTCCATTAACAAATGTAAAAGGCCACACAAAGGCGGAGAAAGAACAGTGACCTTAAAACTAAAACAGTTAAGTGTCTGTAATTTGTATTTCAGCAAAAAGTCATACCTCATATGCCAACATACAGTACACACATATGCCAACATGTAACAACACATTCAACTCTACAATTTTAAGTGCTCTATTCATCAATTAAAGAAAATTAATCCTAATCAGATGTTCATATTAAGGAATACAGCCATAGCAAATCGGTAATAATAATTAAAAGTCCATTTCAAATCTCTTTGGTTAGCAGGGAAATGATGTAACATAGCCAAGCCGCCCTAGTCCTTTCTGTAGTGTTGTATAAATATGCACATTAAATGAAAATTCCTGGATGTTTAACATGGTCATCTTTGCTACCCACACTGCACGTGTTTCTAACAAAGACATGCAACCATGTACACCCTGAATGGGAAAAATGTACAAGTTGTGACAGTCAAGCATATGTCTGCTCTGACAGCCAAATCCTAATACACAGTATTTTCCCACTTAGAGTCATCACAGCATTGCAAAGATTCCAAACAAATCTACCTGCTTTGCAGGGGGCTACCTGAAGCAGGAAGGATGCCACAGCTCTCTCCAGTTGCATCCGGTTTTGTTTTGTTTGTTTTGTTTTCTTTAGGTCAGCTTGTAAATGAGCTATCAAATGCCTCTGTGCAATAGAAATAGCCTTGGGAGAGAAGCAAAACAATCCGGGTGAAAGACAGCCCAACTATTCTTTCAGGCCTGATGCACTGCGAGGTAGGTAGTAGAACCAGATTTTTAAGATCACTTGTAGTCTGGCTGGACTCAAGAGGTCCACGTATCCAAATATCAGACTGCCGTAGCTCTTACAATCCTCTATCTGGCATTGCTTGGTTGCTTTGCAAAACAGGCCCACCAAAGGGCCTTAGGATTTAGTCTTCCACTTTCAACTCTCTTGTCCAGACCATTATTTCTTTGACAGTCTATTTCAATTTCAAGTCACTGGAAGGCATTACTGGAAAGAATATGGAGTCTCATTCTCTGTACTTTTCAAAGTCAGGGCGAGAAAAAACAACCTTCCTGGAAGTGTGGGATAAACTCTGAGCTCTCTCAGAATTCTTCCCAACCTGAGTGTCTGATCATTACTAATCAATTAAATCTTATGAGATACCCAGCAATACCAGCTCCAGAAATCTTTCCTACAGAAATACTAGCATGAATTCACAAAAATAAAAACAGTACCATGTTCACTGAAGCATTGTTTATAACCTCAAAAGTGTAAAAGGATCTAAATGGCCAGCAGTTGAAGAATGGTTTACTAAAGACCATTTAAACTGGAGAATACTGTGCAGCCACTAAAAATAATAATACAGGTCTCTATTTACTGATGTAAAAATGTGTTAGTAAAAAGAGGAAGGTGCAGAACAAAATGTATAGATAGTGTGCTACTATTTTTGGAAAAAATACAAGTGTGTATGTATACAAATAAATGTATGTGTAAAGAGATTATATGAAATAGAAATACCCATTTTAGAGAGATACAATATATAGAGATAAATATATAGCTATGTATATTTCTGTTATGTGACATTCAGGTAAAATTTTTCTATTATAAACTTATACATACATTTGCATATGCATAGAAAAATCAGGAAGAATTACTCAGCTTGGGCTGCGATAACAAACTACCACAGACTGGGTGACTGAAACAACAGACATACATTTCCACAGCTGTGGAAGCTGGGAAGTCCAAGATCAAGGTGCCAACAGATTTAGCTCTTGGTAAGGGCCAGCTTCTTGGCTTACAGACGGCAACTTTTTTGCTATCTTCAAAAGTGCAGAGAGAGAAAGAGAGAGAAGCCAAGCCTCTGGAAAATGAGATTGGGAAGGAAAACTAACTTTCTACTTGTACATACTATTTCATTTATTTAGGTTTCTAAGCAATTCTCCCAAACTGAGACTTCCTTCTTCTCGTGGGTTGTGAACAAGAAAAAATACAAAAATAAAACAGATGAGAATATAACCATTGTTACAGACTGCAACCAGCATAGAGGAGATAAAAGCCAGACAAGCCTAGTTTTCTTAACTACAGAATTAGTCCATCTCCACAGTGCTGGTCTGGGGTGGGCTTCCTTCCTCTAGGAGAATGTAGGTTCCTGGTAGGCAGGCCCTTCTCAAGTAGAAGGAGAGTGGCAGGAGGCTAAGCTGGACTACTTATCCACCCCAAATTTGCCAATTAGGTAAGTCATTGTGCCCTACAGAGACAGTAGTCCTTGAGAGAGTAGCGCCTATAGTGGCCAAACGTAGACTACAACAGGTGAAAGAGCAAATGGTGCGAAAGCAAAGGCAAGAAAGAAGTCAAGAATAAAGACAGAAAACAGAGTAGGGAATATAGGGAAGGAATTTTTTTATTTTTAAGGAAGAGGCCAACAAAATGTCAAATGTGGAAAGCGGAAGAGTCTAAGCACAGTGACAGAATCATGGACACAAGTGAAGGTGAATGCCTGTTACTGAGACATGAATAAAAGGGAAAGAACAGGAAAAGCCACAGTGATTTTGAGGCAGAGATGAAGGAAGGGAAGTTGAATTCACAGCATGATACCAGTTCTGTACAAGGGTAGAAAGAATCTATGGCCAATGCCAGGCAACAAAAATTGAACTTGCAAACTGCCACAGGGCTGGTTGTGCTAAAGTCATAACAACACTTAGCAGAACCAAGATGTACTTGTAAATGTTTTATCATACTGTGAAACTTTTGAGAAATTGTGATGTATAATTTATAAGACATTGCTTAGATTAGTATTGATGTACATATACTCTTGATATCATTCAACATTGTGCAACAAAATATTAGTTGATTCACATGCTCCTTTGTCCCTGGGAACCCTGAGGAATAAAGTTTCTCATAAATAACAATGGTTTAAGCTTGACTAGCCTTGTGCAATTTTTCATCACAATTCTGGCTACCATCACAACCTTGTTTCCAAATCACAACACACTATAAAGTAAAATCAAACAGACCAAAGAAATTGGTGGAAAGATGCATAGTCTAAAAGTCTGGCTCCAAACTTTTGACTGATAGAAACTAAAATTTCTGCACGGGACATGGTGCTATATTCCCACGGATCTATTTTTATGCCACGGTGTCAGTGGCCATATATGCCTTTCTGGCAAACTGAGTCTTCAGGTAAAGAGGCTTCTGGTAGATCGATTTCTGTGAATTCATAAAAGAGGGAAAAGCTTCATATCTTTCAATAGTCCCCAAAGTTATACTCTTTACCAGGTTTTAAAGTTATATTCCAGTCTCCATTCCGCTGTGAGATTTAGCTTTACAACCAGCTGCCCCCTCTTAACAGTTTTTGACGTCATTCAGGTTTTGCAAACTGTGTGCTACAGCCCTTACTTGGGTTTGTCGACTGCTATTAAAGTTATACTGCATTAAGTGTGGAAGCTGGCACCAGAAAGGATCCATAAAGGTGATCATAGTGCAAATCAGCCGCCTCAAGTCCAGCTCCTCCACAGAGGGCTTCCACTTCTGCTTCCTCAGTGTCACTTCACGGTCCCTAAGATAAAGGGAACCATCTTTGCTGCCGACACTGAATGCAACTGAGATTGGTTCTCCTGACAGAGATTAGTGGGCAGCAATGAATCTTTCAGTCGGGTTAGAAATATGATTTTATTTAAGAAAATAACCATACATAATTGGGCTTCTGTCACTTTAAATTTTAATGGTGAAAGTAATATGGAAGCTTCTGGGACTTTAAATTATGGCTTTCAGAAGCTTCACACTGAATCTTTCAATTATTCTATATAAGTACTTTCTCAAAGCATGTGCCACCATGACATTGATATCACAATTCAAATCTAAATTCAAAACTGACTGCAGGGCTATGAGCTATGTGCTGGCGCGCCGGCTGCCTCATTTTATCTTTGAACATCTGACGAGGCGAATCAAGAGGCACTCTCCCAGAGCCCAGCCAGCTGTTTGCCAAATATTCAAATACCCTGGCACGCAGAAGATTTCCCCACATCAAAATTAGTGACGACCCCCTATTTTTCCCATTAGCTTCGGGCTTACCTACATCCTTTCACGCAGGCCCACTTGACTCACGCGCCTAAATGGTCACTCTTGCCAGCCCACGCACCTCTCAGGTTCCCCCACTTCAGCAACTGGATCCAGCGTGTGCTGCAGAATGGCAGCCAGTTCAGACAAAACCATGGAGGAGAGTTTTCAAGTCTGTGTTTCCTTGAAGTGGATCTGAAAGAGGAGCTGAGCTGATATTTGTGGTAGGAGGCAGATAGAAAGCACAGAGAGTGTGTGTATTTTTACTTAAAACGCATTCATTAGGCTGGAGCAAAAAAAAAAAAAAAAAAAAAAAAAAACGAAACCGGGAAGACAGCAAGGGAAAAGTGAAAAGGCCTTCTTCCTTTACACAGATATCTTAACTTCCTTGTCATGTACCTACTTTAATCATTTTCATATTTTTATCTTCATATGAAAATAAGTGGAAGTGAACATTCACTTATTTGCAGATTTAGCTTTAGACTGCTTCAATTGTTTTTAAGAGTCCCCTACCCCACCAAATGCAATGCCAAATCTACAACTGTAAATAACTAAATCCAGCTGCACTAATGAATCTACAATGAAAGACAACCCTTATTTCACATTTTAAAGGTCCTGAAGCAATCTTCCTCAGCTGAATGACTTAGAACAGAGGGTATGGATAGCACATGGGAAATCAGAAGGAGAAAGGGACAAAGGTGCCACAAGACAACAGCCTCTACCCAAATGGCTGGTCAGATTTCCTGAAGCTGGACACCAAACCCCAGGGTTCCAGCTGGGTAAGGGGATCCTGATTCCTTCCAGAAAAGTTGGGCCTTTATTTGTTCATTTCCTGTGATGTGTTTACACTTGGACAGAAGGGGCACAGCAGGGATGCTTTCAGGGCACATTTGTGGGGAAGCCAATCTCACAGGAGTCGTGACTGCCAGATGTCAAACCAGTGTGTGCTGCTGAGCAAGCTCTAAGCAAGATGCACAGGCACCAAATCATGGTCTGAGGAAACTGCCCTGATCTGGGGCCTTTCCTGAGATTCAGGGAAAGCCTGGCAGAAATTTATGTCATTCAAAAAATAATAACGATCATTTTAAAACCTGATATGACTCTGAGCACTACCTGAGAACCACACAGGCAGATGACATTCCAATTCTGCCCGTCACAGATCTTCACCCTGTCAACCCAAACCATCATAAGGCAAATAACTTACTTCTGGGAACCATGGGTGGCAAAGGTTAGGAGGCCCATGTGTGAAGTGACCATAACAAAAATGTTGACTCTCATCATCTCCTGAAAACAAGCTCAGATATTCCTTTGCACTAAGATCAGGACAATGGTGCCCAAGTGAGAACTCTTCGAAGACGACGACCATGGACAGAGAAACAAAATTTAAATCCACATTGATTTTAGAGCCCAAAACAGTATAATTACAAATCCCGTCTGACTTGATTATTTAAGGCTCATGGAATGTTTCAAACATAGAGCGGTTCTACATGAATCGTCCACCTAAACATTTACTATGCTCCTATTATATCCCAAGTACTATACTTTGATGAGCCAGATCTGATTAAAAAATAATCCACAAACTACTGGATTTCTCTGCTGAATTTAGTGTCATGGCTTAGCCCTTCATCTTAAAGTTTCTTCGCCTCTATAAAAGTCCTGTCCCTCTTGAAGAGGTATACCTCTCAGACCATTCTGTCCTCTTCCTCAGCAGTGTCCTCATTTCACTCTAAATCAACAAGGGGTGAAGGGTAATGTATCAAAATTACCTAAGGGTTGTTCTTCATTTTTTTCAAACTACACGATACCTTCTACCCCTAACTGAGAATCTTTACCTATATGAACCACTCACTACTTCTAGTGAATGGTTTCTAGTGAACTATTTCTGGGATAAATCATATGCCTTAAGAATTTGGGGATAAAAAAAAAAGCCAAAGATTTCTATACTAAACTCTTCCTCTTTATCTCATTTACTTCTGTGACTTCAACTACCTATCACCTACATGCTGATGACTTCAAAAATAACATTTTAAGTTTAGACTCACATATATAAATGCCTCAGGGACCTCTGTTTTCAAATGATTTACTAACTCAAACTTGGTGCAACATCATATCTATTTCTTTTTTTTTTCTCTCTTCCCTTTCTTAATAGTATCCATTCAGTGGATAGTTTACAGTCCCCATTCTCATCCCACATACATCAAATCTGTCACCAGGTCCTGTCACTTCCAGAACACATCTTAAGTCTGTCTACCATATGCCATATCCTACCTGGACCTCTGCAATAGCCTCCTCACTCCTCCCAACTGCAGCCCCTCCCTACTTCCATTTTTTCTCCACATGCTGCTGGTTCATACTGATTAAAGCAGGAAATACTAGAATGCAGCCCTCACAATATACAAGATGATTTTTGATAGCACACAGACAACATTTTAAATATTTATATTTTAAGTTTCAGAAATAACACATCAAACTGGGGTTTTAATATTGTTTGTTTTTAAAATAAATTTTGATATACAAATCAGACAATTTGGTGCACCTTGGTGGCTCAGTTGGTTAAGCATCTGACTCTTGATTTTGGCTCAGGTCATGATCTTACCGTATGTGAAGGAGGGACTACAGGGCTACGGGGACAGCAGTGGAGACTGCTTGGGATTCTCTGTCTCCCTTGCTCTCTGCCCCTCCCCACCTGCAAGAGTGTTCTCTCTCTCTCAAAATAAATAAACTTAAAAAAAATCAGAAAACTTAAATAAAATTCTAGTTCATGTAGTAGGTAGACATTTTTTAAAGACATCAAAGTGGTACATTAATCCGTGAAGTTTGGGAAGTTTGGTCCTGTAAAATAGATCTAAACTTCTCAACATGATGTTGCAGATGTTACATTCCTCTTCATCATCAGTCACTGCCTCTTCCCACATTCTCTGCACTCTATTCAGACCCTCTGTGTATCAGCTTTGCTGCACAGCAAAACACTCCAAACCTAGTGGCTAACACAACATTTTATTTAGTTCTTAACTGTGCAAATAAGCTGGGTCATTCCGTCTGGGCTGACAACAGATTTTTCCTGGACTCTCCCATGTGGCTATGGGCAAATGGTGGATCAGCGAGATAGTCCAAGATGATCTCACTCACATCTCCAGTGGTTAGCGGACTGTCAGCCAGAGACTCTGTTTCCTGCAGGTGGCTACTTTATCCTCCAGCAAGATAACCTGGGCTCAGTCACAGTATAGTCTTTGGAATTCCAAGCACAGAATCCCTAGTGCACAAGCACTTTTTAAGTCTCTGCTGGTTTCACGTTTGCTAACATCCATTGGCCAAGGCTAGTCACATGGTCAACCAAATTCAGTGATGAGGAAACAGATTCCACTTCTTAATGGCAGAATCTTCAATATCGTTTTGCCAGGAGTCAGATGCAGGAAAAGGAAGAATTTTTGACCATCGTTCAATCTACCACTCTTGTCGTATCCTAAACACACCAGGCATATTCACACATGTGCACAGGCTGGTCCCATCACCTGAAAGAAATTATCAACCTCTTTCTGTCCTTTTGGCAAATTTTTATTTCTTGACCTTCAAGGCTCTGATCAAATACAGCATTTAATGACATCTTTCCTCAAATTAATTATTCCCTCCTATGCTCCCATGATCCCTTGCATACGCCTCTATTATAGCATTCAATAAATTGTATTATAATGTTATAATGTCTCCCTAAATAGACGGTCTTTGTACCACCAGCATCTAGCACAGTGACTAGCAAAGAACAGGCATTCGTAAGTGTTCACTAAATTGAATTGAACTGAATAAATTCAAAACAAAGATTAAGATCTCCCTCAAATAAGCCTACATTTAAACAACTTAAGGTGCAACTATATAAAACTGGCCTTATAAGTTAGTAGGACTAATTAGATCCACCTCATCTAATTTGAAGGGCACCAGGGCAATGTTCCCAGCCAGAAGCAATTTTCCTTTGTGACCAGCACAAAACCTGAACTTGCAGCACAGATTATTCTAGGTTTTAAAATGTTTTGCTGTAGTACAAACAACACAGGCTTTGGAGTCTGAAACGGATTGAAAACCTGACTACTTGTGTGATGCTATTCATTTCTTGCATTTCTCTGCAGTACGTTTTTTACATCCATAGTTATCTGTATTGCAATAAATTATGTGAAGCAACTAGCACAGTGCCTGTCATACACCTAACACTCATCAAACCCCAGGGGCTCCTGTAAGAAAAGCAGGTCACCTGGGAGGGGGTAACCTCCAGACTTCATGGACATCTGAGTAGAGTGGGAGAGGGGTAAGAAGAGTGTGAAAGTAAGTAAAGGGTAAGTAAGTAAACAATTTCACAATGTTACTGACAGTCAGAACTGCAGCTAGTAATTAGTTACGTCACGTTGCAGGGTACCCAATCAGGGAATAAAAGATCCCCCTCCCCAAGGAATGCGAAGCTATCTCTGATGATACTGGACTTAGGAATCTCTATTTTGCTGGGCATCAATATGGAATCAACATTTATACATTTACTTAGGTAATATTACTGAGTGAAAAGCTAAGGAAGAAAAGAGGTTGTTCAAAATGATGTTATCCTAATCTTTTAATGCATATTCCCTCACTCTTTTAGTTTTTACACTTAAAAGGAGTAGTTGCGGTAAACAAGTTTTTTTCTCCCTATGGATACAATTTTTTAAGAGAGAAAAATGAAAAGCAAATTACAAACACATGATTCTAAACTTCAAATTATATCACTTCTAAAGGAAATGGTACCAGTGAAACCAATATAAAGTGAGTTTTACAAACACTGAAGTCCTGTTTCAAAGTAAAGGCAAATTTAATACATTTTAATAAAATCTTTAAACTTCCAAAATCCAAGTAGAAACTTGACTCTTGGGGCGCCTGGGTGGCGCAGTCGGTTAAGCGTCCGACTTCAGCCAGGTCACGATCTCGGGGTCCGGGAGTTCGAGCCCCGCGTCAGGCTCTGGGCTGATGGCTCAGAGCCTGGAGCCTGTTTCCGATTCTGTGTCTCCCTCTCTCTCTGCCCCTCCCCTGTTCATGCTCTGTCTCTCTCTGTCCCAAAAATAAATAAACGTTGAAAAAAAAATTTTTTTTTAAAAAAAAGAAACTTGACTCTTGTAAGATGTCTCTACAGTTAGCCCTCCTGAGGATGTTCTCACATCTCAATGGCAGCTCTGAAACACTTATATACTTATTGTTCACTAAATCAATCTATATTTGTTGATACCTAGCCCTGCAAAAGAATCTCCATCTTTCCCCTGCAATCTTTCATATCAGCTATACCGTAAACTTCCTGGTACCCAGGATTGTACTTTCTGTATTTTCCTAATCCACTTCTCCCCACTCCCAGCACCCTGACTGTACTCAACAAATGTTCATTTATAACTGGCAAGAAAATGTATAAGTGTTTGCTTAGGGTAAATTCACTGGTACGTTCAAGTTCAGATTAAGACCTCTAGAGACCTTCAAGACTGAAAAAATATGGTGCCTTCATCCACATGTAAATCAAAATGAAAATAGTATCAAGCCACAAAGCACAAAACTTACATATATGTTCAAAGTTACATAAATGTTCAAATTAAAATAGCTTCTTCAGGCAAAATTTTAGGTAAACTCATCAAAAGCTGAACACCTCTCTCATTCTCCTCCCTCCCCACTGTGAGGTGAGTATATGTATGGGAGGGAAGAAGATATGGGGGGGGGGGTGGAGATAAGCTGGAGGAAGCATGTGTCTCTAATTTCCTGGGCTTGGTCTGCTATAAAATACTCCAATTCTTGGTCCAATTCACAAAACTATGAATCAAATGATTGCCTAAATTCTTATGTATATTTGCTGTTCCCTTATGGGTTTGTTTCAAGTTTTCATTTAAATTCTAGTTAACACATAGGGTAATAATTGGTTTTAGAAGTAGAATTTAGTGATTCATCACTTACATATTTCAATTCATCACTTACATATGTAACACCCAGTGTTCACCACAAGTGCCCTCCTTAATGCCCACCATCACCCATTTAGCCCATCCCACACCCACCTCCATCAACCCTGTTTGTTCTCTATAGTTGAGTGTCTTATGGTTTGCTTCCCTCTTTTTTTCCCCTTCCCCTATGTTCATCTGTTTTGTTTCTTAAATTCCATGTATAAGTGAAATCATATGGTATTTGTCTTTCTCTGACTTATTTCAATTAGCATAATACACTCTAGCTCCATTCATGTCAATGCAAATGGCATAATTTCATTCTTTTTGATGGCTCAAATTCTATTGCAGGTATGAATAGAAACAACCTAACATTGCCTTGCCTGCTGTTACAACTGTATTGTGGTTGTGTTTAGAAAAGGAGATACAATAAATGATTATCAGCACAACTCTCAGAAGCACAAGTTTTTGCATTTTATTTCATTCAACATTTGATAAAAGCAATAAGCACCAAATTATATTTGGACAAACCTTCCATAAATAATGTTTTCAAAGTATCACAAAGTCTAGAATGCAGATGTTAATTACAGAGTCAAATCAAAACCACCGTAGTTGCAATTAAAACTAAAATATTTCACTTATGATTCTCATATTCATAGGAACAGATATTGGTTAATATTTCCAATAAATTTGAATACTTTATGCTTAGATATAATTATTTCAGCTGATCTGTTTCCACTTTTATATTTTAAAATCTTAGTGTATTCTGTATGAGTTGAACGTGGAATTTGCTTATTTTGAGGTACCCAGGTAAACCTTGCCTTGTGATGAAAAATGCTTGGATACCTAGGAAAAAGGCCTAAATAAGAAAGTGCTTGTAATTATAAAGGTCTTTTACTTCTGATTATACAGGCACTTTAAAACACAGTTTTTGGGGTGCCTGGGTGGCTCAGTGAGTTAAGCACCCAACTTTGGCTCAGGTCATGATCTTATGGTTCCTGAGTTCGAGCCCCGCATCAAGCTCTGTACTGACAGAGACAGCTCTATGCTCTCTCTGCCCCTCCCCACCTCGTGCGCGCGCACACGCGCGCACGATCTCTCTCTCAAAAATAAATAAACATTAAAAAAAATTTTAAACATGAAGTTTTTAAGACCTATGCTGATAGTGAAGTACAAGAATGCACATTTACGAATGCAACTGAATAATTCAGTTCATTGTCATCTGATCGGATCTCATTGGTTCTAAGATGTATCCAATTAAAACCAGAAAAAGAAAAAAATGTCCCTTGGTGGCTTTGATTTAGAAGTAAAGGGTATATTACGTCCAGTAAATAGGAAGCCAAGGATTACTTGAAGAAATAATATTACAGCTTTGTAGAATGACTGATGGTCTTTACAAAGGTCCAGACTGGTTTCATCTTTCTTGAGATTTTATCACTGATTTGTTCTTAGTCATGTGCAGTCACTAAGGCCAGCAGAGGTAACAAGTGTTTGATGTATGATACTTGAGCCACTTTTGTCAGACTGCATTTATTTTAAGCTATACTCATACTTGGTACTCTTCTACGTGTATGTTCTTGGGCTTTAGTTTTTTCTTGTTTCCAGCAATGCATCAAACAAATATTATAATAACACTACCTTCTAAAAACTCTACAAAAGTAACGTACCTGCTTTCTTGCAAAGGATGCCTTTACATTGCAGATAAAATAAATGACTGTAGGGCAAGCACCTAATGTAAGGACTTACTCTTTGTTTGTTGCCTTATTTGCACAGCTTACAACATATCCCTTACCTTTTAGCATATATTACCCGTTTCAATTCAATCCATTCTTTACAATCTGCAGCAAGCCACAGAAGTTCCCCAGTTAGTTGAAAGGAAATTTCAAGGGAGGAGGGGTGTGGAAAAACACATTTAATTTATGCTATTGAAAAGGGCCTGTTCTAAATGGTTTCTGCGCACTTTTGCATCTTCTTACACACTACAAATCAGCTCAGATATCTTAATCAGTGGCTAGAAACATATCCTTATCAGTAACTTATTCATGAAAGATGGTATGTGTATGAGCTGCAAAATGTTTGGCAGAGGCCCAGGAATAAAAAAGAAAGAAAGAATATGGTAAAGAGTTGATGGAATAGCTTTGTATTTCAACCCTATTCATTTTGGAAATTTTCTATCATCTGTTTGTTCTATTTGGAAGGGTAATAGACAAACCAAAAGAATGTCAGATTTCTATGGATTTGATTTCACCTATATATAGATACACTTCCTGTACAATGATCCAGAATGGAAGCATATCTGTACACAGTGGTGTATATGAGAACATATATACCTTGTCATGTCCCTTTCTAAATTTTCCTACTCATGGTATCACCTTATGCAAAGTTCAGCACTTTCCTGTTTTGACAGTCTAAGCGCTGTCTAAACATGATTTCACAAAATCAAGAGTAGTTCTTGACAATTGATTTCTACAGTCAATGGTCTTCACAAACTGGGCAACTCCCCTTGGAACTTAGGAGCCACAACAGCAGACTGTGTGCGTGAAGGAGCAAGACAATTCATTAGCCGATTCTGCAGCAGCTCAAAGTGGCGGGGGATGTCAGCCCCTGCTCTGGCGCTTCAATACTAATGAGAGTCATTGCATATTCATAACCCCAAATACAGTCAGCTTCTTGTAAAAACTTTTGTCACCCAGGCTTCATGGCAAGAGCAAAGCACTGCACAATCCGTGTCGTGGCACTTCCGCCAAGTGAGTGTAAGAGCAAGATTGATTGTTTTCCAACGTAGCCTGACACAGAACCAAAGGATGCTGCCCCAAGGGTCCTAAAATTCTACTCAGTTTGATTGCAAAGCCCCAGATAATCAAAGAAACAAAAAGGAGGCAGTGGTAGTGAATGTATATGTCTATATATACATATAGCCACATATACACCATATACAAAAAAATTTATAGAAGAATACTTGAAGCAAGGAATTTGGCTTATTGAGTGCTCCGAGTAATTATCTGGTAGGGATGTAAAACCACTCACATCAATGTTGGAAGAATAGTGTGCCCCAGTAAACTTGTTCTTGAGTTGCAGAAACACCATGACATGTCTTAATAGAAACAGATTTCTAAAACTGTCTGAAGTTTCCCGTCATTATCAATACCAAAGCTTAGTGAACTGAACCTGTCAGCTCTGCCAAGTGTAGAGCAACCTGGAATCCAATTCCTCAGGCAGCTTTTTATGTTGTTGTCAGTGCCTCCCTTGCTTTATCATCATCATCATTATGATTAGTTTCCCAGAAGTGAGCCATTCAGTGTGCTTGCCAGGAAATCCTAAGGGGCCAGCACACCACCATTTGACCCCAAGATACCTGTCTGTTTGGGGCAGCTACCAGCATCCCCTGGAGTCAGAAAAAGGAAATGTATGTTTCAGCACCCACTTTGAAAAAGCCTTGAGCACTTTTTTCACTCGTAATGATGTCTTCAACTGGAATGCCAGCACACTTCCACATTTTTCTGACAGGCATACAGTCTATAAACTACCCATAAAAATTAAATAAAACAGGACAGTGAAAGAAAAGTTTCTAAATTTGATCACACTTGAGTTGTTAAAAGTTATTTCCAGATGCATAACATGTATAAATATCTGCATAGCTAAAGACAAATCAGGAATATTGGGAAGGTGGGGGGGGGGATAGATGATGAGGTGTTGTGGGGGAAGGGGCTCACCAAACTGTTTTACATCTCAGTCACAGACACAAGCTTCGAAAATAGAAGGATTTGTGTTTATGATTGATTGAGGTAACTGATTATCCACAGATATTTTAAGTGTTGAGACATTAAATTGTCAGCTCTATCAGTTTGATTGCAGTAAAACATGAAAACATTGACTTTTGTCTAGTTAGAGAAATTTATTTTTCCCAGAATGACAATCCTTTAAGTAGAAGCCAGGCAGCTTGCCAGCTTTCCATGTCATACACTGAAGTTTGCAAATGCAACCCATATTTTCAAGTGTTTTTCAAGGTTCAATGAATGGTGCAGAGGTCTTTTGCAAATAGTCTTGTAATAAACACATTCCTGCAGTATGTTTCCTTCTTTAAGCCTGAGAAAAGTATTAACTCACTTTGAAGAAAAAACAACAACAACAACACTGTAGTTTTGTATTCATGTTACCAGTGCTCTCCAGCTATTCAAAGTATCTCTCAAAAAGAAAATAACCCTCTTTAGACCACCATGCTGTGAACAAGTTTGATTAATATGTTTTATAAGCTTGAAATAAATGCTCATCATAACTGTCAGTTAGCTGACAGCTTTCAAAAGTCTTTGTTCTCAGAATGAGTAATTTGTCTGATCTTTAACATACCATATTCCAGCTGAAAAGGAAGATATAACAATCAAGTAAATTCTACTAAAATTTGATTGCTGTTAAATCAGCCTTATATTCCAGATCCTTGCAGGTACTATATGTATGCACACTACTTTACAAAATAAAAATACTATACCTTATTTGTTATTACTTGTCAGAACACCTGTGCTTTTCACTGGGCAGAATTGTGGTTCCAGTGTTTAAAATCCAGTCCATTAAGAGAATCAAAAATGTCAGATACAGTCAATCCTTTTAATAAAATATGTGACTGGGAAATCATCACTAGCCCTCAGGATTTAAATGAAAACACCAATCAAAAGACAGACGTGATCATTACTCTACTGAAATACCAACATGTCTGTATTTCCTGCATATTTTCTTTTTTTTTTTTTTTTTTTTTTTTGCAGGTAGCACTAGGGTTTATTAAACTGTGCCTTAGTACAGGCGTTGGGGCTTGCCCATGGTGCTCTTGATGTATAAAGCCCGGACATTCTGCCAATTCTTCTTGAGCAATGACACCAGGAAATTGACAGCTAAGTGGATGTTATACACAAGCTCATCATCTGTCATCTTCACGTGGCCAACAGCCACTCCTGCATATTTTCTAAGCATTTATAATGGTAAGTAAAATACAGAATGTTCTAAAGGCCAGCACACCACTGGCCCTTCCATGTCTGAATTCTGCAGACAGCAATAGATAATACCTGGAACAGAGAGGGTCCCTGCACAGCTAAGCAAGGCTACACCAACTACATTAACACTTCTTCCTGACTCAGCCAACCACCTCGTGTTGTGGAGCACTAGATCTGGCTGCTCTTCTCATCCCATCTCAGAGAGTAACGACTATTATAAGTGGTCATTCAATTATATTCTTCTCTTGCTTTATTCCCACCACCACTGATGTTTCACTCTTTTTCTGGGACAGAGCCTGTTTATATGCCGCCTAAATTGTTCCTTTTGTCAACAAGCTTTCCTCCTCAAGTTAGCTGCACCTATTCTCATACCAGGTCCACAGAGATTAAAATTATAGATTGTTTTCCATTCAACATCTTTGTTTTTTACTTACGTTTTTCCTAATTTCTAAAAAAGGGCCATTTTTATAACGATTGTGTTTTTTACCCCTGTATCACCTTTGTTCATAAGAAGTCATTTTTCCTTTCATTATTTTCCAAATTGCCCAAAAGCCACAGCTCCTGTACATACAAACATCTGTACATTGTAAGCATTACTGTTGTTCTTATTCATTTTGATATACCCATTATTAAACTTTTAATGAAGTTCATTTTCATTCTTTATCTGCTTTCTATGCTATAACTACCCCTTATAATTTCTAATGGACTGTGGAAGTTTTGAAACAATGTTCTTTCATGTCTTGTATACAAACTTCCCCACTTGTGTTATTTCTCATTATTATTGGTTGCCAGCCACATTTATTCTGATGAAGACGATGTTCAGGCTGCAAGCAAACATTGCCTTCTTGTGACTAGGCTTGGGATGGGTGATTGGTCTCACATCTATCTTTTCTTTTGGATTCATGGCACTCAATAAACAGGTCTCTTTTCTTTTTAAATGCCGGATATTAAACACACTTAGTTCAGGTAAATTATGCTGATTGGGCTGAAAATTCATATGAGCTTCATCCTGGCGTTTTGTCTGGTTTAAAACTCCTCTTCTTCATGACTTAGATTATTCTCTCTTCCAGGAAGCCTTCTCTACCCCCAAAGTAGGGTTAGATGTTTTTCCTGTGTGCTTACTCATGTTTCCGCATTTAATACACAGTATTAAAATCATCTGTATATTTATCTCTCAACTAGATGGCAATCTCCTTGAAGATGGTGTGTCAAACTCATCATTGTACCCTCAATGGTGGCATCATGGCTGGAACATAGTAAGTACCACATAATTTGTTTGGCATATGTGAATAATCAGATTAGGCTTTCAAAAATCAGAAAGAGAACTATAGTCTTTTTTTAAAAAAGGAGAGTAATTTAGATTGTAGAGCTTTTCTTATCTCCTATCACATACTCATACACACTGACATGCCATGTCACTGATGTTTTCTATAATTTCAACAGTCCTCCCACTCCTAGGTTTTCATTTTAAGGGTGATCAGAAGTTTTGTTTTTGTGCTTTTTATTTTTTTAATGTTTATTTATTTTTGAGACAGAGAGAGAGACAGTGTGAGTGGGAGAGGCAGAGAGAGAGAGGGAGACACAGAATCAGAAGCAGGCTCCAGGTTCTGAGCTGTCAGCACAGAGCCCGACACATGGCTTGAACTCACCAACTGTGAGATCGTGACCTGAGCCAAAGTCAGATGCTTAACCGACAGCCACCCAGGCACCCCTCAAATTTTTATTTACATTCTAGTTAGTTAACATAATGTGCAATACTGGCTTCAGGTATAATTTAGTGATTCATCACTTACATACAGCACCCAGTGCTCATCACAAGTGTCCACCTTAATACTTATCACCCATCTAACCCATCTTCCACACACCTCCGTCCATCAACCCTCAGTTTGTTCCCTATCATTACGAGTCTCTGACCTGGACAATTTCTTCACCAACTTTTTAGGATCAAATAGCATCATCTTTGCCCACTATCCTCTCCAAAGAGTTGAAGTATTTCTTGCCTCTGGTTCTGAATTCTAAGAAGAGAAACTCAGAATGCTGCTAAAATTTCTTCCAAGACCTAACCCAGAACAGCCAGTGTAGCCTTCCAACAAAGTAAAAAGAAGAGGCCTTTAAGGCAACTGGCACACCACTGCAGATTTCAAGAATACCTCTGATCCCAGCAGTATGAATAGCTAAGGGAGAAACTGGTGACCTGGAAATTGGTCATCCCGATTTAAATTTTCAGAGTTTCCTTGGCCAATATCTGAACCATCATATAAAATGATTTCCAATAAGATCACTGTCACTGAGCTTCATAATTTACAACCTGGTTCTTTTAGAGTATAGAAAACAAAATTCTTAAACCAGAGAATATTTTCCTTTGTATAAAGAAAAGCATCACAAATAGAGATAAATCTGGGCTCAAGTAATGACTATGCAACTTGCTACATGAATCTGGAGTAATAATTTAAAACCGTCTGAGCCTCAGCTTACCCTTTGTTGTGAGGATTAAATAAATAACAACACAATGTGCCTTTAATATTACCCACTATGCTGTTAGTGCTCAATAAATAGCAGTGATAATATTTATTTTTTTTTAATTTTGAGAGAGAGAGAGAGAGAGAAAGAGCGCGCACACACACACAAGTGGGGGAAAGGGGCAGAGGGAGAAAGAGAATCCCAAGCAGGTTCCACACTAAGTACACAGCCCAAAGCTGGGCTTGATCCCATGACCCTGGGATCATGACCTGAGCTGAAACCAAGAGCTGGACACTCAAACGACTGAGGTACCCAGGCATTCCAGTAGTGATAATTTTTTAAGGTTCTTTACAACAGGGGTTAGCAAGCTAGAGCCTGCAGGCCAAATGTGCTCACCACCTATTTTTATAAATAAAGCTTTACTGGAACGCAGCCACAGTCCTGTTTACATATTGTCTATGACTACTTCTGTGCTATAACAACAGAGTTAAGTACCAGACAGAAAAATGACAAAGTTACAACAGAGACCATATATTGCACAAAACCTAAAATATTTACTATCTGGGCCTTTACAGAAAACCTATAACACAGATTTCACTACAACTTCTAAAGTAAAACATTATCTCTTTTTAGAACATGAATAAACCAGATAAGCTTCCTTGGCTTTCTGTTCATGGGGTCCAAAATCAGCCAACAAGATAGACCAAAATTGTTTTCATAGGGTGAAAAAAAGTTAATATCATTTGGATGATTTTCAATATACTTAAAACTGTCACTAAATGCAGTATATTTTTTTTTAATTTTTTTTTCAACGTTTATTTATTTTTGGGACAGAGAGAGACAGAGCATGAACGGGGGAGGGGCAGAGAGAGAGGGAGACACAGAATCGGAAACAGGCTCCAGGCTCTGAGCCATCAGCCCAGAGCCTGACGCGGGGCTCGAACTCACGGACCGCGAGATCGTGACCTGGCTGAAGTCGGACGCTTAACCGACTGCGCCACCCAGGCGCCCCTAAATGCAGTATATTAAGTTTCATAAACAAAATGGCTAATCTCATGGCCCTTTCTCTTCATCTATCCTCCATAGTGACTAGACATAGCTAAAAATAATGATAGGGATGGCTAAGCAAAATAATATGCAAAATTCAACTCTTCATAACAACCTGAGAGCTTAAGTGTGCTACTTGTATAGCTCTATTTTAGGCTTAACCAAGACAGGAAGGCAGATGCATTAGTCTACGTTTTCAAAAAAAAAACAGAACAAATAAATGAAAGAGAAAAGATTTAATATAATGAATTGACCTGAAAGGTCCCAAGATCTGTAGTCAGCAAGCATCGACTCAGGAGAGCCAACAGTGTTCCAGTCCAAGTCCAAAGGCCTAAGAACCAGGAGAGCCAATGGTATAAGTTCTAGTCTGAAAGCCAGCAGGTTTGAGACCCAAGAAGAGAGAGCCAATTTCTCATATTCAGTCTCAAAAGGAAAAGATCTATGTGCCAGCTTAAGCAGTCAGGCAGAATGAGCCCCTTCTTACTCATCTTTTTCATTCCATTCATATCTTCAACTGATTAGGTGAGGACCACCCAAACTAGGGAGCACAGTCTTTCTTATCCAAGTATAAATAACATACAGTATTATACTAGGTTCAGGTGTATATTATAGCGATTCAACAATTCTATACATTTCTCAGTGCTCATCAAGATAAGTGTATTCTTAATCCCCTTCCTCCATTTCATCCATATTCCCACCCATCTCCCTTCTGACAACCATGTTTGTCCTCTATATTTAGGAGTCTGGGGTGTTTTTGCTGTGTTTTTTTTTCTTTGTTTTCTTTTGTGTCTCTTTTTGCTTGTTTATTCCTTTGTTTTGTTTCTTAAGTTCCACATGAGTGAAGTCATATGGTATTTGTCTTTCTCTGAATTACTTTACTTAGCATTATCTAGATCCATCCATGTTGCCGCAAATGACAAGATTTCACTTTTTTATGGCTAAAATTCCATTTTATATACACATATAACCTTCTTTATACATTCATCTATCAATGAATACTTGGGTTGCTTCTCCATATCAGTTATTGTGAACAATGCTGAAATAAAAATACAGGTGTATATGTCTTTTCATGTTAGTGTTTTTATATTCCTTGGGTAAATATCAGTAGTGGAATTACTGGATCATATGGTGATTCTATTTTTCATTTTTTGGAGGAATCTCTATACTGTTTTCCACAGTAGCTATACCAGTTTACATTCCAACCAACAGTGCACAAGGATTCCTTTTTCTCTGCATCCTCATCAACACTTGTTGTCTTTTGTGTTTCTGATTTTAGCCTTTCCGACACGTGTAAGATTTCTCATTCTGGTGTGACTTAAATTTCCCTGATGATTAGTGATGTTGAGCATCTTTTCACACATCTGTTGGCCACCTACATGTCTTCTTTGGAGAAATGTTCATATTTTCTGCCTATTTTTAATTAGATTATTTGGGGTTTTTTGGGTTTCTGAGTTGTATAAGCTCTTTAAATATTTTGGATACTAATCTTTTACTAGATATGTCATTTACAAATACCTTTTCCCATTCAGTAGTTGTCTTTTAGTTTTGTTGATTGTTTCCTCTGCTGTGCAGAAGCTTTTGACATAGTCTCAATAGTTTATTTTTACTTATGTTTCTCTTACCTCAGGAAACATATCTAGAAAAATGTTGTTAAGACCAATGTCAGAGAAATTACTGCCTGTGCTCTATTCTAAGATTTTATGGTTTCAGGGCTTATATTTAGGTTTTTAATCTCTTTAGAGTTTATTTTTGTGTATGGTGTAAGAAAGTGGCCCAGTTTCTTTTGCATGTAGCTGTCTAGTTTTCTCAACACCATTTGTTAAAGAGACTATCTTTTTTCCACTGCATATTCTTGCCTCCTTTATCATAGTTAATTGATCATACAATCATGAGTTTGTTTCTGGACTCAATTCTGTTCCACTGATCCACAAGTCTATTTTTGTGTCAGTACCATACTGTTTCAATTACTAAAACTTTGTAATATATCTTGAAATCTGGAATTGTGGTCCCTCCAGCTTTGTTCTTCTTTCTCAAGACTGCTTTAGCTATTTGGGGTCTTTTGTAGTTCTACACAAATTTTAGGATTTTTTGATCTAGTTCTGTGAAAAAATGCTGTTGGCATTTTTATAAGGATTGCATTAACTCTATAGGTTGCTTTGGGTAATATGGACATTTAAAAAATATTGATTCTTCCAACCCATGAGAATGGAATATCTTTCCATTTGTTTGTGTCACTTCAATTCCTTTCATCAATATTTTATAGTTTTCAGAGTACATATCTTTCATTTCCTTGGTTAAGTTTATTCCTAGATATTTTATTATTTTTGATGTAATTATAACTGAGATTCTTTTATTTTTTTAATATTTATTTTATTTTTGAGAGACAGAGCATGAGCAGGGGAGGGGCAAAGAGAGAGGAAGACACAGAATTTGAAGCAGGTTCCAGCTTCTGAGCCATCAGCACAGAGCCCAACAAAGGGCCCAAACCCACGAACCACAAGGTCATGACCTGAGCTGAAGTTGGACCCTTAACCAATTGAGCCACCCAGGCGTCCCAAGTGGGATTATTTTCTTAATTTCTCTTTCTGCTAATTCATTATTAGTGTATAGAAATGCAAAAGATTTATATATGTTAATTTGTATTCTACTACTTGGCTCAATTCATTTATCTTTTAGTAGTTTTTTGGTGGAGTCTTTAGGGTTTTCTTATATATATCATGTCATCTGCAAATAGTGGTACTTCTTACCAATCTATATGCTTTTGATTTCTTTTTCTTGTCTGATTGCTGTGGTTAGGACTTCCAGTACTTTGTTGAATAAAAGCAATGAGAGTATACATGCTTATCTTGTTCCTGACCTTAAAGGAAAAGCTCTTGGTTTTTCACCATTGAGTTGGACATTAACTATGGGTTTTATATATATAGCCTTTATTATGTTGATGTATTTTCCCTCTAAACCTACTTTAAGAATAATTATCATGAATTAATGTTGTACTTTGTCAAGTGCTTTTTCTGCATCTGTTGATACAATCATAGGATTTTTATTCTTTCTCTTATTAATGTAATTTATCACATTGTTTGATTTGTGAATATTGAATCATGCCTGTACCTCTGGAATAAATTCCCCTTGATTGTAGTGAATGATGTTTTAATGCATTGTTACATTTGGTTTGCTAATATTTTGCTGAGGAGTTTTGCATCTATGTTCATCAAAGATATTAGCCTGTAGTTTTGTTTTGGTTTTTGTAGTCTCTTTATCTGGTTTTGGTATCAGGGTAATGCTGGCCTTGTAGAAGAAATTTGGAAGCTTTCCTTCTTCTTTTACTTTTGGCAGTAGCTTGAGAAGAACAGGTATTAACTCTCCTTTAAATGTTTGAATGATGTGCTCGCTTCGGCAGCACATATACTAAATGTTTGAATGAATCCACCCATGTAGCCATCTGATAGTGGACTTTTGTTTGCTGGCAGTTTTTGGATTACTGATAAAATTTCACTGCTAGCAATCCGTGTGTTCAAATTTTCTATTTCTTCCTGATTCAGTTTTGGAAGGTAATGTTTCTAGGAATTCATTCACTTCTAGATTGTCCAATTTGTCAGCAAATAATTTTTCACAATATTCTCTTATAATCCTTTGTATTTTTCTGTGGTGTCAGTTGTTACGTTTCTTCCTTTATTTCTGATTTCATTTACTTGAGTCCTCTCTTCTTTTTTTGATGAGTCTGGCTAAAGGTTTATCAATTTTGTTGATCTTTTAAGAAAAACCAGACAGCTATCTTTTTTACCCAGTCTATCAATTCAAATGTTAATCTCAATCATAAAGAGCCCTCACATACACCCAGAATGTTCAACCAAATATCTGGGAATCTCGTGACCAGTCAAGTTGACACATAAAATTAACCATTAGAGAAGGCAAGCAGCTGAGAACTAATACTTCTATCAAGTAGAAAATATAGAACTTTCATATACATAATATATTCTGTAAAAACATTTTTGTTGCTGCTACATACATGGATACACAATTAGGATTTTAAAAATTACTTACATGAAATATCTAAGGGAGCAATTTTACACACTGGAAAACTAGGATTCAATGTGAGAATTAGTTCCTGAAACTACATTATGTAAATAAGCATATTTATGACAGAAGGTAAAATTTATCCAGGACTTCTTGAAAATAATGGGTTATTGTAAAGCTAGACAACCCTCATTTCTTGTAAGCATCACAAAGTAGACCATAACAAACACTCTCATCAGATACAAAAAGAGTCTATCTTTAACCAAAATATTCTTTCTTTCAACTAACACTCCAAATACCTTGATAGCTGTAAAGACCTAGATACAGTTACAATGCAGATCACTTTAGCTTTCTCCTTCTTTGCTATAATAACTCAGTAGGAAAATGTGTTTTAACCTTGTAAAATACTAACACACAAAACCATTCATTAACCATATTTTCCTAAAGTTCACCTCCTAATGTGTTTATTAAACCTAAAATTTCTTCACCTTTACTTAAGAAATAATAAGGTATTATGATTAGTGAAACTAATCAATTACAGACAATTTATTGTAAATCTCACCTCTTTATAAAATAATTTTATTGTAAATCTTACATATTATAAAAATCAAGAGTAAGTGCTTCTACAGAATTACAGTGTTTTCTGCTCTACTGCTTTGAAAACAGCAGAGTAAACACAAGCTAAGAAATTCTATTTCCAGAGGCCTGTTGGCATCACTGATTATTGTTTTGCATAAACAAGGAGATACCTATTAGAGCTGTGTACTAAAACCAAATATCAAATTGCTGGAGTGGGAGGCATCTAAAGGAAACAACTTTTTAAAGACCCTTTGCCTTACCTCTGTTCATCACCAAAAATAAATAAAAGACAAAATATCGTGTCTATATTTCTGGGTGATTAGTGGTCCAACCTGAAATATCAACAGATAGTCCTGATAGATCATTAAAAGTGTTGTGAGTAGAGTAGTAACCTCAAAAAACTTGCTTTGCAGTCTATCAAGATCTGCAAAGCACATTCTAAATACAAATGTTCATTTTATACCTCTTTTTTGGAATTTAAGTTAGGAATGGATGACTCTGCATGAGGATCATGCATATCCTAAAGTTTTTAATGTATGAATTTAGAAAAACCCAAAACACATTTGGTCAAAGTTTATTTAAAGCCATTTCTCAAAATATGTATGCTCTAGGTATACTTCAAAATCAATTTATTTCATGTGTTTCTAACTCATGTACCCTTTGCTCATCCAAAGTTTATTTTTTATAAGAGTTCTTCTCTACAATGCTTTATGAGGTTTGGTTTTATAACACTTTGAAACATTCTTATTTTGAAGGGAGAAAGTTGCTCGGAAAACTTGTATTTCAAAATTACTAATTACTAATTTGAAAACTTATATTCAAAATTATTGATTACTAATTACTAATCAAAATAAACAAAGTCCATAGTTGGCAAAATAGTTCTAAACTCTCAACCAACTTTTTTTAAACATTTTTTTATAACTCTACAGGTCCAGATACAAATACAACATAACTAAATGAGATGTATCATCATCATGTAGGCAGCATTTCCAAAACTGTGCTCTCTGGAACACTAATGTCTCAAGAGATATAAAGAGGAGTTCATGGATAGAAAGTGATTAGGAATGGCAGTCAAATAACTGTGGAAAAGGTTACTTAAACAAAATCAAAAAGGTTTCTTTACTATAACATTTTCCAAAACATTTATGTATATAATGAATATTTAAGAGATAAATACAGGAAGCAATGTTTTCCAAACTTATTTAACAATGGAACTCTTTTTTAACAAACTTCTTTACATGTTTTAGGACATTAGTGTTTTGTAAAACAATTTGTAAATCTGATCTTTGTGTTCTCCAATACTAATGAAGTGACTGCATTTTTTATTTTCTACCTGTATCAGTCACAAGTCAATGCAATAACCTAGCAAATATTTTAAGTAAGAGGATAGTCAAGTAGTTTAAAAAATATTCCTAGATGTCCAAAAGACATATGAAAAGATGCTCATCACCACTAGGAAAATTTAAGTCAAAAACACAGTAAGTTATCACCTCCCAACTGTCAGAATGGCTAAACTCATCAACACAAGAAACAACACGTGTTGGGCGAGGCTGTGGAGAAAAAGGAACAACTGTGCACTGTTGGTAAGCCTGAAAACTGGGGCAGCCACTGTGGAAAACAGTATGGAAGTTCCTCAAAAAAATAAAAATAGAACTACCTTATGATCCAGCAATTGCTTTACTGTGTATTTACCCAAACAGTACAAGAACACTAATTTAAAGGGGTATATATGCATCCCTATGTTTATTGCAGCATTATACACAACAGCAAAATTAGGGAAGCAGCCCAAGCTTCCAATGATAGATGAATAGATAAAGAAGATGTGGTATATCTATGTGTATGCACACAGACACACACACACACAGTGGAATATTATTCAACCATAAAAAAGAATGTAATCTTGACATTTGCAATGACATGGATGGAGCTAGAGAGTATAACGCTAAGTGAAATAAGTAAGTCAGAGAAAGGCAAATACCATATGATTTCACTCATGTGTGGACTTTAAGAAACAAAACAAGCACAGAGAAAAAATAGAGAGGAGAGGAAAGGGAGAGAGGAAGGAAGGGAGAGAGGGAGGGGGAGCAGGGAGGGAGAGAGAGAGAGAGAGAGAGAGGGAAGGAGGGAGGGAGATATCAAGAAAAAGACTTAATTATGGAGCACTGATGTTACCAGAGGAAAAGTGGGTGGGAGAATGGGTTAAATAGGTGATGCACTTGTCAAGATGAGCACAGGGAGATGTATGGAAGTAATGAATCACTATATTGTACTCCTGAAGCTAACATAACACTTTGTTAACTAACTGGACTTAAAATAAAACCTTAAAATATTTTTTAAAAAGATACAAGTACAAATAAGAAAAATAATATTCCTAGTTAAGGCAGAATCACCAATAACTCCTTTTTTAAAAAATAGAAACAGGGGTGTCTGGGTGGCTCAGTTAGTTAAGCATCTGACTCTTGGTTTTGGCTCAGGTTGTGATCTCACAATTTGTGAGTTCAATCCCTGCATCAGGCTCTGTGATGACAGTGTGGAGTCTGCTTGAGATTCTCTGTCTCCTTCTCTCTCTACCCCTTCTCTCTCTCAAAAATAAATAAACATTAGAAAATAGGAACAAATTGAAAATCTGAATTGATTAACAACATGATGACAATCTGGCAACCATATTAAAAAAACTATCTACATTTAATTTACAAAAGGTTTTAAGAAGGGTTTTTTGTTTTTTGTTTTTTGTTTTTAAGTAGGCTTCACACCCAGTGTGGAGACCAGCGTGGGACTTGAACACACAAACCTGAGATCAAGACTTGAGTTGAGATCAAGAGTCAGACGTTTAACTGACTGAGCCACCCAGGCACCCCTCGAAGGTTTTTGAAGAAAACTGACAGCTATAGAATTCTTGGTGAATTAAATGTGTAATATATAGCCATTTCTTGATTATGACTACAACAAATTTTAATTCTAAATTGGCTTCTCCCTACCACTGAACACATTTCAGAATCATACTTTCCTTTCCCTACAAGCACATGGTGTATACTCAGCCAATACAAAGTAATTTAAATATTAACTAAACCAACACATAATTTTGACATAATTAAGTACACTTGAGGGCAATGAGCTCTCTACTTTGCTTATGGCTGAAGTTTCTGAAGGGAAAGACTTTATTGACACTTATTTACACAATTGTAAGGTAATTTTACTGTGCCTCAAAAATCACATAATGCATTCCGAAGATCCCTGTAAATTAATTTTAAATTACCTAGTGTTTTATGTAATGCATACCATTTGTCTTCAATTATAAAGATAACTAAAAACTGTTTCTATTTTTTTTTTTAATTTTTTTTTTCAACGTTTATTTATTTTTGGGACAGAGAGAGACAGAGCATGAACGGGGGAGGGGCAGAGAGAGAGGGAGACACAGAATCGGAAACAGGCTCCAGGCTCTGAGCCATCAGCCCAGAGCCCGACGCGGGGCTTGAACTCACGGACCGCGAGATCGTGACCTGGCTGAAGTCGGACGCTTAACCGACTGCGCCACCCAGGCGCCCCAAAACTGTTTCTACTTTTAAAATATACTGGTTTAAAGCAATTAATTATACTATAGCATGGAAGGCATTATAACTGCTAAAATTCAAAGATTTTTTAAAAATTTTTTAATGTTTATTTATTTTTGACAGAGAGAGAGACAGAGTGTGAGCAGGGGAGGGGCACAGAGAGAGGGAGACACAGAATCTAAAACAGGTTCCAGGCTCTGAGTTGTCAGCACGAACTCATGAACCCTGAGATCATGACCTGAGCCAAAGTTGGACGCTTAATCAACTGAGCCACCTAGGCACCCCTAAAATTCAAATATATTTTTATCAAAAGTACAAAAATGATAATAACACAGTTACTCTTGAAGAACATTAACAAAACTCTTAAAACAATTTGACAAGACTTTAACTTCCATCCATGAAAGATTAACTTCTATGAAAATTGCCCTATAATTGTAAATATTAGAAAACTTGATAAAATACATAAAACAAAAGCTTTCTGACTCTGGGTAACAGCATAGAACTGTAAACCCTGAAAGAAGGCAAACAAACTAGATGAACCCTCCAATTGCCCTTACTACCTGGAAGCATTCTCCAGGCTTAAGAGCAGAGACAGTAAATCCAAATAAGACCTAAAGCAGTTAGCTTAAGAGATAGAGAGGCATCTGGGTAATCTGACACATCTAGAATTTTGGGGGCAGGGGGTAACTAAACAGAAAGATAGCTCTGAAAATATGCAGAGGGTCTCCTCAAATCTTTGGCTGAATATTTATCTACATATGGATGAAGTGAAACTCCTCAAAGCTAAGGGAAAAAAAAACAGCACATCAAACAATTCTCATAGTCTCACTGAGCTAAGAATAGTTCATACAGGTCAGAGTAGAGAGATAATTTAAAACATAAAGTATCAGTAGAGTCTGCAATGAGACTAACTTAGTGAGTCTAAGTTAGAGAGACTAACAGCTAGAATAAGGCTTCTCTGGAAGCCCTAACAAAACTCAAAACCAAACCACAAAAGTGTAAAACTGATCCTAAGTAATTCAATTACAGCCAGAACAAAGTCCAATATTCTTTAAAGGAATATAACAAAACCCAGCACCCAGAAATATAAAATGCATTATGTCTGGCATCTGATCAATCAGATAGTAAAGAAGTAGGAAAATATGGCCCATAACCAGATAAAAAGCAATCTATCGAAACCTAGAGAAAAAAATCAACAGAGTGACAGAGATGGGAGAATTAGCAGAGGAGATTAAAACAACTATCATATGCTCCATATGTTAAAGAATGTAGTGGAAAACATGAAAATGTTGAAGAAAAGAGATATAACATACTTTTTAAAAAGTTAAAAGTCTAGAACTGATAGTTATAAAATCTGAAATGAAAATGGCACTAGGTGGGATAAATCACAAAACAGAGATCACCAAAAAACAAAAAACAAACAAAACAAAACAAAAACACCCCAGTGAACTTGACGACAGCAAAACTATCCCAAATGAAGCACAAATAGAAAAAGACCCTAAAACA
This sequence comes from Lynx rufus, assembly GCF_022079265.1. Taxonomy (NCBI): domain Eukaryota; kingdom Metazoa; phylum Chordata; class Mammalia; order Carnivora; family Felidae; genus Lynx; species Lynx rufus. Next base: position 155,619,676 of record NW_025814823.1, read on the forward strand.
TGAATGCAGCTTCAGATACCTGTAGGAAAATATCATGCTGACTAATATACATGTAATTGGAGTCTCAGAAGAACATGAGAGAAGAGAAAAATATTTTTTTAAATAATCACCATAAATTTTCTAAATTTAGTGAAAAATATCGATCCACAGATACAGAGAGCTCAAGAAATCCTGAACAGAATAAACGTAAAGAAAACCACAAGTGATCATCACAAACCACAACATAATCAAGCTGTCAGAAACAAGAAATAAAGAGAAAGTCTTAAAAGCAGCCAGAGAGAGAGACAGAGAGAGAGAGAGAGAGAGAGAGAGAGAGAGAGAGAAGGAAGGACAGAGAGAAATAAGACATTTTGTGCAAGAGGATAAAGAATGACAGAAAACTTCTCATCAAAAACTAGTCAAGCCACAAGACAATGGAGTGACAACTTTAAAGTACTGAAAATATAACAAACCCAAAAATGTTCTATACCCAGAAAAAATATCTTCTAAAAAATGAGGGCAAAATAAAGACTCTTTCTAGACAGGTAAATACTGCTTGTAATCAATGCTAGCAAACTGGCTCTATAAGAAATGCTAAAGGAAGCTCTTCATCCTGAAGAAATGATACCAGAGGGAATGTAATTTTACACAAAGGGATGGAAAATATCAGAAATGTAAATATTTAAGTAAAATTAATAGACGTTTTTTCATGTATTTTAATCCCCTTCAAAGATAACTGATTATTTAAGTCAAAACAATTACAATGTATTATAGGATTTATAAAATACCAAGAAGTAAAATATATGAAAATATGACATTTGTGAGGTTCTTACCCTATATGTGAGGTGGTATAATATTATTTAAAGATAGACTGTGATGAGTTAAAGACATATAATTTAAACCCACAGTAATCACTGTAATTAAAACCAAAGAGGTATATAGTTAATAAATCAACATAAGAGAGGATGATACAAACAGGAAAAATAATAGAAAGATGATCTGTTTACACTAACCATATCAATAATTAAATTACAGTTTGATAGCATGGGTTTAAAGGAAGGGAAAAAAAGAAAATCTACTTTAAATATAAAGACACACATAGTTCTTAAGTAAAAGGTGCAATAGATATATAATCACTAATCAAAAGAAAGCTGGAGAATCTGTATTGATATCAGAGATGGGAGACTTCAGATTAAAAGTATGACCAGGGATAAAAATAAACACTTCATAATGATAAAGGATTACTACATCAAGAACACAAAACAACATTAAATGTGTTTGTACCTAATAACTGACCATTTAAATACATAAAACAAAATCAATACATTTGAAAAAAATTAGACAACTTTGAAATTTTAGCAAGAGATTTCAATGCTCCTCTCACAGTAACCGGATAGAATACACAAAATCACTAAGTATATCAATACTATCAACCAACTTGACTTAAATGACAATGTATAGAACCAACAACACTACAACTAACAACAGCAAAATATACATTCTTTTGAAGTAAATATGAACTACCAAAACATCTTATATATTGGGCCATAAAAAAAGGTTTCAATAAATTTAGAAGAATTATTATGCAAAGTAAGTTCTCTGCCCTCAACAGAATTAAAAATACAAATCAATAACAATAAAATGTTTGAAACATCCTCCCCTTTAAGAAAAAGGATAAAAAAGAGCAAATTAAATCCAAAATTAGCAGAAGGAAGAAAATAATAAAGAGCAGAAAGCAGTAAAATAAAAGAAGAGCTAACAATAAAGAAAACACAAAATAAAAAGCTGGGTCTAGACTAGTCAAGAAAAAAGGGAAAATACACATTACCAATAACAGAAATAGAAAAAGGTGAAGCACCATAGATATTATAGACATTAAAACAATAGTAAAAGAAATTCATGAAATATTTTATGCCAGTAAGTTTGACATCTTAGATGAAATGGACAGATTTCCTGAAAGATACAAATTACCAAAGCTTAGTAGTCCCATATCTTTTAAAACCTTACTACAAAGAATATCCTGCATTCATGTGACTTCAATGATGAGTTCTATCAAACATTTAAGGCAGAAGTATTATCAATTCTCTACAAACTCTTCCAGAAAAGTGCAGCAAAGTAAACACTTCCCAACTCATTCTAAAAAGCCAACCAATGATATTGCATGAAAACCACAAACCATTATCCATCGTGAATAAGAAATGTAAAACTCCTTAACACAATTTTAGCAAAGTGATTGACACAATATATAAAAAGGATAATAATGATCAAGTGGAATTTATCCCACACAAAAGCAAGGTTGGTTTAACATTCAAAATCAGTCAATGTAATTTATCAACAATATTAACCAAAAAAACACATACATGAAAAAACAAATAATCTTAAAAGATCCAGAAAAAAGCATTTATTTCAGAAATGTAATATTCAACTTTTGAAAAAGCTGTGTAATTCACCATGTTGACAATATACATATGATCATCTCAAAAGATAAAGAAAAAACATTTGGCAAAATACAACACCCATTTATAATAAATTCTCAGCAAACTAGAAATAAAAGAGTTTCCTCAAACTGATAATGGAAATCTAGGGGAAAAAGTCATACAAATGAGAAAAAGACTGAATTTTTTATTCCCAAGATTGGGAACAAAGCAAGAATGCATGTTTTAACCACTTCTAGTCAACATTGTGCTAGAGTTCCCAGGGAAAAATAATAATAGGAGGCAGATAAATTAGAAAGTAAAAGTAATACTGCCTTTGTGATAAATGGCATGTGATAAATGGCATGTGTATTATTATTCCTATGTAAGGGACCTACAAAAAACAAATAATAACAGCAAAAACTACTAGAGCTAATAAATGAATTTAATAAGGTCATGGAATTAAAAGTCAACATGCAAAAATCTACTGTATTTCTACATACCACAAACAATTGGAAACGGAAATTCACAAAGCAATACTGTTTAATAGCAACAAAAATTGGAAATAATTGGGAAAAAATTTAATAAAATGTGTGAAAGATCTGTACACTGAAAACTACAAAACAACTGCTGATAAAAATTAAAAATCTACATACATTAAGAGATATACCATATTCATGGAGAAGATCCAATTTCCCCCAAACTAATCTATAGATTTGATACAATTCCCTAATGAAAATCCTAGTAGGAGAAGTCAACATGATGGGGGGGGGGGGAGGCAAAGTTCCCTCGCTCCTCAAACACAGCAGTATTGAGGCCAGAACACTTGAAATTCCAGGAATTTGGACTACAGAGTGACATAAACATATCCAGGGGCCCATGGAGACAACTTGGAGGAACAGAGAGTTACTTCAATGAACAAATCAAAGCGCACTTGGTGGAAGGTCCAAACCACCACTAGGGAGATAAAGCAACCAGAGATACAACAACAGTGAGCATGTAACACACTCTAAAAACACCTTCTGAAGGGCCAGTATTAAAAAGTAGTACTTTTTAATATAGTACTACTCACAGGTGCAGGACACGTAACACGCTATTAAAACATGTAAAAGACAGGAAACTAGCTAAAATGGCAAAACAAAAGAATTTTCTGCAAAAGAAATTCCAGGACGAAATGGCAGCCACAGAATTGCTCAAAACAGATATAAACAGCATATCTGAACAAGAATTTAGAACAATGGACACAGGACTAATAGCTGGGCTTGAAAAAAGCATAGAAGACAACAGAGAATCTATTGCTACAGAGATCAAGGACCTACGAAATAATCACGATGAATTAAGAAATGTTGTAAAAGAGGTGCAAAGTAAACTACAAGTAACAACAGCAAGGACGGAGGAAGCAGAGGGGAAAATAAGTGAAAGAGAAGATAAAATTATGGAAAATGATGAAGCTGAGAAAAAGAGAGATAGGAAAATACTAGACCACAAGAGGAGAATTAGAGACCTAAGTGATTTAATGAAACAATAATATCCATATCACAGGAGTTCCAGAAGAAGAAGAGGCGGGGGGCAGAAGGTTTATTTGAACAAATTATATCTGAGAACTTCCCTAATCTGGGAAGGAAGCACACATTCAAGTCCAGGAGGCACAGAGAACTCCCCTTAGATTCAAAAAGAATAGGTCTTCACCACAACATATCATAGTGAAACTGGCAAGATACAAAGATGAAGACAGAATTCTGAAAGCACTAGAGACAAACAGTCCTTAACCAACAGGGGTAGACACATAAGGGTAATAGCAGAACTGTCCACTGAAACTTGGGAGGACAGAAGAGAGTGACAAGAAATATTCACTGTGCTGAATAGGAAAAATATGCAGCCAAGAATCCTTTATAATAGGAGAGATAAAGGCTTTCGCAGACAAACAAAAACTGAAGGAGTCCATGACCGCTAAACCAGTCCTGCCAGATATCCTAAGGGGAATCCGTGAGCAGAAAGCAGCAAAGACTGCAAAGGACCAGAGACATCACCATAAGCACAAAATCTACAGATAACACAACGACACTAAATCCATACCTTTCAATAATCACTCTGACTGTAATGGACTAAATGCCCCAATCAAAACACACAGGGCATTAGGATGGATAAAAAAACAAGATCCATCCATATGCTGTCTACAAGAGACTCATTTTAGACCTGACGACACTTACAGATTGAAAGTGAGGGGATGCAGAACCATCTATCATGCTACTGGAAGTCAAAAGAAAACTGGAGTAGCCATACTTATATCAGACAAACTATATTTTAAACTAAAGACTGTTGGCACAAAAACAGACACATAGACCAATGGAATAGAATAGAAACCCCAGAACTAGACCCACAAACGTATGGCCAACCAATCTTTGACAAAGCAGGAAAGAACATCTAATGGAAAAAAGACAGTCTCTTTAACAAATGATGCTGGGAGAACTGGACAGCAACATGCAGAAGGTTGAAACTAGACCACTTTCTCACACCATTCACAAAAATAGACTCAAAATGGATAAAGGACCTGAATGTGAGACAGGAAACCATCAAAACCTTAGAGGAGAAAGCAGGAAAAGACCTCTCTGACCTCAGCCGTAGCAATCTATTACGCGACACATCCCCAAAGGCAAGGGAATTAAAAGCAAAAATGAATTACTGGGACCTTATGAAGATAAAAAGCTTCTGCACAGCAAAGGAAACAACCAACAAAACTAAAAGGCGACCAACGGAATGGGAAAAGATATTTGCAAATGACATATCGGACAAGGGCTAGTATCCAAAATCTATAAAGAGCTCACCAAACTCCACACCCGAAAAACAAATAACCCAGTGAAGAAATGGGCAGAAAACATGAATAGACACTTCTCTAAAGAAGACATCTGGATGGCCAACAGGCACATGAAAAGATGCTCAACGTCGCTCCTTATCAGGGAAATACAAATCAAAACCACACTCAGATACCACCTCACGCCAGTCAGAGTGGCCAAAATGAACAAATCAGGAGACTATAGATGCTGGAGAGGATGTGGAGAAACGGGAACCCTCTTGCACTGTTGGTGGGAATGCAAATTGGTGCAGCCGCTCTGGAAAACAGTGTGGAGGTTCCTCAGAAAATTAAAAATAGACCTACCCTATGACCCAGCAATAGCACTGCTAGGAATTTACCCAAGGGATACAGGAGTACTAATGCAAAGGGGCACTTGTACCCCAATGTTTATAGCAGCACTCTCAACAATAGCCAAATTATGGAAAGAGCCTAAATGTCCATCAACTGATGAATGGATAAAGAAATTGTGGTTTATATACACAATGGAGTACTACGTGGCAATGAGAAAGAATGAAATATGGCCCTTTGTAGCAATGTGGATGGAACTGGAGAGTGTGATGCTAAGTGAAATAAGCCATACAGAGAAAGACAGATACCATATGGTTTCACTCTTATGTGGATCCTGAGAAACTTAACAGAAACCCATGGGGGAGGGGAAGGGAAAAAAAAAAAGAGATTAGAGTGGGAGAGAGCCAAAGCATAAGAGACTCTTAAAAACTGAGAACAAACTGAGGGTTGATGGGGGGTGGAAGGGAGGGGAGGGTGGGTGATGGGTATTGAGGAGGGCACCTTTTGGGATGAGCACTGGGTGTTGTATGGAAACCAATCTGACAATAAATTTCACATATTGAAAAAAAAATAAAATCTAAAAAAAAATAAAAATAAAAAAAGTAAAAAGTATGTTATATTTGCATTCATTAAAAAAAATAAAAATAAAAATATATCCCCCAAAAAAATAAACTAAAGACTGTAACAAGAGATGAAGGGCATTATATCATAATTAAGGGGTCTGTCCATCAAGAAGAGCTAACAAGTATAAATGTTTATGCCTCTAACTTGAAAGAATATATGTGTGTGCACACACACACATATATATTTTTATATATCTTAATTACAAACGTAAGCAATATTATTGATAATAACACTGTAATTGTAGGTGACTTTAATATTCCACTTACAACTACGGACATATCATCTAGACAGAAAATCAATAAAGAAACAATGGCCTTGAATGATACACTGGACCAGATGGACTAGACAGATATATTCAGGACTTTTCATTCCAAAGCAGCAGAATACACATTCTTCTTGAGTGCACATGGAACATTCCCCCAAAAGATCACATACTGGGTCACAAAAAAGTTCTCAATAAATATAAAGGGATCGAGATTATACCATGCATATTTCAGATCACAATGCTATGACACTTGAAATCACCACAAAAAAAAAAAATTGGAAAGCCTCCAAATACATGAATGTTAAAGAACATCCTACTAAAGAATGAATGGGTCAACCAAGTAATTAAAGAAGAAATTTAAAAATATACGGAAGCAAATAAAAATGAAAACAGGAAAGTCCAAACCTTTAGGATGCAGCAAAGGCAGTCCTAAAAGGAAAATACATTGCAATCCAGGCCTATCTCAAGAAGTAAGAAAAATCCCAAATACAAAACCTAACTTCACACCTAAAGGAACTAGAAGCAGAGCAGCAAAGAAACCCCAATGCTAGCAGAAGTAGAGAAATAAGAAACATTAGAGCAGAAAAAAACAATATAGAATCCAAAATAAAAAATAAACAGTATAACAGATCAATGAATCTAACAGCTGGTTTTTTGAAAGAATAAATGAAACTGATAAAGACTTAGCCAGATTTCTCAAAAAGAGAGAAAAATCACAAATTAAAGCGACAGATCACAACAAACACCACAGAAATACAAATAATTATTAGAGAATACTATGAAAAATTGCATGCCAACAAACTGGACACTCTGGAAGAAATGGACAATTCCTAGACACCCAAATACTACCAAAACTCAAACAGGAAGAAAAAGAAAATTTGAACAGACCCATAACCAGCAAAGAAATTGAATCAGTTATCAAAAATCTCCCAACAAATAAGTGTCCTGGGCCAGATGGCTTCCAGGGAATTCTACCAGACACTTAAAGAAGAATTAACACCTACTCTTCCCAAATTGTTCCAAAAAATAGAAATGGAAGGAAAACTTCTGGACTTACTCTCCAAAGCCAGCATTACCTTGATCCCAAACCAGACAGAGACCCCACTAAAAAGGGGAATTACAGGCCAATATCCCTGATAAACATGAATGCAAAAGTTCTCAACAAGATACTAGCAAATCGAATTCAACAGTATATTAAAAGAATTATTCACCATGATCAAATGGGATTCATTCCTGGGCTGAAGGTCTGGTTCAGTATTCACAAATCACTCAATGTGATACATCACATTAATAGAGAATGAGAACATATGATCTTGTCAATAGATGCAGAAAAAGCATTTGACAAAATACAGCATCCTTCTTAATAAAAACCCTCCAGAAAGTTGGGATAGGAGGAACATACTTTAACATCATAAAAGCCATATATGAAAGGCCCACAGCTAATATCATCCTCAATGGGAAAAAACTGAGAGTTTTCCCCATGAGATCAGAAACACAACAGGGATGTCCACTCTCACCACTATTGTTTAACATACTGTTGGAATTCCTAGCATCAGCAATCAGACAACAAAATGAAACAAAAGTCATCCAAATTGGCAAAGAAGTAAAACTTTCACTTTTCACAGATGGCATGATACTTTACATGGAGACCACAAAAGACTCCACCAAAAAAGTGCTAGAACTGATACATGAATTCAGCAAAGTCGCAGGATAAAAAAATCAATGTACAGAAATTAGTTGCATTTGTATACATCAATAATTAAGCAACAGAAAGAGAAATCAAGGAATTGGTCCCACTTACAACTGCACCAAAGAGGTAAAAGATATGTATGCTGAAAACCATAGATAACTTATGAAAGAAACTGAAGAAGACACAAAGAAATGGAAAAATATTCCATGCTCATGGATTGGAAGAACAAATATTGTTAAAATGTCGGTATTACCCAAAGAAATCTACACATTCAATGCAATCCAAATCAAAATTGCACTGGCATTCTTCTCAGAGCTAGAACAAACAATCCCAAAATTTGTATGGAACTACAGAAGACCCCAAATAGCCAAGTAATGTTGAAAAAGAAAATTAAAGCTGTAGGCATCACAATCCCAGACATTAAAAAGCTGTAATCACACAATAGTATCGTGGTGGCACAAAAACAGACACATAGACCAATGGAATAGAGAATCCAGAATTGGAGCCACAAATGTATGGCCAACTAATGTTTGACAAAGCAAGAAAGAATATTCAATTGAAAAAAGACAGTCTTTTTTGCAAATGGTGCTGAGAGAACTGGACAGCAACATGCAGAAGAAAAACTGGACCACTTTCTTAGACCCTACGCAAAAAATAAACTCAAAATGGATGAAAGACCTAAATGTGAGACAGGAAACCATTAAAACCCTAGAAAACAGGCAACAACCTCTTTGACCTCAGCCACAGCAACTTCTTACTCAACACATCTCTGAAGGCAAGGGAAATAGAAGCAAAAATGAACTCATCAAGATAAAAAGCTTCTGCACTGCAAAGGAAAAAATCGACAAAATTAAAAGGCAACTAACAGAGGGCACATGGGTGGCTCAGTTGGCTAAGCATCCAAGTTTGGCTCAGATCATGATCTCCCAGTTCATGAGTTCCAGCTCCCACACTGAGCTCTGTGCTGACAGCTCAGAGCCTGGGCCTGCTTCGGATTCTGTGTCTCCTTCTCTCTCTGCCCCTCCCCTGCTTGCTTTCTCTCTCTCTCTCTCTCTCTCTCTCTCTCTCTCTCTCCCTTTCTCTTTCTCAAAAATAAATAAACATTAAAAAAAATTTTAAGGCAACTCATGGAATGGGAGAAGATATCTGCAAGTGACATATCAGATAAAGGATTAGTATTCAAAATCTATAATGAACTTACCAAACTCAACACCTGAAAAACAAATAATCCAGTGAAGTAATGGGCAGGAGACTTGAATATACACTTTTCCAAAGAAGACATCCACATGGCTAACAGACACATGAAATGATGCTCAACATCACTCAGCATCAGGGAAATACAAATCAAAACCACACTGAGATACCACCTCACACCAGAGTGGCTATAATGAACGACTTAGGAAACTACAGATGTTGGCGAGGATGTGGAGAAATGGCAACCCTCTTGCACTTTTGGTGGAAATGCTAACTGGTACAGCCACTCTGGAAAACAGTATGGAGCTTCCTCAAAAATTAAAAATAGAATTACCCTATGACCCAGCAATAGCACTACTAGAATTTATCCAAAGGATACAGGAGTGCTGATGCATAGGGGCACTTGTACCCCAATGTTTATAGCAGTGCTATCAACAAGAGCAAATTGTGGAAAGAGCCCAAATGTACATCAACTGATGGATAAAGAAGATGTGGTGTGTGTGTGTGTGTATATATATACACACACACACACACACACACACACACACACACACACACACACAACGGAATACTACTCGGCAATAAGAAAGAATGAAATCATGCCATTTGCAACAATATGGATGGAACTGGAGGGTATTACGCTAAGTGAAATAAGTCAGCCAGAGAAAGACAAATATCATGTGTTTTCATTCATGTGTGGAATCTGAGAAACTTAACAAAAGACAATGGGGGAAGGGGAAAAATATAGTCACAAACGGAGAGGGAGGCAAACCATAAGAGACTCTTAAATACAGACAACAAACTGAGGTTTGATGGCGAGGGCGGAGGGTAAAATGGGTGATGGGCATTGAGGAAGGCACTTGTTGGGATGAACACTGGGTGTTGTATGTAAAAAATGAATCATGGGAATCTATTACCGAAGCCAAGAGTACACTGAATACACTGTATGTTAGCTAACTTGACAATAAATTACATTTAAAAAAAATCCTAGTAAACCTTTTTATAATAATTGGCATGCTTATTCTAAAATTCATACAACATTTATATTTCATATATATGGCTGACTCAGTAGCGCATGCCACTCTTGATATTGGGGTTGGGCATTCAAGCCTCAGGTTGAGGACAGACATTACTAAATAATATTTTAATTAAATTTATATGAAAATTTATATAGTATAACTAAAGGAATTTTGACAAAGGAAAAACAAACCTACAAAGTTAGAGGTCTTACACTATTTTATTTCAACACTTACATTAAAGGTATGAGAACCAAGATGGTCTAACTAATACCAACTAAAAGAAAGACATAAATGTCAATGATACAGAATATAAATCAAAATATATCTATGATAGGGGCGCCTGAGTGGCTCAGTCAGTTGAGCATCTGACTTCAGCTCAGGTCCTGATCTCGCAGTTCATGAGTTCAAGCCCCACATTGGGCTCTGTGGTGACAGTGTGAAGCCTGAAGCCTGCTTTGGATTCTGTGTCTCCCTCTCTCTCTGCTCCTCCCCTGCTCATGCTCTGTCTCTCCCTCAAAAATAAATAAACATTAAAAAATTTTTAATAAAAAAAGCATATATCTATGATAAACTAATTATCAATGCATCAAATTAATGCAATAAGTAAAGAGTGGTCTCTAACAAAGAGAGCCACATGGTCACATGTAAAAAAAATGCAACTCTACCCTTACCTCACACTATCTACAAAATTAACCCCAAATGGACTGTAGACATAAAAGTGAGAGCAAAAACTATAAAATTTCTTGAAGAAAACATATCTTGTGACCCTCAGTTAAGGGCCCCTCAGTCCTTTATGATAGGACATAAAAGACATGAACCGTAAAAAAAGAAAATCAGCAAATTGGCTTTTATCAGAAGTAAAACTTTTGCTTTTCAAAAGACCATTAAGACAATGAGAGAAAATACTTAACAAAAGATTAATGTGATAAAGGATTTTAATCCATAATACTTAAGAGTTCTTATTACTCAAGAATCACAACTCAATATTTTTTAAAATAGAAGATTTAAACAGACACTTATCAAAAATAGGTATACAAATAGAAAATATGCATATGAAAAGATGCTCAACATCATTAATTACCGGGAAAATGCAAATAAAACCATGATGAGATGTATGTAACTAGATACAACATATCTACTGGAGCTACTAAAATTAAAACATTGATAACACCAAATGAGAACAAGACTGTGGAGAAGGTGAACCTTCATACATCACTAGTGGGAATGTAAAATGATACAATCACTTTGGAAACCAGTTTGAATTATATCTCTACAAGTGGTGAACTTTATATAACTTCTACCTGAATAAAGCTGAATTTTAAAAATCAACTTGAAAAAACATTTTTTTTTTAAGTTTATTTATTTATTTCCAGAGAACAGGGGAAGGGGCAGAGAGAAAGGAGAGAGAGAGAATTCCAAGCAGGCTCTGCGCTGTCAGGGCTCAATCTCATGAACTGCAAGATCCTGATAGGAGATGAAATCAATAGTCCCACGCTTAACCAACTGAGCCACTCAGGTGCCCCAAAACATTTTTAAATAAGTAAAGTAAGGGGCACCTGAGTGGCTCAGTCAGTTAAGCGTCTTTTTTTTTTTAATGTTAATTTATTTTTGAGAGAGAGAGTGAGAGAACCCAGACAGGAGAGGGGCAGAAAGAGGGAGACAGAGATCTGAAGCAGGCTCCACCATTGAGAGAGCCCGCTGTGGGGCTTGAACTCACGAACTGAGAGATCATGACCTGAGCTGAACTCTTATGGTTAACTGACTCAGTCACCCAGGCACCCCTAAGCACTGACTCTTGATTTTGGGTCAGGTCACAATCTCATGGCTCGTGAGTTCGATGCCGGCATTGTCTATGCTGACACTGTGGAGTCTACTTGGGGTTTTCTCTCTCCCTCTCTCTGTCCCTCCCCTGCTCACATGTGCGTGCCCTCTCTCTCTCTCAAAATAAATATTTTTTTTAAATAAGTAAAATAAAATTCTTATACTATCCTTTATTTAGTAGTTTACCCTTTATGTTAGTAGTTTAACATTTTTTATATACTAGCCAATTTTTTCCCTTATTCTTAGATTCTTCCTCCATTCAAGTAGTAGATAGGCTCACCTTGCCTAAGGGAAAGCAATGGCAACAGAAAGCAGAAATAAGGAGTCTTTTTCCAAACATTTGAATTCCAAAATCCTGGGCCTTGAGAATTATGGGAAGGATTCAAAACATATGCTAACCAAGTCAGGCAGGTGAGTAACACAAAACAAACAAGGAAGTGGGACTGGAATGAGCAAACCCCGTAAAGAGCCACTATTCAGCTCCAACCGATTTTTATCATATAGAAATGTGGGTCCAATGTTGTCAAATCATTCTCCCCCCCCCCACCCCGCCCCATCAAAAAAAATCTGGAAATTCAGATTTTTATGTGAATTTTCCCCATTTTTAAAATATTATCCAAGTAAAATGAACTTCTGTGGGTCAAATTCAGCCCACGTATGTGCAACATCTAGGACAGAAAACAGATTTAGAACACCTTAAAAACAAAATGAGCAAAGACAAAAGATTTCCTCACCCTCTAGACTTGATGAAAATCCTTGAATGGGGAAAAGAAGAGTAAAATGAATAATGGATTTAGACATTGTTCTTACGAGAGAACAGAGGCAATCTGCATCCCACTTCCGAGGTACAGACTCAGGGAGGCAGGAAGATCCCACAGAACTGGTTGGATAATTGTAAGGGGCAAATGAGATATTATCCCCAGAATTTCCCAGGCCCCATTCAGGCCCAGCAAAGCTGAGACAAGGAGCAGTCTCACAGAATTCTCCATATCTTATTAAAGTCTGGAGACCACAGAAAGATTACAGTGTTGTCATTAGCACGGAAATAGTAAGAAGTTATTTTACTAGCTAATACCTTGTGGATGTGAATGAGGAATGAGCAGCAACCTATGGTGGCCAAGTAACTTCAAAAACAAAATGAAGGACTAACATTTCTACAAATGCCACTATTGTGGAAAGATGAAGATGTGTAGTAGGACCCACCACCCCCATCCAAGAATTAGCAGAGTTAAAAGAAAAGGAAAAAGACACTCCTCATCAAGATTAAAACTTCAGTCACCTGGACAAAATGGAAGCTCAAAATAGAAACTGAGTTTCAAACAAAGAACAAAAAGTGTATCCCTTGAACATGTGACATTGTAGACTGAGAAATACTTCCACAGTCGGCTGTAAGCAGGGAGGTTATGACGGGAAGGGGGACGCATTTTATGTTCTTTATTTACATGAATTACACCAAATAAATATTAGATTTGGTAACATGCCCTATAGATAGGCTACCAGAGTATAAGACTTCAAATCACTACTAAAGAGACTACAGAACCAAGCTCTTCGGATGACTTCTGTAACAATTTCACTAGATACACTGAATTACCAAACACATTTATTAAGTTTCTCAAACTCATTTGAAAGTAATAAACTATCTTAGGGCAAGCCCAAACAATTGGTAACACTAAACAAAATGAGTAAAATCACTCATTCTGCAACTATTTAAATAAATACAATAACAGTACCACCAGAATCCACTTTCTACATTGGGAAAAGTGTTAATCTGAGGTATTTACAAGGTGGAAGCAGAGAGGCGGTCACAGCATGTGTATGTGGGTATGTGCATTTTAAAAATTGTATTTCTTTTTTTTTTAGATTCAGTTTAGTCACCATATAGTGTAGTATTGGTTTCAAGTATAGAAGTTAGTGATTCATCACTTACATATAACACACATTGCTCATCCCAACAAGCCCATCCCCCCACCCACCTCCCTTCCATCAACCCTCAGTTTGTTGTCGATAGTTAAGAGTCTCATAGTTTGCCTCTCTGTTTTTATCTTATTTTAGTTTTCCTTCCCTTCCCCTATGTTCATCTGATTTTTTTCTTAAATTTCACATGAGTGAAATCATATATTTGTCTTTCTCTGATTGACTTATTTTGCTTAGCATAATACACTCTAGTTGCAAAAGGCAAGATTTCATTCTTTTTGATTGCTGAGTAATCTTCCATTACACATTTTCTTTATCCATTCATCAGTTGATGGACATTTGGGCTCTTTCCATAATTTTGCTATTATTCATAGTAAAAAACAAATATTTCTAATTTTTCCAAAATGACCACATACATAGTCCTATAATTTCCAGAAAATTATAATGTGTTTTAAAGTAAAAGACTTTTAATTACCTCTTTAATATAGTCTTAGAAATTTAACAGCACATTGTCTGATTAAAACTATAATACCCAGATCTACATTGTTGCAATCAATCCCAGCAATTCAGGCAAGGACCTTACTTTAGTATGAATATTCAGATACTCAACCGAATAATTACAGCAGTTGTGGCACAATAGGACCTCTGAGCTTTCGTATTCTGATCCGTAAAATGGGGACAAATTGCTGCACAGCCTAACATGTGCACAAGCAACCAGCACAGTGTCTGATATTTAATAAGCCCGCAAAAATATTTGCTGGATTGGCTACCACTGACTTCACTTCTACTGGCCTCTAGAAGAATTTATCACTGAAACCTTCCCAGGAGAACAGTCACCTATCTCATTACGGTACTATAGTCGTCTTCTGAAGGTAAAACAGACCTTCAGTAATGTGACTCAGCGTAAGCTGTCCTGAACAACCATTTCCCATTTCTACTACAGTATTTATATTAACAAATGCAACTGGGTAAGTGCGTAAGAATTCTGATACCTTGCAGCTCTGCTCTCATCTGAGAAGATACCCCTAGCATGGAGTGAATCCACCTCATCGCTCTTAAAATAAAATCCAAGAACTTTACTGTGGTCTATCAGGCTTTTCATGATCAGCCTCTGCCTAATTCTTAACCTCATTTCCTACCATTCTCCCCATCCATCCACTGCACTTCTTGCTGACCCTTGAAGACATCAAACATAAGCCTATGCACTTGTCTCACCAAGCACGTACTGCCCTGAAACTCATATGGCTTGTTCCCTCACATCATTCAGATTTCTGCTTAAATATCACCTCCACAGACAAAACTTCCTTAACTACCCTTTCTAAAGTAGCATACTCTGTGATTCTCTACCCCCTTAATTTGCAGTTTTTTCTCCCCAAAGCAATTCAAATATATACTTATTCATGTGTTGTAACATAATCTCAATGGGAATTGAGACTTCAACTCATTAAGTTCTTTATAACCAGAGCCTAGAACACTACCTGGCATACATAAAGTGACACTGCATTATTATTCACAGTGAATCTGTTCATTAACTAAGTGGAAATATTTGAATACTCAAGAAAGCTTCCTAGCAGTACCTGAGTGGCTCAATTGGTTAATCCTCCAACTTCAGCTCAGGTCATGACCTGACAGTTCATGGGTTCAAGCCCCACATCAGGCTCTGTGCTGACAACTCAAAGCCTAGAGCCTGCTTCGGATTCTGTGTCTCCCTCTGTCTCTGCCCCTCCTCTGCTTGTACTCTTTCTCTCCCTCAAAAATAAATTAACACAAAAAAATTTAAAAAGAAAGAAAGAAAGAAGGCTTCCTAATAAATGACAACGGAATGAGGAAAACAAAGCCCAGTGATAGTTATGGTGGCCATGTGAACTTAGGATACCTGTGGATGCAAAGGTAAAAAGTCAGGAGGAACTGGATTAGCACCAGAATTAGAGTGATTTTAATAGCTGGAGGGTGATCATCAGGGTAGATGCAAAAGGAAGAAAGCCAGGACACGGTTGAGGCCTAAGCCAAAAGGAGAAAAATCACTCTCTTTTGTTTTAAGCCCACCCATTCTCCCTCATCTTCCTTCCTCTAATATTTCCTCTCTCAGTGTCTACCCACTTTTGCCATCTCTTCACCATCTCTACCTCCTCCACGTTTGCTTCCTGTCATCAACTGTTTTTCATTTGTAGATTATACCCAAGAGGTTTTTTTTTTCCTGTGAATCAGTAGCCTCAGCAGAAGAAAAGCTTTCTAATGTAAAGAATATATTTGATATTCCTTTAAATGCCAAGGAATACACCAATATCATTATTAGCAGTATCAAGTACTCATCATGAAGGCAACAGAATGAAACAAAGAATCATGAAGCCATTCCTTTTCACAAACTCCTACATCAAGAACTGAATGCTTTATGACGTCATCTGTTTAGTATTTTTCTCTTCCTTCTCCAGAGGATATCTTTAAAATACAATCAACATGCATTTTAATCTTTATTGAATTATAAGTGACATATAAAAATGGCACATATTTAATGTATACATTGTGATAAGTTTGGACTTATGCATACACCTCTGATACCATCACCACTATCAACATACTATAAACATATCTATTATCTCTAAAACTTCCCTACTTTTCTCTTGTGTCTTTTTTTTGTTGTTGTTATGTCCTAAGAACACTTAACAAGAGATCTATCCTCTTAACATATTTTAAAGTAGAAATGTCATATTGTTAACTATAGCCACCAGGTTATACAAAAACAATCAACATCTTTGATTTTTATCCTCACATTCCATTAAAAAACTCATGGAATATCCACCAAAATGTATTTGCTAAAATCTTAAGCCTGACATTACCTTTTTTTATTAAGTTGATCCTGATGCCTATTAAAGTTTAAAAAAGAAAAAGAAAACTGACAAATAGTACCATCAGGCTTATAAATGATTCTGTATTCCCACCCCTCACCAAAAGACACTGGTATTCAACTGGACTCTTTGAAGAATAATCTCTAACACATTAGCAGGAGCCAACATAAAAGCATCCATTATTTAAGCCAAATGTTTCCCAAAGTATCATATCCCGGAAAGTCAACTTACTCTTTTGGAAATCCTCCCAAAAGAGGCTACAGGTAGAAGATGATCTCTGTAATTCAAAATGAGTCTTGAAAAAGTAAACTTTAAATTAAAATTTCAGGAGAAATTCAGAGTGAAGTTCATGTTTTGCCCATTAATCCTAGAGAGCAAAGAAAATCCAAATAAGGAGAAATGGACTTTTTTTTTTAAATATGAGATATATTTACAAATGACAAGGCATTAAAATTTATAAACGACATAATGCCCTACTTACAGCTAATGAATATACTCAGCGACCAAAAAGATACCAAGTCTGAAACGATTTATTCCATTATTTTGGTAACTATGCTTAAATTAACTCCAATTACAACCATAAGTTCAAGACTTAAGAGAAAAGAAGTTAATTCTACAAATTAAAAATCAAAAGACAAGAACATTATTCTCTACACCTTTCTCTGTTTCTTTTCAATTCCCCACACCCACACTCCCTGTCTCTGTCATTGTACATTCAGGTGTAGAATACTATCAAATCTGAGAGGGTTTGTATAAACTATGTGTAGCTACCAGTGTGACTTTATTATCTGCTTTCCTTAGTTTCAAGACCAAGGATGCTAATACCAGTGCAAGAGGGTGGATCATTTGTGTATATGTGTCTCCCCACCCCTTATCAAAGCTGTGCCTTCACTAACATATATTCAGTAAAAAAAAAAAAAAAATGACAAGTACGGAATATAAGAAATGTTTGTATTTGTCTGTATTAATACCACAACATATTTACCAAGCATGAAGGGAGAGGTCCAAATTTAGCTTATTTAGCAGCCTAATCTAGCTTAAAACAAAATACATGTCCTTAAAGCATTCTTATTCTCAAATAACTCATAACTTATATAAAAGGTAAGTATTTATAGGAAAAAAGTCTAGAATAATAGTAGCAGCAAAATATTCTTTTTCTCATTTTCACTAAGTTGGAGTTAACTTAATGAAATGTGACAGTGCTATCAATGTAGTATAATAAACATGAAAAGGTGCCCATGTACAAAGAAAATGTAAAAATTCCTACTGACAACAGCAAAAACAAGAATAATGTCTCTTTTCCTTTCACATGCCCTTTTTGTTAGCTTGAGCTTGTGACTTTGTTATCTATATGTGATAGTAAGAATAATATTGCTTGCAGTGTGCCTAGATAGAGGCTTCAAATATAACTAAATAAAATTATATTTCTCTGTGTCCCATAAAAGATCCATCATACAGGACCCAGTTCTCAATCCCCTATGTTAGAAGCTGCAGTAAACACAGCTAAGCAAGAAAAAAAATATCTAAATAACTCTCAGAAGTAGCATACACAGACATTACATCTTTGTTGAAATCTCAAATCTTACATTATCTAAAGATTTAAATCACCTTTAAAAGAGAATTTATTAAAATTCTAAACTCATATTGTGTATCTTTTTTGTAAGTGGCAATATATTCCTAGTAACATGTTTGTATCTGATGTTACCCATATAAATACAAGCATACAGTCATTTTAGGGATTAATAGAAAAAAGACATCTGCATGGAACATTTCCCTCATTAGATATAATCAAGTTAGCATATTTTTCCTATTTCTGATTTTTCTACAAAATAAAATGAGCTAATTTTTACCCTTAAGTTTCTCCCTATATATTGCCAATAATGCAAATACTTTAATTGCACATTAGAAGAATCTCATTTTCCTCTAAAAATTGCTATAGAAATTAGCCCCAAAGAGACCTCATAACACATATAAAAATCAAGATGTGACTAAGTCAAATTGGCATACCAGCTACCACTTACAACAAATGTTACTTTAAACATTACTTTTAAATTAAAAGCTATCTTTAGAAAATCCCAGGAAAGATCACATGGGTCATTATAATGTTATTCGAACTCTTCCTAAATTAGTGCCAAACTGAATCAATTAGGAAAGAATCAATTAGCCAAAAACTATATATTAATCAACTGACTTAACAACTAGCCAAACTGTATATTCAAAAAGCAATTCATTCTTTTGTCAGAAGGTCATATTTGGGGCTAGTGGGAGTATTAATTGACACTTTTCTGGAAAGCAACTTGGGTTAATATATATCAAATGTTAATGTTAATTCTCTTTGATCAGTAATTCTGTTCCTAAGAATTATCCTAAGGAAATACTAAGAAGTGCATATAAAGTTTATATATATAAAGATGTTCATTCTAACTTAGTGGAGCAGGAAAAAAATGCAAACTTCAAAAAGAACTTAGTTTAAAAAATGAATACTGTGTAGCCATTTAAATCACAATTATGAATAAAATGTAATGGCCTAATAAATTTTTCAGCATATACATATAAAACACACCAAAATATTTACAATGATTTCCTTTAGTTGGTACAATTACAGGTTATTTTTTTTTTATTTTTTTTTTAACGTTTATTTATTTTTGAGACAGAGGGAGACAGAGCATGAACAGGGGAGGGGCAGAGAGAGAGGGAGACACAGAATCCGAAACAGGCTGCAGGCTCTGAGCGGTCAGCACAGAGCCCGACGTGGGGCTCGAACTCACGGACCATGAGATCATGACCTGAGCCGAAGTCGGACGCTTAACCGACCAAGCCACCCAGGCGCCCCTACAGGTTATTTTTATACATCTTTTTCACATATTTAGGAACTAATATTGCTATTCAAGAATATTTGGGAGTGCCTGACTGGCTCATTTGGTAGAGATGCGACTCTTAACTTGGGGTCATGAGCTAAAGTCCCACACTGGGCAGACAGCTTACAAAAAAAATTGAATATTCTACATTGAACTATTATAAACAAAGGGTTTTTGTTAGAAGCCATTTCACTTAGTGATAGTCATAAAATATATTTCACACAAACAGTGAAGAAAGGACTGTTGGTCATAAGTAGGTGATTGTCATCAGCTGGATTCTCCTGAAGCAACAAAGATAGTAGTAACTTCCCCTGTTAATATCTATTAACTATCAAATTAGTAGAGCATTCATGTTAACAATCTGTATTTCCATATAGGAGTAAATCTATTTAACAATAAATTTCTCAGTAGAGGCAGTTAGTACAACAAAACTGAAAAGGGGTTGGGAACAAGTATTAACTGAGTATGTAAAAGACAAGATGCCAAACCCTTTACATATTCCATTTAATCCATACAACACTACCAAGTAGTGTTATTATACCCATTTTTCAGGGGAGGGAAATGAACCTCAGAAGTTAGCAATTTATCTAAGTTTATAAAGCTAGTAAATAGTGATACTGTAACTTGAACCCAGCTTTTCCATATGCCAGAACACCTAATGATACCAGTGAATGAAATTAAACTATTAACTGTAACGATGGAATTATTCATCTTGCACTAGATAATAGTATTGAAAATATTTCAACTATAGGGGTGCCTGAATGGCTCAGTCGGTTAAGTGTCTGACTCCAGATTTCAGCTCAGGTCATGATTCCAGGGTCGTGGGATTGAGCCCCATGGTGACAGTGCAGAGCCTGCTTGGTATTCTCTCTCTCTCCCTCTCCCTCTATCCCTCCCCGACTCTCACTCACTCGCTTTCTCTCAAAATAAATATATAAAATTAAAAAACTATTTCAACTATAAAGTATTAAATAATTTTGAAAAGGCAACTAATAATTTACTGAACATTATTAGTTTTTAACAAGATTTTACATAGTCAAGGATAAGGCAAATAAACATTTTAACTAATGTTCAACAAGATAGTAGCTAACATTAACTGTTTCTGAATAAGAGGTGGTTAATACATACTTGGTTTTTGGGGTTTTTTTAAATTTTTTAAAAGTTTGTTTACTTATTTTGAGAGAGAGATAGCATGAGCAAGGGAGGGGCAGAGAGAGAGGGAGAGAGTGTCCCAAGCAGGCTCTGTGCTTCCAGTGCAGGCTCGAACTCAAACCATGAGATCAAGATCTGAGCCAAAATCAAGAGTCGTACGCTTAACCGACTGAGCTACCCAGGCATCCCTAATAAATACTTGTGGTACTGAACCAAACTAACCTGAGACTGGCTGCCTACATATATATACATACACACACACACACACACACACACACAAATACATACACACCCACACACACACAATAACTCCCTGTCACTTTCCAAAAGATAACATGAACACACTCTCAAGATATAAAAAAATTAAATTTACTAAATTATGTAGTTAATATGTTAGACAACTGTTTATCAATAGATAGAAAAAAAGTGTATGTCAGAGGTTGCAGAGGTGGGGCTAGTTACACACATATGGAGTATAGAAATCCCACATTCAGGGTGGTGCATTTAGTCCCTATTAAAATCAATATGATGTTGATTAAGGATCAAAAAGTAGATGAAATAATTAAGAAAATTTCCAATTAACTCTTAAAATCCAACAATTCAAATTTTTCATCTGAAAGTTACATCCCTTTACATAAAACATGCCAGTGATTTCAATAATTTTCCTATTTGGATAAAGCTATTTGAAATCACAGCTCCTAATAATTTAAATAATCTGTTAAAATGCAGCTAACCAAGTCAGAGTTAAATGGGTATGGTTTTGGGCACCTGAGCGGCTCAGTCATTAAGCATTTAACTTCAGTTCAGGTCATGATCTCACAGTTGGTGAGTTCAAGTCCCATATCAGGGAAGCACAAATTCCAGTTGGGGTGAGCTTGAACCCCTATCAGGTGAGCATTAGCCCCATTTCAGCTGAGCTCGAGCTCCACTTCAGGTGAGCACAAACCCTGTTTCAAGTAAAAACACGAGCCCCAAGTGAGCCTCACTTCTCTCTCTCTCTGCCCCTCATGGGGTTCTCTCTCTCTATCTCTATCTCTATCTCTTCCCCCACCCCGCTCACGTGCATCCTCTCTCTCTCCCTCTCTCTAAAAATAAGTAAATAAATAAATAAATAAAATGGCTATGGTTTTGATTCAAAAACATATGCTCTGAGTAATTTTTGCCTATTCTTATCAATATATATATAACCTATACCATCTATACCATTAAGATGATTAAACCAAGTTAAGGCTCATGTATCCTATAAATTTCCAAGGGCCAAAATTTTTGTTGCTGACAAATACACCAATGGTCAACTTTGCAAAAGGTAAAACAGACAAGGCAATTTTTAATTAATTACTTTATTTGTTTATTTTTGAGAAAGAGAGAGAGAGACAGAGAGAGACAAAGAGAGGGCAGGGGAGAGGAGGGCAGACAGACAGGGAGACACAATCTGAAGCAGGCTTCAGGTGCTGAGTTGTCAGCACAGAGCCTCAAGCGGGGCTCGAACTCATGAACCATTAGATCATGACATGAGCCAAAGTCAGCTGCTTAACTAACTAAGCCACCCACGTGCCCCTGAAACAGACAAGGCAATTTAAAATGCTAGAGACAACCAAGGATAAAAGTGGGACTAAAAGCACATTAAGTATGCAAGTATGTTTTATACATACATAACAGTGCTACAGTATACCCAAAGATTAAACATGTGCACGTACATGCACACACACAGACACCCAAATGACCCCTCTGAAGTTACAAAGGAATTAATACTATCTAGTGGAATAACAGATTCTGCACGTGTTGATATTACTCAAAAGTTTGTTTGAATTTAAACCCTGGCATAGCACAGATAAGTGACTCAAAGATAATCAAGAAATTAATTAGCACCCCACCCAAGATCCTTTACACAGTTTAGAGTTTAAGACTAATTCGTAAAACTGTATTAGTATGCCTTATGCCTTCTTCATAAATTATTATAAATTATACAATTTAAGTGAATAAACAGAACAAAAAGATGGATCAAAGTTATAGCATTAATTAATATCACCTAAGATTATTAACCAAAATGGAATTATAATTAGGATGGAAATGATTAATAAAATCTGTTGAATTAAACTTATAAAATTAGTCTCATCTACTGTTTCAATACTTGTATTTTTCAGGCAATTTTTATGTAAAATTGTCAATCTTGTCACATATAAAATTTGTCCAAGATTTGTAAATATAGGTCAATTTTTAACCAGTTCAGAAAGTAAAAAAAAAAAAAAAATTTTAAATAATAATCACAGAGTAATTTCTGAAAATGTGTTAATAATTTGTCACAGTTACTCAGATGTTAAGGTTGCTCATCTTGCTCATTGTTATTTTCCCAGACCAAGCACAGTGTCTGCAACACTACAAGTAGTCAATTATATCAAACTGAGATTCCATCTTTCAGCAGCCTGTACCAAATTATTTTTTTTAAATGTTTATTTATTTTTGAGACAGAGAGAGACAGAGCATGAGTGGGGGAGGGTCAGAGAGAGGGAGACACAGAATCCGAAACAGGCTCCAGGCTCCGAGCTATCAGCACAGAGCCCGATGCGGGGCTCGAACTCACGGACCGCGAGATCATGACCTGAGCCGAAGTCGGCCGCTTAACCAACTGAGCCACCCAGGCACCCCCCAAATTATTTTTCATAACGTTTTCCCACCCTGAACATTTAGTGCATGTCTGCTTATGTATATTTTCTGGGAAGATGATTAATATCTTTTATCCCAGACTCAAGTGACTATATGGCACCAAAAATAATTAAAAGCTACAGATTGAAACAAATATGGGCATGCTAACTGTAAGTTGTGTCTCTCAAACACACAGTAGAGAGCTGAGGTCCCTCTAAGAACAGTTCAGAAGAATGAGGTCAACTCTAGAAGGAAAAGGGTTTTTCTGGTTGTTTTTTCATCTTTTTGTATACTCTGTTTTGCCTGTTAATCAAAATTAGAAGATTACAACAATTATTCATTTAATTCGACTGTCACAAATGCAGCTACTGAGACATCTACACTACATCATACTTCAGTAAGGAACAGTACAGTTATCATTAAATGTACCTACCACAAATGAACAAATATGAGGATACATACTAGATAATTCTCTTTGGAATCCAGACTGGCTTATTAAATATTCTTTTTTATTGATTTCTGTAATCCTTGCTTACTCTAACTCAGTAAAATAGTGGCTAAATCTTACATGATAAAGTAAGCTAGACTTCCAATTAATTTTCTTTTACATGCCACTTTAAATCTTCTTTTAATACTGAGTATACCTATTTCATAGGTGAACACCATAGAGTCCTGCCCCAGCAAACTCACTCTACGTGCTCATCCTCATGCCAACTGTAACTAACATGCTGCAATTCCACAACATTACATCAAGAAAAAGCCAAGTTTCAGATTTTACAGTTTGATTACTAAGATTACATTAGCTCATACCAGTGGTTTAGTCACCGTATCAACTATTCGTATTAAATCTTTGGATGCAATGAAAGTTAACAATGCTATTTTTATGTTGTGCAAAAAAAAAAAATCATTCAGTCTGTTTTCCCTTTTTGATTACAGTTCATTTAAGGAAAAAATGTTGCTGTATGGCTTGACAATGTTTTATGTGTCTTCGGGTGATAGAACACACAAAACGTTTGAATAGGCCCATTTATTTGAGCAGACGTATTAAATAATACTTTAAATGTGAACATGCATGTCATAAATTTTGTAGTCTCTTTAAAGTAGGATAAATCTGGTATTTAAAATAGTCTTTGTTCAAAGCCATTTTTTTTCTAACAGTCATAAAGGGACTCTGATTTGTGCTGCATGAACAATGCCAGCATCATCATTTTAATGTTATCCATATGGGCTTCTAATAATAGATAAGAGTCTACATTTGTATTATATGTCTTAGAGACATTTAAAATCTAGATAAGGAAGGGCTGATTTCATTGGCCCCATAGTTAAAGGAAAGCAGACCCTAATTAAAAGAATTCTGTTCTGAATTAACTAGTTTGACATGTGCTAATTGACAGTTCCTGTGAAATGGTTCTAATTAAAGTCAATATGTCTTTTTCAATTAAAAGGAAATTAAGAATATACTAATATACATTAACAACTTAATCTGCCTTCAATATCCCATACATCAGCTGCTTTTTCCCCCCTAATGTTATTGAAGAACCATCTGACATGAATCATCTACTGTTTGCTTATGGTATCTCATTATTACTTCACACGAGCACAGCAGTAGTATACGTCCCCTTGAGGAAGAGAGTAACCTGCATATGCTTTAATTTTCAGAGCTCCCAACTTTTAATTCATCAAAAATAAACACACCTTTTTGAATTCAGAAAATGGACATTCTTAGTAAGTTTTGCTAACTGAAAACAAAGACAAGTGTTCTCAATTAGTTGGTCATTTTACTATAGGCCTTAGAGGTAATTGCAATTTGCTGGAAAGAAGGCTAGACTATGTTTTCATCATTTGGCTTGACTCAAAGCAAAGCATGATTTCAGCAACATACAGAAAACATCCTTCAAATTTGTTCTGTTTCCCAAGTGAAATTTTGGGGAAATCTCAGGTGGGAATACTTTGCATTGTATACACAACAGAAAAATAGAAAGCAAAATTGCTCAAATGCCAGCACTAACAGAAGGCCCATAATATTCACTGAAAATATAGCATTAGTGAAGCTGTTTACAGCAACATAATATTCAAACGTGCATTACCAAAGCTACGGTGTTAACAATTTTAATGCTACAGAAGGTAATATTAAACTCAAGCACCAATAATAATGTACACAACATTAAAATCACACAGAGACCTATGGAAAAAATTAAAACTATTTTCTTTGGTATATTCTAATTTAGACATTTTAATTAAAATTAAAAGTATGTTAAAGAAGTTTTTATACTATCAAGACACTATATGCAGTCCTTTCATATGAGACAGCAGATATTCTGATGGGTGTTCCATCACAACCCCCTTTCTACAGTTTAAATTCAACCATAAAATGTGGCTACTTATAGCAATAGGAAATTATTTTACTTAATTTTACCAAAATTAATTTAATGAACATTTAATACAGAACAAAAAAAGTAAACATTTTCACTTTTCTACTTTTATTCATTTATATTTTGAAAACATTAAATTTCTATCACTTGTAGCATTCTGAGCATGTATGAGAGTGATGGAGAGACAGTTAGCCAGCCAGTCAATACAAGATCACTCATTGAAAGCATTTTCCCCAAATGTACTCTATTAGTCTTTTCCGAGTAGTTACCAAAAACTTTAATCGGGAACTGTAAAAGTCTAGTGATTTTCCAAAATGGGCAAATGCACATTAACCCATGTTCAAAAAAGCACCTCCCTATGATTATAAATATAATCAGACTCAATAGTCAAAATGCAATGGTCCTTATCACCCTGTGGAGCCCCTAGTCTGACTTCCAATCTCAGGTTCTTGTTCCTCGAGCTGGCATAGACAAACTGCTGCAGTAACAGCATGTACTCAGCTTTCTGAAATGGGAGGGAAGCCAATGCAGCAACTTTTCTGCCCAATTAAAGAGTAGTGTCTATAGCAGGCCTACACAACATAAGGCCTGCAGACTGCATACAGCCATGAAGCAATTGTTCATGACCCACCTACAGATTTGAGAAAGTAGAACAAGTAGAAAGACAGACAACATGGCACCCATGTCAGCAACAAGAGATATAGCTGTCCCACAGACTCATTCCATCTCTTAGTTTACATGTTATAATACCCCTTATCTAAACTCAGGATACAAATCAACGTGCTTTGTCAACCCTGCCAACAAAGGCATTCACTGCACCCATGCTAACCTAGTATAAAAACCTCCCAACAGACACAAACTAAATGGAACTAAAACTAGGAAAATTCTATAGCATTCATCTAACAGCTTATCTTCCTTAAGCAGTCAGTAAATATTTATTGATGATCCTCATGGTTTATATTTTCTTTTCATCTCTCTCTCTTGCTCTTGTCATTTACTTACCAATGGGTGACCAAAAAAATTATTTTCCAAACTGGAACACTTTTAAGAGTGGACATGGCAGGGAGCAGTGTCATGGAAGATGGCAGAGTAGGAAGCTCTAGAATCAGTCCCTCCACCAAAACAACTATCATTCTGGCAAACAAACAAACAAACAAACAACCTGTTAGAATCAACTATTTCAGAACTCTGGAGTCTAGCTGAACACTGGTATCATCCAAGGGAACACTTGATAAAGAAAAAGACTGGTAAGTTTTGGTGAATTTCAGCATTACATATGACAGCTATAATCCACAACCTTGCTGAAAGTAACCATGGGGACAATGGCCTAAATTCCTGATGCAGCTTTTTGGCATCAGGGTGGGCAGTAGAGACTTTCTCCTCCAAAAACCAAAGTTCTGTGTCTTGATCTATACAGCAGTTCAATGAGAGAGAGGACAGAGACAGCCAGTGGTTCAATCCATCAAGTTGCTTCATTACCATCAATGGAGGAAGTCACAGAGACATAATACCCTTAAAATTTTTTTGTTCTCGGGGCGCGTGGGTGGCTCAGTTGGTTGAGCCTCCGACTTTGGCTCAGGTGATGATCTCATGGTTCGTGAGTTCGAGGCCCGCAGCGGGCTCTGTGTTGGCAGCTCAGAGCCTGGAGCCTGCTTCCGATTCTGTGTCTCCCTCTCTCTCTCTGACCCTCCCCCGTTAATGCTCTGTCTCTGTCTCAAAGATAAATAAACATTAAAAAAAATTTTTTTTTAATTTTTTTTTGTTCTCTCATTGGATCCAGGTATTTAAGGAAATCTCTGTCAGGTCACTGGCTGACCAAAGATATAACAGAATATAGACTTCAGTGACCATACATGACAAGAAATACAGTCTGCAAAATCCACTGTGGAAAGGTCACTAAACAAATGAGCTACTGCAACCTTCATCAAGTAACAACAGCACTACTTGGTGTAGTGGGAAGAATTTGATTTCCTAAATTACATTACAATATTCAAAATGTCCAGATCTCAACAAGAAAATTATAAATCACACAAATAGGAAATATTACTTTCATAGGAAAAAAGGAAATTGACAGAAACCATCCTTTAAAAGCCTAGACACTGAACTTAGTAGGCAAAAACTTTAATTTACTACCTTAGATATGTTTGATGAACTGAAGAAAACCATGGACAAAGAACTAAGGGAAATTAGGAAAATGACATATGAACAAATAATGAATATCAACAAAGAGAAATTATTAAACAGATAAAAGTAGAAATTATGGAGCTAGACAATACAAAAGATAAAAAATTCATGAAAGGGATTCAACAGCAAATATGAGCAAGCAAAAGCAATAACCATCACATCTGAAAACAGGGCAATTATAACTGCACATTCTGAGGAAAAGAATAAACACAAATAAAGCAAAATAAACAGGGGCCTAAGAGACCTATGGGACACCATCAAACATCTCAATGTGCACATTATGGGAGCCCCAGGAGAAGAAAAAGAAGCAGAAAAAATTTTTTGAAGAAATACTGCTTCCCAATTTTGATGAAAGACATGAATATACACACCCAAGAATCTCAACAAACTCTATGAAGGACAAAGAAATCCACACCACATTATTAACAAACTGTTGAAAGACAAAAAATCTTGAAAGCAGAAAGAAGCAATTCAAGGATGGCTAGGTGGCTCAGTCATTTAAGCATCCGACGTCAGCTCAGGTCATGACGGTTTCGTGGGTTTGAGCCCTGCATTGGGCTCCATGCACTCACTGCACAGATCCTGCTTGGGATTCTCTCTCTCTGCCCCTCCCCTACTTGTACTCTCTCTCTCAAAATAAATAAATAATTCAAAAATTTTTAAAAAGAGAGAGAGAAGCAACTCATAATACACAAAGCATTCTCAAAAAAGATTAACAGCCAGGACAGGGGATGGGCTAAATGGGTAAGAGGCATTAAGGAATCTACTCCTGAAATCATTGTTTCACTACATGCTAACCAATTTCGATTAAATTTTAAAAAAGAAAATTAAAAAAAGAAAAAAAGATTAACAGCCTATTTCTTATCAGAGACTCGGAAGGCCAAATGACAGGAGGACAACATATTTTTAGAAATTGAAAGGAAAAAAATGTCAATCAGGAATTCTGTACTCAGCGAAACAATGCTTCAAAAATGAAAAAGAAATTACAACATTACCAGAAAAGCAAAGCTAAGGGAATTCACTACTAAGTAGATCTTCTCTATAAGTAATGCTAAAGGAAGTCCTTCAGGTTGAAATGAAAGGATACTACAGAGTAACTCAAAGTCATACAAAGAAATAAAGATCACTGGTAAAGGTAACTACATAGGTAAATATAAAAGCTAGTATTATTGAATTTTTGGTATCTTTTTTTTATTTTCCGTATCATTTAAAAGACATGCACAAAAAATAATTATAGGTCTATGTTAATAGGCACACAATGCATAAAGATGCAATGTGTGACACTAACAATATAAAGGAGAGGATAAAGCTAGAAAGGAGTAGACTTAATTTTTCAACTGAAGCTAAACTGGTATCAATTCAAATAAGTTTTTTTAAATGTTTATTTATTTATTTTGAGAGAGAGAGTGTGCACTTGAGTGGAGGAGGGGCAGAGAGAGAGGGAGAGAGAGAATCCCAAGCAGGCTCCACTCTGTCAGTGCAAAGCCCAACATGGGACTTGCACCCATGAGCTGTGAGATCATAACGTGAGCCAAAGTCAAGACTCAGATGCTTTACTAACTGAACCACCCAGGCACCCTTAAACAAAATTTTTATCAATTTAGGATGTTAACTGTAATCCCCATTGTAACCTCTAGGAAAATAACTAAAAAATAAACATAAAAAGAAATGAATACACCTGAAACCAATGTAACATTGTCCACTATATTCAAATAAAACAAATTTAATGAAGACAGAATCAAAAGGTATACTAGAAAAAAATCAAACACAAAAGAAGGTAGCACATAAGGAAGTGAGGAACAACAACAACAAAAAACATAACACAGAGAAAACAAATAGAACAATGGCAGAAATAATCACTTTTATAATCACATAATTATAATCAATAATCATTATAAAAGCAAACAGGTTAAACTCACCAATTAAAAAACTGCTACTGGCAGAAGGAATTTAAAAAATGATACAACAATAAACTGCTTATAAGAGACTCATTTTACACCCAAACACATAAGTTGAAAGTGAAAGGATAGAAAAAGGTATTACATACCAATAGTAATCAAAAGGGAGCCCAGCTAGCAGTATTAACATGAGACAAAATGGATTTTACATCAAAAACTGTTGCAAGAGGGCACCTGGGTGGCTCAGTCAGTTAAGAGTCCGACTTTGGCTCAGGTCATGATCTCACAGTTCGCGAGTTCAAGCCCTGCGTCAGGCTCTACACTGACAGCTCAGAGGGTGGAGCCTGCTTCGGATTCTGTCTCTCCCTCTCCCTTGGCCTCTCCCCCTCTCCCAATGTCTCTTTCTCTCTCTCAAAAATATGTAAACATTAAAAAAAAACTTTTGCAAGAGACAGAGAAAAACATTTTATAGTGATTAAAGGATCAATTCATCACAAAGATATAAGAATTATAGGCATAAATGGCAAGGGTGTGGAGAAAAAGGGACTCTCATTCACTGTTCTTGAGAATGCAATCTGATGCAGCTACTATGGAAAACAGTATGGAGGTTCCTGAAAAAATTAAAAGTAAAATTAACATATGATCTAGTAATTCCCACTACTGGGTATTTACCCAAAGGATACAAAAACACTAATTCAAAAAGATATATGCACCCCTATGTTTATTGCAGCATTATTTACAATAGCCAAGATATGGAAGCAACCCAAGTGTCCAAAGATAAGTGAATGAATAAAGATGATGTGGTGTGTATGTGTATGTATGTATGTATGTATGTATACACATACATATTCAGCCATGTAAAAGAAGGAGATCTTGCCATTTCCAACAACATGGATGGATCTAAGGGTATAATGCTAAGTGAAATAAGTCAGATAGATAAACACAAATATCATATAATTTCACTCACAGTGCAATTTAAATAACAAAACAAAGAAAAAAAGAGACAAAAAATATTCTTAAATAAGGAAAACAAACTGGTGGTTGCCAGAAGGTAGATGGGGGATTGGTAAAAGAGGTAAAGAGTATTAAGAGTATGTTTATCATGATAAACACTGAGTAATGTACAGAATTGTTGAATCATTATACTGTACATTTGAACTAATATAACACTATGTTAATTATACTTTAATAAAAATAAATTTTTCAAAAAAATTATAAACATATACACATCAAACAACAAAGCCTCAAAATATATGAGGCAAACAGTGACAGAACCGAAGAAATAGTCTACAGTAATAGTTGGAAACTTAAACAGCCCCTTTCAATAATGGATAGAATATGTACAAAGAAAATCAATAAGAAAATAAAGGACTTGAACAATACTATAAACCAACTAGACCAAGAGACATATATAGAATACTCCACCCAAGAATGGCAGAATATCTATTATTCTCAACTGCACTGGAACATTCTCTAGAATAAACCATATGTTAAGCCATAAAACAATTTTCAAATTAAAAAAAATATCTAAATCATTCTAAGTATCTTCCCTGAGCACAATAGTATGAAGCTAGAAATCAATACTGGAAGAAAAACTGGAAAACTCAAACACATGGAAATTAAACAACATACTCTTTTTTTTATTTTTTTTTTCAACGTTTATTTATTTTTGGGACAGAGAGAGACAGAGCATGAACAGGGGAGGGGCAGAGAGAGAGGGAGACACAGAATCAGAAACAGGCTCCAGGCTCTGAGCCATCAGCCCAGAGTCTGACGCGGGGCTCGAACTCACGGACCGCGAGATCGTGACCTGGCTGAAGTCGGACGCTTAACCAACTGCGCCACCCAGGCGCCCCTAAACAACATACTCTTAAGCAAGCAACCAGTAGAACAAGTAAAGACTCACTAGGCACAAAAAAACCACTTTGAAATAAATACAAATAAAACACAGCATACCAAAACATACAAGGGGCAGCATAAGAAGTGTTCTGAGGGAAATTCATGGCTACAAACACTTACATTTAAAAAAGAAGATCTCAAGTCAACAAACCAACTTCACACCTTAAGGAACCAGAAAAAGAACAAACTAAACCCAAAGCCAGGAGAAGGAAAGAAATAATAAAGATTATAGCCAAGAGAAACAAAATAGAGAAAAGCAATAAAGAAAATCAATAAAACCAAAGATTGGTTCTTTGAAAAAAATCAACAAAAATGAGAACCCTTCAGCTAGACTGACTAAGAAAAAAAAATGAAAATGCAAATAACTGAAATAATAGATGAAAGCAGGGACATTACTACATTCACTTTTTCAATACTATTTTGACTACTTGGAGTCTCTTGAAGTTGCACATAAATTTGAGGAACAGTAGTTCAGTTTTACAAAACTAAAAGGGCTATAAGAAAATACCATGAACAACTTTATACCAACAAATTAGGCAATCTAGATGAAATGGATGAATTCCCAAGAAAACACAAATTACCAAGCCCAACTCAAGAAGTAAAAAGTCTTAACAGACCAGTAACAAATAGATTGAATCAGTTAATAAAAATATGCCAACAAAAGGAAAGTCAGGATCATAAGGCTTCATTAGTGAAATCTATCCATCACTAAAAGAAGAATTAACAACATTCCTTCTCAAACTCTTCCAAAAAGATAGAGAACTCTAACACATTTCATGAGGTCTGCATTAAACTGATACCAAAGCCAGATAAAAATAACATAAGAAAACTACAGACCAGTATCTCTCTCTCTCTCTCTCTCTCTATATATATATATATATATACATATATATATATATATGTACAAAATTCCTCAACAAAATACCAGCAAACCAAGTCCAAGAGCACATTTAAAAAATTACACATCATCACCAAGCAGGATATAACTCAGGTATGCAATGGTGGTTCAACATATGAAAATCAATCAATGTAATGCACACCACACTAATAGAAATTAAAAAACAAAACTACATTATAATCTCTATATATGCCAAAAAAAAAAAAAGAAAAAACAAAACAAAACAAAAACAAAAGCATTTGACAAAATTCTATGCCCTCTCGTGATAAAAATGCCCAGAAACTAGGATACAAGGAAATTCCCTCAACATGATAAGGGGAACTTATGGAAAACCCATAGTTAATATCATAGTAGTGAAAGAATGAAAGCCTAACCTCAAGATCAAGAACAAGACTAAAATGCATGTTTTGATCACTGCTATTCGACTTTGTAGTGGAAGTTCTAGTCAGAGCAATTACCCAAGAAAAGGAAGTAAGATGCATCCAAATTGATAATGTCTTTTAGAAGTACAAAGAAGTAGGGGCGCCTGGGTGGCGCAGTTGGTTAAGCGTCCGACTTCAGCCAGGTCACGATCTCGCGGTCCGTGAGTTCGAGCCCCGCGTCAGGCTCTGGGCTGACGGCTCGGAGCCTGGAGCCTGTTTCCGATTCTGTGTCTCCCTCTCTCTCTGCCCCTCCCCCGTTCATGCTCTGTCTCTCTCTGTCCCAAAAATAAATAAACGTTGGAAAAAAAAAAAAATTTAAGAAGTAGAAAGAAGTAGAAGTATTTCTACTTGCAAATGGCATGATTCTACTTATACAAAATCCCATAGAATCCACACACACACACACACACCTACTAGAGCTAATAAATGAATCAGTAAAGTTGCAGAGTACAAGATCAACACACAACAACTAGTTGTGTTTCTATATGTCAGCAATGAACAATGTGGAAATTAAGAAAATTCCATTTACAATAGCACTCAAAAGAATAAAATGCTGAGGAACAAATTTAACAAAGAAGGTGAAAGACTTACACACTGAAAACTATAAAACATTGCTGAAAGAAATTAAAACACCCTAAATAAATGGAAATACATTCCATGCTCATGAATTGGAAGACTTAATATGGTTAAGATGACACTACTCCTCAAAGTGAACTAAATTTCTCAAATTTATATGGAACTACAAGGGATTCTGAATAGCCAAAATAATATCCAAAAAGTAAAATGCAGTTGAAAGACTCACACTTCCCAATTTCAAAATTTACTACAAAGCTACACTAACCAAGAGTGTGGCAGTGACATAAGCATAGGTATAGAGACCAACAGAATAGAACTGAATGAGAGTCTAGAAATAAACCCAATCATTCATAACCAGCTGATTTTTGACAAGACCGTTCAACAGGGTAAGAACAGTCTCCAACAAATGGTTCAGGGATAAATGGATAACAACATACAAATAATGAAGTTGGACCCATACCTCACTTCTTATATAAAAATTAACTCAAATAAATGACCTAAATATAAGAGCTAAAACTATACAATTATCGAAGAAAAAACAGGGGTAATCTTTATAACCTCAGATTTGGCAAAAGATTCTAAGATTTGACACCAAAAGCATGAGCAATAAAAGTGAAAGACAAATTGGACTTCATAAAAATTAAAATCTGTTGTACATTAAACAACATTATCAAGAATGCCAAGGAACAACCTAAATAATGGAGAAAAAGTTTACAAATCATAGATCTGATAAAGGATTAAAAATGAGAATATACAAAGAACCCTTACAATTCAACACACAGACAAACAAACCCAAATAAAAAATGGGCAAGAAACATACATAGTTTCTCCAAAGAAGAAAAAGCACATAAAATATTTTCAGTATCTCTAGTCACTGAAGAAATACATAATGAAAAACTCTTCATATCCACTAAGACAGCTTTAATCAAAGAATAAATTAATAAAAATAACAAGTGTTGGCAAGGATGTAGAGAAACAGGAACCCTTATACATACCTGTTGGGAATACAAAATAGTACAGCTGCTATGGAAAACAATTTGGCTATTCTTCAAAAAGGCAAACACAGAATAACCATACGATTCAGAAATTCTGCTCCTAGGTATACACGTAAGAGAAATGAAAACACATATCCACACAGAAACTTGTACGTGAATGTTTATAGTAGCATTATTTATAATAGCCAAAGGATAGAAACAGCCCACATGCCCTTAAGTGGATACACGGATAAACAAATTGAGGTATGTATGTATTGCATGTGTGTGTGTGTGTGTGTGTGTGTGTGTGTGTGTGTGTGTGTGCATTCAGACATAAAAAGGAAAAGAGAACTGATATATTCTACAACTTGGATGAATCTCAAAAACACTACACTAAGTGAAAGAAAGCAGACACAAAAGATCACATATTGTATGGTCTACTTAAATAACTGCTTGTAAGGTTTGCTATGATTTTCTTTGATTCTTTCAAACACTATGCATTTTTCAAGTAGTGATATTGTTATTTACATTGATTTAATCTACAGTCTCCACAGTGTTTCATATATGATGCGCATCTTTCTATTTTAATCTCTAATGCTTCATTTTTGTCTTTTCTCATTAATAAAAAGTACAATTATACATCTAAATCTACCATTAAACTACAATTATTTTAAAGTGATAAAATAAAGCCAAGTGTATAAGGAAAATGCACAGACTGAGGACCTCTCCAAAATTCTAAGATGTCATTCTTAAAAGTACACAGTTTCTGTAATGAAATGTAAATGTTTACAGACTTTTCACCAAGAAACAGGAGAACCTAGGCTTGGTCAAGGCCATGTAAACTAACAAGTAATTTCAGAATCCTAATACTTACCTTTGTATTCTACTTGGGGGAAAAAATGTATTCCCAAAGTTTTTAATCTTTAATATATAAATGTTTGTACTATATAAAATCTTATAATAAGGTATAATTGTATATATAAATATGGCTATTACTGGACATCTAATTTTTAAGAGAAAATAAGTTTATTTCAAAGCACTACTTAACTCTATTAGCTATGAATTATTTTGGAAATGCTCTCCTGAAACAAATTTGCTGAGTTTATTTTACAAGTTTAAAACCAAGTAAAGAACTACAATGAGATACCATCTCATACCTTTCAGAATGGCTAAAATCAACAACACAAGAAACAACAGGTGTTGGTGAGGATGTGGAGAAAGAGGAACCCTCTTGCACTGTTGGTGGGAATGCAAACGGGTGCAGCCACTCTGGAAAACAGTATGGAGATTCCTCAGAAAGTTAAAAATAGAATTACCCTATGATCTGGCAATTGCACTACTAGGTATTTACCTAAAGAATGTAAAACCACTAATTCAAAGGAATACATGCACACCAATGTTTATAGCAGCATTATCTATAATAGCCAAATTATGGAAGTAGCCCCAAATTTCCATCAAATACGAATGAATAAAGAGGATATGCTGTATGTATGTATATGTATGTAATATATACATACACATACATACATGCGCATGCACACACACACACACACACACACACATACACACTCAATGGAATATTATTCGGCCATAAAAAAAGAATGAAATCTTGCCATTTGCAACGACATGGATGGAGCTAGAGTGTATTACGTTGAGTGAAATAAGAGAAAAACAAATGTCCTATGATTTCGCCCATATGTGGAATTTAAAAAACAAAACAAGAAGGAAAAAAAAGAAAGAGAGAGAAAGACAAGCAAACCAAGAAACAGACTCTTAATTGTAGAGAACTGATGGTTGCGAGAAGGGAGGTGGGTAGGGGAATGGGTTAAATAGGCGATGGGAATTAAGACGTGAACTTACTGAGATGAACACAGGGTGATGTATAGAAGTGTTGAATCACTATATTGTACACCTGAAACTAATATTATACTGTATATTCACCAACTGGAATTTAAATAAAACTTAAAAAAACAAATAAAGAATGTTTTTGGGTAGTGTAAATCAAATACAGTATACATTTCTCAAAATTCTTATACAAGATAAATGGTTTTATTGCTAACATGACTATGATCTGAACATAAAGAAGAAATTCAGTACCCCCATCATGAAAAAAATGAATTACTTCTCCAAGACTAAGTATCTCTTTTTCAAATATCAGTAGGTTTCCCTAAAAGTCAATAAAATCAAAGTGAAACACACAAAAAGAAACTCTGAATTCCTTTATTCATTCATAGTAATATGAAATAAACACAAAACCCACATTTCATTTTGTGTTTATGTAAATATTAAGCAAAGCATTCTAGCTGTTTATATCTTGCTTTGATCAAGCAGGCTTATCTATGAAAAAAAGAAACTGCTATGTTGCTAACGCTAGCTAAACCCATCCTATAAATTCTAGAGTCTGGGGAAAATAAATTTCTTGCAAGAAATCTATCCAATCAATAATCAGAATTGGGAATATGGGATGTCTTGGTCCTTATTGGAAGAACTCCCATTTTTGCCAGAATTGTTATTCAAGCACTTCGGCTATTATTCCCTTCTTTCTCTACGATGTCTCTCTACCTTGAGTATTCAGAAATAGTAAGACATCCTCTTAATTTATGCATTAAGGAAACTGTTTGCACTGTTAAACAAATAAACATGTTTCCTACGTTTATTTGTTCATGAGTTGAAAACAGAAATATAAGGTGTTTTTAATGTCTTTCTGGCTTTGCCATATAAAATAATTGCTCCCAGGCACTCTTAATTTACATACCATGACTTTTGTGACATTTCTCTCTTTTTGTATTAAGTGAATATTCATCTTAGGTCTCTCAAAGCACAACAACTTTTCTCCTGATTCCGATCCCTTTCTAGGATTCAAAATCCCTAGATGCGTGATAAAGAGACAGTCACTTTCTTGCCAGAAAAAAGAAGGATATATATGCAAGTACATAGGTCACTTTCTAAGTGTTTCCTTTAGTTAGCTTCCTCTTTACTGTGAACACACACAGCTTCATTAAACCGTGCCAATTTTCAGTAAGACAGCTTACATACAGAAAAAAATTACATGAGAAGAAACCCAATGACTCTGAAATATTCCATCCAAATGAATGTACTTCTAAAATGTAGCCCTTCTTAAAATTTTATAATATTCAGTAGAGTACTTTTTTTAATATTTTAATGTTTTATTTATTTTTGAGAGAGAGAGAGAGAGTAGAGGAAGGGCAAAGAGAGAGGGAGACCCAGAATCTGAAGCAGGCTCCAGGCTCTGAGCTGTCCTGTCAGCACAGAGGCCAATGCAGGGCTCAAACTCACAAGCCACGAGATCATGACCTGAGCCAAAGTTGGATGCTTAACAGACTGAGCCACCTAGGAGGCCCTCAGTAGAGTACTTTTTTAAAGCTCTACTTCTTCCACATGTGTCACTGATTCTCAGTAGTCATTACCACAGACTGTGACAGACACCAAGTATCTCCAAGACCAGGTTTCTAGTTGAGTTTCTATTAATGCAATATGTAGGACATATATAAAAGATGCCGAAATAGTAAATAACATGGATAACAACGGAGATATTATGCTGTTTGTTAAGGTTGCTGTGTGAAATGTTCCCATTCTCCTCCTCCTCAGAGCTGTAATTAAAACTTTGGCTGCCTGAAACCAAATATAAGGTTGTGTTCTCCTCACCGAGCTGTCAATCTTTCAACTAGCTGGTTTACAGATTCTGAGCGAATACATGCCCCTGTTTTAAACATGTGGATGAAATATATTCCCTTGCCAAATTCAATTAGATAAAAAATGGAGCTTTTTTTCTTAATTCCACATCACTGTGGAACAGTGACAACTACAGGACCTTGGACTGTTATCTTGTTGAACCCTTTCTACTTATTAAATGATGTGTGTCTCATTGTATCCATGCACAAATTCATATTCAAATGTATACACTATACTCAAGTGCATTTAATGTAATACATATTTATAAATCTAAGTTGATAAAACTTTGACACAGATATCACGAATGTATGAAGAAAATGAAAGCAAATGCCATAGCCTGAAATATTAAAAAAAAAAAAGTTAAAATTCTCATTAGCTCTCTCACATTTATGTTTTCACTAAACATGTCAGTAAATGTATACACTGCATGATTTCCTATAACATGAATCAAAGGTCAGTTAGAAAACATTTCACTTTTCAGTTTGCTGATCGATGCACAGATTTAAATAATATGTGCCATTTTTGCACTGGATTTTTAAGTGTTTTTTTTTTAAACTAAAGAAGTGTTATGCTTCAAAGTTTCTATACAAGCAGGTCTTATAACAAAAAAAGAACCATAATGACAATAACTTTTGGGGTACGCTGAAAGTTAACTTTCCTTGGAGGCGCTTAAAACAGTCTAAAGAACATAGTCTTTTCCCATTGCTTTTCAATGGTTAAAACATTATACATAGTATGAGTTAAAAGCTAACAAAAATAGGTAATAATAAAATTACTCTTATTTTTATCACTCAAGAAACTCAGAAACAGTTGAAACAATTTTCCCAATACTTTCCCAAAATTCTTACCTCTGGTCAAATTTCCAAGTAAATATATCATGCCCAAAGAAGAATCTCTCTGAAAGCTACAAACCTCTTTAAGGGATCTAAGATTTAACTATGATTTGCACATTTCCAGGCTATTTACTGTGTATTAATATTGCCTCCATATTTTAACTTGCAAAAATGCACAGCAAAAGATCTAGGTGAAATGTATGAAATATCAAAGTGCATCTGTGGCATGCCAATACCAGATACAGTTTTAATGAAACACCTGCACTGCAAATAGAGGAGTATAAAAGAAAGAAAGGGAAGACCCAAGTTAGAGGGCAGCACAAGTGAAACAAAGACATAAAATCAAATAGCAATGAATGTCATTGGATAAAGGCTCTTCAATGACTTTAAAAATACCCTGAACCAAGAATCTGCACTTGTATCCACAAATCATACTTTGGTCATTTTTTTTCTGTTTTACTAAAAAGAATTTATATTCACTATAATGTGTAAAAGCCTTGTAATTTTATTTATTGCCCTTTTGAAAAAAGCACTAACATTAGTTGACCTGGATTCTCAACACAGATTTTTCTTTGATTTAGAGGTAGATGAAAAAAAAAAGGAAAATAAGTAAGGCAGAGAAGAGAAAAAGGAAGAGAATATACTGAAAATACGTAAAATAACTATTACAGAAGATCAATAATCTTTCCAAGCAGAAGAAAGAGGGGACTGTTTTGTAGGAAATGCCATAATTTTAGTCATAAGATATTTCTTTAAAACTTGTCTCATATTTGTGAATGTGGGCATGTATTCCTTCAGCCCATTAATTACAGAAAAAAGGATGACAGACACGAGTGAGAGAAAATAAATGCTGTGGATCTATTTCTAGGAACATGACAAAGTGAATTTTTCCTGCTCCAAACACAAAGAAATGGTAGATAAAATACAACCAAAAAAATAATATATAGCTTAGAAATACCCAGGCTCCAAAAGCAAAGAGAGAACCCTAGCCAGAGTTACAAGAGCCAAAGCTAACAGCATGACAACTTAGAGAAGTACAGAGTAGAAACAGGTGTAAGAGCCAGTAGCTGAAGTTTTAAGGTCCATAAGTAGGGACGTAATACATGGTTTGGAGCCCACACAATAGGGAAGTTAAACTGAAGTAACTGGGACACCTGAGTAAAAAGTTCAGATAATCACAGGGCTGTTTACCCTATTAAAAAAAAGTGTTAAAAATAAAAACAAAATCTCTTCTCACAATCCCAGAAGAGAAGAAAGGAAGAGGGTTCTCTGCCAAAAGCTCTACATAGGAGAACAGTTTCCTACGAAAGAGCAAAACCTGAAGATAGGTTTGAGGTCTGAATTTACGTTACATGCATGGTATGGTAATCCCATGTAAGATAAAAAAACAGATCCTAGGGGCGCCTGGGTGGCTCAGTCGGTTAGGCGTCTGACTTTGGCTCAGGTCATGATCTCTCGGTCAGTGAGTTTGAGCCCCGCGTCGGGCTCTGTGCTGACTGCTCAGAGCCTGGATCCTATTTCAGATTCTGTGTCTCCCTCTCTCTCTGACTCTCCCCCGTTCATGCTCTGTCTCCTCTGTTTCAAAAATAAATAAACGTTAAAAAAATTTTTTTTAAAAAAACAACAGATCCTAGTAAGGAATTTTTACATACTATTATGGTATGATCTCCAGGAAATAGTAAATGAAAAAAGCTGTGTGATGAACAGTGTAAATAGTAAGCATATGTTTATATAAGGAAATAGAAATACATAGACACACATATTTGATTCCATTTACTTTAAAAGGTAGATATCAATCAAAAGCTAACTAAATTATTCATCTGTAAGAAAGAAAAAAAGAGGGTGGAAAGAAGGAGAGAAGCCAGACTTTTCTAAATTTATCTTATTTTACTATGAAACCGAAAATATCTGATATGATTATGAAACAAAGTTGAATCCAGAATTTAAAAAGTACTCCCCAAAATTTGAAAGTAAACTGAAACAAACTAATCCATGTATCAAGTCAATGGCTTAAACACACAGCAAACAATTCTATCAAGAGACAGATTGATTACAGATTGTCAGTGGGATGTACAACAAGGACCAAAATAGTGGCAAGAAGATTTAAACTATTTCAGTAGCCATATTATTAATAATGGCATCGGTGTTGACAAACTGATATCAATATATAAACAGCAATTATTTGTATTAAGGTCACTAGGAACCAACATTTTCAGCTTAAAAGAAAAACTCACAAACACAAAACCAAAAAAAGTTAAAAATCCTTGTAATCCCAAATTTGAATTAGAAATATCAGGATAAATTCATGAAGTATTTTTCTTTAAAAAAAGTTTATTTCCTAACTGATCATATTTCCACTTTAAAGGTCTAGAAATAATGACAAGTCCAGAGCATTGAGCACCCCCAACATCTAAACTGTGGTCTCCAAATGGAACTTATGCACTAAAAGGAAATAGAGTTACTTAACACAAATGATCCCAGATCTGGGGTAGAAAACAGACAAGATGAGCCTGAAATACCTGACTGTACCAGAAAACAAGTAAGTTATCAAAAGGTGATGGTGGTGTGTCAAAAGGGCTCAGTAGCTAACTTGAGGAGATGGCAAAAGATGTGACAATTTTAGGAAAAAGATAATAATGTCAATAGGTTAAAATATTAAATGTGTTAAAAATTCATATGTTCATAGCAATAATAAAAAATGAATGTTCATAATTGCTTTTGGAGGATGCCAGAAAACCAACTTACTATTTTGAAAACTAGTAAGTAAAAGGTAAAAACCATGCATTTTTTTCCTGTCTTTTCTTATTAACTGTATCTCAGAAAAACTGAATAGTTGATGAGGGCAAGTTCTTCTTTATAGAATATTCCAGCTAATATATGAAAAAGAAAGTTAGATTTTACAACTCTGAATGGCAGGATGAATCTGGGCAATGATCATCAACAGGTGCTAAGAAAATCATTAGGTAAATAGCAGATAGGGAACTTTATAATCTACAGATCACGCTGACAATACCTGAAACTACTGATCAATCTTAACATCACACACACAAAAAGAGCAACCTCTTATGCCTCCTGATATGATGCAAAAGAAAGTATACAACACCATGTATGAAATATTCTTACCAAATAAAAATCAAGCCTGTGTAAGCCTGTAGATATGAATACTGGTTGACAGAGAATAGAGAGAGAGTAACACATTTAACAACACTTCAGAAGCAATTAGCAAATCCTGAATGTGGTGTACAGGAAAGAGTTAATACAGCAGGATTGAAACTGCTATCCTTAGAAAAGTCTGTTTGCAAGACTGGCCTTTAGCTGGTGTCTGAGAATTTGTATTTCAGTAGAGTTCCCACCATTCCCAGAACTGATAAGAGTGCTCAATGTGCCTGTTTGTACAATGTGGTTTATGCTGGACATCTGTTCTCCTTCTACGAGTCCAGAATTTTGGTATATGCCAGGCAGAAGATGCCTACATAACCAGCCTCCAATAAAAACCCGGGCACTGAGTCTCTAGTAAGCTTCCCTTTTAAACATTTCACACATGTTGTCACAACTCATTCCTGAGGGAATTAAATACAACCTGTGTAACTGCACTAAGAAAATACTCTTAGACACTCGTGCCTGGTTTTCTTCAGACTTTGCCCCATTCACCTTTTCCCTTTACTGATATTGCTCTGTATCCTTTTGCTATAATAAATCATAGCCAGGAGTACAACTATATGCTGAATCCTTTGAGTCCCCCTAGTCCATCAATAAACCTGGGGTGGTCTTTGGAATCGCCAACACAATGGGAAACTTTACAAATTAATAAATTGATCTGTTCAATAAATAAATTGCACAAAAAACAAGGTGGGAAAATCTATACAGAAATTTAATAA
Organism: Lynx rufus; assembly: GCF_022079265.1. Lineage (NCBI taxonomy): Eukaryota > Metazoa > Chordata > Mammalia > Carnivora > Felidae > Lynx > Lynx rufus. Next base: position 155,662,864 of record NW_025814823.1, read on the forward strand.
CAAATGTTTAATTATAGTGTTTTGTTTCAGTTCCTATGACTAAATATGGCAAACACGGACTGAAAATTTATTCTATGATTCAGAAACATAAAACCTAAAAAGAAATTTAAATAAACATCCAAATAGTTCTACAAGTCTGTGGAATTTCTACTCTTTAGGTCATTCAAATTTAACACTGCAGTAAGACTTTTGGGCCAACCTATATAAATAAACGAAATTTGACTCAAGAAGAGTACCAAAAACCTGAATATATTTATAAACATCAAAGAATTAAATCAGCAGCCAAATATCTATCCACAAGAAAGCACCGGGCCAAGGCTGTTGTTTTTAGGCAAGTGTTACCAAATCTTATAAAAAACAGATAACCTTTATTTTAAATAAAATATTCCAGAGAACAGAATAAGAGAGAAAGCTGTTCAGCCCATTATATAAAGCTAGTATGATCTTAATGCTCAAAATGACAAAACTATTTAAAAAACAATAGGATATTCAAATTTACTAACATAGATTAAAGAAATTCTATACAAAATATTAGCAAATTTAATGAATTTAATCATGCAGAGTGCATCTATATACATCGTCTACATATCTACCTATCTACATACATGTATCTACACAGACTACATCATGATCAAGTTTTATCCCAAGAAGCCAATGATTAATCAATGTACTTTGCCACATCAATATGTAAAACAAGAAAGATACAAGAAACTTTTAAAAGGATCTAAGAAAAAATTCAACATCTATTCATTACCTTTTATTAAGATCCTCTTAGCAAGTTAAGAATGCAAGGAAATTTCCTTAACCTGACATTTAATGGGAAAACTTTAAAAGCATTTACTTTAATGTCAGAAACAAGATGGGAATGTTTATTACTACATACTGCCTACATTCAACTTTTCTTAAGTACAGGAAATCCTAACCAATTTCAACAGTAGTTATTATTTTCAGGTAATATTATTACATACAATATCCCAGAGAATCTACAAAGTGTCAAAACTAATAATAGAGTTCAACAAGGTTACTGGATACCAGATCAAAATACAAATAACTAATAGTACTCCTATGTACAAGCAATAACCAAGTAGAAATGTAATAGAAGATCTCATTAGCAATAGAAATAAAATCATAATGTACCTAAGAGTATATCTAACAAAATCAGAGTAAGACCTCTTATAATTTATAAGGAAATTATTAAACTTTATTGTCAGGTATAAATGGAAACAAAAATGAATGGGAAGATATTCCATAATAGTAGATGGGAAGACTAAGTTTCATGAAAATGTCTATTCTCACTAAATTACTTTATTAATTCAATTCCAGTAGAAATCCCATGAGAGTTGTTAACAGTACTTGACAACAGGACCCCATAATTCACACATGAGAGAAGACACTGGAAACAGAACAATTTTCAAGAAGACAGACAAGGTGGCAAGACTTACCTTGAACAGCCATCATCTTATTATAAAGCTCTGATAGTTTAGATGGCATGATACTGGCACAAAGATAAACAAATCAACAACACAGAATACAGAACCCAGAAGTAGATCCATCTACATATGGCAATTTGGTAAATGAAAAAGTTGGCAATACAAATCACTAGGAAAAGGAAAAAGTATTTAAAAAAATTAATCTGAAGAAAATTAGGTACATATATGGGCAAAAAATTAGATCACTGTCTCACAAAATAAATCCCAGGTAATTTTAAAATGCTAAATCTAGAAAGCAAAATTATAACATTTCTAAGGAAAAAAGCAGGAAATTAACCATATGACATCAAATAAGTAAAACTTGCTTCAACAAGATACAAAAAATTATAAGCATTAAAGTGAAAAGCTAAAACTTCTTACATAGTAAATTTTAAAACTCCTATATAATATACCAAACACCATAAACAAAGTAAAAAGACACAAATAGGACAAATTTATAAAGCTTGCAACCAAAAATGAATTATTATAAAGAACTTCTAAATCAAAAAGAAAAAAAACAATTTAAAAAAAAAAAGAAATGTAAATAGGTATTTCACAGAAAAGGAAATCCAAATGGTCAAGAAACATATAAAAGGTTGCTCAACTTCACTAAATGTTAGGGAAATGCAAATTAAAACAAAACAACATTTGATACTATAGTCCAATTACATTAAGTTTCAGCAACTATATGAAAAAAAGGAAATCTTACAGAGTGCTGGTTGAGTCATAAGTTGAAATAGCTACTGTAAGGAATGATTTGGCCTCAGTGTGTGAAGTTGATAATGATTACAACAAAGAAATGCATACCCTAAAAAAAAAAAAAGAAAAAAAAAGAAAGCCTTCACACGTATGTGTAAGGAAACATGCATAAAAGTGCTCACTGCAGCATTATTTTAACAATTAAAAACTGAAAATAGCCTAAATGTCCATAATTCAGTGTGTCATTGCAGATAAATCTCAAAAACATAATGCTGAGTTAAAACTAATCTCCAGAATATTAAAAGTATAATACCATTTGTATGAAGTTTAAAACATGCAAAAAATGGGGGCACCTGGGTGGCTTAGTTGGTTAAGCATCTGACTTTCAGCTCAGGTCATGATCTCATGGTTTGTAAGTTCAAGCCCCACTTGGGGCTCTGTGCTGACAGTTCAGAGACTGGAGCCTGCTTTGGATTCTCTGTCTCCCTCTCTCTCTGCCCCTTCCCCATTCATGCTCTGTCTCTCTCTTTTTCAAAAATAAAATTTTAAAAAACATTAAAATAAATAAACTTAAAAACATGCAAACAATGATTTATATGAGAACTTCTCGCAATGATAAAAATGTTCTGTATCTGCACACCCAATACAGTAGCATAAGCTACATGTGGCTATTAAACAGTTGTAATGTGGCTAACGTTCCTGAGGAACTGAATGTATTTTATTTTAATTAATTTAAGTTTAAAGAGCCAGATATTAATGTGTCTACCTTATTTGGCAGAGCAGGGCTATATAATTTATGGGTACATACATACACAGAAATATAAAAACTTAGAGGAAGAATACACATCAACTTCAGGATAGCAGTTACTCCTGGGGAAGTGAAGTGGGTGGGAATGGAATGTGAAGGGATTTGACAGTCTCTGTGACCTTTCATTTCTTTAAAACAACAAAAACATATAAAACAAATATGCCAGAATACTAGTATTTGTTAAAACTGAAGAATCTGGTTTTTGGTATGTTTGAAATATTTCCCATTTACTTTTTCTAATATTTCCTACTTTAAATGTTTCCCTTTCACTTCTTTGAAATATTTACCCATTTAAATTTTTAAATAACTTTTTGAAAGTAAACAGTGTTTAAATATTTATCATACTTGGAGATCTAAAGCCAGGTGATCAACTATCCTATATATAGTCTCAATGAATACATATATAACATTGAGAAAAGCAAACAATGGAGCAAAAGCTATGACACAATACACTTGCATAGTTACTAACTTGATTTTTACAATTAATTTTCAAAGGTCCAACAAACAAATTTCAAAAATGTGTTATTTTACTTAGATTCTAAATATACCAAATGGAATAACCATGTGTTTATCTTATAATTAGAAGTATTAAAAATATATTAAATAAAATAGTCAAGGTAGCAATGAACCAGGAATCCAGGCAGTTTATACTAACTTTCTAATACCAGTTTGTATTAACTTTCTGTATTCTATTCACCACGTTTGCTCATTTGTACAGGATGACCTAGAGAGTCTCTGCATTCACTGTCAATTTTTATAAGATGGGAACTTTCAATCCAGTTTCATTTCTTCTTTTAAATATGTACTATAAGTTGTTTAGAATGATCATCCCTTCATATCAAAGTGTGAAAAATCTGCATACCTGAAATCCAAATTCCCTTACTGCTGTCTAACTGTCCATACAACAGACAAAAAAATAGAAGAGTAAAATAAATGATCAGCTGGTCAGGGATCCACGGCTCTCAAACTCATTTTGCAAAGCTGGAAACTCTTCTAATAGGTTGATTTTCATGTGGATATCCCAAGATCCTGAACAGAATATGTGATTCTCCATATATACTGCATTCTTAGAGTACATATTCTTAGAGTGCATATGCTAGCAGGGGCGGGGACAGAGAGAGAGAGGGGGGAGAGAGAGAAGCCCAAGTGGACTCTGTGCTGACAGCAGGAAGCCCGATCCCACTAATGGTGGGATAATGACCTGAGCCGAACCCAAGAGTTGAATGCTTAACAGACTGAGCCACCCAGGCACCCCACAAAAATTTTTAAGATATGCATAATTCTAATGCATATTTATGCCCCATTTTATAAAAATATTGAAGATCCTATGAAGAAAGAAAGGCAAATACAACTACTCACGTGTGTAACATTAACCAGAGATCTCAATTCATTCAGTGCTCTACCCATGTTATCATGCATCTAAAGAATGTGGAAGAATTAGATCTCTACTGTTCACACACACAACTTTTACTTACATCACAAAGTGTATAACAAGAATGTTCAGAGCAAAGGAGATTAAGTTTAACTGCTTATGATCTGTTGTAAGATGTACATGACTATTATTGAATGGTGAGGCTTTGGGGTTATTTGGGAAGATGGTACAAAAGGCAGGAAATGATGGTAATTAACTCTTACTTTTTAGTTTTTTCTGTAGCATAATTATTGACACATTTCTGGTTTCTATCACCTATCATAAAATATACATACAACTTAGCAATGCTCTGAAATTAACTTCTCAAACTTGATGGCGGGGAGGGGGAGGCAGTATTCTTACTAGACATAAGTATTTTTTAACATATGGAAAAATTCAAGCTTGCAGTACAAGGGCTGAAAATAGGGAAGAGCATGCCCGCTACTCAAAGGGGGGAAAAAGCATTTTAAGCTTCCTTAACCTTAATTATAAAGTTGACCCCCCTAGAGACCACCATAAACCAGGAGTTAACAGATAAGATTACAATGTATTTGAGTACAAAATTACAATGTAGTTTGAAACACTCAAACTTCCTTTATATTCTCATCTATTCAGAACCAAGATAACACTGCTGGTTGTAAAATACAGGGCTACTTAAAGGAACACCTTTTTTTAAGTCCAAGGATTAAAAGAGAAGAGAGACAAAGTATTATCTGTTTGGTATTTCTAGTAACATCTAATACTAAATATTCTATGCCAAATACTGAACATGCAAAAAATTGTTACTTTTTGATAAATCTAAATTGAAAATCACCATAAATAAATAAATAAATAAATAAATAAATAAATAAATAATTGAAAATTACCAAAAAAGAAGGGGTGGGGTGGGTGGGAATGAACGTAAGTGCACTATCCTCATGATTAAAATATACAACTCAAAGACTTAGATTTAAGCTGTGATTAAAAAAATAAAGAGAAGGGTCAGGGTTCATGGGTGGCTCAGCATTGGACTCCTGGTTCCTCCTTGGGTCATGACCTCACAATTCGTGGAATAGAGCCCTACATCGGGCTCTGTGCTGACAGTGTGGAGCCTGCTTGGGATTCTGCCTCTCTCCCTGCCCCTCCCACATGAGCTCCCTCTCTCCTCTCAGAATAAATAAACTTTAAAAAATTTTTAAGAGAAGGAAAATATTTTATAAAACTAAAAATCTTTTGATTTCTTAAATTTCTTGTAATTTATGAATTCAAACAACAGTATGAATAGTTCATGTAACAAAGCAAAATTGAAAAATTTAGAGTGAAACTAACAGGTTCCTTTATAAAGTTAAACTTCAAAAGAGTAAAATCATCAATGAAAAAATAATATAAATTCTTAATGCTTACATTAATATCTTAGGAAAAGAATTTTTGGCTATCTTCATAGTTTCCAAAGTTGTATTTTCCTACACTTTAAGGCAAAGGAACAGTGTGTACAAGAAAGGGATATGTGTAAAGAGATAATTTAGCATATGGATTTATTCCACCAATTTCAAGCATATAAAATAAAATCATGGGGTTTTTCTCTTATGGTTCAGGTTTTAAATTTAACATAACTTTTATAAACGATTTTATAGAATTCCTTATTACCTCAAAATTAAGTGTATCTAGTCAGTAGAAAATTACTTCCAACTATATAATTTTATCAAAACTCTTACCGCTAGAAGTCTGTGATATATAAGATACATGAAATAATGTTGTTATTGATTAGATAGGGAAATTTCTCACTTCTTTTTATCATTCATATATATTTTTTATTACTTTTTCTATTTCTCTCAAATGTCTGTTCTCCTAAAACCACATACTTCTCCTTAGTATTTATAACTGTTTTAATTTAATTCTGAAATTATTTAATTCCATGTTCTCCACTAGATTGTAATTTACTCCTAATTTATTCCCAGCATCTACCATAGTGTCTGACTTAGAGCAAATGATCAATAAATACGTGTTAATAAGTGGACGATAGCAAAAACAAAATACCAACTGTTCCTTTCACTTTTAGAAAATCTCTCCTGTCTGCTATATATAAATTGGGCCTCAATAAATAGGTGACTCAATGGAGACATAACACCAGAAGAACTTCCTCAAATTGCAGCTGTGCATCTAAGAAATACACCATTTTTATCTCTTTTGTGAATCAATTTTGAACCTTTAATATTTAAATTTAAGATAATAGACTGAAAAGAGAATGGATCCTTAACAATATCTACATCCAGTGAAGATTTTGATGATCTGATGAAAGGGTATATAATATGAACAGAAACCAATAATCATACAGTCAACAAACTGACAGCCAAGTTTTCATAATTAGTGTAGTCAAATACGGGAGCCAGGACAATTAATTTGTAACCTGGCACAAATAATGGCACAAAAATGAATGAATGAGTGAATTCCTCAAAAGAAGTTATCTATTCATATACCTTTGCAGTACTTTGATTTGCCCAGACACAATGTATATATACATTACATGCAAATATACTGCGCACAAATACATAGACACTCAAATTATTTTCATACATAGTATACAGGTAAACAACAAGATCAAAAAGTAAGATTACAAGATTCTAGAGCTGAAATCAATGTCAAATATAAGAATATACATGACCTAAAATAAAATCTATGTCCTATGTTAAACTCTCTAATCCTCTATTGACAATAGACAGAGTATTTGGCCTTTCTGAAGTATTCCCACCCCACTGAATAAAGATTATGACTGTCATCTCTCATATGAACATTAGTAAACAGAAATAACAAATACAGTTAATTTTTACTTTTTCCTTTATACTTGTTCTCATTCTGAAGAAGGTATTTTAAAGGTGTATCTAACAGCCCTTTACGATTTACAAGGCATTTTCACATATATTTTCACTTAAGCTACATAGCAACTCTATGAGTTATGTGGGCAAGTATTATTAGCCCTGTTTTACAAATCAAGATGCTAAGGGCAAAAGAAGTTAAATGAATTGTCAAAGACACAAAACTAGTAAGCAGAAAAGCCAGGACTATAGCTCAGATGTTTTGACACCATCTTTTCAGGGCACCACAAACAGATACACAAAGTTAGAGATACTTGAAATGCATAGCAGCATGGCCAAGTATTAAACCAGCAGTATACCTCTGTGAAGTTTAGAGACTAGAACAGAATAATCTGAGCCCTTCCAATCATCAAAGAGATCTCACTATTTTATTTAGAATTGTTTCACTATACAATGCACTAGTTAACAAAAGGTTCACTAGAATAGCACCTATATACCAAACTAGAAACAAAAAAAAAAGCAAACAAAAAAACCTGATAACAGATTTACTCAATTACAGAGTTAATACAAACCAGTATGTAGTTTGTTTATAAAATATATATATAATAGGAATATTTCCCTGAATCTCTCACTGACAGAATGCAATCTTTCAATTAATTTACATGATTATTTTTTTCATGAAGTGTATTTAAACTGTCTTATTTTTCCTCTCCCTACTACTCTAGAATTTTTTTAAAAACTTCTAAAGGTCAAAAATGGAATAAGTAATTGCTTGATACCTCCTTGCAAACTCTTTAAAAGTTGTACAGCTGCTAATGTATGTTTGCGCTGGCATTGCAGAGTGGAGCCTGGGGAATACAAAATCTGATTTCAGAGAAACCAGAGCTTACTTCAAAGAAAAGAGCAACTCTCTCCAGCTGATAAGATATTTCCTGAAAGAAAACAACTACCAAGGAAGAAATACACTAGTGATATTCCTGTTAGTCTTCTACAATCCTTCATTTAATAAAATAAAGTTTTTTTTCCCATTTACTTGATTACATACTTCCATTTCACATTTTCTCCTGTAATGGTTTAATTTTTGTTAGCTTATTTGTTTATTGTAGGTTTCAGAGTGTAATCCCATTGTTTCAAAGTACATGGGAAAAAAAAGCTAGGTAACTCCAAGATACCCTCAAAAATCTCATCAAAAAGGGAAATAAATTTAAGAAATATGAAATATGAACTAGGTATTTTTCTTATAGATTTAGAATGTTGCTGGGCAACAATAATTAGATAACTTATTTCATATACTCATGCCATGAAACTTAAATGTCATATCTAATCAGGCTTATATTCTTTTTTCCAGAAGAGATTCAAAGGACTTTTGCAATATGTTACAGGCATAAAATGACCTCTAAAAATTGGGCTCATGATAACAAGAGTTCTGCAAAATTTCATTTATGATAAATATTAGTAATGGGGTACAGAACTAGTAATAAATAGACCTAGTGTCTCTAGACCTGAGATTGTGTGGAAACAGCAGAAAGAGCACTGAACTGTTCTTTTCCAATGTTACTAAACTGATGACTATGCAATTGATAATGTAATTATTACTGTAATTTTGGCTTTTCATTTGTATGGAAACTTATAGTTCCAAACATTTTCACTTAGATTATCTCATTCAGCCCTCCCAATAACCCTCAAAACCCATTTTACAAATGAGACAAAAGAGACTAAAAAGATAAGGATTTTCCAGAGATCACATAATTCCAGAAATGGAATATGAAACCAGCTCTTTTCATTCTAAGATAATACATTTGCCTTCATCTGTGCTTGAGTTTCTTCATCCTTAAAATGGGAACCATTATATCTATGACACGGTTTTTCATTCACTCCTCAGATATTTAGTGAGTACATGACAGGCAAGATTAAATGATACGCATGTTGAAAGTACTTTGGACACTCTATAAAAACAAAAACAAAACATCCACACAAAAATATAGGGTACTAGCAGTAAAGAAACTGGCCTGGGCCTAATGGAGATCAATGTCAAAGCTGACAATTTAACCCACAGTATTATGCTTCTTTGGGCCTCCTACAATATGCATCTGGGAAATCACCATAGTACAGGCTGGTGCAGGAATCTATTAAAATAGATTTAAAGTAGATTAAAACTGTCTAGCAGACTATTATAATTTTTAAATTAAACAAACAAAATACACTAGTTAAGTGACCTCTTTCTCAGGGATTAGGATCTAAAGTGAGCACACAAAAATTTGCATATGGTCAAAATCCTTTTGTACAATGCACACTGAAGACCAACATACTTCCTCTCATAGACAGTTATCTTTTTTCCTTAGTTGAATACCAGATGATTTAGCTGGCCTGCACTTTATATTGTATTAAAATACATACATATGTACATATATATACCTGTATATGTATATGTATGTGTATGTGTGTATATATACATATGTATTCATGAATACAAGTGTACTCACGTACACACACATATTATATGTCTTTAAACCCTAGAAACACACTCAGCCTAGCACATATAAAGGAGTTGAAATCAACAGGAACAGAAAATTTACCTCTCACATTCACTCCTAGCACAGATTCATTGAATGCAATACTTTAATTTCTCTCTTTGGCCACATATGTGCATATATATTTAGGTAAGGTATATGTACAATGTGAGTCCACAATGTAGGTCATTAAAATAGAAATTTGAATACATATACCCACACTAATATTCACATGTGTGGAAACAAAAATATACTCAAACTGCCCACATTTTATAATGCCAAGAGGACCCTTAATTTCTATTTGACACTGTATATTTTGGTAATAACTTACTTGTTAGCCTATTTATCATACCCATTAACAATATGAAAGCATACTTAAATGTATATTAAAATTTTCAAAGGAAGACCCTCTAAAACAATGCTTTCTGATTAGACATGCAACTTAGAGCCCCATTCCTGTTGCTATTGCCCAATAATTCTTAAAGATTGACATAAAGGAAAATATCCAACTTGATTACAAGAAATGTGTGATCTTTTATAGAAAGGTATTCTACAACTGCTACTACCACTTTGTTCAATAGATCACTTAAAATACAATATACTATTTGAAAAATTAGAATAAATAACATTTAAGAAGTCTAGACTAAGAATTTCAAGATTATTCATCAGCAATGACTACATACAAATTGACATTTCTCCTAGATAAGGTTTTTAAAAATCCTATTTATAGAAAGAAAAATTGAGCATTACTGTATCTAAAGTCTCAAAGTTAAAAATCATAGGGTTTTTAAGAGATAAATTCACATGCACCATTATTTACAGTAAAAGATAGATCCTATAAAACTCATGTGAATCACATAGAAAATAATGTGGTTTCCCTGTTCAAAACTGAACTACATATACATAATTATAACATTTTGTACATCCTTAAAAACCACAGGTTGTTTAAATTTTTAGTTTTTAGTTGTGCATTTCTGCATAGTTTAAAATTGGATATAGATTTGTTTTGGTTAGTCTCCACTTTGTTAATGAACACTTCCATATTTTCCTTTTTTCTAAAGAAATGCCAAATCCACTCAAAAAAGTTGTCAAATCCACAGCGTCATTTTCACATATTTACCATGTTCAATAATATCCAAAGGAAAGTTCCTAAACAAGTAGACTCACCACTGAAATTTCAGTCCAAACAAAAAAAAAATTTTATTTATTTACATTCTCCTTTTTTATCCAACAAGAAGAAATGTATAGGTTTATTCTACTAAGAATGCCTTAATCTAAATTAGAAACTATTTAATCTAGGACCAGATTCTCATCCTATGAACTTCAAGAAAATTTTCTTTTTTTTTAAATGTTTTTTTAATGTTTATTTATTTTTGAGAGAGAGACAGATAGTGAGATGTGGAGGGGCAGAGAGAGAAGGAGTCACAGAATCCGAAGCAGGCTCCAGGCTCTGAGCTGTCAGCACAGAGCCCGACTCAGGGCTCAAACTCACGGACTGTGAGATCATGACCTGAGCTGAAGTCTGACGCTTAACCGACTGAGCCACCCAGGTGCCCAAAAATTTTTAAGAGTAACACAGCCCATTCTTAAGTGAATTTCCACCAAATGTTATGGAGACTTTGATGAACACAAATAAGTTCTCATATTCTTTAAAAAAACAAAGGAAATTGTTTAAATGAGCAAAATGCAAATGATGGTCATAACCAAAACACCAGATTAATATAGTGTTCTTCTTCTGTGGTAAAATAAAGCTTCTACATATTCCTAGTCTAAAAGAAAAAAACAGTTGTGATTTTTGTAATTCTTTGGCCAAAATAAGAATGAAAGTCTAAAACCAAGCATCTGGAAATGTGACAATACTTCATCAATGAACAGATGAAATATTAATATTATAAATGTTTTACAATTATATCCTCTAAATACCCAAGAGGAATACTTCAGTAGTATGAATTTTTGATGTTCTGTACTTTATTTTTGAATTTAAAGAGTGAAGATATAACTAATTCTATCTCTTTACAAAAATGAACAGCAAGAAGGACAATTATTTTTGGCTTTGTGCAATTCAAAATAGAATATGAGTAATAAATAAAATTATATGTATGTATTCATGTGTATGTGTATATGTGTATATGAATGTGTATATATACTATGTATAGTCTTCAATGTATGCTGGTTAGCCTATATTAGTGATAATTAAAATTCTTTATCACATAATACAAATAACAGTTGATAAAAGTACTGTTATTACTGCTGGAGAAATAAGAAAGAAATAAAATTTCCTAAAGCAATCCTATATTATAGGTAGGAGGCTCACCAAACTTACTGGTAACTAAGTGATGCTGAAAGGGACCATATACCAATACATATACACTAGAAGAAAGATGAAGACATCAAGAAGTTTAAAAAAGATTAACACTTGGGGCACCTGAGTGGCTCAGTCAGTTAAGCGTCTGACTCTGCCGGCTCAGGTCATGATCTCATGGTTTGTGGGTTTGAGCCCCATGTCAGGCTCTGTGCTGACAGCTGAGAGCCTGGAGCCTGCTTAGGATTCTGTGTCTCCCTCTCTCTCTGCCCTTCCCTCAGTCATGCTCTCTCAAAAATAAACATTGAAGGGGCGCATGGGTGGCTCAGTCGGTTAAGCGTCCGACTTCGGCTCAGGTCATGATCTCGCAGTCTGTGAGTTCAAGCCCCGCATCAGGCTCTGTGCTGACTGCTCAGAGCCTGGAGCCTGTTTCGGATTCTGTGTCTCCCTCTCTCTCTGACCCTCCCCCATTCATGCTCTGTCTCTCTCTGTCTCAAAAATAAATAAACATTAAAAAAAATTTAAAAAAAAAAAAAATAAATAAACATTGAAAAAAAAATTTTTTTAAAAAGATCAATACTTATCACTGACTCTAACACTTAGCTTATAGAAAAAGTGAAGAATTTGGGAATTATCTTAATTGACACAAATATTGTACCAAAAAATACTTAAAATCTTCTTCTTATTCCCTTAATAGTTTATTTACTTCAAAGCACCTACAACTATCCACTTCCCTTTTCCTGGGGAATCAAGACCAAAGTGATCACAGATGAATTTATGTAATCAAATGATGACTCATTTTCAATAAGAAATTAATTCATGTTATAGAAATTTTGAGGATCCAGGAATCCTGGCTCTGAATTTAAAAATACTACATTACATTAAAGCTCTAACTTTGCTTTTATTCATATAGATCTGTTAATTTAAAATATAAACATTAGGGGAGCCTGGGTGGCTCAGTCGGTTGAGTGTCCGACTTTGGCTCGGGTCATGATCTTGCGATTCATGAGTTCAAGCCCCACATCGGGCCATGTACTGACAACTAAGAGCCTGGAGCCTGCTTCGGAATCTGTGTCTCCCTCTCTCTCTGCCCCTTCCCCGCTTGCACTATGTCTCTCTGTCAAAAATAAATAACATTAAAAAAAATTTTAATATAAACAATAAATTGTGATGTTGTAGAAAGAGAAGAAAATTATTTGCTTTTGTTATTTTGTACCAATATTCACAAATTTCATATCTACCAAAAACAGTAGGTAAACTTTGAAGTTTACGAAGTTCTTTTACATAAACTGAAGTTTACAAAGTTCTTTTACATAAACTGACTTATTATGTCCTTGCATTAGCCTTAATATCCAGTTCACAAATTAAAAACTGTGCCTCAAACATATTAAATGATTTACCCAAAAATAAGTCACAGAACTTAAAACTGACAAAATGGAATTCTGACAGATTCCAATCTCTATACCTTTTTTTAAATGTTACTAACCATGCTCATTATGTTTTATGTTAGCTCTTATGCATTATACACCTTATATCTGAAAGTTCAGGCCCTTTTACCAACCTCTACTTCCCCCACTTCCAAGCCTCTGGTAACCACTTTGCCATTCATTATATGAGTCTGAAGTTGGGTGTTTTGTTTTGTTTTTAATTCCACGTATAAGTGCTACTATGCAGTATTGGTCTTTCTTTGGCTTATTTCACATAGCATAATGCCATGAAGGTCCATGTTGTTGCAAACGGCAGGATTTCTTTATTTATCATGACTGAATAGTATTCCATTTGTGTGTATATGTCCACTGATGTACACACACATGCAAAAAAAAAAAAAAAAAAAAAAAAGCTGTGCTATGGAGTATTACTTGGCAATCAAAAAGAATGAAATCTTGCCATTTGCAACTACGTGGATGGACCTAAAGTGTGTTATGCTAGAGGAAATCAGTCAAAGAAAGACAAATATCATATAACTTCACTCATATGAGGATTTAAAGACACAGAACAAATGAACATAAGGGAAGGGAAGCAAAAATAATATAAAAACAGGGAGGGGAACAAAACATAAGAGACTCTTAAATATGGAGAAAAAACAGAGGGTTACTGGAAGGGTTTGGGGAGGGGGGGGATGGGCTAAATGGATAAGGGGCATTAAGGAATATACTCCTGAAATCATTGTTGCACTATATGCTAACTAATTTGGATGTAAATTTAACAAAAATAAAATTAATAAAATTAATAAAATAAAATGGAATATTCTTTGTAACACACACATACACACACAAAAAGCTGGGCTATAGAAGAAATGACCAAGATAGAGCTAAAAGCAAGCTGGAATACCAGTGTGTATCATGTAGATGATGTCTTTACTTTAAATTCTGTACTGAAATTTGCTTCTGGTCCAAGAGGGCAAGATAGGAGGATCATGGACTCATCAATTCCTAGGACTCAGCTAACGTACAACTATATACAAGGCAATTCACTCCATACGAAATCCAAAAACTAGCTGAGTGACAAGTACACATTTAGCAAATAAGAAAACACCCACATGGGAACAGGTCTTGGCACACCGTCAACGATTTTGAACAATAAAGAACAAATAAGGTGAAATGAACAACCATAAAGATTTGACAATCAAGGGACAGGAAGATGGCGGCGTAGGAGGACGCTGGGCTCACCGCGCATCCTGCTGATCACTTAGATTCCACCTACACCTGCCTAAATAACCCAGAAAACAGCCAGAGGATTAGCAGAACGGAGTCACCGGACCCAAGTGCAGACGAGAGGCCCACGGAAGAGGGTAGGAAGGGCGGCGAGGCGATGCGCGCTCCACGGACTGGCGGGAGGGAGCCGGGGCGGAGGGGCGGCTCGCCGGCCAAGCAGAGCCCCCGAGCCCGGCTTGCAAAAGCGGAGGGGCCTGACGGACTGTGTTCCGACAGCAAGCGCGACTTAGCGTCTGGGAGGTCATAAGTTAACAGCTCTGCTCAGAAAGCGGGAAGGCTGGAGGACAAAGGGAGGGTGAGCTGCGGAGCCCCCGGACGACAGAGCTCAGTTTGGCGGGGAACAAAGGCGCTCACCAGCGCCATCTCCCCCGCCCATCCCCCAGGCAAAATCCCAAAGGGAACCGGTTCCGGCCAGGGAAATTGCTCGCTCCGCGCAAACACCCAACTCTGTGCTTCTGCGGAGCCAAACCTCCGGAGCCAAACCTGCGGATCTGACTCCCTCCGGCTGCCAGGCCCCTCCTGAAGTGGATCACCTAAGGAGAAGCGAGCTAAGCCTGCCCCCCCTGCCGCCGTGCACCTTGCCTTCCCACCCCAGCTAATACGCCAGATCCCCAGCATCACAAGCCTGGCAGTGTGCAAGTAGCCCAGACGGGCCACGCCACCCCACAGTGAATCCTGCCCCTAGGAGAGGGGAAGAGAAGGCACACACCAGTCTGACTGTGGCCCCAGCGGTGGGCTGGGGGCAGACATCAGGACTGACTGCGGCCCCGCCCACCAACTCCAGTTATACACCACAGCACAGGGGAAGTGCCCTGCAGGTCCTCACCACACCAGGGACTATCCAAAATGACCAAGCGGAAGAATTCCCCTCAGAAGAATCTCCAGGAAATAACAACAGCTAATGAGCTGATCAAAAAGGATTTAAATAATATAACAGAAAGTGAATTTAGAATAATAGTCATAAAACTAATCGCTGGGCTGGAAAACAGTATACAGGATAGCAGAGAATCTCTTGCTACAGAGATCAAGGGACTAAGGAACAGTCACGAGGAGCTGAAAAACGCTTTAAAGGAAATGCAAAACAAAATGCAAACCACCACGGCTCGGATGGAAGAGGCAGAGGAGTGAATAGGTGAACTAGAAGATAAAGTTATGGAAAAAGAGGAAGCTGAGAAAAAGAGAGATAAAAAAATCCAGGAGTATGAGGGGAAAATTAGAGAACTAAGTGATACACTAAAAAGAAATAATATACGCATAATTGGTATCCCAGAGGAGGAAGAGAGAGGGAAAGGTGCTGAAGGGGTACTTGAAGAAATAATAGCTGAGAACTTCCCTGAACTGGGGAAGGAAAAAGGCATTGAAATCCAAGAGGCACAGAGAACTCCCTTCAGACGTAACTTGAATCGATCTTCTGCACGACATATCATAGTGAAACTGGCAAAATACAAGGATAAAGAGAAAATTCTGAAAGCAGCAAGGGGGAAACGTGCCCTCACATATAAAGGGAGACCTATAAGACTCGTGACTGATCTCTCTTTTGAAACTTGGCAGGCCAGAAAGAATTGGCACGAGATTTTCAGGGTGCTAGACAGCAAAAATATGCAGCCGAGAATCCTTTATCCAGCAAGTCTGTCATTTAGAATAGAAGGAGAGATAAAGGTCTTCCCAAACAAACAAAAACTGAAGGAATTTGTCACCACTAAACCAGCCCTACAAGAGATCCTAAGGGGGACCCTGTGAGACAAAGTACCAGAGACATCACTACAAGCATAAAACATACAGACATCACAATGACTCTAAACCCGTATCTTTCTATAATAACACTGAATGTAAATGGATTAAATGAGCCAACCAAAAGACATAGGGTATCAGAATGGATAAAAAAACAAGACCCATCTATTTTCTGTCTACAAGAGACTCATTTTAGACCTGAGGACACCTTTAGATTGAGAGTGAGGGGATGGAGAACTATTTATCATGCTACTGGAAGCCAAAAGAAAGCTGGAGTAGCCATACTTATATCAGACAAACTAGACTTTAAATTAAAGGCTGTAACAAGAGATGAAGAAGGACATTATATAATAGTTACAGGGTCTATCCATCAGGAAGAGCTAACAATTATAAATGTCTATGCGCCGAATACCGGAGCCCCCAAATATATAAAACAATTACTCATAAACATAAGCAACCTTATTGATAAGAATGTGATAATTGCTGGGGACTTTAACACCCCACTTACAGAAATGGATAGATCATCTAGACACACGGTCAATAAAGAAACAAGGGCCCTGAATGAGACATTGGATCAGATGGACTTGACAGATATATATAGAACTCTGCATCCCAAAGCAACAGAATATACTTTCTTCTCGAGTGCACATGGAACATTCTCCAAGATAGATCATATACTGGGTCACAAAACAGCCCTTCATAAGTTTACAAGAATTGAAATTATACCATGCATACTTTCAGACCACAATGCTATGAAGCTTGAAATCAACCACAGGAAAAAGTCTGGAAAACCTCCAAAAGCATGGAGGTTAAAGAACACCCTACTCACGAATGAGTGGGTCAACCAGGCAATTAGAGAAGAAATCAAAAAATATATGGAAACAAACGAAAATGAAAATACAACAATCCAAACGCTTTGGGACGCAGCGAAGGCAGTCCTGAGAGGAAAATATATTGCAATCCAGGCCTATCTCAAGAAACAAGAAAAATCCCAAATACAAAATCTAACAGCACACCTAAAGGAAATAGAAGCAGAACAGCAAAGGCAGCCTAAACCCAGCAGAAGAAGAGAAATAATAAAGATCAGAGCAGAAATAAACAATATAGAATCTAAAAAAACCGTAGAGCAGATCAACGAAACCAAGAGTTGGTTTTTTGAAAAAATAAACAAAATTGACAAACCTCTAGCCAGGCTTCTCAAAAAGAAAAGGGAGATGATCCAAATAGATAAAATCGTGAATGAAAATGGAATTATTACAACCAATCCCTCAGAGATACAAACAATTATCAGGGAATACTATGAAAAATTATATGCCAACAAACTGGACAACCTGGAAGAAATGGACAAATTCCTGAACACCCACACTCTTCCAAAACTCAATCAGGAGGAATTAGAAAGCTTGAACAGACCTATAACCAGCGAAGAAATTGAATCGGTTATCAAAAATCTCCCAACAAATAAGAGTCCAGGACCAGATGGCTTCCCAGGGGAGTTCTACCAGACATTTAAAGCAGAGATAATACCTATCCTTCTCAAGCTATTCCAAGAAATAGAAAGGGAAGGAAAACTTCCAGACTCATTCTATGAAGCCAGTATTACTTTGATTCCTAAACCAGACAGAGACCCAGTAAAAAAAGAGAACTACAGGCCAATATCCCTGATGAATATGGATGCAAAAATTCTCAATAAGATACTAGCAAATCGAATTCAACGGCATATAAAAAGAATTATTCACCATGATCAAGTGGGATTCATTCCTGGGATGCAGGGCTGGTTCAACATTCGCAAATCAATCAACGTGATACATCACATTAACAAAAAAAAAGAGAAGAACCATATGATCCTGTCAATCGATGCAGAAAAGGCCTTTGACAAAATCCAGCACCCTTTCTTAATAAAAACCCTTGAGAAAGTCGGGATAGAAGGAACATACTTAAAGATCATAAAAGCCATTTATGAAAAGCCCACAGCTAACATCATCCTCAACGGGGAAAAACTGAGAGCTTTTTCCCTGAGATCAGGAACACGACAGGGATGCCCACTCTCACCGCTGTTGTTTAACATAGTGCTGGAAGTTCTAGCATCAGCAATCAGACACCAAAAGGAAATCAAAGGCATCAAAATTGGCAAAGATGAAGTCAAGCTTTCGCTTTTTGCAGATGACATATTATACATGGAAAATCCGATAGACTCCACCAAAAGTCTGCTAGAACTGATACATGAATTCAGCAAAGTTGCAGGATACAAAATCAATGTACAGAAATCAGTTGCATTCTTATACACTAACAATGAAGCAACAGAAAGACAAATAAAGAAACTGATCCCATTCACAATTGCACCAAGAAGCATAAAATACCTAGGAATAAATCTAACCAAAGATGTAAAGGATCTGTATGCTGAAAACTATAGAAAGCTTATGAAGGTAATTGAAGAAGATTTAAAGAAATGGAAAGACATTCCCTGCTCATGGATTGGAAAAATAAATATTGTCAAAATGTCAATACTACCCAAAGCTATCTACACATTCAATGCAATCCCAATCAAAATTGCACCAGCATTCTTCTCGAAACTAGAACAAGCAATCCTAAAATTCATATGGAACCACAAAAGGCCCCGAATAGCCAAAGGAATTTTGAAGAAGAAGACCAAAGCAGGAGGCATCACAATCCCAGAATTTAGCCTCTACTACAAAGCTGTAATCATCAAGACAGCATGGTATTGGCACAAAAACAGACACACAGACCAATGGAATAGAATAGAAACCCCAGAACTAGACCCACAAACGTATGGCCAACTCATCTTTGACAAAGCAGGAAAGAACATCCAATGGAAAAAAGACAGCCTCTTTAACAAACGGTGCTGGGAGAACTGGACAGCAACATGCAGAAGGTTGAAACTAGACCACTTTCTCACACCATTCACAAAAATAAACTCAAAATGGATAAAGGACCTAAATGTGAGACAGGAAACCATCAGAACCTTAGAGGAGAAAGCAGGAAAAGACCTCTCTGACCTCAGCCGTAGCAATCTCTTACTCGACACATCCCCAAAGGCAAGGGAATTAAAAGCAAAAGTGAATTACTGGGACCTTATGAAGATAAAAAGCTTCTGCACAGCAAAGGAAACAACCAACAAAACTAAAAGGCAACCAACGGAATGGGAAAAGATATTTGCAAATGACATATCGGACAAAGGGCTAGTATCTAAAATCTATAAAGAGCTCACCAAACTCCACACACGAAAAACAAATAACCCAGTGAAGAAATGGGCAGAAAACATGAATAGACACTTCTCTAAAGAAGACATCCAGATGGCCAACAGGCACATGAAAAGATGTTCAGCGTCGCTCCTTATCAGGGAAATACAAATCAAAACCACACTCAGGTATCACCTCACGCCAGTCAGAGTGGCCAAAATGAACAAATCAGGAGACTATAGATGCTGGAGAGGATGTGGAGAAACGGGAACCCTCTTGCACTGTTGGTGGGAATGCAAATTGGTGCAGCCACTCTGGAAAGCAGTGTGGAGGTTCCTCAGAAAATTAAAAATAGACCTACCCTATGACCCAGCAATAGCACTGCTAGGAATTTACCCAAGGGATACAGGAGTACTGATGCATAAGGGCACTTGTACCCCAATGTTCATAGCAGCACTCTCAACAATAGCCAAATTATGGAAAGAGCCTAAATGTCCATCAACTGATGAATGGATAAAGAAATTGTGGTATATATACACAATGGAATACTATGTGGCAATGAGAAAAAATGAAATATGGCCTTTTGTAGCAACGTGGATGGAACTGGAGAGTGTGATGCTAAGTGAAATAAGCCATACAGAGAAAGACAGATACCATATGGTTTCACTCTTATGTGGATCCTGAGAAACTTAACAGGAACCCATGGGGGAGGGGAAGGAAAAAAAAAAAAAAAAGAGGTTAGAGTGGGAGAGAGCCAAAGCATAAGAGACTGTTAAAAACTGAGAACAAACTGAGGGTTGATGGGGGGTGGGAGGGAGGGGAAGGTGGGTGATGGGTATTGAGGAGGGCACCTTTTGGGATGAGCACTGGGTGTTGTATGGAAACCAATTTGTCAATAAATTTCATATATATATATAAAAAAAAAGAGGGAAACAAACAAACAAAAAAAAAAAAGATTTGACAATCAAAAGTTTGGGCCAGCATTAATGGTAAGGTTCATTTCCTACACAAGACCACTCTGTCAAGACTAGGAGAAGGTTGTTTTATTAAATGTTGCAAACCAATACAGAAAGTCAAGGAAAGTGAAGAAAAAGGAATATGTTCCGAACAAAGGAATAAGATAAAACTCCCCCAAAAAGGTTTCTCATAACAGAGATAAGTGAGCTATCCAAGAAAGATTTGAAAATAATAGTCATAAAGATCTTCACCAAGGTCCTGGGAACAATGCATGAACAAAATGGGAATTTCAGCAAAAGGAAAATATAAAAAAGTATTAAACACATTATCACAAAGCTGAAAAATACAATAACTAAACTGAAAATTCAATACTGAGGTCAACATCAAACTAGATGAAGTGGAAGAAAGAATCCATCAACTCAAGGGGCACCTGGGTGGCTCAGTCAGTTAAGCACCCTACTCTTGATCTCAACTCAGGTCATAATCTGACTCTGAGACTGGGCCCCACGTGGGGCTCTGTGCTGAGTGCAAAGCCTGCTTGGGCTTCTCTTTCTCTCTTTCTCTCCCCCTCCCCCACAGACGTGTGCGAGCTAGCTCGCTCACTCACTCTCTCTCTCTCCTCTCAAAATAAATAAATAAACATTAAAAAAAAAAAAAGAATCCATGAACTCAAAGATGGGGCATTCAAATTCATCCAAAGAAAAAAAAGAGGAACAAAAGGAAAAAAGAATGAAAAAGATTAAGATAGCTTAAGGGACTTGACACCATCAAGCAGACCAAATACACAAACTAACTTTACACCTCAAGAAATTAGAAAAAGAACAAAAAACTAAGTCCAAAGTTAGTAGAAGGAAGGAAACAACAAAAAGCAGAGAGGAACTAAATGAAATAGAGACTAAAAGAGAAAAGATCAGTGAAACCAAGAGCTAATTTCTTGAAAAGATGTACAAAATAAACTGTTAGCAAGATTTACCAAGAAAAAAGAGTGAGAGCTCAAATAAAATTGGAATGAAAGAAGAGACATTATAACTCATACCACACAAATACAAAAGATCATATAAGACTACTATAAATAATTATATGCCAACAAACTGGAAAACCTAGAAGAAACGAATAAACTCCTAAAAACATGCAGCTGACCAAGAATGAATCTAAAAGGAACAGAAAATCTGAACAGACCGATTACTAGTTAGGAGAATGATTCAGTAATCAAAAACAATAACAAATAAAAGTCCAGAACTAGACACCATCACTGGTGAATTCTATTTTTAAAAAAATTCAAACAGGAATTAATACAGTTCTAGTCAAAAACTTCCAAAAACTAGAAGAGAGAACGTTTCCAAACTTATTTTATAAGGTCATTATTGCCCTGGTAAGAAAACCTATACAAAGACATTATAAGAAAAAAAGTTACAAGAAAATAAAATTATAGCCACCATCTTTGATGAATACACATGCAAAAATCCTCAACAAAATGCTAGTAAATCAATTTTTTTAATTTTGATTTTTTATTTTAGAAAGAGAGAGAGCATGACAGGGGAGAGGAGCAGAGGAAGAGGAAGAGAATCTTAAGCACGCTCCACACTCAACACTCAGCACGGAGTCCAACATGAGTCTCAATACCACAATGCAAGCCAAAATTAAGAGTTGGATGCTCAAGTGACTGAGCCACCCAAGCACCCCAAATACCAGTAAATTAAATTTAACAGTACACTAAAAGTATCAGATACCATGATCAACTGTGATTTATTCCAGGGATGCAAGGATGATTTAACATGTGTAAAGCAATCAATGTGATACACATTGGCAAAATGAAGAATAAAAATCATATGATCATCTCAATATATGCAAAAAAAGCATCTGTAAAATTCAACATCCATTCATGATAAAAATTTTCACAAACTACATATAGAGGGTACATACCTCAACACAACAAAAGCCATATATGACAAGCCACAAATAACACTATATTCAATGGTGAAAAACAAGAAGCTTTTCCTCTAAGATCAGGAAAAAGATAAGGATGCCTACTATACCACTTTTATTCACATTGTACTGGAAGTCCTAGCCAGAGCAATTAGGCAAGATCAAGGGAGTGGGGAAAGGCATTCATATTGGGAAGGAAGAAGTAAAACTGTCTCTATTTGCAGATGACATGATATTACATGTAGAAAGCCCTAAAGACTCCACCAAAAACCTGTTAGAATTAATCAACAAATTTCATAAAGTCATAGGACACAAAATCGATACACGAAACCCAGTTGAGTTTCTATAAACTAACTTTTTATATTAGAAAGATAAATTAAGAAAACAGCCACCTTTACAACTACATCAAAAAGAATAAAATACCTAGGAATAAATTTAACCAAGGAGGTGAAAGAATTATACTCTGTAAACTCTAAGACACTAATGAAAGAAAGTGAAGAAAACACAAATAAATGGAAAGATATTCTGTGTTCATGGATTAGAAGAATTACTATTGTTAAAATATCCATATTACTGAAAGCAATCTACAGATTCAATGCAATCACTTTCAAAATCCCAAGGTCATCTTTCATAAATACAATGAAGAATCCTAAAATTTGTATAGAATCACAAAAGACCCTGAATAGCCATAACAATCTTGAGAAAGAATGGAACTCCCAGATGGCTAGGTCAGCTAAGCATCCAACTCTTGATTTCGACTCAGGTCTTGGTCTTATGGTTGTGAGATTGAGTTCCTTGTCGGACTTGTGCTGACCATGAGTCTGCTTAAGATTGTCTCTGTCTCAGCCTGGGTGTCTCAGTCAGTTGAGTGTCCGACTTCGGCTCAGGTCATGATCTCACAGCTTGTGAATTCAAGCCCCTCATCGGGCTCTGTGCTGACAGCTCAGAGCCTGGAGCGTGCTTCTGATTCTGCATCTCCCTCTCTCTCTGCCCCTCCCCCACTCATGCTCTGTCTCTCTCTGTCTCAGAAATAAATAAACATAAAAAAAATTTTTTTTAAGTAAATAAAAAAAGATTGTCTCTGTCTCATAAACTGAGGGTTGCTGGAGGGAAGATGGGTGGGGTTATGGGATAAATGGGTGATGGGCATTAAGGGGGGCATGTGTTGGGATGAGCACTGGGTGTTATATCACTAAATTCTACTAACGGATACAAACTATATGTTAACTAACTTGAATTTAAATAAAATCTTGGAAGAAAAAAAAATGGCAGAGAACTGAACAGGCATTTTTCCAGAGACAGACAAATGTCCAGCAGGTACCTGAAAGGTATTCAACATCTCTAGTCATCAGGAAAATAGAAATCAAAACCACAATGGGATATCACTTCACACCTGTTAGAGAGGCTGTCATCAAGAAGAAAAGAGATAACAAGCATTGGCAAGGATGTGGAATAAAGGAAACCCCTGTGCACTGTTGGTGGGAATGTAAATTGGTACAGCCACTATGAAGAACAGTATGGAGGTTCCTCAAAATTAAAAATAGAACTACCATATGATCTAGCAATCACACTTCTGGGTATACATCCACAGGAAATGAAAACAGGATTTTGAAGAGATATCTACACTGCCATGTTCTTTGCAACAGTATTCATAAGAGCCAAGGTATGAAAATGAACTAATGTCTAAACTTTTTAAAATATTTATTTATTTTGAGAGAAAGAGAGAGCTTGAGCAGGGAAGGGGCAGAGAGAGAGGGAGAAAGAATCCCAAGCAGGCTCCACGCTGCCAGCACAGAGCCCAACGTGGGGCTCAATCCCACAGACCATGAGATCATGACCTGAGCCAAGACCAAGATTCAGATGCTTAACCGACTAAGCCCCCCTGGCACCCCTAATATCTATACTTTTAATTCAGATCAGAGGACCTGCCTGATTTGGAGAAATTTAAATGGTCCTTTCATGCCCGGCTCTTAGTAGAGATGTTATACCAGGAATATCAATCTCTGGTTCTACCAGGGATCAGCTGACTCCTCTCCTTTAGGCCCTAGTAAGGTCCTACTTGCTGGCCTCATCAGAAAGTCAGAGTTCTTGAGTCCTAGAAACAGTATTGGTCAGATGCAACTTTAGTTTGGAACTGGGGGAAACCTTAAAGATTTTCTAGCCTTCATTTTATTTATTAAAAAAAAAGATTCAAAAAGGCTCAGTGACTTGTCCAGGGTTACTTTTCTTAGGTTTAATTTTTTTTTTTAAAGAAGTAAACATTTTTCAAGTTTTCTTTGAAAACTTTTTATGGGAAAAAGAAGTAAAAATCTGCCCAAAGTTTTAAATACATTCTTTTAAAAGTTGCCATTTTCAAATTTGTCCAATACAGTCTGATTGAAAGACATTAAAATAAAGGAAGATGAACTTGCCCTTCTGTTTAATAAAAAAAGAACAGAGAGGAGAAATCTATTTATCAACACATACAATACTTTATGTTACAGCAGTGTTCCTAAAACCAAGAAATTTAAGGAAAATAAAATAATGGCAAATGCATTCCAAACTTCACAGAATTTTTTTTAGAGCTTTCTGGAGAAAGTAGATAAAGACAAGTCCACCTGTGAATTATGATATTCTCAGAAAATTGTTTAAAAGATAAATGGTTTTGTTCTATTTTTCTACAAGGAAAAAAGAAATCAGACTTTATGAAACACAGTGGAAAGTCCCATCCTTCCCATGCCTATCCTCATTAGTACAAGATAATGAAAGCCAGGGTATCACTGTTTATGATCCAAACTGCATGCTTTGGTTTCCACTAGGAGTTACTCTAAATTTCCTAATAAAATGTTTTTGTATTTCCATTTACTGGGGTGATTTCTTTGTAACTGCTACTATCGCACATGTTTATTGACAGTTAAAATGGTCTGTGGCTTATACTTTGTGTTTGAGATCATTGTTTTGCCGTCTTTTCATTGTCCCTTGCCCCACTTTTTTTATACATTAAGAATATCCAGTGCCAGGGTGCCTGGATGGCTCAGGTGGAAGAGCATGCTACTCTTGATCTCCAGGTCATGAGTTCAAGCCCCATGTTGGGTGTAGAAATTACTTAAAATAAATAAATTAAATTTTAAAAAAGAATATCCACTGACTACATCTTCATTAACTTTATCAACAGACCCAAAAATGAAAATATACTAGAACTGACCAAGTCAGAACTTGTAATCCTGAAGTAGTGTATAAGCATGAGAAAACAAACTAGTAATGAAGACAAGTATGATAGCCAAAAAAACTGAAGAAGGCTCTTGAAGCCAAGCTTTATTGCCAGAGAAAGTAAATGTAACATTCACTTTGGTTTTTGTATTCCTGGAATGCATTCCTCCTCTGAGGAAGAATAACAACAGTAATAAACCTAAATCAAGACAAAAAAAATTTTGAGGACAACTAATTATATCTTTTTTCTTCATAATACAGAGCAAATCTTAACACTCAGCGGTGTAACATATAACGGAAAAAGATCTCATTAATTAAAATATCTCACTACTATTTAAAGACTGCCTCTGGTGGCTTAGGTGAAACAGATATATAGTATCTTTTTAAAAAGCCAAAATAGCCCCAAAGTTTTCTGCAAGTATTTTCAATCTTCTTTGTTAGTTTGATAAACTTAACTCTTTTTCTAAAATATAATTTGTAATTAATTTTGCAAGTATTTGTCATAACACATTCAATGTGTGGACCTCTGTCCCTAAAAAGAAAATTCTCAATTTATTTTATATAAAATATGAATTTATTTGGTTGTCTCATTTATATACTTAGCTTCTATAAAATTCCTTGCATTTTCATAAACTTCAGACAGCAGGACACACACAGAAGAGTGAGAAAAAGAGAAGAGGATTTTGTAATAGAATCCTGCCTGAGCCAACTCTCAGTAGTCTTTTGGCAAAGGGCCTCGTGTGAACTATATCCAAGACCTCAGTCTAAGGCAGCCAAAGGTTTCCGAAAAGAATAGGTCCAAAATGGCTTATTACCTTTCACATTTGACCTTCTACCTAGTTGCCTCATACTTTGTGAACTTAAAATCTTGTGAGAGAATGCTTAGCCATCCTGTTTACAAACACAGCCTATTTATTCCACAGGAACAGTTTGGCAGGACATATCCAGGTCAACTGACCTTGAGTTGCCACAGAAACGCTAGGCCTCAGACTCCTCTTATAATTAAGCCAAACTGCAACATTGTGACCAGCTGAAATCAGTGCTGGACTGTGTAGCAATCATTAATTATTCAGTTCACTTTCATGTTGTATACTTCCAAGTATTAACATACAAAATGTGAAAGCAATCATACATAAACTAGAAGTAGTATAATGAGGCCTACATGGAAAAGAGAAAAAGCAGAAATTTTTAACTGGAATATTACATATTCTCAACTATTACACTGCAAAATTTGTAAACACAAAACGAAAATCACACAATCTTTTAGTTATTTATGTGTTTTCAAAACTCCAGTCTGTCTTAGTCAGGCTTTGCCTTATATTAAGCATTTACCTGAAGAAATTACTTGATTAAATTAATTATCTCCAGAGGCAATCCAAGATGGCAGCACAGAAGATCCTGAACTCACCTCCTCCACAGACCAAATTTACAGATACATTTAGAACGATTCCCTCTGAAAAAGATCCAAAAAGTACCTGTACAGCTCCTTCACAACAAATGGTAAAAGGGCCACATTGAGATGGTTAAGAAAGGTAGAAAGAGTCTCAACCAAAAACCCCACCACCAAGTTGGTAACCCACAATTGGGTCAGATCTCAAAAATCCCAAGCTTCTCCCCGAGAAGTAAGGGGTTCGTCATTCTTCATAAAGGCACCCCAATCCTTGAGACCTACAAAAAAGAGACAAACCCCCAAGATGTGTGGCTTTGAAAACCAATAGGGTTCACATCTAGGAGACCCAAAGAGCTGTAGGGAACTGAGATTCTGCTCTAAAAGGGCTTATGGAGGGGTGCCTGGGTGGCTCGGTTGGTTAAGCATCCGACTTCGGCTCAGGTCATGATCTCATGGTCCGTGAGTTCAAGCCCCGCGTCGGGCTCTGTGCTGACAGCTCAGAGCCTGGAGCCTGTTTCAGATTCTGTGTCTCCCTCTCTCTCTGCCCCTCCCCTGTTCATGCTCTGTCTCTCTGTCTCAAAAATAAATAAACGTTAAAAACATAAATAAATAAATAAAATTAAAGGGCTTATGGACAGACTTACTCCCTGTAGAGACCAGTACAAAAGCAGCAGTTTGAAAAGTTCTAGATTCTATGTAAAGGAGATTCATTTGCTAATCTTAAAGTGTCTGCCAGAGGGGCAGACGCCTGCTGAGACTATCTCCAGGGACAAAGGTGCTACAAGTCACCATTTTTGTGTTCTTCTAACTTGCTAATGCCAGGGAGCAAATCCCAGCCCAGTGCTTTCTTGCTGCTCTGCAAAAGCCAGCGGGTGCATGCTGGCCCTGCATTCTCCTGATGCCTCACTAAAGCCAGCAGGCATAAGCAGTACACACAGGAGACACTCTGTGATCACCTGGCTCTGGTGGGTGATCTGGCTTCTGGGGGGAAAGGGGGTGGCTTACATTTCTAGGCTCCATGGGACTGAAAGAATCAGAGACAGTTCTTGGCAGGCTGCCACCCCAAGGGTACTGCACAGACACAAAATGAAACACACCCCAGTCCTCCTGTGAAAAGACCTATTTACTTTCCCTGGAGCTTCAGCCTGGGGGCAGATTTCAGGTTTGCCACATATTCAGAGGCTACAGAGCCACTTAGGCAATCAATGTATGCAGGGGAATGCCATCTTCATACTCTCCCTCAGCCTCAATATAGTTCTGCAGTAACCTCCCAAAAAGGACTTACATATTCATCTGAAGCCCTGATATTTTCACCTGTCACCCAGGGGTCACCTCCAGATCACCTTATCTGGAAGCCAGCAAGGTTTAAGTTCCACAAGGATGTATATATCTGAATACTTAAAAGCTGCTGCCTGAGGGTCTCGTTTTCAATCAGCCGGAAAATAGGTGCTGACGGAGATCTCTCCCTTTGGAATATTGACAAGTCTTGGCACACCTTGACCTATCAAGTATAAATCAGGCTGCTTAGACAATCACAAAGGTTTGAAAGACAACCAGGTTTACCTTCCAGACTGAGAGAAGTACTATTCTGCGTAATACACAGAAACAAAACCAGAGTATTTCCCAGAGGAAACAAAGGAATATCTACCAAATGAAAGACCAAGATAAAACCTCATTAAAAAAAAGAAACAGAAAAGAAAGAAACCTCAATGAAATGGAGATAAATAAGTAATATACCTGATAAAGAATTCAAAGTAATAGTCACAAAGATGCTCAACTGGGGAGAAGAGTGAATGAACACAGAACTTCAATACAAAATATATGAAAATACCAAAAAGAAGTCATAGAGATGAAGAATACAACAACTGAACTGAAGAATACACTAGAAGGTTCAATAGCAGACTAAATCAGAGCAGAGGAAATGAACACTGAGCTCATAGACAAGGCAGTGGAACTCACCCACATAAAGCAACAGAAAGAAAAAAGAATTTTAAAAAGTCAATGTACTTTAAGAGACCAATAGGAAAACATCACAAGAAACAACATTCACATTACAGGAGTCCCAGGAGGGGAGAGAGAGACAAGGGCAGAAAACTTATCTGAGGAAATAATGGTTGAAAATTTCCCTAACCTGAAAAAGAAACCAATATTGAGATCTAGGGAGCCCAGAAAGTTCCAAATGAGAGGAACCCAAAAAAATCCACACCAAGACATATCATAATTAAATTGTCAACAATTAAAGAGAAAGAGAGAATCTTGAAAGCAGCATGAGAAAACAACTTGTCACATATAAGGAAATCCTCATAAGACTATCAGCAAATTATTGAGAGAAACTATGAAGGCCAGAAAGGAATCGCATGATGTATTCAAAGTGCTAAAAGGAAAAAAAATGCAACCAAGAATACTTTAACCAGCAAGGTTTTCATTCAGAATACAAAAAGAGATGAGTATTCCAGACAAAAAAAAAAGCTAAAAATTGTTTATCACAACTAAACCAATCTTACAAGAAATCCTTCTTAAAGCTGGAAAGAAAGGGAACTAGTATTAAGAAGATGAAAGTATAAGCCTCACTAGTATAAATATATAATAAAGGTAGTAGATTAATCACTGATAAAGCTAGTATGAAGGTTAAAAGACAAAAGTAGTAAAAATAAGTGTGACTACAATTATCAGTTAAGGGATATACAAAACAAAAAGATGTAAAATGTGACATCAAAAACATAAAATGTGGGAGGAGGTAAATGCAGACTTTAAAATGCATTTAAACTGAAGCTGCTATCAGTTTAAAATGGATTTATATAAATATATAGGCTGTTACGTGTGAGCCTCATAATAACCAAAAATCAAAACCTATCATATATACACAAAAGATGATAAGAAAGGAGTCTAAGCAAAACACTAAAGAAAGTCATCAAACCACAAGCTAAGACAGCAAGAGAATAAGAAAGGAATATAAAGGAACTAAAAACAACCAAAAAATAATTAATGAAATGGCAGTAAACACATACCTATCAATAATTATTTTAAATATAAATGGACTAAATTCTTAAATCAAAAGACACAGAGTGGCAGACTGGATTAAAAAACAAGACCAATCTATACGCTGCCTACAAATGTAAGGGCACACACAGACTGAAAGTGAAGGGATGGAAAAAGAAGTTCCACACAAACAGAAATGAAAAAAACAAGCTGGAGTAGCTATATCAGACAAAATAGACTTTAAAACAAAGACTATAAAAAAAAAAGAAAAAGAAGATATTACACAATGACAAAAGGGTCAATCCAACAAGAGGATATAACATTTGTAAATACCGATGCACCTAAAATAAGAGCACCTAAATATATGAAGCAAAAGTGAACAGACCTAAAGGGACATATCGACAGCAATACAATGGTTGTAGGGGACTTTAATACTCCACTTACAATAATTGATTGCTCATCCAGAGAGAAAATTAATAAGGAAACAACACATTAGACCAAATGGACTTAATATATAGAGAATATTCCACCAAAAAACAGAATACACATTCTCTTCAAGTGCACATAAATTATTCTGTAGGATAGATCATATGCTAGGCCAAAAAATAACACTCAATACATTTAAGAAGACTGAAACCATAATATGCATCTTCTCTGAACAAAATAGTATGAAACTAGAAACTAATTACAAGAAGAAAACTGGAAAAAACAAAAACACATGAACAGTAAACAACATGCTATTAAACAACCCATGGGTCAACAAAGAAATCAAAGAGGGGATTTAAAAATACCTTGAGACAGAGGCACCTGGGTGGCTCAGTCAGTTAAGCATCTGACTTATTATAATAACATCGGGCTCCATCCATGTTGTCATAAGTTTCAAGATTTTATTCTTTCAGGGGTGCCTGGGTGGCTCAGTCAGTTGACCATCTGACTGTGGCTCAGGTCATGATCTCATGGTTCTTGAGTTTAAGACCTGCATTGGGTTCTATACTGACAGCTCAGAGCCTGGAGCCTGCTTCAAATTCTGTCTCCCTCTTTCTCTGCCCCTCCCCTGCTCATACTCTGTCACTCTCTCAAAATAAATAAACATTAAAAAAAAATTTTAAATACCTTGAGACAAATAAAAAAGCCAATACAAGTCAACAAAAATCTTTGAAAAGCAGCAAAAGCAGTTCTAAGAGGGAAGTTCATAGCAATACAAACCTACCTCAAGAAACAAGAAAAATCTCAAATAAACAATCTTTTACCTAAAGAAACTAGAAAAAGAAGAAATGAAGACCAAAGTTAGAAGAAAGGAAATAACAAGCATCAGAGATGAAATAAATGCAATAGAAACCAAAAAGACAATAGAAAAGATCGGTGAAATTAAAAGATGTTTCTTTGAAATGACAAACAAAATGACTCACCTTTAGGAGACTAAGCCAGAAAAAAAAAAAAAAAACAAAAAACAGATGACTCAAAATCATAAATGAAAGAGAAGTTACAATGATATCACAGAAGTACATAAGATCATAGGAGACTACTATGAATGGTTATATGCCAACAAACTGGACAACTGAGAATATATATATTTCTAAAAACACGATCTTCCAAGATTGAATGATTTATAATCAGAAAATGTGAACAGACCAATCACTACAAATGAGATTGAATCAATAATCAAAGCTTCCTAACAAACAAAAGTCCAGAACCAGGCAACTTCATCACTGAATTCTA
Source organism: Lynx rufus (assembly GCF_022079265.1). Classification (NCBI taxonomy): domain Eukaryota; kingdom Metazoa; phylum Chordata; class Mammalia; order Carnivora; family Felidae; genus Lynx; species Lynx rufus. Next base: position 155,694,657 of record NW_025814823.1, read on the forward strand.
GGAAACATTTAAAGAATATTTAATACCTAGCCTTTTCAAACTCTTCCAAAGAATTAAAGAGGAGAGAACATTTCCAAACTCATTTCACAAAGCCAGCAATACTCTGATAACAAAACCACCACAAAAAAACTGTAGGTTAATATCTCTGATGGACACAGATGCAATGAAATATTAACAAACCAAATTCAAAAATACATCAAAAGAATAAAACATTGTGATCAAATGGGATTTATTCCAAGGATGCAAAGATAGTTCAACATCTGCAAATAAATCAGCATGATACACATTAACAAATTAAAGGATGAAAATCACCCTATCATCTCAACAGATGCAGAAAAACATTTGATAAAAGTTAACACCCATTTATGATTTTAAAAAACTCTCAACAAAGTGAGTATAGAGGGGCATCTGGGTGGCTCAGTCTTTTGAGCATTCAACTCTTGATTTCAGCTGAGGTCATGATCTCGTGGTTCCTGGGATCAAGCCCCATGCTGGGCTCTGCACTGACAGCATGTAGCCTGCTTAAGATTCTCTCTCTTTCTCTCTCTCTGCTCCTCCCCTACTTGCATGCACACTCTCTCAAAATAACTTAAAAAAAAATAACTTAAAAAAAAACTTAAATAAACTTTAAAAAAAAGTAAGTATAGAGTAAATGTACCTCAACATAATAAAGGCCATATACTTAAAGCACACATCATAAACTTTTCCTTCAAGATCAAGAACAAGAGAAGGATATACACTCTCCCCATTTTTATTCAAGATAGTATTTGCAACCCTAGCCACAGTAATAAGGCAAGAACAACAAATAAAAAGCATCCAAATTGAAAGGGAAGAAGTAAAACTTTCCCTATTCATAGACAACATGATTTTATATGAAAACCCTAAGTACTCTGCCAAAATCTGTTAGAACTAATCAGCAAGTTCAGTAAAGTTACAGGGTCAAAATCAACATACAAAAATCTGTTGCATACACTTAACAACAAACTATCAGAAAAAGAAATTAAGAAAACAATCACTTTAAAATTACAATAAAAAGAATAAAATACCTAGAAATAAATTTAACCAAGGAGGTGAAAGACCTATACACTGAAAACATTAAGACACAGATGAGAGAAATTAAAGAAGACACAAATAAATGGAAAGATATTCAAGCTCATGCCCTGGAAGAGTTAATACTGTTAAAATGTTCATATTATCCCAAAACAATCTACAGATTCAATGCAACCCCTATCAAAATCCGAACAGTAAACAATCAATCAACAAACAATCCTAAAATTTGCATGAAACCATGAAAGACCTTGAATCCCAATGGCAATCAATCAATCAATGAACAATGCTAGAATTTATATGAAACTACAAAAGACCTCAAATAATTAAAGCAATCTTGAGAAAGAACAAAGCTGCAGGCATTTGCAACCTGATTTCAAACTATATTACAAAGTTATGGTAACCAAAACAGTGTGGTAAAAGCATTAAAACAGACTTATAGATGAACAGAACAGAATAAAGAGCCCAGAAATAAACCCACACGTATATATGGTCAACTAATCTGCAACAAAGAAGCCAAGAATATACAAAGGGGAAAGAATAGACTCTTCAGTAAACAGTGCCGGGAAAACCGGATAGCCACATGCAAAAAAAATGAAACTAGACTGCTACCTTACATCACTAACAAAAATGAAGATGAAATGGATTAAAGACTTAAATGTAAGGCCTGAAACCATAAAACTCCCAGCCTACCATTACTAAAAATCTTTGGCCAAAGGTTAGCCTTTATGGGGATTTGCTCACCAGGTTCTCATTACCTTAAATGATAGGAAAACTCAAGCTGTGATTTTTGGTTAAAATGGCCCTAGGTTCTTTGGCAAAAGTAAATGCAAATCCTCTCTATAGAAAAGTAGCTTTATTCTAAGCCTTCAGGATTCTCCAAATAATATTTCAAGGGCAATGAGAAAGATAATACAAGGACACAAAACACAAGGAGACAAAAGCCTACACAAATAAAAAACAAATGCAAGAGACCCATTAATACTTTAAATATTAGAATTATCAGAGACAAATTATAAAACTATGCTTACTACATTAAAAAATGAATGGCATGCTTAAAAATATCTGCAGGTGTAAGAAACTACAAGAAGTGAAAAGCAAATTAGGAAAAGAATCAAATGGAATTTCTAGAAATTAAAATGACTGTATTTATAAATTAAATATTTGCAAATCACCTCTCTGACAAAATATTAACACCCAGAAAATATAAATAATACAACTCAACAGCATAAAAACAAATAACTTGGTTTAAAAATGGGTAAAGGATCTGAATAGACATTTTTTCAAAGAAGACTTACAAATGGTCAACAGTTAAAATACTCAACATCACTAATTGGGAAAAGCAAATCAAAACCATAAGGAGATATCATCTCATACCTGTTAGGATGGCTATTATCAAAAAGACAAGAAAAGGGAATATACGTTGAAATATAAATTGATACAGGTATGGAAAAAGTATGGAGGTTTCTCAAGAATCAAAATTGGAACTACAAACTGTGGGATGTCTGGCTGGCTCAGTCAGTAAAGCATGTGACTCTGGATATTGGGGGTAGAGTTTATCCAAAAAAAAAAAGGAAGGAAGGAAGGAAGGAAGGAAAGAAAGAAAGAAAGGGAGGAAGGAAGAAAGAAAACAGAACTACCTTATGATCCAGCAATCCTACATCTGTGTACATATTCAAAGAAAATAAGATCATCTCAAAGAGCTATCTGCATCCCCATGTTCACTATAGCATTATTCACAATAGCTAAGATATGGCAACAACCTAAGTGTCCATCATGGATTTTTAAAAAGGAATATTATTTAGCCAACAAAAAAAGGAAGGAGGAGCACTGGGGTGGCTCAGTTAGTTGAGCATCCAACTCTTGATTTCAGCTCATAGTCTCATGGTTCGTGAGTTCGAGAGCCCTGAGGGGGGTTCTGTGCTGACAGCACAGGACCTGCTTGGGATTCTCTGTCTCCTCTCTCTCTGCCCCTCTTCTGTTCGTGTTCTCTCCCCCTCTCTCTCAAAAATGAGTACATAAACATTTAAAAAAAGAAAAAAAAGGAAGGAAACCCTGCCATTTGCTATAATGTGGATAAACTTGGAGGACATTGTGCTAAGTGAATTAAGTCAGGCAGAGAAAGACAAATACCATATGATCTCATTTTTATGCAGAATCTAAAAAAGTCAAACTCATAGGCTAGAAAGTAGAACAGTGGTTGTCAGGGTTGGGGGGCGGGCGGAAATGGGAAGATGTTAATTATAGGGTATGAACTTTCGGTTATAAATTCTGAAGATCTAATTATACAGCATAATAGTTAATTATACTGCATTGTATACATGAGATTTGTTAAGAGAGTAGACCTTAGGTGTTCTCAACCACACACACACACACACACACACACACACACAAAGGTAACTATGTGGAGTGATAGATATGTTAATTAACTTTACTGTGGTAATCGTTTCACAATGTATAGGTACATTAAATTATCATGTTGTACACTATATAAGAGTAAATTTTTTAAAACTATGCTTTTTCCTGGTTTTGGCACCAAAAAAACCCAAAAAGCAAAAACAAACAAAACTATGATTTGCCATTAAGAAGTTACTGTGATACACAATATACTTCAGAAAAGTTGTTTAGAAGCTAAAGTGTATACACAAACACGAAGCCTGACATTAGTGAAACAAATATTCATAACTGAAACAATGGCCAGAAATGATTAGTCATTATATTCTTGTACTATGAGCTAAATAATTGTGTCCCCTCAAAGTTCATGTGTTTAAGTCCTAATCCCAATTTAATGGTATTTAGAGGTAGAGCCTTTGGGAGGTAATTAGGTCTTGGGAGTGAAACTCATGAATGGGATTAGTGCCCTTACAAGACATGAGAGAGATGATCTCTCTCCCCACCACGTGAGGATACAGCAAGTAGGTAGCCATCTGCAAATCAGGAACAAGAGCCTCACCAGACACTGAATCTGTCAGCACCTTGATCTTGCACTTCCCAGACTTCAGAACTGTGAGGAATAAATGTTTGTCATTTAACTCACCCAACCAGTTTACGGGATTTGTTATAGCAGTCTGAACTGACCTGAACATATTGAAAAAGCAGCAACTAATTACTTATAGGACCTAAGAAAGAAAAATACAAGAATATGAAATTGTGCTATGCTTTCTTACAGAGATACAGGTAAAAAATCATGCATAAAGTAATGCAAATGAAGAAATGTTTGCCAAATCCTTTGGGAAAATGACAAATTTCTAAGCAACGAGGGTCAGTATGACCATTCATGCATCACATAATACTATTAATGCATTAGTAACATTTTTGTCTCTTTTAGTGGTGCATAAATAAATGGTACATCTTTCAATTGATGGTATTTTAGATTTATGAAAACAGTACTTGAAGAAATCAAAAATTTTCCAGAACTGATCAAAGACACCAATCCACATAATCAAGAAACCAAAAGTTCCCAGGCAATATAAATAAAAGTAAATCCACACTTAAAGACATCACAAAAAAACTATTTAAGTCTAAAAGAAAAGAACAGGACCTTAAAAACAACCACAGTGGGAGAAAAAAAAGGAAGGTTACCTTCAAAAGAAGGTCAGATGCCAGGTTTATGAAGCACATAGTTAAATATTGTTACAATGGCAATTCTCCCCAGGTTGATTCATATATTCAACACAATTCCTACCAGAACTTTGGCAGCCTTCTGTAAAAAATTGGTAAAGATAATCCTAAGATTTATATAGAATTGCAAATTACATAAAATTGCAAAATTTACATAGAATTTATACAGAATACCAAAACAATTTTGACAAAGGAAAATAAAGCTGGGGCACCTGGGTGGCTCAGTCAGTTGAGCATGCAACTCTTGATTTTGGCTCAGGTCGTGATCCCAGGGTCGTGGGATCAAGCCCCACATTGGGCTCCACCCTGAGTGGGGAGCCTGCTTGAGATTCTCTCTCTCTCCCTCTCCCTCTGCCCCTCTCCCCTACTCACACTCCCTCTCTAAAATTAAATTAAATTTAAAAAAAGAAAGACAAGCAAAGCTGGACAACTTATACTTCCCAATTTCAAAACTTAATATAAAGCTACTTCAGTTGTTATCAACATGATGTTGTACCGGCAAAGGACAGACATGTAGAGGCACCTGGGTGGTTCAGTCCGTTAAATGTCCAACTCTTGATTTCAGCTCATGTCATGATCTCATGGTCATGAGATCAAGCCCTGAATCAGGCTCTGCACTGACAGTGTAGAGACTGCTTGGGATTCTCTCTCTCTCCCTCTCTCTCTGCCCCTCCCACATTTGTGCACGTACACACACACACTCTTTCTCTCTCAAAAAAAAAAAAATAAATAAACTTAAAAAAAAAGATATGTAGATCAGTAGAATAGAACTGAGTACAGAAATAAACACTTGTATTTATAGTCAACTGACTTTCAACAAAGGTATAAAAGAAAGTCACAGAGGGAAAGGATAGCCTTTTAAATGAATGGTACTAGGAAAACTGAATATTCATATAAAAATTAAAAGAAAATAAATCAGAAATTTGTTAGAGCTAAAACAAATTTTTAAAAGAAAACACATGTGATTATCTTTAAGACCCTGGGCTAGGCAAAAATTTCTTAGATATAACAAAAAGATTTTTGATAAAATAGACCTCACCAAAATTCAAGTCTTTTGTACTTCAAAAGACGCCATTAAGAAAATTAAAAGACAAGCAACAGAGTGGGAGAAAATATTGCAAAATTTATATCTTATAAGGGACTTGTACACAAAATAGTCAAAGAATTCTTTGTATATAAGAAAAAAAACAATCTAAAAACTGAGTAAAATTTTCAAAAAAAAAGCATTTCACCAAATATATATGAATGAATAATAAGCATATGAAAAGATATTCAATATCATTAGTGTAGGAAATGCAAATTAAAACTACAAGAAGCAATTTCACACCCACTAGGATGGTTATAATATTTTTTTTTAATAGATGATAATAGGGGCACCTGGCGGGCTCAGTCAGTAGAGACTCTTGATCTTGGGGTCATGAGTTCAAGCCCCATGTTAGGTGTAGAGATTACTTTAAATAATAGATGATAATGTGGGGAAACAAGAATCCTTACACTTTGCAGGTGGGAATGCAAACACTTTAGGCAATAGTTTGACAGTCTCATATAAAAAGTTGGAAATAAATTTGCCAAGGGATGCCTGTGTGGCTCAGCTAGTTAAGCATTCAACTTCGGCTCAGGTCATGATCTTACAGTTCGAGAGTTCGAACCCCGCATCAGGCTCTGTGCTGACAGCTCAGAGCCTGGAGCCGCCTTCGGATTCTGTGTCTCCCTCTCTCTGCCCCTCCCCTGCTCACACTCTGTCTCTCTCTCTCAAAAATAAATAAACTTAAAAAAGAAAGAAAGAAAGAAATTTGCCAATTGAGTGGGTAATTCTACTCTTAGGTATTTACCCAAAAGAAATGAAAACATATACAAAGATTTACACATGAATTCTTTTAGCAGCATTATTCATATTCACAGTCAAAATCTGAAAAAAACTTAAATGTCCATCAACTGATGAAAAGAGAGACAAAATGTGGTATATCTATATAGTGGAATATTATTCATCAATAGAAAGAACAAATTACTAATACATGCTTCAACATACACGAAACTCAAAAATATGCTAAGTGAAAGAATGCCAACACAAGAGATCACATATTGTGTGACTTGATTTATACAAAATTTCAAGAAAAGGCAAATCTACAGAGACAGAAAATAGATTAGTGTCATTTGGGGTCAGGGAGAGGGAATGGGGATTAACAGGTAATGGACATGAGGTTTCTTATTAGGGTGACAGAAATGTTCTAAAACTAATCGATGATGGCTGCACAAAATTGCTGAATTTATTTTTTTTTAATTTTTTTTTTCAACGTTTATTTATTTTTGGGAGAGAGACAGAGCATGAAAGGGGGAGGGGCAGAGAGAGGGAGACACAGAATCGGAAACAGGCTCCAGGCTCTGAGCCATCAGCCCAGAGCCTGACGCGGGGCTCGAACTCACGGACCGCGAGATCGTGACCTGGCTGAAGTCGGACGCTTAACCGACTGCGCCACCCAGGCGCCCCTGAATTTATTTTTTTAAAATCACTGAATTATATACTTGAAATAGGTGAATTTATAATATACAAAATATATCTTCAAAGCTATACACACACACACACACATATATATCCATATATACATATATACATATGTGAAGGTCAGATCAATAATTGACATCACAAAAACAACAGCAAAAACCAGAAAACAGTGGAATGAGATCTTAAATATGATGACAAAAATTACTGCTAATCCTGAATTTTACACCCAGCAAAATATGGTTAAAGAATAAAATAAAAAGACTTTGTCAGAACAATAAAAACAGAGTTTGTCATCAACACTTTCTAGAAGAAATGCCCAAGAATAAACTACTAGTAGCAGAAACATATTCCAGATAGAAGATCTAACATGGAAGAATTAACAGCAAATAAAGTGCTAAATATGTGAATATTTGTACATAAATATAACATATAAAAAATAGTAACAAGTCTCAAGGGTTAAAAAATATACAAAGCACAATAACAATGTCAGGTGGGGGGATAAATGGGGTTAAAGTGTTGTAAAGTTTTTGTATTATCCAAAAGGAGGTAAAAGGTACTGATTAACTTTAGACTATGAAAATTATGTTTATTATTCATTCTAGAGTAACCAATAAATGAACAGAGTGTATAACTTCTAAATTACATGGAAAATGGAAAATTTTTAAATTATCAATTGTATTCTTCAGGGATATCCAGAGAAACAGAACTAAAACCAACAGGATGGATATATACATATTGGTTCATGAAATTATGAATGCTGACACGTCCCAAGAGCTGCAGTAAACAAGCTGGAGGCCCAGGACAGCTGATGGTGTAGTTCCAATCCAAGCCCAAAGGCCTGAGAACTAGGTGAACCAATAGTATAGTTCCTGTCTGAAAGCCAGCTGGCTTGAAACCCAAGAAAAGCTAAATGTTTCAGTTCTATACAAACCTTCAACAGATTAGATGAGGCTCATCCATACTGGAAGGGCAAATTTCTTTACTCATCTACCAAGTCAAATATTAATCTCATCCAGAAACACCCTCATGAACACACCCAGAATTTTTTACGAAAGAATATTTGACCAAGTTTCTGATTACCATTCTGGCCCAGTGAAGGAGACAAAATTAATCATCATGTCGATCCAAAGACAGCAAGAACGGAGAGAAAAACAGAAAAGACATGTCAAATAGAAGATGTAAAGACAGCAAAGTCTACCATGTCAGTAAATACAATAAATGTAAATAAATTTAAATTCTACTTAGAATCTGCTACATGTCTAAGAGAAAATATATTAATTCAATCCACTCCTTCACCAGCATCTACTCTGTGTTATCTATGTTTTAGGTACTTGGACACATCAATGAACAGAACAAAACAATCAGATTACACAATAATAAATAAATGTCTTACATTTGTTTTTGTCTATCTAGAATATTTAAAAGACTGTGGTGATTTAGAACTTAAGATATTTGTATATAACAGGTTAACTTAAAAGTAAAGGAAGAGCTCAGTAATTAAATGAACAAACCATAGGGCATGATTACATGAGGTACCACAGACAAGGAAATTACTGAAAGTATTATGAGCTTATGGGCAGCCAAAACAAAAAGGGCAAAAGTTACATACTTTTAATTATTTGGCAAAAGCTTCATACTCTATGGAAGACAGAAACCTTTATTAGCCCTAAATTACAATGAAAACTAACATGGATCCTTCTATATTAGGGGATACCTAAATATATAGGCTATCCCAAAAGATCCAGTAGCCTTGCTAAGTTTCCTACAAAGACAAGCAGATTCAAACAGAATCTAAATTAAGTCTGAATCCTGTTCCATCACTTACTGTTTGTACAACCACGGGCAAGTTCCTTAACCTCTCTGAACATGGGTTTCCTCATCTCTAAAATAGATCTATGATTGATGGAATTAGAGAGAAGTTTCATAAAGTATCATGAAGTTTCATAAAGTAATTTTAAAAGAATTTTTGTTATTACTATGGCACATAATCAATAAACATAACAGCAATATAAACTGATACAGACTAGAGTTTCTGCTTCTAGATTATAAGACATAGTGCTTTATTTTTTTGTTACCATATAATTACTTTTAATGTCCAGCATTTATAATATAAGGGCCAGAGTTTTCTTCGCAACTCAAGTTTATAAATTTTCGATTGTCTTGTGAGGCGAATAGGGATACTTCTTCTTGTCTAAGCTGCTTTCTGGGAAGACTTCATTCAGGTCCTCAATGGTCATCTGATCAAATGGAATTGTGTTCTTCATCTTCTCCAGCTCTTTTTCATATTCCTCAATCCTGGCCTTTGAGAGAGACAAAAACTCAGCACAACTTTTCACATCTTCTTCTTCTTCAGCATCCACCTAAATGGTATATTTATCCTCTGGCACAGGAATCTTCAGAGCATTAAACTTCTTAAAATCATCTACCTACCCAGCCTTCACCACACTGGCCTTATAGTAAGCCCCATTGAGAGCAGGTAGATTGTCAGGGAGAAGAGCCCACCTGGAGGTGAGTGTCTCATTCCAGGATGTCAGGGAGTTAACAATGGCCTTCGTGTCAGGGTATGATCTCCCCAAAACCTACTCAGTATATGGCTTTTAAAGCAAGTTTTTTTCCCAGCCATCTTGAGATCCTTCACTGAACCCCATTGGCCCACCAAGACACAATGCTTTAAAAACAGTTCCACAGAACCAGTGAACTAAAATATGAAAAATTTCCAAAAGTGTTCTTAGAAATCTCTAAAAAAAACAGTATCAAATATAAATTATTTAACTAAAGAGATAATTGACAATTTTAGATCTTGAGATATAAGGTTTATGTACTAAAAATTTGCATAAGGCAAATTAGTAAAGTTGGGCTTTTGTTAAATGGGTTTGTCTTTGAGTTGACAACCACTTTGTCTCTTTCCTAAGCATCAACAATAATCATTATACGTTAAAGTAGAGTCCATTTGTGGTTTTGAATGCCGTTCTTTTGCAATACTAGCACATAGAGAGCACTCAATTAATAATTCTTAATGAGCAAATGGCTATTGGCTATTATCTCTGGAATTAATAGTTTTCACTTCAAGGCAGTTGCCTAATATGTTCTGTGGTGACAGTTTGATAGCTTGACCCCAGGCATTTTTGTGACTTGTGACATAAATACTTTTTAAAAAGGCCAACTGTGATGATTAATTTTATTCGTCAACTTGGTTATAATTTATGTAGTGCCCAATTATTTAACAAAACACTAATCTACGTGTTGCTCTGAAAGTATTCTGTAGATGTCACTACTATCTATAATCAGCTGACTTTAAAGAACGGGCATTATCCTCAATAATGTGGGTGGGCCTCATCTGATAAGTTGAAGACTTTAAGAAGAAAAATTGATGATCCTGGACAAGAAGGTATTTTGCCTCCAGACTGCAGCATTATCTCCTCAGTTTCCAGCCTGCCAGCCTGCCCTACAGATTTTAGACTTGCAGCCTGTACAAGACTGTGAGCCACTTTCTTAAAATAAATCATAAACATATACGTGTATATGTATATGTTATATGTATCTTATCAGTTCTATTTCTCTGGGGAACCCTCAGTGATACACCAATAAAAGTGAATGATGTTTTTTAGGCTGTAAAGTACTACATAGACATCAAAAATAGAACACACCAAATGATACTATATATTGGCTTCAACCTTTTGTTTTAATTAAAACAAAATGTTTTTTCTTTGATATCAATCCTAGATTACAGATACCAACCAGCATCTATCACCTTTAATATTCATGTCCCTTGAGTCTTCTTGCATAATAATAGTGATTTCTCAGAATCAAAACCATACATCATTAAATCCAATTAAAAGGAGATTCTAAAACAATTCTTTTAAAGATTATCCAACACATCAACAACACAGACAACTGAAATCATACAGAATGCATTTATACTATATCAGTACTCATGCAATAAAAAAGATACCATAATTGTGTACCCCATACCTATTAATCTGTAGTTCTACCCTTTAGCATACACCTAAGGAAGATAAATAAAAACCTTATCAAATCTAGGCCCATGAAGGATTAACCAAAAATACTCAGTATTATTGATTTATTTATTTGTTTGTTTGTTTGTTTATTTATAAAGATTTTATTTTTAAGTAATCTCTACACCCAATATGGGGCTCAAACTCACAACCTCAAGATCAAGAGTCACATGCTCCACTGACTCAGCCTGCCAGGTATGCCCCGCCCAATGCTATTTAACAAGTCAGTTTATATCACCAAAATAGAAAATGTCACTTTTAACATAAAAACTAGAATAGGAACACCAACATAATGTTGATCTCGAGAAATGCAACATATTTAATTACATAATCTGAGACACTGGACCATGTTACAAAAGTGCACATTTTATTGTCTTGTACATTTTGTGGGATAAGGAAAGCAGAATAAATATCAAGGATTAAAGTATAAACTGGAACACAAGTCTTTGGCAGATTTTCTTTACACTGGACATCCTGACCCCCTTTATACACTTACCAAGAAAGACAAATACCAGAAATTCCTTCTTGAATATTTTCTTTCAGTTTCCCTATAATCTCCAGATACTCCCATTCTCTCTCCCAATGATTGTCCTAATGCTAAATTGTTCAAAGGAAGCAATTAATTGAAAAGCAATCATGTTGTACATCACAAAATGGAAACAATCTAGCAATCTCTTTTATTTAATCAACATAAACAAATGATCAAAATAATTCAGTCCATTTCTGGGGCCTGAAAACATATTTTTTGTCTCCTCCTTTCCACCCCACTCTTCTTCTATTCCCAAGTCCTATGGCCAGGTCACGGCAGCAAAAGCCCACTTTATCATATACTGCTTACTTCAATCTACATGAAGAAGTACAATGATGCTGCTAGATTCCAAATGTACAGCTATGTCGAAGTAAAAACCATCAAACCAGGCTTGAAAATGGCAGTATTCTATTACCTCAGTGGAGCTTATGGTCATTCTACAAAATCTACTGAAGTTATAAAACACTTAAAGTTTTTTCTATAATTAATAAATTGATCCTCTGTCTCTCCATTTCTAATTCCTTAATTCCAATACCCAGATGGCTTATATTGTTAAAAACATCTATGGAGGATTAATCTTTTGGTCATAATTTTTAAATGGATGCAATAATTATTATATATATAATTCACTGCCTAATCAGAAATAAAACTGTAATCTCATAAAAGATGTTTAATAGCAATTTTAACTACTAGGCACATAATTAATGGTTAGGGTATTAAAAATTAAACTTCAAGGTGGCTAAAGCATAAATTTAAAAACTTTAGACAATTTCAAAGAAAACAAAACATTAAAATAAAAAGTGCATAATTGTGTTTCTAAAAGTATGTGTAATAATACATTGCTATTCTACATTTTCATATAAATTAATAGTAGATAGATATTATTCACCAAAAAAATTTTGTAAAATATTTTTAAAGACAGTGGAATAGCAATAAAACATTTTTTAAATAACTGAATAGCAATAAAACCATTTTTAGTTATAAAGAAATCTTACATATAAAAAGAGCAAAGAAAGTAAGTTAAAGGCAATGGAACGCTGCTACACTAATTACTCTGTTTTTATATAAGGGAAAATATGGCAGCACAATTCGGTGATTGTTATATATGCAAACCTTCCACTAACGTTGATGATGTCGTCCTCATAAGAAATACACAACTACCTTACCATATGTAATTTTTTTTTTATTAGTAAGGGGATCCATAACAACACCGTTACATAATTGGGGCCCTACATTCCCATGCCTAACAATTTTCAATGAACAAACCTCACTAAGGCAATGACTGAATTTTGTGCAAGATTCTCAAATTCTAAATATATCACATTAAGGAACACCCATTTTATTTTCAATTGCTTGAGTGGATGGGATTAAAGCAAATGCAGTTGTACTATAGGAATTTTCTGCCACTCAACTGCCAGTGAAGTAATGCATGAAGAATTCTTATTAAGTCAAAAGAGAAGAGAATGCATTTGAAAGCATAATTTACCCCCTTGATTAAGTTTTACGAATGGAAAGATTCAAGATTCAAGGCACTATGGACCCTTTTCCCAACTCAAAAAGAGACCCTTTTTATTAATAACCATTAAAATGCTCCACATTTTAAAGTATGCAACATCATGGCCTCATTACAAATTAGGTATTTAGGGAAAACCGCATTTCCTTCAAAGGAAAATGTTAACAACATACAATTCCTTCATCATGCATTTTTAAATACTAAGGAAAGTTATGCAACTGTTTTCACAACCAAGGCTCAGGCAACTGCCCAAGAAGCCTATAGAATTGATATCAATAGGAGTTTTATGCCTGATGGAAAACCAGTCTACAGATTTTTTTAATCTGAAAAATAATGTCATCACTGTGAATTCCACTTTGGAATACAAAAGCAAGGATTACACTGTGTTGTTAAAATGTTAACAAATGCATTTCATTCTTTGAAAAGGCTATATAATTTTCCTAAAATAAAGAGTTGATTGTATCTCTTATTACTGTTACAAGAATTTGATATATCACAAGGTTTAAGAGTTACAGCATGTGCCAACTATCAACCAGAAAAAATGAACCTGATTCATAATTCACTTTGAAATGTCTAGTTAGTCAATCAAGTGATTTGTAATCATGAAGACTGCCAGAAATGTAATGAATAATGAGCTACAGTAAAATCCCTGGATTTTTTTTAGTATTCTTTTTCATTATGTGACTTTTGTTGCCATTTTTGATCACTGTTTCTCAGCAGCACACATATTTACTTACAAGTTTTTGACTATTAAATAGGTTAAAGGATATACAAGTTGAATGATCAGAGTATTTAATGTCTTCCCACAAAATTAAAAGTCTTACTGTTTGGGGTGCCTGGGTGGCTCAGTCAGTTAAGCGTCCGACTCTTGGTTTCAGCTCAGGTCATGATCTCACGGCTCATGGGATCGAGCTTTGTTTCAGGCTCTTCACTGTCAGCATGGAGCCTGCTTCAGATTCTCTCTCTCCTACTCTCTCTGTCCCTCCCCCACACACTCTCTCTCACTAAATAAATAAATGTTTTTTAAAAAGTCTTACTGTTTATAGCTTGAGCAAAGAAAATTACATTCCATCCAACTCCCTTCACGCACACCTCATTTTACTTATTTAGTGAATATGCTGTTTCAGCATAGCAAATTTTAATTCAGTACATTTTCATAAGTTGTTTCTATATAGCCTAAAACAAATAAAATCACTTAACATAATATAGTTAATATCAGAAGCCATACGCTTCCTTTTACTATCTTCATTGTATAACATTCCCTTAGTTAAAACTAATGTAAGCTGATGGCCAAAGAACATTTGACCTCTAACTAATATAATCTTATTAAATTATAAATAAACAAAATATAAATCAACCCAAAGTTCGGCACATAACTAAAAAGGTAATATGATAAATTAGTGTTTTTCTAAATGTAAAACTACTAACCTATGTTAGAATCTGTCATTCTGATAATACTGGCCATCATGACCATTTTAATCAGGATTACATGACATAAGAATTACAGTTTTAAAGCAAATAGAACTTTAGGGGTGTCTAGACAATGGCTCAGTCGGTTAAGTGTCCAACTCTTGATTCTGGCTCAGGTCATGATCTCACAGTTGGTGAGACGGAGCTCTGTACTGAGAGCACTAAGACCACTTGGGATTCTCTCTCTCTCTCTCTCTCTCTCTCTCTCTCTGTCTCTCTCTCTCTCTCTGCCGTTCCCCCACTTGTGCGCTCGCTCACGCTCTCTCTCTCAAAATAAATAAACATTTAAAAAAAAACCTCTGAAGCAAATGAAACTTTATTTTTTTAATGTTTATTTATTTTTTGAGAGAGACACACAGAATGTGAGCATGGGAGAGGTACAGAGAGGGAGACACAGAATCTGAAGCAGGCTCCAGGCTCTGAGCTGTCAGCACACAGCCTGACAAGGGGCTCAAACTCACAAATGGTGAGATCATGACCTGAGCCGAAGTCAGACACTTAATCAACTGACCCACCCAGGCATCCCATGAAACTTTAAATGTGATAAGAAATAGGTTCATTTTTTCACTTATTTTTCATCATTTTCAAACAGAAGGATCCTTTTCCAACTTTAGACTGATCATTATACCAAAGCACATGTGGATCTCCTTAAGGGAATTAATAGAGTCCTTAAGTCAAGATATATTACACTTATTATTAAAATATATTATTTCAGAAAAAATTCAACTATTGAAATTTTATGGGTAAATTTCCAATAAGTGGTTAGTTGTTTAAGATAACAAAATTGCAGACATACACTATACTGCCTCAAGGAAGCTAGTATGACCATGGTGAGACTTCAGGAACAATACTGTTTATAACACTGAATATCCCAGAAAAGTGTAGTAGCACTCCACCTTGGAATTCATTTTATCACCATTATCACACCAACTGTGAGGAAAATCTTTTCTTTCCTTGTAGGTTACCCATCTGTTTAATTCATTCACTTAACAAATGCTTATTAAGCATCTATATGTACCAGGAATTGTACTAAACCCTGGGGATATAAAAATGAATTAAACACATAGCCTTTGCGCTTGCCATTAAGATATGTAACAGTCTAGGGGCGCCTGAGTAGTTCAGTTGATTAAGCTTCTGATGCTTGATTTTGGCTGAGGTCATGATCTCATGGTTCTCGAGTTTGGAGCTCTGTGCTGACAGTGCAGAGCCTGCTTGGGATTCTCTCTCTCTATCTCCCTCTCTCTGCCCTTCCCCTGCTTATGCGCTCTCTCTCTCTCTCTCTCAAAACAGATAAATAAATCAATAAATAATCCTTAAAAAAGAAAGAAATCTATAGTCTAGAGAGATATAATAAGTGCAATAAAATGTAAAGGTACATAAATATAAAATATAAGGTTCCCGGTTTAACTGAGGTAGACATGTAAGGAGTATACATGACATGGGAGAGTAAGGAAGAGGGCTGCCGGAGGCAAGCTTGAGACAACATGGAATAGACCACTAACAGAAAACCTTGTATGTATGCTAAAGAGAACACAATCTGTACCTTAAAATCCTTCAATGGTTTCTCCTGTTTGTGGAGGGAAAAATCATGGGATCATAGGTTTCCAGAATGTCTATTCAATTTATGTAATATGGCTTTCCTCAACAATGGTCACACTAACATTTCATATTGCATTATACACCTGTTAGAGAACTAATATCACCATTTTAGCCTATCTGCTTTATATCAACATGTAAATAATCTCCCAGAACAAGGATCTCCAGCTCTAGCAAACTTGCAAATTAAACAACAATTTTACTACCTGAAGAGCGGGGCAGACACTAAAGTTATAGCAAGTTTTCCAAGAAAGCATTATCAAGAATCCATACACGTGATAACATGCACGCAGCATACACACAACATGAAGTATACATAATATACTGGCAGACTGTCCAACGTTATGTCTACATAAAGTCACAAAAGCAAATGTTTCAGCCAGATACATTTTGGCGTACCTCAGTCAGTCGTACAAAATCACTGTGAACTGGCCAGACTGTGCCTCAAAAGTGAAACAGCGCATTCTCAAGTTGCGTAAGTAAACCTTTCAAGCAGCTTAACACAGCACTTATAAATAGGAGCTCTGGGCAGAAGTTCTGAGACCACATAGTTCAGGACTGAAATCCTTCGTCATTCACTGACCTTACGCAAATTATTGAACTCTGGCTCTAAGTTTTCTCGTCTATAAACCTGAGATAATTATTCCTACCCCACATAACTGTTGTAAAAATATAATAAAATATAAAAAGCACTTAGAGTGAAACAAATTACATCAGTTTTAATAACAATTATATAATTATAATTATTAATTATTCAAAAAGTAGTATCACATCACTGCACCTACAATAGAAATTATTCTAGTAAAGACAAACTCAAGTTTATACACTAAATAAGTTTTAACTTCCACTATAATGTTAAAGAAATTTCCAAAGTCTAGTCCAACTGAAAATGTTTGAGCTAGGCCTAATGAGAAAACAATAATACTGAGACAATCATCTTAAAATAATGCTTTCAAGAAATGAGACTTTTGAAAACGCAATGAGTTATACTTAATAACTACTTATAAAGCATGGGAAGGGAAAGCCCAATCTTCCTACAAAAATATTGAGTGCCTTTTTGAGGAAAAGAAAACTATGCAATCAAACGTTTTCTCCAAATATAGTGCCGTGTTATTCCTTTTTATATTTTGTGGCCTTTTATAAGCCATTTAGTATAGATGGTAAGGCTGGTTATAATCATGGAACATCATGTACCTGTAAAGATCCTCTCCCTACAGAGAGACCTGTTTTTTGAAGTCAGTGAGCATCAGTCCTACCAGTCTTTGATTTGGGATTTGTTTATATCCCAAAAGAAGAAAAATTAAAAGGGAACAGTGACAACAAAAAAGATAGAATAGTACTAAAGCAGAACTGTAAAAGAAAATTTACTTTGACAACCTGACATTGGTGATGATTCAAGTGAAAACAACTTGAGTAAAGAGGGCCAAAGCAACATCAGTAACTGTTATCAAGTTACTTACATACAATGTTACACACATGCAGACACACACACAAACATCATGGTTAGGAAGGGTTAGGTCAAATCACAAATGTAATTTGTAAAGTGAAGTAATGATTAATGAATATGCATTAAATCATAATGACCTGAATTACAGATTGCTATTAGATACACTACTACCCCTTGTAATAATATTAAACATATATGGTCATCCACTATATAGCTAGGAAAGAAAGCCTGTGGCAAGCATCAACAATGGCTACCAGTTGAAAGACCAAATAATGTATTTGAAAACAGACGAGAATCTTTACATTGATACTGCAGTTATCTGAAATTTCCCGAAATTAGTAATATATTTTATTTTTTATATAAATTTTTTAATGTTTATTTATTCTTAAGAGAGCAGAAAGAGACAGAGCATGAGTTGGGGGAGGGCCAGAGAGAGAGGAAGACACAAAATCCAAAGCAGCCTCCAGGCTCCAAGCTGTCAGCACAGAGCCCAATTCGGGGCTCAAACCCACAAACCACAAGATCATGACCTGAGCCGAAGTTGGATGCTTAACCACTGAGCCACCCAGGCGCCCCTGAAATCAGTAATATATTTTAAAATAAATAAGTAACATATGTGATTCTGTTCTAGCCAATATTAATTCAAATAAAAGTCAAGAATTATAAGTTAGCTAGCATGTGTTATATGGAAATAAGAATGGAGGTGAGAAAGAGTACTCAAATTGGGGCACCTGGCTGGCTCACTTGGAAGAGCATGTGACTCTTGATCTTGAGGTCAAGTTCGAGCCCCACACTGGATATAGAGATTATCCTTAAAAATAAATAAACTTTAAAAAATAAAAGAAAGAAAAGAAAGAGTACCCCTACTACTTTTAGGTATATTCATAAACACCAAACTGTCACTTCCACCCCTTTTCATTGTCAGGTTGATTTCTGTGTGAATCTTCATTACACTCTAGTAATAAAGCATGATGGTTTAACATCCCATAAAACAAAGTTTAAACCAAACTATCGCTTGATAATGCTGAAAACATCAAATAACACTAGTGTGATCTTTCCTGTGTGAAGATGACACTGACTCACCTTCAACAGAGATGAGCTTCAAGTTGTTTTTCCCCAAGGGAGATGAACTCGCTGATCTGGCCAATTCTCTTGCCAAAGCTCCCTGGTGAACAACAGCTTATATCTGCAAGATGAGTGTTACCAGTGGTCACAGAAAATAACAAAATAAAATTATTAACATAGAAATGAAACCTATGCCTTGGTCCCAAGCCACTATGTTTTAATGAACTAAAAACAAAGTCAGACAAATATATATATTTTATAATACTTACATACAAAATTGTACATGTATTTACTCTCATTCATTTTATTTGATCTTTCCCTGACCTAAAAATACAGTCAAAGGCTGACCTCTATTCCTGAGTAAAAATGTTCTCAGCTGTCTTACCTAAAACAAAGATTGCTTCTGACATGTAAAATCAAAAGTGTATAATGAAAATGCTCAAAACATGAAAGCATGCCAACTTTACATCCCTCATCACCAGTAGCAATAACTGAGGAAATTACAGAATATTTTTGTTAATGTTAGCAACATTTTCAATAGCATTAAATTCAGTATGACTACAGCCAAAATTACTGTGACATTTCCTAAAATCCTGAAAAATACTTCCATTTTTTATGAAGAAAAAATACTTTCATTACTAGCTATAGTGTTTATTCATGTTAAAACAGAAGTTTGTAATTAAATATTCCTGATATGGAATTTTATTAGTTACCAGATGGATCTCCTTCATAAGAGTTAAGAAGTTGGTTCAACATTACCTGAAGACATAGTTTTTAAGTATAAGTAAAGTTGATGTTATGTGCTTCTTTATTATTGAAAGGAATAAAAATTAGATTAGCATCTGTTAATAATCAATAAGGAGCTACTTACAACTAGATACAATTCAAACAAAAACACAATGCTAAGCATCTACAATGAGCAAGGCACTCACTATTTGGGGTTTCTGTGAACAGGTATAAGAATAACAAAGCATAATACACAACCTCAAAGAAATCACAATATCAGTATTATTAAAACATTCCACTTCCAGTTCTACATAACTGTTTGCAATAACAAACAGCGAGAATATAAAGGGTGAAATAGAAAGCACAGCATCATACCAGAGAATGGTAGCTACCACAGGGATGAGGCTCCTGGGCTCCTCTTGCAAGTGGATATAAGGAAGTCTCGATAGAAACGTTGAGAACATCTGCTACAACCTGTGATGCAGGCCCAATGCCACCTGTAACCAAATAAACTTTGTTAATTTAAAGTCACTATACAACCGTTTCCACTCACAATTCTATTTCAGTGGGTCGGTCCCCTTAACCAGTCTTCACTGTATTTCTTACCGTGATTCCCCACCCACTCACCAAAACTGGAAGTTCTCCACTAGGCTGCAAACTCTTAAAGTTCTCCTTCATTATTTTTTTTTCATTTTTTTAACATTTATTCATTTTCGAGAGATGGAGAGAAACAGAGCGTCAGTGGGGGAGGGGCAGAAAGAGAGGGAGACACAGATCTGAAGCAGGCTCCAGGCTCTGAGCTATCAACACAGAGCCCGATGCAGGGCTCAAACTCATGAACTGTGAAATCATGACCTGAGCCGAGGTCGCACACCCAACTCAATGAGCCACCCAGGTGCCCCTAAAGTTCTCCTTCACTTTAGTTTCCCATTTCTACAATGCCCAGCAGAATACCTCACAAACTGTAAATGCCTAATAATTGCTTGATAACTTGAAATGAACTATCAAAATACCACTTATTCTTGCTATAGTTCTATTCCTGGCAAGACAGTATTAGATGAAAACACAAGATTGTTTACTTATTCAGCAAACATCTTGCTCAAACACCTACTAGGTACAATGCTGAGTGCTATATATACTAACATAACTAGCACATGACCTTTGCTCTTAAGTAATTCAGTCTAGTAAAAAAGATAAAGATGGTAGACTCTGAAAACTATAAAAACACTGATTAAAGAAATTAAAGATGATGGGGTGGCTCAGTTGGTTAAGCGCCTGACTCTTGATCTCAGTTCAGGTCATGATCTCATGGTTCGTAAGTTCAAGCCCTGAGTCGGGCTCTGCGCTGACAGTGCAGAGCTTGCTTGGCATTCTCTCTCTCCCCTCTCTCTCTCTGCCCCCAACACGCTTGCTCTCTCTCAAAATAAATAAACTTTAAAAAAATTAAAAAAAAAAAAGAAATTGGAGATGACACAAGAAATGGAAAGACAATCCATGCTCACGGATTGGAAGAACAAATATTGTTAAAATGTCTATACTACCCAAAGCAATCTACACATTTAATGCAGCCACCAAAATACCAACAGCATTTTTCACAGAGCTAGAACAAACAATCCTGAAATTTGTATGGAACCACAAAAGACCCAAATAGCCAAAGCAATCTTGAAAAAGAAAAAGCAAAGTTGGAACCATCACAATTCCAGACTTCAAGGTATATTACAAAGCTGTAATCATCAAGACTGTATGGTACTGGCATAAAAACAGACACATAGATCAACAGAACAGAATAGAAAACCCAGAAATGGACCCACAACTATATTCTCAGCTAATCTTTGACAAAGCAGGAAAGAATATCCAAAGGAAAAAAGTCTCTTCAACAAATGGTGTTGAGAAAACTGGACAGCGACATGCAAAAGAATGAAACTGGACCACTTTCTTACACCCTACACAAAAATAAATTCATAAGGGATGAAAGACCTAAATGTGAGACATGAAACTATAAAAATCATAGAGAAGAACACAGGTGGCAACTTCTTTGACATTGGCCACAGCAACTTCTTACTAGATATGTCTCCTGAGGCAAAAGAAACAAAAGCAAACATGAACTAAAGGGACTTCATCAAGATAAAAAGCTTCTGCACAGCAAGGGAAACAATCAACAAAACTGAAAGACAACGTTCAGAATGGCAGAAGATAATTGCAAATGACACATCTAATAGATTCAAAATCTATAAAGAACTTATTAGCAAACTCAACACCCAAAAAAAACAAATAATTCAATGAAGAAATGGGCAGAAGACATGAATAGACATTTTCCAAAGAAGACATTCAGATGGTTAACGGACACATGAAAAGATGCTCAACATCACTCATCATCAGAGAAATGCAAATCAAAACTACAATGAGATATCACTTCACACCTATAAAATGGCTAAAATTAATAACAAAGGAAACTACAGATGTTGGCAAGGATGCAGAGAAAGGGGAACCCTCCTACATGGTTGGTGGGAATGCAAACTGGTGTAGCCACTCTGGAAAACAGTGTGGAGGTTCCTCAAAAAAGTAAAAATAGAACTACACTATGATCCAGCAGTTGCACTACTAGGTATTTACCCAAAGGATACAAAAATACTGATTTGAAGGAATACACCCAACTCGATGTTTAAAGC
The DNA here is from genome assembly GCF_022079265.1 of Lynx rufus. Lineage (NCBI taxonomy): Eukaryota > Metazoa > Chordata > Mammalia > Carnivora > Felidae > Lynx > Lynx rufus. The sequence continues at coordinate 155,716,859 of NW_025814823.1, forward strand.
AGCATCATCAATAGCCAAATTATGGAAACAGCCCAAATGTCCATCGACTGATGAATGGATAAAGAAGTTGTGGTGCATATATATAATAGAATATTACTCACCATCAAAAAGGATGACATCTTGCCATTTGCAATGATGTGGATGAAGCTAGAATGTATTATGCTAAATGAAATATGTCAGAGAAAGACAAATACTATATGATTTCACTCATATGTGGAATTTACGAAACCAAACAGATGAACATGGGTCGGGGAGGTGGTGGGAGAGGCAATCCATAAAACAGACTCCTAACCATAGAAAACAAACTGAGGGTTGCTGAAGGTGAAGTGGGTGATGGAATGGGTTAAAAGGGCGATGAATATTAAGGAAGGCACTTGTTGTGATGAGTGCTGGGTGTCATATGTAAGTGATGAATCACTAAATCCTTTTGCTGAAACGAACACTGGAACTTAAAGCCTGTAACACTGTAACTAGTATTTAAGGCTTGAAACTAAAAAAAGAAAAAAGATGTGGTATACACACACACACACACACACACACACACACACACACACACACACAATGGAATATTACTTAGTCATGAAAAATAAATGAAATCTTGCCATTTACAACAACATGGATAGAATAGAGGATTATGCTAAGCAAAATAAGTCAGTCAGCAAAAGACAAATACCATATGATTTCACTCATATGTGGAATGTAATTAAAAAAACAAGCAAGCAAAGGAGAAAATGAGAGAGAAGCAAACCAAGAAACATACCCTTACCTACAGAAAACAAGTTGATGGTTACCAGAGGGGAGATGGGAGGGGGGATAGGTGAAATAGGTGATGGGGATTAAGGAGTGCACAAGTTTTGATGAACATCAGGTATTGTATGGAAGTGCTGAATCACTATACTGTACACCCGAAACTAATATTACACTCTGTTAACAACTAGAATTTAAACTTTCTTTAAAAAGAAAAAAATAAGAAAGATAAAGAAGGAAATTAGTCACTATGATACCCTGTCATCAGTTTATAGCCAGTTTTCTAGAAAGTGCTACAGATACTAAAAGAAAACTGGCTTAGAATAAAGGCTTTAGAGAAGAAACGTCATGTGAAATGAGTATTTAAAAAATAACAGCCATTGAACAGAGGGACAAAAAGAAAGAAGACATTCTTAGTGCAGGGGAGAGGTGAAAAATTATAGAGGTGCAAAAGGGTACACAATATTCTGAGAAATTCTAAAAGCTTTTTGGAAAGTATAAAATGAGAAGACAAAGGCATGAAAAAGATCACAGAGATGCCTATTATGCTAAATAGCTGGACCTCGGTCTGACTAAAGGAGGTAAGCCAGAGGAGTGATGTAATCATTAAAAAGATCTTGGCAGTAGTGTGAAAGACAGGAGGAAGGACAACAGGACAAGGCAAAGGACTAAATCACATGAGACAAAACTGTCTTGACCTAATGGTTTATGGAATTATGGTGACCCGATTCATCATCAGTGGTCATTAGGTCTGTTCCCCAACGGGTCTCAAATTCAGATACATATTTAGAAACAGGTGTTGATTTATTTTAGTAAACTAGGTGGTATAATCTCAATCAAAAAGCATGGCAGGAATTTCATAAGAATTGTATCAAGATGCCAAAATGTTAATAACAACTAGCACTGGGTAGTAGAGATATAGGTCATGTTTTTCTTGTTAATGATATATTTCAAATTGTCTACACAGTAAAATTAAAAATAAATCCTACAGGAATTTCTTGAAACTTTAAAATTGGCCTTAACTCTAAAGGGCCAGAGCCAGGATTCCTTCACAATATAACTGGCCCAAAGCCTCCCCTTATCACCATGGCCCACTCTACATAAAATACACATTCCTACAACAGAACCTCAACCCATAACCTCTCTGTTTCTATAGCATCCTCTTGCTCTGAATATCTGTCTAAATCCCAACTTCATCATACCACCAGCTATACTGATTTTGTACTTGAATTTCCAAAAGCTCATTATCTGCTCCATACACTGTGACACTCCATCGTATCATTTATTGAAATCCTTCCTAAATACTTCTCCAGTCTGTTCTTCCTACAGTGTTTTAAGAATACTAAGGTAAAATCAGTCCTATTCCAAAATGAATATTCAGACCTGACTCACTTATGGGCAGACATGCATATACTTATACCAATGAATTGATAAATTGCAAACATTGATCACTATTAAAGAGTTTTCAAATCTATTATCTCAGAAAAAGTTGCCTACTGTTGTAAGTTGAATGGTGTCCCCCCAAAAATATGTTGAAGTCCTAACCCTCAGTACCTGTGAATGTGACCTTATTTGGAAATAAGGTCTTTGCAGATTATCAAGTTAAATGAGGTCATCAGGATAGGCTCTAATCCAATATGACTGGTGTCTTTATAAATAAGGAAACTTTGGACATAAAGACAGAAACATACACAGGGAGGTCACCACATGAAGATGACGACAGGGATCAGGATGACGCATCTATAAACCAAAGTATACCAAAGATTACCAACAAACCACCACAAGCTAGGAGAGAGGCATGTAATCGATTATCTTTCTCACAGCCATTGGAAGGAATTACCTTGACAACACCTTGATCTTGGACTTCTAGCCTCAAGAACCAGGCAACAATAAATTTCTGTTGCTTAAGCTACCCCTTTTGTGGTACAATGCTACACAGCCCAAGCAAAATAATATACCTAATAAGGGAAACTGATTTGTCCCCCTGGAAGTCACTAAAGACAAAAACATTCTGAAGATTGCAAATCAGTAATAATAAATTTTCTTGCTATTCATTTTTCAACCTCTAGCAAAGGTGGTATTTAATAGCTAAGTCAACCTAGTACCAAATGACTCTAAGGAAAGAGTTTCATCTATAAAGTACCATTTATAAAGCACATAATCAAACAGAGAGAATATTATCCTATAGCTATTGGGACATAAAAATAACATGAAATTATATAGATTTTCCTTTGTTTTATAAAAGAGTTGCTCTGTGCACTTTTATGTGCCTGTGAGAATACAATTTGACCTATAATCCAAAGATAATACAATGAGTTACTTGATGAGAAGCAGGGAAATCAGCATAGATCAGGAATGGGCTCTAGAGGGACACATACTTCAAATCCTTGCTATGTTACTCATCAGCTATGTGACTTGAGCAAATTACTTAACCACGGTTGAGCCTCAAATTCTTCACCAGTAAAATGGGAATTTTACAGTTTATATAAACAGATTAAACAATATATGAAATATGCTTAGCATATAATGATAAGAAGGTTTTACAATGTATATAAAAAGGAAAATTCATAATTAAGGATTTTTTTATACTTCTCTTGGGTAGGACAACTATTAAGCAAGTTTACGTAAGAACAAAACTCTTCATCATACACACTGTATATAAAAATATAGTCTTTGGCTAGTTCCCTACTATAAAATGCAGAAGTTTCAGAATTTTAAACCTATTGGTCAAAACTCAAAACACATTTAAACTGATTAATATTGGAACTGAAATACAAACAGGATCTTGGTGACTTTTGGCTCTGTCACAGACATCAGTTGGTATGCTGCTTTCGAAGCTCTGTAATACCACTCCCTTATTCCTTCAGATCACTAAGCTCTAGACAGTCCAAACAACAACCCGTAAGTTGTCAAACTAGACTGACATGAGCCTGAGCCTAATAGTATAGTACAATCCACTGGAACCTTCTACCAAATATTACTGGTTTTTTTGCCTTTTTAAAAATATCTTATAAAATACACATCTCAAAACTGTAGCTAGGGGCGCCTGGGTGGCGCAGTCGGTTAAGTGTCCGACTTCAGCCAGGTCACGATCTTGCAGTCTGTGAGTTCGAGCCCCGCGTCGGGCTCTGGGCTGATGGCTCGGAGCCTGGAGCCTGTTTCCGATTCTGTGTCTCCCTCTCTCTCTGCCCCTCCCCCGTTCATGCTCTGTCTCTCTCTGTCCCAAAAATAAATAAAAAACGTTGAAAAAAAATTTTAAAAAAAAAACTGTAGCTAAATAAAAAGGGACTTATTTTGGAATGTGTATATTTGTTGTGGGTTTTTTTTTAATGTTTGTTTATTTCTGAATGAGAGAGAGACAAAGCGCAGGTGAGGGAGGGGCAGAGAGGGGGAGATGCAGAATCCAAAGCAGGCTCCAGGCACCAAACTGTCAGTACAGAGCGACACAGAGCTAGAACCCACAAAGTGCAAGATCATGACCTGAGCTAAAGCCTGACAAAACCGACTGAGCCACTCAGGCGTCCCAGGAATGTGTATATTTGTTTTGAGAAATGTATAAATAATGCAAAACCTTATCAATCACTAAAATTCAAAAAGACCGTATTTTCTCACTCTACACAAAATATAAATTATACTTTGACTGTTTATTGTAATACTTGTAAATTGAAACTTACACCTATATCCACATATAAACAGATAGAAAAACTACAAGATTAAATCCAAAAAGACTTTATTATAGGGGTAGGGGTATTTTTGTTAAACTTTTTTATCAAAAACAGCTATCTACCTAGGTCAGATCTATTGGCAAAGAAATCAACAACTCATTTTTTGTGTGACAGCCAAATAGTAACCGTTCTTAGCATCCTTTAATAAACTTTGGTGAACTATAAAAACATGTTCATTTGTAATGCTATAGAAACATGTGCAGGGGCATCTAGGTGGCTCAGTAGTTTGAGCGTCCGACTGTTGATTTCAGCTCAGGTCATGGACTGAGACGCACATAGGGCCCCACACTAAGAATGGAGCCTGCTTGGGATTCTCTCCCTCTCTCTCTGCCCCTCTGCCCTGCTCACAGTCCCTTGCTCTCTCTCGCTCTCTCTCGCTCTCTCTCTCTCTCTCTAAAAAAGTAAACAGAAACATGTTCAATGCAAAAATTCAGTATTTCCATCGAAGCTAATGGGAAGTCAAAATCAAACACAGGTATTTTTCTAAATATCTATGAAAATATGTTTTGCCTTCATACTTAGTGTAGTTCCCAACTTTAATTTAAATATACTGTTAGTTGAGGTTTTTTTAAAATTTACATTGAAGTTAGTTAGCATATAGTAACAACGATTTCAGAAGAAGATTCCTTAATGCCCCTTACCCATTTAGCCCATCCCTCCTCCCACAACCCCTCTAGTATGGAACCCTCTGTTCTCCATATTTAAGAATCTCTTATGTTTTGTCCCCCTCCCTGTTTTTATATTATTTTTGCTTCCCTTCCCTTGCGTTCATATGTTCTGTGTCTTAAAGTCCTCATATAAGCGAAGTCATATGATATTTGTCTTTCTCTAATTTCGCTTAGCATAATATCCTCTACTTCCATCCACGTAGTTACAAATGGCAAGATTTTCTTTTCTTTTCTTTTCTTTTTTTTTTTTTTTGAGCTTTGAAAAAAATGAACCTGCTTCTTGCTAAAGCAGTAGCACAAAGGGTGCTTTTCAGAAACATTGTTAGGCAATTGTTTTTTATTTACAGAGAGATATTGTTAGGCAATTATTTTTTATTTACAGAGAGATAATTAGACTGGTATACTTAATTTAAACAAAATAGGGTATCAGGAAAAATTCTTAGATCTTATATTCTTTAAAAAAACTGATTTAAAGTTAGCAAATGCCACATCCTATTTGTTCAAGATACTATATTAATATCATTTTGGCTGATCCCAAATTATAACTCTAACAATTTTTCAAAAGGCAAAGAACAGCAATGGAAACCTAAATGTATTTTCTTTTTCTCTTAAAGTCTTCATGTAGTAATATTAATAAAATCACAAATACATTATATTAAGAAAATATAATCTGTTAAATTATTGGCAAAAGACCATATCAATAATTATCCCCTGAAGAGCAATGACTTTGCTTTTATCTATCTCACATGCAGTAAGCACGACAAGAATTCAATAAATAGGTGTTAACTGTCTATATCTCAAGAACAATAAGCACAACAGCAGCATAATTCTCCTAAGAATCAAATAGTGAGAAAATCCTAAAGATCTGGGATTTCGAAACAGGCCATGAACAAAATTTTACAACATGCAAATCTAACGTTAGTAGAAGAAAACTCTACCTTTTACCCACAGAAAAATTCTGAGATCACATCTGAAAATTGTGTGTTGGCTGTGTCAATAGAAAATACACAGCCAATGCTAGTTTTGAAATAATCTCAACTTGGTCTAAAGTACAGTCACTAAGAACGGAGTACAAAAAGCGCAGATATTTAAGCACCTATAATCCTGATAGTATATATGGCAAAAAATATACATAATATATAATCATATAAATACATACATACATACATAAAAATACATACACTTTTTTTTCCAAATTCAGAGGTTTCTGTAAACAATACATCACCTTTCTTCAAAGAGCTATATAACTAAAATAGTAAAATAATATAAATGGACTATACATTGTTGTGTCTCACCATGGTTTCTCTAGTGTTAGCACTACTGGCTTGGTGATTAAGATTCCATATTCTCACCACTACTGTCCAGGTTCATATTATGGTCAAGGAGAAACAAGTTAGCAAGGGGCTAGTTTCCTCTACTCACATTTTTTCTGCTGAGTTTCACCTACCTGATAGAGCAACAATGGAGAAATTTTTTTTTTAATTTTTTTTTCAACGTTTTTTATTTATTTTTGGGACAGAGAGAGACAGAGCATGAACGGGGGAGGGGCAGAGAGAGAGGGAGACACAGAATCGGAAACAGGCTCCAGGCTCCGAGCCATCAGCCCAGAGCCTGACGCGGGGCTCAAACTCCCGGACCGCGAGATCGTGACCTGGCTGAAGTCGGACGCTTAACCGACTGCGCCACCCAGGCGCCCCTTATTTTTTTTTTTAATTTTTTTTTCAACGTTTTTTATTTATTTTTGGGACAGAGAGAGACAGAGCATGAACGGGGGAGGGGCAGAGAACAATGGAGAAATTTAATGAGTGTAGAAAAGTCTTTATATTACCCATTACAGACGTTCACCAGAACTTTCAACTAGACAAATGCCTTGCAAATATTTACAGACAGACATACACACACAGACACACACAGACACACACACACACACACACACACACACACACAGCTTTCTCTCCAGACAGAAATGTTACAGATATGAAAGAAATAATATTTAGTATGAGCAAATAAAGCAATATGCTTCATAAAAAGCAATATGCATTTATAAATGCTAAATAAAAGGAGTACTGAATGTTGATATCTGATTACATTGGATCTCTCCTCCCCAAACTAATATGCTAGGGAAAATTTCCTACTAGCAGCTGCTGAACACATAAGATAATTGATCTAAAATAGAGAAAAATGTGTTACCTGCCTTGCTTGTTAAAACACAACTACCTTGAGAATATTTATAGCACTGACAAAGCTACGATTAGTAGCTTCATCTTCCCTAAAAAGAATGATTGCTATGATTACAAGTTTCCTAGTATGTATTTATAGAACCAAATAATTTATTAAACCAAGTTTTTGGTCTTAAAGCAACAGATTTGGGAACAGATAGTCTTATAATAGGATACATTAACTCCATCTCTAGTTATACTGAAATTTTTTCATAGGAAAGGCACGGCACTGTGAATATTATGACTCAAGCTTACTCATCTCAACTAAGAATGAATTAAATTCGATAGAGTAAAAACCTGAAAGAACGTACATGCATGGAATTCTAGGTTGCCATTTTTAGAATAGGGTTTTTCTCCAAAGAGATTTTAAAAATGTGTTTCAAAATTATTCTATTTGTGCTACTCTCACTTTAGTGCTCTGATAAGTTGGTTGCTAAATAGAAACAAGAAACAAACCATTTTCAAATAGAAAGTCATTTGTGATTTGACCACAACATAAGCTACAAAAAAAAAAAGAAAGAAAGAAGCAATTTGTCAAAGTCCTGACTGCCAAAATATATTGAAAAATAGATATATGTACACGTAAAGAGACACTTATATTTGTGCCCATTCCTATTTTCCTGGTCCAGTTACCATGAAGAGATCAGAAAACTGACCACACAGTAAGACAACTATCAAAAGCTTCATTGTACCCAAACTACCATTTTTTCCAGGAAAGTCCAGAAAATAAAGAAGAAAACCGCAGCCTCTATAGGAGGCTACAGATTCAGTCTTCTCCTTCTATAGGTAGCTTACAGGCTGATAATGGCTTCAATGTTTTCCCCTACAGGAAAAATACTCTCAGAGAAAAACCTTTTCTGCATACACAATCACAAAATTATAAAAGCCTACAGACAGTCTTTAACCACAGGATACCACAGTGGTCAGTTAGCCAGTACCCAAAGCAGACAACGTGAACTGAAGAGAAGAGTGCTTTGAATGGAAGTCAGGAGAACTAAGTTTCATTCCTGGCTCTAGATTTACTATATGGTCTTCAGTAAGTTACTTAAATTTCTCTGGGCCTTTTCCTTTTGTTTTATTTCATATGGAAAATAAGAGGTAATCAAAAAACTTTAATTATGCCTAGGAGGACATCAAAGAACATGTGGATCTGTCCACAACTTCACAGATGAAACATGATCACTCACAGGTGATTAGACGAAAAAGGTTCCAACAGCTTTCACAGCTTCAACATCTTAAAATTAATTCATTTAAAAGGACAAGTCACTTACAACAAATCTTTAGACATGTCAAGAAAAATACTTAAGAGGCAAAAAAGATAATGATCAAATTTAGGATGATGATTATCTCTTCAAGAAGCCATCAGGGAGTAAGATCAGGAAGAGCTTCAATTGTACAGGTAACACTTTACTTCTCAAACAGTTTGGAGCACATGTCTGTTTTTCTTGATATGCCACATTTTGCCTGAAATATTTTCTAACCATTTTTTTTTTTAAGTAACCACCAAAACATCTTTAACCAAAAGCTGAATGAAATAAATGAAAACACTTCCCTGGAATATTAAAGGTCAATGGAAATAGTGTGTCAGTTTCAAACATTCTCCTCATGAGCTTAAAAGGCAAGTATCACTATGATCCCCTAATATATGGGGGAAAAGAGTGCTGGGCTGTAAAAAAAAAAAAAAAAAAAAAAAAAGGAGGGGGCGTTGCCTGGGTGTCTCAGATGATTAAGGGACCACCTGACTCTTGATTTTAGCTCAGGTCATGATCTCATAATTCGCGGTATCAAGCGCCACTTCAGGCTCTGGGCAGATAGCTAGGACGCTGCTACGGATTCTCTCTCCTCTCTTCTGCCCTCCCCCGCTCACATGTGTGTGCACTGTGTGCAGCGTGCACGCACTCTCTCTCAAAATAAATAAACATTTTAAAATATATTTCAAAAATATGTACATAAAACTATTTCCAATTTCCAGCTTAGTAAAATATTAAAAGAACACACACAGCGCAAAACACAAAACGAACTGTATTATTAGCACCATGATTGAATCACTTAAGAATACTCAGATAGCTAATAACTTTTACTCTAAACATCTGCCTAAGAAAAATACATTCAAGAGTCACATCCGATAGCCTAGTGTTTAATCTTCATTGTTGTTTTTACCAAGATCGCAATGATTCGCCTAAACTAATCAAAGGCCTGTCTAAACCTCTACATGGGACCTACCTGTAAAAACTAAATGCCTCTGCAATTTCTGAAATTTTCCAACAAGAGAGTACAGGTCATTCAGCAAAATATATTTACTGTATACTACCATAATAGCTATTTAATTGTTATCATTATGATGCAGATATATAATGGAAACAGATGTTCCTTTTTCCTTTCAGCAAAGCACAGGAAAAGCATAAACTTGCTGATATTGCATGGACTACTATCATAGCACAATAGAGGGGGAAAAAACATTAGCACATGACAATATTAGTTTTTACTACACAACTAATTGCATAAAAAGTATAACTTGAGATCATTAAATCAATGATCTACAGAAGGGAAACAAATAGATTTGTATAACCAGCCTATTTCACATCTGCAGTTGAGAAAATACTTCTGAGAGACTAAGTGTATGCAAAATGCTACCAGTGCTTTCAGAAGACAAGGAAAGAATGTTGTTCTATTTTCTTTGCTCATGTAACATAGATTACAATGCTGCCTCTACAGAGAAATTTTTTTCAATAGTACCAGTATAAACTGGAAGAACTTTTCTGGAAAACAATTTGGCCATCAATATCAAGAACCTTAAAAAAAGTCTATACCCTCATCCAAGTGAATTCTTTTGTAATAATATATTGTAAGGAAATAGCCAGAGGGATGAATAAGATTTATTTAAAAAGCCATTTATGATAACTTTATTTATAATTATGGAAAATTAAAAATCTAACTCTCCAATAGAACAATGAATAATTATACATGCTAAAACATTAAACAGTCAACATAAATGACTTTAATAATTTTAATTACACAGGAAATTTTCTACTATTTAATGCCAACTGAAAAAAGCAAGATACAAAGTGGTGTCTATCTATATATAAATAAAACATATAAATGCCTGGAGAAAGGCTTAGAGAAATATACAAAATGTCATTTTTAACTTTTGCAAATTATTATGAGCAAATACTAACTAGCTTTTTAATCACAAAAAGTTATATTTTCTTTAAATAATTAATTCTATATCTATGCTCTAATACTCTGTGTCCTTGTCCAAAGTTTCTAAAAATTCTTTGCACCAAATAGCCCTATAAGTATTTATAAGTAAATTTACCTAAATTTATGTTGACAAGTTACTTGATCCTAAAATTTGACATATAAAGAAAAGTGTTTGTCAATCACATAGACAACACATTTTTTTCCTGAGTTAAATAGGATGCTTACAAATTAGAGAAAATTTTTATGGGACAAATATTATAAATGCTTACTTACAAACTACCAATATGATGTGTTTTAAGTCACCAAGTCAAAGACATTTTTCAAATAAAACTATTTCTAAGCCAGATAAAGTAGCCTATTAATTGTTCTCTCCAATATGCCAATAAAAAGTTTGCCATAGCTTTCATTAGGATTCCTGGTTTCATGATTCTATTTTTACAAAAAGGAGCTGATTTGTCTTAGGCTATTACTGTCTATTACTTCTAGAAGTCTTGAGGAAAGGTGGGAAGCAGCAAATTCTGGCAATCTGCCTAAAGAGAAATCAATGAAACAAATTAATCCTTCGCAGGCTGCAATGACACAGTAATCCATCATTCAGAGCTGCTTTTATATACCAAATCAGAGAGCAGAGGAAAGAGCCCTGGGGGACATCACAGACAACAACTTACACCAACACTGGGAAAATACTGAGGAATCAGTTTATTTAAAGAGGATAGATTTCAGTTGATTGCCTATTTCGTCAAATAAAGATTTTTTCTTTCACAGTGTAGTGAACCCAAGGCCCAATGACTTTATCTTCAGAATTCACTACCAAATACGCTGGCTGACATCAATAGGGGATGAATGTTTTTAAATAATTAGCATCATTAATCAGTATAAACAAATATCTGGCTAAAGTAATATTACTTTTTCCATTAAAACTCCAGGTGTTAAACACATTCCTTGTTTTCAGTACAGACTAATTCTAAATTCACCTACTAATCTCCAACTTAACTGACCAATTTCTGGTAAACCACATTGAAGTATTTCTTTCACACATAAAATGTAGCCATTTACAAAATGGGTAATTTTCTAAGTACTGTGTCCAGTTTAAGGACTTGAAAATTTTAATTTCATCTCTTGCCATTTAAGATTCAACAGCAAATCAGATTATAAATAACTTCTTTCACAATAATAAATAGTTCTTTAGCTTTTAATATCATTGGCAATGCTGAAAGATAAAATTAAACATGGTTTCTTTTTTAAAAATAAACATATCAATGTATGGCAGTACATTCACATTGAGTATATTTATTTACACATATACAAGAACATATGCATCTAAATTTATTCATGCTTATGTAGAAACTTATGCACCTGGGTACATCTTACTCTAGTAAGATGTACTGAGTGGGATTATATTTCCTAGATGAAAACTAATGACAAGAACAATACAGTCACAGCAATATTACTATTCCTAAATACAAATGCATCATTCTTGTGGCTGAACGTGAGAAGTGAAAGCAAAGAATTTCCAAGAAATAAACAAAAACAACAAAAACCTGTCACGATGATCTCTGAAATGTTAAAACCCAGAGCATCTAATCATAGATGCAAAATAGAAAAAGGTTAAATAAATGCTAACTAGTCAATTTTTGAGTGGCATCTTCGATTCTGTGGTCCATGGCCATATGATTGCAATTCCTGGCCATGCTGATACATTCTTAATTCAATACATGGATCTAGTATTTATTGATTTAATAAGGTTAGGGTATTACATTGTGGCTGCTACTGATGAACTGTCAGCAGTTCTATCTAGTAAAATCTTACAGAGGAGTATCTATTTTAGGGGAGAGAGAGAGAACAGCTACGTAAATGTAACCCCTTCACTACCTGACAGTGGCAAGACTAAGGTCCCTTCTTTCCTAGACTGCTTCGAGCTCCACACATCTTCTACGACTGAAGATGTTGGCTGCCAACTGACCGAGGTGACCGTGAAGAGACTGCAGCAAAGCCTTCCAGGTACACCTTCAAAATGAGGGAAAGCAGTGATTTACATCCCCATCTCCACCCTCTGGCCTCTCCTCATAGGTTGTGAAGCACATACACACGCAAGGACATTACACGTGCGCGGACACACCCAAAGACCTGAGCCCTTACCTTGTCACCTAACAGAGTTTAAAGGAGCCTTCAGTGACTTCTCTCTCTGGACCCTAACATCGTCCACTGCTTCGTTAGCATGCAGGCAGACATAAAAGAAGGGAGAAAATTCACTTTCTCGAAAACAGTTCTGCCAAAATGCAACCCAAGGAGAGAGGCTTTAAAGGCTCTGTGAAATAAGGAGGTACCACAGGATCCAGCATCAGAAAAGGGGAGAGAAATCCACCAAAGTTGCTGAAACACTTGGGGACTATTAAGAAAGCTTTTTGCACTGCTGTGCTACCCTGCTTGTGGGCTTATTTTCCCAACCTAGACACCTGGGAAGCATGTTGTGCTCCAGCTTTTCTCTGACTTTGAAGAAATGGATAATCTAAGGAGTGGTGCTGCTGCTGGGGTCAGTAAAACTATGCTAATTGGTGAACCTAATTGCTTCAAGCAGTCCTGCCTCTAAACAGGGAGAGCACAGTTGATGGAGTCAGTCTGTTCCTAATAAAATGAAGAAGCACTGAATTAAATTCCCAAGGAAGGCACTATAAAAGTTTCCACAGTGTAACCAAATGACTTCACCTATGCTATTACCCCTAAGATGACATCTTTGAAAGAAAGCAGAGCCCAGTCAGGCTCCATATTCATAAATTGGCTGAGCTTAGGCCAGTGAATCTGGATTGATTTAAAAAGGCTTTTTCATCCTTCCAATCAAATGAAGTCACTGTTAATTAGATACTTTCTGTTAACAATGTCACTCTTCTCCACGTTACCTGCTCACACTTGCAGCGCCTCTAGTGCAACATCTGGAGCACCAGTTTCCCTGCAATCAGTCCTCACAAGTTTGGCTGGAGGGTGGTGGTATTTCCGTTTCTCAATCCCTGTCTGGAGGAAGATACTATTCAGTGCACCGGTGGCGAGATACATACCAGCTCGCTAATTTGCAAGATTATACAACACTCTCTGAGAAAACTCTCCAGATACGGTCCCCCAAAACATTTTTTGATGAACTGCACGGCGGTTTCTCTGTGCTGTTCCCGCCTTGCAGGGGTTTTCAAAAACCCCAAAGGCCACAAAGTTAACTCCCACTGACTTTGCGTATTCTTCAGGCCAAAACTAGAAAATCGGGTTTGAGGTTTCCTGGCCGCGCCCCAGGCCTTCCTTGCTGCCTACCCCTCTCAGCCCAAAACCTGAAGGGGACTAGGTGCTCAAGGCAGGGCCCAGCGTTAGTCAGCCCCGGAGCACCGCAAAGGCTCAGAGCGCTCTCGCCAGGGAGGGGAAGACTGCAAAGGCGGTCTCTTTCGACGGTGAGTCTCTGAACTTGACCAAGTTGCGGAGAAGTCGGCTCTCACCCGCTCCGGGCCCATTCCCAGGAAGCTTGCTGCGCCGACCCCGGGACACAAACCGCCAGCGCTGACCGACAGCGTGGGCCTGGGGTTCTCGCAGCGTGCGCCACTCGCCGGTCGAGCCCGTCTTCCTTAAACCTTAAGCCCGCACAGGCCCAGCTCGCGGGCTGGGGACCCCCAGCGCCCGCGAGAGCACGACCCCTGCCCTCCGACGAGGCCCCGGCGCGCGGATCCCTCGGCCAGGGCCCCTCACCGCGCGCAGCGACACACTTGCGTCGAGCGCCCGGAAGCCAACTCCGCGAGCGAGGCTTTGTGCCCGGATGTGGGCCTAGCTTCCGGGAACTGCTCCCGCCCTGGCGGTGCCCAGGACTGAGTTCCCGGGCTTCGAGGGAAGGTGTGGGGCCGCCCTGGAGCCCCGACACCGGAGCCTGGTTCGCAGAGAGCAGAATCGTTCGCAAGGGAGCGCCCTTGTGGGGTGAGAAATGTGAGGAGACACACGGGAGTAAAGGCCCTCGACTGAGCCGGGGATGACGAGGAATCGCGCCAGGTGCCTCCCGGCCGCCCTCAGGGCCCAACGCTGATCCGAGGGCTTAAGCGGACAAGAGGCCGCCACAGGCAGCTCAGGACCCTGGCAGCCCAAAGGCGGCTCGTCGTTAGGAAAGACTCAGGGACCTGCCGCCAGGTCACGGACCTCATCTGGGCAGGGAGCTCCTGAGCGAGAGTCGCTGACCAGGGCGTGCACCTGCACCTGGGACCCTGCCCCTGACTCTGCGGCGCCCACGAACCTTGAAGACCGCGGCCATGGAGTTCTCCCCTGCCAGGGAAGGCGGAGGGGCGAGGGGGGTGGGGGCGGTGGACGGCAAGGCAACAGTGAGACTTGAATTCCTAGACATCAGTGAGGGCAGAAACAGACTAGATGAGGTTAGACAGTGACGGTGGAAGGACAGAACCATACCGAGACAGGCACACTCTGGGAGTTGGAACTCTTAATTACATTTCTTCAAATCTTTGACCCCAAAGCTTCGCCCGTGACAACGTATGCCTTCTCCGCAAGAGGGTTTGGGGAAATTAAGTTTCCTGGGACTCTTTGATCCCTGGTATGTGGGCTCACAGAGGAAAGCAGACAATAGCAGCCGCCGAAGCACCTGCGATCTCTCAATATAATAAAATCTGGACAGTAATTGGAGTTGTTTCTCCTTACGCTTCCAGAGGGAGCTCAAACCTGAAGCATCAAGGTTATCCCTCTCCAAAGAGTAAAACAGGATACTCGCAAAATCTGCTAGAGACACAACCGCTCGCACCTAAAGGGGGTTCCCCCTTGCAAACGGGAAAGGCGATCTGGATTTTTTGTTTTGGTTTTTTCATTTCAGCACTTGAGTGGCCCTACGTTGGGGGCTTGCTCAGTGCGGTACACTCCTTTGACACTGACGACTACACTAGAACTGCGCAAAGAGAAATCAGGCGAGGGATAGGGAAGGTGCTGAGGAGAGAGTGTTGGGCAGAAGTCTGGGGAGATGGTGGGCCGGAGACACTCTGAGCCGGCGACGGGACCTAGCGCCGGTAAACCTCAGGACTCCCGGCCCTAGGGCTCTGGGCAAACCTGGCAAAAATACGGCCACGTGCTTTGGTTTTGCGTTTCAGGGCCACACACACACACACACACACACACACACACACACACAGCGGCACGTGTCTTTCTCTCCTGGTGCTGAGGTCCCAGAGGTTGTTGAGACAGCGTAACCCCGCGAGTTCCCGCCGAGCTCGGCCACTTGACCACTTCGCTCATGCTGGATGAAGGGTAGCTCTAGCGAGGGCAGAAAGAAACGCTAGCTGTGTGGGGATCCAGCCCCGTGCAGGGGAAGGGCTAATGTAGAGTCAGAGTCCGGGATGGGGCGGCATCCACCCTGGCTCGGGGCTCCTCCCCGCCGCCATTCAGTGCGGTCACTTGTCATCCTGAGCTCTCCCGGGTCCTCGTCAGGCCCCCGCTCTCCGCGACCACGCGACAACCCCCGACAGCCCGAGTTGCGCGCGCTGGTGGCCCCCAGGTGCCCCAGCCCTGACAGCCAGGGCTCACCCCTCACTGAAGCCTCTAGATACAAACGGCACAAGCGCTGCTTTTCCTGCCTCCAGATCCGTGTCGTATCCTCCCACCTATCAATGACTCGCCGAGGTTTGGGGTGGTGGTTGTTCTTTTAAAAGTATATTAAAGGATCATTGGCGTCTCCCCGTCAAGTCATTACGCCTTTATCCCCATCAATTAACCACACCTCAGAGGGCTGCCATTAAGAGCTAAATTGAGCTGCAAAAGTAGGTATCCCGTTTCAGGCAGATGTTGTCATCTCCCGCAGAGCTAAGCAGCCGGCGGGGCCAGACCCGCAGCTTCAGCAGCTGCCTGGGCAGCGCTGGACCAGGTTAAGGACTAGGAAGTGCGGGACCAGAAAGGCGGTCCCCGTCCTCCGTTGTGCTGGTGTGCCGGGAGCCTGGTAGAGCGGGGAGGGTCCTAGCTCCCGGACTTCAAGCGTCGTGCATGTCAGAGGCAAGAGTCTCCAGAGTTGTGCCAGGGAAAACGCCAAAAACGAGCCGTGCGTTTTTGCGCAGAGAAGTAGAGTGGAGAATGTTCGCAAAGCCGGAGCTCCCCTCCAGAAGAGGGGCGTGGAAGAGAAGAGGGCAAAGTAATGAGTTTGGTTGGCAGCCTTACCCCAGCAAACCTCACCTCCTCTTCCCGCCACCTTTAGCCTCCTTTTTCCCTGGTAGCAGGCCCCCAGAACCTCAGACCCCCTGGTGGAAGAAGGCGCAGTGTTGTACAGGGATGCTAGCTATACATGGAACTAGGGAATCTGGGACAGAAAGGTGGCATTTAGGACAAAGGGGTTCCCTAGGAACCGCCGCGGACTTCTATACGGGTGTGTCTTTTTACTCTTCCTCACCCCCAGTCACTCCCTAGGTCTTGGGGCAAGGCTGTCCCACGAAACTGAGAGGCCCCGGAGGCTAAGGGAAAGAGGGAATAGGGGACGTGGCCCTCGCTGCAGTTACAGGGCTTTCCTCCCGACAGTGACCACAATAAATTTAGCCAAGACTAAAGGAGATTAATTTCCCAGCATAATCCAATTAAAAGATTTCTAAAGTAATCTTTTGCGAAAATGAAAAAAAAAAAGTGCGCAGCGAAAGAGGGGACTGGTTTTGATGACAGTGATTTATAACCTCCGCACAGCTGCGCTGGTCCCTCGCTCTCATGCACGCGATTTGACCAAAGCATCCCGTCGGTGCCTCCAGTCGAAACCCTCGCCTTTCTGAAAGACAGCCATCCATCACGCCAACCTGGGCTAGGGTTGCTTACAAGCACCATAGACTTTTTTAAGTGCTATTAGATTTATGGTCTCTTTTTCGACGCCCATCCAGAGTAATTAGCACATATGTTCTAAATAGATGATAGTTTTGTGAGCAATAAAGCAATTACCCATCGTTGGAGCTGACAGTTCCTCCAACTAAACTCCAACCAGCAGCTAATTGGAAAAGTCATTTCAGCTCCATTGTCTGCAATTAGTCCTGCTAAACTACTACACCCCAACTAGCTGGTTTGAGGTTAATTTATTCAGTGTTGTATTTGCAGGAACGAGACACCAGCACGAAGGGACTTGCCTTTTGCCCCTCCAGACTGCGCCCTGCAACTAGAGGAGCAGGTGGGTGTGAGAGGCCAATATTTTGGGGGTTGGTATGATTCTCAGGGGAGGTAGTGCCTGGCCTCCTCAGCTTCAAGGTCAGTGTCCAGCTCGCTGAACACAGCAAACAGAAAAAGCTATTGTTTCTCCTACTGGGCAGTAACTGAAGGAAACTGCTCAGTTTGTGCTACAAAACCTTGGTTAAAAATAAGCATAAAAGAGGGGGGAACATAAGCATAGTAGAGGTGACAGGATTCTGAGTTCACCTTTCCTCTCACATACCCAGTCCTGACCCTGCCACCAAACTGCCCCCTAAAGAATAAACGTGGACTCAGACCCACACAAAACAGCAAAACTCCGTGCCCTCATTGGGGAAAGACAGCGTTCAATTCTTGGAGTAGTTCAGGGGAAGAAAAGACTAGAAAAGTCAGGAAGCCCTGCTTCTGCCTTCAGCCTTTCTGAACTCAAAGTCACTTTATCCTTGAAACTGGGGGTTCTCCTTGACTTTTTTCCTTTTTTTTTCTTCCTATTTTCCTTCCTTCTTATCTTTTTTCCTCTTTCCTTTCTAAAGTTAAGCCCAATGAATCCAATATTTGTGCACAGTGAGTGGAAAAAAAGTGTTAAACGTCAGTTTGACACCCCACCGGAGCTTCCAAATATCCAGCGTCTGGGATTCTTCTACTTAATTTAATCTTTATTAGAAAGGGCGGCTCCTACCCTCCTATTCACCAGGAAACCCCGGGAAACAGATCTGTTGGGGTTCAGAATTGAGGACGGCAAGGAGAGGAGTTAAAGAAGGATTAATCCTCTCCCATCCAACCTCGAACTTTGGAACTTCGATCTCCAGTAGGCTGGGGGACGGGGGAGGGGTTCAAGGTCCCAGCCCTGACAGCCAAGGGTCTCTGCAATCTGGAGCAGGGGGGCAGGGAGGCTGGCAGGTTGAGATGGGAACTTGTAGCCCTGGTAACCAAGTATTCTTCTAAAGGAATTTACAGCAAAGTGTCCCAGGCTCTGGGAGCAATGCGAATCTTATTTAAAAGAACATTGCGGGGGAGGGGAAGCATTTCTTAGGAGGTAAAGCCCAGTGCTTTTCAGTCCTAGAAATCAAATGTCCTTTTCTGGATAGTCATTTATACTTCACCTGAGGGCTGTTTCTCCTTTTTAAAGTAAATGTGATGCTTAAGGAAGACAACTTAGGTGGTATTTTAGTTAGCATATGAGACTTACTAGAATAATTCTAATTTCAAATTTCAAAACAAATTGTAACCAATTTCTCACCTTCAAAGGTTTGGAGTTATGTATCTATAGCAAGAAAAACTTTTAAATTGCCTAATGTCAGGCTCTTGTTTTCCACTTATTTATTGTGTTTTAACCAATTTAATTCCAAGAAAGACCGAAAAGAAAAAATATTGGGGAGAAATTGAAAGCAATGGTCTCGTGTTACCCTATCACCTCTCTCTCACCTGTCACACAGTCTCCACCCTCTGAAAAGAAATCCTCCTGTCAGTGTGACTTCCAGTTGAAAATGGAAAAGAAATGAGATGTTTTCACTAAAAGGCTGTCCATCGTGCTCTCAATTATTTGTTTTTTTTTTTTTTAACTAATATGACATCCCGCAGAGTGAGGACAAGAAAGAACTGAAGGAAAAGTGGCTCCAAGTATCACCTAGACTTGGTAGAGAATCTTCATGTGGGTGTGTGCATATTCATGTGTAAAGGCAAAATAAGCAACCCAATCCGACCCTGCCCCCAGAGTGTATAGGAAACATTTACATACATATCCATGTACTCCGAAAAATCTCTAAGCACATGTGTGCAGAAATGTAGTCCTACGCAAGCTCAGCTTGCACACACAAGCTCCACACACATGTATTCACTTCTGGACTAAAGGCATTTCATTGCTCCCATAGTTTCTTTCCATTAAGAGCGATTAGATAATGTCCATTCAAAGTTGCTGATCCAGAGAGAAAATAAGAGTAGATAAAAGGAGATTTCAAGTGACCTCCTCGTCCCTTTCACACCAACCTGAGCCCTAGAATAGCCAAGGATCAACTAACACAAAAGCCCTTTCCTTTTGCTTTTCAGCTTCAGAAGATTTCATGCAAAGGGTTAAA
This sequence comes from Lynx rufus, assembly GCF_022079265.1. Taxonomy (NCBI): domain Eukaryota; kingdom Metazoa; phylum Chordata; class Mammalia; order Carnivora; family Felidae; genus Lynx; species Lynx rufus. The sequence continues at coordinate 155,736,661 of NW_025814823.1, forward strand.
CAATAAAACAGAACTATCCTCAAGTTTTGTTAGATCATGCTTTTGGAATACTTTATTAACTCCTCCCATAGTTGAGCTAGGTTTATTATTCACCTCTGAAACGAGTAAATAAAATATACATAGCATAACAGAAGGCATAATTATTTATTGCTCCATGTGGTTTATATCAGTGGTATAGCATGCTCATTCTTTTTCATTTAAACTTTACCTAATCCCCCTCTCTCCTTGGTGATGGAGGACACTGTGATAAACATATCTTTCCACTGACAGTTTAGAAGGAAATGTCAGCTTTATTATTTAGATCAACCTTCTGATAGGTAAATACTATTGTAATATGACCATAGTTACCAATAGATCTGCTGGCTTTGTGAGTCAATACTTTTTCACCAGTTTCTTTTATAGGCAGTTAAGAAAGTGACATTAAAGAATTAAACATATTCGAGCAGAATTTAATCAGTGAATGTCCAACTCAGATCTACTCTGATGGGCTAATCCTGCAGTAAAAAAAAAAAATAGGTGTTCTGACAGGTAACTATTAAAAGAAATTATTATATGGTGCAGTTGATTTATTGTCAGGGTACTTTAACAAGCTTCAAACTCATTTCAAAATTCCAACTTTTCATCCAGACCCAAATCATTTACCCCAGGAAAAAGAACCACGCGGTTATTCTTCACTCTAGTCTCCATTTAAAATTTAAAAATACATTCTGTAACACAGAAGTCTCTAGTTCTTTCTTTCTTTTTGCATAAATGCATTTAGATAGCTAAGGCTTGATTTCTACAAAAAGTAAATATTTGTCCCTGGCTTCTCTAGTGTACTAGGAATGATTGTCACTTTTCCTCCGATAAAAGGCTTGATTTGCATCCAAAGGTCAGCACTTGCTCTCCTGCCACCCTCCCATGGCTACTCCTGGCCCTCTAACGGGAGGCCCGAGCAGAAAGCGGAAGTGCTTCCTTTATCTCTCTTTCCAAAACACATGCTTTAAATGGCTGGTTTGTGATAGAAAACTAAACCGTTTTCTAAGGTAAAGCACTTATCTCTGGACATTCTGACCCAAAGGTGACAAAGAAGAAATGCTCAGACTACCAGAGTGATAGTGAATATGCAAGCCTGCTCATCCGTGGTTCAACCACAAGGGCAGGCTAAGAGCAGCCAGTCCAACAGAAGTTCAGCTCCCAATTTGGCCTTCCCATCTTTGTTTTCATTTTGACAAAGGCAGAAGTTTCTACAACTGGGCAGCCACAATACAGACTGAGTTCAGTCTTGTGAGGGGGTTTTCCTGACTTAGGCAGCGGCTTTTGCTTATTTGTTTGGGTTTTGGTTTTGGCTTTTTAATAATCACAAAACATTAGGCAGGCATTCCTGTGCCTCTCTCTATCCTTCAGAGTATCATTCTAAAGACAATTTTAAATATATCTTCTTCAACTGTGTTCCTCCCAACCTTAATCTCATGCCAAGGGAGACTAATTGACTTGCACCTTTAAAACAAGCTCTTTGGGAAAGGTCTGCAGTAAGAGCAGTAGAACTGACCTTTCTCCGAACAATTGCAGGCATACTCATTTCTCCAGATGGGCTTGATAAAACAGGGTTATTTCTGTTCTGTGGTCTCTCTAAACTGAAAAATGCCATTTTAACAATTTAGGAGGTAGGAAAAACGTATGAGAGAAAATTTCCTACACATATCTGGTCATTTGCAGGGTCTCAACCACTTTTGAATTAGATGTAGAAAATTTTTTGCAAGGCCACCTTGTTCAGTGTGATTTACCAAAAAGCCAAAATGAATGATCTAGTGAGTTTGGGGAGAGCAACATGCCAATATCAAAGAGGTCATGGGGTTGATGAAGAATAATTCAGCCTTCAAGGAAAGAAAGATTTGGGATAGCAGGGTGTTAATCAACTAGAAAGTCTGCTTAGATCCAGACTCTGGGGCCTGGAATGCAAGTCAGCACAGTATACGCCACCACCAATCTCTGCTTCTCTCCTTCTCCCCAGCAGGTCATAACTGTTTACCAGCGATCTGGCTGGGAGAGATCAAGTGTTGGGTGGAAGATATTTTAAAAAGTGATTCAGGCTGAGCCATAATGCTAGCAACCCACAAGGGAAATTGCAAGCTTACAACCTGATTCCTCTTTCCCAAGCAGAGGGGTAACTTCTCATCATCTCTTGGGGGAACCACACTGGAGACTTTATGCGCGTTGAATGGGCCTGTGGGGACCACATGGCCAGAGAAAGACTTGAAAAGGGAGACTGGGGATCCCAGACCCCGGTGAGCTTTTCCCCATCCCTAGACCAGCCTCACCAGGTGAGAGAGACCTTGGAGAGGACCGAGTATATATGGTCACTGGGCTGGCAGTCTCAAGTAGGGTACTGAGGCAAGGGCCACAGTGGGTCTAGGTCCAAGAACTACCTCTATATGCTTAGACTTAAAGGCAACCAAGGTGGAGGACTTAGTTGAAAAAGGAGAGAGAGAGATCTGGAGAAGAGGCCTAAAATAAAGGTGGAAATTGCAACTGTGTTTTCTTCTCCTGCAGTTGAGTAGGCCTGGACACTTGCGGGGAATTTCAGTTTGTGGACCTACCTACTCCCACAAAATATGATTATTTTTATGTCCTCATGGGGCGCATAAGGCCCCAGGACCAGTGTGCCAAGTTGAACCAAGAACAAAGGAGAGCTTCGCAGAGAGAAAGCAGAGCTGCCCAGGACCTGAGCTGACCCCTCAGTCCCTCCATGGGAGCCATTTTGCTGGGGCTGAGGCTGTGAGCACAAGAGGAGGCACACCCACACAGTGTGCAAACGCGATACGGAACACAAGGTCCGTAAGAAGAATTGAGCCCTGAGTGTCGCTCGGGCTGTACAAGTCCCAGAGGGGGACAGCACCTTTCTTCCAAAAAGCTCGGGTTTCTTCCTGCCCCCTGGCAAGACAGAAATTTGGCACATAGGGCCGGCAGAAGAGCGATCTCTCCACTGCTCTGAAAAGCCGAGATTTTCCACAGCTACGGTCACCACCGCCAACAGCCCCCATCTTTTGGATTATGGCCGGTTACTACATCCCTTTTTCCCTTCCTCCTGGAGGAGGGGGTGGCTTCGCCTGAAGCTTCGAGGGCCCCAATTCTCCCCATTCCCAGGGTCATGCCGGATCCCAGGGGCCTCTTTCATGTTTGGAAGCTCAGGGTGGGGGCTAGCGGAAAGAGCCCACAGTGAGGGTGAACGGGCGCCACCGCTCTCAGGAAGTCTCAGCTCGTCTTAGCGCCACGCCTTGTCCCTAGCCTGCGTGGCGGGACCGAGGCCAACCCAGTCCGGCTGGCTGAACCTCTAGCCCATGCAGCCCCGGGGCGCGGCCCGCGGCGTCGACTCCCCCCGCCCCCTGCGCCCGCCCTGCGCGCCCTCTGACGCAAACGCGCGCCCCTGCCCAGCGCAGAGGAAAGCGCTCTTGTAGGTTTTAATTGAGGCTCTTCCTTTCACGCACACCCCCTCAGTCCCCACCCCTGGGAGGTGACCCCTCCCCGCCCCCAGCCCTCGTGCTGCCGCGCGAGGAGCCAGGCTGGGCTTCGGGGCTAGGGATCTGATGCTCGGTCGCCGCCGCCGCCGCGGGTTCTCCACTCGGGAGAGCGGCTTGGTGTCCCTTTTAATCCGCTGACACTATCGCCCACATCAAAGAGGCAGCCATCGATCGCGTTACGTTAGGGGATCCCATTACAAACGGCGCCCGCAGGTGGGCGGCGGGAGCAGAGCTCGTCAGGCTCTAGCCATAGCCAGGCAAGGCGCGGGCAACCGGGCCAGCCCAGCCGGACCCCGCAGCCGGTTCCACCGCAGCTCCGGCTCTGCACTGGCGGCACGGATGCTAAACGCCACCCCCCTCCTCAGCCACCGCGCTGGAGGCCCGGCAGCGGTTGCCCACTGGTGGGGGGGGGGGGGAGCGGGGGTGGGGGGTAGGATGATGGGGGTGGGGAGACCTGTTTTGAATTTGGACTGAAGCTCGGCTGGCAGGATCCTCAGCTGCAGAAGGGCGCGACGGCCGCGGTCCCTGTCCTCGCGCTTTGGCGGGACAGAGGCTGGGTGAGGGTGGCTCCTGAGCAGGCCCCGCGGAAAGTTCTCCTCATCCCGCCCTGGCTGCCTGGACTCCGGCCCCGGCCTGCCGAGGCCAAGAGAGTCAACGCCTCCTCCCGGCCTGTCCGCGTTGCCAGCCCCGAGTTCAAAAGAAACAATTATCATTGCGTTACTTGCCTGGTGGAGAAGGACTTGGCGAAGTCTCGCTTCTGGTGCCCACGACTCACGGTCCAGGGTCCGAGGGTGGCTGGGCCCGCAGACCCGGCGTCCAGCGGGCCTCCGGTTCCCTGGAGCTCGCTTTCGCCGCCTCTTCCACTCGCTCTCTCTCCACGTTCTCTTTCCTTCTCCTTGTCTCCCTCTCTCTGCCTGCTTCCTCTACCCTCGACTGCCTTTCTCTGTACTAGATGGGGAGTAAAATTTAGAATTTGGATATAAAAAGCTTGTCCTTTCTTTTTTCTCTTTTTAATCTTCTCGTCTTTTCTTTCTTCCTTTTCCTTTTTTTTTCTTTCTTTCCTTTTTTCTTTTTTTGTCTTTTAATCGTGTTCGTTTCACCTTTTAATTGACCAGGAGACGTGAGAGCGTTTATTTGGGGGAGAAGGCCGAGGACAAGGAGCTCCTGCCTGCCCCATTCGCCTCCTCTCCGTCAGCTGCGTACAATGGGCCGCCGCTTGCAGAGTGCATTGACTGTCTCTCCATTATTCGAGCTGGAGGGGCTGTGGGGCAGGCACGGAAAAGGCTTTATTCTGCTGTTTAAAATCATCGCTAGTCACTAAGCGGTCGCTGACTCCCGACTTGGAGGCTGGAGTGACCGGGAAGCGCAAAACGCACCGCGAACACGCAGCGTTTCCCAAACCCCTCCCTGGTGAAATTTAAAGTGAGAACGAGTATTAAAAAACAAACCCTACCTCTGTCAATACAGCGTGGCCATTTGCTCCCACCTTTACCTGAGGGCGTGTTGAGGATCGGGATGCTGGAGCTGAGACAAACTTTTACGCTCTCCCGAGTCGAAGGGCGGGCAGGCGAGCGCGGCTCCCACCCCCAGCGGCTGCCGCGGCGGCTTTGTCACTCCGCACAGCTCCGCACCCGCCTGAGCCTGCCTAGGGAGCGATCTCAAAACGAGGGGGGTGCGAGTGTGCTATTGGAGAATATGTAACTAATAGAAGTATCATTTTCCCCAGTACGATCTTTCAAGGAAAAAAATCCATTGAAAGAATTTTCAAAGTGCTGTCTCCGTTTGGAGAAAAGGCGCAGGCTGCCTGCGGGGAGGGGAGGAGAGACCCGGCTGTGCGCCTCCCGGGCGCGGCTCCCGTCCGCTAGGTGGCAGCCAGAGCCAGCGATTCCTGCAGGCCCCGCGGCGGGACCCGCTCCTCCCTCCCGCCCCTCCTCCCACGACCAATCGCCTTCGGGAATCGGGGTCTCTCTCTCTCTCTCTCTCTCTCTCTCTCTCTCTCTCTCTCTCTCTCTCTCTCTCTCTCCTCGCTCTCGCTCTCTCGCTCTCTCTCTTCTCTCTCCCCATCCCTCCCTCCTCGGTCTCTCTCTCTCTCTCTCACTCTCTCCCCCTCCTTCCCCCTCTCCCCTCTGTCCTCTCTCGCGCGCTCTGTCTCTCTCTGTCTCTCTTTCCCTCGCCTTCCCTCCCTCTCGCTCTCCCTCCCGCTCTCCCGCTCTCCTCCCTCTCCCCTGCAGCTCCCCCCTCGTCCTCTCCCCACTCCCCTCTCCCCCACCTCTCCCCATCTCCCATTTTCCCTTGTCGGTCGCTCTCCCCTTTCCTCTTTTCCTAGGACTCTGACTTAACCGCACTAACCGCCCCCCCCCATGAGGACTTACTACTGTTTTATTAATAATTATTTAAGCGTTGTTTGAAGTTTGGAACTGCCTGAGAATACCAAAGAGGAGAAAAGAAAGGAAAAACCAGACTGATTGTAAAGTTTATTTTTAAAATCATCATGGGATGAATAGGAACCGTTGATTCAGATTGATTTTGTGGCAATAGCTGCATATTCCAGGAGTGTGTTTTGTCATAATTAAACCTTTAAAACCATTATATACTTTGGGCCAAAAAATAGGAAGTCCTTACTTTGTTTCTTAAAACGATATAAAATGAGCAGAATCCACACTTGGATTATGCTTATATATGCGAACGAAGAAAACAATTCAAACCCAGTATATTTCATGAATCATTAAAATGGTGAGAGTTTAATTCCCATTAAAAATTTCCCTAACATATTCAACGACACTGTCTTCACGCTCATAAAACCTAATTTTAAAAACTTTTCAGAAGAAATCAAAATAATTTCCTTCTAATTCTCTTTTACCCATTACAAGGCTTTCTCCCCCTCGCCATCCCTTCCCCCTCTAGTGTTCGTGTGCGTGTGTGTGTGTGTGTGTGTGTGTGTGACCATAGACGACCCATACTAATCAGGTCTCAGAGTAAATAGCAGCGCAGGGCGATCTCAATGTAAATTGCGCTTGTCAGAAGCACACCCCCCCCCCCCACTTTCCCTCCTCCTCCCCTCACCATCCCCGTCAGTAGGTAGCTAAGAGGGAGGGAGAAAAAAAAAAAGAAAGAAAGAAAAAGAGGAGGGGGGGAGGGGCTCTCCAACCAATGGCGTGCGGGAGGCTTGGCTAACCTTAGACTCCCATTTTCTCTCCCCCCCGATTCAGGGCTCTGACCAGTCAGTCGCCTTTGATTATCAGTTGCCAGCAGCCCTTCTCTTGGCTCCTTGACACGAGCTCCATATAAGGCAGCGATCTCCATAGAAACGTGTCAGTTTCAATAGTAGTGTCAAAGTTCACTATATACAGACATTCGCGCAGATCCCCCTTTCGGAAACATTGCTCTGCGAGTCCTCCCGTTTAAACGCATTCAATTTTGGGGTCTCTCTCTCTCTCTCTCTTCTCTCTCTCTCTCTCTCTCTCCTCTCTCTCTTCTCTCTCTCTTCTCCTCCTCCTCCGCCTCTCTCTCAATCTCTCTCAATCTCTTTCTCTCTTTTCTTCCCTCTCCTCTCTCCCTTTTCTTTTCTTACATATTCTATTAGTTGTTTCCCTTGTATTCTTCTTCTTTCTCTTTTTCTCCCTCCTTCTTGTCTTTTACTCCATTCCTGCAGAAGAGAGAGGGCTAAACTTTAAAAAAAAAAAAAAGGAGGAGGAGGCACCCCCTTCGTATTCTTCTTATCGTTATTTTATACATATATGATTTTTTTTTGGAGGGAGGGTGTTGGTTCCCGGCTGAAGAGCACTTATTTAAAATACTAAAAAAAGAACATTTTTGGGCGATCTCCAGGGTTTTTTTAACTAGCTCTGTGTGTTATAGCAGAAGAAGCAGAAGAAGGAGCAAGAAAGAGGAAAAGAAGAGGATTATTTATTCGACCTACTTTGGATGTCTCTCGCTTTTTTTTTAATTGAAATTCTTTTTCTTCTGATTTTTATTTTTTCGATTTTGCTGTGAATTCGTCGCCGGCGTGAATTATCTCGTATTTTTCTCCCTCTCCGTCACCTCCCGAAAGAAGAAGGCAGCGAGAACCCGGCGCCACCGGCACAACAAAAAGAGCAAAGTGTGTGATCCTCCTCGCCGGCTGCCTCCCTCTCTCCAGCGCTGCCTTCCTGAATGGCTGGCTGCGTCCAGCCCTGGACCTGGCCCCCCGACACCAACGCGCCCTGATCGCCGCCTGCAGCCTCGCCCCGCGCCCTGCTCGGCTCACCGCGCTCCCCTCAATCCCGAGCCCAGCGAGGGCTCCCGCCGGGACAGCCGCGGCGGCGCGGGCGGCCCCGACCCGGGCTCGCGCTCCGGCTGCGGCCCCGACTCCAGCTCGGACTCCGGCCCGGGCCCCGGCTCCTCCAGCGGCGCTCGCCGCTGCAGCTGAGGCGGCGACTCCAGCGGCGCCTGCAGCCGCGACCTCCTCCTCCTCCTCCTCCTCCGCCTCCTCCTCCTCCGCCGCCGCCGCCGCCGCCCTCGCCGGCTTCCTCTATGTCGCCTCAGCCGGCGCGCAGCGTGTAGCCCGAGCGGCCGGCGGGCGGGCGGGCGCCCGGCGCGGGTGAGCGAGTGTGTGTGAGAGTGTGTGTGTGCGCGGGGGTGCGGGCGAGGCGGAGGGCGAGTGTGTGCGCGCGCCGTGGCCCATGCCCGCCGCCCCCGGCGCTGCGCCCCGCGCCGCTCCCGGCTGCCGCCTGTGCCATTTCTGATTTTGCAACTTGGGGAAGAAGAAAAAAGCGAGAGAAGGGAGCTTGCTCCGTGGGGGGGGGTGGGGAGGGGGGGGAAAGGAGAGCGTGGCCCCCCCAGGATCGGAGCGCGGGGGGAGCGGGCGAGGGGAGCAGGGGTGTTGGGGGGGGAGCCTGAGAGCCTGGGGGGGCTGCAAAAAGAGAGAAAGAAAACAGCAGGAACCACAACAAAACGCCAGCAGGGCGGGCGGGCGCGCAGCAGCAGCGGGGCGGCCGAGGCAGTAGCGGCGGCAGCGGCGGCGGCGGCGGAGGCAGCGGCCGGTGCCCGGCTCGGGCTCGGCTCCCGCGACCCCGGGGCGCCCGGCGGGCCCCCCGCCCCCTCCCCCTCCCCCCTTCCCCTTCCCCTTCCCCTCCCAGCGCGCCCGCGCGCCCCGCGGCCCTCGGCGAGCAGCTCGGCTCCCCCCAGCGCTCCCCGGGCCCAAAGATATGGCAATGGTAGTTAGCAGCTGGCGAGATCCGCAGGACGACGTGGCCGGGGGCAACCCCGGCGGCCCCAACCCCGCAGCGCAAGCGGCCCGCGGCGGCGGCGGCGGCGGTGGCGAGCAGCAGCAGCAGGCGGGCTCGGGCGCGCCGCACACGCCGCAGACCCCGGGCCAGCCCGGAGCGCCCGCCACCCCCGGCACGGCAGGGGACAAGGGCCAGGGCCCGCCCGGCTCGGGCCAGAGCCAGCAGCACATCGAGTGCGTGGTGTGCGGGGACAAGTCGAGCGGCAAGCACTACGGCCAATTCACCTGCGAGGGCTGCAAAAGTTTCTTCAAGAGGAGCGTCCGCAGGAACTTAACTTACACATGCCGTGCCAACAGGAACTGTCCCATCGACCAGCACCACCGCAACCAGTGCCAATACTGCCGCCTCAAGAAGTGCCTCAAAGTGGGCATGAGGCGGGAAGGTGAATATTTCTTCTCTGCTTCTTTCCCTGAGCTTCGCCCGCCTCCCCGGCCCTCTTTCTTTCTCTCGCGGGGGTGGCTGCTGTATGGGACTGGAGCTCCTGCGGTCCCTGCCCCGTCCCAGCTTCCCCTGTCCCCGCTGCCTTCCACCCCCGGCGTCACCCCCCCCCCCCACCAAGCTCGCTGCCGCTGCCTCCCCCTCCCGGCCTGCGCTCCTCTCCCCGGCTCCTCCACCCCTCCCGCTGCCTGCTCAGGATTGTGTCCCTGGGATCGTGAGCTGTGGCTGAAAATCCCCTTCCTTCCTCTGTCTTGGATGTGCTCGGTGTGTGTCCCTTTCCCGCGTGTGCGTGAGGGTGCTTGGGGGCTGTGCTGGCATGAACTTGGGGAGGGGGTGCTTATTTCCCCCAGAAAACTCTTTTCTGTGTTTTTCATTCCACTTTCCCCTCCACCTCTTCATACCCTTTATTTAAAATTGGGGAGGGCTGGGGACTGGAGTACCCAGAACCATAGATTCACTGCTGCATCATCCTTTTGGAAGCTTAGCTTGGAAAAAGAGGAGTGAGATTTATTGCACTTGTAGGTCTAATTAGGGGGGAAGGGGGGCTTCTGGCCTGTTCACTGGTTCCCTCTCCTCTTCACCGAGCTGGGGCCGCCTCCTCCAGAGCTGTGGCCTTGTTTTCACCCCTCTACTTTGAAAGGAAAGTTTGTGACTGAACCGTCCTTTCATAGTTGTGTCATTTTTTTTAAAGCATGATACTCGTTTTATTTCTTCATCAAACTCCACCCTCTGCTTAAATACTGCATACAAATTACAATTTACAACGGCATTTACCGATCCTTCTGATTTGGCTATAATGCATAGACTGCAGCTGGCATGAGCTTCCCCTTCATTTAATCCCTGTGTTGTATGGGTTTGGTTTCTTTTAACACAACTTTTGATGTTGTATTTAGATATGCTTCATGTTCATGTGGCAGGAGATGCAGCACTTTTCTTATAAATATACTTAGCCGTTTACAGTTAAAGTTTATCTCCTGACAATCATTAAAGATGTCTTATAGTCAAATTAGCGAACCAGTCAATTTTGCAGAATGCAGATTACTCCTTCTTGTAATTGACTTTAAAATTATATTTTATATGCCACAAGAAAAGAAATTGAATTCCTTCAGATCTCAAGGAGCAGGCAAATATGACGACTTCATTTCCAGCTCCAGGGAGATTTTGTAGGCATCTGAAAAAAAAAAAAAACTGAATTGTGCTCTCATTTAATTGAAAAATAACTGCCAAGTTCAAAACTATAATTAGAAAAAAGTATTCTAGCTGTTATGTTTCAAGAGCTTAAATTGCATTGGGGCTTGCATTAAAATTAGAATCAAAGCAAACTTAAGAAAATAGTGCACAACTTGAAATAAGACAGCTATGTGTACATGGACATATCTATATTAATTTGTTGGGGGGAGAGTTCAGTAGCCCTAACTTTTCCTAAAGTTGTCTTTGTTTACATGGCAATTTAAAGCGCTGGCACTGTTGAAGTAAAACATACACATTAAAAAAAAAAAAAAACTTTGGTCAGCTTTAAGAACTCAAAGCATGCTTACGTTTTGCATTCAGATGGTTAATGAATCCAGTGTTTTTGCAGTTGCAAGCTCGTGCATTCACTGGGCAAAAGCTGGCTGCAGGTTGCAGTGGCACCTCACAGGACAGACATTAATTCTATTTCCCACTTTTTTCAATAATGTTTGGCTACTGTAAGTTCAACTTTTTTCTTGAAAATTTTCAATTTTCTGTTGCTTTTAAGAGTGAACTTTGTGTGGGGCGAAGGGGAGGAGGGGACAGGGGAGGGGTGCAGGATACTTGTTTTCTATTCAAAAGTTGTAAGTGGTTATGTAACTTGTATCTATTTTAAGGATAATTCTATAGCATTTGGGGAGAATATGGAAACATTTTGAGCAAAACACTGCTTGCTTGCAAATGAAGAGGCGGCTAGGCATTTGCCTAGAACCACAACCTTTCTCTGGTGTTCGCCTGTTCTTTTTTGTTTGTTTTTGCTTTACTTTGATTTGTTTCATTCTGGAGGGGTGAGTGGTATTTCATTAACCTGAGTGTCACACCTTGGTGGTGAAGGGGTTGGGTGCGCTTTCTTGACCATGCCGGGCTGGGGGCCCTGAGGTCAGGCCTAGTTCTGGCAGGGTTGGGGTGGCCAGGGGCGCAGGCGATGGCTGGGCAAATTGAGCCGCGGAGCTGGAGGCCCTCACCCCAGATTTCCTCCGGGTGTGGGCTGTGAGTGAGAGCGAGCGCGAGAGAAGATGCACCGGGCGCCTGTGGCTGCAGAAAGAGCCTCCGCATTGTGTCGGGTGCGCTGCGGCACGCCGATGTTCGCAAGCCCCCTGGATGCACATTGCCTCTTTTCTCTCTTTCTTTTTGTCAGCGGTTCAGCGAGGAAGAATGCCTCCAACCCAACCCAATCCAGGCCAGTACGCACTCACCAACGGGGACCCCCTCAACGGCCACTGCTACCTGTCCGGCTACATCTCGCTGCTGCTGCGCGCGGAACCCTACCCCACGTCGCGCTACGGCAGCCAATGCATGCAGCCCAACAACATCATGGGCATCGAGAACATCTGCGAGCTGGCCGCGCGCCTGCTCTTCAGCGCCGTCGAGTGGGCCCGAAACATCCCCTTCTTCCCGGATCTGCAGATCACCGACCAAGTGTCCCTGCTGCGCCTCACCTGGAGCGAGCTGTTCGTGCTCAACGCGGCCCAGTGCTCCATGCCGCTGCACGTGGCGCCGCTGCTGGCCGCCGCCGGCCTGCACGCCTCGCCCATGTCCGCCGACCGCGTCGTGGCCTTCATGGACCACATCCGCATCTTCCAGGAGCAGGTGGAGAAGCTCAAGGCGCTGCACGTCGACTCAGCCGAGTACAGCTGCCTCAAAGCCATCGTGCTGTTCACGTCAGGTGAGGCTGTGGCCGCTGGGCGGGCAGGCCGCGCCGGGAGCGACAGTAGGCCGCGCTCCGCGGGGCCCGGCCTCCTACGCCGCGTCGCCGCGCGGGCCTGGCCGGCCCTCGCCCGACCTTGGGCCCGGCCGGGACTTGCGGCCCCCGCGCCCGGACGCGGCCCGCGGCGCCGCTGCCATCTTGGGAACGCGGCGGTGCGGGAGCCGAGGCGGCTGGGATGCGGGCGGCGGGCGGCACGGCCTGGGGGCCTGGACCCCCACGAGGGGCTGCGGCGGCGGCGGCGGCGGCGGCGGCGGGTGCGCGTCTCGTGTGTGCGTGGGGGGTGTTGGATCTGTCTGGCTGCGCGAGTGTGCGGTGTGTATGTGTGTGCGATGAGCGTGTGCGTGTGTGTGCGCCAGCGCTTAGTGTTTCTGGGGGAGGAGAGGGAAGGAAGAGAACGTGGGAATGTGGCTTTCTCCTCTGTGTGGCAAGCTCCCTGGATGAGTTTCCCGACACAGAGAGACACACACAGAGGTGGAAAGAGAAGAATACGCGCAAATAAATCATAAATAATCCCGCTTTATTGCTGCCTGATTTTCCCTTATCGGAAACCATTCATGTTTGCAGTTGCTGAGGTTATTGAGGGTCGTAAAAAACGGTTTCAATCTAAACAAGAAAGATAAAAAACAAAAGGAACACTGTAGATCCCGCAAGTATGGGAGGATTCCCGCCCCAGAGATAAATCTCATAGCCATGCAAAACACATGAACATTGGAAATTTAACAGAGTGCCTTAAAAATATCAAATTAAATGTAGGTGGTGGTAACATGCATGTTAACAATTTCTCTTATGATAGATGGTTCAAATTAACTTCCAGGAAAGTGCATTAACGTTGCCTTTGAAGGCTCTAGTCTGAGCCTCTGAGAACACTGCCCGCTTTTTATTATTGTAACCTGCAAGAGGGAAACATATAAACACCCGGGACAGCAGGTAATGGGGGGAAATATAAACAAAGCCAGAAAGGAGGCTGGTGGGGAACAGAGCTGCTCAGATTGGGTCTCCGGCCTTGCCCACTGCGAGTAGGGTTAGCTGCAGCTTTACCCCCATTATTGGCACTATTGTTTTTAATTTCTCCATTCAGAGAACAAATAAACCATCCTAATAAATCTATCCTAGAGCCAGGACCTCCAAAGGCCAAATTAAAACCATTCCTGAGCAGAGATGGCAAAATCCCTTTCCCAAGGCCTTGTTGAACAGTAAGCAATGGTATAATCTATCAATATTTCCTGGCTTTCATGCGTGAAGAATCGTATTTACATTGTATTAAAATGACTCTTAAATTTGCACAATATTGTAATGTAGCAAATGTAGTATTAATATCGATCTGAACAGCAGATAATTTATTTAGACAAGAGCATCTCATTTGTATGCAGGGTGGCCAGAGCCATGGACTTGGACTGCCCCCCTTTTACTTTCAGTGCAAATGCAGGTCTGCTAGTGGGAGAGGGAGTTATTCTTTGCAAGAGGATAAAGTGCAAACCTTAAAACAAATGGAAGATTTATTGAATAGCCTCCTCAGTGTTTGAATGCATTTTATCTTAATAAGTCTTCTTGATGGAAACGTGTTTTTCAAAAGTGACAAAGAGCCTGGGAAGCAGCAACCGGGCTGCTTTAGCTCTGGCAGGCCTGGGGCCTGGCTGGCTCTCTACTACCCAGCTCTTTAGCCAAATTAATCAGGAAGCAAGCCAGTGTCGGGGAAGCTGGGGTTTTAAAAATCTCATCCAGTGAGGTGTCTTGAAGCAGAAATGTGACTTGGAGCTGGACAGAGGTCTTCTCAGGAAAGATCTTTCCTCCCTTTCCCTTGTCCCCTACTAAGGTTCTTTGAACTCCCTTGACTTTTCTGATCTCCTGCCCTTTCCCAGAGAGAGGCAAGGACCGTGCTGGCTGCAGGGAGGATTGTGGAATTATTCATGCTTTTCTTTCAACTCGCCATCCTAAAACATCCCCGTGAAAAGTGTTCCTTTTTAAAAAGTTTTCCCGAAGAAGTTACTTGAACAAAGTCTTCAAGGTGCAAAGGAGGCTGAGAAGCGAACAATAACATTATTTTGTTGGAAATTGCAAGCAGAATATCTGAAAATGGAAATGGAGCTGTCAGTAGTAATTCACCCCCCTCCTCCATACAACACATTTCCACTTTTGACTAAACTTGTTTTGATTGCTAGCCAGAAGGGAATTCATGGGAAGCCTTCTCAAAGTCATCCAACTTTTAAGCAAACTTTGAATGATGGAAAAGACAGTTTTAGACATATTGTCCAACGAGGTTTGCTCCGGCTAAGTATTTGAAGCTGGCACGGGGGTTCCCTGTGGTGGTTTTCACATTTGGCCTCCGGATGGTATGCTTAATCCTTAATATTCTGGACAGCATCCAAGGACTAGGTCATGACCTGAACTTACTTTTTTAAAAAATTCATTAATTCATACACCTAAATGTTCCCTCAAATAAATGGGACCTCCTCTGAAAGGAGCCATCTAGTTAACATAAATACAATAAATCCATTTTCACCACAATAATAACTTTGATTTCTAGTTATGGCAGCTGATTACATCTATATTTCCTGAACACTAAACTCTTCTGAATGCACAACATGAAATACATTCTCTGCACTACAAAGGCTAAGCCGGGAGGGCCTGAGCAGTAATGGTTATTTATTTACATAATTTCTTTCCCATATACTTTAGGAGAAATATTGACACTACCATATAAAAAGTGAGACATTGATTTTGTACGTTTCTACCCCCTTTTCTTATCTTGGGTATATCTCCTGGGGTCTAAGTATGTACTGCGTTACACCCCCTGCTCACCTAGCTTTGCTACCACAACCACCCAATCGATCTGAGAGCTCACACTATCTATCCATAGTTGGGGGGGATCCTGTTGCAGGAATATCCAGAGAGGGAATGAATATCTAGAGTGGGAATCCAGGCCTGAAGTAGGACTCCTGCTGGAGAGAGGCCACAGAGCTGGCCGGCTGGCACCTGGCAGCCAGGCCCAGCTACAGGCATTCTGCCTTCAGAGGAGGAAAGAAATCCAAGCAGCCAGCACAGGGCCCAAGTAAGCCTTTCCTGGGCTTCTCTCTTTTGGAGTGGCATAGCTGGGAGAAGAGTAGTGTCCTTGTACTCTGGGGGCCCTAATTGTAAATATCAGATAAATATTTTACAGACCTGAGGGAATGCCATATGGGTGATTAAAAGAAAAAAAATCTGCTGGGGTATCAGTGGGTCTTTTTCATCCTGCATTGTCTAAGGCTGAAAGGGATCCTGTGGCATAATGGGCAGATAATGCATGTAAAGCAAGATATATGTAAATATGAGTCTGCATAGTGGCCTTTCAGCAGGGCCAGGTTAGCAATCAGGACCAAGGGCAGACCTCAGGGTCCCCTCTCTAAGCAGTGAAGCCCCAAAGTGCTTCTGCCCTCGCCCTTCTAGCCATAAAAATCTCACTGGCTTCCCTAGTCAGGCCAGTGTGGATGCACCCAAGTGGCTGGCTGGAGTAATTAGACATCTGAGAGGAACCCATTCTGGATCTGGGGTCAGAGGGGACCTGCCTTAGAAGTTCTTGAATTAGCACTGGTTTTATTTGTATTTTTGCTCAAGGCCATTGCCTTGTAGATGAAGGTGTTAGAATGCTTTGTACATCCCAATTCTTGAAATAGAAAGACATAAAGCTGAGGAACTCAGCAGACACGGGTTTCACTTTGAATCATTTGGTGTGACTTCTTAGGGTCACATTTACCCATTCACAATTATATAACGTCCTTTTGGGGGCATTGCCATGCATGAGTTTCTTCCCAGATCTATATATTAGCAAACTCTGCCTTTGATCTCTAGTCAACCTCCTGACTGGCTAAGGGCTCCTCTGTGATCTTCCTGTTTTTAAAATATTTATTATTAATACAAGAAATAGCATGGGTGTTTGAACTCAGAGAGGAAGCTTTCACTTCATTCCTCTAATTCCCCCTTCTCTTCCATTTCTTCGCCTTTAGTTAGTTAGTTGATATAGTATAAACTGCTGTCTTGAAATATTTTTAGGAGACCGTGAGGAGCCTTGGTTGATATGAGATAAACACACAGGTTTTAAGATGCTGTCATTGTGTGCAAGTGCCTTTTTCCCCTTGGTCCTGCAACAGGAAGCCCATCTCCCCAAGTCCCCCCTAAACTCCCCAGCTCCCAGTTTGGAAACAGCAACAGCAGCTGCCTCTAGCCCAGCTTTGTGTCTGATCGCTGAAGATGTCTCCTTCCTGCAGCCTGGAGTAACTGAGCCATATTCCTCCTGATTATTATACAGCTTACAGAGATGTGACCAATTTTCAATTACTTGATCTAAAGCACAGATAGAAGTATACACCCTCACCAAGGATTTGCTGCAGAGTTCTTGCTTGCATAGATAGTGGATCTCAAATCCTATAGTGCTAAAGCATGGGCTTGATCTGATTCCATGCAATGCCAGCCCATGACTCCTTCCCCCTCCCATGCGTTTGTTCACTGTACAATCTAGGTTCTCCTTGAAGATTTTGGTTGGGGTCATTTGGGTTTGAGAGGGAGGACTCCAAGAAGCCTGTAAGAACTACCTCCAGGCTACATATTTCTTCAGGGCTTCTGAACACCCTGAAATCAGGGGCAAAGGGGCAAAAGTCCTCACTTTAATGAGCACAGCGGAAAGATGCACCCCTGCAGGCGGAGGACAGGTTGCTACGCACAGCAAACATGGCTCCAGCATCGTACATTATTTAATCCAAAGGTGAAAGAGGAAAAACAAAGAGACTAGAGAGGTTGCTGCCTCTGCATGTGTGTGCTTCTGTCTCCAGCTCCCCTAGGCTTGGTGGGGGTTTGATTTATTTTTATTTGTACTGGGGTCTGAGTGGGGGGAATGGTGAGGAAGGATTGGGGAGGTATGGAGAGGAAGATTTTTTTTTTCTTTTCCCTTCTCTTTCTTTTTCCCTCTTTTACCAACTTAAAAAAAAATTGAATGGCTTGTTTGTGCCTTTGCTGTTCACTAACCTGTGTATCCTCTCCCCTTGTGTCTCCTTCTTGTGGCTGCTCGGGCAGATGCCTGTGGCCTGTCGGATGCCGCCCATATCGAGAGCCTGCAAGAGAAGTCGCAGTGTGCACTGGAGGAGTATGTGAGGAGCCAGTACCCTAACCAGCCCAGCCGCTTCGGCAAACTCCTACTGCGACTGCCCTCCCTGCGTACCGTGTCCTCCTCGGTCATCGAGCAGCTCTTCTTCGTCCGTTTGGTAGGTAAAACCCCCATCGAAACTCTCATCCGGGATATGTTACTGTCTGGGAGCAGCTTCAACTGGCCTTACATGTCCATCCAGTGCTCCTAGACCTTGGGCGCTTCCCACCTGCCCCCACCCCCCTAGAGACTCAGAGGACCGGCGGGGGCCATGGACTCCAAAGCTTCGGGGACATCAGGTGGCTGTTGCAGGGTGCAGCCAGGCAGGGGGGAGGTGGGCTGGGCCAACAGGAGCAGCCCACCCTGCAGGAATGCAACCCGAGCTGCAAACCAGGAGAAAAAGAGACTCTCTTTAGGATCAGATCTGTGAACAAGTTGGAAAGGAAAGAAAAAGGACCTTGTGTCTGGTGAGAAAAGGAAAAAAAAAATTTGAAGAGAGGACCATGAGAATTTTAATAAAACAGAAGGAGACTAATGGACCTTCCAGGATTTATTGTGGACGGATGTGGATATATTCTGTACAGAAAAACAACACACATGGAAGTGGACTGAATTCTATGTAGAAACACACACACACGCACACACAAACACACATACACACCCCAAACATTGTTATTCATTTTGTAAAATACTAGTCTTTATTTTCATTTTTTTGTAAAATTTAAACATCGTATGCACATAAAAAAAGGAAACAAGAATTAGGGGAAAATAACATTTTCCAAATAATTATAAAAAAATTGTCCTGTGTCTATGTATCTATATCTGTTTTGTATTTTTTTCTGGTTCCAAACCAGATTTCCTGTGATTCTATACTAATAATTTTTGATATAACCCTTTGCTTCTTATAATGAGTGCGATATATGTTGTCGAGGCTGTTCTTCAAGAATTAAAATTGAAGTGAAAATTTAAACAAAAATAAAAGAATTTAGCAAAACCCATGTGTCTGGTTACTTGACAGATGTCATAAGTGCAAGAGAACCCTCCAATTAATTTTCACTGCAATTATTATTAGAATGGGGAGGTGAGGTGGAAACTTTTAAGGTCCATTACAAAGTTGTCTAGATTTATTTCCTAAACCCAAGACGCTGCCTTGGTTTTGTAAATGCAGGGGATCAGGCTCTGCATGGGCTGGGGTGGGCAGGGAGAGGGCAGGGCACCTCGGTTGCCCCCAGCAGCTCATGTCACCTCTCGGGTGGCTGGTGCTCCGCATGGAGCTAAGCAGGCAGCTGGGGTAGGCTGGGCTCGGCCCCGAGTGGAGGCCTAGTCTCGGTAGCCACCAGCTTCAGTGACTGCAGGTGGGAATGTGCCTGGCTGGAGAGGCTGTGAAGAGAGGCATGGAGAGCTGACTGTGGGGGTCTAGGGAGGAGAGGGCCGCTCAGAAGCCTCTCAGAAGACCATCGGCCTCTCCTCAGCTCTGGGAGACAGAGTTAGGGCCTCAGCGCTGCCAAACCTAGCTTTGCTCCCCCTTTGGTCCGGAGCACAGCAGGCTAGGGTTTACCCTTCACTCCAGACCCTGTGACAGGGGTTCCCTGGAGGGCTCTCAAGCTCAGTTGAGCGAACAGAAAGGCCCTCCTGTGGCACTTAGGGACGTGGACCTGGAACCTGGGAGTTGGTGAGCTAGGTAGGCTAGACTACACTATTTACAGAAGCAGCGTTTGGGCCCTAGTGGAGCATTCAGGGCAGAAACCTAACGCTGAGGCCTCACTTTGGGTGTGCAGGGGGCGAAGGTGGGGGGGGAGTGCTGCTCTCTGTTACAGCTTTTGGAGCATGAATGTTTTATAGGATTCTAGTCGGTGTTGCGAGAACACATACTACCAAGGGAGCTTTTTCCTAACGTATTAATAAAGCCCGATCTTTTGAAATAACACCTCTCACCTCCTCTCCCGCCCCTCACCCCAAACAGGCCTTGGATGAGGCAAGTGCTTCACTTTCAGAAGTCACTGACAAAAGTTTTGCTTTCCTTTGCTGCCTGGGAATCTCCAGGTTCCCCCACTCTTTAAGAAATGTATTAACAAGCTCTAAGCCGCCCGAAGTCTTCCTGTTCTAGGTGCAGTGCAGCCTGGGCAATGCCAGGCTCTGTGTGGAGAAACCCCCGCAGGTCGCCCGCCGCCCGGCCTGAGAGTTTGGGAGACTGGGCGGGTACCGCGTGTGGTGTGTGGGACCGCCAGAGGCCGTCCCACCGTCCCATGGGTCCCCACCTGCCTTGGCCCTCAGCCTTTGCACTACACCCAGGGGTAGTGTCTTTGGGCCTAGGCTGACTTCCCTGCACAGTGAGCACCCAAGGCAGGAGGGGCGAGGGAAGAGCTCCTATTTAACCCCTGACCGCCTCCCAGAAAGCCTCCGAGAGCCCTCCCGGGCTGCGGGATCAGGGAATGTGGGAATTGGGGTGGGGTAGGCAGCAGCCGGGCGCGGAGGGGGAGGGGAATCGAGCTGCCTCCAAACGCTCACGGATCTTTGCTGCCTTTCTTGAAATGAGATGTAAATATATTCATTACAGTGTGATCCCTCTGATGAAAACAGATAAACATTTTTGTAGGTCGGAAACGTATTTTTCAATTAATTTCAATATGGAGGCCCAAGCACAAAGTGCCCAGTGTGGGGACTGGCCCGCAAGCCGAGGCCCGGGGTTTACGAGGCACTTGCTGTGGGGTCCAGAGGTGACAGCGGTAACCTGCCTCTTGCCTGACGCGGCTGGAAGCGCTGCCCATGGCCTGAGGGATCGGGCGACCCTCCTCAGCCTGGGTCCCAGACCCGGGCTGGCCAAGCACGGTGTAGGAAGCAGAGCAGGCCTTCCTACGTATGGCTTCACAGACCCCTTCGCAGACTCAGTCCAGGAACCAGGACACTTGGGGCCGAGCGGAAGAGAGAGGGAAAAGGTGGTTGGCTCCCATTCTTGGCGGGGCCGGTCTAGGGACCCGCAGGCAGAGGGTTTCTCCTGTGCTGTCTCCCTGGTACATACGGCAAGGCAGTTGTCTTCAGAGGTCTCTGTGTGTCCCAGCCAGAGAGACAGAGATTCCCCAGAGATTCAGTGGCCCTGTGGGCGACCCCGCCGTACAAGACCGGCTGCCTGCATTCCGTGGTTTTTCACTCTCAGAGCGCGCAGTCGGGACCCACAAATCTGATCCTGCTAAGGCACGTTTTGGAGCCGAGACTGCAGCGTTTAAACCATGGGTTAAACCTTCCGACCACGAGAAAGCGTCCTCTCTGCTCCCAGGGCGTTTTAAAGGCTCCTTGGCGGGGCTGACCAGTGTCCGTGGCCCAAGAGCTGGGGGGCTCTAGTGGCCCCGGGGCCTCCTTGCTGTGCGAAGGGCAGCCCCAGTAGGGGTCGGGCCGCTTCCGTTCAATGTCCTGTGCCCCCTCAGATCCTGGAAGCCAGTGGGCAAAAGGAGACATGGAGCAGGTGGGAGTCTCCTCTGCCTGGGTGGCCGCCGGGAGGCCCCTGAGCGATGAGCCCGCTTTCGAAACGAGCGCCAGGGGGAGCAGTGGAACTTGGGTGTGAGGCCACAGGCAGGTGTAGGTCCGACGGTCACCTTGGGGCCCGCAGTCATGCCTCGGCCTACGGAGGCTTAGCAGCCCTAAGGAGTTGGGAGAATAGGATTGGGCTAACCGGGTGGGATGCGACTGACTGGGTCCCCAGGACCAGAGGAAATACAGCTTAACAGTTGGAGAGCGGCCCACACAAGGTGACTTCCCTCTCAAAATTACCTGTGACACATGAAAGTCAAACACTCCCTCTTCTAACCCAAACACTTGCTGGGCGACTGAGAAATTTAGGGGCTTTGAAGTCGGTTTAAACTACTTTAGCCACAAGCTTTTCTGAAAGCATCAAAAAAAAAAAAAAGCCATCTTAGGACGCGCTATCCTCTAGGACTCTCTAGGGTACCAGGCTGCGGCTCCTCCGCCGCCTGGGGACAAAGAATGGCGCAAGGGAGTTAAGATGCGACCTCTGCCCCCACAGGCACACCCCACCCTGCGACCAGGCCCGGGGGAAGCCCAGGGGTGGGAATGGGCCTCCCTTCTGGCCACCGGAACAACCTTGGGCTTCCGGGACTCTGCCCCTTACGTTGGTTCAGGCCCTCGGTCTCTGGCTGTCGGAAAGGGTCTCACAGGGCTCCCGGAGGCCCACCGACCAGCTTTGAGCTCAGGGGCACTAGGGATATGGAGCTCCCTCGATCCAAACCCACCTGAGCTCGGCTGCTTGGTGAGTGCAAAAAGTTTTCTTTAAAAAAAAAAAAAATCCTCCTCTTCAGCGTATAGGCAGTCCTTGTATCTCCTACAGTGCCAGAATCACCTCCTGTAAGCTACTCGATTCTTCAGAACAAATCACCTGAATGTCTCTACAAATGGAAAACCATGGAGAGCGGGGAGGGTAGGCTGGGAGACACAAGTGGAAACTAATAAAACTCTTGTTAGAGGGCCTGCTCAGGATTCGTGGCGTCACTGGGCCTTTTACTTGGAAAGCCAAAGAGTTGTATTCCTAAATGAGTTAAAGACCCATTTACCTCTGTCGTGTTCTATTCATCAAGCCACAAGTTGAGAGTTCCTAACATGAAACTATTTGTTTGCTTACACAACCAGCTGGGCGCAATTTCACGTCTGAGATATCTATCTGAAAGCGCCTCTCATTTATTATCTCTCCTTGTCAGCGAATCCATTTTCCAGCTCCCCCTCCCCCCTTTGGAGTTTATTTATTTATTTATTTTTGGTGGGACTTCTTTGCCTGGGAGGGCCTGGTTCTGGAATGCTCCCCAGGGAGCAGCCGCTCCCTGCGGGGTTCCTGCCGCGCCCAGGGCGCGTGGACCAGGGCGCAGCCGAGGCGAGCTCGCCGCCACCGCTGACCCCCCGCGGGCGGGCAGAAGGGCCTGGGTGAGGGGCGGGCAGCGGGTAGGCCGGGCGGGACACTGCGAAGCTGCCTTTCTCCCAGGATGTCCTTCCTGCTAGCTCTCCCAGAGTGAGCCGCAACCACCTGTGCGAGGAGGGGGTGGGAGGAGGCCCCGGAGGGGAGTCCAGGAGCCTCTCTCCCAGATGGAGGCCCGAGATACGGATTTGAGAGATGCTTTTACAAAGCCTCACCTAATCCCATGGGGCCAATTTCTTCTCCCGGGCTGGGCCGAAGCGCAGAGTGAGTAACCAAGATGTAAATAGTTGTGTGATGGGTTGGGGGAGGGGGCAGAGCATTTATTGTGTGTGCGGAGGGAAGAAGGCTGCACGTGGTTTCAATTTTGAAGCACAAAGAAATAACATGCAATGCAGAAAATAGGTTTATGAATGTAATTGAGAGGAAAGAAAACAATTAACACGGTGCAAGGTTGCACACTCGATTCTCCACCCCTCGCCTTCTCTTCTACCCCAATTTTGAGAAATCCGGGTCTTGTGAATAGAGTGGGTCTAGGCACTTGGATCCGGCTCACAAGGGAACCCCTGATGGAGATCACAGTGATGGGTGGATAATGGTGTCTATCCATCTCTTAGTCTGCTGAGGCCTCCTCCAACCAAGCTGAAAGCGAGGGATCAAATCCCCAAGTCCAGCGTATAAAATATCCCTAGTTGTAAAGGTAGAAAGGAGAAGGGGTGTCTGTAAGGGAGGGGAGAGGGAGAACGAGAAAGAAAGATAGCGAGGGATTTCTTTAAGACAGACCAGGCTGGTCTCTGCAAGCTATCCTATTGTGTTGATTTAGGAGGACATTTGCTGTATATAACGTTTAAGGCTGATAATATCATTGCGCAGCCAGATAAATAAAGCATTGGCCCAACAGTGGGGTCAGCGATCGATCTCTGGGCTCAGAGGAAAAAGGAGAGAGACAGGATCGAGCACGAGGCTCTGTCTGTGTGCTTGTCAGTCGGCATGCAGGAGCCCGAGTGTGTGTGTGAGCGTCAGGGTGTGCGAGAGAGAACCTAGTCTTCAGCTGGCCAAGAGGCTCATTAGCATTCCTAACCCATGGACCTGCGCTGACAACTAACAGAGATATCCCGCTCACCACCAGGCCTCCTCTCCTTTTGTCTTCAGATCTGGAGGAGAAAAAGATTTCTCGGTGGAAGCTGGAGCCTGAACTTCCATGTGGTTGATGGAGATTCAGGGTATAAAGAGACGTTTCGGGATCTTGCCTGATCGTTCACTCTGCTTTTTAAAACTTCCCTCCTAAAGAAGGAACTTTTTTTTGCTTTTCTCTCTTAAAGTGTAATATGTTTGTTGAAACTCCAGGCTTAAACGAGAGAGAAAATTCTCTGAAAATATTTTGCCATTTCTCCTTGTTGACATGCAGAGAGGTGGATGTTTATATGTTTGGCTCACATGCACATATAAAGCTGGTAAAGATTTCTAGAACATAGCAACCAGGGGTTGTTTGAGATTTTTGTTTCTCTTCTTTCTTCTGCTTGGCTTTGTTTTTGTTATGATAAAATTCTTCTGATTTTCTATAATAAATGTTCTGCTTATTACTTTATCAGTCCGTTGTTTGAATAAAGCACATCTTTCAAAATTAAATAGGGTCTGATTTTGTGTTAACTATCAGAAATGTGCAATTTTAGAGGCCTCCACTATTCTAAGAAACATTTTAAAATTATACTCATTCATGCAGTTTTAATCACCTTACACCTATTTTGGGAAAAGTGTCTTAGTTAACTACATGTCACAGGGATAAATACTTATGTACTGCTCTCCTAGATCCTGTGCCTTGAACTCCATCAAATGAGGCAGATAGTTTTACATCGGAGTGTACAAATTATCCCATGTTGACAGATGTTTGTCACTTAGTAACTTCTTTCCAAGTTTTTCCCCCTCCCCTAAGCCTTCTTTCTTGCTTGCTTTGTTGTTTTAAAATATGCATGTCTCTCACTGGAATGCCAGTCACGAGTGCAAACTTTGTGTCCAACCTCCCACATGAAATGATCCTTTTAGAGGGAACTCGATATGTCTCAATCTGCACTTCACTCAAAGCCTGTGGGTACGGACCACTCACTCACTGGTCCTGGCTCCAAAATAACTCAGCAGAAACGAGTTTCCAACTAAAAATCCCCTCGAATGTCTCCCAGGGAAGAAATATAGCTCCTATAATTAAAGGAGGCAACGGCCAGAGGGGGAATGCAGCCGGCAGCCAAAAAAAAAAAGTAAGAGTTTTATTTATTTGCTGATTGAACTTGGGTTGTCACGACCAGCAGGTTTATCCACACTGGAAGTGCCGGAGGTTTGTCCTGTGTGCGCACAAGAGGGAGAGGTGGGCAGAGAAGAAGGGGAAGGGGACGGAAGGGGAGGATGACATGGAATAGGGAGAATGAATGAGGTGAGGACAACTTTGGGAGACAGAAAATGATCTCTGTGGGACAATGTGAGGAAATTTCCTAGCACTGGGTTTGTGTAAAAACCTGTAGCTGAGGGATATGGGAGGGGGGGACCTCAGAGGAGATGAGGGGGTAATTAGAGTAAACTCTTAAATGTGGGGTATCGGCAGGAAAAGGAGGACTCTGATTTCCCTAGAAAAGTAATGTGACAGCAGGAAAATTATTAGCTGTGCTGTGTGTGGCGGTTTCGGTGTGTGGGGGGTGGAATTATGAAGACAGGAACCGGAGAGTAGGGAAGAAGTTCCAGGACTCAAAGCAGAAGTACCAAGGAGCCAGAAGCCCTCCACCCTCCTTGGCAAAAGTTGCCTAGTAGGTGTGGATGTGAAGTCTCTAGAAGACATCATCTTTACTTTAATTAGTTTCATCCATTTGAACTGATTCTGGCATTAGAACCACTTATAGGATGATTCAGCTCCAGGGATGAAGAACACCTCCCAATCTCTTTGACCACCTCTCCAAACCCCCCCCCTCCCCCCCCCCAAAAAAACGCTTCAGAACAGAAGGAGTACTCAGGCTGGGCAGCTCATTTCTATTAAAAAGGCAAAACTTTAGCACTGATGAAAAACAGATGAATTTTTTCTCCCTCTCTCTGAAACAGTTACTCTTTTACTGATGTGAAGTGACGTCAGCAATGCCTGTCCTATCCCCTTGGAGAGAAGGGAGGGAGGAGGAGGGGATGGAAGGAGGGAGCTGGGAGAAAGAGCTAGAGAAAAAGAGAAAGAGCGAGCTGAGAGAAGAGGGGAAAGGGAGGGGGGCGGGAGGGAAAAATTGAGAATGAATATTCTACACTTTTTGCCCAAAATTCCACAAAGAGTGGGCAAAACAATGCTTCAGAAGCCCGCAATTGATAGGACACCTTTCTCTGCTCTCGCCCGATCTACATATTCTAACATATGGAAAGCTTACAGGCCCTGTGCACTTATAGAAGCCGATAATGCATTAGCTCTCAGCAATATTTACAGCACCACTTTTAATACACACCAGATGGTTCGCGACTGTGCCGCCTCAGCCAGCTCACTCCTCGATTTTACTCGGCGGCACTTTGTTGCAATTACGCTCCATGCTGAGACCAATTTTATTGGTGACCTATTTTTCATATTTGCAGCATTTTATGTTAAAAACCTCCTCCCTGGCCTTTTTGTAAAGGGCAGCGCTCGGGAAAGGAGAGCTTAGGAGGACGGTGGAGCTGTCTAGGTGGATATTAATATTTATCATGATGTTACATACCTCAGGTTTAAGCGAGTAAACCGGATAGACATAAATACTCTGGTCATTACGTTTGTTCACTCACCTCCTGTTTGTCAGACCCCCACGGACTGTCTACACGGCGCGCTTGCCTCAGAGTCAATACATCGGACCATAAATATTGTATTCCATTAATTATCACGCCACTGGCTTATCCTGGGCGCCGGCGTCCTCGAGCGACGCAGGGCAAATGAGGACGCTTCCTGAGCATATTTCTAGGCTGGGAACCCCGCTGAAATT
The DNA here is from genome assembly GCF_022079265.1 of Lynx rufus. Taxonomy (NCBI): domain Eukaryota; kingdom Metazoa; phylum Chordata; class Mammalia; order Carnivora; family Felidae; genus Lynx; species Lynx rufus. The sequence goes on from NW_025814823.1 coordinate 155,762,800, forward strand.
TCCGCCGTGCCTGGGAATTCCTAGAGCCTGAGCGCCTGGCTCAACTCGGGCTGGGCCTGGGGCTGGCTCGCGGGGGAGGGGGGTGCGGCGGGCAAAGGCCCGACGCCGCCAGGAGCGCTCAGTACCTGTTATCTAGCGACGCAGAAGGCCACGGGGAGAATCCCATTTGGCACGCCAGGAAAGGCTTTCAACTTTATCTCCCGCCATGTAAATATCCCCGAGTGCCCAACTGAGGGACTTTGTTTTGCACCGAACAATATAAATATCCTATTTGCTACAACGCAGGTGTGCCCTTCCTACCCAAACTCTTTTCCCCCCTCATTTATAGTAACTCTTTATACCCCCTTCCCTGGTTAAAAAAAAACAAAACCCACAGATGTTTACTTTATTGATATAACCTATACCATGGTTAGGCTGAGAATAATATGCTTCAACTAACAGTCATTTAGCAAATAATAGAGGCGTTCTGGATGCTTTCCAACGTTACACATGTACTTGGTCATAAAATGATACGTGAAAAAATTAACATCTGCTTTCCTAAAATAAAGTGTGCCAAGTAGCTTTTTATGAATGCTTCCCTCATTTTAAAAAGAAATATGGAGAGATAAACTGGCACGCAGATGTATAGCATATTTATAATGGTTTTAGGATTTAAAGGTAGCTATTCATTGCACAAACCATTTAAAAACTGACGGTTTAAAAGCTACTTAACCCCAGACATCTTCGAATCCTGAAGAGTCTTCTCAATTTTATTATTTAGAGAGGAATTTACTGTAATTTAATTGTGTACCAAAGCAGAACTATGTGCAAGTCGGGGCACTGCAGCCTGAGCGAGCTCAACAGAAATTCCAGCCCGCCTTTTATTTACCTAATTTCTCAGCAAGGTTCCCAGGCCCTTAAGAAAGCAGAGCTGGAAAGTTTAGTTGGGCTCTTTTTTGTTGTTGTTTAATTCCACTATTAGGAAATGAGGCCTACCTTTGAATTATTTCATTAGGATTTGGCCTTTTGGGGGAAGGGGTGGGAACCATAATCATTAGTGGCTTTTTATTATTTCTACAATAAATGGCTAGATTCTTTGTTGAATAAGCTGCTTGAATGTTTTGCAGATGTTCCACTTAGTCCAAATCTGACCCCCTATTTCCTCCCAAATAAGTCGCTTAAACTCTCCCACCAGTGCATTTACTCGAGAGCATACTCCCCCATCCTGGCAAGTTTATAAGTGGAGAGCATATTCTTATGAAATTTCCACCTAAGTGCACACACGCACACGCACACACACATTTACACACACACACACTCCCACCCACCGAGCCTCTGAGCGTGGCAGAGGATAAGAGAAGAGGAAAAAAAAAAAAAAAAAAAGGAGAAACTGGTGAGGCGGAATGGAAAGGAGGAGGGAAGTCAGCCCAGTGGTTACTCCCCTGTGCGGAGGCGCGCCCTCCTCGGGCCTCTCACCCCCCTTTGTGCCTTTGGTTTGAAACATAGGGGGTGGCCCGGATCCGTTTCCCCCAAAGTGCGGGGGATCTTGTTCCGCCAAGTGCTGGCGGGGGCGGGGGCGGGGGGCGGGCGTCCGCCCTAGGTGTTTCAGGGCTGTCCGAAAGGGCGGCGGCGGAGCCGGGCCGTGGCCCCGCGGTCATCCCGGAGCATCCGTGCGGCGGCACCGCCCAGCCGCTGCGGCCGCGCGTGGGGACCGAGGGGCTAACAAAGGGCTCTGTGGGGCGCGGGGCGCGGGCACGTGACGGCTCGAGCGCCGCGACGCGGGGCCGCCGCGGGGAGGGGCGGTCAGCCCAGGGTGCCTGGTGGCTTCTTGACATAAAAAGCGGTGCCCGCCTCGGGCCGGCCGCGCCGGGCCGCGCTCTGCCGGGGACAGAAGTACTTGTCTGGCTCTGCGTTGGAGAAGCCGCACCTCTCCTCTCCAGCTCTTACTTGAAAAGCACTTGGAAGAAACTGTGTGTGCGGGGAGGGCCGCGGGGTGGGCCGGGGCCAGGCTGTGAGGCTGAGGGGGGCCGACTTGTGGGTGGATGGGGAGGAGGTGGAAGAAACAGCTCCTTTCTGAGTGACAGGACTCCTTTTCAAAGGGCAAACAGGGAAAGGGGGGGGGGAACCTCCTAATATGAATAGGAGAATTTTCAAGGTTTCGCAGTTACTCTCACTCCTCCCATTTTTAAACCGGAGATCTTTCTATGTTTCTTTTTCTTCCCTTTCCCATTCCTTTCTTTCTCTTCTTAGGTGGCAAGTGAGTGTGCAAACGTGTGTGGGTGTGTTTCAGGAGGAAGAATGCTCTATTAACTTTTAGACATCTTTTCGGACTGGTAAAAATTACTGAAACATTTTCCCGTGTTTTTGTGGACTCATTGATCAGGCTGGATAAGGCGGTCGATGAGGCACGCTCTCAGACGAGGTCTTCAGTTAAAGATGGTGTATTTGTGAGGCAGAGAAAGGGAGTATCTTACAAAGTTCTCCCTCACCCTAGTAGCAAAACCTGCCACATGTTTACTTTCTACTAGAAAAGAGAGAGTTTCCTTATTTGAACACTTCTGAGTTGATTATTAGATGCCTCTGTGAAAAATCAGGTTGGGAGAGGACAGCTCATCACACACACACACACACACACACACACACACGGATTTTAAAGCCTGCCTGTATTTATAATTTAATCTTAGAAACACTTTTATTATCTCCATTCTCAACCCTAGCTTTTTTTTTTTAATTGTTGAAGGACCATGCCTTATAGAGGAGAAAACTTTCTTTTCAAAAAAGATTTCAACCCACAGTACCAGTTGTTTGTTGTTGTTATCATGATTATGATGGTTATTATGTCATCCCTCCTTTTTGCACTTGATCTGATGAGAGAACTTTTTAAAAGAGTGTGAAATGAAGGACACAAAGACAGTATATCAATGAAAAGAAGAAAGTGGCCCTTTTAATGAGAACTAAAGAAAACCCAAATGTAGATGAAGTGTACCGTAAAAGCTGCTTCAAAGTCCATCTTAATTCCCTTGGGCTCAGCCATCACGAACTTGTGGTAATTGGGAGTTCTTCACGGAGGTAAGGCGGCCATGGGTGGGAAGTCATGCGGATGTACCCCCCTGCCCTATAATTCCTAATACATTTTAACCAAGAACTTGGAGATTTTACAGAACTCAGATTTGACTACTTCACTTTCAAATGCTACCTGCCCATTAAAGTAATTTGTTTTCTTCCTGAGTAACTGTACTCACTAAGGGAGCTTCAACCTTCTGCACCCCCCAACCCCCAGCAGGTTGGTATATGCTGGGCCATATTCTAGGTTTTGACTATTATTTTGTGATCAACTCTGTTTAATTTTCTATTTATTTTTGGACCTCAGCCTTTCTGGATCACAAAAGTCCCCACAAGCAACACAGCAATAAATCCAAGCAAAAATAAGACAGATTTCCTCATCGATGTGTAATAAAGTTAAAGGACATTGTTTTGTCAGACAAGCGCTAAGTAGAAAATAAATCTCAGAGTCTGGGGAAACAAAACGGAGCGCTGCTGGCATGTGTGTAAATTTACTTTTAAAAGCAATAAATCAATGTTAAATTAAACAGCTGGGTACCCTGTCTAAGAGAAGGTTCAGTGTTTAAGAAGACCTTGATGGAGAAATGTGCTATTTAACAAGACACCAAAAAAAAAAAAAAGTTAAATTTTTATTGTGATCTGAGGCAAGACTGGCCTGGGAACTTCTCTGAACTTCATAGAGGAAGAGAAGGCAGTGTGAATTGTATCTATTTGCCATCCTGAGATCTTTACATATGTTTTCAGGCATCAGGAAGCAATGAGGGTTCGTGGAAATGCTTTAGATGTTTTGGAAATTGTCGATTAAGCTCTGAGATCCTGTCTTTATTGGCTTAGGTTTGTTGGAGGAGGGGTTATAGTTTTTGTGTGATTTTTTTTCTGTGAATACTATAACCTGTGGAGATATTTTAATGAGCACATTGAACATATTCTTATCAAATGGTTCTTTTATTCTCACTGTGGCTATTTTGCACAGTAAATAGCATAGGAAAAAATAAAGAGATCTGTTATTTCATATCTATTATGCCTGTTTTGATTGAGAAGCAAAACCTGGGAGTAGAGTAGTATTTAAAACTCAACTGGAATATTGTAATAGTCATTTTCTAAGGGTGTGTGTGTGTGTGTGTGTGTGCACGTGCTTGGTTGGTTGTTGTTATGGTTGTTGTTTTTTACAAAATACTTCACAGGAAAAACTGTATGTGTGGGGTTGGGCAGGGGCCAGAACAATAGAAATACAAAGCTCTGGCTTTGTATTCTAAGAACAATGTGAATCAATGAGTTATTACAAAGGCAATCATCAATAGCAAGAAATTAGGATAGTTTAAGGCTAGTATATATGTACATTGGGTTTCTACCCCCACCCCTCCCAACCTTAAAGTGAAATTCTAGAAAGGCTGAACAGAGAAGTACTTTAGAAAGCAGACATATTATTGAGATGAGCCCTCTTGGTTTTTTAAATTCAGATCGACTGGTTTAAAAGAAAACTATGGGGTTGTTGCCTATACAGAAACTAGTAGATTATTCTTTACTTTTCTTCATATCACAATCTCAGAAGCTTTCTTTTGTTAGCCCAGTTGCACAGAATATTCATATAATTAGGTAACATCATTTAAACCTAAAAAATGGGATAGGTGCTGTGTTTCCCCTCAAGCTACAAACTAACAGGCGTTGTTTGGCAGCGTCCTAGCTACCTTTGACTTTTCTCCAGCCAAACGAGCTATCAAAGACCCGGTTGCCTGGAGAAGACTGAAGTTATACTATTTATATTTCGAAGGCAGCATTCAGTTTCCCTGACCATCCATGGCATGTTAAGGAAATCTGTGTCTTATGCCACTCAGAGATAGCTCGGATTGCCTGACAGGAGACGTCTGGGCAGCCCTGTAAACTCAGAATGACTTCTCAAATCCTGCTAGGTTTTCCCAGCGATGTGCTTTCCTCTGCGCTGAAGCCCTGGGAGTCAAGTCAGCCCAAGGTGAGCCTTTCAGGCGCTGCTCTTTGTCCCCATCTGGATAGGAAGGTGCAGAATTAGCTAGACGCTGGGCTGGTTTTGGCGGGGGGGAGGTGGGAATGGAAAGGCCGCTTGTTCTAATTAAAGACAATAAGCAACCCTGTGAGGAGCTGTCCTTTAGCCTTAGCTTGAGGCGGAAAGGGTCTGTCTCACCTCAGTGGTCAAGTTTGTTTGAACTGGCTGGTGGGGTGAAGAGTAGAAAACTGCAGGTAGAGCCGGGCTCAGGTGACACGGGGCTGGTGGTTAAGTCACAGCAAGTACGTCTTGAAGTCCCTCTCTGCCTCCCAGTCCTCTGGTGTCTGTGCTCTGTGCTGGACTCAGGAGCACTTTGATTCTAACTTTGCTTGCTAGATGGCGCTCGGTGTCTCAGGACCTTCCATTTCAGAATTAAAGCGGCTTTTTAGCACCGTTGTTCTCAACTAGTTGTGGATATTTGATTAGCACAGTGCTAGCAATGTTATTATTGCCCTTGCTTTTGTCACCCTTGTTCCCTTTTTGATTAAAGTAGCGCTCAGGTGGGAGTTACTCATCTTAATCTGGGTAATAATAAAATTCAGTGAAACTCTGCACCTGAATTTAGGGCACATTTACGGCTCAATTACTCTTTGTGATGCATTTCAAAAAGCACTTTAGTAACTTTTCCTCCAGTAATCGGATTGAGGTTTTCAGGAAGAAGATAAATCAGCAGGTCCGGATGGATATTTACAATCCTTGAGGTTTACCACCAGAGTGCACCTCCCACTTTACCATTGCTAACCCATTCCCATTTTAAGGTGAATTAAACTGATCTTAGGGAACTTATTACTTTCATTTATCATTTGTGGTATGCCATTAATTGATTTTACAGGTATCATAATTTGTTTACAACCCAAATACTGAAATTCATACCCACAGAAGATGTGTTTTAATATTGGTGGTAAAAGCCTACACAAAGCTTGTTTCATGGGAAGGGTGGTTTGTGGATTCTAATGTATATTTATTTCAAACACTCATGATTCTTCTCAGATATTCAAAACACTTCTTAAAACTCCTTTGTGTTGAAGCACAAAGAGACAGAAAATCAATAGTTCTAAGTTTCTGATGGAAAAAAAAAATTAAGATGAGCCAGAAAGAATTGTATATTGTTTTCTCGAATGAAGATGTCACTTTCAGAGCAACCACCGCTCTCCTACAATTGTGTGTCCCTTTTAGACAAAGATGCAGGTGAAGAAGGGTAATGGAAAAAAAAAAAAAGCCCACACCTCTATATAGACATTTTGCAAACACTTTGACAAAAGAGAGTTAAACTTGTTGCTTGCTTTTAGGATTTAGAGAACTAACTTATATGGAAATGTTCCACCTTTGGGAAAATCAATAACACTCAGAGCTGTGTGGTTTGGAAACCTTTTATCAAACCTTGGCTGCTTTGGTGAAGAACCCCGCAAAGTCTCTCTCTAGGTGTTAGGCTGAAACTAGCAGGCGCTGAAAACCTAAAGCGGAAAATTTACAACTTGATCAGCCCCAGCCACACACCAAAAACCTGCTACTGCTGCAAACATATGTTCCAGATTAAGTTAAGCAAATGGCTCTTGTTTCTCAGGGTTGAAAGTTGATCATGAAAATTCAAATTTGAGTGAGTTGTGCTTCCAGTGGATCACCGGATCTTCAAATGCTTATAAATCCCTCCCAACTGTTTACTCAAGAGATTTCATATACTCTCTTATCTTCTTGAGAGCTTAATTTAGAATCTCCTGCAAATTTAATCCAATCAGGTATTACTTTCCTGGAACACTTATAGTTTTAAAAGTTGGCTGAGTTGAAAACTAGGTGTATTCTTCCTTCTAATGTTAAACTGCCAGATAGCGAATGTGTAACTCAGTTGTTTTTAATGCTCGATTTCCTTGCATACATACTAACTTTAATAAGCAGAAATTAAACGTTCAGTTTATTTTAAAGTTCCTTGAAAGTTTCATTCGCCAGAGGAGTAGGTGATTTTTTTTTTTTTAACAGCATGGGACAAAATGAAGGAGTGTTATCAAAGCCTTTAATTATGTCAGGAAAGACTGAAATAATGGTGTTTCTTTTAATGGGGGGTAGCTGTATTTTGGAACCTCCCTGTGGTCATCCAGCCATCTCCTAGCTAAATTATTTGAAGACCGGTCTGGCTACTAAGGTGTCTTGTAAGGAAATTTAGAATTAACTTCCGACTCTTCAAGGGGTCTAGTTCCTTGGGTGAGTTGGACAGGATGAAGACAGGCATCAGATGCCTCGGGCACCTTCCTAAATAATCCCGGGGGCCCAAAATCGTTCCCTCCTACCTCCCCGCATTCAAATGATTGTCCTGCAGATTTTAACCGATATTGTCATGTTGAAGTTTGGTACTTACTGTTTACATTTCTCCCTTCCCCACGGGGTCTTGGCAAGTGTTTAAGAGATTATTGATTTCCAAGAAACCAAATAAAGAAGGCTGTTCTTTTATAACATATGAAATACACACTTTTCTTTAACTAAATAGGCAGTGTATATTTGACATTGACAAATGGACAAGAAACAAGAAAACTTATTTTGAAAGATTTTGAAAGGGGTAAAATGGACAGGACAGCAGCAGTCCTACAGAAGAGGAGGATTGGAATTAAGGGGGAAGCTTGGATAAAAGTGGGGGATGGCTGTCTGTGCTGTAAAATAGTTTCAAGTTTCCCCGAACACACACAGGTGGTAAGCAAACATCGTTGGGGAAGCTCCTTTTAGGGGGACCTAATCAGTAGCAGTTTTTATTTATTTATTTTTAAAATGGACTTCCTGCACTTCTTTTCTCCACATTTTTCTCTGGAAATGTGGTACTGAAACAATTACCCAGGTTTGGGAGTTTCTGATTAACCTAGAATAACCCTGAAAAGCCATTCTGAAGCTGTGTCAAGAATACATTATTTTTTTTAAAAAGTGGTAAATACCTGATAAACAGAGATCTTAGTTTCCCATCCCCCAAGTCATAAGGGAAATACCCAGTGAAGGAAGGAGATTCCCAAAAAGCCAGATTGAGGGAACAAATGTAGGCACCCAGGAGTTCAGTATTATATATTCCACCCCAAATCTCCACAAGTCCCTTGTACTAACAAAGGAAAGCCCCATGTCCTTCCCTGCATCTTGTTCTCCGTTCTTGCTCCTGAAACTTAGGAAGCTGAGAATGAAATATTTCATTCATTCAAAGATGGAAGCTCAGTTTATGGGATGAGCTCCCCAAAAACATACAAGCAAAGGCATGCAAATATTATGGAGATATTTCATTTGCAGGTTCAGATCTAGAATTTGCGAGTCTCAGGGTCACTGTTATTCAACAGGTCCCCTTTGCTACCCTGCACACTTCAGCTGACAAACTTCACCAACCAAAATTCTCCCCAGTTTTTGTAGGAGGGTCATTTAAATAGCTCTCGGCATGGCCGAGTTTCTCTGAGACAAGTAGCGCAGACTTGTCTTAGTATTTAGGCAAAACGACTCTTGAGATTGCAAGAATAACCAAACTTTGAGGGGAAATTATCTTTGGGGAGAACTCAGCAGTGATTTTGCACACTAAAAAGTGGGGGGGAGAAGCAGCGCCCTTTGAGAAAACAGTCAGAATTGTTAACCTGTGAAGCGTTTAATAAAATATTTATATGTTTTAAGGGATATAAAAATAGAGTGTTTTGAAGCTAAATTGCTACTAAACTGAGGAGTTCAAGGAAGTTTTTCAATGTAATAGCATGCCAAAAGAGAATAATTGTCTCCTGAAATGTATTGTAATCGTGCTACTCTACAAAAGCAATTTTGAAAGCGGTTTATTGAGGCTAGTTTTATAGGGGGGGAAACCCACTTAAAATATAAGGGTCCTCTCCTTTTTTCTTTGTTGGCCCTTTCTGGTAAAGTATGGATTAACTTGGTTTGAAACCAACTTGGTTTGTACAATCAATATTTAATAGAAGTTTGCTTTTGGTTGTCTCACCTGCTCTAAATGTATTATTTTCATCCTCAAAGTCGGTTCAGGAGAGTAGATGACTAAAATGGGGTTCCAGGGGAAGGGAAGAGATTTTACTCAAAGCCCAACAAGTGAGGCGAGTTTCAATAAAACAAGGTGCAATTTGAAATCTTCAAAAACTAGTTTTTCCTTAGGAGTGGTGACTTAAGTGTTGCTAGGGAGACCATGAAATGAAAAGACACCACACGGAAGTGCTCTTCAGTTCTTGTACTTTGCTTAACGCGACAGGAAAAAAAAGCCAGACAAGAAGACATGCAGAAATTTGGAACCTGGAGTTGAGGTCTGCAAGTAGGAGAAGAGGTAGTGATGGGTACTGAGGCAGGCGCGCCCCCTTTTTAGTGCTGTCAAGTAAGTTGCTGTCAGGCTCTTTAGCGCGCCGCGGGCCGGGCGCCCCGCGGCACAGCCACCTCCCCCGGGGCGGTAATTAACCAGTACCTGGGCGCAAGCGACGATCCGACAGCGTCAGCCACAGGCAGAGCCGTGCGGACAACGGCCGGTGGGTCTGGATGTACATTTTCCCGATCTCTCGTGTCTGAGATCACCAGCCTAGGGAGAATGTGCTCATACTACAGAGCTCTTGAACTGGAGCCGCTTTGGATCTGGCCCGCTTAGGGGTGGTGGTGAAAAGTTAGGCAGAGAATAGTTGTGGGGGTAAGGCTTCTACCACCAAAATGACTGAGAGTGGCGCTGCTTTCATCGTAAAGTAGATGCAAATTCGGGGAGCAGGCAAAATGGTGTATCAACTCTGGGGCACTCTAACTGATTAACACCGGGCATGGAGCAAGCAAGATTCTCCACCCACAAACTGTATACTTTTCAAACTCATTGTCGCTTTGGGCTCAGATCCTAAGATTTCAAGAGCCAGTTTCCTATGGTGAGGGAGTGGTCGGAGAGAAGCATCAGGCGAGGGCCGGAACTTCGGGGTTCTGGCGGAGGGGAAAGGGAAGGGGGCGCGCTGGGCGCTGTCCATGGTGCTGGGAAGAAAGCGGCTTCACTTCGCTGTACCCAAACCAAGATCAGGTGTAAAAGGGGGACGATAAACCAACTCTTGCGGCAGGGGATTTTTTAATTCCGGCGAATGTGAAAAATACGCATGTGGCTGCAGTTTAAACAGTACTCTAGGAGTGCTCTGCTCTATCTCCCAGTCTTTAGTGTTTAGTCAGACAACAGCGTTAACTGGTCATTATAGGAAGGTTTTCTCCTTAAAATGTTCCATATTTCAAAGTAATGTAATCATCAATTTTTGATGTACAATGTAAAGAGGAAGGCGGAAAGACAAAGGGTGATTTGAAACTTTAAACGTATCCAAAGACACCTAGCTATTTCCAGATTTGGTAGTATATAAAAGCAGAGCATGGCTTAGCCTGTTAGATAACATGGATTTATCGAGAAAGTATTAAAACTGTATTGATCTAATTTCATTTAAATATCCTCTGAACTCTACGCTGACCCAACGCTGCAGTTATATTTTTGCCAACAAGAATAACAAGAGCGATTTACCTATTGTAGTGTGTATGTGTGCACATTTGAAATGGCTAAGATTTCATTCTGAGTTCTAAAATGGTACTCTAACAACCGCATGCTCTTAAAACAAATTTGGTTTCTTAAAAGACAGGTGGCCAGAAAGAAAATAGGATGCAGATAGAAATTATTTCAAAATGGGGATGAAGAACTAAATGGAAACATGACTACCTAGTAGGTGACTCACACTTTTGTAAATACACAGTCACACACATTCACATATACACCTTTAAATATATATACTGTTACACACGTGTATAAAATACATGTCTTCAAACACAGAAATGTGTATATCTATCTATCTATAAATATTTGAAATTGGGTAACAAAATTTCAGATAAACTATTAACCATGTTTGGTCAAACCAGAAATGTGAAACACAGGAAAAGAATTTCTCTTAATTGTGTTAACCATGAAAATCTTACTTTGCCTCAACTGCTTGAATCCATGTGATAATGAAGGAAAAGGACAAAAATTCAAACAGCTGACACAATGATCAGCAGCAACTGACAGCATCTCATTTGATATTTGATATCAAGCACTAGATCAATATTTGTCAGATCAATGCAATTTTAATGGTTTTCTTTCGAAACTGTATGAAAGCCAAATTGTGACTCTGTGCTAGCGTTATTTTTAGAGCTGGTTATTCCAGGGGATGGTATTAAGTAATTTACTGACGCAAAGGAACAGGGGAAAAAAAAAAGCAACTAACCCCCCCCCAAAAAAAAACCCAAAAAGAAAAAAACAAAAACAAAACCACCACAACAAACCATCAATATTTCTTCAGTTGGTAAGTCCTGATTATCTAAGTACCTAGAGAAGGTGTGAACATTTATTGGAAAAAAGCCATTTATTTAATTATGGTTTAAAAAAAAAACAAAGAAGAAAGTAAGCCAGATGAACTAGAACAGAAATACTTTTTTCAAACACAATAAGATTAGGTGGTAGTTGAGCAAAAAGAAATGAAAATGATAAAAAGAAAACACCTAGGATTTTCACCTAAAGAGTTCATCCCTTCATCTGTGGAATTCAGTGTGAAATTAGAGATTTTTCTGTGTCCCAGGCAGAGTAGAAAACTGAGAGCCCTATCTGAAACTCATACACAGCAAGGTTCCTACAAAAGTCAAATAGAGGGGAAAAAAAGGTAATTAGGTATATAGTATAGTCTTTTATTTTCCTTTGAAGAGTTTATACCTTAAAAAATGAAATGCAAATTAATCTAACTCAGAGGCATGTAGGTCCTCAACCTATCTTTAAACAGTAATCTAGGAGGGTTCTATGCTTTATTTTTCAGACTTTCCTGCTTAGCAGTAACTCATTTGCCTACCAGCTCCTTTTGTTTGATAAAAATGCTAAACTTTATTTATTTGTTTTTACAGATTCAATTTTGAGGAATGTTCACCTAGAGGACTCCAAGATCTTCAGCCCCAACAGCAGTTTCTGGGGAGGTAGATGATGGGGGTGGTGCAGAGGGAGCAGAAGTAGGTGAACATTTCAGTAAGGCAGGGAGAAGGTGAGATGTGGTGATTGTGGATAGTGTTCCTGATAAGATGTTTAAGTTTTCAGGCTAAAGGAGAAACAAAATGTCTTTCATTTGTAACTCAACTCTGATTAAAAACTTGGAAGAAGTTAGTTTTTCAGTTGAAATGATAGGAACATTTTAGGAAATTTCTGATGCCTGACCTAAAGATCTCATCCTTGTTCAAGATAAATAATAAAATACTTCAAAACGATGCAATTCTGAATTTTCCCCCTCTTTTTTCCTTAATGTTTTTGATGGCAGTGAATTGCCTAATAATAAAACTGTTAATATATTATTACAAACAGATCACTTCCTATAAAAGGCAAAGCCTTATATGCTTTTAAGTGAAATTCATACCTAAGTCCTTTTGCAGTAGAATTAGAGTACCTAGTATATTCCTAAAGTGCCTAGGTAAAGACATATTTTCCAGGATTTTAATAACTCCATAACAAAGTCATTCTCTCCATGTGTCTCTATGCTCTATTGTATTTCATGTCTGGCAGATTGCCTATAAAATAGACACCAACAGTTTAAATCAATTTTTCTTTAATGGAATAAAGCCAACCTTACACACAAATACACATTACATACCGACAGAATTTACAGATGCAAATGAAGTTGGGGCATTTAAAAATATTTATTACAATGCCTTAAAGCATTTGAACATGAAAATTTATTTAGAAGAAAATATGTTTACAAACAATCCCAACATATATTGAGTACCTACTATGTAACAGGCACTGCAAAGACAAACACATACTGTATGTATTGTTTATTTCTGGTGGGAAGGGTATATATACCCCATGGATGGGTATGGATGTTCACATGTGTGTATGTGCACACACACACACACATATATGCATACATACATATTTTTCTATTAGGTCTTTTATTTAAAAAAAAAAAACCCTGAGTTACCTCAAAGAAGGAAATCCACTTTACAGTCAATTGTAGTTAATTCAGACTTCATTTTGACCAATCAAAATTTGACCAATAATTTTTTTCCTCATAGCATGGACAGTACTTAGAATTTAAAAGTTTAGTGTTCCAAAAATGCTGCTCTTCTTAAGCCACTTTGAAGTAATGCTAGTGAGTCTAAGATCCAGATCTACATGTTAATCTCTAGTTTTGCCTTCAAACAGAATTCAGTTACAAAGAACTTGGAAAGATTCTGAATCTATTCAGAAGAGGAAAACTCTTTAATTTTCTGAGGAGTAAAAACTCCCCAAGAAACTTCATATAGCTTCTTAGATTTTGCTTAGCATACGTGATAAAACATTGATTGTTGCAGTTTGGTGACCCATGAAATTTGGGGGTTAGTTTTCTCTTCAGACCAGAGCATATAATTATGCAAATAAAGAGCTGTCACTGATCTAGTGAAATACTCACAAACACATGCACTCTGAAATTGGACAGAAAAGTGAAAATGGTTGGTGATGTGATGGTGCCATGGTTTGTTTTCCTGCCAAGTTTCTATCCAAGTTCATTATTCAAATTGTAAACTTTAAAAAGAGACATATCATTCTTGGGGTGTTGGTTGTCTTTTCATTTCAGATTCTTTGTATTGGTACTGCAAGCTGGTTACAAAGTACAGTTCAACATTATTTTACCTATGACAGTCTCCCATATTACCCTATGTAATAGCCAAGGAAGAAAAGCTGAATGCTCTAGAAAGAAAGATGAAGGGCCTCTCTAGATTTTTCTAGAAACATGTTTCATGTATATTTCAAACAGAACTCAACCCAACAATACAAAGAATATAGTGAAACGTTTTCCACAAATCTCAAGGCAAAGGGCTGGGAAAAGTTGCCTGGAAGGCCTCATGGGTTAAGTCAAATTTCCATTTTCCAGTTTTTCCATTAAAGGGGAAAATACTGGGCACTGCAAGATATCCACTTAATGGTCAAACTTTCAGGATGATTTTCTCCTATCTAGCAATTAAAGCCCACTATATAATATTTGGTCACTTTAACCTTTATGGTTCATTTACAATTACCACTCCCTAAAACCTTTGTGCTAAGCATTAACAAGAGTTCTTAAATATGACCATGCTCTCTGGCATCGAGGTCTCCCAATTCCAAAGTTACCACTGCACAGGCTGTTGCATAATTTTAGATGTCATGGAGAGTCCCACTGATGAAATCTGAGAAGGCTCATGTCAGACCACTGACTGCTAAAGACATCACTACATGAAAGATCAGTGGTGTGAAACTTTAAAAACATTGATCCAAATGAATCAATTAAATCAACATTCATCCCTCCTAAGTGTGAGGTTTAAAACTATCATTGTTGCTTTTTTTTTTTTAACTCTACATAGATTTCAAGATAAACGTTGGAATGCTTTGATGGCTACTTCTATTCTCGAATCTCCGTTAATCGACTTTGTGCTATTTCCCTCTTTTCAACATCTTCCACTTGGTGTACATTCTTTACTTTTAGTACAGTGCATGACAGTTGCGATGCTTTAAATCTAAAACCGCCTAACAAAGCTGACGCTTTAGGTAGGGTAGCTTTAAACTCTGTGAAGTGTTGATTAAAAACCCTTTCCCAGACTCAAACTGATCTTTTTGGAGATTAATAGAATATTAGATAAAAGGAAGACGAACAATTCAAGAGACTCCCACTCAGTCACTCTATACAAGGAAGGAAGGAAGGAAAGTATTCAATTTTTGAAAGGGAGTACCTCCTGGAGTCTTTTATTTTATATTATTACAGCCCCTAATAAGTAATCATAAAATAACCACCATTATTATCGTTTTTTTTTGCCACCCATATTTCAAAGATGAGAATGTCTCACATTTATTTAAAGACATTTTTTCCCTATAATGGCATGGGGAAAGTTTTTGAGAAATTTTTAGACTTTCTGTAATAGTAATCTTTCTTAAGTGAACCAGGATTATAGAAACCTGTCAGTTTACAGTTATAAAACTATGATTGTAACCGGAGACACATGTGTTTGGATTGGGACTCCAGGTAATCCAGAGAAATGTGTAGAAATTTTTTAACTTATTAGCCCTGATAATACAGTTAACATATTTTGTCACTCACACTCTCTCAAAGGAGTTACAGGTTTTAAAGAAGGGAAGGCTGTAAAATATGTGTAAACAGGATATTTTCAGATTAGACATAATACACCAAGGACATATAGGGACTTGGGAGCGATTTAATGTCACTAGACTGTTTTTGGAAAACATTTGTTTACAGTATATTAAAGTATATTTTATCAAATGATAGCTTAACAATGACTTCAGATTTCCTTGTAGCTCAGGAGATATTTTAGATATTAAAAACAAACATCTTAAAAACTGTTAGCTTTGTGAAAGGTCCAAGCCAAATAGTGATCAAGTTAAGTTAGGATATTACCTTACAGCAACAGTAATAGTAATAAAAGCAGCGATGCAGTTTAAAATATTGATGAATGCTGTCCCACCATTCTTTTTATGTTTCTGCTTTTATTAACCTCTATACATGAATAGATGAACTTCTGAGCAAGAATACGCTGAGGCTTGTTGGGAAAATTGTTTTTATTTTAAAATGGTAAACAGAAATATATAATATATATGAAACTCCTGTGCTTTCCTTTTTTTTTTTTTTTTTTTGTATAAACAATAATGCAATCCAGGTCGAAGCACAAGGCAGAAACTTGAGAAAAGAACAATTATTATTACAAATAGATTCCCCCACCCCCTTCAAATATCCATGAAAACTTTTACCGGCTACGTGGTCAGATACCTTTATAAAGTTCTAAAGCCAGTATCTGGCTTCGAAGTTTTAATAGGACTATTTTGAATCTCAGATTTATCAACAACTCCTTGCTTCCCATTCCATTTGCTCTAAGAACCGAGTATATAATTTTTAAAAAAGCCTACATCCTAACTTTCAACCTCTACTCTGCTAAAAACCTGTCTAAAGAAACCAAAATGGGAAGATCAGAGCAGAAATACTGTTAACACTTGTCGCCTCCAAGCAGGCGTGTTACTACCAACTGACTGTTGTTACTCCAGGAAAATTGAGCTGGATTATATTACTACATTTATACCAACAGACACATACTCAACAGGTTAAAAAAATCTTCCATTACAAGGAATCTTATCACTCATCAGTCGGAGGTCTCGGCTGGTGTGCCTAGCTCTCTCCGGGTTGCTACAGCACAGATCCAAAAGGAGAAATTACATTTGCACAACTTAAGTTTGCAAATAGATCTCCATAGACAGTTAAACAAGGCTAACAACCCGGTAGTTTTAAAGTATTAAAGGCAATTAAACAGTGATTCACTCTAGTTGCAAGTAAAAGTTTTCAGAAAGAGAAGTGAGAAAACTGAAGAGAAGGGACAGGAGTGATTTAGTTTATAAGCTGAGCATATTTACTTTGCTCTAATTCAGGTGCATAAGCTTCTTAAATTTAGCAATGTACAAGTGTTGATTTTTAAAAAAGCAATAAGACTAGCTCTCCTGTGAATACTTTCATACAGTGAAAACACCACACAGTTTATAACACTTTGAATAATTATTCAATCCACGTCACTTCTCATATCCTCTCAAAGGAAGGTACCATTATTGTACACAGTTCACCATTACTTCTAAAACAGAAAAGATTGCAGACCAACATGCTGGATGGACACTGTTGAGGTGATACATTTTAAGTTATCCAGGAGTTGGATAAAATGACGTTTTGATGTTTTCTCCTACAATGTTTCTGCTAAAATAATATCAAAAGATATGCATATATGACCACTGAAAGATCATTTTGATTTGCCATCATTAAAAGTATAAGAACGAATTAATGCATACCAAACACAGATATTTTCAGTTTTAAAACGTGCTGAAATCGGTTGGTAATATAAAAACATTTTATCCATGAGGTGGTTATTTTAAGTTCTTTTTTCTGAGAAGTCAGACAGTTCTAAGTCGTTTTGGGTACATTTTGTCATGTCCTTAAATAAGGCAGGCATATTGTTGCATACGCTTTAAAAAAGGATGAAAAATATTAAATTCAGACCCTCATCTGCTAGAAACAGAATCTTCACTAAGTAACTAAATTCAAGTAATTAAAAATTGATGTTAAGATTTAATATTTGAATGTAAAAGTCAGCAAAATCTTAACTTATTTTACCTCCTATATTTCACAGTGTTGGCCAGATATTAGCTGGATTACAGTAATTGTTGAAACTGTAGGGCAAAACCCTGCAGAGGAAGTGGACTACTAAAAATTATGCCGTTGGATTGAGAGGAAAAAATCTTTCACACTAGGTCTTTCCCCTTCTGTTGGAGCAGAAAACTAAAAAAAAAATAATCTTAGCCCCACTCAGCCTCTCTGAAGGAAAAGGCGAAAGAGGACAAGATTCATTCACCTGATGACCATAAAATACTATCCCAAAAAGGATCGAACTCCATGAATCAGAATAGATCATTCTAGTTAGGATTATCCACAACAGCAAACTTTGTCCACATTAAGATTTAAAAAGCAAAACAAGTGTGCGATCTAAATTACAATGCCACTCAAAACACATTACACATTTAAAAAGTAAAGTCAATTCTAATGATAAAGTTAGGAATTCCACTGAAAATGGGACCTTTCACACTTAAAAGATTTGCTCATCATTTATGTTTCAGTTTAAACAACGTCTTCTGAAATTAGAGACTTGTGTAAAAATCTCCTATTCAACTGGCAAGGATCTTTCAGCGGTAAAGTGTAATCGGTACTTCACAGATTCTTATGCAAAGTTTTTCTTCTCGTCTCGAAATGAAAATAGATTGTTAGAGAACAATTTGCACTCCCAAGACTACATAGCACATCACTGCATTCACGTTTTGAATTTAAATTTGGCTTTTCTGAGGGGATGAGGTGGGGGAAACTTCCTTTAAAAAAAAAAAAAAAAGAGGCTCAAGAGGCCCTTAGGAGAGACCTACTTAAAATGGAAGTTTGAAATCTAGAATAAAAGTTTGCTTCTGCTCGGCGGAAAAAAAAAAAAAAAAAAAAAAAAAGGACATGATTGAGGGGGGCCGGGGGCCAGGGCAAGCAGCGGCTGCGCTGCAGCGGGCGGTAGGACCGCGCAGACGCCGCTCGCCCCGCAGTGCCGGGCGGGCTCCGTCAGGGCAATTAGAAGCGCGCCGGCCGCGCCGGGCAGGGCGCTGTCAGCCTTAATCTGCGCGCTGACGGGCAGCGCGTAGCCCGAGCTCAGCCCGCAGGAAGCGCGACCAGTGAACCCATATTGCTTTGACAGTTGCACTCATCTAGAAATAATGCAAAACGCTATTTAGATGTATATATCACGACCCTGTGCTCTAGGAAGAAAACAATCTAATGAGGGGCTGGGAGTCTGCTCGCCGACAACAAGCAGTTAGGAGACGTGTGGATGCATGCTCGAGTGTGGTGCCTTTGCTTCCCCTCCCCCGTCTCGCTCGTTCTCCTCTTACAGCTCTTCGTGCTTTATTCTGTGGGAGCGCCGCGTCAGAGCCGGCTTGAGGGAACTGGTCTTTGCCTCAGAGGCTTCGGTAAAGAATTTGAAAATAGACGGGAAGCTCTTCCAGGAAGTTAGCTCGTGACGGTCGGTGCCTGCAAAAAACACAGATTCGGTTACGAGGCGGCCTCGCTCGGTAACAAGGCACAGGCCGCCCGGCTGCCATTCCCGGAGCCCGAGCCCCGCCCTCGGAGCCCCCGTCCCCCGCGTCCGGCCCGAGCTCCTGCGCCCGCTCCCCAGCCGGAGCGCGTCTCCAGGCCCGGACGCGGCCTCTCCAGGCCACACCTGTACGCGAGGGCTCTCTTTGCCCCCAGGGCTCGGGACTGTCCACGTCTGCTTCCTCCGCTGCTCTGCAGCTGGCGCCCGGGGCGGCCCTCGGAGACCTCCGCAGCCTCCGGCCCGAGGCCCCGTCCCGCCCCCGACGCGAGGACGCGGCTGGGCCACCCCCCGCGGGTTGCCCGAGGCGCGGCCGGGCGGCCCCGGGGCCTCAGCCCCTCCGGGCCAATCGAGGCGCTCGGAGGTAAGGGCCACTCCCTCTCCCGCCTCGAAACCACCCACTTCCCCAGGCTCCGCGCGCGCGCGCGCGCGGACGCGGGCGCGCGCGGGGATTGGTTTCTCCTGCGCGCGGGACCCGGCTTCTTCGCCCACCCCGGAGCACCCACGTTTCTCTGCTACCCAAGAGAATAAAATAAATCGGAATTTTCTTGCCTCTCTTGGAAGCTGTGCCGTTAGACATAATTTGTCTCAGGGAGGTCACTGCGACCAAATTACATGGGATGCTTCATGAAGGTTCAGATTGAAAGGAGACTATCCCTAGAAGTGCCCTGGGAGGCTACATTTTTACAGACTTTAGGGGACAGTTTTAGAAAAGCTAAAAAAAACCGTTTCAAACGCAGTGACTACAAAAAGAGCATCTAGGCCTTCTATTTTGTCGGGAGGAATTCGACTTAGAAAATACAAGTTTAGTTTGTCACTTTACTGGGTTATTTTACTACAGCTTTTTTTGTGGCTTCAATTTGATACTAATGTGTTTTTCAAATCAAACCTACCTTCAGTTTAACACAGGCAAAAACTAACATGATGTAGACATAAGAACAAATGAGGATATAAATCTGTTTCGACTCCTTGTGATAACGTTTCATTTCACCAGCCTCTTCATAACAACCATTTGTTTAATTACAAAAATAAAAATAATAACAGCAAAGACTCCTAGCATAGAAATGAGTGAACAGCTTTGAAACAGTTGAAATCTCTTCCTAGATCACTCAATTATGCAGAGAGACACTGCCTGGAAGTCTTGGGATTCAGGGCCTCTGTCTGATACTTTAACATTGTTAATGATAATTCTTTAGTCTGTAATAGTAGGTCATTGCTATGGTTACTCTACAATGGTGCAACACTTTGCTTTCCCCTTCAGCTATTCGCTGAGACCTGGTAACCACATTTGTTGCCTAGCAACAGTTTTGTGACAGTATCACAATCTGGGAGTTACAACAATAAGGATGCTATGGCTGCAGTCGACCAGAGAGCAGAAAGCTACAGTCTGTGCATGGGACTTAGATACGGGAACTGGCCCTACTAGAGAACCCCTGTCTTTAGAGGTGCCCTCACAAGGATGGTCTCTATCCTCTTATCCTCTGCAATTTGGCTTTATGAACTGGCACTGGGAACTTAGATCCACTATTTAAGTCATATCCTTGAAAAAGATCCTCCAACACTACTGTATTCAGATAACAAAAATGAGGTCATTTCTTGTTTGCTTACGCATTTTTGGCAAAATTCAATGTTATTCAATGGGAGAGAGAAATGAGTATAGGTTATTTTGGCATAACCTAAAGTGCCTGACTTGAATTTGACAAGTCTTAATAGAATTCTTGGGGGGAAAATGTATGTGTATATATATGTATGTATGTGTGTATATGTATGTATATATGCCTGGCTGCATCAAAGATATATAAACTTTCAAGTTCCTTAAAACATACATAACATCTAGATATTTATCATTGTAATTCTCACTGATTTATTCTTATGACAATCTTAAAGAATTCTTTTGAATTTGGAAGGCATTTATATTCTCTAAACCCAAGTAGTAAGTCATTCTAGATATGCTCAGACATACCTACTTGAAGTAATATTTTGTGGGTCTATCGAGAGAGGGCCTAGTTTCTGGATAGGTTTATGCAATACCTGTTCCTATTTCTACAGTGCTTGCGGATCTAGTTTCACTTCAGTAATAACTAATTGCACTTACAATGATAAAATACTTTAAAAATCAATTGTATTCCTGTCTTTTGAAGATGCACACTACATGGCAACACCCATTTCCAAACACAATAAGAAAGAAAGAAAAAAAAAAGAGGTGTTAATTGTCTTCTTTTCCTTCTCATTTCCCATGCTTCCAGCCTCATTTGGCATTTCCTCCATAGTGATCACACTTACACTTAGTAGTGTTACCAAGGCTATGATCAATTTGTGAGCTTTCTCAGGGAATTCTTCTCATAATTCCTCCCACCCCATGAAAACCAATTCAATCTATGAATCTAGAGGGACCTAAGGAGTCAATGGTCTGAAGCAATTTAACTCCTTTATTTTTTCTTTCCTGGTGACAATCTTTCTGAAGGATGAACAAATTTCCCTGGTGATAAAATGACTACAAAGGCTTTTTAGTTTTAGCTTATGATGACTATCTGCTTGACTAGTCCTGGGCTGAAAAGACCAAAAATCCCTGAGTTAACTGAGTACCTGCACTGACTCTCAACATTCACCCTTGCAATTTAAGAGTATAAATTATGAGAGTATGTGCTCTGTCAGTGGAAGGGAAATTGCTAGGAGTGAAGGTAATAAGTGAAGTGGGGTAGAAACTGAATTACAGACAATAGAGTGGGGGAGGGAGAATTCTCCCTAAAATAAGGAGTAGTAACATGAATATTTTATATAAAAATGGCTTTCTTTTCAAAAATTATCAAAGGAGGTTTTTAATAATTTTTTAAAAATAACATTTGCAAGTTAGGTAATTGCATATCCATCTGGGGCTGCATATACACATTTCACGAACATGTTTGGAGACCATTTTCGAAAGGTCTGAGCCAAAGTTCAATGAAAATATTTATAAATTAATATGAATATCTACCTATAGAATGCTTAGAAAACGGAAACTTTTGAGAGCAGCTTTCCAGTAGCTAAAAAATACACTACTTTAGGCAAACTACATGAGGACAGAAACACTGGGCCATTACATTATCTATTCATAAAAGGATATAAAAGTGGAAATTTTAGGCCAATCGAAAAAGGAGCCACTTATTGATAAGCTGCAGTGATGTGTGGGTAATATGGAAAATTATTCCATTTTGCAGTGACAACATTATGTATAACCATGGTCTCATCTCTATCACAACTTTACCCTAATCAAAACCTCATCTTTTTAGGGACTACGAACTACTTTCCATTTTTCAGACCCCCTTTACATAATCTAGAGGGGTTCCCACAATGTAGAGAATAAAGGGTTTCCATGTTAAATACCTGCCACGTTCTCAGGGAGTGATTTTTGTATCTTTTTGGATTGGCAGGCTTGTTCTTTCTGGATAATTCACCTTTGGGGCAAATTCAGTTTTCTAATCCATAGAATCAATTCAGTATCAAAATAAAACTTACTGGTTCCCAGTGCTTCATGACAAAAATGGGCCTTTGTTCAGTCCCAATAAGTGATTCTTAGTGGGCATGGCAATGGTCTCTGGGGCATTTTGGAAATGTGTAGGGGTATTTCTGGTGGTCAAGATGATTGGAAAGAACTATTGGCATTTAGCAGAAGAAGGCCAGAGATGGTGGAAATCCTACAGTTTGCAGGGCAGTAGAGCACGATGAAAGATTGTTTTGTATCCCACATGGTTTTCAAATGTTCCGCCAGCTATTCATGTAGTTAAAAACCCTGTTTATAATTATATGGGCTCAGAATTTAGATGTGTTTAACAAATAATCTCAAAGTACTTTTGGCATCATTTTAACATATACAGAATTTTCCAGGAATCCAACTACCATGTAAATTGAAGGGATTTTATACTTTATGTTGTTCAGAATATTAATAACCAAGAGTGGTTTATACAATTACCAAGAGTGGTTTACCATATGAGAAAAATCTCATCCCTGATGGCATCACTGCCCATGAAAGTTGAGCTGCCAATAAACACACCTGCATTAGCCTGCATTTGTAGCTGTTGAATCCATGGTGATTTTATGTACAGGACTAAGTATCTGACTACTATATTATGCCTTCTTATGTATATTTTCTAGGGCACTTTAAATATTGATGTGGATATTATTTTTATTATGAGTTACTTTTCTTTTATTCCTTCTATATGTTAACTAAAGCATTATAATAATTTAGCAATCTTAGAAGTAGGTGGATCGTGTTATCTTTAGAATTCATATCAAGACAGTAAAAGCATTGCATAAGATTTGTTTTAATAGGAGGTATTTAAATGATCAAGTGTCAGCTTAAATAAAAATGAACAGTTAATTCTTTTTTTTATTATATTAGAGGATAATTTTCCCTATAATCTGAGCCCTACTCTAGCTATCTCTTTTATCCTATACAGAGTAGAAAATGCCTGTTATTTCTCTTAATGTTTCTTCCATAAATACTGTTTGTCAATGATCTTATTCACTGGTAAAGAACCAAAAGGCAGGGAGCAGGGGATCGCCCATAAAATACTAGACTGATTATTTATCCTTTACTTACCACTTGTTTTAAAAAATAAACTGTAGCAAATTTCAAAGTGGTAATGATAGCACAAATGGTCAAAAGGATTAGAAACTTTAAGTATGAAGTACGAGACTGTAAATCATATGAGAAAGATCAAATTGCTAAAATGTGTCATTTGTTTTCCCCAAAGACTATGTATTTTAAAAAGGTATCTTGTAATGGAACTGAGAAAGAGGAAGGCTACATTTATATAATAGCATTTAGAAATTAAACAACAACAAAAAAATGGTTGGAAATAGCACTGAGAGTGGAATGCTCAAAGAATAGGGTAAGAGAGAAGAAAACATTGCTGTTTCTTCTGTCTTGTCTATTCCCTTTACTTCTTCCTGTGATGACTTCAATCCAAGTGTTTCTTACAAGTCTGCCTTGTCCACACTCCTCTTCACTTGATCTTGGTGCTTATATTTTTTGGGCAAAAACCATGCCAAAATATGCTAGTGAGTTAGCAGCCAAAATCCTGATGTTTACTTTGGCAGATGTAGACTAGTCTGAAGCTGTACCTCATTTTATGCAGTAGATGTCTTAAAAACTTATATGTAAATATAATTTCTGTAAATAGAATTTCTTTAAAGGAAGAAGTGGGTTATTTACCTCCTCAACAAATCTTTTAATAAAGTGAAGAAATGTCTGGGAAAGCAAATAATCACTCTTCAAGTGATATTACACACATACACACACACAGAGATGCATGCGTGTGCAGACACACATAACACACACATCAAATTTGTGAGCCAGAGATGAGGTTTACTAGTATAATGATGGACAGTCTAAGTTCTCACCAAAGAGATAATTTAGAAGAATTTCTTGGTCAGCTACTTGCTATTCTAATTATTGCTAGTCACCTTATTTTACATGGCCCTAGACCAAAAGGTCATGGAATAACTTCAACAATCTATGCATTATTTACATTTTCTGGTCTGGTTTAGAATAGGGAATATAACTGTTGACAGAGTGACTTCTGAATACAAAATATAATTTTTATGTCTTTGTTCTAGGGTGAGGGAAACTAGCACGTGCCCCTACCCTCCTACCTTCTCACTGATATTCTCCAATCACCCTTCCCACTACAAAAATATACTTTATTTTTAAAGCAAAAGGTAATGAATAAATTTTGTTTCCTATAATAAAGGGGGAAAAACCTAGAAAGATATGAAACATTAATATTAACAGGATAACGTGTCTATGATACTTTCAAAATGACAAGGTTTGATTTTAAAAATTGATCTTTAACAAGAAAAAAGAAATATGGGCAATTAGGAAGTAATGAGGACCCTGTCAATATAGCTATGTTGATAATAACAGGTAAGGGAATTCTTGAGCAAATCTAATTTATAAAAATCAAGAGGTCTGTAATATGCATTATTGAGTCCCACTGGGATTAACTAATGAACTTATGAGCTTACCAGCAGTTATTTTTAGACAGTTATAAAGAATTAGAGAAATACTAGAGCACTGAAAAATAATGTGCCTTCTAAAAAGAAATAAAATATAACTACTAAAATTCGTTTTAAAATGAATTCTAGAGCTTCTAAGGAGAACATCATTAAAAAAAAAAAAAAGTACAACTTACCAATATTTGAGCAGAGAAGGGCTCCTAACAGAGACTCTCCAAGTTAGAAGGCACAAGTGTGAGACTCAGTCACTGTGGGGGGTGGTAAGTGGAGTGGGGTGGGCTATTCACTGGGACTGTGCACCGGAAATGCCAAGAGCAGCTTAGTAGACATGCTGCATTGCCTTGTTAAATTACTTGTGTAAGAAATAGGCAAATCTCTTTCCATTGCATGAAAAATGCAATGCTGGTTAAGGCTGAAATTGTTGAGACCCGAAGGCCGGTTGTCAAGCTTGACCAGAAATAAGAGACAGGCAGAAACAAAGATGTAAACTCAGGGGTAGAAATCTTTGGGTCATTTGAATCTTTTGGCATCCTGTCCTTTCCTCCAGCTTCTTTTCTACATCTCTCATCTACAGAAGGGGGATTGCGGGTGGGTATGCAGGGCATAAGGCATCTTAAGACGCAGGGAGACAACTCTGGGAAGTAAACTTATTCTTAGGCAGAGTAGACAGCCTACAGTAGGTGTGGGTCTCTGACATTGAACCTGGAAGACCTCTCTAATCGACCTCCTAACCAATGAAAAATGGATGCATTTTTATTGCTTCCATTGCCTATCAAATTCCAACAACTGGTTTAGAAGTGCTTTCTTCAGTTTTAATTCTTGTGTCACATACTACTCCTAATGTTGCCACAAGGCCTGGCCTCCAGGGATACTGTTTCCCTTTAAAATTTGAGCCAAGATGGGCAAATGCTCCCTTTTTCCAGTTTCCCTTTGTCATTTTCCGCAGTAACTTTACCAAAGGATAGCAAGAGGACAGAGCCCTGAATAAGGGAATTTAAAGAACTAAAAAATAGTTATTTCCGTAAATATAGGTTCCTAATCCTATTCCCAACACAATCATCCGGAAGAGCTTTACTAGGCTCCATTCTAAAATAGTGTTGCCTGAGAAGACTGGTACAACTTGACAGGTATCTATCTTGTCAGGCTTCTCCTTCTCCTGGCTTCTCTGTTACTAGAGATAGGTATCCATAACTTAGGGATGCTAGTTTGACTCTGTGTATTAAGGGAAGGAGAGGAGTTGGGGAGAGAGGAGGAAGGGAGGGAGAGAGAGATGAACTGCAACATACTATCCTTATTTCAAAACCAAATCAAACACAAACATTTACTAGTTCAAATATCCAGATCTTTTGTGATCTTCCTCTCTCCATTGTGGACTCTAAATGATATGTTTTGTGGGCAGATAGTTTTTCTAGAGGTTCTATGATTAATTTATACATTCATACATGTATTTATTGTATGCCAGGCACTACTGCTTGGGGCTGAGGATGTATTGGCGAGCAAGATATATACAGGCTCCACTCTTGTTGCATACATGCTAGAGTGGATGACACGCAATAAACAAGGAAACCAGTGAACATGCTAATTTTGAACATGTTAACTTCAGACAGTTAGAAAACTTCAGACTGTGAAGAATACAGCGCCAGGATGTGAAGACAATGAGGGAGGAAGATGTGGCAGGACAAAGAGAGATGGTCATCAATTTAGACTGGGTGAAGACTTCTGACTTGAGACCTGAATGGCAAGAAGGAGCCAGATGAATGTCTGGGGGCAGAATGCAGCAGGCAGAGTTGTGGAGGAACTCAAGGGCTCTCTGAGGAGAAAAGAACTTGTCACAATTGAGGAATGGAAACGCTGGAGCACTGTGGGTGAGGAGGAAGCAGCAGAAGATGACTTGGAGGTGGGCAGCCTCCAAGCTATATGAGGTACGGAAGGCCGTAGTGAAAGGTTTGGATTTTATTCCAAGTGCAGTGAAAGAGCTGTTGGCAGAGTTGTGAGCAGAGGAGAAATAAAATCTGACTTGTATTTAAAAAACAATACAGGATGGTATCTGGTGAATGGCGAGTGGATTATGGGAAGTTAGAATGAAGGATTTAACCCTTCCTGATTGTATTTATGGACTCCACCCATGTCTAGAGCATTCTCTGGGGCTCACTATTCTACACACTTCAGAGTATAAAATCTGTTTACTGCTAGTTCACATAAATACATTAATGATACAGTAAAAGTAATATGCAGTAAGAGTTGAGAGACTAATAAAATAATATTTCCAAGTAGTGAATAAAAAATGGAGTTGAACTAGGCAAAGCATTTTCCTAACAATTTACTTTTGTGAGTTAGGCTGATACTTCTGATTTCTCAGTCCTTGGAAGCACCGCAGTGTGTGATGGCAAGGTACTGGGATGGGGAATATGCTGTCACAGCATTCCATTTCTGCAAGCAGTCCAGAGGAAACTGTTGGGCTTACTCTCCAGGCGGGTTTTTCCACTGAGTTCTTCATTTCTATGAATGGACACAACATTCTCTTAACTACTCCAGCTGAATGCCTCTCAGCCATCTTTGATTTTTCTCCTCCCTTGTTTGTGGCCTCCTGATCCAATCAGTTACCAAATCTTGAAAATTACACCTAGGCAAAAAGTTTTTGCCATCTCTTTCTCCCTTTCTAATCCCTCTGTTATCATTCTAGATTTAATGACCTGTCATTTAGAATCCAGCAACTTCCTCCTAACTCATTTCATTGCTTTCAGCCTCTCCTCCTTTACCTTGTACCCCTCTTACTACCAGATGAAAAATTCTAAAGAATCATTTGTGTCATATGCTTCTTTCTCTGTTCAAAAATACCTGTGAGAAATAAGCCCACCTACCCAGAGGCTTTAATCAATGTTCTTGCAAGAGCAGGCGTCTGATGGTAGTTACAGCAGGCAATTTATCTCCTAGTGTGCAAGTCCCTTCCCTGATTCCTTATTGGCTGAGTACGACAGAGGTTACAGCCTTAACTGGACATCACCCATGCCCATGTAAGGCAAAAAGTGGTCTGACTGGAACAAATGTACATTCTCCGAGGTGACGCAGAGACTTTCAGTTTGTCCTCCCTTTCTTTGGTGCTTGCTCATTGCAAAGCTCGTGAAAATAAGCCCGAGAAATAGAGAGAGGAAGAAGAACCGGGAAATGAATTGTCTAAAGGTTTGGGACTCCATTGTGTGTATGTGGTGTTGTACAAATTTCCAATAGGTTGTAAACCTACTGTTAACTACACAGCACAGCTTTCATTTGGTATTTGTTTTTTCTTTTTCTTTTTTTAAAGTTTATTCATTTATTTTGAGAGAGACAGAGACAGTGCCAGTGAAGGAGGGGCAGAGAGCGAGAGACAGAATCCCAAGACTGAGGGCTTGAGCCCACAAAATCATGAGATCATGACCTGAGCTGAAACCAAGAGTTGGACACTTAATGACTGAGCCACCCAGGCGCCCCTGTTTGGCATTTCTGAAAATGAATCCTCTCTCCCTTACTTCTCACTTATCTGATAGCTCTCCAAATCTAAGAAATCAAGTAGAAATTCTTTAATATGCTTTAAAGCCCTCCATTCTCTGGCTTTAGTCTTCTTTTCTGAGTTTGTTTCTCAGTTCTTCTATTAGTATCCCCTATCATGTCTGTGATTTCGAAGTCTGGCCACAGAAGAAATTAGCATTGTAAGGTTTTTGATGAGTCAATTGTCAAACTTTACTCATTTAAAATTTTTTTTTTCAACGTTTATTTATTTTTGTGACAGAGAGAGACAGAGCATGAACGGGGGAGGGGCAGAGAGAGAGGGAGACACAGAATCGGAAACAGGCTCCAGGCTCTGAGCCATCAGCCCAGAGCCTGAGGCGGGGCTCGAACTCCCGGACCGCGAGATCGTGACCTGACTGAAGTCGGACGCTCAACCGACTGCGCCACCCAGGCGCCCCAAACTTTACTCATTTTAAATGCAGACTGATAAATACACCTTATGTTGAAGAATATGTTAGCTTTTGGAGTTAAGAAGTAAATTCCTCTAAAATTGGAATATAATGACAGTTGGAGACTCTATAACTAAAGCTGAAGGGAGTAAGTAGAATGTTTTTCTTGCTTTCTCCAAAAAACTGGTGAGGTGATGATCCACAGTCCATTAAGCAACTAGTTGATAAGCAATGACAAATGCTCAAAGTATCTTCCAGATCTCTTTAGCTAAAATGTTGTACTTATCTAGTAAATACAATTTTCTAGCATCAAAAGAGGTTTAGAAGTCAGAACTAAGAACTCTCAGAAAAACTTGAACTGTGATTGTTCAAGAGCTTCTATTCCCAAGATGCAGTTGGTTTGGTCTAAATTTAGATGCAGACAGAAACATACCAAATATAAAATAGTAAAGACATGGAAAGGACCCTAGATAAAATTTTACCCCAACAGTTTCCTTTCACAAGTAAGAAATCTATAGAGAGATGTGAGAAGCCAAAGGTACAGAGACATTTTACCATAATATAGTGAATATGTATGATTCAGTAAAACACTGGAATAGAAAAAAAATTCAGAAGATGTATGTCTGATTGCTTTAACATCCAATTCAATATTTACTTCCCTTAATAAGCTTTCTTTGGTTTGCTTACCCCATACCAACTACTCCCTTTCTTTCATGTTTCAGCACTTTGTATGTAGTGTATATTGTATTATCATACACCCATTCTGCTTAACTAGTTACTTTATGTATGAAAAATACCTTGCTTTATCTCCAAATCTTTTGGTGGGGGTGCTAATGCTTCAAAACATTTTATTCCAGAAATCATAGTTGTTTGCTATATAAACATCATAGATGTTTGCTATATAAACAGCTGTCTGGGACAGAATTCACCAGAAAACTGATGCTTACTAAGTACTGTTAAATATAATAAAGCACAGAATCATAAACCTTTTCTGTGGGTTTTGCACTATCTTGATGATTATTCCCATTTTGAAATTAAGGAAAGGGAGGTATACAGAAGACCATGGCATAAAAACTTATGAATTTGGAAAGCAAAATGCTACTGGTATTCTGAATACATAGATAAATCATTATATGAACTTTTGTAACCACACCATTATTTTGTATTGCTTTGTCAATTTTCAAAAGCAGACATGTTTTCTTTGCAGCCAGTGAAAGGAGGAAGGAGGCAGAGAGGAAGGAGGAGACAGTAAAGTAGCTATTGTAGATTGCTCATGTCACTTAAATTATTTGGAACTGTACTAAAGCTTATAGGCCAATTTAGTAAGAACGGATATATTTACAATACTGAGTATGCCAACCAACGAACATGATATATTTTGCCATTTATTTTTTTGAGAGAGACAAAGAGAGAAAGGGTGCAAGTGAGTGAGGGGCAGAGAGAGAGAGAGAGGGAGGGAGAAAGAGAAGTGGGGTTCACCTGAAGTGGGGCTCATGTTCACCTGATGTGGGACTGCAACTCACAAACTGTGAGATCATGACCTGAGCCGAAGTCAGATGCTTAATAGCTGAGCCACCCAGGTGCCCTTTGCCACTTATTTAGATCATCTTTAATGCTTCTTAGTGAAGTTTTATCATTTTTTCCATAGAGAATTTGAACTTCATTTTTAGATTAATTAAGCTATAATTATTATACTTTTGGAGATAATTTTAGACTCATGTAGTTGTAAGAAATAACAGATTCATTCTGTGTCCCTTTTACGCTTTTCCTCAATAGTAGCATCTTGTAAAACTGTATTATAATATGAAAGTACTACAGTTAAGACACAGCACATTTCCATCACCACAAATATAACTCATGTAGCCTTTTTATAGCCATGCTCACTTCTCTTCCAGCCCCTCCTTCACCCCGGCAACAACTAATCTGTTCTCCATTTCTATAGTTTTGTCATTTCAAGGATGTTATATAAATGGAATTATACAGTATTCAGCCTTTTGGAATTGTTTTTTTCATTCATTTTAGTTCTTTGGAGATTTATCCAGATTGTTGTATGTCTCAATAGCTTGTTCCTTTTTACTGCTGAGTAGTATTCCGTGGTATTGATGTACTATAGTTTGTTTAACCATTCACCTGTGGAAGGACATCTGGGTTGTTTCCAGTTTTTTGGCTATTATGAATAAAGCTGCTATAAGTATTCATGTACAAAATTTTGCACGAGATAATCTTCATTTTTCTGGGATAAAATGCTCAAGAGTGCAATTGCTGAGCTATATATTAGTTACATGCTTAGTTTTTTAAGAAACTGCCACACTATTTTCTATTTCATTGCACCACTAGATGGTCAACCATGTCAACGTCACGGAGTTCCAGGAAAAACTTGGACACCAAGGCTTAGGTGGGCTTCCCTGGTTTGCAATACTCCATGTATATTCTCACACTATGTTGCTGAAAGAAGAAAACACTGTCTATTACTTGACTTGAAGAAGACAGCTAGAAACTCATCCTAGGAAATTTCTGACACTGTGCCTTATACGCCTCTTCCTTGACTGATTTTACTATGTACCCTTTTGCTGTACTAAACTGTCACTGTGAATATAATAGCTTTCAGTCAGTTCTGTGAGGACTTCTGGCTAATGATCAAACCTGAAGGCAGTCTTAGGGACACCCACTTGCAATTGGTATCAGAAGTGACAGTAGTCTTAGGGATTCCAGAAGTTTATATATCCAAAAAAATCTTGCTGGGATTTTGACAGGAATTATGTTAAACCTGTATATCAATTTGGAGAGAAATAACATCTTTATTATGCTGAGTGATTGAATATTCAAACACGATATACTCCTTAGCTTTATTTTTTACTACTGCAAGTTTGTTGACACTATTATAAATGGATCTTTAACTGCTTACTGTTAGTATACAGAAATACAATTGAATTTTGTATAATGAATTTGTATCCAGCAACTTTGCTAAATTATCCCTTCATCCAAAAGATTTAACTACAGATACTGAATTTACTACATAAACAATCATATCATATGTGAACATGTTCAGGGCTTTTTTTCCTAATTGTTATGGTTCTTATTTTCTCCAGTTATAAATTAAGGAAAACTCTTAACTATAATCAAAATAGCTTCAAATATGTTTATACTACTAATTATTGAGATGAATAAAATATCATATAAAGCAAATTATTATAAATAACATAAAACTGGCACGAAGTGACTACATTTTCAATTTTGATGGATTTCTTGATGTTATATTTAAAAAGGATCTGGCTCTGTTAGGTAATGTCATCTAGTTGCTGATGTTGGTCATGAAAGCTCCCTGTTACCTTACAACGGACACTGACGGCTTCTGGAGTGTCAGTGATGCTCCTAACACTGTAATTTCTTTTCATTCTAGTTAGTAATATAGAAATAGACTATTTTTGTTACCTTCAGCCTTTAAGTCTAGAGTCATCCTCATGCTGCCTGGTAATACACTTTAATTTCCTTACCACTTCTCTCCCCCAAAGCATTTCCTCTCTGAATATCTTAAACACACACACACACACACACACACACACACACACACACACACACCAAAAACCCCACAAAAACCCAGGATGCAACTGCTTTTTACATGGCAAGAATCTTTAAAGGATTCTGAACTTATTTACACAACAGCATTAATGCATAAAGAATAGCATCTTGGGTGTCTGGGTGGCTCAATTGGTTAAGCGTCCAACTCTTGATCTTGTCTCAAGTCATGAAGTCACGGTTTGTGAGTTTGAGCCCTGCATCCAGCTCTGCGCTGAGAGCACGGGTCTGCTTGGGATTCAGTCTTTTGCTCTCTCTGCCCCTTCCCCACTTGCTCTCTCTCTCTCTAACTAAATAAATAAACTTTGAAAAAATTAACATCTTTCATTAAGATAAAGATGCACTGATTTTTAACTAAATACGTATATTCACAAATATGTCATGTAAACACAGTAAATTCCTACTATGGACTAGTTTAGAAAATGACATGAAAACATATTACAGAGGACTGATTACTTCAAATACCACATAATATTTCAGATTATCAGGATAGGAAAAATTCATGAGCACTAAATTAAGTTCCACTAGGGACTAATTGACAATAAAGACTGAATAGAACCAGATATGGCTAAATTACTAGAAACAGTTACTTTAATTTCCTTACCAGTTCTCTCCCCCAAAGCATTTCCTATCTGAACATTTTAAACACACACACACCCCAAAAAACCCACACAAAAAATTCAAAACTCTAACTGGGTGTTCCATATAGATTTTTCTGCAACTGTCCAGAAGACTTTTAGGCTAAAATCTTTCATTATTGGTTAAGGAATTTTTTTTTCTGGGATTACTTCTGGGTTTGTAAAAATTTTCAGTTCAGGTTTGAGATGTTGTAATGGATGGAAAAGTATATTTTATATGTATTACAAAATTTGGCAAGTACATATTATTTCCACTTCTTTGTTTTGTATACTGGCTCTAGGTAACCTTATATGTTTAATTATAAAACCATAAAGTTACTCCCCCCTCCCAAGGATTTTAAAATCGGTGAGAATTATTACTTGGATCTTGTTAAAGTAGCAATGGATAGAAATTATTTCCCAAAGAATCTCAAATATATCCTTTGGGTATCACTGATAGATGGATAGATTCTATTATTTTATTTCTATTCCATAGACAAAATTTAAAAAGTCATACTAATGGGAAAGCTCTGAATCCACTTACAAGGTTAATTAAGGTGGAGAACATGCACAGTAAAAAAGGAAGATGTTGATTATTGAAAATAAGATGTCTTTAGTCAATTTCAATGCTTTTGGGTCAAAAATTTATACCCATTAGTAGAAAAATTTCTTTGAAAACTTTCCTCAAAGAAATTGCAAATGAAGGAAAACCTACATTATCAAGACAAAAGTACTTTAGGAGTCCCAATAATAGTAAAGAATGTTATAACCCATATACTAGAAAAAACATTATTTACACATTTACAAATTGTGAAAAGGGACGCTCAAAGTTATACACCTTTATGGTGATTAAATAGTGAAAAAAATAATATCCTATTAAGCAAGAAAACAGTAGTAAATTACTTTTGCTTGTTTAATAGTTATTTATTCATATCTGTTCTTGAAAAAAGCATCTGAGATGACTTGTATATATATTATAGTAGGATAAAAGAAAAAGGGGTGAAGAAAAAAAGAGAAGAAATAGGACAATGGCAGGGATAAAGTAAGATTAATACATAAACTTGACTAATACAAGACCTGTAAAATTGCCCAATTGCTGGATGATGGCCAAAATTTGAGATTTCTATTAACAAATACAAAGATGATTATACAACTGATTATGATGCACTGTATCTGGGTGGTAAAAGCAAACTAGCCATGGAGAACAGCTGTTTTTCATACTTGTATCCTTAGTGTGGTCTTATGATACAACACCAAAGAGCAATTTGGGAGAGTTAGCTCTGAGGGCATCAAAATAATGTGTTTCAGGTGACCTGATAGTCTGTAAGTAGTGTGGCTTGTTTGAGAAAAATTAAGCACGTCTAAAGGAATGGATGGACTGTATCTCATTCACATAACTTTATTTATTTTTTTAGATAGCTGAATTATTTTTATTTTTTCCCATAACAGAAAGTCTGAGGTTACAGTCTCTGGCAAGAACTTGAATGACATTATTTTTGGTATTCTCGGGCCATCAACATGCTTTAATATCTACTCCAGAGTTTATGAAGCCCAACAAGGATATGTGCATGAATAGATGATTCCTCTACCTATAAAAAGGGGGTGTGAGGAAGCGCTGGTGGGGAGGAAGAGCCAAGATTTGCTCAAAAAAATAGTTTTGACTTCACTTCAATAGATGAATAAATAGTTATAGAGGTCCTATATTGGACAGCATGTCTGTAAAACTTTCAGCCTAGGTATTACTCTCGCCACTAATCATTACTAATAAGTAGCCCATAGAGATGTACTCTAGCTGGCTCAGTCAGTGGAACATGTGAGTCCTGATTTCAGGGTTATGAGTTCAAGCCCCATGCTGGCCCTAGCATTTACTTAAAAAAAAAAAATAGCCCACAGAATGTGGAGAATTTTAAAAATTCAATTTTGAGCTAGTAGATTTAAAGTTGTGATATGGTTGTAATGTGTGCTCCTGGTAATTATTATCATCATGAAGAAATAAACATTAAAATCAACTGCGTATCTCCTGTGTTCCTGGCATGGCACGAAACACCTTATCACACTGCTAATTCATGTAAACCTGAACAATTTTACAGACGAGGTAGTATTGTCCTCATTTCTCTGATGAAAAAACTGAAGCTGGGGGCACCTGGCGGGCTCAGTCGGTTAAGCGTCCAACTTTGGTTCAGGTCATGATCTCACAGTGTGTGGGTTTCAGTCCTGCATCAGGCTCTGTGCTGACAAGCTCAGAGCCTAGACCCTGCTTCAGATCCTGTGTCTCCCTCTCTCTTTGCCCCTCCCCTACTCATGCTCTGTCTCCCTCTCTCTCTCAAAAATAAATAAACATTAAAAAAAACCAAACTGAAGTCTGAAGAGGTTATGGAACTTTGTAAAGGTCAGAGTGCTAGGAAATACGAACATAAGCTCTGTGAAAGCAGGGACTTTGTTTTGCTCACCCTTTATTCCTGTTGCGTAGGGCAGTGCCTGACACATAAAACCTCCTTTCTGATAAATATTTGTTGAAATAGCAGAGTCTAAATGCCAAACTATTAAACTCTACAATACAGGGCTACTAGGATATAAGCCCATATATGGTTTCAGTTTAAGGTAGTTGATTGCTTACTTCTTTATTAAAGTAAAGAGACCTACTGTGTTGACTTCTTGTTTTGGTAAGTCAAGTTGGAAAATGATAGCTGTCTTTGGCATGCCAATGTAGACTTTTAGAAGACACTTTGGTGCATTCAAGATTCTTTTTCCCATTTTCATATTCTTTTCCAGAGCTGGTAAGCTTAACTAGATCAAAGAATGGTTTTAAACTTATAAAAAGTTTTTTTAAATGTTTATTTTTATTTTTTTATTTTTTAAAAATTTTTACATTTTTATTTTTTAAATTTTTAAATTTTTTTAAATTTAATTTTTATTTTTTTTAAATATAATTTATTGTCAAATTGGTTTCCATACAACACCCAGTGCTCATCCCAACAAGTGCCCTCCTCCCTGCCCATCACCCACTTTCCCCTCTCCCCCATCCCCCATCCAGATGGCCAACAGACACATGAAAAGATGCCCAACGTCACTCATCATCAGGGAAATACAAATCAAAACTACAATGAGATATCATCTCACGCCGGTCAGAGTGGCTAAAATGAACAAATCAGGAGACTATAGATGCTGGAGAGGATGTGGAGAAACGGGAACCCTCTGCACTGCTGGTGGGAATGCAAACTAGTGCAGCTGCTCTGGAAAACAGTGTGGAGGTTTCTCAAAAAATTAAAAATAGATCTACCCTATGATCCAGCAATAGCACTGCTAGGAATCTACCCAAAGGATACAGGAGTGCTGATGCATACGGGCACATGAACCCCAATGTTTATAGCAGCATTTTCAACAATAGCCAAATTATGGAAAGAGCCTAAATGTCCATTAATTGACGAATGGATAAAGAAGATGTGGTTTATATATACAATGGAATACTACTTGGCAATGAGAAAGCAAGAAATCTGGCCATTTGCAGCAAAGTGGACGGAACTGGAGGGTATTATGCTAAGTGAAATAAATGTTTATTTATTTTTAAGAGAGAGACAGAGAGAGAGACAGAGTGCCAGCAGGGGAGGGGCAGAGAGAGAGAGAGGGAGACACAGAATCCGAAGCAGGTGCAGGCTCTGAGCTGTCAGCACAGAGGCTCATACTCACAAACTGTGAGATCATGACCTGAGCTGAAGGTGGACGCTTAACTGACTGAGCCACCCAGGTGCCCCTCAAAGAATGGTTTTAAATACTAGATGATTCACTTAATTTTATAGGATAAATATTCTCTATATATTCACAATACAGACTGAATACAGGGTTCAGGAAAGTTCCCAATTAGCCTCTGTTGATCAAAGGGGAGTAAGATTGAAACATATGGACGCTCCAGCAAAAGAATAGCCCACACTGGAAAGCTCTTTTCTTACTGGTAGGTAACCAGCATACCATAGTCAAAAAAGAATACAAACATTTATTGCATTCTCCTATTTAATTTTCATCAACTTTCCTTTCCTTGTTTTATTTCCTCATTAATTTAATCTTTTAAAGTCAGATGAAAACCTGCTGTAAGACTGAGTTTTCCTGGTTAGGTTTTTAATTTTTTTTAATGTTTATTTATTTTTGAGAGAGATAGAGACAGAATGCGAGTGGGTTAGGGGCAGAGAGAGAGGGAGACAAAGAATCGGAAGCAGGCTCCAGGCTCTGAGCTGTCAGCACAGAGCCTGACGCGGGGCTCTAACTTACGAGCCGGGCTCGAACTCAGGAGCCGTGAGATCATGACCTGAGACGAAGTCAGATGCTCAACCGACTGAGCCACCCAGGCTCCCCACCTGGTTAGGTTTTTAAAGGTGGGCATTAAACACCAAAGTTAGCATAGTAGCCATGTCAACAAATAAAATGATGACACATGCCACAATGATAGGGTATGGAAGCAGTTAATTAAGTAGAAAAAATCACTACTAATGTCATAGGTTAGCCTGACACTTTTAAGAAATCTGTGTATCCATTTTCTTTTTATATCCATGTCATTATCTTTTTTCTTTTTTTTTGTTAAAAAAGCACCTTGAACATGTCTTGACTGAGGCAAGGTGAGCATATGCTCTCAGCTACTATGGATAGCAATCTTTCAAAAACCATAAATGCAAACCTATTGGAAAAAAAGCCTCAAGGTCAATGCTTCTAACTTTAGGTAGCCAAATCAATAGGTCACTTCCCAAACATGAGGTTTCTGTATCAGTATTTTCAAAAAGAACAATTTTTCCCCAACATAACGCAAAAAACTTGTTATAGGCTTACAAATTTTTCCGAATGTTGTAAAAGAAACCTTGTAATAGAAAGCAACATTTTCTCTTTTATATAATTCATGTGTCTTCCTCACATGAAAGAACAGCCAAAAGGATGAAGGGCACTATGGCTTCAGTGAAATATGCTGAATTGTAAAAATCTTGATTGTCATCTTTAAAGGGGAAATAGTGAAAATGTAAAAATCTGGGATGATACGATCTGCAAGACACTGAAATGTAGTATCTATAATAATTACTAGAGAATATTTTTTGAAAATTTCTTTAATGTTTATTTAATTTTGAGGGAGAGAGTGTGTGTGAACAGGGAGGGGCAGAGAGAGAGGGAGACAGAGCCTGACATGGGCTCGAACTTACGAACTGTGAGATCATGACCTGAGCTGAAGTCAGGCTCTTAACCAACTGAGCCACCCAGGTGCCCCAACCACCTTGTTTTATAATATATATGTGCGTGTATGTATGTATGCACATATAATATATATGTGCATGTTTGTGCATGTCTATGTATGTATATATAAGACATCTGTTGTATAAAAAAAAGAGAAACCAAAAACTAAGTGATGTCAGATTTAATATCCTATTAAAACTATTTTAAAATTATCTTTATGAAGAAACTAAGTGTGAAGTTTTTTGATTATCACCCAGTTGTGATATCCAAAAAATATACGTATTTTTCAGAGAGCAAAGGCAATACATTCAAAGCTAAAAGTTTAACTAATCTTAGGCAGTCCAGAACGAATAAGGAATTTGGTACATTTTAGTGATTTGTTCCATCCATTTGCCGATTATAAATTCCAGCTAAAACCTTATGAGTCTGCGAAGAGTGTGTGAAATTTTGGGAGTGATATTTGCTTTAATTTTAAACTTGTATTTTGTAGTTATAAGTCAACATACTGTATTTACTTTATAATTGACAATACTTCATGCTTTATTTCAGATTTACATTGGACCTATATATATAACAGTTTCAAGTTTTATGACCACAGAGAAAATATCCAACTTACTTGAAAAAGTGAATTATCTTACAAATTAAACTTATAATTAAAGAAAGCGGTTCTAGAAAAAAAATTTCATGAAAATATGTTGGTATTCATAACTCTGGACTTAAAAAATTCTTTTTTCATAGTTCAGATAGCCTTGTGGACACTAATGTTAGTCTCTAATTACAAATTTAAAAAGAGTATTATGTACTTAAAACTTATCAAATTTTATAATAAGACAAATAAGATGTACCATTATGAAGTACTAATAACTCTTCACTTTAAAAAATTACCCCTAAAGTGACTGGAATAATCTTACAAGGCAAGTTAAAACTTTTGGATTAAAACTACTTTAGATCTTCACAAGAGGAAAAATGAGAATCTTCATACTTTTTAATCTACACAGCCATAGTTATTCTTGTATTATTCAATAACCTATCAAAAAAAAAAAAAAGAAAGAAAAGAAAAAAAGAAAAAGTCTTGTTTTTTAATGAAGTCTCTGGTTAAACCATTTACATGGTGAAGTTTTAGGGCCCAGAGCAAGACTATACAAATTTAAAACAGCTAGAAATGTTGACAGATGCTTAATTATAGTCTTACATATGGTGGAAAACATATACAATTTGAGAGGATATTTTTATGAACAATTACCATTTAAAATAACTTTGGAAATAAAAATCATTTGTAACTATGTCATTCTTAATAAAAATCGTTC
The DNA here is from genome assembly GCF_022079265.1 of Lynx rufus. Classification (NCBI taxonomy): domain Eukaryota; kingdom Metazoa; phylum Chordata; class Mammalia; order Carnivora; family Felidae; genus Lynx; species Lynx rufus. The sequence continues at coordinate 155,802,134 of NW_025814823.1, forward strand.
TGTTCAGTGTTTTTTCTATAATTTCTACTTAAGTTCATCACAATTTTTGCAAGTAAATTCAAGCATGAAGATTTTCTTTTGGTTAGCATTTCAAGTTCCAAATTTTCTTTTCATAAAAGAAAAATATCATAAAATTTAGTGATAAATTATGTATAGTGATGCGATTCTCATGTTTCAGATTGAGAAACGAAAAGCATTCAGTCAAATGTATCTTAAGAAAATAAACCCAGAAGTATTAAATTTAAAAATAAATTTTATTTTCAAAATAATTTCAAACTCACAAAAAGTTGCAAAAATAATACAGCTGACTCCTATATATCTCTAACCCAGATTCCCAGTTTTTAAAAATATTTGTCACATTTGTTTTGTTATTTACTCTTTCATTTTGTGTGCATACATATATATGCATGTATACAAATACTATTTTTTTCTGAACTTTAAGCTATTTGCAAATATCATGCCCTTTAGTATGTATTTCCTACCAACAATGAAATTCTGTTATGTAACCACACTTACCAAATTCAGGTTTCACATTGACAGATACTTTTCCTCTGCCATGTGGATGCCAATTTTGCCAGGTGTCCATTAGGCATTTTTTTCTGTCAAGTACAGAGTCCAGTCCCAGATCACATAGTGAAGACTATGAAGATTCGATAAATATTTCCTTTAATTTTTATCCATTTTTATTTTTTATTACTTTTTATTTCCATCCATATTTATGGATGTTTAAAAAGATAGTTTCATTTGGCTTCAATCTGAAACTTCAGAATGACAACACTAATTCTATCTCAGTTCTATGACAGTTTTAGTCAATTATCTGCATAAAAACATAAGAATATGATTAAAATATTCCTGGTTAAGGTTATATGTCTACCAGTGAATAACAAATATCCATTTGACTCTATTTGATAAAGAAGCCTGCAATTCAGAAAGAAGAAAATTCCTGACTATTTCAATGCATGCCTTCCTGGCATTTTCTTGTTAGCTCTTGGAAGGTTACTGAATTAAGATTTAAAATAAGTCAAGTATTCTATTTGATAGAAATTCTAGTAAAATATTTATTTGAATGAGAGGAGACTGAAATTAGTGACTAAGTCAAGTTTCTCAAAAATTTGAGGCTTATATTCAACTATGACAATTTCATTCCACGTGCATTAGAAAATGTAGAAATAACTGCATATATTGTTGCTGATGGCCTAGAAATAGTCTACACAGCTGAACTGAGGGACTTAAAATTTAAGATCTATTTCTGGTTACTCTATCAATATGCATGAAATTCTAGATAAGCCATTTAACTTTGATTTGTCCCAATTTGTCTATTCCTAAAAGCAGAAAAAGTATTGTTTACCATACAGATATACTACTAGGATTTTAGATAGTTAATCTAGTGACATCATAGTATGAAATGCATCAAAGATTACAAAGAGTCATGATAAATATTATAAAGACTAATGATAAGTAAACCATTTGCCTAGAAGAGCAAAGAAAGGATTTTACTACTTAACCTATGTTTGTGTTAGGAAAAAGTAGTAAAAAGTAGAAAACACAAATAAGAAGAAAAAATGGAAATCACTAGTAACACTACCAATCAGAAATAACAACATAGAATATCTTATTTCAGACCTTTTTCTACACATAAACATATATGTTTGTTGACAAAATGCATTACTTTAATAATACAAAAACCATATTTCAATACAAATACATTAAAAACATAAGATACTGGGGGTGCTTGTTCTAGTAATCAGTTAACCCTCCCACTGGTAACAATGATAAACTGTGGACACAATATAACATACAGTTATTTGATGGCATTGGAGAACAACCAAAACCAAGTAGAAACTGAAGGAGATGAAAACATTCAAATAAGGGTTGTGCACTGGACAGCTTTTCATCTGAAAGAATTCTTTCTGCAAGGTACAGTGTGGTTAGAAACCAAGCAAAAGGCTGCACTTATTGGCTTGAAATGTCCAGAGATGGGGTTGGGGGGAGGCTAAAGCAGCTGGAAACTAGGAAGGGAAATTCCTGAAAACAAACAAAAACAAACAGGAGCCAACCACAGAGGGGGATGTTCCAAATCTGTATACAAATTGCTTTCAGTTTTTAGTTGAATTCTGAACTATCTTTGCAGAGAAAAGATTCCAAGGAGCTGGTGGAAGGCTACAACTGGAAAGCTGAAGATGATGAACAGAGATTTAAGTTGCTGCACACCAAGAAAGAGACAAAGTTTAGAACCTGAGTCCTGTCAAATTAGAGAGGCTGGATAAACACCTTGGTCTTTCCAATGAAACCCAGGAAAAGTAAAGATAATGTGCCAGGTCTAAGAGTTCACCCTAAAACTAAGGGAAAACTCACCATAACAAAGTTTAAAATCCCATCTGAACAAATTCCAGGTCATCTGCCAATAATTTAAATGCCCACTAAAAGAAACACAAACACTGAGATTCTCAGAAGAATATGACAGAATCCCAAACTCAACGACTCATCATCACAATGTGCACACATGATAAAAACTTACCAGATATGCAAAAAACAAAAACAAAAAACGGAGAAAAATGTAATCCAGAGTGAAGGGGTGAACAAAAGAAGAAAGAGACTCAAAGATGACCCAGATATTGGAATATTGGAATTAGCAAGCCAAAACTTTAAAACAACTATTATAAATATGTTCAAGAACTTAAAAGAAATGGCTAAAATGAGTGAAAGATATTTTAACAGACAAATCAAAACCTTAAAAAAAGCCAAGGGGTGTCTTGGTGGCTCAGTCAGTTAAGCGTATAATTCTTGATTTCCACTCAGGTCTCGAGATTTGTGAGTTTGAGCCCCGAGTTGGGTTCTGGGCTCCATGCTGATAGTGCAGAGCCTGCGTGGGATTTTCTCTCTCTCTCTGTCCCTCCCCCACTTGCACACTTGCTCGCGTGCATGTGTTCTCTCTCTCTCTCTCTCAAAATAAACTTAAAAAAAAATACTAGAACTGTAAAGTACAATATCTGAAAGGAAAATTGGCTGGATGGACTTTTTTTTTTTTTTTTTTAAGTAGGCTCCACAGTGAACATGGATTTTAAACTCACGACCCTGAGGTCAAGAGTCACGTGCTGTACCAACTGAGCCAGCCAGGCGCCTACCCCCCTGCCGGCCCCCCTACTGGTTGGACTTAATACCCAACTGGAGAAAGCAGAAGAAAGTTTCAGTGAACTTGAAAACCTATCAACAGGAATTATCCAAGCCAAAGAACAGAGGAAAAAAGATTGGTAACAAAAAGGAAACAAAGCCTGAGTGACCTGTGAGACAACATAAAATCACTTAATTATGGTATAACTGGAGTCCCAGAGAAGAAGAAAAAATGAATAAGGAAGCAAAAACATTTCAATTAATAATATGCATGAATCAAAAAAAAATCCATGAATCCTACATTAGGTGAAAAACATTAATTTAAGAATCTAAGAAGTCCGGCAAATGTTGAACAGGACAGATACAAAGAAAAGCACACAGACACATCATAGTAGGAGTACTATAACCCAAAGATAAAGAAAAAAATCTTGGGGTACCCAGGTGGCTCAGTCAGTTAAGGGGCTGACTTCGGCTCACATCATGATCTCACAGTTTGTGGGTTCAAGCCCCATGTCAGGCTCTGTGCTGACAGCTCAGAGCCTGGAGCCTGCTTCAGATTCTGTGTCTCCCTCTCCCTCTCTGCTCCTCCCCTGCTCACACTCTGTTTCTCATTCTCATAAATAAATAAACATTAAAAAAAAAAAAAAAGAAAAAAATCTTGAAAGCAGGAGGGGTAAAAAGGACAGGCAGAAAAATAATGATAGAGATGGCTGTTGACTTCTCACCAGAAATAATGGAGGTCAGAAGACAAGGAAATAACAACTTGAAAAAACTGAAAGGAAAAAAAACCCTCATCAACCTAGAACTCTATTTCCAAACAAGAAAAAAAAAAGGCCTTTTAAAAACTAAGGTGAAATAATGTTAACTATACTGGAATTGATATAAAAAGGAAAAAAAGGTGAATTAAAGACAGTTTCAGGTAAACAATAAAAGGAAGAATTTGCTGTCAGCAGACTTGCACTAGAAGACATGGCAGAGTAAGTTCTTTAGGCTGGAGGGAAATAACATCAGATAAAACTTCAATTTATAAGATATGTCCAGCACTGGAAATGGTAGCATAAGGGCAAAAATAAAGACAAGTTCTTCTTCTATTAATTAAAAAAACAGTACTGAATCTTTAATGCAAAAATTATAACGCTGTATGACGCGGTTTTAGTGTGCATGGATTTAAAACATATTACAACTATAATATAAAGGACAGGAGAATAAATGGAATTACAATGCTGTAAGGCCCTTACATTTTATATGAAATTGTACAATATCACTTCATAGTCTTATGATAAAGATGTATAGATCAACCCTTAACCCCTAGAGCAACCATTAAAAAATAATATAAAAAGGCATATTAAAATGACCTCCAGAGCAATTAAAATACAAAAAAGAACAAAAAAACTGGACAAACAGAAAGCAAATAGCACAAAGGGAGACACAAACAATGATATTAATAATTATATAAAATTTAAATGGGCTAGTTACTCCAACTGAAACTAAAATTAAAAAGACTACAACACAAATGTTGGTGAGGATGTGCAGGAACTCAACTAGAACTTTCATATATTATTCGTAGGAATGTAAAATGGTATAATCACTTTGGTAAAAATATTTGGCAGATTTTAATTATTAGCATTAGCACTCCTACAATTAGCTATTGATCCAATCGACAACAAATGTCTACAAAAAGGCATGTAAGAAAATGTTCATAGAAGCTTTATTCACAATAGCCAAAAATTAGACACAGCCCAGATGTTCATCAATAGGAGAATGGATATGCAAATTGTGATATATTCATAAAATAGATACTACTTAGTAATTTAAAAAGAATGAACTACTGATACATATAACAACTTGGATGAATCTCGATAACATTCTGTTAGGTCAAAGAAGCCAAACACGAAAAAGTATATGCTCTAAATGGCCTTCATGTGAAGTTTAAGAATAGGCAAAACAATCTATGGAGATAGACTATAACAGGTTTCAGTGGTAAGGTGGGGAGGGAAAGGAGAACAGGCTGGAAAGAAGAAAAAAAAAATGGAGGTGATGGAAACGTTCTATATCTTTATCAGGGTAGTGGTTACAATTGGTATACACATCTTTCAAAACCCAACAGTTTGTATAATGAAGATCTGATCATTTTACTATATGCAACATTTATAATTAAAAAAGAAATAAAAATAAAATTTAATATACTTCAAAATATAATTCACATATAAATGTAAAAATAAAGGCACCACACTTCATATACAAATATTTAATTTATATCATTGAATATAACTTTTTGCTTAGGACATATTTTCCATCTATGGGCAAAATCAATGGCGTACCTAGGGATTAAACCCTTCTGAAAATACTGGCTCATTGGTCTATACCAGTCCTTTGTCTTCTTCTATAGTCCTTAATGATTTAAAATTTAGCAAAAGAATATGTCTATGTTAATTAGATGGTGTTTGGTAACTCTATCTCAAAAAGATGAACTCATCTACTAAATTGAAGAAAAGTCTAAAATTACGGTTAAGAAGATTGCAAAATCACCTCATCTGTTTACAAGATGGTGACATTCTCATTATGTATTCTTGGTGACTCTCCAAGTAGAGAACTTATCAGATCAACATGGTGTTATGTTCAGCATTTACAGGTAATAGACAGTTCTGGTTCTTAACAACTTGTCAATGATAAAGACAGTACTATAAGAGCACTTTATCACTACAGGATTTGCAAAGCTTCCAGAGAATGTTACAAATTATAGTCCCAAAAGGACAGTTCAGTAAAAATTCACCAACCCTTTTTATTACATAGACTACTAATATGAGTCATTACATCCCAAGGCAGCAGAACTAATGGGCATATAATAATAATTTAAGCTCTGACATTTTAACAAAATATATGACAATAAAGTAACAAAAACAGGCAATAGACCTAATGTTTTCCAAGGATAAAAGGAGAAAATGTAGTGTTTTTTGAGTTGATTCAAAAAGTATTTGAAGTTCAAATATAGTCTGCTACCAAGTGGCCTCACTTAAGAGATGTTTTAAATGACTCTTAAGTAACTGGAGAATCCTAGTCTGACAGGACTTAGTAAATTAATGTTCTTCATTTTTCTCCTGGTTTTAGAAGAGGAAATGGGAAGAAGTAGTTTTGACTATCATTGGCTTCTCCTCCAAGTAGAAATGCTTATTACATTGGTTTAAAATCACTTGATTTAAACTAATGTTTAATAATCAGGATGATAATTTTCAGTACCATAAAATAAATCCAACCATTTATTACAGAACAATTTCTTACATGAAAAAACGACCCAAGTTTCTGTCTTCTTTCAGTACAATATTGGTTGCTGTCAGAGTTAGAAAAAAAATTATATTGAAGAATCTTTAGGAAATTTGTTGAACACATTTAGGAAAACAACAGATTAACTATAATTTCAAATAGTTTCGTATATATTTTATGGAGAGGACTGTGCTCTATATCTGTTGGTGTAATGGCATAATGACTGGCATAATGATTGCTGCATTTATTAAACATTTAACTTTTCGTAAGTTTTTTCTCTGGACCTCTGGTTTTGTGGGATGCCAACAGCTGTTGATTCAAGGTTCTGTTCAAAGTTTAGGGAAGCTCCTTACTGCAGTCTTTCTCAAAGGCATCAGTGTGCTAATGTGCACTGTGACAGACAGAAGGGAGGATTTCCTTTCCTTTTTCATTTTTTTTTTTAAAGATTTTAAGTAATCTCTACACTCAACGCGGGGCTCGAACTCACAACCCCAAGATTAAGAGTTGTATGCTCCACCAAATGAGCCAGCCAGATGCCCCAGAAGGGAGGATTTCAGTGTGCACTATCTTCCAAACATGGGTGAACAATGAGTTTTCTTGGGACAGTTTTGTGGACTTTTACTTCAAAAAACACACTTTGGAAAATTTAGGTCTAGAGGCAATATAGGTATGAAGTAGAGTTGTATAGCAGGTTGAAAAAACAGGAGAGAAAAGTGAGAGAGCAAATACTGGTTTAAGCCACATATTTCTAAGTACTCATTTTCTTAAATGTAAAATGCTATTTACTAGCTGTAACCTTGGGCAAGTTCTTTAATCTCTCTCTCTCTCTCTCTCTCTCTCTCTCTCTCTCTCTCTCTCTCTCTCTCTCATCTGTAAGAATGGGACTAATAGCAAGAATACCTACTTTGCAATTTGTGATGAGAACTGAGTATGATGTATGCCAAGTACAAGTACAGTGCCTGCCACATAATCCTGCTTGAAAAATGACAGCAACTAGTATTATTTGAGTATTTTGGTACAACCTACATGAACTAGAGGCTTTCTTTTGATTACATAGGAAAAAAAAAAGACATTCATTCCCATTTTAGCCCATTCTCCTACTTTCATAATACTAATTACCAAGTGAAAGGTTCTGAGAAGACCTGCTCATAAGAAGCCTGCTTATTATCTTTACTGAGCCCAGCATTTAGGTTTGACCAAAGGAACCTGCTGACCACTGGAGCATTTTGGCACTACAGTTTCCACAGAAAAATCCGTTTTTTTTTGTATAGCACTTGGTAACTTCTGGTTTATCTTCACATATACTATCAGATTCTATCCTTATAATAAACCAGTGAGGTTAGCAGGGCAGAAGCTGTTATCTCTAAATTATGGACATGGAAACTGAGGCCTAGAGGAGTTAAATTGTGAACTGCCTAAAGTCACAGGATTGGCAAGTGGCAGTGGTTAGACTCAAACTCATGTTTTTGGCTTTCGTGTCAGTATGTTGAGGATATGAATAAATGAGTAACTCAGGGTCCTCTGATTTTGCATTTTAGGATAATTTAGTTCAGTTTAATAAACACTTACTGAGTTGCTCCTATATGCTAGGCAGCGTGCTAGGTGTGAATGAGACATTTCTATTTTTGTTCTTGAATAACTACTGGTATTCAGAAAATCAGAAAACAGAAAAGAAAAAAAAGAAAACTAGTGATTCTAAATAGTTTTCTAGGGTTGTGACCTCCTTGATATGCTTTTTGGTATTTAGTTTCCCAGAAGTTCACCAGAGGAGAGTTGATGGTGACCATGGCAAGGACTTTGTGTTAAGAGTGAAAATCTGAAGAAATCCTCTTGTGGTGAAGGGAGTCCTTTTGGTGTTCATTCAGTCACCAATAGTACGCCATCCAGTAATGGCGAGGACTGTGGAAGGATTTGCTATGGTTTCTGTAACACTTAGTTTGAAATACCTTCCCTTCCTTGTGTCTGTATTTCCTACCTCAACAGATCACAGAAACGTGCTTTCTACTTTAGATTGCTTAGCTGTTGGAACATCACCTGAAAAATATATCTTTCCTTTATTTGGTATCATTATATTTCTATGGTATTGTCTTTATTCCTTTTAGCACCCTCATATTTTCCCAAATTTATTACTTATCTTGACAACCTGTTCAATGGTTAATGCCTGTTTGTCCACAGAATTACTTGAACATGCTCCTGGCATAAGAATCCTCAATTAAAAAAAAAAAAAAAATCAGTCCCACCTATATAACTGCAAAACTTTTATCATCACCACTTTGCTGTTTAGAAACTTTCCTTTTAAAAATCATTGATTAGTTTTCTGACTGAATTTGAGATCCATTTTTCTGTTCTTACTCCTGCAGCCCTCTGTTGCTAAAAGACACTGTTGGTTACTTTCTCACTGATGTGTTAGTCACAGCATCAGATTTATAATCCTATCAACTTTCTGACTACTTCTTTTTAACTACTTCCTCCTGAAAGTATTTATTTGTAGCTATCAGTATAGAAGAAAGTACATTGGCCTTGCAGACATAACCCCTGGGCACCTGGATGGATTACTCCCGAACTTTACAATTCTGTGCAAATCACCAGGCTTAGCCTCAGTTTCTTCACATACAAAATGAAGTTAATAATAGTACCTATTTCACATCATTGTTCTTGAGAACTCCAGGAGATGATATATGTGAAAGTATTTTATTCATTCTCAAGAGTCATCCAAATGGAAATAATAATTGCCATTAATATTAAATGGAAATATTAACCTGAATAATTAACATTCAGATATATGAGGGTTTTAAAAACGTTTTAACTTTAATTCCAGTTAGTTAACATACAGTGTTATATTAGTTTCAGGTGTACAATATAGTAATTCAACACTTCCATATATCACCCTGTGCTCATCACAACAAGTGCATCACTTATTTAACCCATCCCCCCATCCACCTCCCCTCTGGTAACCATCAGTTTATTCTCTCTAATTAAGAGTCTGTTTCTTGCTTTATCTCTCTCTTATTTTTTTCCTTTGCTTGTTTGTTTTGTTTCTTAAATTCCACATATGAGTGAAATCATATAGTATTTGTCTTTCTCTGGCTTATTTCACTTAGTATTATACTTTCTAGTTCCATCCATACTGTCGCAAAAGACAAGATTTCATTCTTTTTTATGGCTGATTAATTTTCCATTATACATATATAAACATACATTGATACACATACATACATATACATATATATACATCTATACATACATGTTTGTATATCACATCTTCTTTATGCATTCATCAACTGATGGACACATGGGTTGTTTCCATATCTTGCCTACTGTAGATATTGTTGCTATAAACATAGGGGTTTATGCATCCCTTTGAATTAGTGTTCTTGTACTCTTTGGGTAAATACCTAGTAGCACAATTGCTGGATCATGAGGTAGTTCTATTTTTAATTAAAAAAATATTTTATTTATTTTGAGAGAGAGCGAGCATGTGCATGAGCATGGAAGGGGCAGAAAGAGAAAGTGAGAGAGAGAATCCCAAGCAGGCTCCACACTGTCAGTGCAGGGCACCGACACGGGGCTCGATCTTATGGACCGTGAGGCCATGACCTGAGATGAAATCAAGAGTTGGTGGCTTAATGACTCAGCCAACCATGTGCCCCTATTTTTAACTTTTTGAGGAACCTCCACACCAGATGTATGAGATTTTTATGTTCTTTACTCTCCAGATACATTCCAAGAGCTTGTTTTTTTAATATTATCATGTGCATATATTATAAATGATTATATATAATATACATTTATATATATATATAGATAGATAGATAGATAGATAGATAGATAGATAGATATAGATATATAAAATATATAAAGTGGAAAGTGACTTGAACCAATTTATAGGACAGCTTTATAGTTATGATCTACCAGTAATAGAAACTTAATGCTTTCTCTCTTATCCATTTAAACATGGTGTCACTTCAAATATCTCTATTTAAGCCTAGAGTCGACATGTGATTTTTGTTTTCTTCCTGACCAGCACTTGATTCTCCTTACATACCTCAGGGAATACCACGGTATGTAAGTGGCGGTAATGAACAGGTGGGAAGTTTCACCTTTTACGTTTAGTGACCAATGCACAAGGGAAGGGGCAGCAAATGTGGTTGGACTAGTCTATTTCCATCACTTCTCCTAGAGAAAATGACTCTGTGGGGATGTCACATTGCTCTGCGGTACAAAGAAAGGCAAGCTGTTTTCAAACAGTTCAATGGTAGGCAGGAGCAGTAGGACCAAGCAGCCTCAAAGACAGAAAGCAATCAGCTAAAGGAGAGTCACAGGGCCCCCTCACTTTCTGCCCAGCCACTCTTCAACCCATTATCTTCTTAAATGTTTGTCATAACCCAACACAACACTTAGCAACTGAAATCATGTGTTTTTTTTATTTACTAGCTTTTTTTTTTGGCTTGCTTGTTAATTGTCTGTACGTTCTGACCAAAATGAAAGCTCTCTCAGGTCAGGAACTCTGCTATTACTGCTGCTGTGTAACACCACAGTGACTAGAACAGTGCCTGGCACATATCCAGTGTGCAATAAACACGTGTTGACTGACGGACTGACTGGTAAAGTCTTTTGAAATAATTAGGAACTCAGTAAATGCTGAATTGAATTAAAAATGAAATAAGGACATTTTCTCACACTCAAAGAATATACTATGATGAAAACATTCAAAAATTATTTAAGTGTTTTTCGAAAAAATATAGGTGCTAGGGTCCAAATACTAAAAATGATAAGATAATGCAGGTTTTTCTTCTAATCTGCTGATAGGCCTACTATTCTCAGTAACTCAATCCTTTGAGTAAAATGATCAAATCCTTGAGTAAAAAATGATTGCTAAAAGCTTCTTGAAATACAAGAAACATAACTTTAACTGTGTATTTGGTTAAAAACTGAATTTTCTGCTGCTTCATGCTTTTGTATTAATAGGACTCTCACTAAAGGAACTATTTCTATGCCATAGAAATAATTTTAAGGAGTCATGTACTATTCACATTTATCTTGGAAAAGTATGGTAAAAAGAAAACAGATGACACTGTTCATCATTTTAATCTTTAACATATTTTTACATTTAAATAGATTTTGAAGAAAAACACAAATGTAACAGCCTACACATTTTTCTTTTGTTTCCCCCCAAAAAAGAAAAACCAACACTATCTATAACACTATATGGCAGAGTTTTTTGAAATTTGAACACTATATGCCACTATATGGCAGCTTTAAGACCTTGAATAATAACTTACATGGCACAACAAAAACAAAACAAACAAAAATTTATACCATCATTTAGTCCAAAAATTTTCTAAGTGCCTATATGCCAGACATTGATGGATAGTAGCATATAAAGAAAAACAAGACACAGGGCTCATCCTAGAGATTACAGTACTAATACCCCTTTGGAGGTATCCAAGATATACCTGCCTTATTCCAAACCGTACTTTATGGTAAATTTCATTAAAATGAACTCCAAATGTTATGTGAAAAGTTGTATTTGGATGCATAAATTCTGCCTATACTAAAACTGACATTACAAACTTTCTAATTAGACTGAGAGACTATTTCTACCATACTGTAACTTCAGCAAAGTAAAATAATATAGAGAGACCCTCTGCTAAAAACAATAGTAACTACATTTGCTATACAATGTATACTGTTTTCTTTAAAAATGATGCTTATTTCTTAATAGATTTTTACTAAATAAATGGCTATTATCTACATTAGATAAGTATGAGGATCTGTATAACTTTTTCTCCGTAAAGACTGAATGGCCATCTTTGGTTACAGTAAAGTCATATTAAGTTGTGGTAAAAATTAATGCAGTCTCCTGTAGGAACCTCATCACTGAGTCATGATTTAATGTTATATTACAGGCATTAATTTTATTCTATTTTTTTTTCTCCATTCTCTCCTCACAGGCTTTTACTGGTCATCAGTAAAAAAGTTAACAATATCAGGAAGACAAATTAAGGAAACAATCCTATTTTCAATCCCATCAAAAAGAATAAAATACTTAATAATAAATGTAACCAAGGAGGTAAAAGAACTATACACTGATAATAAAACATTGATGAAAGAAATTGAAGACATAAGTAAATGGAAAGGTATTTCATGATCATAAATACAAAGCATTGACATTGTTAAAATGTCCATAATTTTGAAAACAATCTACATATTCAATGCAATCCCTATCAAAATTCCACAGAATTTTTCACAGAACTAGAACAAACAGTCCTAAAATTTGTATGGAACCATAAAAGATTCCAAAAAGCCAAAGCAATCTTGAGAAAGATAAACAAAGCAGGGGGCATCATACTTCCTGATTTCAAACTATATTACAAATTTGTAGTAGTCAAAAGTCATTATGGTATTGGCATAATGACAGATATATAGATCATTAGAACAGAACAGAGAACCCAGAAATAAATCCATGCATATATGGTCAAAACTTTTTGACCAAGGGGTCAAGAATATACAATGGGGAAAAGACAGTCTCTTCAATAAATGGTGTTGGGAAAATGGACAGCCACAAACAAAATAATGAAACTGGATCCCTATCTTATGCCGTACACAAAATGGATTAAAAATCTGAACATAAGACCCGAAACAGTAAACCTTCTGGAAGAAAACATAGGGGGTGAGCTCTTTGACATTGGTCTTGGCAATGATTTTTTACTTTACCAAAGCAAAGGTATCAGAAACAAAAATAAACAAGTGCAACTATATCAAACTGAAAAGCATGTGCACAACAACAACCACCCAAAAAACAAAGGCCAAACAAATAAACCATTAGCAAGATGAAAAGGCAACCTACAAAATGGGAGAAAATATTTGCAAATTACATATGTGATAATTAGGGGTTATGAAAAGGTCTGAATACACTAATCAACAGGGAAATGCAAATCAAAACCACAATGAGGCAATAGGTCACACCTGTCAGAATGACTATCATCAAAAAGACAAGAGAAAAGTGTCGGCCAGGATGTAGAGAAAAGGGAACGCTTGTGTACTATTGGGAGGAATATAAATATAAACTATGGAATACAGTATGGAAGGTCCCCAACAAATTAAAAGTAGAACTACCACGTAATCCAGTAATTCCAATTCTGGGTATACATCCAAGGAAAATGAGAACAGGATATTGAAGAGATATCTGGACTCCCATGATCACTGAAACATTGTTCACAATAGCCAAAATATGAAAATAACCTAGGTGTCCATCTATAGATTAATGGATAAAGATATATATATGTACAGGGGACCATCATTCATTCAGCCATGAGAAAGAAGGAAATCTAGCCATTAGCAACAACATGAGTGGACTTTGAGGGCATTATGCTAAGTGAAACAAGCCAGGCAGAGAAAGACAAATACTGGTATCACTTATAAGTGAAATCTATAAAAAGTCAAGCTCATAGAAACAGAGAGAAGAAAAGTGGTTGCCAGGGACTAGGGTTGGGGGAAATAGGGAGAGGTTGGTAAAAGGATACAAACTTTCAAAAAACAATTGGATGAATAAGGTCTGAGGATCTAATGTATAACATGGTGAGTATAGTTGGTAAGAATGGATTATGTAAATGAAATTTGCTGAGAGTAGAACTTAAATACTTTTACCAGAAAAAGATAAATATTCAAGGTGATGGATATGTTAATTAACTGGATGAAAGGAATCCTTTTTACTATGTGTATCAAATCATCATGATGTACAATTTATTACTTTTTAAAAAGTTTATTCATTTATTTTGAGAGAGAGAGAGAGCACATGTGTGTGCACACAAGTAGGGGAGGGGCAGAGAGAGAGGGAAAGAGAATCCAAAGGAGGCTCGTGCTATCAGCATTGAGCCTGACAAGGGGCTCGATCTCACAAACACGTGTTATCATGACCTGAGCCAAAATCAAGAGTCGGAGGCTTAACCAACTGAGCTACTCAAGCACCCCCATGATGTACATTTTAAATGTCTTAAAATTCTGTCAACTATAAATAAATAAAGCTCAATAAAGCTGAAAAAATAAAACTAAAATATTAAAAAAATCAACAGTATAGTACTAACTCGATTTTCTATAAACATGTTCATGGAAGATTTGGCCCATTATGTTAGTCAGTGTTTCTTGGATAAGAATCCACGTAGTTTCATTTCATTTTAATTTCAACCAATATTTTTTTCTAGGAGCTGGGGATATGGTGATTAACAAGACAGATGTGGTCACTGACTTCAAGGAGTTTACAATCTAGTGGGGGAAGAAGACACTAAAATAATTTCATAAATAACCGCTTGTTTACAAGTAAATATGTGATTACTTTGTTATTAATTGCAAGGAAATGATCTTTTTAGAAAAGTATATATGCTTTTGCTTTTTTTTAATTTAATTTAATTTTTTTATTTCTATTTTTTTAATTTTATTTTTTATTTTTTTAAAATTTACAGCCAAATTAGTTAGCATATAGTGGAACAATGATTTCAGGAGTAGATTCCTTAGTGCCCCTTCCCCATTTAGCCCATCCCCCCTCCCACAATCCCTCCCATAACCCTCGTTTGTTCTCCATATTTATGAGTCTCTTCTGTTTTGTCCCCCTTCCTGTTTTTATATTATTTTTGTTTCCCTTCCCTTATGTTCATCTGTTTTGTCTCTTAAAGCCCTCATATGATGAAGTCATATGATATTTGTCTTTCTCTGACTAATTTCACTTAGCATAATACCCTCCAGTTCCATCCACATTGTTGCAAACGGCAAGATTTCATTCTTTTTGATCACCGAGTAATATTCCATTGTATATATATACCACATCTTTATCCATTCATCCATCGGTGGACATTTGGGCTCTTTCCATACTTTGGCTATTGTTGATAGTGCTGCTATAAACATTGGGGTGTATGTGTCCCTTCGAAACAGTACACTTGTATCCCTTAGATAAATGCCTAGTAGTGCAATTGCTGGGTCGTAGGGTAGCTCTATTTTTAGTTTTTTGAGGAACCTCCAGACTTTTTTCCAGAGTGGCTGCACCAGCTTGCATTCCCACCAACAACGCAAAAGAGATCCTCTTTGTCCGCTATATGCTTTTGCTTTTCAAGGGAAGATACTGTCAGTTATTATTTCCTTTTCTGCCTTGACTGTAAGGAAGCTAGAGATAAATCTCATGCTAAATTAATATAACAAACCATAGGCTGATGGACAATTATCTTTACATCTAAGTAGTTTCTGATATTATAAAAATCTGTACTTTAATTATTATGTCTTGTATATGTCTTATTCCCTGCAGGCTGACCAAGAAAGTAAAGAGGGACAGGGTTGGGGAGTGGACTAAGCTATAAAGCATAGAGAAAAACAATTACGTTTTCTTAAAGTCTTATTTCACAGTTACGTTTGAACCAGAATTGTTCTATCTACCCAGTGTTGTATAAAACAGTATAAAATTATTTTAGAAGTTCCAACTCAGAATTGTCTCTAAACCTTGTAATGGTACAAAAAATGAGTGATATTAATCGCCTTTAGCCCCATGACAGAAACAAGGCACTCATTAAAATTTCAAGAAAGTACCATAGAATATATTATGTTAAGAAATCAGAATTTCATAATCTTTTGAAGCTCTGCAGTACTTTAATGGTACTTCTAATAGTGCCTAACACTTGGAAGGATTCCACGGTTTGGCTCCTATAAAGTGGTTTTTGACAGCAAATGTGCAGGAACCAGAATCTATACTGAAACTTGAATCTGAGCCACTTAGACATCATGATGTTGCCCAAATGTGAAGTGGTTTCCATTGGCAATACCATAATATCTTCTCACTGAAGCAAGAAACTGAGTTTGGGGATATTTAGCTACCAAAAGAAGCAGACATTATCTAAGTCTTGATCAGACAGAAAAAAATTGAAAATGACTTCCTGGCATTCATTCAGTGGAAAATGAAGACATGAAGAAGCCAAATAAAGTTAACAGCTCTAAAAAGAGGCTAGAAATTGTGGTGCTCTAGAGTCTTCGTCATCACTGCCATGCTCTTTGGTGCCAATACACATTCACTGGGCTCTTGCCATGTGCAAAGCACAATGATAGGGACTTTAGTTATAATAGTCTTGAAGGTCATGGACTTTTTATTTTTTAATTTAATTCTAGTGTAGTTAACATGTTATGGACTTTATATTACACCTCCTTATAATTCCTTGTGCCTGGCACAGGGTTTCTGAAGATAGCAAATATTCAGTAAAGATGTGTAGACCATATGAATGTGACTGCAAGGGGTCTGGACTGTAACTGGGAGATAGGATAGGAGTGGCTTCTTGCTAGCAGAGGTTGTTATCTTAACCCCTTTACACTGTTTCTACCTAGGACAGTGTCTAGCACATAATAGGGATCTAAAAATAGCCAGCTAATCAATAATGTGCAAATAATTTTGTAAAAAACATTTATTGAGTGATCACTATGCTTTCGATGATTTACTACACTGAAGTCTCACAATGGGAAAGTGCTGTTATCATCCCCATTTTAGAGGTGACCTAGCTAACATTTACAAGGGGTTGGGCAACTTGTTCAGTTACCCAGATACTGACTTGAGGAGGTAGGATCTGAAGCTGGGCAGTGTGACTGCATTATTGCAGCTCACATCTCTCATTGTCATACTATACGTATACAAAAATAAACACTACTGCAAGGCAGCATGTGTATGGCCCTGGTGAATGGCAGAGATAACAAGTCCTCTCACTTTAGACTAAGAAGTGATTACTGAGGACTGGGCAGTAGGAACAACTTGATGAAGAAAGTGGAACTTGGGGTAGGTTTTGAAAGAAGATGAGGAACAGTTAAGTGCTTATGGAGGAAGAGATAAGTGAACAAAGGGGTGGATGGAGATGCTCATAATATACTCAGAGATAAGAGGTAGACTTGTTTGGAGAGAATGAAAGAGTCCACGTAGGACAGTAGTAGAAAGCATTACTAATTAGAGATTTGGCAGGAACAAGAGAATGAAGGACTTAAGAATTTGGATTTCATTCTTCAGGCAGAAGTGGAGCCAACAAAGTTGTTGTTGTTTAAACAGAGAAAGAGGTGCAAAAAGTGACTTTTTAGGAAGATATGTAGGATATAAAGACAGTAACAGCTATGGAGACCAGGAGGCCAGTCAGGTGGAGGTGAAGAAGACCTGGACTAAGAGGGCTGGCAGTGGCGATGGAGAAGAAATTACAGATAAAAGAGAAAGAAAGAATCAAGCAAACGTGATTGCCTTGATGATGGAGAGAGGGAAGAATCAGTACCAATGTGACGAATACTGATACTGTCACTGTCAGAAATGGGGACATTTAAAAAGAAGAGCTGCTTTTTGGCAGATTACTAAATTTAAAACTCTTGATTCCTAGAGGTTTAAGGCATTTATTAATCAAATAACTTAAACATTTGGATACCGTTATAAGCTAGGAACTGGGCCAGGTACCGGTGACAGAATGGTGAGCAGGAAAGATATGGTCTCTTTTCACAGACCTTTGAGTTTATGACAGAAGAGAAGCATTGGGTAATTATAGTAACACTGATGAGTTTTACGATGGTGATGAAATACAGAGTATTATGGGACCATATGGTAGGAGCATACATAGAATGTGGTCTGAGACTTCCTTGAGGAGTGACATTTAAGCAATGGACCATGTTAATAGTTTGGTTAATAGTCCCCATATCAGGGAGTTAACCTGTGTTATATACCACAGGTTATATATATACTAGAGGTGCCAATCATAGTATCTGCTCACCAACCACCCCTTGTAGTGAAACGACATTTATTACAGACCTGTTTCAAAGGACAGCAGCAGGGGCCATCTTTTTCACCACATAACCCTGCACCTTCCATCCACAGCTGACTGAACCTGGGATGGATACTGATCTAAGTGCGGCCAATTCATAGGATCATCATCTATGATATGAAGCAAAGAGATGAGAAGAAAAAAATAATTTTCTTAAGAATCTGAATGGAGGAAATTAAGATATTAGTGAGGGATGGGAACTGCAGTAAAGTCAGAAGTGCACAGGTCGAAAGGCTACCCATTTGCCAAAGTTCTGAGGGGACAGAAAGAGTAAGAAAGGAAGAAGCTGGTCCATATACAGTGAATAGAGGAATTACACAGAGAAACAGAGATGCCTCTAAGGGAATATATGTCTCATGAGAGACAAGTGGCAACAGTAGGTGCTTTGTATAGCAATATTAATTGTCAGTGACTTTCCAATGACAAGACAATGAGTATCCTCACAATAACTCATACTGGGTTCATTTCACTTTAGAACAACATTCAAAAGTCTAACTGGCTTAAATTACAACTTTAGTATAGAGTTTAGTTCTTATAGTCTCTGTACAAATCGTATTTTTTTTATTTTTTATTTTTTAGGGAGAGAGAGAGTTGGGGAGAAAAGCAGAGGGGGAAAGAGAGAGAATCTCAAGCAGGCTCCATGCTCAGCGTGGAGCCTGATGAGGGGCTCGATCCCACAACCCTGGGATCATGACCTGAGCTGAAATCAAGAGTTGATGCTCAACCAAATGAGCCACGTAGGTGCCCCTGTACGAATCTTCTTTAGGAGACAAACTATAAATTCAATCCAAGCTAGCTGAGTGGATTTCTATTGCTCATAGACAAGAGGGCTTAATTAAAACACATTATCCCCTCATGGATAAAAGTAAGCTGAAAAGGAGATACCGTGTTGAGTTCAGCTACCAGGGTAAATAAATTATTATATATAAAAACAAATCTGTTTGCTACCTTTAAATGTCTTTAATTGTCATAATTATAGCATGCCTATCTCAACACAGATGCATACGATATATTCTTAGGAAAATTGTCACAACTGTTCATACTTACACTCAAGTGATATATTTGTATGCTGTATACCATACACATATACACAAAATGTATTCATACACCTAGCTAAATATCTGTAGTAAGACATCAATTATACAAATGTACAAACACAATTCTATAACTTCCTTGCAACTCTGTATGCATGCCAGGAACACTGAGATGATGGTCCCGATGTAATTATTGTCTCTTTCCTCACTGCCACATTGTATAGCACCGGGTGGACAGATGAGATTAAGCAAGTCTATGCTTGGTAACATCATCTTTTGAGTTTTACCCATACTCTCTTATTCTGTCAGCCAATCTCCTCTATTTTCCTCAACTGTACTTTCTCTTTCTCTATTCTCTCTCTTGTTAAAACAAAGCTATAAACAACTGTAGCCAAATAAGTGATAACACAATTAGGTTACCTGTGCCAAGCAGTTTTTATGGGCTAAAAATACGAACTTTTCTATAAAGTTACCATTTGGGACATGGGTAAGGTAGCTGAACTAGCATTCCCCTTACCCTGAAAGGAAAGCTAGAAGTTACCTCTTGGTTTCTCATTTTCCACTTGGCCTAAACTCAGTGGATAACTTGATTTTAAGAGGAGATGGGAAAGAAAATCAGGAGAAAATAAGAAGTGACGTTTAACTGGGCAAGGGAAAGGGATAAGTGGGTTTAACTTATACCTATCTCTCCCCTGTTCCATGCAAAGGAGGCTGTGGAATGGACCGTGCACAGAAAAACCTGCCTAAGAGCATTTATAACAAAGGAGAGGGACGGTCCTCCTTCCGTATCTCAGCTGGGCTTCAGTGGTGGCAAGTGGAGCAGACAGAGAAAGGAGAAGGAAGGAGAGATCACCCTCCTACTGTTCAGGCCTTGGTGACAAGGAAATAAAAGTAATTTGCATATGGTTAATTATAAGTATACTAAAAACAGTGGGTTGTTTTCCTAATGGAATAGTGAAAGTTGCAATGAAAAATTATACCTTTTTGTCCAAGTGAAAGGAATTTGTTTTCAGATAGAATTTCTTCAACAGTGAAGAGAACTTTTTGAAAAAAATGAAAGCAGTATTTATAATACTAACTGCATTATTTAAAACTCATTTAATTTTACTATAATAGAGGAAAGCTTACCAGAGGGGCCATGAGTCAATAATGTTCTGATAAACATCAATTTAGTAAGGTAGGTATTATAAAATATATTCTCTTGGTTTCTAACATACTTTAAAAAAAAACATGGATCATAATGTGACAATGTATATACATAACATGAATTACACAAATAAAAAAAAGCTGCAGAAATAGATATATCAGCTCTACCCTTCTGACACATATTATAAGACCTTCACAATAAAAGTAGACTGAAAGCATCGTATCATTTTGAGATTTATTAATGCATTTCTTAGTGTTTTTTTACACACACACACACACACACACACACACACACACACACACACAGGGATTTACCTTATAAATTCATGTCAGCTACACACCCAGAGGGTTGATATAATGTGGTTAAAGAAAAAAAAGCTAAACCTTTGTTTACCTCCTTTAATACTAAAAAGATAATAATGAAAGCATTGCAAGCAATTTTATTTTAAAGAAAACCAACTGAGTCACAGATAACAGATTTTGTAGTTTCTATAACTATCCAATTCTGCATAGTGCCTAGAAGCGGCTATATATACCCCAACAGCATTTTACATCTACCTAGATTAATAGGACATGTTACTAAGACATTATCTACCCATGGTTCACAACAAACTTGGACAACATCCAGGTTTGAAGAAATGAAAACACGAGATAGAAGTAAAAGAAGACAGACCAGAGCCAGAAACATGGATGGCAGAAACATAAAAACACCAGTTCCAACTTCAAGAAAACACAAATCAGTTTTTCTTATTAGAATGTGAGATGACAGAACAAACATGGGACAGGTACATGGTATCCTGTTATTACAGAAGTACCTTCCATGTTAGAGTTTATTTTACAACGAAAACTGCAAATAAATAATGATAAGACATCAGAGCGTGTCTGATAATCTGTGACAACAATTCTAACGCTGTCATTGTAGCCACCGGAGAAACCTGCACATACTGAGCCCTGACCCACCGAACCTTTTATCTGCCTGTGTACTCTCCACAGGCCAAGCAAATAAAGGCCAAATGATAATTTACACATGAATCAACTTTCTTTGCTGCATAGGCACCAGAGACGTTTCTTTTCTCTGTTACTGAGAGAAAGGCAGCGAGGTCTAAGCTTGTCTCACTAGAAATCATACAAGTGAAACAGTGATTTGCAGGAAAATGGCAGATCAGTAAAGGGAAGCTGTTCTAAATGTGTGATAAAAATGGCAGCCACAAAGGACTAGATGAATATTTAGTTTGAAAACAGGCCTGACAGTAACAATGAATCTTTATCCTATTCAGAACAGGTAATGTCATACAAACTGAAATGGAGATACAATCCTGATAGAAGATTACATAAGATACCTGGGTGGGAATCTTTAAAGACTTCAACCTTCATTTGAATAAATGTACACTCATGGATCTTCTGCATCTGTATCTTATTCAGAGTACAGATAGTTATTTCACATGAATGACATGTAGACGGTATATTGCCCACTTCGATAATGAGAGATAAATCAATCAGGATGATTAAAAAAAGGCTTGTTCATGAACAATGGGTACACATTCTACACCTTGGAATGTGTAAAGGAAAAAAAAAAAAGGTATTTTTCTTCAACCCAGACCCCCTGGTGCTTAGGTCAACTTTTTACAAATTCATTAAATTATCAAAATATTGCTATAGCCTTTCTTATAGGAATGTAGTAAGGAACAATACTTGTCCTGGCTCATTTAACAGGGGAATGGAGATTTATTATTAAACTTGTGTTAATAGGCCATTGCAAAGACGATTATATAATCTTCTAACAAATGATAGGTACTAACAATTCATTTTTATTCCCTTATTACCACTTCTGCAGCTTTCGGTTTGCCACATTCCATCCATTTCCGTTTGTCCCTTGCAATGCCCACCTTCCTACCCAACAATGTATATCCCTGATTTTCTGCAGACTTGGTTTACAATTCACTGTTCAGGAAACTTTAGCGTAAAGCTCCAGTTTTAGTGCAGTGCTTAGACATAGAAGGCCATTAGTAAATGCTGTGATATACCTGGACTCTCAATGTGTGGTAGGTAGTAGGCCAAAATCTTAAAAATCAATTTTATTTATGAGCTGCAAGTATAAGAAATGTGGTCTAATTTGTGGTTCATAAAATGAAATTCTGAATTTTTATTCCTGTAGGGTGCAGAAATGGATCTGTAAACTCAATGCCACAATCCATACTCTGAGACAATGCCAAAAATAGTAAGTGTTACGGGATTAAGTCATATCAGTTCTTGGTGATGAGTTGCATATGTCAAAAATCTTGGCAGTGAGCAGGTTTTTTTAAAATATTACCTTAATTGTTTCTCTCTACTTTTATAGTATGAGTTTTTAAAAATCCTTTCAACTGCTTTCCTTACCTCTTTTGTCCTTGAGTTTGAAACCCTCTTTTGCCCCACCTCTCTTCTCAATTACCTATTCATTTCCCTACAGTCTGGCTGTTTAGTTGTTTTTGAAGTCAAAATTAGCATTTTCCTTACAGTGAAAACTCCTAATTGGTAAGAATCATACCTACAATTTTTACATAACTACAACCCCTTCTAGTGCCTCAGATAGTGTTAGCCATCAGAATATTCTAGAGAACTCAAAAAAAATGGGTATAGAAAGAATGTTTTTCAACATAACAAAGGCCATATAGGACAAGCCCACAGCTAATAGCATACTCAATGGTGAAATGCTGAAACCTTTTCCTGTAAGATCAAGAACAAGACAAGGATGCCCATTCTTGCCACTTTAATCAATCAACATAGTACTGGAAGTGCCAGGGTAATTAGGCAAGAAAAAGACATAAAAGGCACCCAAATTGGAAAGTAAATCTGTTTCTATTTTCAGGTGACCTGATAGTATACACAGAAAATTCTAAAGACTCCACCAAAAAACAAACAAACAAAACAATGAACTAAATACTAAATTCAGTACAGTTGCAGGATACAACATCAATATATAAAAATCAGTTGTGTTTCTACACACTAACAACATACTATCAGAAAGAGGAATTAAAAAATATATAACCTCATTTACAATAGCATCAAAAGGAATAAAATACTTAGGAATAAATTTAACCAGGATCTATACAGTAAAAACTGTGAGACACTGATGAAAGAAATGAAAGACGACACAAATAAATGAAAAAAATACCGTGTTCACGAATTAGAAAAATTTCTATTGTAAAAATGTCCATACTACTCAAAGCAATCTACAGATTTAATACAATCCCTATCAAAATTTCAATGGCATGGTGTGCTTGGGTGGCTTAGTTGGTTAAGTGTAGGACTCTTGATTTCAGCTCAGGTCATGATCTCACAATTCATGAGTTTGAGCCCTGCATCAGGCTCTGTGCTGACAGTGCAGAGCTTGCTTGGGATTCTCTGTCTCATTCTCTGTCTCCCTCTCTTTCTGCCCCCTCCCTTCCACCCCCCCCGCCCCATCTCTCTTACAAAATAAACAAATAAACATTAAAAAAATTTCAACGGCATTTTTCACAGAAATAGAAGAAACAATCCTAAATTTTGTATGGAACCAAAAAGACTGAATAGCCCAAGCAAACTTGAAAAAGAAGAAAGCTGGAGGCATCCATTTTCTGATTTCAAAGTATATTATAAACCTATTGTATAAACCTATTGTATAGGTTTATTATAAACCTATTGTATAAACCTATAAACAGTATGGTACTGGCATTAAAAAAAGACACATAGATCAATGGAACAGAACAGAAAGTCCACACATAAGCTCATACAATATGTCAACTGATTTTTGACAAAGGAGCCATGAATATACAGTGGAGAAAGGATAGTCTCTTCAACAAATGGTGGTAGGAAGACTGGAAACCATTATCTTGAAAACTTATCTGTACTCCCATGTTCATTGCAACATTATTCACAATAGCCAAGGCATAGAAACAACTTAAGTGTCCACAAACAGATAAATTTACATCAAGAAAATGTGGTCACATATATATACAATATAATAATATTTGGCCCTGAAAAAGAAGAAAATCATGTTATTTGTGACAAAATGGATGAACCTGGAGGGTATTATGCTAAGTCAAATAAGCTAGTTAGAGAAAGATAAATACTGCATGGTGTCACTTATATTTGGAATCTTAAAAAAAAAAAAGGAGAAAAGAAAAAAACAAGAAAGAAAGAAAAAAAAGTGGTTGAGTTGCCAGGGGCTACGGGGTATGAGACACAGGGAGAGGCTGATAAAATTATTACATAAAAAACAAAAACAAAAATCTCTTGAGAGATGCCTACTGTTGAGGACTCTTCAGGATATATTTTTCAAAGTAAAGCCACAATTTACCTAGTGATAGTTATTCCTATATTAAGCCAAGTCACAGGTAAATTCATAAAATAGTTCTGGCATACTTAAAGGTATATTTCATGACCATTAGACATGACAGCCTGAAATGTCACATTTAGTGACCTCAAAGACATAAAGTTTGGATGATAAAGGAGGAGCAAAGAAAGACTAAATCAGAATGGTCATGATTGTTTCCTCAATTTTATGAAACCTTTGGGGAATAACCTCAATTACGAAATTTCTCTATTAATGTTTTTTCACAAGTAGGTTTATTTTTGCTTTTTTTTGTTATGAAAAAGTTACCCTAATTTAAAAAGTGATACAAAAATATTGTGTTGACTTGATGTTCTTTTATTTGTAAGGCATAAAGGACTATGATCTGTAAATGCAAAGCAAATACATCTCCCCATATATAAAGATGACAAGAGAACAAGAATAGGATGCTGGCTGGCAGAAACTTTTCAAAAGCAACATGGGGGAAGAAATCAGGAACTTTCCAAAGTACAAAACAAAGCCGGACAGAAAAGAAAGTGTAAATTTGAATCAACTTAATTCAGTGCATTTAAGGTGCTATTTAATAGTTTGTTGTTGTTGTTGTTTTAGGTTTAGTAACAGGAGACAGCATGTGTACAAGCCTAGGAATATCCCCCAACTGCATCTCATTATGTATTTTGTTCTTCAGTATCATTACATTTGGTAAGACCAGCTTCTTATCAAAGTCTTCTCTCCTTGTCTTATCATTCATCTTGTTCTCTCCTTATTGATTGTCAGACGATGAAAGAGACAATGGTTAGCTTTACTAGGGTCAATATATAAAGCAGACATAGCATCTACTCAACCTACCAGGTCTGTCGATGTGCCATGGGGGAAACTGGATTGGTCTATAATTTGATGTTCGCAAAAGTGAGCTGATAATTGCAGAGAAATTTGTGATCCTCAAATGTTTCAATAATGATTTTGGATAACATCAGTACTTTCTGAAGTATCTAAATTAACTTGATGGGACTGTAACTTTAAAAGTCATCCTAATTTGCATGTTTGAAGTAAAGCACCTAATTTGTCCTTTCATATTCTGGTTTTCCTTATTATTGCTGTGCTACGAATGTAAACAATGAAACTAAAATCGACTCCCTCAAAGCAAATAACCTTGCTGCTTAGAATGTGAACACATGAACAAAATACCAAGCACACACAAAAGTTACCTATCAAAAGGTGATAAAACTCCTAAGTGAAGGATGATATGGTTTCTGGACAACTGTACCATAATATTAAGGTGGTGAAATGACAGTTGTGGAAGTGGGAAGAACTAGTTAGAATCCGGAAACATCTCTTCTTCATATTTGACTGCCAAATCGTATGAGAGGCTCTTTTTTTAAAGTCTGAATGGGGTAAGTAGAAAAAAAAAAACTTTTTGCAAAGGGTTACTTAGACACTGGGAAAAGAAGGTATGAAACAGGCTTTCTACATTTGTCAGGCAACATTAAGCTGTGAATTCTATCTATCTATCTATCTATCTATCTATCTATCTATCTATCCATCCATCCGTCCATTCATTAGAGAGAGAGAAAGAGAGCGTGCACAAGTGGGAGAGAGGGGCAATGGGAGAGAGAGAGAGGATCTTAAGCAGGCCTCATGCTCAGTGCAAAGCCTGATGTGGGGCTCGATCCCACAACCCTGGAATCATGACCTGAACTGAGATCAAAAGTTGGATGCTCAACCGACTCAGCCACCCAGGCGCCCCTAAACTGTACGTTCTTAATAAAATGTCATTACAATCCCTTAATAGGGAAGTCAAGGGAAAGAGAACTTGGTTTTGGAGTTACATGTTTATGTTGGGGCTATTGAAAAAGTGCCCATCACAGTGGCCAACAGTGGATCTCCACCCATCACATGAAATCTGCATTGTTTAGAAGCAGCTAAGTTTGAGGGTATACAGCAACCTATGTTAGTCAGTGATGAGTTTTATAGATCCTTACATTCTAGTCAAATAGCTTCTAGTTCATATTATGAATCTCATGTGCTGGTGAAAGAAAAATTTTAAAGTCACAAGCATTTGCTGTTTTTCTTTCCTGTCATGAAACCTCTCTCTGACTTCTAGAATACTTCCTTAAATAAGTGTTTAAAGATAAAAACAGAGCATGGTTAAATGCCAAAATTTTACTTGCAATTTTCCTTCCCAAACTTATTCCTCTCCTAGAACTTCCTACTCTCAGTAAATGACACTGCCCAGATGTTCAAGCCAAAAATCTAGGAATCATCCTTCATCCTTTCTATCGCTTCACTTCCCATATCTAAAGGATTAAGACGTGCTGGAGACGTCTTCCTATCTCTACTACTACCATCATTCAAGCTACCATAATCTCCTGCCTAGGCTACCGCAATAGCTTCCTAAGTAATCAGCTGCTTACATTCTTGCTCTCCTACCAATCCATTTTCCCTCTATAAGTTAGATCCTATCGCTCTCCAACTCGAGAACCTTGGATGGCATTCTGCTATACTTTGAATAAGAAGGAAATTCAGACTCCAGGTCTACAAGTTCCTGAACAAATGGCCCTTGCCTTTATCCCCTCCTTGTTCTACATGCTTCAGGAACACTCGCCTTCTTTTCTGTTCCTTTCTGTTCCCGTGGTCTGTGTAGAGTAAATCTGTGGGTTTCAAGGCTGATAAATTTACATCACGATACATTTACATGAATTTCCTGAGGGTCAAGGAAATGTACTTAACATAATTCAGGGCCACACACCATATCTGTTAGTTGTACTTAGAAATGCCCTTAGTGTCATTAAGTATAGGGAAAAAAACAGATGATTTTGAACCCCACAAAATGAGTATCCACACAGGAATAACTTAAAGTACCATTTCATTCTTTATTTGTTGTAATTAGTTATGTATAATGAGTGATACAAAATTATAAATATAAGATGTCTTACATACATTTCTACATGTGTAAAAATTATGAGTTTAGCAAGGGACAGACTTCCTCAAGGACTATAGTCTTCTGTTTATATATAAGAATGAAATTATGATTATACACTTCACAATGCTGAGAAGTTCCACATTACTTTCATTTACAGTTGTACTATTTAAAATAACTATACTAGGGGCGCCTGGGTGGCTCAGTCGGTTAAGCGTCTGATTTCGGCTCAGGTCATGATCTCACGGTCCGTGAGTTCAGGCCCCACGTCGGGCCCTGTGCTGACAGCTCAGAGCCTGGAGCCTGCTTCAGATTCTGTGTCTCCCTCTCTCTCTGACCCTCCCCTGTTCATGCTCTATCTCTCTCTGTCTCAGAAATAAATAAACATTAAAAAAAATTAAAAAAAAATAAAATAACTGTACTAAAAACTGTACTATTTTTTTTTTCTTCCTTGGCGTTTTGTAAAAGTGCTTTACAAGAGGAAAGTGATTTTCTTTTGGCTCCTCACAGGAACATCCGGAATGCCACTGCTTGAAGACTTTCATTGTGATACACAAAATGCTGACACTGATTATACATTTGAAAATGATGAATTGTTTTACTCGTTAGTATGGGAAGCATTATAAACCCTTAAAACAAGGCATTTTGCATAGATTTTATCTGACAGGACATTAGTAATTTCAAACCCTCCAGAATCTTGAAGAAGCCAAATGAGTCTAAGGAAATAAATATGGACTGTCATTATTACTGTTATGTCAATTGTTACCGGGTAATAATTGTCAATAATGATTTTACTATTAGTTTTGTATTCAACTAAAAAGCACAGAATATAAAGAATCATAATAGAGAAATAGAAACCCTAGCATTAGTGTTTTGTTAAGTAAAGAATAAAGATAAAAATTCAAATGCAAAAAAGTAATTTTGGATGATAAAGTAAACTAAAGGAGAATTACAATGTTAATTGAGAAACTGTTCTGAATGGCAAATAATAAGAGCTCCTCTCCTTAAAAGGACTCATCTCCATAAAAACCTTTATGTATAGGGGCTTCTGGGTGGCTCAGTCGGTTAAGCATCCGACTCGTGATTTTGGCTCAGGTCATGATCTCATAGTGAGCATGGAACCTGCTTGGGATTCTCTCTCTCTCTCTCTCTCTCTCTCTCTCTCTCTCTCAATCTCTCTCTCTCTCTCTCTCTCTCTCTCTCTCCCTCCCTCCCTCCCTCCTTCCCTCCCTCCCTCTCTGTCCCTCCCCTGCTCATGCTCTCTTTCTCTTTCAAAATAAACAAACATTAAAAAAAAAACCCAAAACATTTGTGTAATGGAAACCATCCTTGAATATGATTAATAAAAAGTAGGATTTGTAACTAATCAGAAACTGAAAATACAATCAGACTTTATATAGTATTAAAAAGTAAAGCAAATTTTCGTTTACAGAAACAATTTTTGGAAACAGCAGGTGTTTCTTTCCATAAGTTTTGAGGTGACTTTGCAATTTTTCAAACAAGCCTATACAGAAGAAGAGACTAAAGCTGAGGAAAAACACCTTTTTAATATGTATGAACTCTTTAAATTTTCAGACTTACCGGTTGGTAGCTGAAATAAGTGATCATTTAAACTGCAATTTTAAATGAGAGGAAAGAGAAGAACTAGCTTGGAAAAGAATCAAGGTATGAGGTAGTATGAAGAAAAATAGAAATGTTAGAGATAGGGGTGCCTGGGTGGTTCAGTCGGTTAAGCAACTGACTTCGCCTCAGGTCATGATCTCACGGTTCGTGGGTTCAAGCCCCGCGTCAGCTCTGTGCTGAACAGCTTAGAGCCTGGAGCTCTTCAGATTCTGTGTTTCCCTCTCTCTCTGTCCCTCCCCTGCTTGTTCTCTGTCTCTCAGAAATAAATAAATGTTAACAAAAATTATTAAAAAAAAAGAAATGTTAGAGATATAATAAGCTCAAAATTTCAATGGAAAGATCTGGTAAGTACATAGGCACAGTAGCAAACAATGGCTATAGAGACAGCAATTTTGAGAAAGAGCCAAGTGAGTCTTGCTCAGAATCAGTTTATTTTACTATTCCACAGATGGGTCTAAGTCATAATGAGAATTACCTCTAAATCTTAAATAAATATTTTATTATGTCATTATCAATTGTTGGTCTTCTAAATAACACAATCTATTTATATATGAAAAACCAAACCATTCCACGTTCCTTCCTGGATCGGGCTTGGGCATGACAACGTTGACTATTTTTAAAATGATGCGACTAGAGCAATATGAACCAACAAAGGGTTAACTGCATTTTTAGGCAGTGGTTTCAGAAAAAGGAGTGACAAAAACATTGTTGTATGCATCAGTGATATTCTAGTGCATGTAAAGCATTTCTTAAGATAATGAGGAAAAGAAGAAAAAGCAAGGATAATGGGTAAGGAATACTTTAAAAAACATAATGACCACAAAATTTAGTGCAGAATTAAACTGCACTTAAATTTGAAGAAAAGAGAATTTAAAAATCTCCTTATTTATGCCTAAACTAGGAATTGCAAGTATGATCCGGGTGGTAGCTGTTATTAATCTTTAAACAATTAAGAAAACTCTAGAAAATCACAATCTGATTTGACTCTTTTAATCACATTACCAGAAGCTTAATGTGTGACTATAGAAGTTATCCTCAGTCTTTTTCATTTCTACTCAGCCTATCTGTCATTTTAGCCACTGCAGAAACCAAACCAAATCAAATCAAAATTCATTTTGTTCACTAATATCAATACACATGAAACGTATTTGTCTCCAGATACTGAAATGTAATACTTTTCTAGTATTATCCGATAAAGAGAAGGTTTCCAAAATTAAAAGAGTATCTTTCATTTTCTTCTCGTTCCATTAAGTTGTTCTACTTTACCATCTGGGTATACACAGCCAGTAGGAATCACATTTCAAGTGTGAGGGAATTTTAAAGAAAATAATTTAAAATGGGATGTTTTTAAGTAGCACTAGTCTCTGACACTGATGGTTTTGTTTTGGGATACAGATTATAAAACCATTTCCCCAAGATATTTTGTGTTCAGCATAAAATATTTAAAATGTCTCATTTCCAAGAGATCTGGTGGGAGTTCATGACAGATGTGTTATTTCTATCTTTTTTTTTAAACAGCATTATTTTGTCTAATTAGCACTGATGATTTACCCATGGCAGTATGAACTTATTGAGAGGAAAGAAAAGTAGACCAGCTTCTTTGGAGAAAAAAACAGACTGGGTAAGATGGAAGAAAGGCACTTCTTTTTTTTAAAGGTATTTTGCAGCAAATGCCCACTAACAGCCCACAGAGAGTTCATTTATTTATGCATCACCATATGATCAATCTGATTGCCTTTAGTCTCAAACAGAGAAAGCCTCAGTACAAAGCATTCTCCAGGTGTTAGTTTAGGTTTGTCATTATTTCCTATTTATAGACTCTGTCTAGTAAAAGAAGACAAATTACTGTAAGTGGGGGTAAATGTGATTAAATGAGTCCTCTGAAGATAAGAGGGTACATGGACAAGGGTCATTAACACAAGTGACCTCCCTTTGCCCAGACCATATTTTTATTTTGTAGATTGGAAAAAAAAAGAAAAAAAAACACTATAGAGCAAGAATAATTTCTACTACATATAGCCAAGGAAAAATATATCCTTTTATCCTAATAAACATTTTCATGCTTTTGCAGTATTTTAATAATACACTGATAATGCCAAAATAGTCACAGAATACACTAAGAACAATATTGAGAAATTATTCATCCTAGGGAAACTAATCGGAAATACTGAAGAAACGTAGTTATAATCAGAGAAGATTTAAGGGCTAGAATGTAAATTAGTGGATACCAAGATCTTCTGATCAAATGAAAAGTTTAAATTTGTAAAGTTTCAATTAAAACATCTACACTCTTTCTTCCACCTGATTGTAGCCCCATATGGCAAGGTCAGCCCTTTCAGTGAACAAACAGCTCAGTCGCCTCCAGTGTAGCTGTTATCTGCCTCAACAAGGGGAGACATTTGGCACAGCCTAAAGCTGGGGCATGAACCCTGGCTAAGCTTAAGACATTTATCTGACAGCATCAGCTGACACTCCACAAACACATTTGCTCTCCATGACCTCAGAGCATTCGTGATTAATCAAAAATGTATCTTGGATCTTGAGAACAAGCTACAACCAGGCACACACAAAAAAGAATATGCTCTCGATCTCGCTTATCGACTCAAGAGGTATATTGAATTTAGAAATAGCAAATAGAATAAAATGATCAATATGTTCTCACTTGTCCATGGAAGAGCAAACTTTATCCCTCAAGCAAAAGACATTGATCATGTAAATGTTTCAGAACTGCTTTCCAACTGAAGAATGTAAAATGTACATGGCTTATTGGGGGTGGGGAAGGAGGCCTACCAAAGAGGAGCTTTTGCTTTAACTTAAAAAAAAAAAAATCTGTAACTTAAAGACATAGAACGTATGTTTGTATGTAGTGTGTTGTACTTTTAAAAAACCTATGTATTCCGCTTAAAAACCTTTTTTTGGTAACATGTTGCCAAATGTTCTTAACAAAACATTATGAAACAGACTTTAAAACTTAATGAAGGAACATTATTTGTGCAGAGAAAACTCCCTGTCTCAATTTAAATGAGACACAGTTATAACATATCCCCTATGCACTATTTGCAATTTATAATTTATGTCTCTTGGTTCAAACTCACTATTTTCTGCACTCATCTGCTAAGTAATATGATTAGCATGTGAATATTGTACTATTCTGCTTCCCAACACAGTATAAATTAGTCTATTTTTATTTTCCTTTATATTTTTCACTTTTAATAATAACACTAAACTCTAATTAAAGCAAAGGGAAACAGAAGTCATATGCCCCATCCTTGATAATATGAAAATGATTACTATTAAAAAAATCTCTACAACCGAACTTATTAAATCCCGTTCTTGCCTGGTTACCCACTGGTTAGGTTACAGTTGTTCACGATCCTACGGCAGATCGTTCCACTGAAGAAAAACTACGTGTCCCAGTCCCTGTTGGCACGGCAAACAAACTTTCATAGCATGTGCTCACTCTATAAAATGGTGGTACTAATTAGAAGATATAAACTCATGCTGAGACATGATATGAATCGGCTTTATGTATCTAGTAAGCTCACAGCAGTACTAGATTTATACTGTTGTTGCTTTAAACTAACACTAAACAGAAAATTCAACTTCTAAATTTGTACCATAAGAGAGCAAAAGTGATTGAGTTGAAAAAACAAAACCTCAGCCCCTCATTTTAGGTTTCACTTCTAAACTGTTTCCTGTGCACTTAGAGGTTGCCCAGCACTCCTCTCCCATATGTTTACCTAACTTAAATTCTTCAAACATGAATTGCAAGTACCAGATAGCACAGCTGTATGTTTTGACATCCATGGTGAAAATGAGCAGAAAATCTAACTGTTCCATATCAAGAAGTATTTTTACTAGTGCTAATGTGCCTTAAATACCTTGTTCCACAGATGAGTGGCCTGGCACCTGCTGCATGAGAAATAGCCAATTACTGTTCAGTGTCTCTAATTTTCTGATTCAATTAGCATGCTTCAGAGCTTTCCAGTTTAATTGCAAACTACTTCACAGTTAGCTCTCTGATTAATCATTGCCCATCTGCAAGCCATCGGAAAACTTAGTGGAACAAATTTGTGTACTTTGGAATGCTGGGAGCTTAGCAAATCAAACTTGTTTTGGTATATAAAGCTTTAATTTTGTTTGCCCTTTTCAGCTGCACTTGTGAGAAGCTCTGTACTGATTAAACAGGAAGTCCGGACAATAATATGCTACATTATGCATATAATTACTGTAAATACAACCGAGATTGTAGAAACATCATTTAAGGTTAGGCACTAACATGAATGGAGAAGGAGGTCAAGAAAACACATTTGGAATCAATTTCTTTCCATTATGACCAAATGTAAGTATCAAAAAAAAAAAAAAAAAGCTGTGTGACACACAGTGATGTCATTGCAGCACCTGTTCCCCTGAAGGCATTTCAGATTCTGGCTTTTCATGTATTCATAAAATCTTTCTTGTTATTTAATTAGTAGAGTCCTAAGTTTTATAAGCTTTGTTTACAAAACATATATTAGGGATTTTAAAGCAAACTGGCATCACATTGTTTATGCTTCATTTTCCAAGCTTTCTTGCTGGTCCACTGAACGTATGAATGATAGTGTCAGAAAACAAAACTGTTTTAATCGAGCTTTGAGTGGAGTTTAGATTATATCTTAACCTATAATCACGACTTCTTCATTTCTGAACAATGAAACATGAATTGCACATTTTGTTCACTCCTATGAGCAAATACCATGGAGAGGAATCCGCACTGCGTGAGGAAGGAGGCTCTAACAAATGAACTCCAATGTCCTTTCCAACTCTCAGTTTCTGTGCTTGCTTCACATTTTACAAAATTTAAAATTATTCCGATATAATTTTGAAAAGCATCCAAATGTGTCTACTACATCTGAGCTTTTATTTCCAAGACGAAATCGTAAGCTCAGGAGGGCAGGGACTATGTATCTAGATCACCACTGCATCTCGGTGCATCGGGGAGAGACTGCACATCCTTGGTGCTTGATTAAAAATGGAAGGAGAATCAGTTCTGAATTTTCCATGTCATGTTACAGTGCCAGGTTGTACACTCTGTTCTCCTATAACCTCAACAGGATGCAGTCACGCTATCTCATAAAGATGTTGACAAATACCATCATTCTATAAATATTTGGATGAAAGAATAATACAGAGAGAAGAGTGCTTTGCTAATTATGATGTCCTATCATGATTTGTTGTTAACAACAAATAACAAAAAGATTTTTTCTGCCTTTTATGAAGATCCTTAACATGTTATGGAAATTTCTAAAAGCTGAAAGCTAAAACTCAACTGAAAGCTCTAAAAATAACATTAAAGTTGGAAGAATGGTTTTTGGAAATTGCACAGCACAAAAAAGTTCACTTAAAAAATTTTTACAAATAGAGATACTCAGCGTGGAGTGACTCTCTGATTCTGTTAACAGTAGACACATGTGCTACCAAGATGCCATGAGCTCTTTAATAGTTCCTATTCTATCTCCACTCTAGGCTTCTCTGAACTTCACAGGCAGCCAATGCAAGAAACGCTGAGAAGGCGTAATCTGATCATAGCAGTTCAGGCAAGTGAGCAGGCATGCTGCCACATTCTGCTGCCCACGAGCAAGCGGGGAAGCACGGCTGGAATCCCCACGAAGATCAAATTACAAAATAATCAAGCTTTGTGGCCAGGCGGCACGAGAGGCTATTGTGAGGTCATGACATAAATCAGGGACTAGCCTGGGCAAAACTGGGCAGTCAGAAATAACATTTTTTTGGTACATGCTTACAGCATGGTTCTCTGTGGAAAATAAACTGTTAATGACGTTCAGTTTTTTAATTCAGGAAAGGGCAAATGGCTCTCCTCACACAAGCTCCCACCAATTGAGCCTTATGTTTAGAGATAAGCAATTAAACACCACACATCAAAGAAAAACAAAGAGCTGTCCAAAATGGAATTTAGCCAAGAAGAGACCAAACTGGGCCTTGTTCCCTGTCCTGGGGTTTTCAGTCCTACCTCTACCTCTTACCTACTGTGTAGCCGAATGTCAATGTGTATCAGAGAATAACGATGAAACAACTGCGTGCATAATGGATGAAAATGATTGCAAAGCACATTGAAGATGCTTAAAGGGCCCAAATATTATTTGAGATGGTAGCACGTCTTGGGCCAAGAGAGACATTTCCAAAAATAATTCCATTATGTCAAAAGAGCAGAATATTCTTTGGGAAGCTGGCTGCTATAGGTGGCTCTAATATGGCCCCAAACCCCAGACAATGACATTTTACAGGGAAGTGTTAACTTTTGTATATGGTTCCCACAACTGAACCTGCTATAGAAATAACATTTTAGTTCCTGAGAAGGTTCAACATGATTGTCTGGGTTTGATGGTGTTTTCATATTTAAGAAAGACAACAAAATTGCAGAATGCAGTTAACCTTTGAAAAGAAGAAAAATATAAAAATGAGGATGGAGGTTTCAGGGGACAATAGCAGGACTTCTAGGGAACTACCGTTTGGCACACTTTGGGGCAACCATAATCACGGTGGGCAGAACTGCTTCAAAGACAACAAACAAACCAGCAAAAACCTAAGTGCACTGTAATCAAGGCTCTTTGGTAAACAATAGCAACAGGCATACCAACAAATCAATGGTAAACCATTTTGTAAATATTTCCAACAGACGCTTCAAAGAAACACTTTTAGGTGGTCTAATGTGAACTGAGGGCCATGTGTTGGTTTTTTACTTGTATCCCTGCTGCACAGACGAATTATCATCAGTAATATCTTTCTAGCCGTAAAAGCAATATAGTATTTACATGCCACAAATTCAGAGTGTTCTTAACTTTTAAAAGGCAAAATATAAGTGACTGAAAGTTCACAAGAATATTTTAAAAATGAAAATAAAGGCAAAAAGTAGTTGCTTTTACATAGGGAATCTTATAAGATATATGAAATTTAACATCTACTGTACTTTAAGCCTATATCTTATTGATAATTTAAAATTATAATTAGTGTTCTTGGGACCGAAAGCTACACAGAAAACTAAATATGCACATATGTATGAGATGTGAGATGCTGCTGCAAGAGAGAAATACCCTATTTTTAAAGCAAAAAAAAAAAAAATCGTAGTGAAGTCTATCCTTTCATTTATATGTCTCATGTAAATTACACATAATTTTAAATCTTCAACACGTTGAAAATGGCCAGGTCTCATGACACTTCTCCTTTATTATCTTCCATTTCACTTGGCCATGGCAACAGGGACTTACTAGAGATTTTTAGGGCTTAAAAATTATATAACTTTGAATTGAACCAAAAAATGACCACTAGAAAAAAATTAATTTTTATTTATATAATCTGGTAAAAAAATATAATTTTTCTACTCTAAAGGCATTTTCTTATGCAGTAACACCACAAAAATAGCATAAGTTTAAAATAGTGGATTTCCCATATGGTTAGTCCACAGCAAGATAAAGTTGTAAATGAGGGGACTATGTGAAGAAAACATAAAAAAGCCTTAAGGGCACATACAAAAAATGTGATATTGTATGATTTACATATACAATTTTATTCCCCCAAATTCAAAGAGAAAAGCTTAATATGTCATAATTTAAATTGTATTTCACATCAAGTATTCCTGATTACGTATTTAACTCTAAGATGCATAACTCAATTTAGAGCATAATGTGGGAGAGGAGTTAGTAAGAATCTAACCTTTTGCATTTCTTGACTTTTTTGGGCTTGTGGTAATGTTGTATTTATAGAGATTCTACACTTTCAAATTTAAGTCTTGAAATGTCAGAAAAAATCCCAAAGCTGAGATCTCACAGAAGGTGATTTTTAACAGTCCTTAAAAGTAGAGACTTTATGATCTTCTGACAACTGGAGCTTTCACATTTTAAGATTTAAAATTTTCAGTCCTAATATTACATAAGCACACACACTGGTACACTTTTAGAGATTCCATGATCTTTGGTAAAGTTTGAAAGAAGAGGAAAATAAGAAAACAGAAAGTTATGAATTCAGGAATATTACAGAAGTATAAATATAAAGAAGTAAATACTTAAAAGGTCTTCTGCATTTAAACATGGTCCCTCATAAGAATATATTTCCACTGTAGAAGAAATCACAACATCCAGTTAATTTTTGGCTATTTATAGTATTAAAAAATGGAGATCTCTCAATATTTTGGAGCTGGATCTTCGACGAGGAAATAGAGGCCCAGAGAGGTTAAGTGACTTGATCAAGATCATACTGCTAGTTAGCATTAGAGTTTTATTTGAGATCTACTAGGTCTCGCATTTCCAAGTTTCTTTCCTACTCCTTACAGCTAACATTTTATAATTCTTGAAATTCATTATTTTCAATGTATCCAGCTACCACTTGTGTGACCTCAGGCAAATCACCTACTCTCTGGCTTTCTCATCACTTTCAACTGTCAACAGGTATTTTTCCACCACCTACTATGAGTCAGATGTAGAGATTACAAAGATGATAAGACACAGGTTAATCTTATTCTTTGACATCTTATGACTTATGCAGGGAGAGAGGAGTGGCACACAAATATCATTAAGGGAATACTTGATTTGACTAGAAAGGCATCAAAATCAAAGGTGAACTTTAGTTTCTGATTGCCAAGATTAAAGACAGGGTCTGGAATAACTGATGTCAAAGTTCCATTCTAAAAAATAGCTAAATTTCATTTTTTCCCTCAACTCTTATTTCTTAGGTGGACTTCTTAAAAAGTAGGTATTTGATAAGACCAAAATTTCTAAATATTGAAAGTGATTTCAGTGGAAGACAGTGATATGTTTATGAATAGATAACAAGCCTCTAAAATTTTTTTTGAATATTTAATTTTGAGAGAGAGAGAGAGAGAAAGAGAGAGAGAGCGCGCACAAGGGAGGGGCAAAGAGAGAGGGAGACACAGAATCCAAAGCAGGCTCCAGAATCTGAGCTGTCAGCATAGAGCTAAACGCAAGACTCAAACTCACAGACCATGAGATCATGACCTGTGCGGAAGTTGGATGCTTAACTAACTGAGCCATTCAGGCGCCCCTAGATAACAAGCCTTTTATGTGCAAAAAAGTTTGTGAAATTATGGCTTTCTTTTTTATAGGACTTTAATGTATTAATGGCCATTGTAATTCTAAGAGGGAAATTTAATATGCAATGTTTCCTTTAGTTCATTAAGAAAAAAATCCCTCCAACAGAGGCTTTTATTACTATCTCTATATCTCAAAATTAGTATTCCAAGAAGCAAAGTTTGGGTAACACTGCCCCTGGATTCTGGTGATATCCTCTTAACTGGTTTTCTCTACCAACCCATCTTACATGTACACTGGCTAGTTAATCCTCCTAAAATGCTGCTTTCGTCATATTTCCCTGTTCAAAAACTTGCAGTGACTCTTTGTGGCCTATAAATTTAAGTTCAAACTCTTCAGATCTTCTAGGTGCCGCTTGTACATTCTGCTTCGACTTATTCTCTCACAATTTCTTTGAACAAACTCCAGGCAAAATATCACGGAATTTACCAAGCTCTTTCTGTCTTGGATCCCACCACTTTCCTTTGCCTAGAATGCCTTTTCCTCTTCACAAAATTACCAACAACTTCTCTGACAAAATCCAGTTCAGGCTCTGTTGTCTCCATCAGTGAAGAAAGTATGCCACCTCTGACCTTGTTATTGGAATTGCTTTATATAAAACTGTCATTATCTTCTCTTTTTATTGATATTTATCATTTATGTGTATATTCTATGCCTGTTTTGGCTACATTGGGTAAGCTCATTGAGGCCAGGTATAGGCTTTGCATGCCAGATTTTAGCACCTTCTCTTGTACCTAATAGCATTTAAAATGATGGTAATGGTGGGATTATTAAAAGTAGTAATAAGTAAGAGAAGGACCTAAAAGTAAACCCGGGGCTTGAATGTTCATTTACAAACTACATATATAGTGTTTTACACAAATATTAACCACGTTTTCCAAATGTCAACTCATGACTGCTCAGGCAAGAGTTTTCAACTTTGTTGACATATCCTAAATGTATGATATAATTGAAATATTTATTAAATATTAAATTCCTGCCTAATATTACAACACTAGTCTTTCTTATTTATTTATTTTTTTTGGCGGGGGGAAGGGCAGAGAGAAAGAGAGAGGGAGGATCCCAAGCAGGCTCCACACTGTTAGCGCAGAGCTCTGGATCCCGGGAACTGTAAGATTATGACCTTTGCCGAAATCAAGAGTTGGATGCTTAACCAACTGAGCCACCCAGGTGCCCCTAGTCTTACTTTCTTAGTTTTCTTAAGTTTCTTAACTTTCTTAAGTTAAATACTCTTAAGTAGCTTTAGAAGGAATAGTTTTATTTCCAAAAAATATTTCTACCCCAATGAAGTCATTTTAAATAAGAAGTGTGCTCCAGTAACAAGTATTTTAAAAGGTCATCAATTGTAACTAATAAATTAGAAACAACTACAAACTAATTACCAGTTTTTAGTTTTGGACTATATTGAAACTTTTTTTACAAACATTCTTCACAATTCATTTTGCCCATTGAAAAAATGAATGTTGTACAGTAATATTTGGTATTGCAATCATAAATTATTCTGAAATTTGGATAAAATTTAACCTCAAATGAACTTAGTGACTTCTCACCTCATGAAACATTTGTATTTTTAGATAAAAAATTTCCCCTTTTAGTAACTGAAAGGAACATCTCTTGAATAAGTTTTGATTAAACAGAGTTTTTTTTTCTTTTTTAAGTAAGATAAGCAGGCTTAAAATGAACTATTAAAGTATGAAAATAACATTGCCCTTACTGAATGTATGAATGTACAGCATTAAAAAAATTTTTTTTAATGTTTATGTATTTTTGAGACAGACAGAGACAGAGCATGAACGGGGGAGGGTCAGAGAGAGACAGAGACAGAGAATCTGAAACAGGCTCTAGGCTCTGAGCTGTCAGCACAGGGCTGGAACTCACAGACTGCGAGATCATGACCTGAGCTGAAGTTGGACGCTTAAATGACCGAGCCACCCAGGCGCCCCGAATGTAGAGCATTTATTAACATACTGCATTATATTGAATAGTTTTGTAATTCTTATAAATGTAATTCATTAGTTATGTCTATTGTGTTAGGATGTATCTACTTTCTTCCTTTTTAAACACTTATTAGAGGATTTAGAAGATTCAAGCCATGACAGCAATGATCCCATTGTCTCTTCATCACTGTGTCTCGGGACTAGGATGGCACCTGGCACATAACAGATGACAAATATTTATTTGTTAAGTAAATGAATTGCAAGAATATATGCTCCCTGAGAAAAAGGAATAGATATTTGATGGTTTATTTGTTAGAAATCTGGCTCTTGTATTCAGATATGTAGTGTGTGAATTCTGGTTGCACAGAAATCTGAGATCTCCCTAAACTTCCCTCCTCACCTGCAAAATGGAATAGTAATAGAATCTGCCTCATACAGTTATTGTGAGGATTAATTCACACAAATATTTGCACATTGGGAACACTCAATACCTGTTAGCTGTTATTATCATCATCAACATCATCATTACCTTCTTCATTTGTCTCACTTATCTCCTGTCCCAAGTATGTAGTCTATGCTCAGTAAATATTTGTTAAGTGAAGAAATGAATCCGTGAAATGCAGCTGTATCTGTATATACAAATAGGCTTGACTACCCTTAGTATCCTTTTAGGCAAGAATGAGACAGCAATTAAACAAAAATGACTCTATGAGTTTGTATGACTGAATTACTCTTATTTGAACCAGGTGTTTGGAGATCTAGTCCCAAAGTCCTCCTCATTCTCCAGTCTTTGTAGAATAGGTGTTCTTTTATTTCCTTTTGGAACTTCTTTTAGTGCCTACCACATTTATACTAAAAGGAACCCCCAGATCCTATTTAGCAACAAAGTCACATAAGGTAAAATTTGAAAACAAATGAACTCATATTATAGAATGGGTAGATGCTAGAATTCTCATAATATTTAACTACATTACCTTAACAAATCCAGTTTGCAGCATTTATATTTCTTGCAGTGTTGCTACATACTTAAGTGCCATAGTGAAAATCATTACTTCTACACTCTCTAACCTAAACCTAAAGTAAAAATTGTGTAAATAGCAACTAGAGTTATATTTCTGTGAAGTACCTCATTGTGAGTGGACAACAAAGTAAGTCTCAGGTTCTGTGGCTTTGAAATATTTATTTTGTCGTTGACTTAAATCATTTTAGATCTTATATTCATAATATTTCTCACCAGAAATATACTAAATAGTATTGAAAAGTTTTCTAATTTATTTTGAGCTTCACTATGGAAAGGTGCTATAACAGATTACAGAGCAGCCTTGTTATATGTAAGGCTATTACTAGTATGTTTTAAT
Organism: Lynx rufus; assembly: GCF_022079265.1. Taxonomy (NCBI): domain Eukaryota; kingdom Metazoa; phylum Chordata; class Mammalia; order Carnivora; family Felidae; genus Lynx; species Lynx rufus. The sequence goes on from NW_025814823.1 coordinate 155,843,753, forward strand.
TTATAAAAATGAATATAAACTTCAGCAGCAAAGAGTTTATTTATTTATTTTTTATTAAGGCAAGATCAATAGTGAGTATTTTAAGTGGGTGAAGAAAAGAAGGAAAGCAGACCTACGCAACAGTTGCCCTTGAATTCTTCCCTTTGTGTGCATTCTTTGTGCAATTATTTTATTTCCACTCTATTTTCCAGATTGAAAATAAAATTTAAAACACTTATAAAATACCCAAAAGCCTTTATCCTCTTCATCACACTATCTCCCACAAATGTACTGAAACAAGAACTGCAGACAAACCAGGAGTACTTGTTAAAAATGCAGATTCTTGAGCCTCACCTGGAATTTACTTCTGCTCTCTCGGGGTGCGGCTCAGGAATCAGAGCAAAGGTGCGAAGGTGAGAGCAAAGAATACTAACCAATATTTGTTTTTCTATCTAAAAATCTAAAAACTTCCCTCTAGTTGCTTCTTTTCCTTCTTTGCCTCTTTTTACATTCCCTGGGCTAGAATATGGAGCTCTAGAGGCTTCGCAGATACATTCCCAACCCTCTTGGGATTCCGAAAACAAGCTCATGCTGAAGCTACTTAGTCTTTTTACACTAGATCAGGGTTGCTGAAATTCCAGACCTTAAACCTGAAAGGAATACCAAACAAACACCAATTTTAAAACACATGTAAATCATCTCCCTCTAATATCATTATAATTGCTGTAACAAATTGAGTACTAATATATGTTAGGCACTGAGCTAAGTGCTTTACATACATTATCACTTGCTTCTCCATACCAAAAAACCTCCAAACATGAATACAGATAGTTCTGATTCTGACTTTGATACTGACTTTCAATCAAATCTGAGTTTTTATTTCTTTAGCAACTTCAGGACTCTCAAAGGTAAATGAAGACTGCCAAAGGTGTTGGTGAGACAAGACCCTGATGTTCAAAGGATGATTTTCTGCACGCTACTCTCACCCAACTTCACTCAAGAGGGGAGACTCCAACACTGACATGAAAAACCTATCCAATACTCTGACCTCTCCATTTCTTGGTCTTCAATGACCTCTTCTACTCCACTTCGACGAACCATTCTTAATATTTAACTCTGGTCATTACGGCATTCTTCGAAATAGTAATTTAGATATTCCCCTAGTTTGACCACAACCTTCTATCTTTTTAAACCATCTTACTCAAATAATCCCTTTTTCCAACTGCAAAAAATATCTTATAGGGCTTCTAGCCCATTGATTCTCCTTTTTTCCTTACTAGCCTTTTTCTATTTTGACTTGTCTCCTTAATGGCTTATAGTCCACAGTCCATTTCAATGTATTTTTTCTAAACTGCCCTGACTCATTGTCCATTTAATGCAGTTGCCTGGAAAACTCCAATGTTGGGTGAACCCAGATGACTGGCTTCTCTCTAACAGATTGTTACCCCTATAAACAAATCATCATCAGCCACAGGCCCTTCACAACATTCAGCCACGTACTATGTAATCCTAGACAACTTTCCAGATGTTACGATTTAAAGGTTAAAAAAATCATAAAGGCACTAAAAGAAAATGAAAGAGAATTTGTGTATAATTGTGGAGTCGGACTTGAGGCACAACAATAAGACCAGACACTACAGAAAAAAATGATTGACATTTTTGCCTCCAAAAGGATTAAAAACTTCTGTATGGATAAAAACAAAACACACACACACACACACACACACACACACACACACACACACACACAAACCAAAACCCACTCCATAAGCAAAATGAACAGACAGAAGGCAAACTGGGCAAAAATAAATCACATATAACAAGGATTATTATCCATCATTTGTAAAGAACTACAAATCAATAGGGAAATGACAAAGACTCAATAGAAAAAATATCTGGTAATTTATAAGATAAATGTAAATGGCCAATTTTATATAAAAATATGTGCAACTTTCCTGCTTATCAAATAAACACAAATTTAATTGTTTTTTTTTTGTAGATTAGCAATGATCAAAATAATGAATCACACTTTTCCTTTTTATTATCCTTTAGACTTTTAGGAGCATTTGACACTGTTGACCATCCCTCTGACCCAGAGCATTCTCTTCCCTTGGCTTTCATTTCTCTGATTTTTCCCTTAGTTCTCTGGTGCCTCCGTCTTTGCAGCTCCTCAGGGATCTTGCTGTGCTACTCACTGAACGTGTTCTCCTGAGGTGACTTCGTCAGCCCTATCACTTGTAAATCTCTTCCTTTTGAGCTTTGGTCAATATATCTAATAGCTTATTGTTCATTTCTACTTGGAAGTCTTTTTTTTTTTTTTTTTTTTTTTTTTTTTTTTTTTTCAACGTTTTATTTTATTTTTGGGACAGAGAGAGACAGAGCATGAATGGGGGAGGGGCAGAGAGAGAGGGAGACATAGGACCGGAAACAGGCTCCAGGCTCTGAGCCATCAGCCCAGAGCCCGACGCGGGGCTCGAACTCACAGACCGCGAGATCGTGACCTGGCTGAAGTCGGACGCTTAACCGACTGCGCCACCCAGGCGCCCCTCTACTTGGAAGTCTTACAGACACCACAAACTCAGCGTGTCAAAACTGAACTTATCATTCCCACAGCAGACATGCTCCTCTCCTGTCTTCATTTTCTCTGTTGATGATAGAACATCCATACAATTACCCAAACCAAAAACCTGGCCGTCAACCTTGATGCTTTCTATCCTATCACCCATCAATTCAGGTCCTGCTGACTCTTCTCACATCAAAATATTTCTTCCATTTCCACTGCCTCATTCAGGTTATCATAAACTAACTAGTCTTGCTTTAGTCTTGTCATCTCTAATATATTGTCCGCATCACACAGCTAGAATATTCACTGAAAATGCAAATTGAATAATATTGTATTCTCTTTTTTAGAACCCTTCTTTCCAAGCTCTTTTATGTGGTTGAGAAAGCTCTCCATAATCTGGCTCTTGCTTATCTTTTCAGCCTGATGACTTTTTATTTACTACTCTACTCTCCAGCAACACTGGACTTTCTTCAGTCTTCAAATGTACCATATATCTCTTGCCTTTGTATCTCTTTGCATCTCTGCCTAGAAACCAGAAAACTATTTTACGTGCCCCCCACCCTTTCCCTTTACATGTAATTCTACCCTCCCCAACCAGAAATGGCTAACTCTTACATTTTTCAGGACTTAGCCTTCTGAGAATAGAGATTGTATTTGTTCTTTTTGAGTTGTATCCTTAGCCCTTAGTACAGAATCTGGCACATGGGGGGTGCAGAGTGGCTGAATATAAGTGAATGAATACTGTGTCAAAAGCCACAGCACTGGGTACTTTGCAGTAGCACTGTGAAAGGGGTGATGATTTAAAGTCTTACTATCACAGACTAGTCTAGACCAAAATGGTTCCCCATATTGCTAAGACATAGTATTCTCCCAGATGTCTGGTCATGTAATTAAAAAAATAAAGCCATTTATTTGGAGTCAAGCCAATCCTTAGGCTCACTCTCTGTTCTTTCCCTTACTGTTAAACCCAGCAAAAACAGGTCAGAAGTGTAGATATCTGGTAGATACCCAAAATTCCTTATGTCTAAAAATTAAGGAAAAATCTTTCCCTAGGAAACTTTTCACCTCTCGGACTTGTTAATTGGTTAATGGCATCACCAATCCTCCACCTTAAAGAAGTAGAAAGCACTCATTTCTCTTTATCAACCCTCCTATCCAAGCAGCAAGGAAGTGATGGTCTCTGTTGCCTAGCAATTTATTCCTTCCTCCTTCGTCTCCATAATAACCACTTTGATTTCATTCTCCACACATACCCCTGAATTTACTCCTAACTCGTCTCCTCTTGTTCAATCTCCTCTCCTCCAGTATATCCTCACACCATCACCATCAATCTATGCTGTCCCAAACTTACAAACTTCTGATGGCTCCCCATATCCTAAGAGGATAAAATCCAAGCTACTCCTTAGCATAAAGCCCTCTATTTTGAGGACCTCATTTGCTAGAACTCCTCATCTCATTGGCTCTTGTGCTCAGCCATAGTAAATCTCTGCCATTCCCTGAACCTGTCACACTGTTCTATATTCTGTACCTGGGTATATGATCTTATTTTTCTGCACAGAATGCAGAAAATGACTCTCTCAAGTCATTACTTCTGGAAACAGTTCAGATTTTACTTCCTGTGAAAACCATCTCTAAACACTCAAGGTAAGCTGGTAACTCCCCGTTGCGCATTCATAGCACTTTGTATGTTTTTCTAGTGTAACACTTCTCACATTGTTCTGTAATAATTTATTAACATGTTTTTGGGGAGACTGCTAACTGTTCATGAAAACCATTGCTTACACAATTGTAACCAAGCACATAAATTCTCAATACATTGCATTTACCACCTTTCCTTGCAGTTAGGTGTGGTCAATTGACTGAGTCTTTAACAAAATAAAGTAAAACAAAGACGAAAGCAAAGACCAATCACTGTCATTGGTGTCATTTCTGGCCAGTTCCTTAAGGAAATGGGTCCATTCTTATCCCCCCTCTTTCTGTGATCCAGAATACTGATGAACCTGCAGCCAAGCTGTGACCATGCAGGTAACCTTACTCCCTAGGTGATGGCAGAGAAACAGAATGGAAGGGACCTGGTCCCTGAACATGGCTGTGTGGGGCAGAGCCATGTGCCCAGCTGGAGTGCCCACCTTGGACTGTTATGTGTGAGAGAAATAAACTTCTATATCCTCTATGTACCTGCGGTCTTTTGGTTAGAGCATCTTTCTCTCTCCTTCACCTGTTCATCCCCATCTTAGGCCATGTTTCATGGTATTAATACTCTTGAATAGCCTCTTCCACCTGAATGTGGGTTGGCTTCATGAGGTTTTTTTTGAACACAGAATATGGTGGAACTGATGCTACCTGTCTTTTGAGGCTAAGGCATAAGTTTTGCAGTTACTGTCTGGGATTCTTGACGTATTTACTTGTTCTTCAGATGCTCCCTCTTAGAGCTCAGCACATGCTGGAGAAAGCCCAATATACGGAGAGGTCATGTGTAGTGCTCAGCCCAAGTTGAATTTCCAGCCTATAGCTAGCATCGACTGCCAGCCATGTGAATGAGCCACTTGAGGTGTCAGCTCAGTGACCTTTCAGATGAGACCAGCCCCACTTTGAATCTGATTGTAACCATATGAGAGACCCTAGGTGAGAACCTCCCAGCTAAGCTCAGTCAACCTATGGAACAATGAAAGATAATACATGGCTGTTTCAGGCCACTAAGTTTTTGGATGGTTTGTTATGCAGAGATAGATCATCAGAAACACTAAAGCTGATACAAATCCAAGTCTGCATAATGTTGTGAGGATTTTATGAGCATTACTTGGAAGTGGTTTGGGCTACTAAAAAACAATGCCTCTCACAAGCCAAAGTAATAGTCTTAACTTTGTTCTCAATTTAATGCTTTCTTTTTTTCTTTTAAGTTTCAAAATCATCATAAAATAAAAAAGTTGAATGCTTGAGGGGGCTTTTCAAAAGCCTATTCTTCTTTCAAATGTGCTTACTTCTGGGTAGAAGAAGACATAAAAGTACTACGTAAACAACAAATAGACTAAGTTATGCTTAACCTTCTAAGACAGGATAAGTTGGAACTGAACATAGAGTCAGAAAGTAAGTACAAACATATCAGACTGATTATTGTATATTAATGCATAGATTGCAACTGGCAATACTTATTACTAAATGGACACAGTTGGAATGTATTCATTGTGGTATCTAATCAGAAGAAGGTGTCAAGACCTAGATTTATACCTACTCCACACATTCCCCATCAAAGTTAGATTATTCCCATTTGACCTTCACTCAGTCTGGGTCACTTCCTTTGACCTGTAGAACCAATAATTTGCTTCCACAGGAAAGTATCCTAAAGGTTTAGTAATCTTAGAGGAGAACAAGATCATCTGAATTCTGAAATCACTTAAAAATATATAAAGTCTGAATTCAAGTAGCTGAATTTCAAGTCTCAATTTCCATTCATTCTTTATCAACCTCTCCAATGCCCTGTGTCTCAAAGCGGCTCTTGGTCTACCAACTGCAATATCTTGACTTGTAAGCATCTCCAGGCATGAAGTCTTTCCTGAGCTTCCATTAAAACCTCCCAGGGGCGCCTGGGTGGCGCAGTCGGTTAAGCGTCCGACTTCAGCCAGGTCACGATCTCGTGGTCCGTGAGTTCGAGCCCCGCGTCAGGCTCTGGGCTGATGGCTCAGAGCCTGGAGCCTGCTTCCGATTCTGTGTCTCCCTCTCTCTCTGCCCCTCCCCCGTTCATGCTCTGTCTCTCTCTGTCCCAAAAATAAATAAATGTTGAAAAAAAAAATTAAAAAAAAAAAAACAAAAACTCCCTGTCCTGTGTCCCATTCTTTCCATGATTCTATTACACAACTAATTGACCCATTTGAAGAAAAATCCTGAAGATGACTCTTGTGGCCAAGTCATATGGATTCTATGTCTGTATGTCTTTGGATCCTATCCCCTCTATTTCCTTTCACTCTCATCACTGGCATTTAGACCTAATATCCTTTTGCAGGACTATAATAATGGACTTTCAACTGTATTTTCCCTATCTTCAGCCTTTCCTTCTTAATATATTTTACTCTAGCTGCTAGATCCATCTTTCTGAACTATTGTGCTGATAGTTTATTTCCTCCCCTAAACCCCTTTAATCCCCAGGGCTTAAAGACACACACATATACATATATGCATACTCACAAAACCCCTCCTTAGCCTATCTTTTAATGTTCTCTGTCATCTCATTACTACCTATAACTTTATTTTTCTTATTCTTCATTCCCACCCATCATGCACCTATGAAACTCCCTTCTTGCCACTGACAATGCTTATGTAACATATTCTGTACTTCTATTCCCTTGCTCAAGTCGGCAATCCTAGTTGAAATATTCTTCTCTTCTAGAACTCTTTAAACTCTACCCCTCTCTTAAGGTTCAACTTAATGAATTTCCCGTCCTCCATTCTTGAATGTCCTGTTGGACCTTGTGACCAGATAGAATCACACCATCTTCCAAATTTCTCCATTACTTTTACCAATATCTCCCTTGTGATCCTTATTCCTTTCTCCTTCAGTTATTACATTTATGAATTTTTATCTCCCACCTACTGTCTTTTATTCTATTAACAGAATACGTTGCATATGTAATACTGCTCAATAAATACTGTTGCATGGATGAGGGTGTTATTATTTCAATATGTTACTCATTCTAGATGATATTTACATCTTATCACTGGCCACAGAGAGACTAATATGGGGAAAGCAGTGGTGAGAGAAGGGAGAAGTTTTTTTTTTCTTTTTTTCTTTTGATGGAAAAATCTGAATAAAAAATACTACAATGCCTGCCACACCCATGGCTCTCCTCTCTTCATTTTTTTTTAAAGTTTATTCATTTTTGAGAGACAGAGAGAGACAGATCCTGAGCAGGGGAGGGGCAGAGAGAGAGACAGAGACACAGATTCCGAAGAAGGCTCCAGGCTCTGAGTTGTCAGCACAGAGCCTGATGCAGGGCCCGAACCCATGAACCACGAGATCACAACCAGAGTCAAAGTTGGACACCTAACCAACTGAGCCACCCAGGCGTCCCACATGTCACTCATTTAAAAAGACAAGTTTGGTTAGATATTCCTGTCAATGTTGAGGAAAAGGATCATCCATCTCTTTATTTTCACATTTAGTTTTTGTTCATTTATTTATATGTATTTATATTTATTTGTACATATTTATATGTATTTATATTTATTTATATGTATTCTCTTTCAAATCTTATACTATGAGATAGCTTCATCTCATCTATCCTAATAGCTACTGGTTCTCTCATTTGTTTTCTCTCGCTTTTGGGTTTTAATATTTTCTGTGTATCTCTCCCCTTTATAAACACTTGGGGATTGCCTTGTTTTGGTATATAGTACCTGGCTTTCCTGCCCATGCAAGGAACCAATCACTTGTTGTTTTAAAATATTTCAAAACTTTCCTTCTTATTAATGTTTATTTATTTTTGAGAGAGAGACACACACAGCGTGAGCAGGGGAGGGGCAGAGAGAGAGGGAGACACAGAATCTGAAGCAGGCTCCAGGCTCTGAGCTGTCAGCACAGAGCCCGATGTGGGGCTCGAACTCACAAACTGTGAGATCATGACCTGAGCTGAAGCTGGATGCCTAACCGACTGAGCCACCCAGGCACCCCAAAACTTTCCTTCTTATTAATGTAAGCTTACCTAAATCACTTATAGTATCAATAAGATTATTTAAGTAAGTAAATAATCTAAGTAAATAATCCTAGAAACAGCAAGCTGAATGAAAATCTTACCTCATGCATGACAACAGAGAGCCTTTATATATATATATATATATATATATATATATATATATATATATACTTTTAAATATGAAATTTATTGTCAAATTGGATTCCATACAACACCCAGTACTCATCCCAACAGGTGCCCTCCTCAATGCCCATCACCCACCCTCCCCTCCCTCCCACCCCCCATCAACCCTCAGTTTATTCTCAGTTTTTAAGAGTCTCTTATGGTTTGCCTCCCTCCCTCTCTAGCTTTTTCTTTATACATTTTTTAAGGTTTATTTATTTATTTTGAGGGGGGGAGAGGGGCAGAGAGAGCAGGAGAGAGAAAATCCCAAGTAGGCTCCATGCTGTCAGTGTAGAGCTTGATGCAGGCTCAAATTCACAAACTGCAAGATCATGACCTGAGTTGAAGTTGGACACTTCACCAAATGAGCCACCCAGGTGTCCCAGAGCCTTTATATCTTTTAATATATGTTTCATACACAAGTCCTTTCTACTTCCTACATAATTTTCTTGTTCAATTTGTGTTCTTGTGATGTCTTCATAATGAATTCAATTAAACATCCAAGTGAAAGTTTAATTTTAATGAAAAAAAATTTAACAAAAATAATGCAAGGACTTAATTTATAATTCACATTATTTCATATTCCTTCAGCACACTACCTTTTCCCTGCTGATACTGGTGCAATGTACCATTTTATGCTGTAACATGTAAAAAATAAACTTTTTATGAAAATAAAACCCCTACTAAGCTGGTAGAATGAAACGTATTTTAATACAGATATTTTAATTACTCTTAATTAAAATCTTGCAGAGATTCTCATTCATGTTCTATGGAATGTTCATATTCACATATTTAAAGAAGCAGTTGCCTTTAGGGCTTAATCACTTAAAACAATGCCTCTCGGGGTGCCTGGGTGGCCCAGCTGACAGCCTCTGACTCTGGACGTTGGCTCTGGTCATGGGTTTGAGCCTCATGTCAGGCTCTGCACTAACAGACTCTTTCTGCCCCTTTCCCTGCTGGCATGTGCACACCCTTTCTCTCTCAGTCTCTCTCAAAATAAGTAAATGAACTAAAAAAAAAAAAAAAAAAAAAAGAATGCCTCTGACACTATAATCCCATATTACTTTATTTTTTATTTTTTTTTTTTAATTTTTTTTTTCAACGTTTATTTATTTTTGGGACAGAGAGAGACAGAGCATGAACAGGGGAGGGGCAGAGAGAGAGGGAGACACAGAATCGGAAACAGGCTCCAGGCTCTGAGCCATCAGCCCAGAGCCTGACGCGGGGCTCGAGCTCACGGACCGCGAGATCGTGACCTGGCTGAAGTCGGACGCTTAACCGACTGCGCCACCCAGGCGCCCTCCCATATTACTTTAAAGACATAATCTCAGATGAATATTATTTTATGAAATAACCTGAAATACATTCCTCAGAATGGCCCTTGGAGGAATAGTTGGGTAAGGATGATTTTCAGAATTTGGAAGATGGGTTAAAGGGCTCAAGGAGGTGAAGTATGAACATTTAGCACACTCAAAAGCACATATGATTGAGCTCAAAATGGAACTCAAGGTTTCTTATTTCAAATTCTTTGGGTTTTTTTTCTTAAGTTTATTCATTTTGTGTGTGTGTGTGAGAGACAGAGAGAGCGAGCGAGCGCATGTGCGCTCCAGTGGGGGAGGGGCAGAGAGAGAGGGAGAAAGAGAATTCTAAGCAGATTCTGCACTGTCTGCACAGATCCCAACATGGGGCTTGAACTCCTGGACCGTGAGATCATGACCTAAGCCGAAGTCGGATGTTTAACCGACTGAGCCACCCAGGTGCCCCATTAATTATTTGTTCATTATCCTTCAATAGTAAATTTGCTTTCACTTATTTCTAAGTTGGTAGCACCAATGCACTGAAGTTATTAATAAATTAAACAGGTATTTTAAAAGTGCCTGCCTACTTTGTGCCAGGCACCATTACAGATGCTTTGAGATATATCTGAACAGACTCAACAAAGCTTACATTCCCGTGGGGGGCGGTCGGGGGGAGGTGAAGGGGAGGCCAATAACGTATTATCAACATAACAAATCATTCAATACATAGAGGGTTGGACTGTCATAAATGGTACAGAAACACAGAACAGAGAAGCGACAGAGATGTGATTTTAAATGATATAGTCAGGACAGGAATTGAAGTAACATCATAAAGACCTGAAGGAGATGATGGGGTGAGCTCTGTGGATATATAAGGGTGGAACATTCTAGGCAGAGGCCAATACAAAGAAGTTGAAATCAATCATTCATTCCCTATCAGTCTCTGCTGAAACCAGGATGATAACATTGTTAAAGCAAAACTCTGTGGATGAATAATATTTGTCATACTTCTTTTATTATATTCTATTAAACATTAATCTCATAATTATTTACAGACTACAAACTGTATGCTGGGCATCGAAGCAATAACGATGAAAAGACAGACATGGTTTTTGTCCTCATGAAGTGTACACTTTAATTTTTTTTTAATGTTTTATTTATTTTTGAGAGAAAGAGAGAGACACAGTGCAAATGGAAGAGGGGCAGAGAGAGGCGACACAGAATCGGAAGCAGGCTCTGGGCTCTGAGCTGTCAGCACAGAGCCGGATGCGGTGCTCAAACCCACAAGCTGTGAGATCATGACCTGAGTAAAAGTCGGACGCTTAACCGACTAAGCCACCCAGGTGCCCTTCATGAAGCTTACACTTTAATGGCGGTTGGAGAGACAAGTTAATAGATACTATACAGGTAATATACATATGGTAGGGGTGGTACAGGGAGCCATGGGGACAGAAGATAGGAGTGCCTCTCTCAGACTACAGGAATGGGACTTTGGAGAGAAAGCTATCAGAGATTAAAGTCTTTCATTTCTGTCCCAACAGCACAGACATCAGCACACATTGTATATAGAATCAAGTAATAAATGCTTCACATGTATTTAATCCTCACAACACTGTATGAGGATGCCCTATCATTATCATTTTATAAGTGAAGGAATGAAAATCCAGAGAGGTTAGGCAACTTGTCCAAGGTCACAGAGATAGAAAGTGGCAGAGAAAGGACTTGAACTCTGGCAGGGTGGCTCCAGAGTCTGTGCTCTTAACTACTCTATCTTGCACACTCTCTGAGCACCATGCCTGTAAAATAGTTCATGAATAAAGACCTTTGGGTATTTTCCAGCTATAGGTATGGCGTGGTATGGATTGTCTATAGTTTGATTATAGAATGAGTTTTTATCAGCATGATCTAGAATGAAGAAATTCTGCTTTGTCTAAAGATTAAAACCAAAACATCTTGCTCATACTGTGGTATGAACTTCTGACACTGGTATTCACTAGCCCATTAGTATAAAAAGTTTGCGTTAGGAGCAGCTCTTGGGAATCCTTTTTCCTCCTGTCTTTTGACATTCTAAATAAAGAAAGGGAGGATAACCTCTTTTACTCTGAGTATTGTCTACTGGGTGCAACAGATTTTGTCAAATGATGAGGGTCCACAAATACACGTTAAATATCTGTCCTCTACAGACACAGCCCTGCTCTTAGATACTACCTTCACAGAGAGAAATCAGACATTCTGGACCAAATCACAAATTACATGACTTATTCCAGGTTAGTAGAGAGCTGTCAGATAGTAACCATCCTGCGTAGAGGTTGCACTAGTGACCTAAATGAAAAATCCAGAAGGGCTCTGGGCAGACATCCATGTGGATGTGAGAGTGGGCTGTGGAACCTTGCAGAAATACTATTTGCTCTGCTTGATTTCTAACAGCTGATTTCCCACTTTCATCATGCCCAGCTCCCTGACTAGTTAGACAACTGGAGAGTCTAACTGGGGATTGCACAAATTCTACCTGTTGAAGAAATAACATTCTCTGATAATGATAAGTGATACAAATTCCGACTGGAATTCTTAGAAAGGCATAAACAATAGAAAGAGCAACTGTATATGAAAATAAGGAAATGGCAGGCTAGGGAAATGGAATTGAATTATTTTAAAGACCATGGATATGATAATTTTCCAGTTATGGCATAGCAGAAAGCCATTCAATGATTTAGGGAAAACTGTTATGAATATGTATACAGCTTATATGTAAATATCTTTTGATAACTTGATTATTGTCAGGTATGATATATACGACATTAGATAATAGTGAAGCTTTATGTCTCTTAAATCATTCTGAAGGCTGGATCCATCATAACACAATATCCTAATAATAGCTAACTGATGAGAGAGACACAGATTAAGAAAAGTCACAGTCAGGTAGAAATTTCAAACAGAATAGGAAGAAAATAGATTTTATCACAGACTTTGGGTGTAATGCCACTTACAATGATAAAAGATAAACAGAAGTCAAAATAGGATGAAAGAAATTTGGCAAAAATAGTCATCAAAGATTAACGCTAAAGTGAAATGGACTGACCATCACATTATATAATTGTTACCATGTCATGCAGTGAAAGGAATCATGATCAATCTTCTATTTATAAAGAGAGCTAAACTTATTCTCAAAGAAAAATATTGACTAGGCTTACAGTGAAGATCAACAGTTGTGATAACTAATTTTCAGTTTTATCTTTTAATCCTATAATCTTCTCAAGGCAAATAAATGTTTCTATAAGATAGAAATAACACAATTAAAAATATTAAATAAAAATATGCAATAAAACATGTAAATGCTACTTTTAAGTACTATTATACCTGTCTGAACCTATATTGAAACATTAAAGAAATGTTCTTTTTAAAACACTAGATTGCCTCTGAGAGATTAAGAATTCATAAATTTATAATGGTAACCAAATGAAAAAAATAGAGTAAACTTTCTAGATGAAAATATGACTTTCCTAACTAAAGGCTAAAAAACAAGGGAAATGTAATGTGCATTACATTCTTATTGTGCAGAATGTGTTTATATCTAATCTAATGCTTGCATACATTATTCCAATGCTGTGAGAACAGAGTAACAATTGTAATGTTGCTCTGAATCAAAATAACAGAATCTGTCAGTTGACATGTTGTAGTGTTTGCACTTTCATTATTGCTCATAGAATAATTGTATACTTCTTTTTACTGTTATTTTGTGGCAGTTTATCTCTTTAAAAATGCTACCCAAACTATCATCTGCAGGAATCTGAAAGTCATAAACAGTCACTAAGTTTCAGTAGACGTTTTCAATATACCCATACATATGTTTATGCATTATCTGTTTTGATAAAATGTGATTCTTACATGCCTAGTCTGTTATTTCACCACAATTTGCATTGTTATAATAAGTTATTGATTGATTTTCAGTTTAAGGGACTAAGGTAGTATTCAGTAATGACGGAGTGCTACAAGTTTATTGCAAGTGCCCAAGGTTCACTCACCCCAAGCAATTTAGTCAATAACCAATTTTTATACTTCTATCTCCTTCAAAATTCCAAACCAATAATCCCTGTGTGTGTGTTTTTTTTAATTATTTCAGTATCAGACTAACATTTCCCATGGAAATCAATATGGGTGCGATCTATTAGCCAAAAATCTGCAGTACTGCAATGCAAACATATTAAAAATATTGATCTTGCAAAGCTACTGATGTTTTGATTGACTTTAATGTTTGTAAGCAGCAATAACAGAATTTCAATGACTGAAACAAACTTTTGATTAAAATTATAGATTTTCTTGGGGGGGGATTTGCTATTTTACTGGTTCAAAGCTTACCACATGGCTTACTTGCCTGCCATAAATGAATGTGGTGGGATATACTTATCCAATTCCTTATTTGTAAATATTTTAGTCTATCATAGCTTACACATCTTTATGTACTTTGAACTTCCCTGACATTTCAATTCCACTTCTTATTATATCGTATACTGTGGTGGAATTTCAGACTGAGAATGGCAGGAATTGAGATCTCTAATCCTTCTTTTACCATTATGCAACCTTTGGGAAGGCATTTAACTCTCAGTTTAAATTCCCCAAATGTAAAATGGAATTAACCTTGCGAATCAATGAACATTCTTATTATTTTTTAGATCAATGGACAACAAAGACCATAATTTATACATATAAAAGATTATTTGACCCAAAGATGCATCCTTTGCAGAAAGCACAGGATTTTGCAGCCATTTAGTGATAACATAGCAATGCTCTCATTTTATATACAAAGATACTGAGGCCCCGAAAAGTTCAGTGATAAGGCCATTCCTGACCACCCCATTTAAAGCATACCTGTGCACCCCCATCTGCACTCTCTCACCCTTTAACCTACTTTATTTTTATCCTGACACCACTACCTGAAACATTTTAAATGCATTACAACACACACACACACACACACACACACACACAATTATGTATAACATTCTATAGAATATAGCAGAGTATATGTATATAAATACACACATATATACATACACACACACACACATATAATCTGCTACCTATTATCTATTTTCTCTTCTAAAAGTTAAGCTTGATGCAATAGGAATATTGTTTACCCTTATCACTGCCAAATCTCTAGCATCTAGAATAGTAGGGCATATAGGAGGACTCAGTAAATATTTTCTGAATGAGGGAAGGAACGAGTCAGAACTGCTAGTGGAATGAGGTTGGGTTGGGTAGGAGTGGAGTAGGGGGAAGACTTCATTCTATCAACTTTCAATCCAGTGGCACTCTAAGGTTTCCTTCTTAATATGCTTCTTTTATTTCTTGGGATTCCCAGATGTAAGCATCAAACGGTATCTGTATCCATATCTATTGTACATGTTTTTGCCAAAGTTCAAGGATATTTTCAAGTTTATTTTAACCTTTTCATTATTTAATTATTAATCCTTCCCCTGAATTTTTTTCACCATTTGTTTACTCTACCTTCCACTATGTTAAAATTGGAATAAATCCCCTGCATTTTTATTTGCAACATTTCACTGGAATAAAGAAAAAATATTAATAATTTAAGCAAAAACTAGAAATTAAAAATTACCCATTTATTAGCTGCTTGTTTCATTTTCATTCTAATCACTCCCATAGAGTTCTTCAGGGGAAGCACCAAGGACAAGCTTGCAAATGTGCAGGGACTTTAGCATCCTTACAAATTTGATTAGCTTCCACCCTCCAAATTATCCGAAATATACACAATAGATTTGTAAATACACAATGCCACTAAGGAACAAGTCCACTGGCCCTCTTCCTTGAGGCTGCTGCCACCACAAGTCTTCAGGAACCTCCTCTGCAGCTGCTGTTCTCTGGTGGGTGTAGGGGAAACAGTGCGGGTCACAACTATCAGATCTGGGCTAGAATTCCAACTTTCTCAACTTATAAACTGTGTGAACTTTGGTTTCTTCATCTGTAAGAAATACCTAACACTCACTACAAAGATGTACCACGAGGGGTAAACGAGACGATACACAGAAAGTGAGTGGCACACAGCAGGTATGCAAACAAAGTTAGTTTTCTTCTTCCCTTCACACATCAGTTAAACAAAAACCAGCTAGCAGTCCTTCCTACACCTTACTACTTTTTTTTTTCTTTAAGACTCTCACTTCTGTACATTGGCTCACAGGACTGGAATTTGTGTATAAGGACCACAGTGCAGAAACTAAATCTGAAAAAGTGATATTTATGTGGGACCACAAATTGGTTTTTGGATACCAATAAGGGGTAGATGGAAGGTAAAACCATTTCAAAGAACTGACCAAGGGGATCAAATAGTCAAAAGAAATACTTTGCTGGCTGGAGAAGATACTCTGTACAAGTACTAGAAGCCTCAGGGTAGAAGCTGATGTCACATTCTGAGCAGGGTAATAGCATTACACTCTTCCACTTGCCCTTACCTCTGGCTATGCCCTACTATTCCCACCTGCCTCCATCCATTCCTAGAAATCACCTTCTGCAGCATAAGCATTTGCCCTTGATACATCCTTGAAAACAGCTCTCTATCAGCACTGCAGTGGATTATCTGTTGAAACCCCTGAGGTCTATCAGTAGCTTTAAGGTTATAATGCTGGTGAGCTCTGGATGAGATCTCCTAGGGCTATCCAAGGCCCAGAAGCAATAAACTGAGCTATTCCTCCACTTTTAGGAGCATCTGATTATACTGACGCCCACAAAATAGCTTTAAGGAAGGTGCAGGACCCCTGCTAAGGGACATGCATATAGTTGAAGATTAACAAAGTATTAAAGAGAAGGATGAGTTTTCTCAAAGGTCTGTTTTTATTGCTAAAAAACGACAAGTTCTGTAAGTATGAGATGATGGGAAAAGCCAGTATGCAAAAGGGATTATTTCTGCCCAAGTAAGCAGTGTGACTTGCAGTGCGACCTAACAAACCGAGCATTACCGATTCTCTGCCACTTAGCACTGCTATTATGTTGACTCTGCAGTCGAAAGCCCGACAGAAAAATACTCCTGATTCAGTCACACACCATCCAATGTGTCATGGTGCCCCAGGAAGTGTGTCCCTTTGCTTTCAGGCACTGCTAGGGCTACTGGATCTTCACATTTTGGGGCTCACATACCACTTTGGAAATATGACAAAAGCTAGGATTCTCCTCTCCATAACTCCGATTCAGCACAGAACTTCAAAGGGTTATGGAATTCCCTGCAGCTCTTCCATGGATCCCCAAGTCAGAGGTATTTCAGGGTAATCCTTCTGAGTCGGAAAATACCAAGATGCTCTCTCTCCTCACAGCATTGCAGGTACATAGTATGAAGACATTTGCTTGTGGGTGAAGAGGGCAAGGAGAGGAGGCAGTCAAGTCTTAAATAGAAAGTGTTGTTTTTCTTCAAGTTAGAAAATATTCAGATGAAGGAAAAAGACCATTCAAATGCCAGGACTTGGATGAATGCAACATAAGCTGAATGCGTGCAAGCCAGAGATTTGGCTTAATACCAAGTATAAAATATTCCAGCTCCATGGGGAAGCTAACCCTAGGCCAAAACCTCAAAACATATATGTGGACTGTTTAGTTTTTTAAAAGGTCCAATATTTTAGTTTCTCAAGAAATTCTCAAACTTCTCAGAAATTTCAGTAATGCAACCATTTGAAATATAGAAGGCTAGCAGTTGCTGAGAAATATTCTGGCATGGATTCTAATGGAGATGTGTTGATTTTTTTTTTTTTCTGGGACACACTAGGAAATTTAAAACAGTTACTGAGCACTAAGAAGACACTACTGTAATTTAAAACTTTTTTTTTAAATTTAAAACTATTTTAAAGTATATCTGATTAAGGTCTGAAACTTCCAGATATAAGTTATGCTTCTAAACTGAAAGGTAAAGCATCTGTCCTCTTTAACTGAAGACAAACTTTAGGGAAAAAATTATTTCAAAAGCTCCAACTCTAGTTACACCCCTACTGCCATCCACACATTTTTCAATTACACAACTGTTGGTCAGAGAGCACAGAATAAAAGCCCTCCAGCGAATACTCAAGTAAGCTGGTAGAGGAATGCTTACTAATGTCAAAAGAGAGACCTCAACCCAAATTACTCTGTAATTGACATTATTGGTCAATTTTGGGGGGGGGATTTTGGAAGTACTCACTTTATAAGGTTCTCTTCCTCACAGACTGGCCTTAAAAGTCTACGTTAAAAAAATATGGCCAGAAAAACAGTTTGGCAATTCTTCAAAAAGTTAAAAACATACAATTACTACATGACCCAGCAGTTCTCCTAGGTATACAGTCAAGAGGATTGAAAACAGGTGTTCAAACAAAAACTTGTACATGATTATTCATTTCAGCATTATTCATAATGACTAAAAAGTAGAAACAAATCAAATGTCCATTAATCAACAAATGGATAGACAAAATGTGGTATACTTATACAACAGAATATTAATGGGCAATAAGAAGGAATGAAGAAGTGATACATGCTACAACATGGGTGAACCTTGAAAACATCATGCTAAATGCACAAAGCCAGACATGAGAAGCTACTTACTGTATGGTTCTACTTATATGAAATGTCCAGGAGCGCCTGGGTGGCTCAGTCGGGTAAGCCCACGACTTCCGCTCAGGTCATGATCTCAGAGTTCGTGAGTTCGAGCCCCACTGTATGGATCTGTACTGACAGCTTGGATCCTGGAGCCTGCTTTGGATTCTGTGTTTCCCTCTCTCTCTGCCCCTTCCCTGCTCATGCTCTGTCTTTCTCTCTCAAAAATAAATAAACATTAAAAAAAAAAAAAAAGAAATGTCCAGAATAGGCAACTCTGTAGACACAAAAGCAGAATAGTGCTTGCGAGGGGCTGGGTGGTGGAGGAAAGGCAAAATTGACAGTGATTGTTAGTGGGTATGGTGTTTCTTTTTGGAGTGATGAATATTTTCTACAATTAGACAGTGGTGATAGTTGCACAAAATTGTGAATGTACTGTAAGTCACTGAACTGTAGACTTTAAAATGGTTACAATGGTGGATTTTATGTTATGTGAATTTTACCTCAACTTAACAATGTGGATAGAATGGTTTTTCATTTTTTTACAATTCTGGTGAAGATATTAGTGAAATTCCCACTGAAACTAAAAGTTAGAAATTACCATAGGTACTTTTTTTAAACTCATAAAATTTCTAGGTCTGTTTGATTAGGCTGTGCCTCACTGAAGTGGAAAAGTAATCATCTGGATAGTTAAATATATTATCATAGGTATATTTTTATAATTCTGGCAAAACAAGATAAGAACAAATGGGGGAATAAACTGACTTTGCCCAAAACTGAATGGAAGCTAGGCAACTCTGCTTTGTTTCAGATTTGTTTAGATAAGTGAACAAAATCTTACCAAAATGTAGAGATTTAATAGTCAAAAAATAAACCACTTATTGTTTTTTATTTACCTTTCTTGATGGGCAGAAGCAGTTTTTTTTTTTTCTTCTGCCACAGGTACAATGCAAGATCTACTTGCTAAGATTTGAGAAGTTTGAGATGAAGTAACTGTATCAAATATTCATAAAGTATCTAATTACATATCTATCTATACTGCAATTGCTATGTTAAATTCAATTTTTAAATAGATTTTATATTTTATTTCATGTTTTTAATTTAAAAATTCGTTAACTTTTAGCACTTATTCTTTTTAATTTTTTTTTTTTAGAGTTTATTTATTATTGAGAGACAGAGAGACACAAAGAGCGTGAGCAGGAGAGGGGCAGAGAGAGGGGAAGACACAGAATCTGAAGTAGTCTCCAGGCTCTGAGCTGTCAGCACAGAGCCCGACGCGGGGCTTGAACTCACAAACTGTGAGATCATGACCTGAGCCAAAGTCGGTCGCCTAACCAACTGAGCCGCCCAGGTGTCCCAGCATTTATTCTTTTTTCATATAAGCATTTAGGAGTATAAATTTCTTCATTTAGTAATCTACTATACCAAAAAGTTTCTGTATTTTCATTATGGTTCAATTCTAAGTATTTGCTATATTGATTCTTTAATCTTTAAGTTATTTGGAGAACTTTTTCTTTAGTCTTTCTTCCACTCTTCTATTCCCTCCCCAACTTTGTTAAAAAAAATTAAATGCATGAGGTGCAATAGCACAATGTCTACATTCTTCCTCTAGATTCAATAATTGTTAATATTTTGCCACATGTGCTTCATTACTTTTATATATATTATTTTCCTGAACCGTTTGAGAGTTAGTTGCAAACAAAATAACTTATTTAACAACTGCCCCTTAAGTATTCGTGTTTTCTGTCAAAGTTATAAGAGTTGTATTGGGATATATTATTCACTATAGTCCTCAACCTTCCTAACAGTTAAAAGTTAGAAAATGCATTATAAGAATTACTTGGGCTTTTATGTAAAATTTCTCACTATTCTATAAGCATTATCAGGGAAATAAGCCTTCCACTTCTTTGATATGGTAACATTCTAATTTCTGACTTTGAGAGATTTTTCTCTCTTAAATGATTCTCTGCATCTTCCAATTCCAATCTTCCCCTTTTTTCAAGCTTCATCTTCCATAGACCCACCACACATATTCATACATCCATTCTGTTATCCTTGGAATACGTAGGCCTTGCTGTGTGTAATCCTTATCTGGGTACTTACTTTAGGCTCTAATATAAGTTTCAGTTGCATGACACACTGCCTCAATGAGATCATAAGCTCCTTTAGGATAGGGTTCAGGCTTTTTTAACCCCGTGGTCAGTGGATGCTAAAATTCTTCCTCAACTTACCTGCAATCTTCATAGCATGATACTTGTTGAAAGAATGTAAGTGAATTGAAGATTATATACATTTACTTTTATTGTGTTATATATGTGATAATGTGCTATAAACTCATACAAATTAACATTATAGTCTGGTTGACAATTTATCTTTGTTTCATTGGATTGACCTCATATTCTCCAAATGAAAGCATTTTCATGCCGAAAGGAGTTCTTACAGATTGTCTAATCTCAGATATTATAATTTTTGAAGTAAAGAGATCTATAGAAGTTAAATGATTGACCTAACATTGTAAGACTTTAATGGAATCAAATGAGTTAATACATCTAAAGTGCTTAGACCAGGGCCTGGTTGGCAGAGGAAAGGCTTAAGGAATATTATTAACCACAGAATCAAGAGTTTTGGATGACTAGTTCAGGGCATTTTCCACTAAAACACATTACCTCAGAATTCTACAGTAAAATAATGAAGACAATCATTTGGGGATCCTATTATGCATTATTTTGTGAGCAAGGGATATATGCTAAGAAGCCAGGCAGAGGTTGTTGTCACAACAGGCGCTGACTATTCTTCCTAATGCGAGCTCACCAACTGGCTGCCCGTGGGCCTGATTTGGCTGGTAGCTATTTTTTTAGCCTGTATAATAGCTTAAAAAATTTTTTTTATTTTATAACCAAGTTAGTTAGCATATAGTGCAACAATGATTTCAGGAGTAGAAATGTATAATTGTTTTAAAGCTTAAGTTAGTTTCAATGCTTAAAACTAAAGAGATTTCAAGTAAATATACAGATCTCTGGCTTCTCTGAGAAAACTGGAAAATCTGACAACACAGGGCTTGCATTCCTGCATGTCACCGATCACCTGGTGTTTGAATTTGTAACTCCTGTTCTTTAGCTAAGGCCTTGACTATGATTAATGCATAGAATGATAACTTTGAATCACGTAATAAGAACTACATTAGTCAGGAAATACTAAGTAGTATTTGCTTGCTACACGTAATGGCTACCTATGCCTAGGTAGTTTTTTCCTACAGCAGGGAAATGAATTGTTATAATAAGGATAAAAACAAAGGTGATTGTTTTTAAGGGGTTAATTATAATTTAACCAGAAAATTCATCTGAAGAGAAGAGCTCAACTCTCTGGACTTCACTTACCCAAAATGCCACTGTATTTTTCTTTCATGGGAGATGCTGGTCCAATAACCTTGATTCATGTGTTAAATAAAAACAAATGACACAATTATATTTGGAACCATTTTTCTTCCCTAATGTAAACATAGCCCTTAAGACCTGAGACTATTTTAGTTAGCCTGCTTTTGACCGGAACTAAGCAGCTATAAGAAAAAAAAAATTAAAAATAAAAATAGGTTACAACACATTAAATATCCTCTCTCTGCCACCTTACACTTTTTGGTGCTAAAACATATGCTCTGCCACCTGCAGATAAAAGTCACACACTGAGAGTGTATATTCTGACAAGAATTACTAGTTTCAAGCATGCCTAGTGATTTTGGACAGTAGCACTTAAGAAACCTTCAATCTGGCAGTTTTATCACTGCACATTTTCTAAACCATTCCTACAGTCTAAAGTTGTACAAGTGTTGGGATCTGACCTTTGGGAGAAAACAAAATAAAATGAAACAAAAAGGATCCCAGGGTAGTATTTTGATTCAACTTGCTCTATCTTATTTATCTATTTATTTATTTATTTATTTATTTATCTATCTATCTATCTATCTATCTAATCTATCTATTTATTTATTTTTGGTCTAATACACATCTCTTCTTCTTCTTCTTCTTTTTTTTTTTTTTGTCATTTATTTTGCACCTCAATGACAAGATTATTATACTTTCTGACAGGGAATAACTCTACTGAAAGCCCAGGACAACTTCCATTCCTAGGCATACTGGGAAAACTTGTCATAGGAGTTAAAAATTATTGTTGCTACAACGATATTTATGTTCTTATTTTTATACTTCCTTTATCTGTGCTTTACTTTTCTATTTTACTTTATTCTATATTTATGTATTGACTGTTTGATCTTGTTGCAAAAAGAGTTGGGGGCTTACAAAGAAGAACCCAGGCAGGACTTCCAGGGATGGTAGGTGAAGAGTTGGCAAACTGTCCCGACTACGATACAACTATAAAAGCCAAAAGAGTTGTCAGGTACAACTGTTTCAGCACTCTAGAGATCAATCAAAGGCAAACAACAAAATGAAACGTGTTTATTCGTGTGAAACTGCTGAACTACAGGTAGGAACAGTGACAGTCTGTGGTGGGCAGCTCGGAAGGAAGGCACAGCTGTGTTGCCAGGGTGAGACTGGCTGTGAAAACCGGCAGCTTCACTGCTAGAGGGCCTGACTTTGATTTGGAGTACGAGAAAAGCCCCTGTGCAATGGTATTATCTGCAAATAAAGCAAACTCGGTGGGAAATTCACCACCAAAGCCCATGGCCCCACCACACTTCAGCTGTGATCTCACTTGGGGTGGGCAACAGACTGGTGGACTAGTTTGATAGGAAGATCACGGAAGTGAGAGCGCCACTGAGAGACTCAGATGAACCCCCAGCATATCCCTACTGTCTGGAAGGCTGAGTGCCAGCACAGAAGTCCCAGGAAAGCCTAGTAGAAAATAAAAGCCTAGGGAAGACTTGAAAACTGCATGAGCTTTGAATATACTCTGCAACTCACACACAGATCCATCCATAGAGCCTTACTGGTGTGGGATGACTGAGCAAAAACTCTGACCATTAAACTATGCAGCAGAGGGGTGATCTCTAGGAAGCAAGCCTAACATAAAACAAAAATAAGAAACCAGATTATCAGCATGTACGTACTGAAGGGCAGATAGATTCTACAGATTAAATTCAGGCAAGTTTCTACAAATAAAACAAGACAGAAACAAATGAAAAAACAAAAAAATAACACCAACAACAATCCTTAAAAAAAAAAAATCCAGTTTTTCTTACCATTCCTATTCAACATAGTATAAGAGGTTTCAGCCAGTGTAGTAAAGCAAGAAAAGAAATTAATGCCATGAATATTGGAAAGGAAGATGTAAAGTGTCTTTATTCATAGATGATAAGCTCCTGTATTAGGAAACCCAAAAGATTCTACCAAAAAAAAATATCTAGAACTAATAAACAAGTTTTATCTAGGTTGAAAAATACAAAATCAATAAGAAAAAATCAAAGTTAATATTTTATACTAAAAATAAACAATTTGAAGATGACATTAAGAATTCCACTCACAATATCCTCAAAAAGAATAAATTTAACAAAAGAAATGTAAGAAAACCAGAAAAAAAATTGCTGAGAGAATTTACAGATGATCCAAATAAAGAACAACACTGTAATTTCAAAATTTATGATAAAGCTACAGTATTCAAACCAGCGTGGTACTAGTGTAAAAAACAGACATATAGATCAATGGACGAGAACATAAAGTCCATTAATAAACGCTTACTTCATGCTCAGTTGATTTCTAAGAAAGGTACAAGGCAATTCAGCGGGGAAAGGGACAGTGTTTTCAACAAGTGCTGTGGGGAAAACTGGATATCCATATGCCAGAAAAGGACCTTAGATCCTTACCACACACCATATACAAAAATGAACTCAAAGTGAGTCATACCTAAATGTAAGAGGAAAAACTGTAAAACTTCCACAACAAAACATAGTAGATAATGTTTGTGATCTTACATTTGGCAAAGATTTCTTAGATATGATGCCAAAAATATAACTCATAAAAAATCATAAATTAAAGTTCCTCAAATTTTGAACTCATAAAAACTTCTGCTCTTCAAAAGATAGCATAGAGAAAACAACGACAACAACAAGCCACAGCCTGGGATAAAATATTCGTACATCACAAATATCATAAGGGACTTGTATCTAGAATATATAAAGAACCCTTTCAACTCAATAATAAGACAAATACCAGATTAAAAAAATACAGACATTTCATCAAAGAAGATATATGTATGACTAATAAACACATCAAAGGACATTTAATATCAAGTAGTCATTAGGGAAATACAAATTTAAATATCACAAACCTACTAGAATGGCTATAATAAAAAAGACTGATATGTCAGCATTCCTGTGGATGTGGAAAAACTGGAACTCTTATGCTTTGCTGGTATGAGTGTAAAATGCTGTTGCCAATTTGAGAAATGGTTTTCCAGTTCCTTAAAAGCTACACATAAACTTACCACATGACCTAATACTTCCACTCCTAAGTATATGCTTAACATAAATGAAAACAGGTCTGGACTGATTCAAATTTGAATGTTCATAGCAGCATTAAACATAATAGCTCCAAATTAAAATAATTCAAAGATCCATCAACTGGTAAATGGATAAACACAATGCAGAATATCTACACAACGGAATACTATTTAACAACAAAAAGGAATGAACTACTGGTACGTGCTAGAACGTGTTTGAATCTCACAAACGTTGTAAGCAGAAGAAGCCAGACAGAAAAGACCACATACTCTTTGATTCTACTTCTATGATATACAGAGACAGTAGATCATTGGTGGTCTGGGGCTGTGGGTGGAAATAGCAAATGGGCACACAGAAACTTTTGGGGTGATGGAAATATTCTAAAATTGGATTGCGGTGATGGCTGCACAACTGTAAATTAGCTAGAAAATATTCAGTTGTACATATACAACGAAATTATTTTATAGTATGTAAATTCTACTGCACTAATGATATTTAAAAAAATTAAACACAACATAAAATTGTATGAAAACACAAAAACATTTGAAGACGTCAAGGCAAAAGCAAAAATGGACAAGAAAATAATGAATGCATGTGATTAGTCAGTCCTATGGAGTTGCTACAGATGTGATGCAAATTTAGCTTCAACCTTCCAAATGGTGAAAGCTAGAAGGCTATGTCAGTGGTTCCCAGACTTGGGGAACAATTGGGAGCTACCTGGGGATCTTTGAAAAAGGCTGATGCCTGGCTCCCACCCTAGACACTGTGACCACACTGTGATAGGAAAGAGGCCTTGGCTCAAGTAATGCTCTGTGGAGCAAAGTTTGGGAACCACTGGAATCACATACTGTAAGATTTTCATTGACATAAGATGAAAAGAAATAATTGCTTGGTGGAAAAATGGAATTTGGGGAAAGATTTCTCCTATGGGTCCTCCTAAGAGAAGACTTCATAAAATGTAGTAAATTAGTGTCTCTAAATCAGCCACCTCTTGGCCCACAATGGGTCCTGAATGGGTCACAGGGGTGCAGAGACAGTACTGCTTCAGTCCTCAGGATAGCAGAGGGGACCAGGGGCAGCTGGAGCCACTGTGCCTGAGGCCTCCATCCTTGAGAAGTCTTCTCCGTCCACACCAGAATACTCAACAAGTATTATATTTTTGTAGCATGTGCCGTAAAATAAAAGGCATGTCATCTAAAAGATACCTATGGCAGCAGTAATGGGGATGTTTATATATTAGTTTCTTTCAACAAGCTGATTATAAAACAGAGAAAATGATTCAGTTAAAACATTTTTCCATTGTATATATAAACCACATCTTCCTGGGGGAGGGGAAGGGGAAAAAATTACAGAGAAGGAAGGAGGCAAACCATAAGAGATTCTTAAATACTGAGAACAAACTGAGGGTTGATGGGGGGAGGGGAGTGGGGAAAGTGGGTGATGGACATTGAGGAGGGGGCCTATTGGGATGAGCACTGGATTGTGTATGGAAACCAATCTGACAATATATTATATATATTAAAAAAAAACCATTTTTGTCAGGGGCCCAAAACATCCAGTTATCTGCTGTCTGGCTTCATTTATCCCATAGTATTATATGTGGCTACAAAACTTACTGAACTCTTCCTTTTGGGTGGCTCTTAAGTTAATGAATTTAAGTTATTTGTTAATGAGACCATGCCATTTATTTATTTACCATGAGGCCAAGTTTACCCAAAAAGAGCTGGTCATGTGGCCCAATGGGTGCTAACCAGGGCCTCAGAAACTGTGAAAGGCCCATGATGCTCTCCTCTCCAAGTCCACTTCTTTACATGTAGTTTTTAAGCTTACTGTAAACACAACATGAACTATACTGTTTAATATAAGCATGTGGCATATTCATGTTATTTATGAAGAACTGACCTTAGATTAAAAAAAAAAAATAGTTCATCTTTAGTCCAAACCTTCCCCTCCCACTCCATTTTAATTCCACACAGAGTGACTGATTATAATGTGTGTCACTGGGGAGCATTAAGATTCTACCCTTCAGAATTTTTTCGAGGGATGAAATTTCAGGTAAAATTGCTGGTATAGAGTTCAAGAATATGGGGTATGGCTTATGGCTCCATATACTCTCCTGGTCACCTGCATTTCCTGTGCAGGAGGATATTTCTAGTAGACTTTTCCCAGCAAATAAGACTTTCAGGAGATAGCCCTGATAAGTACATTAGTCAATCTTTATGGTCCTCTACCCCATTAGTCACATCACTACCCTAGAGTTACACCAATGACAGACAGTAAAATCATCTTACATGTTAATTTCCCATATGACACATCAGATGCTTACATCAAGAGCTATTGTTTTAAATCAAAAAGTTAGGTTCTTGACCATGTAACCACAATATTCCACTTAACTATAAAGAAATTCCATTATTCCCCTAATGAATTTTTACTATCTATAAAAAAGCGAACCGAGAGGATTTTACTCTACTTATATGAATATTGCAACCACCTTTGTTTACTTTGAAAATGAAAGAATGAGAGTATAGGAATATACTTGTATTACTAAATATATATGTATAATCAAAAGAGGATTTCAGAGAAAAGGACAAACGTGAGGACAGCCAAAAGTTAAACGTAGTACACCAATGTTCAGCACTTACAGATAAAACTTAAGCAAAAACTGTACCTTAAAAATTTTTTTAAAGCACCCTTAAATCTCTTTATTAACTTAAAATTTATCACGAATACATAACTGCATTCTGCTGCAATCCCCTTAAGTCATCTTGTTAAATTTTGTCACAACATGTGTTACTGTAGTTCTACACTTTTACCTTTGCACTTTGTAGTGGGTAGCAGAGCAACATAATTAACCACTGCTAGGTAGTGTTTACGTTAGTTCTCAAAAGGTTAAGAAGCTGATTATAGCTAAAATCAGCTTTGCCTGAGGCTTCAGGGGCTCTGTGTAATCAAATTAGACAAGCAGGGCACAGTGTCACCTAACACAAACCAGTGGTACTTTCTTCTTTGCTCTGACCCCTTTCCCCCTTTTTATTAGGGGAACAACTCATGCTTTGTGCATTTTCCAGATAATTTAAAAAGACTTGTTTCTAATAAATTTGGCATGCAATCTCATAAGATGTCCACCTGTTTATAAGTAATGAGAACAAGTAGGGCAAATAAAAAAATATGTTGATAAAAATGTTGATAAAAGAAAACTAAATTTGGAGAGATTAAGATGTTATACACAAAGTATTTCCTTAAAAGGCAGGGGACAACATGATCGTGTGTACATGATATTAAGGATGTTTCCTAGCTTTCGATAGGCTGCCAGCTTTGGTCTACAGAAAACCACACAATGGTTTATCTGCTTCCAAGAGAACTCAGAGAACTTTATAAACCTGATAGATAATGCATTTGCATTTCTAAGAAACCATGGCTAACCCACTCTGCTGAATTATTGCTCATCCTCTCTCCAGCTCTACTCTTTGACGTCAGGCAAGGTGAACTGTATAATGGACACATTTAAAGAGGGGGTTTATGAAGGTGAGGAGAAGAGCAAATGAGCCCTACAGACTCCCTTTCCACACGGTTCTATATTTAAATGCAGTAAGACGTATTAGACAAATCCAAATCCTTGCCGCCTTGGAGCCTAAAGGGAACAAAAGCATGAACACTAAAGAGATATTCAGAAAGAGAAGGAATGGAGAATTTAAATAAAAATCTAGAATCTCATTCTTAACAAAATTTATGAATCATTATGAAAACAATAGGTAACATTTGTTACATCTTTATCTTCTTAGATTTGGCTTTGAACTTTTGGTTCAAATTCTACATATTTATTACTTTGCTTGAAATACACAAACCAAATAAATATAAACATCCTACGAATGAGAGATCAGGAGAAAATGAATTTTGCTAATGATTTATTCTGGGCAATAAAATAAAAACTTGTTATTTTAATTGATTAAGTCATAAAGAGTTCCTAGAGAAGTCAAATCTCACTATTTGCACAGTCAGACAATTTCTGCTAATCCAGCAGTACTTAACAAATTCACATGTGGTTAGCTTGTCTTGCCATAGCTGTATATCACATTTCTGTGCTGCAAGCTGTGCAAAAAAAAAATCAATATGCCAAGTTTAACAAAAGGACAGGAAACATGATGTTCTCCTATATTTTCAATGAACCTCAAATGACTCTGCTGTTCATACTCAGTGCAATTTATGGCAGAGAAATGTATTCTTCAATGAAAAAAAATCTACCATGGAATGAATTATATAAATTCAGAGCTGAAGTTCTGCCGTATTCCATAATAACGATTTATTTAGAAGATTCTGACATTCTGATTCAACATGCACAGTACAATCAGCCATTCATGCGGCGTTGTTTTTTTTTTTTTATAAAGGCTAAAGTATATGCTTTAGACCAAAGAAATATATAGTATTTATGGCAATAGTTTGATATACGTATTTAATTTAGGTTTTGGAGACTTTTTTTGAATGTCTCCTTTCACATGTGAAACAGGATTGAGATGGTATCTATTGAACAAATGCTTTAAATTATAACACTAAGGAAAAAAAATCCCAATGGATCCTCAGATACTTCACTGGTTAATTGATTCTAGATTTTTACGTCTTCTTTTACTACTGCAGAAGTACATTATGTGTGTAAGTAGATTAGTATGAAAATGTTGAGAATGAAGTAGGAGTGGTCATGACCAATAGGTCAGCACAAAGCACTGCTTCTTCTGCCATCTCAACTCAGCGATGTGGAACTAAGTGTGGCAAAACAACTGGGCAGTTGGATTTCAGCCAAAGGATTCAGAACTGTTGCCACAGTGTTTTTTTTTTCTTTCTTTTTTTTCTCTTCCTCCCTCCCTCCCTCCTCTCTTTCTTTCTCTCTCTCTCTCTCTCTCTCTTTCTTTCTCCTTCCTTCCTTCCTTCCTTCCTTCCTTCCTTCCTTGAATAAGAAGAGACTTGGCTTTAGGAATCATCAAAGGGCCACATACACAAGAAAAGAAGAAAACTAGACAATTCACAAACGCATAGAAATTCACATAGGGAAAATTCTTTGGCAATGTCTCTTCATTCCAAAAGTAAATGAATTAATGGCACTTAGCTGGGGAGAGCATGTCACTGATCAATACTGAAGGTATAAACTGTTATATAAAACACATTCAGAGAATTACACTTATTTCTAACTTTCTGTTAATGTGTCAATTATAAGACAATTTTCATTCACAGATAAAAATACCATTTAGAAGACGATAGGCATGGGGTGCCTGGGTGGCTTGGGAGGTCCAACTCTTGATTTAAGTGTCCAACTCTTGATTTTGGCTCAGGTCATGATCTGATGGTTTTGTGGGTTTGAGCCCCATATTGGACACTGTGCTGACCATGTGGAGCTTGCTTGGAATTCTCCCTCTCTGCCCCTCTCCCACTCATACTCTCGGTCTCTCTCAAAATAAATAAATAAACTTAAAAAAATATATAAAAGGATAGGCATAAAGTTCCCACCTAGAAAATAACAATATAATGATCTCAAGTGTTAAACAACATTAACATTGCTATAAATGGTCATTTCAATATACAGTTGACCCTTGAACAATAGAGGGGTTAGGGGCACCGTTCCCCTGCATAGTTGAAAATCTGCATATAACTTTTGACCTCCCTAAAACTTAACTACTGATAGATAGCCTACTGCTGACTGGAAGTCTTACTGATAACATAAACAGTGATTGATATATACGGCATATGTTAAATGTATCACATACTGCATTCTTACAACATAAGCTAGAGAAAAGAAAATGTTACTAAGAAAATCATAAGGAGGGCCACCTGGGTGGCTCAATCAATTAAACATCTGCCTTCTGATTTTGGCTCAGGCCATAATTTCACAACTCATGTGTTTGAGCACCACATCAGGCTCTGTGCTGACAGTGTGGAGCCTGCTTGCGATTCTGTCTCTCCCTCTCTCTCTGCCCCTCTCCCTCTCCCTCTCCATCTCTCTCTCTCAAAAATAAGTAAACATTAAAAATAATCATAAGGAAAAGGAAGTACATTTACAATTGTGTACTTTTTTTAATGTTTTTTTTTTTTAATTTTTTATTTTGAGAGAGAGAGCTCGAGTGGGAGTGGGTGCGGGACAGCGAGAGTGGGGGACAGAAGATCTGAAGCAGGCTCTGTGCTGACAGCAGCAAGCCCAATGCAGGACTCGAACCCACGAAATGTGAGATCATGACCTGAGCCGAAGTTGGACGCTCAACTGACTGAGCCACCCAGGCACCCCAGTTGTGTACTGTTTTCATAAAAAAAAAAAATACTTGTATACACGTACCCAAGCTGTTCAAAACATATTGTTCAAGGATCAAATGTAATTCGTATTCTTATTTCAAAATAGAGGGTATAATATGACTCAGAGTAGTGATGAGAAGTTTTTGTATGGATATTCAGGAAACCCAGAAAACTAGAGCTTGGGGAAGAAAATTACACCAGGGTGTACAAATCATAATTTAACTGTGTATGCAAGTAGATTCTTTAAAGTCTGTAACCACAATTAATAGTCAAATATTATCCCCAGTTAGTAGTATGGTTCTAGTATATATATAAAATCTACTCTAAGGAAATGAGAGAGCTAACATTTTTGGAAAGTATGAGAGTGGACATTTTTGGAAATTGCTTAATTATTTTAACAACAACAAAAAAATGGTAAATAAGAGGTAAACATTTTACTTCTGGAGAGTAAAAGTACCTTAACACATTACTGAGTTTAGGCTTCAATGGTAATTCAAATTATTTTTCCACATTCTTCATCTTTGTAGATTTTATATTTTCTAGCTTTTTCTGATCTCTAAAGGCTCTTTGGCAGTACCTTTTTCTTCTTCACTCGAAAACATCTATGCATTAATGAGATTTCCCTATCACTTTATTGTTAATAAATGAAACCTATAGATTCACTTCTGATATAAATGCCTTGTCTCTGCTCTTCAGACAAACTGCTGGTTCTTTCTTGGAAGTCTTCATTTCTTTAAACTTCATTTCTTTTAACTCAAATGCAGGGGTCCACCTTCACCTTTCTCAGCACTACTTAATTTCTCCCACATCACTGGTAACTTCACATTTTATCTGCCCACACAGGAGATTTCTCCATAGCTTTTATACACCTCAAAATGTCATAATCTTCACAAAATCATCATCAGTTTTCTACCATGGCTATTATCTACAGTGCAGAGTAAACCAGGTGTTGCAAGTGGAAACATCTGGTCTGTTTGAACTCTTAGGCTATGAAGTGTGAATTTAATTCACTCTGAATTAAGCCTCTAGAAAGAGAATCTCAGAGCTAGAAAGGATCATGAAAATTATCTACCTAACCATCTAATACTTAAAACGATGAGAGATCAGGACAATAACTGGCCCAAACGCACATATTGGTTTGCAACACTCATCATTCTCCACTCACATTGTGCTTTTTTAGTCCCTTGCAATTATTATGCTCCTCAAAGCAAAACTAGGGGGGAACCATCAACTAATAAATTTCCTTCAGATAACAAGGATCAACACATTCCTTATATTTCTACTGTTAAAACTTCAACGCACGTTTCCACCACATCTTAGTGGGACTCTGGTCTTGTTCTTATGTATGCAAAGGCTATCTTGGTCGCAAGCTGTTGTGGACACATTACATCCTTCCTGACACTGCTTACTGAGTATCCTTCCTAAGTCAAATGGAACCTCCCAAAAAGTCCATCTACTACCTATCTCAAATAAAGTACAATTTTAACTTCTCATTTTCCTATTTTGTTCTCTTCCTTTAAGTAATGCAGATATAAAATCCTTTGGTTTCTATTTTTAGCATGCTAAAAATCCATTTCAGTTACCACTTTTTTTTAAAAAGCTCCCTTTCTCAATGCAGACTGGCGTAGCCACTCTTGAAAACAATAAGGAAGTTCCACAAAAAATTAAAAATAGAATCACCCTATGACCCAGCAATTGCACTACTAGAAATTTATCTAAAGGATACAAAAATGCTGATTCGAAGGGGCACATGAACCCCAATGTTTATAGCAGTGCTACCAACATAGCCAAAATATGGAAAGAGCCCAAATGTCCACTGACTGATGAATGGGTAAAGAAGATGTGGTATAACAAAAGTATGGCCAACTAATCTGACAAAGCAGGAAAGAATATCCAATGGAAAAAAGACAGTTAATTTAACAAATGGTGCTGGGAGAACTGGACAGCAACATGCAGAAGAATGAAACTAGACCACTTTCTTACACCATTCACAAAAATAAACTCAAAATGGATAAAGGACCTGAATGTGAGACAGGAAACCATCAAAACCCTTGAGGAGAAAGCAGAAAAAAACCTCTCTGACTTCAGCTGCAGCAATTTCTTACTTGACACACCTCCAAAGGCAAGGGAATTAAAAGCAAAAATGAACTATTGGGACCTCATGAAGATAAAAAACCTTCTGCACTGCAAAGGAAATAATCAACAAAACTAAAAGGCAACCAATGGAATGGGAAAAGATATTTGCAAATGACATATCGGACAAAAGGGCTAGTATCCAAAATCTATAAAGAACTCACCAAACTCCACACCCGAAAAACAAATAATCCAGTGAAGAAACGGGCTGAAAACATGAATAGACACTTCTCTAAAGAAGACATCCGGATGGCCAACAGGCACATGAAAAGATGCTCAATGTTGCTCCTCATCGGGGAAATACAAATCAAAACTACACTCAGATACCACCTCACACCAGTCAGAGAGGCTAAAATGAACAAAGCTGGCGAGCTTGTGGAGAAACGGGAACCCTCTTACACTGTTGGTGGGAATGCAAACTGCTGCAGCCGCTCTGGAAAACAGTGTGGAGGTTCCAAACAATTAAAAATAGACCTACCCTATGACCCAGCAGTAGCACTGTTAGGAATTTACCCAAGGGATACAGGAGTACTGATGCACAGGGGCACTTGTACCCCAATGTTTATAGCAGCACTCTCAACAATAGCCAAATGATGGAAAGAGCCTAAATGTCCATCAACTGATGAATGGATAAAGAAATTGTGGTTTATATACACAATGGAAAACTATGTGGCAATGAAAAACAATGAAATATGGCCTTTTGCAGCAACATGGATGGAATTGGAGAGTGTTATGCTAAGTGAAATAAGCCATACAGAGAAAGACAGATACCATATGTTTTCACTCTTATGTGGATCCTGAGAAACTTAACAGAAGACCATGGGGGAGGGGAAAGAAAAAAAAAAGGGGTTAGAGAGGGAGGGAGCCAAACCATAAGAGACCCTTAAAAACTGAGAACAAACTGAGGGTTGATGGGGGGTGGGAGGGCAGGGAGGGTGGGTGATGGGTATTGAGGAGGGCACCTTTGGGATGAGCACTGGGTGTTGTATGGAAACCAATCTGACAATAAATTTCATATTAAAAAAAATAAAACCAGCTGAACACAATGTAAATATTAACAACAACAAAAAAAGAAGATGTGGTATATATATACAATGGAATACTAATTGGCAATGAAAAAGAATGAAATCTTGCCATTTGCAACAATGTGGATGGAACTGAAGGGTATTCTGCTAACTGAAATAAGTCAGTCAGAGGAAGACAGATATCATGATTTCACTCATATGTGAAATTTGAGAAACTCAACAGATGAACATAGGGGAAGGGAAGGAAAAATAAGATAAAAGGAGAGAAGGAGGCAAACCATAAGAGACTCATATACAGAGAACAAACTGAGGGTTGCTGGAGGGGTGGGTTAAATGGGTGATGGGCATTAAGAAGGGCACTGGTTGGGATGAGCACTGGGTGTCATATTAAGAGATGAATCACTGGATTCTACTCCTGAAGGCAAGACTACACTGTACGTTAACTAACTTGAATATTAATAAAAATAAAAATAAATTAAAAAACTCCCTTTCTCATTATCCTTATGCTCACTTTTCCGGACATTTTAGAGTAGGTAGGTTCCTTTCTCTCCCAAACTTTAACACTAGTAGAGATATGCATTATTTTCCTTACCTAGTCAGGCCATCATGCCTTTTCCCTTTTAAATCTCTTTAAGATACCCATTTATGAATCTTTCTTTATAAAATCTATCCAATTACTGGACTGCAGTCCATAGCCACATGCTATTGCCATTACTTACTCTTCAACTTCATTTCCTCATATCTTTTAATTTTATTTATTTTTAAAAAAATGTTTATTTGTTTTGAGAGAGAGAGAGAGAGAACATGCATGCACAAGCCAGGGGAGAGGCAGAGAGAGAGGGAGAGAGAGAATCCCAAACAGCCTCTGCATTGTCAGCGCAGAGCCTGACAGGGGCTTGATCACAAACTGTGAGATCATGACCTGAGTTGAAATGCAGGGTTGGACACTTAACCAAATAAGCCATTCAGGCACCCCCTTATATCCTTTAATTTTAGAAACACAGAACCCTAGGATTGAGATAGATATTAAAGATTATTTAATATAATCTCTAACAAAAGTAAGAATTCCTCCTATCATATTAATGAAAAGTGGCTTTGAGCCTTTACTTGAATGCTTCAAAAGACAGAAGGCTCACTAGTTTATAATGTGGCCCCTTCCGTGTCTGAAACAATCCAATCATTATAGTGAGCCTATTTAATTTCCATAATCCACAATCAAAGCCTTTGTCATAAAGTATTCGGTACATTTTTTATGGTTCAGGGTTGAGAAAAGCTAAATCATTAAATCTCTGTGAGTTCCTTTGGTGCTATAGCTTCAAGATCTAGACGCTATCTGCTAGATTTCAAGAGCTGCAACTATTAGAAGAAAAACTGAAAATCTTCAGGGGACACTAGCTGTACAGTTCTCAAGAAACTGCCCGGTGTAATATTTTAGCAACTACTTGGTTATGAGTATGGGACGAGCTTGAACATTAAAGTTACTATTAATTAAAAATAATGAAAATGTTAATTTGCACATATTGGAAAACTATATATCCATGTATTTCTCTTACTAGAGAAAGCATGTTTTTCCAAAAATTATACTTCAGGCATTCTGATGGACAATCAATGCATTAGATTTCATTTCTTTTAAGTTCACTGATTTACAGGGCCAGCTACCCGACTCCCCTTTTAAGTTTTCATTTTGTGACGCCTAACTAAAGAGGAAAGTGCATACACAATCTTACCTACATGTGTATACTATACTTTTGAAATAAATATAATGAAGAACATAATGTGAACTGAGCCTAAGGTCCTGTGGTAAAAGGCATAATTCTGGGAAAAGTTGAATGAATAAATGCATGAACGAATGAATAAATAATAAATACGATCTACTCTTTAATGGTAAAATCTTGAGGGGCGCCTGGCTCAGGTTAAGCGTCCGACTTCGGCTCAGGTCATGATCTCCCGGTTTGTGAGTTCTAGCCCCGCGTCGGGCTCTGTGCTGACAGCTCAGAGCCTGGAGCCTGCTTCGGATTCCGTGTCTCCTTCTCTCTCTGTTCCTCCCCTGCTCATGCTCTGTCTCTCTCTCTCTCAAAAATAAATAAAGATTTTTAAAAAATTAAAAAAAAAAGGTAAAATCTTGAAATTAAGCTAATATGCCAACTCCCTGGACTGGTTTAACTTCAAGATTCGTTTAAAGAGTAGTCTTTAATTTGACAGGTTTGGAAAGGGGGAAGGCGGGAAGCAGGGAGTGGAACCTAGGATGGCAGCTTGTATGACCCGCTGTTCGTGGTTCGGGTGAAGCGGCTGGTTACAGTGACAGCTGGGAACTGTGAGTGTTACAGGCTTTGAAGTCAGTTCAGCTTTGATGTCTTCCTCTCATGGTTAATCGTAAGATAGTACAGAACAGGAAAAAAATAAGACTTTCCAATACTGTCCTTGGTGTCATTGCTCAGGAAATCCTACCATGAAAAAAAATCAGTGTCTGTGTAAACCTTAAGTAGCACTAGTCTGCTCTTTCTTTCCGAAAAGTTTTAAATTATTGATATGATAATTAAAATTAAAATTGTTAGTTTGGAAAAAAAATAAAATTGTTTAGGGCATGCACACGGATAAGCAAAAACATTCTTAAATTTGTGATTAGAACCTGTGGCTCAATCAGTAAGAACACACATATTCATGTGATTTGGGACTGTCACTATACTAACTACTACTTAGTTATACATATGTGGTTCCCGACCATGAGGAACTTATCAGCCAATGACTGATAACCTTGCCTGGCAGGAACCTCAGAAATCATCTAGTCCAAGAGTGAAGTCCAGAGAAGCTAGCTTGTTTCAGAAGCAAAAAAATGAAACTACCAAATACACACATATGTATACATAAATTAAATGACAACCAATAGCATGCAGAAACAAAGGGATAAGGGTATTTTTGAGTCTTTGGTTAGAAGAAAAATTATGATAATTTCATATTGAGGCAGAAGACTGTTCACCTAACTCCATTCATTTGTACAATACTTTTATGCATTTTGCCGTATGTAGAAACTACTGTTACTATGAAAACAGCTGGCATTTTCTTTACATCGATTCACTTTTTCTATATGCCTGATCCTAAGCAGTAATATTCATTAAATGGCTTTCACATGTTATTCACACCCTTTCTAATACTTATTAGGATAAACAAATGACTACAAAAAGAAAAAATGTTTCATCCGTGAAGCACCGTAAGTATGCATATAAAACACTAGGATGGAGGACTCAAGGGAAAAATATATCCTAATTATTTCTTGTGATACTTAAATGAGAACTATGATTTTTAAGTTTGCATTCTTTAAGAATTTAGTTGTCCATGTGATCTGGGATCACCTGAATTTTAAATGTTCTTTTCTTCAGGGTCATGTGGTTTCATGCCTCCCACCATAAAACGTTAGTTACTGGGAACTTCCCCAGTTTACTTCATGGATAATAAATAATCTACAGTTTAAAGAAAAAAAACTATCATTATAAGTGACAGTAATTATAATCTGAGACCAAGGTAGTCACAAAAAGTTGAAAGGAAAAACATTTTCTTTTGATTCTTTCTTCATAGGGCACTCTTGCTGCCTGCCCACGGCTTAAAAAAACAAACAAACAAAATACCCCCAAGCTTTCTAGTTTTTCTAAGTAGAAAGAAACCACAGAAATCTTTCAGGAATGACTTTAATGGGAAAAGGAGAAGGATGATTAAGGTCTATGGCATTCCTCTTGTTTATGTGTTGGTATCAAGTAATGAGATGAGAAAGAATCCAAAGTCAGATACTAGAAGAGAGGGGTTAACTACACCTCATGAAAACAAAAGGTCATTCCTCTTAAATTCCTATCCTTTAAATGCATTTGAGTTGACTGTAAACATAAACAAAAGCCACTGGTGGGCAATTACATTTGAAGAAGTGGCCCATAAAAAGTGGAATATTCAGTATGTATTAGAATCAGTTACACAACATCTGATTTAATAGTTAGGTTTTAAGCGTTCCTCTAATAATACATGTTAAATGATCTCGACAAATCATATTCTGTAATGCAGCAAAATGACAATTTCATATAGTATGAGGCTGGTAGGACAAGAACATTAAAGCAAATTAATCTGTAAACCTTTATCTACATTAAAAGGTTGAAGATCTGCAGGCATTTGTAACAAGAACTTTACAATGAATTTGCCATTCCCAAAGTCATCTCACCAGACAGGAAAGAGGAACTTGGCATGTGACCAATAAATTATGAGAGAGCAACACCTCAGGGTTAGAGGGCACTGATGACTTCAACAAATCTCACCAGCTAGGGCACAGATTAAGCCGGGGGATAGGATGCCCTACAACCTTAACCTGCTAATACCTTTACATTCTTAAGAATGACCTCTACTCTGCTCTTTCATATTAGTTGTTAGTTACACTAATTACAGCTTAACTGGTATTGTTGGTACCAGTTTCTCCCTCAAAAGACATGCAGAGAAAGGTTATCTCTAATAGCTTGAAATAACTTCAGCCAAATTCTGTTGTACACATTAGGAGCACTTAGCTCCAGTGTTGAATGGGTCTTTTATAGACATCAAAGGAGAGACACTAAAAGCAATGTGTGTTTGTGGATTCTATAAAGCATTTCATATAGGAAGCTGTAAAAATAAGAACAGTAACTTCTCCTGTGACGAGAATTTCAGAATGGTTTAAAACAAGGTAGCTTATTTTTGATGTTTATTTTCAACATACAGGGGCTGGTGATTTCAAATATAAGGGGCTAGTTATATCGTAACCACACTACTGAAGTAAAAATACTTTGCCCATGAAATTCCCTCAAAATTTATGGTTTTTAGAAAAGGAATAATGAAATTTCTATCACGATTTTTTAGAATCGTTTTAAGTTCCACATTTACACTGATGTTAACCTAACATTATATGGAACTGTGCACAGATTCCAAAGCCCATTTACGAAGATTCAAATACCATCTGTGGAGCTGCAGTAAATTACCCTGTAACATTAATCTTTAAACCAGGCACTAAATCAGAACAGAAACATACCAAAGAGATTTAAAGCAAGAGAGTCATAACTGAATTATCGAGATTAATGTAAATAGTTTCACATATAAGAGTTGCAGGTTCTCAATATTACACTGTCTCAATATTACACTGTCTCAATATTACATGCAGGATGAAACATATAAAATTACATCCAAATCTTAAAAATGAATTACTAATATCTAAGTGACACCAGTGGTTTTTGTACATACAACAAGAACTGAAAAGGATGGCTGAATGGTGTTGTTAATGTAAGCGTGCTCCGAATTAAGAAATACAGTAACAAAATTTATATTTTATAAAATAGATATATTAGGAAGTGACTATTAACGTTACAAAAATAAACTTAGCTTTACAAAAGGGAATCTTTAAAAAAAATTTTTTTTTAACGTTTATTTATTTTTGAGACAGAGAGAGACAGAGCATGAACAGCGGAGGGGAAGAGAGAGAGGGAGACACAGAATCGGAAGCAGGCTCCAGGCTCTGAGCCATCAGCCCAGAGCCCGACGCGGGGCTCGAACTCACGGACCGCGAGATCGTGACCTGAGCTGAAGTCGGATGCTTAACCAACTGAGCCACCCAGGCGCCCCCAAAAGGGAATCTTTAAGCCAAACCCAGACTTCTTAAAAGATGTCCATCAGCAGAATTTTCACGTAAATGAAACTCTTCAGGACAATGAAGAAGGATAATTAGAGCACTATGTGTCATCAAATTCAAAATGCCATTAATTTTAAGGTTTGTCATTATTCCCCGTACCACTTAGGAAGAAAAAAACACTGCCAATTAAACTATGACACAATGTTTTATTTTGTTTTTTTTTAATGTTTATTTTTGAGAGAGAGACATAGAGAGTGTGAGTTGAGGAAAAGGCAGAGAGACAGGGAGACACAGAATCCAAAGCAGGCTCCAGGCTCTGAGCTGTCAGCACAGAGCCCGACGTGGAGCTCGAATCCATGAACCATGAGATCATGACCTGAGCCGAAGTCAACATTCAACCAACTGAGCCACTCAGCGCTCCTGACACAATGTTTTCTTATGACATTAACTGCAAGATATATTTGTATGTTATGTAGTTACAACTGCATCTTGTAATCAGTGAAATACAATATTTTATAATAAATTGACTTGCCTATTAATGCACTTAATGAGTATGTTTGTATGTAAGAGCAATCTAATTTTGAAATCTAGTCACAAGGTAATAAATTTTATTGAATATAAAGCATTGAGAGGACATTGACCATATATTTTTTATCTTCTCTGAGGGCAGAAGTGGACGAAGAGCAACTGATACATTGGTAATTTTGGTTTGCTTGGGTAATTTACTGATTCACTAATATTCCTACTTTTTTCCACCAAGGATTTAAGGCAGATGACAAGAAGATCACATCCAATAAAATAATTAGGGAAATAAGAAATAAAACATCAGAACTGGGGAAAAGAACAAAAGCAAACAGATCGTAAGAATTCACTTCAATTAGATATAAAAATAATTTATGACTAACAAAATAGGTCCTAGATTTTTATTTTTCACTTATTTAAAAAAATAAGCCATAATATATTTGTCTGTGACAGTTAATGGACAATTTTGTCAGAAGTATGTAGGACCCTCCTAATCTCAAGTAGTTTCCATAAAAAAGAGTATTACAGTGTTCTTTTACATGCTAAAAGATAGATACCAAATAAAAGTATAACCAAGAGAGAAATTAAAAACTGGGGGAAATAACCCCAAAACATCAGAAGCTTTCCCTTGAAAAGATTAATTTTATTGCAGCAATAGCTAAAGTAGGATTAACATGAACAACCAGTGGATGAAGTCTGTGTATGTGCAAATGTTAAAACCGTTCTGTGCTACAGCCACTGCTAAGCTATCTTAGGATACAGGTGGGTAAATGAATGGGACCACCATTTGTTTACAACTTGAAGGTACTAGCTGGAATGAATACTTGTGCAAGTAGGCCCTCCACATAGCGGGTCATAGGCTTCATGCAGTAAAAGGTAAGTGCAGCAAGATGACCCAGGGCATTGTATGAACATTTAGATCTATTTCAAAATCACAAATGGGAAAATAATCTGCTGATAGATCAGTTCAAGAGTTTAAAAAGTAGGACCTTTCTGTGTTTAGTCACCCCACATTTTCTCTTCTCTCTACATCAGATAACATAAGCATCTGACTGTGGCACGTACATTACGTTTTCCAAGAAACTAGACAACTATGGGGCATATCCAAAATGTTTCTTTGTGGAAACTCTCCTCTTCAATTCACACAGCTTTTGTTGGACTAACAGTTACAATGTCATGCTCAGCCCCAACCCTTTCAAGACATGGCTAGGCCAGGCTGGCCAATCACAGCCAGTCCTACTATTCAATCTCTTTGGTTTCAGTGATTAGTTCAGGGATCATCATAGTACCCAAGCAGGGCCAATAATTTTCACTAACATTCTTATTCAGATGCTAGCACTTTTTCTCTGGGATATTGCTAAATAGAAGATGCTACATCTGCTTATATCTACCCTCCCTGTACCTGGTGAGAGAAAGCCCTGTTTTAAGAAAGAAAGAATGAGGCCAAATGGCAAAGAAAAGTAGAGAAGAAGATGGAGAGAGAGTCTGGATGACAGAGTTTGAGCCCCAATATCTAGTTGTACCAGAAGCAGATTTACCCTTGGGTTTCTCCATTTGCATGA
Source organism: Lynx rufus (assembly GCF_022079265.1). Classification (NCBI taxonomy): domain Eukaryota; kingdom Metazoa; phylum Chordata; class Mammalia; order Carnivora; family Felidae; genus Lynx; species Lynx rufus. Next base: position 155,885,599 of record NW_025814823.1, read on the forward strand.
ATCATTAAATTACTTTTGTTTGCTAAGAAGTTTGAATAGGAGTAATTATAAGTCTATAATGAAGGAAGTCTCTACTAACACAGTAATTTAAAAGACTAGATTGTATTCTACTCTTTTTTTTTTCAACTGCTATAAAATGTGAGAATGATATTCATGTGTGCATATTTGAATTCATGGGTACATATTTGAATCTGTGAAACAACTATACAGTACATTTTAATACTAGCATCTAAAAAAATGTTAATACATGTTTTCAAGCAATCTCTACAGCCAACGTGGGGCTCAAACTTACAACCCTGAAATCAAGAGTCTCATGCTCTCCCAACCGAGCTAGTCAGGCAGCAAAATGTTAATATGTGTTTAAGGGCAAGAAGGGTCTGAATTATCCAAGTAAGTGCTACAGATAACCACACAGGTAAGTAATCCAAAATAATTCATGTTCAGTTTTCTAATATTTAATATTTATTCAGTTTTTTAATATTTACATAATGAAGAGAGGAGGGCAGTGGGAGAGGGGAAGGAGCTTATTCTCCTTACTATGTTTTTCTAGGAACAACTAAAAGTAGTTTGCATTTGCTGAAAATACATGAGCTTAATATTGGGAAAAAGAGGCACAGAAATGTACTGGGGGAAAAAAAAGTAATGCTAACCAAAGATGGTTTTACTGCAGATAATTCCCTGAAAAAACAATGCACTCATAAACAACTGAGAGCTAGGTGCAGCTATTTCTCTTGGGTAAGAAGGCCATGGGCATTGGGCAACAAGTGCTTTTCCAGAATGAATTTTCATATTGCTTGCATTTTAACATGTAAACCATTGTAAAAATGGACTAGGAAAAAAACCTGTCATCTCGCATTATGATTTGAATGAGCTATAAGTCCACCTCGCGTTACAAACAACTCCAATAAAAATACCTGTGTTCTCAGAATGATTACTTACCTTCCACTTTCTTATTAAATTCCCACATAGTTAACTATTAGAAGCCTCAAGTAACTAGGCTATCTACCTCTGGCTATTCTCTGTTGGTAGTAAGGGTCTGAAAAGGCAATGGCCTCATGGAATGCATTGGACATGAATCTGATACCATAAGCAGATGTCTCAAAATTATTCACCTAACAACTATTTAATCATACATACTTTGGGGATTTTCAGAAGTAATACATATTCATAAGAAATAGACCTATCAGTGCTGGATCCTAAAAGATTTCTGGCCTGTTTTCTAAACAAAATTTGCCTGTGGGGCACCTAGGTGGCTCAGTTGGTTAAGCAATTGATTCTTGATTTCAGCTCAGGTCATGATCTTATGGCTCAGCTCATGGGTTCGAGCCCCATATTGGGGCTGTCAGCACAGAGCCTGCTTGGGATCCTCTCTCTCTCTCTGCCCCTCCTCTGCTCGTGCTCTCTCTCCCCCCCTCTCTCTGAAAACAAATAAGATTTAAAAAACAAACAAAACAAAACAAACCCCCCCCAAAAAACCCCACAAAATTTGTCTGTTGAAATAACTTAGGCTAAAAAGTGCCACTTACACCATACACAAAAATAAATTCAAAATGGATGAAAGACCTAAATGTGAGATATGAAACCATCAAAATTATATAGGAGAAAACAGGCAGCAACGGCTTTGACCGTGGCCACAGCAACCTCTTACTTTACGTGTCTCTGGAGGCAACGGAAATAAACAGAAAAATGAACTAATGGGACCATATCAAGATAAAAAGCTTCCGCACAATGAAGGAAACAATCAAAAAAACTAAAAGTCAACCTTCGGAATGGGAGAAGATAGTTGCAAATGACATATCAGATAAAGGGTTAGTATCCAAAATCTATAAAGAACTTCTCAAACTCAAATTCAAAAAACAAATAATCAAGTGAAGAAATGGGCAGAAGACATGAATAGACATTTCACCAAAGAAGATATCCAGATGGCTAACAGACACAGGAAAAGATGTTCAACATCACTCAACATCAGGGAACTACAAATCAAAACCATGAGATACCACCTCACACCTTTCAACATTGCTAAAACTAACAACTCAGGAAACAACAGATGTTAGTAAGGATGCAGAGAAAGGGGAACCCTTTGTATTGCTGGTGGGAACGCAAACTGGTGCAGTCACTCTGGAAAACTGTATGGACGTTCTTCAAAATATTAAAAAAAATTTTTTTAAGGTGTATTTATTTTTGAGAGAGAGAGAGAGAGAGAGAGAGAGAGAGAGAGAGAGGAGGGGCAGAGGGAGAGGGAGACACAGAATCCGAAACAGGTTCCAGGCTCTGAGCTGTCAGCATAGAGCCCGATGTGGGGCTCAAACTCACAAACTGTGAGATCATGACCTGAGTTGAAGTTGGATGCTTAACTGACTGAGCCACCCAGGTGTCCCAGTTCTTCAAAATATTAAAAACAGAACTACCCTATAACCCAGCAATTGCATTACTAGGTACTTACCCAAAGGATATAAAAATGCTGATTCAAAGAGGCACATGCAGCCCAATATTTATAGCAGCACTATCAACAATAACCAAATTATGGAAAGAGCCCAAATGTCTATTGACTGATGAATGGATAAAGAAGATGTGGTATATCTATACAGTGGAATGCTACTCAGCAATGAAAAATAATAAAATCCTGCCATTTGCAACAATGTGGATGGAACAAGAGGGTATTATGCTAAGCAAAATAAGTCAGTCGGAGAAGGATAGGTATCATATGATTTCACTCATATGTGAAATTTGAGAAACTCAACAGATGAACATGGGGAAGAGAAGGAAAAATAAGATAGAAAGAAGGAGGTAAACCATAAGAGACTCTTAAATAGAGAACAAACTGAGGGCTGCTGGAGGAGAGCTGGGTGGAGGGTAGGTTAAATGGGTGATCAGCATTAAGAAGGGCACTGGTTGGGATGAGCACTGGGTGTCATATGCAAGAGATGAATCACTGGGTTCTACTCCTAAAGCCAAGACTACACTGTATGTTAACTAATTTGAATTACAAAAAAAAAAGTATCACTTGGTATTTAAAGACAAAGCATGGATGTCAAGACACGTGTTTATTGATGGCTCTGAAACTGGTGAGTTTGCTTGATTTGGGAAAAATATTCAGTCTTCAAATTCTATGTTGATACTAAGGACTCATTTTAGGTAGTTTTATTAGAATTACTATATGTGAAAGCATTTCAGTATTTATGGATGGAAGCAACATTAGATTTAAAGTTTGTTTGCTTGTTTGTTTTTTACAAAAAAGAGCATTATGAAGCACTGCATTGTTCTTTATGGCTTCCTAAGTACTTTGCAATGATTTTTATGAGGATTTTTTTTTTCAGGGCGTTCTAAGAATGACTTTACAGGAGTATGTTATAGCAGTCATTTTTATTTCATATGAGAATTAAACACAGATGGATTAATTATTTTTCATAATTAAATTATATGCTACACAAATTTAGACACCTATTCAATCTCTAGTGTCATGGGCAGAGACAGTAGAGCTGTTCCATGACAGTCAACTTGAGTTTCTAATCAAATGTATTTTTGGAAACAAAGGAAACTAGGCTACTACTACGTAACACATTTCCTTTGGTGCCTTATAGTTTTTTTCAATAACCGAAACCTTCTCAGTATTTATAATATCATAATAAGCTTAAAGGAAATAGCTTTTTTATCAAAAGCCTCGTGGAGGCGATTGACTCTAGAGAACAACAGGCCAGCAGATCTGCTGACTATTAATTTCTGTAGATTTGCTAATCAGTAGTGTCAAGGCAAACCATCAGGAAGCTTTATATCAGTACTATACTAAACTATTCTAGTTCTCAGAAGGAAGGCCTTAAAAACCTCAAATCTTAGTATTAAGGCTTAGGCTATTTGTCATCAGTCAATATAAAAACCAGCCACATGAAGAATAACTTTTTTTTTCTTAACTAACAATATCAACAAAAATAATATAATTAAAGAAATTATCTATTGTGTTGCTCACTGTCACCTGAGGAATGATATGTTAATCTTTACATTTAATGTTAAGAAAATATTTCTCGTGGAAAAATATTCCATGTTCATGGATAGGAATAGCGAATATTGTCAACATGTCCATACTATCCAAAAAAATCTACAAATTTCATGCAATCCCTATCAAAACACCAACAAATTTTTTTTTTCACAGAACCAGAACAGTCCTAAAATTTATATGGAACCACCAAAGATCTCAAATAGCCAAAGAAATCTTGAAAAAGGAATATAACACTGGAGGTCTCACAATTCCAGGTTTCAGGTTACACCACAAAGCTGTAGAAATCAAAAAAGTATGGTATGAGCACAAAAAAGGACACATAGATTAATGGAATAGTATAGAAAGCCCAGAAACAAAACCATGATTATATGGTAAAATAATCTTCGACAGAAGAGCAAGAATATGCAATGAGAAAAAGTCTCTTCAACAAATGGTGTTGGGACTGGACAACTACATGCAAAAGAATGAAACTGGGCCACTTTCTTTCACCACACACAAAAATAAGCTCAAAATGGATTAAGAAACTAAATGTGAGATCAGAATTAAATGCTTCTGCACAGAAAAGGAAACTATTGACAAAACTAAGACAACTTGCTGAACGGGAGAAGATATTTGTAAATGACATATTTGATAAAGGGTTAGTTATCCAAGATATATAAAGAACTTATAAAACTCAACATCTGGGGCGCCTGGGTGGCACAGTCGGTTAAGCGTCCGACTTCAGCCAGGTCACGATCTCGCGGTCCGGGAGTTCGAGCCCCGCATCAGGCTCTGGGCTGATGGCTCAGAGCCTGGAGCCTGTTTCCGATTCTGTGTCTCCCTCTCTCTCTGCCCCTCCCCCGTTCATGCTCTGTCTCTCTCTGTCCCAAAAATAAACAAACATTGAAAAAAAAAACAAAAACAAAAAAAAACAAAAAAAAAAAACAAAACTCAACATCCAAAAACCAAATAATCCAATTAAAAAATGGGCAGAAGACATGACCAGACATTTCTCCAAAAAAGACATACAGATTGCTAACAGACACATGAAAAGATGCTCAACGTCACTCATCATGGAAACGCAAATCAAAACCACAATGAGATATTACTTCACACCTGTCAAAAAGGCTAAACTCAAAAACACAAGGAACAAATTCTGGCGAGGATGTGGAGACAAAGGATCCCTTGTGTACTGTTGGTGGGAAACTGGTGCAGCCAATCTGGAAGACAATGTGGAAGTTCCTCAAAAAATTAAACGTAGAATTACCATATAAGCCAGTAATTCCACTACTGAGTATTGAGCCACAGAATATGAAAACACGAATTCAAAAGGATACATGTATCTCTATGTTTATTGCAGCATTATTTACAATCGCCAAATTATGGAAGCAGTGCCAAGTGACCATTGATGGATGGATAGAGAAGTGGTATACATGCATGCTTTCTGAAGACAACATTAGGAAAGTTGAAGTCAACTACAAGGAAAACATTGGAAATACCATAAATACATGGAGGTTAAAGAATATCCTGCTAAAGAATAAATGGGTTAACCAGGAAATTAAAGAAGAAATAGAAAAATACATAGAAACAAATGAAAATGAAAAACAACAGTCTAAAACCTTTGGGATGCAGCAATACTGGTCATAAGAGGGAAGTATATAGTAATACAGGTCTACTTCAAGAAGCAAGAAAAATCTCTAATACACAACCTAACCTTACACATAAAGGAACTAGAAAAAGAACAACAAATAAAGCCTAAGGCCAATAGACAGAAGAAGGGGAATAATAAATATTGGAGCAGAAATAAATAATATAGAAACAAACAAACAAAACAGTAGAACAGATCAATGAAATTAGGAGCTGATTCTTTGAAGGAATTAATTAAATTGATAACCCCCTAGCAAGACTTACCAAAAAGGACCCCAAATCAATAAAATCTCAAATGACAGAAGAGAGATCAACAACAGAGAAATACAATTGTAAGAGAGTATTATGAAAATTATACACCAACAAATTGGGCAATATGGAAGACATGAATAAACTCCTAGAAACATATAAACTATCAACTTCCTGTGCTGAAACAGGAAGAAATAGAAAATTTGAACAGACCCATAACCAGCAAAGAAATTGAATCAGTAATCAAAAATCTCCCAAAAACCAAAAGTCCAGGGCCCGATGGCTTCCAAGGGGAATTCTATCAAACATTTAAAGACGAGATAATACCTATTCTTCTCAAGCTGTTTCAAAAAACAGAAATTGAAGGAAAACTTCCAAACTCATTCTACAGGACCAGCATTATTTTGATTCCAAAAAGACAAAGACCACATTAAAAAAGAGAATTATAGGCCCATATCGCTGATGAACATGGATGCAAAAATTCTCAATAAAATACTGGCAAATGGAATCTAATAGTACATTAAAAGAATCATTCAACAATCAAGTAGGACTTATTACTGGGCTGCAAGAGTGGTTCAATAGTTGCACGTCAGTCAAAGTGATACACCACATTAATAAAAGAAAGGCTAAGAATCATATGATCTTTCAATAGATGCAGAAAAAACATTTGAGAAAGTACAGCAGTAGGGATAGATGGAACATACCTCAACATCATAGAGGCCATACATGAAAGACCCACAGCTAATATTATGCTTAAGGGGGAAAGACAGAGAGCTTTTTCTCTACGGTCAGGAACATGACAGGGATGCCCACTCTCACCATTATTATTTAACATACTATTGGAAGTTCTAGCCTCAGCAATCAGGCAACAAAAAGAAATAAAAGGCATACAAACTGGCAAGGAAGAAATCAAACTTTCATTATTTGCAGATACATTATTTGCAGACAGGATTCTCTATGTAGAAAACCCAAAAGACTCCACCAAAAAATTACTAGAACTGATACACGAATTCAGTAAAGTCGCAGGATATAAAATCAACATACAGAAATCTGTTGCATTTCTATACATCAATAATGAACCAACAGAAAGAGAAATCAAAGAATCAATTCCATTTACAACTGTACCCAAAACTATAAGATACTTAGGAGTACACTTAACCAAAGATATAAAAGATCTGTACTTTAAAAATTATAGAACACTTATGGAAGAAATTAAAGATGATACAAAAAAATGGAAAAACATTCCATGCTCATGGATTCGAAAACAAATATTGTTAAAATGTTTATACTACCCAAAGCAATCTATGCATTTAATGCAATCCCTGTCAAAATACCAGGAAAGAATATCCATTGGGAAAAAAGACAGTCTCTTGAACAAATGGTGCTGGGAAAACTGGACAGCAGCATGCAGAAGAATGAAACAAGGCCAATGTCTTACACCATACACAAAAATAAATTCAAAATGGATGAAAGACCTAAATGTGAGACATGAAACCGTCAAATCCTAGAGGACAACACAGGCAGCAACCTCTTTGATCTCAACCACAGCAACTTCTTACTAGACATGTCTCAGAGGCAAGGGAAACAACAGCAAACATGAACTATTGGGACCTCATCAAGATAAAAGTCTTCTGCACAGCAAAGGAAACAATCAACATAACTAAACGGCAGCCAACGGAATGGTAGAAGATATTTGCAAATGACACATCTGATGAAGAGTTAGTATCCCAAATCTATAAAGAACTTCTCAAACTCAACACCCAAAAAACAAATAATCCAGTGAAGAAATGGGCAGAAAACATGAACAGACATTTCTCCAAAGAAGATATCCAGATGGCTAACAGACACATGAAAAGATGTTCAACATCGCTCATCATCAGGGAAATACAAATCAAAACTACAGTGAGATACCATCTCACACTTGTCAGAATGGCTAAAATGAACAACTTAGTTAACAGCAGACGTTGGTGAAGATGTGGAGAAAGGGGAACCCTCTCACACTGTTGGTGGGAATGCAAACTGGTGTAGCTACTCTGGCAAACAGTATGGAGGTTGTTCAAAAAGTTAAAAATAGAACTACCCTATGATCCAGCAATTGCACTATTAGGTACTTACCCAAAGGATACAAAAATACAGAACTGATGGATTACCAGAGGGGAAGGGCGGTGGGGAGATGGATGAAATAAAGTGAAGGGGATTAAGAGAATACTCATCTTGATGAGCACTGAGTAATACATAGAATCGGTGAATCACTATATTGTACACCTGAAACTAACATAATACCGTATGTTAACTATACTGGAATAATAATAAAAATAAAAATATTTTTCCTAATACATTCTGGATGATTCATGTAATTAGCTTCAACTGAGACTAAGGTACATAAGTACTGAGACCTATGTAACTTTTTTGCTATGGCTGCCAGGATTTTAACCACTACATTTAACTCTGAATTGCAGTAACTAATCTTAGCCTAGATTTTTTGTCAAAAAAAACTCTTTTCACTTTTCCTTTCATTCCTGACTTTTGGTCTTTTCTCCTGGTTCTCATACTCTCCACTTAACAGCTCCTAGTTACCCGTGAAGTCTTAGTTCAGGTGGTCCTTGGCTCTTAATAACCTTCCTGGATATCCCTCAGTGAGTTATGTGCTCCTTTCTCTGTGCTGCTCATTTGCCCGTTCCTCTAATATGGGCCACCTGTTGAGGTGATTCTTGATTTTCTCACTTCTTTAGTCAATCTAGCCTATATGTTCCTTGTCTAATTCTGAGTCTTCAGTGCTTAGCCCCTAATAGGTGCTTAGTAGATAGTCACTGAGGAAGTAGAGAAGTATAATGCAATGGCTTATGGGAATGTAAGAATGTGGAACCTGGAGGAAGAGCAGGAGTTGATCTGTGGGCTACAGCAAGGATGTCTGGAAGATGGTGAACAGCTGCCATCCTCAGTGCTCTCCTTTCGCTTGCCTTGCTATGGTGCATTACTTTTGATCTATGTAGCTCATATTTTATATAATGTATTTATATGAATATTAGTATATATGTGCACATGTTTTCAGAACAGCGAGAAATGAAATCATCGCTCTATAAATTTAATAATATTTGGAAGAATATAAAAATACATGTAGTCAGATCATGTAATTATACATGCGTATTTGTGATTGGGGCAGGTGGAGTTTTATGGGTGAATCTTAGAATGTACATGGAGATAAACATGCTAAAGATTTATGAGATATTCCACTGAATACATGGAATCATTATTGTCCTCATTAAAACAATGATAGAAAATCTATACTAGCTTTTTAGTAGAAAGTGGTATTTCATTTATATGTGGTTTTATTTCAACTGCAGTATCACTGGATCAACTGTGAGAAAATATTTAAATCTCACAAATTCAAGTACCTTCTGTTTCCTAAATGTTCACATGGTGTATATATGTGCACAGAGAATGTTCACCAAATAAATTGTTTACTGACTAATGCAAGAAACTCAGTTTAAAAATAAAAATGATATAATTTTTTATGGAGGGTGCCATTTCTGGAAACTCAAATAAAAAGGATAAAGATTCTTTCACTTCTCATTTAAAACCATAACATTTCTGTTAGTATTTTGCTTAAAATTTCTTGGCCCAGAAGACAAAAATTTATGGCTTTAGATTAACTACTTTAATGATGTGACACAGAAACAGCAAAATGTTCTTTTCTACCTATGGTGTTGGTGTGATTGCTTCTTCAGGAGAGAAAAGAACACAATAAATTCCTGTATGGTAAGTCTTTTCCCACTTCTCTTTAGTTTAAATCTCAAAGGTAATACATGTTTACAGACAGACAAGAGCGATAAAAATATGTGTGAAATGAGGTAATAATCTACAGTATTTGCATGTACTTAATGAGTTACTATTACAGAAAGAATGATTTACACTTCCTGTACTGAGAAAACTTACTCGGTGTCTACTTAGATTTAGCAGTAGTCTTAAAACAATCAGTGTCTAAACACTTGCTATCAGCTGTTTTAGCTCTGCTTTTCATCAATATAACACAATCATAACAAATTAAAGGCAAGTCACTTGACTGTCCTGTTACATTAGCTTGATGAAATTAGTGGCTGGCAATTCTTAGTGGAAAGTGACAGGGCTTTCTCAATAGGTTCACATATCAATTTTTCTGGAGAGAGTAAGAATCATCTTTATCAAAATATCCAAAATTTTCTCTTCCTTCCTTCCTCCCTCCCTCCCTCCCTCCTCTCTCCCTTCTCTCTTTCTTCCCTTCCTCCCTTCTTGTTTCCTTTTTTTTTCTTTTTTCTTTTCTTTCCTCTTTTCTCTTTCTCTTTCTCTTTCTCTTTCTCTTTCTCTTTCTCTTTCTCTCCCTGTCTCTCTTTCTTTCTTTTCCTTTCTTGCAACCCAACCAGCACTGGAACAGAAAATATCCAAAATTTTCTTCCTAAGATAATATTGCTCAAACTCACTGAGGAGATTTCAACTGTTCTGTTCCCAAAATAGATACAAGTAAATAGCTACTGTAATTCTTTAGCCCATAAAGTTATTGGCTGGGATGGAAGAAATGTTATTTTTCTGAAATGTTCCCTTAGAGTGGTGATCTGTCTATGTGAATGGCCTGGAGACAGGATGCAGATCCGAAGCAGTTTGACTCTATGGGTAATGTTCTTTCCTTTCTATCACGCCACCTCTTATTTAACTCTTTTGTAGAAAAAAATAAACAAGTCTCTTTGCCTTCCTATACCTCCCCCACATCTCACACTTACATTTTCTCTATGTCAGGAGTGGTGGGTGTTATGGGGTGAATTGTGTCCTGTTGAAATGTGTATTTTGAAGTCTTAACCCCAGTATCTCAGAATGTGACCTTATTTGAAGACAGGGCCTTTACAGAGGTGATTAAATTAAATGACATTATTAGGGTGGGCCTTAATCCCATCTGACTGGTGTCCTTATAAAAACAGGAAAATTGGACACAGAGACATGCACAGAGGGAAGATGTTATGAAGAGACAAGAAACAGAAGATGGCCACATACAAGCTGAGGAGAGAGGTCTGAAACAGATTTTCCCTCACAGCCCTCAGAAAGTACCAATCCCGCCCCACCTTCATCTTGGACTTTGGATCTTCAGAACTGTGAGACAATATATTTCTGTTCTTTAAGCCACCCAGTTTGTGGTGCTTTGTTATGGCAGCCCTAGCAAATGAGTACAGTAGGTTTTGAACCAAAAAGCTAGAGGGTGTGAACATTTTATAGTATGTATAAAGGCAGGATTGGGCTACATTTGGAAGAGCCACAGTATATCAGAATAGAGAGGTTAAATGGGAATCATAGTAGGAAGATCAGTGTCACCCTATTCGGTCCATTCCTAGAGTCTGTCTCCTCCTAGCTCCCATATTCAGTCTGTGGTGCATTGTTTTGTTCTTATTTGTGGAGATTCATACAATTATTACAGGCTAGAAACGAGTTCAGAGACCATTCCTTTCAGTGACTTAACACTGTATGGGTTTTCAAAAAGCCTTCATCTATACCCTTCAAGTCAAAACTATCATCTGTTCCTTTACCTAGTTGTCATTTGAGAACTGAGGAAATGGACTTTATGACTATTTTCCAGTTACTACAATTTTGAAAGTTGTTTCCTAATATCAGATAGTAAGGTTTCTGGCAACTGAGACTACTGTTTCTACTTTTTCTGTTTTCTCATTTATTCAGTTTTGGCTATTAATTGTTGAGCACCCACTATGTGAAAGTTCCTAGGGATGCAAAGGAATGACTTATGAGCTATAAATAAAGCACAGACAAGTAGAGTGGAAACACAATGGAGGGAAAAATTATTGAGTGCCTACTGTATTAAAGGGAAGTCCTAGGGGGTTCTTTCTATATTACCCTATTTTATGCTTTTATCAAATCTCTCACCCTGTGGATTGCTAGACATATTTTACACATGAGAAAAAGGAGCTGAAAGAAATAACTCATTTAGAGACTGTAGGTTACTGAGCTGGGATTTTAATCTGGGAATGCTTGTGTCCCTAACTATGGCTTGGCTATAGGTCCACACTCCCACTGCAGGTAGGACCCTCTGATTTAGAATATTTGTTAACACTGGTGTTATCAGAGACAATACATATTATAAAAAGACTATAAATAAAATCTAAATGAAGACCTTCCCCCAATATCTGATAACTCCATGGTATTTATTACAAGTTGCAATCACATGTTTATTTGCTTAACGTCCATGCCTAACCATACTTTAAGCTCCTTGAGGGTTACGATGGGCCTATTTTTGGTCACCATTGCATCTTAGTACCTAGGACACTACTTGTTATATAGGGCATTCAATTAATATTTGCTGAACGAATACAGAAGCAAATAATTAAATCTAGTTGAAATTTTAATTGGGCTGGTGCTATGAGCTGAATTGTTTCCCCACAAACATTCATACATTGAAGTCCTAACTCCCAGTACCCTAGACTTTATTTGGAGATATTTACCAAGATAATTAAGTTAAAATGAGGTCTTAATCCAATGCATAATCCAAGTGCATAATCCAATGATTGGAGTCTTTATAAGAGGAGGAAATTGGGACACAGGTAGCTACACAAGGAAGATAATGTGAAGACACAGGGTGAAGGCGGGCATCTACAAGCCGGATACAGATCCTTCTCTCATAGCCCTCAGAAGGAACCAACCTTGCTCACATCTTGATCACAGCCTTCTAGACTCCAAACCGTGAAAAAATAAATTTCTGTTCTTTAAGCTCCCCAAGCTGGAGTACTTGTTATGGCAGTCCTGGCAAACTAAGACATGGTACACTGAACCAAACTCTCCTTTAACAAAAAGGTATATATTAAGATTTGCCCACTACTCAGTCAATAATAGTCAAAGTTTTACAGCAGTTCTAGGAACATAATCATCCATTCTAAGATAATAAATCAACTTAAAGCATCTTATACACTGCCCTGGCCATTGCACCAACAACTAAAAGGAGTTCTACAGCATACATCCTGGGGGGAAGAAGAAGACTAATTATTAAACAATGCAGTTACTCTTTTGGAGAAAAAGAAGAGATATAACAGGTTGTACAGTTTTAGAAACGAATATTGAATCCAAAATGTAGTGAATTCTCAGGAAGGCCTCAATTCTTCCTTTTCCAACCCTAGTCTTTGGCAGGCAGTCAGTAGCAGAGTCAACAGTAATAAGTGAAGTTGGTTGGTACTTCATCATTTTGTTGGAAACTGGGGGATGCAAGTCTAAAAAGCCCAAGTTCAATGCCAAAGTAGCTAATTTTGTCTGTAGCAGAATTCACAGCAGGGTTCCGAGCTAAAAGTGAGGTGGCAGGGCAGCAGCCCAACACACTGATGTGCTGCACTGTCTTCTGAAGATAGCCCCGGACGTAAACAACACAGTCTCTTCAAGATCGTCTGGTAACGTTTCTATTCACTGGTTAAGGATTTTACTGGGTATAGGGGTAGGTTCATTTCATGACAGTTCACCTTTCACCTGGGGCTGTAATCACAGGAACTGACCCTGCCTTCAAACCTAGAAGTCTATGGATCTTATTTATATTCATTTGGTTTCTTCAAATACGACAAGCAAGGAGGATTCTACTGTGATAAAAACAGGATTTTGATACTTTGAAATGGTTTTTAAAATTGAAAAGTAAACATTCAGAAACATGAAGATGATTTGGGCTTATATTATATTCTAAATATGGGTTAACACCACTGAGGTATATAAACACAATGATTGTAATTGTAAATTACCATGTTGTGCAGGAAAACAGACATATGGCAGGTGTCTTCACTCACTAAGCTATACTACAGCTCTTTAACATTAATGGGCATCTGATTTAAAGGAAAAAACTAATTTTTAGCAATGTGTCTCTGATATATCCCAATACTCCTCCGTTTAGAGAACTGCCTTTCTTTTTAAAAAAACTACAGATCTGACTAAAAATGAAAAGGCCAAATTTAATATTTTGAAATAAAATTGCCTTATAATTAAAAATTACCATTTTATAGATAAAAAAAGACTGGAAGGATGAATACTTCTAGGAACTCTAGATTTCCTAGCACCTTCCTTTAGAAATGTTTCTTAAATATTTTTATTGTATAATACATATAGCAGAACAATTTTATAAAATCACCAACGATAGTTACTTATGTATATATTTCTATATGTAACACACCTTTTCCTTAAAAAATAAAAAGTATCATAAAGCTTAATAAACTGTTTTGCCTCACTCAACAATCTATTCTGAATTTTGTGAAAACTGTAACTCTATAATACAATTTTTACCATATATGGTGGTCCTTTTGATTTACTTAGCCTTTGTTGAACATTTAGGGTGTTTCTAACTTTTTGTTGTTAAAAAAATGCTTTAATGACCACCCTCATCACTAAATTTTTGCACACACATACAATTTTTTCTTATAAAAATTCATTAAAGTTGAAATGATTGTCCAAAGAAAAATCACATTTTAAAACTTCCCATATGAATTATCCAATAGCCTTTCATGAAGGTTGCCTCAATTCACACTCCCACAAAATGGAATAGTCAAATAATTGTTTGTTAGTTTTGTCTGTAACCACCACCATACTGTTTATTGTAGTTTCATAATATTTGGTAGGACAAGGACACCCTGACTCTCTTCTTCAAAATTTTATTTTCCTAAGTTTTATTCTTTCCATTTACAACCACCTTGTCAAGAAATACTCTCATATTCCACTAGGGTTTTATTGGAGGGCATTGTAGTTTTCACTTTCAAAACATTGTTTTACATAGATAATACAATTTTGTACCTTAAAAAAAAATAGATTCTGCCAAGGAAACGAATACTGTTTAGTAAGCAAGACAATTTCTAGAAGAAAGCTATAAACAGAAGTGGCTACAATGAAAAATAAATCTCCTGATGTAGTTTTAGTATAATAGGCAAAGATGTATAGTATGTATAATTGAAAAATATGAAATTATAGAAAACATTTAGATGATATTTCAAGAATAATGTTTTGGAATAAAGGAGCATATCTTAACACCTCAAGTTTTCTTAGACAATAGATAGGAAAGATTCTAGGAACAAGAGAAATTGTTCTTTATGATAGGAAACTCATTAAAGTGTCAAAGACTGATGAAAGTATAAGAACAATAAAGGCAATAATTAATAGAGTATTTGGCTGAATTTGAAAGACTTATGTAAGAAGTGGTTCAGGTCGTCTATTCTACGCTGAGCTAGAGATATCCAGAATATACAGATTCAAAGAAAACCAGGAATTACCTGTTAGACTGGTATTGGGTCAAGGGAAAACTCTTGAGAGTAAGGTGGCCAAAGGGAATGTATTTCTAAAATTCTGAAACCGTAGATCTACAAAGAGCTACGTCTCCTTTGAGAATGTGATAAAAGCTATCATCACCATCTTTAAAGATGCACACATGTACAAACACACTATTCTGCCTGTACTGTAAAGGGGTTCGACGTCTTCAGGTTAAGAATACTTGCCTTGTCTAAAGAAAACATGAGATAAAGGAAACATTTGATAAAAGAAATATTTCGGAATGATGGTGAAGATCTTATTGAGTGGCTGGAATTCGTGTTTTTAATTGACATTAGGGGAAATCTGGTAAATACGGAGACTCTGGACTACTGTTTGACTTTTGCCTCTGCCAACCATTCCACTGAAAATGTTTTCACTCTAGTATCACTGACACCTTTGCTAGCGACATGGTATATTTGACTTGATTTTATGTTACTTTGATCTCTGTATATTTGATACTGTTCAGCACTGACACCACATTGTTGGTTTTCTCCCAATTCTAAGGGCAATTCAATTCTCAGTTTCGGGGGGTTTTATTATTAAGGTTTCTACTCATAATCTTAAATCTTTGAAAAACCTGAAATCCTTTAAAGATCAAAGTTTCCCTAAGGTCCAGCCTTTTCTCTTTACATAGTCAAGTCAAGAGGACCAGTGATGGACAAATCGCATTTTAAGTTATGTGAAGGCTGATCAATGACACAACGTGGTGCTTGCCTAACCAGAGGTGCAGCAGCTGTGTGCAAGACGCAGCTGTGCAGGTGCTGAGGCAGGTCCTTGGAGCTGTTCCCGAGATCAAAAGCCCATTACCAATTCTCCAAATACGCAGGGGCTACAGAATTCAAGAAGCAGCCTGGGTGAGGAGAGCCTCCTCATATCTTTTAGGAGCTGAATGTTGACACAACCACAGTTGTTCATCCCAGCATTAAATACTACCTGGCCCTCTGCAGAAACATCTCCCTTTCAAGGTTGTCCAGAAGGGCTGTCTGGGAAAAGGAAGAAATGAGACTGGTGCTCTGTGACTTTTACTGGGAGAGTCCAAGAATAAGTGATTAGTCATCTGTTGAATCTAAAGTTTGTCTCTATCTTCACAAACCTCTATGTATCATCAGTGTTTTATCTTCAAACACTGACAAGAGAAAAATACACATCGGGAGAAATCAAACTAGAAAAAAGCAATTAATAGAAATAAAAGCTAAAAGTTAATTAATTATAAAATAAAATAAAAACAGCAGTAAATAAGATAAACATTTTTACAAATACTTGGTCTTTGAAAATACCTATAGATAAATATTTTGTAAGAACTGATTGAGGGGAAAAAACGGAGAAAGAAAAAACTGACAAGATTAGTAATTAAGAAGACAAACTCATATATAATATTTAGTGATGGAATCAGAAAGCAATAAATATTACATGCAGGTATGTCTGTTTAGTATATGATGATCAAAATTTACCAATGTAGAAGGAGAAAACTAGAAAAGACCAATGTCATAGGAGAGATTGGAAAAGTGGTATAAGATATACCATCACAAAAACCAGGGAATGTTGACTCAACCATCACAGATATTCTCTCTAAGATGCATATCTGAGTTCAAAAGAAAGTAAGGAAAACAGCCAGGTAATAAACCAAATGGAGCTGAGAACCAGAGAAGTAAGCTGGAGCTGAGGCCGAGCAAGTGTTGTCCACCTTGCCAACCTCAGTAAGAAAGGGGTTCCAAACACAATGACCTGGGAAGGACTGTGGATAAACCAGTGGGATTCCATAAGGTGGAGATCTGGATTGAGACCTCCACCTGAAACTGAGCACTCTAAATGAAAAGGTGAATTAGGAGGAAAAAAAAAAGCATCTTTCAAGAAAGGGAGGAGCACAAGAAAACACTTGTATTTCAGCATGGTCCCTTGGGTAGGTATTGTGTACTCTTTCTGTACCCCAACCTCAAACCTTCCCCCAGAGGTTACTATTATCTTGGACTCTATGTTTATTTTTACATAAAGTTCTGCTTGGTTTTGATTAAAAAAAAAAAGGTATACTGAAATAATCTTCTGTGTTTGAATTTTTCACCCAATGGTGTGTTTATAAGGAAAAAAATCCGATGTTTACTGACAATCACAAGGAATAACAGACACAAGTAATTTTCAATTAATAACAGAGAAAGAGAGAAACAAAATATCCTAAACCATATACGTAATGTACCTTAAAGTAAATGCTAGGTAAAAACACTGGAATAATAAACTTCAACTTCCCTCCCCTGAATTTCCTAAACAACTCCCAAACCATCCCTTAAGTATTAACCTCTTTAGACAGTTAATGGAGCTCTTAATGTTAACAGCCCTGAAATGAACCTCAGGCATCACCCATTTCCCCAGTTCAGCTCTGCCCAGAAGGGCGGGCCCCTCAGTTTGAAAGCCTAGAGTAGCCAAGAGGGGTGGCTGGGGCAGAGAGGTGGGTCCCCTCCACAGGGTAAGGGGTGAAGTGTATAAAATAGGGCTCTTCATAGCAGGGGGAACCAAAATGGGGCCCTGATGCCAGAGGAAAGCATACCGGCCCCCCTGGGAAAGGAGGCCACCCCCCCCCCCCGCCCCCACATCCTCCTGTGGGGAGAAATCAATGGTTGGCTGACCACCCATCTTGTTCCGATTATAGAACCAAACTCGGACCAGTTCCTTCTGTAGCCGGAGCTGCCCAGCGATGCGGCTGATTTGCTGGGGTGTGGGCTTCGGGCACTGCAAGAAGAGTTTCTCCAGATAGTTTACGATGCCTTGCTCCCTGCTTTCCTGTCTTCGCTTCCGAGCCTGCTGCAGGATCATCTCTATTTTGCATACACCCATAAAGTTCTTGGTGTCCACTTCCTCCAGCCACATTTTCATCAGCAGTCCCAACTTCCACATGTTGGCGATGCTGAGCTGCTGGGCCTCAAAGCGGCAGACGGTTGTCTGGCTAAGAACCTTTCCAAAGAGAGCCCCCACGGCGAACGCCACGTCGGCCTGTGAGTACCCCAGGGCCATTCTCTTTTGCCTCAGCTCCTTGGCCAGCTGCTCCATCTCTTTCTCTATGGCTGAGACGTCCTCTGGCAGTGCCAACCTTGGGATGCACTGCAGGACGATGTAGGGCCTGGGGAAGGTGCCCTCTGAGGGGCTCGGGAACCAGGCTCCCACCTTGCCAGCTCCGACCTCGGGGGTGCAGGGTGCCATCCCGCCCCGGAATTTGTATGGCAGGGGACCCAGGGGCATCTCCCACACCTCAGGGCCTGGGCTGACCCCCTGCTGGATTCCCGGCTGGACCATCAGCAAGCTCGGAGCCGCCTGGGCGGTCAACCAGACCGGAGTGTCAACCCGCACCGGCACCGGTCCTCTGGGCCCGCCCCTACCACTGCCTGGCAGTGGGGAGAAGTATGAGGGCCTGGGTCCCGCCATGGGGTAAGACGGCACCGGAGCAGGGAGTCTGGTAGGAACGGATGGTCCTCGAGGCTTCGGAACAGCCGCCAGCCTTGCCCTCGAGCCCCGCCCCCTAGTGGGCAGAGATAGAGGTGCAGGTGAAAGAAACTGAGGCCAGGGGTGTATTTGGGCACGGGTGAGGAAATCTAGTAGACCTACCGGTAATCCCTTGGGTCTGCAGGATTAAACGAGTGGGTTTCCCACCCTGGTCTATGCTTCTAACTCCCTCCGTGGTATAGGTCTCTCTCTCTCTGGCTTTGTACTTTTAAGAGGTCTGGGATCTCAGTCACTGCCTCCATCCTCTCCCTGAAGGGACCTAGGCATTTTCTAACAGCTCTTCAGAACTCCAGTATCGAATCCTTTTCCTCCACATTATCTGTGGAGGAACGACCCCTTTTGGCTTCACAAATATTTGTTGAACATCTATATACCAGGTATTGCTGGGACCATTCCTAAATTCATTAACCATCCCCTCACTGCTATCATTGTGGTCACAAGCACTGCCAATAGCCTTCCCTGCCCATCTTTAGTTCCTGTGCTCTAAGAAACCTAAGCATTCCTCCCTAAATTTCTTCTAGTGTCTGTCAGTTAACTGTCAGCTTCTACTCCCAGCCCTCACGCTTTGTCATTGTACTCTCTCACCGGGGCTGAGTTTCTTGACTAATTATTCATGTTTCCCCCCACCAGCCCCCCAGAGCCTTTGCTCTGCAGCCTACCTCAGCTTCCTGGTCCGGTTTCCACATACAACAGAGACTTATATGTTTCATCTTTCTCCCCCTCTGGAGACAGGTCTCGGAACAGGCCCGACCTGCTGTTCCCCACTGAAGATGCTCCCTTTAATACCTGCTTCACCAACATCAGGCTCCCCTATCCCTGGCCCCTTTCCCATCAGAGACCCAAGGATCTGAGAATATTTGTCCCTCCATCATGTCCCCATCTCAAGCATCCAGTACTAGGCTTTATGTGAAGAAAGTTAAGGAAGGAGTGGGAGAAGATCTGACCTCAGGTTCAAAGCTTCCAAGGAAGAGCTTTGGGAAGGGAGAAGACAGTCACCTTGGCTGGACAATCTCAGCCTCTTACCCTTTCACTTTCTAACTGAACCATGATGTGGCTTTGCCCTATCGACATCTACTGAAATTGGCCTTCTTGAAGTTATTGCCAACCTTCCAAATGTCAAATCTGATGGCCTTTTAAAAATTCTCATCCTATTAAAATTCTCTGCAGTATCTGACAAGGCTGACTACTCTTCTTGCTCCTTCTTTTTAAATTTCCATGACATGCTGGTAAGAGCCAAATTTGTATTTTAGCCCTGACTCCTAATATCCAATTCTCTATTTCCCACTGCCCCAAATCAAATTCATTATTTGCCTTCCTAAAACTGCCTCTCCTCCAGGGGTCCCCGAGTTGGTTAATGGCTTTATCACCCACTCAGTCACCCAAGCTTAGACCCAGAAACTGTTCTTGACCTTTCCCATTTCTTCCTCCCTCCCTCTCTTCCTTCTTTCCCAGCCTCATCTACCACACTCTCCCTGCTTGCATTCCATCTTGCTCAGTGAGAATATCTCACTTTGTACTAAAGATGTTACACTTTTCACGACTATTATACCTTTACTCATGCTGGCCCTTCTGTCTGAAATGGCTTCCCTTTGTTTTTTGGTCTCATTCATTCAGGATTCTGCTCAAATGTCATCTCATTAGAGGCCTTCTCTGACTATCCTATCTAAAATAGTAACCGTTATCACTCTCTGTTCCCCTTATTAAGGCTTTGTTTTGTGGTATTAATAGGCATCACTACCTAATATATAATTATTTGTCATATGCTTATTGTAGGTTTCTCTGCTGCAAAGAGAACAGGGACTTTGTCCAGTTCACTGCAGTGTCTATGGTGCCTACAACTGTGCCTGGCTCATAGAAGGTGCTCAGTAAACATTCCCTGAATAAATGAAGCATGCTCTATTTCCAGCCACCTTTAAGATGCAGTTTAGAAGTGGGGTGCCTGGGTGGCTCAGTTGGTTGAGCGTCCAACTTCAGCTCAAGTCATGATCTCGTGCTTGTGGGTTTGAGCCCTGCATCAGGCTCCATGCTGACAGCTCAGAGCCTGGAGCCTGCTTTGGATTCTGTGTCTCCTTCTCTCTCTGCCCTTCCCCTGCCCACGCTGTGTCTCTCTTTGTCTCTCAAAAAATAAAACATTAAAAAAAATTTAAGATGTAGTGTAGAAGTGACCTGATGGTGAAACCTACTCTCACGTAGTTAGTTCCTGCTTTTGTAGTGCTCCCCTTATTTGATATATGTATGTTTTTATTATAACATTTATCAGTAATTTTTATTTTATGTCTCTCACCCTCCATCTAGAGTGTGAGGCACTTAAGGGCATGTAGGTGTTATAAAAGTCTGGAACATAATAGAACCCTGACTGATACACTGTTTAATAAGTGTTTGCTGAATGAGTGAATGAATTCTCACCTTTACAATTCTGAGAGTAAAGCACATTTAGTTCCAGAGTAACAACAAGAAACTTGACCCTCTCAGGAGCATCTCTATTCTTTCTCTCTTGTACTAGAACAAGGCCCTTAAACACGGGATTGGGGGTAGTAGTACCGTGAGACTAAATTTAACACAACACTACAGGTAACAAGGTCATAGATGTGACCTTGGAGCAATGGTAAAGGGAAAAAGAATTGGGAAGTCAACTTCCATCTTTGTATGTGATTGTTGTCTGCATCTCAACTGTAGCCTCGGCTAGAATGTATGCTGGTAAAGAGCAAGGTCCTTGTCTGTCTAGTTCAATGCGAGATCCTCACCACCTGAAAGTGTATCTGGCACAGAGGAGGAAGCTAATCAATACCTCTTTAATGTTAAAGAAATGAATCGGTGTAGCATTAATGATGAGAAGACATCCATATTTGCTTTAAGTTAGGTTTCAAGATGACAGTCTACCAAAAATAGTTTACAAGATACAACATTTCACTTAAGAATAATTTTGCTGTTACCTTTCCAGGTATACACGCATGCTATTCCTTTTTCAAAATTACAAAGCAACCAGTGTCTGCTAAACAGAATGGAAAGTGGATCACAAAGAGGAATAAGAGACAGCAATTATATAAATTAAAACCCACATATTGAAACCAGCCCATTTGCAGGAGAGAACCACAGAGAAAAGGTTCATTAGTTGTCTAAAAACAATAGCTGGAGAAAAATATTTTTAGTGAATTGGAAAAAAAGAAGTGAATTCAAGTAAATTTGAGGAAAGATTATATTAAACGAGTGAAAACATAGTAGCTAAAAACATTTCCTAAATGAAAAAGTAAAGCTATATTAACTTGATGGGTTTTAAAATTAACTTGGGTGCTTTCAATTAAGGCTTTCTCTGTACTTGGGCAGATTTCATCAGCCAACATGCCTATCTCCCGTTAATGCATGTGGGCCGCCACAAATAAAAGCCCATATTCTTAAGAGAAGTCTTGACATCTCCATAAAAGTATATTTAATATGCTAGGGAAATGGAGTGATCAGGGGGAAAAAAAACAACAAACAGGAGCATATTTGGTTGGAAGAGAAAACAGAGATCAGAAGAAGGCAGGTGATGGGTATGCCCAAGACAACCAGCAATGCTTGGGCTGGGGCGCTTGAAAGGCTAATCCATCACCTTCAACAAATACAGAGACCTCTTAGTGAGTGATTAGATTACAATGTACGAAGCGGGCCAGTCTTATCCATAGGGAATTACAAAGTAAGGATAAGAAACACATGGTCCCAGGCTCCTGTGTATTTATAATCTAAATGGGGAAGGAGAAAAACTGTCAGGAGAACAGGACAGCTACATTTGCTCAAAGAGAAGTTAACCATTTTCTATTATTAGGATCTTGGGAGTTAAGAGAAGTTGGTTTTTAAGCAGAAATGCACAAAGCACCAGGATTTGTATTATTAGGCTCTCCGTAAGTATTCTCTATTCTAAGACAGCAAAACTGGCTGCCAAGATCCACTAATGGTAAGAAGCAGGAAATTGTGGAGGCAAAGTTAATAATAAACATTCTTATAGGGCTTGCTTCAAGTTTCATCCCTTTGGGAAATTTTGCCCATACACTGGGGACCACAGTGGTCTCCCTTGGCCCCGAACTTACTGCATTTCCACTTAGATAAATTGGCAGCCTTAAAAGTTAGCTGGAGTTTCATGTCTTACCTCCCCACCTAGGAGATATGATATCTCCTATGGACATTATAGACACCATTCTTTTTGTACTTATGGGCCAAAGCATATGCTAATGCATGAGCTATCCACAGTGTTCTCAGTATGGTATGTGCATAAAGACACCTGGATGTGAAGGAGATCCGGCTTTCACTCACACTGTCCTGTTGATGAGTTAGTTATCTTATTGGCTAGGAAGGTGATCTTCGCTTCCTCATCTCTCCAAATAACACCTCTCCCAAAGCTGCTCATGCTCCAGACAGAGGAGAGGGCTTTGTTCAAGAATATATGAGAAACGTCATTTCTCTAGCAGAGGAACAAAACCAAACCAAAACAAACATTTTGAATGTAATTAAATCAACAGAGTAGACTGGGAGATCTAAGAATGATGAACAAGTCAGGCAGAGAGGGTAAGGCAGATTGGATGGTGCTATTTTCAGAGTTTCCTCCACTCGGCAGGTGTCCTAATAACCTAGCACTGACCATGCATCAGGGTGTAAAGGCACTGTTCACCTGAAGGGCAGGTGTAGGTCCCCAAGAACCACATTAGTCAAGGAGTAGGACAAAAGGCAAAGGTAGGAGACAAGATCCAAGCACTCGGAGGTTTGTTTCTCTCTGGGTCTAGGAAGTAAAGTCAGGCATCCAGGAAAACTGTGGCAGCTGAGGATAGTAAGGAAAGATGCCTCGCAACTTCCAGTGAGAGAGTCAACACCACACCTTACAACAATTTAGTTCATTGAAAACTACCTCAAAATACATGGAAATGATTAAACCGTTAAACCTTTGTGTGGATTTTTAAGTAAAAAAGTGCATTAAGACAAAGTGAGGCATCAAAGATAAATTAAGCAATTAAGACATAAGTGTACCTGCAGGTAAAGTGCACAGAATAATACTGAAGTTGTGAGGCACCTGAGTGGCTTAGTCAGTTTTGTGTCTGGCTCAGGTCATGATTTCACCGTTTGTGGGAGCCCCGCATTAGGCTCTGTGCTGACAGCTCAGAGCCTGCAGTCTGCTTTAGAGTCTCTCTCTCTCTCTCTCTCTCTCTCTCTCTCTCTCTCTGCCCCTCCCCTGCTTGTACTCTCTCTCTGTCTCTCAAAAATAAATAAACGTTAAAAAATAAAAATGTTAAAAAAGAAATAAATGCGTAAAATAGATTAATAGCACTGTTCGGCACAGGAGAGAGTAGAAGACAAGAACAGGGTGAAAGGACAGCTACTGATGGTCAAACGCTTTACTCATAAAATATGTAGAGAAAAACTAGAATGTAGTAGGACTACTGACATAGAATCTCTTCATTATCTTACTTTCAGATTCAGATTATGAAGGGCTTTTGTTGTTGTTGTTGTTACTTCTTTTTGTTATTAAAAAAAAATGACTCTGCTGTGATATAATTGCTGCTTAGAAGTAAAAGTTCATGACACAGATGTAAAACAACCACATAGCCAGAGGCTACAAAGTGGTTTTGCGTATATGGGGAAAAATCCTTCCATTATATTTTGTAGAGCTGCAGTGTTCATGAACTATGAACTTCCTGTGCTATAAAATAATATTAAATATAAAAACTCTACAGCCTTCACCAGAAGCCTCAAAGAATTTTAAATGTCTATCTATATAAGGCAGGAAGAGCAACTGAGCTGAGCAGGGCTGAGTTGAAAGGCACTCTGGTGATGAGTCAGGTATATTCACAGATAGTCACAGATAGATAAAGTGTAAAGGTTCTTGTTATGTCAAGTGGGATTTAAACAAACTTTTTAGCTGAGTTTGCCCTTGTTACACAAGAAAAGCTTTAAGGATATTCTTGCATTGATTAGTCTAGTCACTGTTCTTCTGCATTCAAATTTGTACTCTCCTTACACTGTAGAGCAAGAGACACACAACTTGTTTAATGAAAAATATTCTATTGAGTAGTAAAATACACCTAACAGAAATGACAACTTATGACCAATGAAACCAGCAATTCAGGAGGTGATATGGCCTCAGAGAAGTAAATGAGAAGTAGAGGAGAATTTCTGTTTATAGGAGATAATTCTTTTAGGCACTGTATTTTTTTTTTCTTTGTTAAAGAAATTCCAAATTAATTGATCTTGGTGCCATTACCATCGCAATATTTGGAGTCTCTGAATTTCCCTGGAATCTCCTTAGGAAACTATGAACTAAAGCAGACCTAATAGAGACACTTATATCTTTTCTGGAAAAATGAACACTTATGTTCAGTAACATGAAATGCAATAACGACCACGGAAAAGAGGTAGTACCAGACTTAAAATTTTAAGTTCCAACACAGTAACTCTATCTAAATATATAAATTAAAAACTCCTTTTAGCATTTTAAACCCGACAAAGTCCCTGGTTTCAGACAGTGAGGTAGTAAGTCAAGTTATTACCTGAATCCTCCTCAAAGTCATCTCACTATGATTCCAAAGGTCTTAAAGAGAACCAACCAGGCTATCAACATCTCTTCTGAGCAGAACACTCATGCCCAAACCCACATTTATTTCTCTAGAGTTCACTGCAGCTCTCAGTAGCCTGTTCTCCATTCTAGGTGTGTGCACATAACATCAGGCAGATGAAGGTTTCATCTTCTGAAAGCCTCAGAACTCTGGGAAGCAATTATGTCAAAGCAGCTATGTGTGAATGGAGAACTGAAAGCAAGATTTCAATTATCATTATGTATTTAATGAAAATTTAACGGTTTTTTGGAATGTCCAACTCTACATTCACATGGCTCCAGAAGTATAAAAAGGTATATAGTGAAAATGCACAGCATTTATTTTTAATTTTTATTTTGTTGCCAATCATGGCATCATTTCCAAGTGTTAACTTGGTTAACTTCCAGCTAGAATTTTACATTTTGCTTACACAGAATTTCTTGTAATAATTTAAATTCAAGAAAGACATTTGTCTTCTATGATTGACAGGAATGTAGATGAAACATAAGGAAGAAACCAATGAATTTAAAGAAGTTTCTCACAGGGATATGTTCTAGGGCAGGTGTCATTCTGAAAGAAAAACAATTTATTAAAGAACCAAGCGTCTTTCAGGGAGTGTGGAAGAACAGGACATTAGCAAGAAGAATGAAAGGGAAAAGGGTCAGCGTGGAATTTTAGTAGATTAAGGACAATGAAGAAATGAGGTTGAATACTAAAGAACAGGCAAACTGAGGATAAATACTGTATTTCAATAGAAGATGCATGGGGAGGCTCTAAGAGTTAACGCTGTGAAAAGACATGACTGGAATCAGGACTTAGTCTAGAAAATACAAAGATACAAGCAGGAGAGAAATGACAGAAATTTTTTAATTCTCAATATTGAAAAAAACTGAACAATTTCTCTAAAACTGTAGAACTTGACTTGCTGGATAAAACAATTTCTAATAATAATAACTATAGGAAGTCCTTGCTCTGCACAGTATAAAATGACTATAAAAAATGACCATGTAAGTTGAAACCATGCACAGTTATCATGACAATCAATGGGAAAAACTATGGTTGTTCCATGACCTTAAAAAAATTTTTTTTTTTGTCAAAACATAAAAATCCACCTGTGGCCAGCAAAAAGCAAGTAGGGGAATTAAAAAAAATGGTAAAAACAACTGTATTTAGTACACTGTAATTTAAAGCATTAGAAACAGAGGCACCTGGGTGGCTCAGTCAGTTAAGCGTCTGACCTCAGCTTAGGTCATGATCTTGCGGTACGTGAGTTAGGGCCCCGCATCAGGCTCTGTGCTGACAGTGCAGAGCATGGAGCCTGCTTTGGATTCTGTGTCCCCTCCTCTACTTGTGCTCTGTCTCGCTCTCTCAAAAATAAATAAATGTTAAAAAGAATTTAAAACATTAGAAACACTGAGAATGAAAATGTTCTATTTCTTGGTAAAAAACTTGCCAAAGTTGTTTGAACAGTGCTTGCCTTCTCCTCATAGAACTTATGATAGAGTTCAAGCAAATCTTTTCTATGCCTTGGCTAATTTTCATACTCCTAAGTTTGGATCAGCTTCCAGCATTTTATCCTTCGCACTTCCAATGTCGTGAAATACCTCTGAGCATTCATTTCATGTGGAGTGTTTTTTGCTAGCGTCACTCTCTCCGGGACATCTTCATCTTTTTCGTCACAAACACTTTACAATTTTACTTCCTGCATTCCATTTCTTTGCTGCACTTTCATCTTTGTTGGCCAGGTCTCTTTTGGTCATCTATTTTTATAAAATGGAAGATAGTGCTATCTGTGCATAAACTGAATAACAGATATGCAGTGGCCAGTGAAAACTTAGAAAGAAGTGATGTGACTGGCTGCTGATCACGATGTGCTTCTGTTATTTACATAGAGCTTTGTACTGAATGCAATCATTCCCAGTTAATACATTGGGGTAACTGAAATGTGAACCTTGTTTTTTTTGTGTGTGTGTGTGTTGGGGGGGGGGGAATTTGGCGTTATTTAACTAAACTATGGTAACTGAAATTTGGGTATTTGGGACCACGCAAAGTGAAGAATGACTACATTTACTGAGCCTCAACTATATGCCAGGAATTTTAACAGTCCTATATGGATGGTTTCACTTAATTCTGACCATAACCCGATGAGATGGTACTAGTGTTATCCCTATTTTATAGGCAGTGTGATTATAAATCTTCATCTGATCATATTATACAATTAATCCTCCTACATATTTGGGAGAATACAAACTACCCACAGTCATGACAAATCCAAAGCTTTTACTCATAAGTGGTGACTTACCACCATTAAAGAGTTTGAAATGACAAGTAATATATTCATTTGAAACAGGTATCTGAAGTAGAAAGTCAGGGTCTCACAATAGCATGGAAGGATGGTGGACAGTTTCAGAAGATGTGCTAACTCTTACGTGGCAGTGGGGTACCAGTCAATAAAGGAGGATGTCAGGGAACTAAGAATTACTCTTGGGTCCTGAAGGAGTTTATCATATGTCCTTAACTTTCCTCCCCACTCCATATATTTCAATGAACGCTCTCTATTTAGGAACAAAGAGAATCTTTTCAATAAACAGAAGACTTTTTGCTAGGAGACCACAAACTCCTTGAGGGGCAAGAGGCACATCTATCAATCTTTACACTGTTAGTCTAGACTAGTGCCTAGTACATATTAAGTGCTCAATAAATCTTTATGGAATTAAGGAACACATATTTACAGGTAGTTTTTTGCCTCAAAACAACCAAGAATAACTCAAGTTTGTGGAAAGACAGGAAGTTAGACTCTAATCTTAGGGGAAACTAATTAATTAGAAATTATTAATTGGTAAAAATAACTAAATTTGGGTTTTCTGAAATTTGGGCTTTGCCACATATGTTGATTTTATATGCTTGATGTTATTTCTGAAGAAAAGCCAAACGAAGTAACTCTGAGAGACTGTTCTTCCATATTGGTGCTGCAAAAATTGGAACTACAAAGGTTATAGAAGACTGTACTTTCACTATAAAATTCAAACTGCATATCATCTAATTCCACAAGTAGCTTTCCCACCATTTCTCACTAATGTTTCTCAAATATTGGTTATGTTTATTTTTAAAATTTTTTTTAAAGTTTATTTATTTTTGAGAGACAGAGGGAGACAGAGCACAGAGGAGGGGCAGAGCAAGAGGGAGACACAGAATCCAAGGCAGGCTCCAGGTTCTGAGTTGTCAGCGCACAGCCCAACATGGGGCTCCAACCCATGAACCGTGAGATCATGCCCTGAGCTGAAGTCAGATGCTTACCTGACTGAGCCACCCAGGTGCCCCAAATATTGGTTATATTTAATCACTTGTATTTGTGGCCTTAAGTCAACCATCTCTTTTTCAAAGCTTAATCATTTTCCTTGTGGAAACTAAGCAGGAAAGGTATGGCTACTTTGCCACATAAATTAAAATGGGAAGAAACACTAAAATATTTTGAAGGCAATTTACTAAAAGGAAATAAAAGTAAAAATCTGAAATAATTCATATTTGCTTTCTAAACATACCTCAAGTATTTGCTAAAACTAGAAGAATCTCTAAGCCAATACTGAATTTAGTCGATTATTAGCAATTTTTAATTTAAGGTCTCTTATAAGAGTCTCATTTATAGAGATCTTTGCTATACAAAGCTTAAAATGATGTTTATGTTTCTTTGCCCAAATTTTCAACAAGTAACTTCTAAGTATTTTAGAAATTAAGAAATTATGTAATACAACTGAATTCTGTCAAGGATTGTGTCATGAGATTATTCAAAATATCTATATGCTAGCTGGCATAAAATTTCTTTATTTATTGGCATAACATATTGAATACTTGGGGTGAGATCCGTATGAGTGAAGGGATATTAATAAACAGTATGGACAGAAATTCCATACCAATTCTCAAGGAATATTTAGACATCATGTATCTGTTAAATCAATTCTAGTACCTAAAAACTGAACTCACTCATCAAATTATCTCTCAAAATTTATCATTAAATAGAAGTATTTTCCTCTAAAAAAGGGCTATCTTTTTAAAAATATGATGAAACAAAAACTTAAAAAAATACTATGACTTCTTTTAAAGTACTGATAACGAACTTAGAACATCTTGGTATTTTATACACTGAAAATATCTGGCCTGCCTATGGTACCTAATGTTCACTTTGAATTTTCACCTTGGTACTAATGAATTTATATTTTAGATGTTTCTGATCACTTTTAGAAAACAATACAGTTTTTCTGAAGAGTTCTGTGTTCCGGGTAAT
The DNA here is from genome assembly GCF_022079265.1 of Lynx rufus. Lineage (NCBI taxonomy): Eukaryota > Metazoa > Chordata > Mammalia > Carnivora > Felidae > Lynx > Lynx rufus. Next base: position 155,915,093 of record NW_025814823.1, read on the forward strand.
TTTGTCAGCAGATTTGTCACTGGTGACTTGATGTCCGTCTCTGACAAGACACACAGAGCGGGCAGGGTGGGTGCAGATGGAAGCAGACACAGAATGTGGGGCTAAGGGCAGAGACCTTGTGGCTTGAGGGAGGCACAAAGTGCACAAAGAGGAGTGACGGGCCGTGGACCCAGGCAAACCACACAGGTCAGGCAGGGAGGGGCGGGCAGAGACGGTGGGCTGGGGGAGATGTGATGCCACAGGCTGCAGACAGAGACTGTAGGTGGGGGGACTGAAGCCAGGGAGACACAGAAGCCAAAAACTGTAAGGAAAGAATCAGACACAGAGACTAAGCCAGATGAGAGACAGAGAGTCAGAGGTCAGAATACAGACACAGAGGGAACCATCAGGAGCAGTGACCCAGACTGAAGTGACAGAGGGAAGGAGAAATAGAGGACAAGTGAAGCACAGACAGCCATGGGAAGGGAGAGCAATACTTAATATACGGTAAGAAGGGTGAACATTTCTGTCTTAGGTACTACTGGCACTGACTTACTTTTCCAACAATCAGGGACACAGCATTAAGAGCCATGAGACAGTGCTATCGGGACAGTAAATGTAATCGCTCTTACAAATTAACTCAAAATGTATAATTTTCAAGTACAAATACAAATTCATATTATTTGGTTATTTATCCTAAAGCATCCCAAAAATAGTTTAATTTTTTTTTTATCTTTAAAAGGAAGAGTTAGCTCAGTAAAAGGAGCGTTGTCACCTTTACTGCCAAATTCTTTGAAGGATTTCTCGCAAATTGGTTCAGAAAGCTGTAAAAAACATGGTGGCTATTTTTAATTTTTTTTTAAGTGAGATTTTTGAAGTGCAACTAGTTATATTCTCTGTGATTACTGGAAAACTGAATGAATAAAAAGCAGAGGAAAATATTGGATCTGATTAAGTATATATAATCAGGGAAAATAGTAGTGATCTACATAAATATCACATATTTAGATAGGTTATTCTAAATGATTCTCTAATCAGTTATTTCCCCAGAATTCCTGATGCTAGCTAATTATAATGAATGATTCACTGAAAACACAAGAATTTCTGGTGGTCAACTTTTAGAATACTCATCCCTTACATTAACTAATAATTATAAGGTAGCATAGAACAATGAATAGGGAAACTAACTGATGAATAACAGCTACAGTAATGAACAAAAACTGCCTGAAAAGTGCTATTTAGTTAATGAAAACATCACTTAAAAGGATTACAATGTATATCCTTTGAATGGGAAGAGGAATGCTACAGTTCTTGAGCAGTACACATAGTCAAATAGTGGTACAGTATCATAGATGAGAATATGCCTTGAATTTTAAGTTCTGTTTACAAGGCAAGTATAGATTTTCAATTACCTAATTAATTTGAGCTGTGTCTAAAAACATATTAGACAACTCAACTTGTCTACACATTCTGAATGACACCACATCTAGAAGCAATTACTGTTGATTTTTCATTGCTATCTTTAGAAGCAAGTGATTATTCACTAACAAAGAAGAGATACAACTCTTTCATGCCATTTCCTAAAGATATGTTTTCAGCTGTAAACTGAAGTAAATATTTAGCAAATATTCAGTAAGTTCAGTCACTGTAAAGAGTTAATCTGGACTATTTAAGCAAAGTAAAATTAGGGTTATGTTAGCAGGTTTTCTACAATTCAAATATACCTAGAAATTACTAATTTTCCACTTTCAGTTCTGGAGGGGAATGGGGCTTGACAGGCATGTGTCATCAACAGCCTCCTTCTACATCCAGAACCAAGATGAGGTCATCTAAATATAGTAAGTTTTCAAGTTTAATTCTTAACCCTTAAGACATCTACTATGGTTCTCTTTTTTCCTTTTTCTTTTTTTAATATTTATGCTATTATCTTTCCAATTTTGAGGTGCCCTGATTTATATCAAGTGTTCTAGATAAAATGAAATATTAGAGAAAGGCCTGTCTCAAGCTATGACAGACAAGGACAAGGAAAAATGAGATGGATACAAGTTCTGGGAGGAAATAAGTTGACAGGCATCACATCTCTAGACTACACAGCTTTAGTGAATCTAGCTTCAGGTATTTCCTTCACAGTAGGTGGAAAAATGAAGCTGTGAGGTGGCAGAGCCTGCCATCCTTGTGAACCTGGTGCAGAGTGACCACAGGTGTGTCAAAATACTGATCCTTTTACCCTGCAGGTCTCCTGGAAGTGGCTCTGTCCCTTCACCCCTGGACATAAGCAACCTTGCCTGTGAAAACCAGGGCACCATATAAATGTTACACTTTTCTATATGTGTAGCTCAAGAAAGAGTGGAGTACCTTAATAACTTGCTCATTCCTATGCTTTATGGTTACCAGAAATCTTAGAGAACTCATAAAATATATCTGATGAGAAGTTGAGGTTTTCAAGGACCCAGAACAAGAGAATGCTGGGAGGGAATAAGGGTACAGAATATTGAGCTCAGTAGGTAGCCTGGAATTTAGGAAGGATCTCTAAAGTCAGATGGGCAAGTACTGTCTTTATCAGTGGGAAGTGGCTGGAGAGCAGGACTAGAAGGAATGTCCCAGAAATGTCATCTTCTCAGTGAGGCCTTCTCTGGCCTCCATCTCCACATGCTTCAAGTCCTCTCTTCCTGCTTTATATTTCTCCTACCAATTACCACTATCTAGCATGCTACATATTTTCCTCATTTATCTTGTTTACTATTTGTCTCCCCTACTAGAATGCAAGCTCTGTAAGGGACCTTTATTTGTTGTAATTCATTGCTACCCCCTTGGCACCTGGAACAACGTCTAGACTGCAGTAAATGTTTGCTGAATGAAGGTGTGCCGACTGAACACACACACCCAGAGAGGCACGTAGGGAGCACAGTTGCTTTCATCCTGTATTTTCTATCTTTCTGTGACTCTGGTTTCTGTGAAATATTTTGTGACCCTTATCAGTGTCACAGAGCACAAACGAAAATATGAACAACTAAGTTATTTGTTGTTTAAGATTAGAATTCGAGACGGGAAAGGAAGGGACAATATGTCTGCAAATGCTTTATTCATTCCCATATGATTAAAATACTAATAGTTTTAAAATGATAGCCTTAAATTCTAAAATGACGATTGACAATATACAGTACCACATTAGGTTTTTACAGGGCTTTCTTTCTGATGAACTCAAAATGTCCCTCCGGATACTACACAAATTATTCTTACAACATTTCTACAAGATAAGTGAGGTGGATACTTGCTGTTGCCATTTCATAACAGACATACAAACAAGGAGAATGTGGGCTATACAATAAACGATAAACATAGGTCCTACTAACCTGTTATGTAATTTCTTGAATAACAGTGTTTTTAACTGGCTGATTTTACTAGTAGGAAACACCACTAATAGGGGTGGGGCAAATAGTCTGTTGACAGATATTCAAGACCCTTCAAATATTCACCATTCCCTATATGATAAGTGAAAAGTCAGCCTTCATTTTAAGTATAAGGTACAACACTGCCAACTTCTAAGTGCGGAGTTGTCAAGTGTAATATTTGTTTTCAAAAGAAAAATAAAAACAACATGACTGTACTGATAATAATGACCATGGATATGTTAAATACAACTTAAAAATTTTATTGTACCTGTTTTTAAAATACATATATATTCACAAATAACAGTGATAAAATGAATCTATTATGAACAACAGATCTATTTTTTTGTGAAGGGAAACATATTCAGCAATGAAGGAAAAATACCGTCTTAAATGAGTACGTATTTTTACAGGCAATTTCACTGTGATGACCACAGACTTTAGTCAAACAATAAAAACAATATCGCTTAAGAAAAACTTTATAAATTAGAAAGATGGGGGAAAAAAAGACTTCACTAAATTGAATGCAGAGTCTAGATATCCATTATTAACTTGGGCTTGGAGAATTTTAGGTGTTTCCAAGGTACAGCAACAAGCTTTGGTTATTTCCATTTGAACTTCCTGCCGTCCCTCAAGTGCCATCACCTCAATCAAGTAGGCCATAGAATAGTTTCATCCTCTCTTGCCCTTAACTGATTTCCTCCTCCAGCTCCTCTATATTTTGGTAATGTTTTCATTATCCCAGTTACTTCTCATTCTAGCTTACTTCTCCCTCTCACTGAGCCTCCACGTGCAATCTATTTGCCAACAGGGAGTGCAGATTCTTCCCGAGTCATATTTGTCATCTCTCTCCTTTCCTGTCTGTTCCAATTGCCACCAATCCAGTTCACCCCATCCGCCTCTACTAGTGTTATCGTCATGGCCGGCTGAGTCTGCTGCCTCCAGGTTTGTGCTTCTTTCTTTTATCCATTTATTAAATTAATCTTCTTCAAAATCCCATTTTGATCATGTCATACCACTTGTTCAACATTTTTAAAGAACTCTTTGAGAGAAATCACTGATTTTGATTGAAAAACTGTTCAGTTTTTATAAGTACGTGTGGAAAATGCTGGGGGTTTGGCCCTCTTTTCTCATGATGCCAGTTTCACAGGGAGGAATCTACCACTAGCAGAGGTCCAGGAAACAGTTCTTTTTAATTTTTTTTTTTTATTTTGGGGGGAGAAAAGATAGTCATGATAAGCTATTGTTTACTGCTATGCCCCCAACTTCCAGAATAGTACCTGGAATATAATGTGATAGAAAAACATTTGAGGAATAGATAGATATATGTTGGGGAGTGAACATGAAATCTCCTTCTGATTTAAGCCAAATTTTTTGGAATAAAAACCCAAAGGGAATAGAAAAGTTACAGGGAGCAGCAAATTCTGTCCTAAGAAAAATAAGAGCTACATAGTGAGAAGACTTAGTGATCAAATGATATAGTGTGCAAATGTGATAAAGAAGAAACTTAACATCTTTTCTCTGATACATTGTACAGCAAAGTCTAATGAGGCAGTCAGGGAACAAGGCTAGGAATGAATTATCTTCAATGAACTTTTTACTGCCTTTTTAGAAAGCTGCTCTTAAATCCTAAGATATCAGAGCAGGATGAGCCTTATAAGGCTTTAGCCCCCAAAAAGCTTCTGGTGGTTTCTACATAGGCTTGAGCGGTCACCAGAGGTGCAGTTTAAATCTGTTGTATAAATTACTTACTCCTGAAGAAGAATTAACCCCAAAACTGGGCAGCTTAAAACGATACACATTGAGCACACACAGCTTCTGTGGGTTAGGAATCTGAGTGTGGCTTAGCTGAGTAGCTGGCATAGGGTCTCACCATAATCAAAGAGTTGGCTGTATCTCAAGGCTGATCTGTGAGAGAATCCTTTTCCAAGGTCACACACCTGGCTGAGGGCAGGCCTCAGGTACTCACTGACTCCTGGCCAGAGCCACCAATTCTTTGCCACATGGGCCTCTGCACAGAGCAACTCACAATACAGCAGTTGGCTTCCATCAGAGAGATCCAGGTCAGAGGACAAGAAAGAGCCTTAGCTCCACCCACATTCACTGGTCTTACCATATTCCCTGTTATCCCTTAAGCAGCAGGCTTCATAAAATGGTGACTAGGTTACAGTGCCTGTTAGGTGACAACACGTCTCGTGGGGCTGAGAATACATTGGTATTCTAGGGTGTGGTACATACCCTAAATCAGCATTTAATTCATGTGATAATTCTCCCAGATCTGGGAATGAAGGGATGGAAATGGGACTGGTTTCTCTTGTTATTACTCTCAGTGACCTACTAACAAAACTGTGTCTCCTCATTTCTATGATTTCAGGCTCTGCTGATCTAAAGGTCTTAGTTCCACAGAGAGGAATGCTTCTATTGAGTGACACAACAATGATTCCATTGAACTGGAAGCTGAGACTGTCATCTTGCCACTATGGGCTCCTTACACCACTGAATTAACAAGGAATGGAAGAGTATTACTATATTGGCTGGGGTGATTGATCCTGATTACTAAGGGATAACCAAGTTGCTACTACACAATGGGGATAAAGAGGAGTGTGTCTGCAATACAGCAAACCATCTAGGACACCCGTTAGTATTTCCTGTGATGAATGTCAACAGAAATCTACAACCATCTAATTCAGGCAGGATACCTAATGGCCCGGCTGTTTCCAATGAAGGTATGGGTCAGCCGACCAGGCAAGGAACCATGACCAGTTGAGGTGCTTGTTAAGAACAAAGGGAACGTGGAATGAAGGTAGTTTTAAATACCAGCTATAGCTACAGGGCCAGTTACAAAAATGAGGAATGTAATAACTATGGGTATTTCTTTCTTATTTTGATTTGAACACACATATTAAACATTTTTGTTTTCCTCTCTTATTTCTTTATCATTTCATGTAAGATGTGTCAGCATAATTAGCTTTATCTCTCAGTATTTAAATTACAGGATACAAAAGGTAAGAAGAGTGGACATCAGCCAAAGACAATAAAAGAACTTTGTATCCTTTCCTGAGGAAAGGGGTTGTGTGTTTTCGTCCATACATGGGATAGTTGTATCACATCAGGTGCAAGCGTGACTTTGTTAATGTCTACAATTATTTGCAGATTAAGTTTGGTTTAAGAAGATGTGGATAACTGCCAAGGTGACAAGGGGTGAATGTGGAGGCTCTGTAATGTGTCAGTTTGGCTACACTGAACTATGTTTCCCAGAACTATGTTTCAAATTGTATGTTTCTGGTTAGGATGCTACAGAAAGGAAATTTCTGTGGGACGTTTGGAGGGCTGAAGTCAAGCGGCAGCCATTTCTAGCTCATGCGTGTTGTAGTTCATCTGCTAGCTCAAGCACCGGCATGAGTGGCCAGAAGTGCACCTGTTCCACCCTCACTGAATTCCCCTTCAGCATTCCTGATGCCTGGGCCAGGTGTGTGTGTGTGTGTGTGTGTGTGTGTGTGTGTGTGTGTGTGTCTGTGTGGATAGGACACTGCCTTCTATAGGACACCCACACCACGAAGGACAGAAGCAAAAAGAACTAACATGAGCTTATGTCCATCCTCATGGGCTCCAGTTCATGTTTATGGGGGTCTCATTCTTGCTCTCCATCACTTTACATCCATCTCCCTTTCATAAAGGTCTGCTCTGTGGTCTCAAGCTCCAGCATGGATGCAAAGTCGACATTCTTACAGAGCTTAACCAGCTCTGGTCAAATCCCAGGTCAAATCCTTTTAACAAATCCTTTACTATATATAGTCAATCCTCATTATTTGTGGATTCCACATTTGTGAATTCACCTACTTACTAAAATTTATTTAAAACCCCCAAATTGATGCTCATGTGCAGAGTGGTGAAAAATGTGAGTTGCCTAGCTTGCATTCCTAACTAAGGTCAAATAAGGCCATGCTTAACTTTCTGGTTTCAGTTCTCTTGTTTCAGTGTCCTTTTCACAGACTATTTAGTGCCATGTTTTTCACATTTTTGTACTTTTTTTTTTTTTTTTTTGGCGATTTCACTGGCTGAAATGGCCTCCAAGGATAGCACTGAAGTATTGTCTAGTGTTTCTAACCACTAAGCCCTAGTGTTCCTAAGAAGACCATGATGTGTCTTATGGAGAAAATTAATGTGTTAGATAAGCTGCATTCAGGTATGAGTTACAGTGTTGATGGCTGTGAGTTCAACGTTAGAGAACTCAACAATATTTATTAAATAAGGTGTCTTTAAATAGAAACATTCATAAAGCAAGGTTATACATTGGTTGGTTAATAAAAATGTTGTGGCCAGAAGCTTGTAGGAACCTAATCTTGTATTTCCCCAGGATTCACTAATTCAGCATTCTCAGCGACTTTATAGAACATAACTACTGATAATAAAGAAAGTTAATTATATAATATATATATATAATATCATACATGTATATGAATGTATTATATATACTATAATATATAACATATACACTGTATAATATATATAAATACACACATATACATATTATATAGATATATTGTAGCATATATATCTCCTATCTGTTTCTCTGATTGAACCTTGACTGACAGACCTGAAAAGTTTATCTATGACAGTGAGGCTGAGTTCAAGTTTAGGTATTTGTGATAGTGAAATACAGTGGTAATAATTTTTTACATAATAGTTCTTTACCTAATGTTTGAACTGTTCTCCAAATTATTTCCTTCAATTATATAAACATGTCTGCAACTCTAAGTGCTTAGTGATTAACTGTTCACTATGACTGTCCTATGGAATAATTTGTTTTCAAAACTTCTGCTCGTTCTCTGACATCTCTGGCCAAAGCAAGCCCATTTTTGTTCTGCAGCCATAACCAGATACCACTGCTCATTTTGTGTTTACCATCCAAACTGGTTGGGAATTGTGAAAGCCAAAACCAGAAAGCAACAAAAAATATCATCACTCCTCTTATGTAGACATTAGAGACTAATGTACAAACTCTGTTGGCTGGAGATCAATTCCATCCTTAAATTGTCTTCCTAAGCTCACCTGTTTCCTGAGGTACCTCACCCTCTACCTCTTCCAGTAGGCAGGCCCATGTTGCCTTTGTTGCCTGTGAACATTTTCAGATCCATTCCAGCCCTTATTCCTTACACTGCTCTGTTCCCTTTGCCTAGAATATCATCCTGATGTCTTTCTATAATCCACATCCTACCTATTACACGAGGTCCAGCCAAAATATTCTGCATGAAAAATTTTTCTAAAGGTCACAGCAATCTCTCTTCTCTGAACTCACAGCCTTGACTGCCTGTTCTATCACTGACTTGGTACTCAATCCAAGGCAAATATTCTGAGATCCTGATTAGCTACCAGTCCCTGTCTTAATCAACTTTTTATTTATGTACATCCTGTCTCCCTAAGCTTCAGCGGCAACTGTCTATATTACTTGCAAATTGCTTCACCTATTCATCTTTACTAGGTTTGTTAGTAAGCATTTTCAGCCACTTAACAAATTTCTGGTAGTAGATCAGACCCATGCCGTATGTTACCAATAATTCATTCAAAGATATGAGGCAGAACAACATGCTTAATTCGCAAAATAGAATTCCACATTTCATTAGCATATTTTTCACCCTAGAAAAAAACCCACACATTTCTCATCAAACACATACCTGCTGAGACTCGAGGACAATCGGGCAGCATGGACTCCACTGATGTGTCTAATGGTTCTGAGCTAGAGACCCAATTACAACAATTCTGCAATGCAATAGAGACAATTTTCTGTTGAAACATTTTTTAAACCAAGACCAACTTTTCTGGCTGCAGAGATAAATTTATCCTATATAATCAACCACTAGAAGTATATCCAATTTCTTTTCCATGCACTGTAAAAAAAAATTCTTATATAAACAGTCAGTATTATTCATGACCAATGTGGCTGTGGAAAAAAGTTTATCTTCTACAATTCAGCAAATTATCTGTTCTGATAAGAAGACATGTAAGCTTCTGTGAATGATGATGGAATACATTTATAACAAAAGGCTAAGATTATAATTAAGGAAAACTGAAAAGGATGTCCATTTTTAACTTTTAGATGGAAATAAATATTAACTTGATCATATGAAAGAATAGCTTCATTTTTGAACTATAGCTTTGTCTCTGTAATACTACAAGAAATAAATTTTGCATTTACTCCTTAAAATTTGGCTTATATAAATATACTGTAATTTTTTACTTCAACCTGGGTTCAATGAAGGCTGTATCAAATAGTTCAAAAGAAATACAACCTAGTGAATTGAAGCTGTGTGGTTGAGGACACAAAGCCTTCAATATTAAAGCCAATCTTTAAGATAATGATGACTTACCATTCAGACAAATGAAATAAAAACAATGTATATTCCTTCTATACATTTTGATTCTGTATTTAAAGTCTGGCTTAAAAAAATGTGATTAGCTTCATATGGCTTTTAAAAAATTTCTAACACACACACACACACACACACACACACACACACACACACTGAATTTCCAGACAGATTTTATTTTAAAATAAATCATCCTATCAATCATGTTGGAAAAATCGCTGATTGCTATTCTGGTAAACAAGCATGTATTGTATATTTTTAGATGCTTGCTGCCCTGGTTGTGCACCATGGAATCCGTCCTCACTGTGGAAAGATCCTTGACTGGTAGATCAAGTGTCTTATTGTATTTCCTTAATTCATTCTGTCTGGAAGAAGATGTCAGCTGTGTTGCAGTGAGGAGAGAATTTCAAAGGCCCCAGTCCCCACCAATAAAGGCCGAGGAATGGCTTTTGAATAGATTTGTCAAGGCAACCCTACTGTTCTGGGACCAGGGAGAGCAGGAATAACATAAAGGAAGGGTTGCTGTATGAGATTAGAAAGTGAAGTTCACAAAGCATGGCAGATTTTTGTAAGAAACAGTAGATCAATGAAACTATTGAACTGTGTGGAAAAAAAAAAAAAAACCATGAAAACAAACACAACATCTAGTAATGTTCTTAAATGCTTTCTCTCTTTTTATATTTAAAATGGATAAAATATTAGTATTTTATGTATTACAAAAGCTTGATGGTTTAAAGTGAATATGTATTCTATAACTAGCACTCCTAATCTTAATTAGCAGATGAATGCAAAATTATACAATGTGAGAAAGCAGAAATTATAAAAGAAGTAGGGTTTTAGAAGATATTTGATACATCTGAAATAAGTAAAATTAATATTACTATTGATAGAATACCACATCACAGAGTTCTAGATAATGCAGAAGATTAGCACACAATTAGCCAGCTTTTATATACAATGTGACACTTGCTTGTAAGAAATAAGTATTCTCCAAAGCAGTGTCAAGATATGTAAATGGATGATTCGTTTTATCATTCATCACAGCCCCTAATAAATTCAAAAATCATGACTTCTATAGGTACTAAAAATAGGCTCCCAATGATACAGGGAGATAGCTTCAATGAAGAATGACTTTCTCTTTTTCTCTCTTTTTCTTAAACAATTCAGTCTTTTCAATGACAGCAATTAGCACTACCTACAGACAGGCAGCGATTAGGTATATATTTTAATTATTATTCATCCTAGTAGTATCTCCAAATCTGATGAAAGTCAGCTATTACCCAGGTGATATGTCAGTCTTAATACTGCTCACCTACACTTCACATATGTAAAACTACGTCTTATAGGATATTTCTAGTATTAATGAAAATGATGGTACATTACAATATGCAGGCGATTAATCATTTTCTAACTCATTATCACTGACTTTAAAAAGCTGAATAAAATGGATTTTACCCAGGTCACCTTTAAATCAAACATTTAAAACAAAAGATAGGTTAATATTTATGATTCTGAAATTTCAGTTTTTATCTAGATCCATGTTTAGTCTTTGATCTCTCATAAAAATAGGTTAGAAAATAAACATCCTATAAAGTGAGTATGTCCAAAAGTTCTCTGGAATGACAAAGCACCTGTGAAGGACAGTTAAGGCTTGAAAGAAGTTTGATGAGTGTACATGGACATGTGTGTGCACGTTCGTGTAACATTTTTATCCCACCGGGAAAAATATGTAGAGAAAAGGGTAAAACAATAAAAAAATATGTTTGCCATGTGACAGAGCATAACAAAATAAATAAATGAAGTGATAATAATATTATTATTAATGTAAATGTATGCGAGATACATGGAAATAAATATGAGAAAACACACAGCCATTACACCTGAATTCACATGAATTCAATCTGTCTGAAATTCCATCATATCAAATCCAACTTCCTATTCTTTTCTTTTTCCCAACTTCCTATTCTGAGATGCATTTCTATAGTTTAAAAACTAGAGTTAAAAACCAAATTTCTTTCATTGTTTTCCTAATGCTTATTCTATTCCTCTTCTTGCTTCACCCTCACTTTGCCCTCACCCCAGTTCTTCAGCTGAGACGGACACTAGTGTAGTGTCCTGGACGGCAACAGAGGCAGCTGAGTAGGAAAGTCCTACCTAAATTCAGAACATGCTGGAGTGTGTCCTAAGCCCCTGGAGATCCTATTCTAAGGAGCAGCCAGGCATGCTTTACTATAGATAGCAAGTGAAACATGTTTGGGCCTCTGATGTAGCCCTGCCTCATCCCAACCAGAGAGAAGGAAGCCCCTGGCCAGAGCCAAGAGTTTGGGATGCATAATGTAACCAAAGTTTCTCTGGGTTTGAGGGGAAAAAAATTGGCAATACAGAGAGTATTTCTTAGAGTTAAGTGTTCTCAATTTAAAGGTCTTTTACTCTGAAATAATGAACTCACAGTTTTTTTGTGGTTATAAACTGTCTTCTTTATGAAATACAAAATGTTGGGAACAATATTTCAGGGTAGATATGAAATGAATTAAAATTTTTAATAAGAAGATTAGAACTTAGTCTATTATATTTAAAGAGAAAAATACGTACTAAGTATCCTGTGCAAGGTATCTGGAGATATATTTGCTGACCTGGTTGAATTTAGGTACTTCCTCATTTTTATTTTATTTGCCTGAGATCCACCAATGCCTTAGAGGTAGAGCTTTAAAATGGAAGGCATTGTGTCCTCAGACAAGAACAACTACAATTCAGGAGATTGTATTTCCAAGGACTGCCACTTAGATCTGATGGTGCTGGGTAAGGGTTCATGACAGTTACGTAGAACCATACATCTGGCTTGGCTGGAGATTTTCAGAGGCCAAGAATATGTCAGGAAATGACATTTGCCCACTCAGCCTTTTTAAAAAAAAAATTAAAAGTATGTATTTAAGGTGTACAATGTGATGGTGATGATTTGAAACAGGCATACATTGTGGAATGGTTACTAATTAATGGTCAGGCTAATTAATTTTCTCACATAGTTACCATTTGTGTGTGTGTGTGTGTGTGTGTGTGTGTGTTGTGTGAAAGAACCAGAAATCTATTCTCTTGGCAAATTTCTAGTATTCAATACAGTATTGAATAGGTACTAAGTATCCTGTGCAAAGTATCTGGAGATATATTTGCACATCATGCTGTACATAGGGCCTCTAGACTTATGTACCCTTCATAAGTGCAACTTTGTACCCTTTGACCATTTATCTCACCTCCCTGCCACTGGTAACCACTGTTCTGTTTCTATGTAATCAACCTTTTTAGATTCCACGTGTAAGTGTATTCATGTAGTATTTTTAATTGTGTCTGTTTTTTTTTTTTTTTTTTAATTATTTCATCTAGCATAATATCCTGCAGGTCTCACCCACTTGACAGTCCTGGAGCGTGAGATACGAAGTGTCTTTTAGGAGCTGCCTCAGGCTACTTTTTACCTCTCCTCATGAGTCATGGTTAAGTATGGATTCTTGGTCTTTTGGTTGGGAGTAGTTCTCACTCAGAGTGATTGTCAAAAGTAGCCCTCAAATTGTTATTTTAAAATTATATAAGTAATACAAGAATATAGTACTTAACTTTCTTTCTGTGTGCTAATTGCTAAAATTAAAAAAAAAATAATCAGCTTTTTTTTCTTTTAATTTTTTTTTAAACTTTTATTTATTTTTGAGACAGAGAGAGACAGAGCATGAACGGGGGAGGGTCAGAGAGAGAGAGGGAGACAGAGAATCGGAAACAGGCTCCAGGCTCCGAGCTGTCAGCACAGAGCCTGACGCGGGGCTTGAACTCACGAACCACGAGATCATGACCTGAGCTGAAGTCGGACGCTTAACCGACCAAGCCACCCAGGCGCCCCTAAATCAGCTTTTTATACTAAGTGAATAGTTAAAATCAGTATCTTTATCATATTAATTTAAATATGCTCACAAAACAAAAAGCAGTTTTATCAATTTGTAGTATAAGAAGAATGACCAGACAGTTTGTACCAGGAGACACTTCTAATGTTTTTAAAGTGGTGTTTGGTGAAATAAGGGAGTTAATCATTAAGAGGCCAAAAGCAATGAGGCTTCATCTATAACCAGACTACTATTTTTATGGACAACATTCCAGTTAAGTGAAGTTGTTTTTCTTGGGAGGCATATTTGCAAAATATCTTAAGATTTTGAGCCGATTGCAACTGAAGCCAGAGGAGGAGGTGCTGAGGGACACAGACGTTACCCTACCACACCCTTCTCTCAACACCCTTGCTCAAGACAACAGCTCTTTTCTATTCACTGAACCCAGGGTTGTTTGTTCTTCATTATTTCAAGGAGTCTTGCAGAGTGGACAGAGACTAAAAAAAGAAAGAAAAAGTGACAGAGTTTTATCCTGAGTGCTGAGAAACACCAGATTCTTATTTTGCCAAACCATACTGAATTCTCCCTGAGGGGGTCACACATTTAGGTGGGTTCCTACAAGGATATCTGGCAAAGGCTTCCAAAGTCTCCTTTTTTATTCTTGTTTTAGAGAGGCGCTCTAAGCAGGGATAATTTCAAAGCTCCACAACAGAGATCTAATAATTTTCATCTCTGGGATATTACAGTGTTTTCTAGAACACTACTTTTTTTCACAAAGTAGTTCACAAAGTAGATGGGATAGGAATTACTATATCTGAAACAGGCCCAGAATGATGAGGTGGCTTTCCCAAGACAATAAGCCTTCAGTAGAGTACCTGGTATATGCCAGATCTCAGTTAGTGATTTAGCTAGTGAGTGACTAAGCCAGATCATTATCAAAACTCAGTTCTTCTGACTCCTTGCACTGAATTACTACCCTATGGCAAGATATTTTGAATATGCAAATCATTCATAAAACAAAAGAATACAACTAATGTATTTTATATTACTTGCGGGCAAGAAGGTAACAACAGTAAGAACTACGATTTATTGAACTTCTTTAAAGTGCCAATGTCCATGCATTTTTTTTATGTATGCTATTTTCCAACTGTACTTGCAAGGCAGGTATCATATTTCAGAGATGAAAAACTGAATCTCAAAGAGATTAAATAACTTAGCCAAGATCACACACTTAGGTAAGTGACTGAGTTAGAGTCTGAATTTCGGTATGTCATAATAAAAAACTCTTCGTGCAATTTCATGCTTAAGGCATAAATGAGGGAATTAAAAGAACTATTCAGGAATAGGTCATTTATAAAATTATATAATATTAAAAATTTTAATAAAAGCTATGCTTACAAAGAAATTAGTGCCAGTGCTGATTAAATTAAGATGAATTCAACTATTGCCTATTTCAGTCAGATGAAAAAAGGCATAGATTAATATATTCTGATTTTTGAAGGCAGCACCTACTCCAGTCTTCGTTACAAACAGTTGAAGAAATAAATCTACTATAGAGAAGCAGCTGCTGGTTACCAAAGGGCAGGTAGGCAGGAGGGGGGGCGGGGATGGGTGATATAGGTGATGGGGATTAAGGAGTGCACTCAGATGAGAACTGAGTGCTGTATGGAAGTGCTGAATCACGACATTGTACATCTGAAACTAATATTACAATGTACATTAACTAAATGGAATTTGAATAACAACTTACGGTAAATCATAATAAATCAAAATAAATTTTGTTATGTTCGTCACCTGGAATGAGATATGAAGAAGTTCCAATTAAGAAATGATGAACAGGGATGTTTCTAGTTTGGGACAAGTACTAAGTTCTATAGTGGTTATATGTGGGGGAAAAGGTACGCTTATTAATCTTACTACTTACATAATGCTGGGAGATGTTTTCACACCCACTCGGACAAAAAAAACGTATAGGCATGAAATACACAAAATTTCTCTTGAAAAAAAATTAGGCCCTTGGAGAAGATAATTAAGGATGTGGATAAATTGTGAAAGGAGAAATATGAAAAGCAATGTGGTTAGAAATCACCTGGATGTCAGAACAGATGAAAAGTCCACCTTTATATATTTATAACATTATGAGGAATGGAGTAAAAATATTTTAGATATTTGCATCATGAAGGTACTTTTTCTTCTCTCTTTTTTTTAAATCTGAAATTTATTGTCAAATTGGTTTCCATACAACACCCAGCGCTCATCCCAACAGGTACCCTCCTCAATGCCTATCACACAGCCTCCCCTCCCTCCCACCCCCCCATCAACCCTCAGCGTGTTCTCAGTTTTTTAAGAGTCTCTTATGGTTTGGCTCCCTCCCTCTCTAACCCTTTTCTAATGGAAAGAATAACAACAACAGTGAAAACACACTGGTAATATTATGATTATACCACTATGGGATTATACAGCTTAGTCCTTCTATATATTCAAGACTCTTTCCAAACATTAACTCTCCAGTCTTTACAGCACACCATAAGGGCTGGTAGAAGTTGCCCACCATACCCATGGTAAGAGGTCTGCTGAATAAATGTCTGGGTTTTCTATTAAGAACAAGTGGGAGAAAATCAGGAAGGTCAACTAGTTCTCATTTAAAGAAATATATGATTTGACTGGACAAGTGATATAGCATGGTGTAGATGATGTCAATTGCTTGTAATATCAGAAAGATAAGTATAAATAAACAAGAAGTTTCAGCTGTACATCTATAACCAAAATAAAAGAAATAATAGGTTGAAAGTTTAAAAAAAAAAAAAAAAGGAGCATGTTCAATGAATCATGATAGTTTTCAGGCTCACTAGCCCTCAGGAATGGTAAAAGAAGTTTTCTTATCCTGAGCTTGGACCATGACCAGCCCTTAAGTTTCTCCAGGCCCAAGGGTCCATCTGGCAAAACGCTATCAGCTTTTTACTTCTCCCCCTACTGGCAGTAGTGAGCCAATCCATTAAGAAGTGTCACATACTGACTACCTTTCAAGAAAAGGGTGAGACCCAATGTACATTAAGCTACTTTCCTGTAACTGAGCTGTACCAATGCTAAATAGCTGGTGGAAAAATTAAAAAATCAGAGAATAATAACCTCCTAACAGATCATGACCTTCTTTAGCCCAAGTTCCTACTGTATACTACATGCATACATAACATGCTACAGAAAGCCAAAAAAAGGGAGAAGGGCTTTCAGAAACACATTTGTTCTTCAGAAGGGTTTTCTATTATTATTTCAAGCGTGTCTACTTTTTTATATTCTCTCTAAATGTTCCGCCTCTAGAAAGGGAGTTTGGGGGCGGGAGGTGATATAAGTTGGTGGGGGCTCAAGATATAAAGGCTCTCACTCATTCATCTCAGCATTGAAAAAAAAATCTCGTCTCACCTCTCTCATCCATTCTCGAATCGTTTTGCCTGCTTCTTGATGCCACACATTGTGAACAGAGTCTGTCAACGCCACAGCAGTTACCTTACTTTTTACATCTGCTTCTCGTTGAATCATCTGTTTCAAAAAAAGGAAAATAAAATATTGGCTATAATTTTTTTCCCTACTGGGTGCAGCCTGCTTAGTCATAGATAATAATATATTAAAACTGAAAAAGTAACAGGCATCTCTTGTTCAAAGTTACTCTTTTCTGTACCAAACGCATGCCCTGTTCTTGTCCAGAGATGTGAAAAGACCTAATATTTTCTTTTAAAAAGATAATACCACTTAAGTCTTAGAACTACGCAGCTCTATTATTTTCCATGCGGTTTGACAATTCAAGGATTAAAGGGATCACAGGGGGAAAAAGGAGGAATCCCTGAGGGTTTCTTTTACAACTTTCTTCCACCACTTCCTATTTCAGTGCTTCAGGGAAGTTAGCACCCGGGGCTCACTGTTAGCTACTTAGGACTAACTTCTACTTATTTTCAGTAGATGGCATGTCAGTAATGAAAGATGTCTTGCTTTGACTTCTCCAATTTAACTAGCTTGCTCTTCAACAGAGTCTTGTAATTCCTTGGTGTTTTAAATGCCCACAAAGATCTTTCTCTTCAAAGCCTATCAATATCATTTGGCTTTCTAATGTATTTCTTCACGTTGACACGCTACAGTATTACACTCTAACTTTTTTCTTTAGAATGCTATTTCTATAAAATTAAATGGTTCTGAAACTTAAAAAAGAGCCATTGGCTTAAAGAAAACTGAAGAATTCATCAGTCGTCTGCAAGATAAAGAAAGTGAAAAATAATAGCTCCACATCGAAAGAATCATGAGAGGTTTTAATCTACTAAGACTAGGGACTCTGATTGACACAAGCATAAGAAAGCTTAATAAAAAATTACACTTAAATCAGGAAGCAGTAGCCCTAAATTTCATAGCCATGCCCTCACTGTTTCTTGGCATCAAATGTCTTTTCTCCTTCTAAAAAAGAGCAATTTCTTAATCATTTGCTATTAATTTCTATGAATTGTCTCTCAAAAGTATATAACTGCATTTTAAAACAGTGAGACTTCTGAGTGGTGATGAAAGCTCATACAGTGAACGTTGAAAAGCCAGGCTTCTGATACCAAATGATGCCTGTTGGCATTCTGAATGAAAAATGTCTCTCTCTGTTTTAAATGTCTTCAAACCCTACATACGCACATCCCCTCTCACTGAACACTACCTAATGGGAATCGAATTCACTGTTAATGCTGCTTCAGCAGAATTTCCACACCTTAAATCTTTAGGCCTTTTGTTTTCTGCTTATATAATGTGGAAATCTTAAAATCAATGTTGCTTGTCAACATCATAATGTAACTGCAAAAATTCATCTTGCAATATCAATCATATTTTTAAAAGCATAAAATAATACTCTAATTCAGTACTTCACATTCATTATTAAGTAGTTTGCTACCTTATAGATTTTATTTTAAAAATAGACTGTCATTCATAAAAAAGAATGAGATTGTGCCATTTGAGACATGGATGGACCTAGAGGGTATTATGCTAAGTGAAATAAGTCAGACTGAGAAAGACAAATACCGTATGACTCCACTCATAAATAGAATCTAAAAAACAAAACAAAACAAAAAACCTAAAAAGCAGAATAAGAACTATAAAAATAGGGAATAAACCATGGGGATGAGGCAGGGGGTTGGGCAAAATGGGTGAAGGGGAAAGGGAGCGATAGGTCTCCAGTTATGGAATGGGTAAGTCATGGGAATAAAAAGCACAGCATAAGGAACACGGTCAATGACATTATAATAGCAATGTAATGGGACAGATGGTAGCTATACTTGTGGTGAGCATAGCATGATGTATAAACTTGTCAAACTGCTAAGTTGTACACCTGAAACTAATGTAACATTGTGTATCAATGACACTCAAATTAAAATATAATAAAAAAAAATAAAACTACCTTAAAGAATAGATTGTCATGGATCATGTTGGCACTAGAATATAAAAATTTAAACTGACATCAGATAGAACTCAAAATTCCACAACAGTGAATCCACCTGGCTCATGAAGAAGCTACATGTCCTTACTCTCATTTTCTAAACAGTTAACACTTTTAGAGATCTAGAGCGATTGTTGCTAAAGTTACAAAACAAGAGCATGCTCTTCTGGTATTCTAAGAATATGTCTGCATTTTAAAATATTTGCCCTGGATTTTGTTGTGGTTGTTGTTAACAAATGCTGACTTGTGTAAGGTGGCGTTATCTGAAGACACAGAATACGGAAAGCCATTTGTGAAATGACATAAAATTAAGAGTCAAACAGGCTGAGGATTTAGTGGGAAAGCAGGAAATGTGGTAATTAAAATTCTAAACTTGGAAAAATATACAGTTGTTAGATGGACTATCAGAGAAAAAAACCTTTGGTCTGTTTTTCCATCTGGCTGACATTTCACACAATGGATGTGACGCTGTGTAACTTTTCTTCACAGAATCGAGCATGATATCTCTTATACAGTTTTAGTCCTTTACAGTATAAAAATCACTTTCACATTATATTACTAGAGGTGAAGAGTGGTCAAATTCTAGAGGATCTCAAAGAAGAGTGGGCTACAAGTGAACCCAGTACAAAGAATTTCAAATATTCGACTGTTTAGTAGGAGTAGTAGAATTGTAAATTGGTGAAAATCTTAACAGTTTAGTTCTTTGGATTGATTTACCTCTATTCTAGCCTCACTGAAGGTACTTGCAACTGCCATTTCTGTCCAAAGCCTCTGGCTTCTTGTATGTGTTAGCTTGGTTCATAGCCCTTCCCTCTCTTACTGCCTCCACTGGGAGTGAGCACTGATGAAGAATGCTGGAGAATAGCAATGATGGGGTAGGGCGAACACAGGAATCAAGATTGTTTAAGAGACAGACTCTAGATAGAATATAGAACAGGTGGAGGTGCAAGGTGGTTTTTATTAGGATCCATGGATAGGAACTCCTTTGGAATTCCTTGCAAAATTCTGTCTGTACATGATAGGAATATTTTTCTGGCAGAGGGTCCTAAGCTTTCATTAGATTCTTAAAAGGATTTTAGTCTCTAAAAATAATAAGACCCTGTAATTTCAATGTTCCCATATAGTCTTGGATGAACTTTGAAGTACCTGCTAAGTGAACTCTTCAAATAATGAAGATCAATTTCACACCTATACCAATCTTTCAAAAATAAAGGACGACCTTCCATTTTTTGTTATAATGTCTTTAGTATGGTATCAATAGTTGAATAAAAGTGATAAAAAAATTTGATCTCCTAGACATCAACATCTCAAAGCTTCATGGCTTAAGAGGTTATGTATGATAAAATTATAATTAAGATACTATTTATTTTTATTTGTGTGTACAATGTTTATTTACATCTGAGTAGGACTTCATCAATTTCAAAATGAATAATCATTCTTATTTTATTCTTAAATAATATTGAAATATATACAAAACTTGAATTATTTTTCCCATTTGTGGAGGAGGAAACTGGTTGAGACTGAGAAATTGGTTAAAGGCCACACAGATACAAAATGACACAACTCTGCATTGTCCCTGCCTTTAAGTCCTGTGTTCTTTCATGAAAGTCACATGGGGTCTATTTCTCAGTAATATATCATAATGCTCTTACATAAATGAACTCACTTGATTAATCTCCTTTTCTTTACAGTATTTCAGTAACACAGTATTTCATTGACTTGGACATTTAAAAATGGTTAAAGAAATTCAAATCCAGATCAGTAAAGAATGTTGAAATTCTAAAAATCATACCAACATAGAAATCAGTCATGTGCTAAACCAGACTATCAGCAGCATTTAAAAATTATTGTTACAGTTCTAAAGAAAAATGATGTCTGGGGTAAGAGGGAAAATTAAATATTTCTTTAAAACATACTGATGATTTGAAAATACAAAGTATTTGATGCTGCCACCTGATATTTTTGCCCCCTCGCTTTTTTTTTTACACTTATTTATTTTTGAAAGAGAGAGAGAGGAGAGGGGCATAGAGAGAGAATCCCAAGGAGCCTCCACACTCTCAGCATAGAGCCCGATGTGGGATTTGAACCCATGAACTGTGAGATCGTGACCTGAGCCGAAATCAAGACTGAGTCACTGAGTGACTGAGTCACTGTCTCCCTTTCTTAATTGTATTTATCTCTTCATAGTCCTTTCATCTTAGCTTCTACAAAATTAATTTGCTCTTTTATTCCCGATATTGAGTGTTCCTAGTCTGACAAAAGCTTAACTAACCCAATAAATATGAAGTACTTTGAACAGATTAAAAACATATACCATCTGTATACAGGCTCATCATACTCTTAAAATTTTTGGAGTTTGCATTATTTTTTTTTCTAGAGTAAGATTTTAAACATTAAGTAACTGTAACAAGAAAAGAAAGCCTATCAGACCCTAAGAGTATTTGGTGAGATGAAGATCAGGGGACGGGGGGTGTGGTGTGGGAGGGCCATTGTCAGCAGTAGCCAGCCATGCTCCCCTCCATGTGCACTATGGCCCTTCCTGCTACCATTTCTCCCCCGAAATCACACAGATCTTTTCTGTCCACGTACCTCCCCTCACCATGCTTTCTGCAAGGCCCTCAGAGGAAGGACCTGCCTACTATCTTCACAGGTACCTGGCCAAATCCAAATGTTCATGTCCCTTTAAAAGTTTCTTTATTCCCTTTCTGTACCTATTTCATTTTTCCCACCCATCTATCATGAACTACTTTTAGAAAAGGAAAGCACAGACTCCTTTACTTCTACCAAATTAAGTTAAAAAGTTGCTGTCCACTTGTCTTAGCTTAGACGATAAGCTTTTGAAGGCAGGGGGATGTTCATGTTAGACACTCTGCCATGAGTCTTTGGAAGCAGTTTCATATCTCTAGCTGAGGGTCTTGGGTTTTGGAAATTATGAATCCAACCCAACACAAGGTTCAGTTCTCTCAACATAAAGAAGTGAACCCTGCATTGGGTTTGTCTTCACCCTAACCTAAAAGAAGTGCATTATTTCATTTTCCCATATTTGTGGCCCAGCAGTTAAAGTGCTCAGAATAAATTATCTTAGATTTTAAAGTCCAAGGGGGCCTCCAGAAAGAAGGCAGTGTGAGTTGGGGGTAGGGATGTGATAGGTGCATACAGGTCCGTATCTATATTAGCATATATAATATGTTTTAAACATGTTTTTGAGGGAAATGTCTTAATGTCTTTCATCAGCAAAAGTCACTACCTTCCTTTAAAATTCTGACATGTGCTACACATATGCACTGTGAGGGTTACAGCATGTGAATCGCTTGTACAGGAAAGAATATTCTGAAAGAAAATCAAATAATGCATGTTTCCATCAGATTAGGATCTGATACTACTGCACATTTATAAATCTGAGGATCATTACTACTGCATGAGCATGAATGAATCATCACTCTGATTAATAGCACAGTTGAGATGTCTTTTAAAAATGCGTGCGTGTGTGTGTGTGTGTGTGTGTGTGTGTGCATAAATAGATTAGCTCCCTCTCGAGCTCCTGGAGTTAAGATTGCGGATTAAGCTGTTTCAAAGGTTTGAAAAGTGTGAAAATGTGACACCTTGTAACATTTTTGTTGTGCAGATTATAATTACACTCAGTGCTTCTAGTTGAGTGTAGTTTTTATGTAGTTTGATAAGCCATGATACTTTACCACAAACCTCTCCCATCACTTTACATTTGTGCCTGTACATCTCCTGGCTCATGGCACACTGCCGTGTGTGCTATCAGGCCCACTGGGTTGGAAATGTATGTTGGGCCAAGATGACTAATCAGCCGACGCTGGGTTTGGCAGAGTCTTTTCTGTTAATGTCTTCCTGAAGATTCTTTTGTACATGTCAATCCCAATAGTGTGCTATTCACAGAACAAATATCACTTTTGCCACAATATTGAAACCTCGGTCCTGTCACCCAAGGCCCTTGAAGTACCTCTAGTGATTACAGTGAAATATACACACTTCAGTAGATGAAATATGAAGACTAAACTGCCCAGCAGGAAATCCAGACAACTGTGACATTCAGCTCTCACATGCTATTCAGTTCACATTTCTAATCTGCATTCACTTCTTTTTTTTTCTTCTCTTCTTCTTCTCCTTCTTTTTCTTTTTCTTTTTCTTTTTCTTTTTGGAAAGTAGAAACTTTCGAGTAAGCAGTCTTTATAAGGGATGCAGTGGTTAGGTTCAAGGATTTTGGAATCAGATTCCCTTGTTTCAAATCCCTGTTCTGCCGCTTCCGGCAATGATCCCTTGAGTGAATTATTTCAATTTTTTCTGGGTCTCAGTTGCATCACAGGTAAGAGGGAGATGGTAAATACATCTAACTCATAGAGTTATTTTGAGTTGAAATGAACCGAATATAAAGCGACTAGTGGAGGATGTGGCACATAGTACACAATTATAATAGATGATACCATAAAAACACACCAGACAAACTACTCCATATTTGTAAACTAGCCTTTCTCAGTGTAAAAGGTAACAGAAGCTTACCCAAGAATACCTTTAATGACAAATACTGGTTTTTAAAAAGACACAGGTCCATGAAAGAGAAGAAACTTATGACAGGCTGGTTTTGCTTTAGAGTACATGGTTCAGTAATTCTAAAACTACCTGGCCGAGAAATAGAAAGAGGTGCTTATTGTGTTTGTTTAAGATCTTGTAATCAGAACACTGGACCTGTAATAGCACTATGCGCTTAAAAATTACAACAGAATTGGTGAAGCCATACTGTGGCAGCTCTCGTTTCCTGCCATCAGTGAGCCCTTTCAGAATTACTTGGGCCAGCAACAAAGCATGGAGCCGTGGCATAGCAGTGCCAAGCTGGCAGCGAGTCCCTGTACCACTTTGTTTCCTACATAGAGGAAGTATAGCTGACTACATTTAAAAAAAAAAAAAGAAGACAATCACAGAGATACAAAGTATGTCGGGAGGAAGGCAGCATAGCGTTGCAGTTAAAAGCATGCATGAGCTTTGGAACTCCTTGTCCCTAAATTTTAATTTTTGGTTCATCATTATCAGAATACAAAAATGGGAATAATAATAGTAGTAGTTACCTCATAGGATCACCGAAGGACAACTGAGACAAAGCATGGGAGCAATCAATATTGTCAGCTGCTATCATTATTACCTTGACATTCATTTTTAATTTCTGAAATCTGCTCTTCCTTTTAAATATGCTATCTATGTACTCTTCAGTGACATCAACATTTGCACAAATTGGGTAGCAGTTGTGTGTCCTACAACTACTACATCCCCTGCTCCATCCCCTAATTATGTAAAGCGATTTGGGCTTGCTTAAATGATTGTAGAGACAATGATTAGGTATAAATAGGATAACTACACATTCTAATTAGCCCGGGACATTCCTGGTTCATAACTACTGCCCTGGCATAATGATCAGTCATGTCTCTTTCCACTGTTAAACGTATCCTAGTTTGGATGATAAATTATATGGTCACTATATATACAACAGAAGTTCAATGTTACTCTAGCAAACAGGTAGATCTTACAAAGTTTCAATGCTCAACAATTTAAGCATATACCCCAAAGCTATAAAGTTATCACTATAAAAATAATCATGTAGGAAAACATACAAGAAATATTTCCAGAAGTTCTTAAGTTTAAAATTTAAGGGCAAGCCTTAGCGCTGTGCTGAGCCCCTCACAGACGGACATACAGCTTCACACCCTGGGTAGATAAACATGGCCAGCTGGAGCTCCACGGTAGCAACAGGATAAGACAACATTCTCTTTTCCTGTGCTTTGAAGCCCTAGCTACAATTCTTACAACCTTTGTCTAATTTCAGGAAGGAAAAGGCTCTCCACAGGCAAGAACCCCAAGGGATAGGGTATGTAAACTGAAACTTCTTGGGTCACATGTATTTATGAAGATAAGTCTCCAGCCACCAGTTAGGGAATGGCAAGTTGATTTAGTATTGTAGGTGGCCAGAAGAGAGCAGTAATAACTTCCTTTTCCTTTTCTGCCTAGACTATGCTGCCACGTGCAGGCTCCTACAGGGACAAAAAAAAGCATACATGGAAGGTAGGTTTAAAAGAAAATGAAAACAAACAAACAAACAAATACAAGTGATTGACAATCTGGGAACTGGAAAAGAAGACCAGTGCTTTACAAAAAATACATAGCGACAGAAAAAAGGCAACAGTTTGAAAAACTTCATCAATCATGAAAGTGGCAAGTTAATTGTAAGGAAAAAAATAAAAGAGGTCACATATTAAGAAAACAGTGTAAGGATTCATCAAAGTGATTTCTTTGATTAAAATGTTTTACGATGTAATGTCATAAGACTGATCATAAGAAGGCAGGATATTATAAAACATAGCTTTAAAAATTATAATGAACATAAATCAAGTGGATATATTAAAAAGATGTAAGTAAGAACTAAACACTGCCAGTCTAAAAAACTGGGGCAGGCTTGGCAAAGGAGATGTTTAACTGGTGACAATACATAGTCTTAGATGGAACAATGAGAAAACTTATTAAAACCTTATAAATGTACGATACACCCAGAAATGTTTCTGATACAAATAAGTAGTAAGCATGTTCACAATACTCAGTTTGAAAATCACTTATGACAGACGAATGGGTGGCTCAGTCGGTTAAGCATCAGACTCTTGGTTTTGGCTCAGGCCATGATCTTGCAGTTCATGGGTTCGAGCCCTGTGTCAGGCTCCGTGCTGACAGTGAAGAGCCTGCTTGGGATTCTCTCTGTCTCTCTCTCTCTCTCTCTCTCTCTCTCTCTCTCTCTCTGTGTCTCTGTCTCTCTCTCCCCCTCTCTCTCTGCCCCTCCCCTGCTTGTGCGCTCTCTCTCTCAAAATAAATAAACTTAAAAAAAAATTCAATAAAAATCACTTATGAGCCTTTATCAACTGGCATATGCCAGAGATACTTTTGTATATACAGAATTTGTCAATCACTGAATGGTTTAAAAACTTGCGGCAAAAGATTTCATTAGGTCAGGCAGAAGCAAGGAATACACATCTGGCTGAGAACGTGTTAATACACTCGTTTTAAAGCACACCATTTTATTTTGGTCTGGGAACAAGAAAGGTAAAGAGATAAGGTTTCTTGCCACAAAGATATATAATAGATAACCAGAGTATAGGAGATTATGTTATTTAACAAATTTTTCTTAAAAGCTTTTACATTAGTCAGGTGTGAGGTGATGGATATGTTGACTGACTTGGCTGTGGTGAATATTTCACAATGTATACAGATATCGAGGTTATCAGGTTGTATACCTTAAATATATACAATTTCAGTCATCAATTATACCTCACTAGACTTGGAAAAAAGAAACCTTTATTTTGAATTTCTACATAGATGTTTGGTGTGTTTTAAATTCTACTAAAGTTTTTCAAAGTTATTTTATAACTTTAAAAATATTTTTGTAAAAAATTCAAGTTTCAATTACTTTATCTTAAGGACTGTATACTCTGTTACCTGGAATAAACAGGGAAAGCAATATTGTAATTTATCAGCTGTTTTAAGTAATGCACTATTACTACAAAGTTGAGGAAACATGATTTCTGACCTTTGGGAAGAACTCCCAATTTAGGAAGGAAGGCATGTTCAGGTAAGTTCTGTAGAACCCTTTAACATTCTGAGTGTGTGTGTGTGTGTGTGTGTATAGAACAATTTCTTTTTAAGTACATTGGTAGCTGAAGGATTATGTACCTGTTTTTTTTTACATGAGGAAATTGATGTTTTTTTTTTTTTTTTTAAATTTTTTTTTTTCAACATTTATTTATTTTTGAGACAGAGAGAGACAGAGCATGAACGGGGGAGGGGCAGAGAGAGAGGGAGACACAGAATTGGAAACAGGCTCCAGGCTCTGAGCCATCAGCCCAGAGCCTGACGCGGGGCTCGAACTCCCGGACCGCGAGATCGTGACCTGGCTGAAGTCGGACGCTCAACCGACTGCGCCACCCAGGCGCCCCGAGGAAATTGATGTTTAGAGAACATGACTTGCCCGTATCACATAGTTACTAAGTTGGCACTGCTACATCTTTTAACTCCAAATCCCATGTCTTTACATCATGGCTATCTGTATATAATATCTTAAATGTTCTCTCTTGAAATACTTGTTACAGTGGTAAGGATTAGTTCACGGTCTTTCTTTCCCACTGAAATGGAGGCTCCATGAGGGCAGGATCATATTTGCCAAGTCAGCAACACATCACCATTCCCTGCACAATGACTGACCTATGCTAAGTGCTCAGAAACTACTTGTGAAACAAACAGAGGTGCTATTTACAGAAATGCAATAGATAAGGGAAAGTGATGGTTAGCAAGTTAGAGTGATGTCTGGTTTGGAGCATTAAGAAACAGACCATATTGTAGGTTGGATTCCCGAGGAAACAGACTCTGAAATGGAATTCAGCATGCAGGATGTTCACAAAGGATGATCAACATCTGAGGAAGGTGTAGGGGGTAAAACAAAGCAGGAATGGGCAGAGAGAGAAGTCAAGGTAAGATGGAAGTCCAACGATCATCTCATACAACCCCAGGGAAGCTCTGCACCTAGAATGACCCTTTGGAGTCATTCTAAGCTGGGCCTAGATGGGTTGGCCTTTAATCACCCATATTGTTCTGTCTTTGAATATGAGCCCCCACAGCAGCCAAGTCAATCCCTGTCTTATGAAAGCACTCTTAACAGTGGGGGCAACAGAATCCTTTATTGAAGGAGTAAGTGGGCAGTGTATCACAATGTCCACTACAGGCCGTAACTGAAATTAAGCATTAGCCTACTGTCCATTCAAATCTAAATCGTCCTTCTAACCTGCCTGGCACTTAGTATTTGTGTACTCAAGATTGCATTATGATTTAACTCACTAATATCTATGAGATCAAGTAAATTCCTCTTGGATTTTAGGTCTCTCACAATCTAATTCCATATTATCTATCCTGTCAAATTTTGCATTATCCCCCAACTAAAGATTCTAAAGGAAAAACACAGTCAAAATATGGAGACACACTGACTATTAAAAAGCATAAAGACATCAAAATCACAAAATTCAAAAATTATCTTACAAACCCATTGGGAATGATTTGATTTCTTGGATTTCAAATGAAATGTGTATGTCAGAAAAGCAAGGTATACTTGTGATTTCAAATCTGAGTGCAAAATAACCCCAAACTTCAAATAAAGTATGCAATAGTCACTTAGTGTCTGCCATCATAAACTCAAACCTGGCGGTGTTGGTAGGGAAAAAGGAAGGGTGTGCACGAACAGGGAAGTTTCACTGTAAAAGTAGTTGGGTTGGCTTTTCAAATGGCAGCCTTGATGATATAAATAAAGACTGTGCTATCTAAATTTGGGGATTGAATAAAGACACTTAAAAGATTTTTATTCTTTCCAAGATCTTAGTTACTCCATGTCCTGAGATGTTTCTGAATTTTTGCCTCTAGGAATTGAGGGTAATCTTCATTTGACCATATTTCTTCAAATGCAGGGCTCAGATTTATGCAAAAAAGTGCGGCATAAACTGGAAGGGGACTGTTAACTTTTAGATTCTAGTGTAGGCATTGACCCATCGATACAGGAAAGCAAGACCACGTAAATGTTCCTAAAACCAGATGTGTTAATCAACTGTGAGTTATGAGAGTTATCAAACATTGGGAAGAGGTTGACACCCATTTTTAAGGGGAAAGTGACATCATTATAGTAAGAAGAAGTCACAGACTTCCTACATGGTTTGACGATATTTGGACAAGAATCTCCAGATGGCTCTTCTACCTGGGAGGTTATGCTCAGTACTTGGAGCTTATGTGCCTGCTTAAACATTCAAGTGAATATTGTTGCTGGAAGAAATTTCTATTCAACTACCTATGAGGGCTGTTTAAATGCAAACTCTACTGACCAACAAATATAGGACGATCCTTTAAGTTAGGGTATTAAAAGATGATTCTGATTATATGTTGGAATCATTTTTCTTATGAAAGCACATATCACATTTCTGAAGTGATAAAGTAAGTCGGTGGGAATAAATGGCTTGAAATAGATTCATTTGAGGGGCTCCTGGGTGGCTCAGTTGGTTAAATGTCTGACTTCAGCTCAGGTCATGATCTCACAGTTTGTGAGTTCCAGCTCTGCACTGGGCTCTGTGCTGACAGTGCAGAGCCTGCTTTGTATCCTCTGTCTCTTTCTCTCTCTGCCCCTCCTCTGCTCGTGCACACACACACACACACACACACACTCTCTCTCTCTCAAAAATAAACAAACATAAAAAAAAACAAGAAATAGATTCATTTGAGATTGGACGTTTTAGGATTGTATTTACTGCACAAAACCATGTAAACATTAAAAGGAAGAAAAGACAGGGCTGGAATGAAAGTAGGTATTTACGTATATGGCTACATCTTCACCTCACAGATAGAGCACGTATACAAACTGTAGTAAAAGAGCACTTCTGACTTCATATACCAGTGAACTATAAACAACAGTCACTGTACACTAAGTGTCCTCTATCAACATCCACTGTAATGGCAAACGCTGGAGTAGCACTTCAGATCACTAACAGGAAGAAGAGAACCCTGAAACCTATCATTTAGACACCTGATGACAGCTCTGATGCAAGATGGCAGTGAAAAATTTATACCGAGGAAGGGTTGATGTGTGAATGAAGGAGAATTATTCTCCAAGCTGTGTTTTAAAATTCCTTCACGTGTCTGTTCATTAGCACTTCTTTGGGGGAGATTCCACTAGTTGAGTCAGGAATTTAGGGTCTATATTCCATTATCATTAAATATTGCCTCAGTTACATGAATATGAAATAATTCAAACAGTAAGAAATCTAAAATAAATAAACTCAGCACAGTACATGATGTTTAATAAGCTTCAGCATTTATTACAGTAGGAAGCAGAATTTTTGTTACATCACACCTTTTGTTAAGTAACCAGTTTAGCCAACAGGTAATCCTCTGAAATGGCAAAGATATAAAATAGAGTCAGTAGTTCACTCATTTAGAAATTCAATTATATGTCACTGTTTCATAGCAGGTTAATTACTCCATTTACATTTTTGCAATTTTAGAGTAGTGCATGAAAGGCGACAGACTGACAGCACTGCCGACTGAAATTCTTACACTATCTTCCTGAGTGTGAATAATATAAAAGACAATGTACAAAACAGAACTACACAGAGGTTTTACGTGGTGAGATTCTCAGTGAAACAGACATGGTGCGGAAATAGGAGAAGAAGAGAGGTGCTTTCAGAAAAACTTTATTGAAGAGATAAGGCAAAGGGGAACTGGTCAATTGGTAGGTAGTTTCTATGCTGTCCTTCTAGGCATATATGTATGAAAGAATGGAGGTCAAATAACTACAAAACATCAATGTGTCTGAAGGGAGGCCTGCGAATGACATTCAAGAGAAGTTCAAAGAAGAAATCTTAGGCAAAAAAGAAACAGTGACTCCTTGTAGGGAAGGTTATCATAATCAGGAGTGTAACAAGAGGCAGAAAAAAAGATACTGCCACAGACAGATCACAAAAGAAGACAATGCATAGGCATGAGGAACAAATGTTGAATTTCCATAGTTCTGATCCTAACCCTCTTTCACAAGAACCCAACCTGCCATCCCTCACTGTGGGTGTCATGATGAAATCTACCATACTACTTTCTGTCACTGAGTTGTCAGCAAAAGCAAAGCTTCCCTAAGTCTGTCTCTTCCTACACAAGCTCCAGCACGTACTATGATCTATTAGTCATTTTCCTCCTCGCATAGAAAAAAAAAAAAAACTCATTGGTGAATTTTCCAGTACTCAAATTAAATGTTTCTAGACATTAATTTGATATTGACACCACTTTTTAATGGCGTGTGGGAGTGGGTGAGTTAGACCCTAATGCCTTAAAACGCACATTCTAATAAGAGTCATGAATGCATCGCAATATCTCTTACGGTCTTTTACAGAAAAGAATGAATTTACAGGTGGCATCAGAGCTTACTGAAACCAGTAAATATTAATTAATGCTGATGTGGCTCTACCTACAATATTGAAGTAAAGAATGGAAAAATTGTTAGAGACATTAGAAATTACACAGTCCATTTCCTTTCTGTACAGATGAGAAAAAGAAGAAATGACTTAGATATAACCTCTAGTTCTGAAAGACATGGGATTGGCCCAGCTATAACTCAAAATTCCACAAATGATAATGCCTCTCCTTTATTCTGTGCCACTCTGTACTACCTAAAAGCACACGTGCCATTAGTTCCTTGGTGATGTATCCTAGTGCTCTGCTTCCTTGTAATACTATGGGTTCCAAAGTGACAGACATACTCTAATGCAAGTTTTGGAGATGGCAAGCCACCAAGGTAGTTTGTACACATAAACTGCTTTAATTCTGTGGACTAAATAGCTATTGTTTTGTTCTTTTTCTGGTCAATATGGCAGGTAAAGTCAGTCAAACTGGTTTCTTCATGTAGATACTGCCTTACTATGGAAATGAATGTGGAAACATTCATCTTTGTCAGAAATTATGTCAAATTATTCAAATTTATTGGTGAATTACAGCAAACATCCCAGCTGATGAACATCTCAGTCATATGTTTTTTTAGAGAACACTTATGGTTCTGCAAAGATAACACTACAATGAGCTTTCCCATTCTGAAGCAAAGATGTTTGAAGAGAGGACGGGGTCTGTTATTCAAGATAATAATTTGTTTTAATCATAAAACATTCCAAAGATGTCCAGCACTGTAAGTATTAAAATGTATTTCTTCCGATAGTGTTGCTATTATTTTTCTCTTCCTGTTCCCCTCTTTCAAGACCTTTACAAGGCCATCTTCTAAGACCTTTCTGTCAGTCTCCATCTTTTCCATAGACATACTGTGGCCTTCACATTAACACTGCTTCTCTGGCTTGAGGTAATAAACGATTAGCTACAGCACACACATTGGTGTGATGTTCGTGTTACTCTTTTGCTGTACTACACCCAGCCACTGTCTCAAAAATTAATGCAAGTATATCAGGATCTGAAATTAACTTTTTATAGCCAAAAGCAATGTCCTCCTAGGAGGAGAAAAGCCTATTATAAATGGGCTAGCATCTGATTGCTTGTAGGTGGTGAGTACTAGGAAAATAACATTTCAAATTATAAAATGGGGACTGTAACAAAAGCTGCCCCATATTGACTAATCAGTGTTTTGTTTACGGACTGGTAAGGTCTAACTAGGTGGTACCAATTTTTAGTAAGTGATAAATCTATTAGTGAAGATCAGAGATGAGGCTAAATTAGCTAATGCTCTTACAATGTTATACAGAAATAATTTGAAAAATACTTGTATGAAAAATAACAGATAATATTTCTCTATGAACTGTGTATTAACCTTGAAAGCTTCCCCCCACCAAGAAATCATATCAAACTAGCCACTGAATATATTTAAAAGTATATGTTGTTCAATAAACATCGAGAAACCACTTGGAAAATCAGAAAAGAAAGAAATCAACCTACAATAATGCACATATCCATTTCTCTTTGAAAAAATTTTAATAATTTCTCCTTATAATACGCATTGAGTGGAACCCAATATGGGGTACCATGAAGCAAAGGTATTTTACAAATTTTATTTAAAACTTCCCATGTGTTTATGCTGAGATATTTTATTGGTGTTCAGACCAAGCTTCATCATACTAACAATATTTTTATCCCTTTTGGTCAGGATGTAAAATGTATGCCATGAAAACTTTAAGATCTGTGAAAATACTTTATTCTAATTAGTCATGTTAAAAATCAATATCTTTAGCTAATAAAAACGGCATGATCTAATTGCATATTTTCTTCTATATGATGTATGGCTGTAACTCTAGAGGAGAATATGGAATTTTACTAGTTCTCTCATGGATCTGATTAATTAGGAGAACAGAGAAAAATAGTTTTCTTTATTGTATAGGCTATGATTGCTTTCCACCTTTGGTAGGGGGGACAGCAAGAGGACAGAGAGTTTTATTTCAAAAATATAACAAAGTCATTAATGTCTTTAAAAGTTAGAGGTAGTTCCTTAGTGTGAAACATAAGTATCTAGGTTTAAAATAGACATTAAGATTCTTAAAAATAACAAACAGAACAAACCTTTGTATTTTGAAGATCAAATGATAATCGTGAATTGAAAAAGTTTAGGTAATTATGTTGTCATTGGATGATCAACTAGTGGCCACAGTTCTAATCTATAAATATAGTTATGAATGGTAATGAATCCACTTTTCTCTACTTAGTTTTAAGTGATCACCTAAAATACAAGCTTAATTACAGTCTTTAAAATACTCTAGAAGAATTGCAGGTCACTTTTTAACTAAGTACGTGCTTAAAGATTACAAACAGGATCACTGAAATTATATAAGCAAAAAGGTACAAATTATTGCTATTTGTGCTCTTCATTCTTACGCTTTGCTTATCTTTCTCTTGACCTTTATCCAAATGAATCACACTAACTCTTGAATGCTTTCTCTCACTTGATTTCTAAAGCTGTTCATCACACTTGCTGGCTAGAAGCACAGCTGGCAAGGGATCTAAACCTCATCACTGGGCAAACTTGCCCTTCTGGTTTTGCCAAGAATGACATTTCCAATGGGGGAAAAAAGTTACTGTATGGGGCACTGGATACTGTATTTGTTTGTAAGAACCAATAGCTCCACCCCCTTTGTTAGCACTACATATAGGCACTAGAAATAAAACCAAAATAACAAAGAATTAAAAAGCCTAGAGTTCTCTAAATTCAATTGTTAATTAAAGTAGGAGCACAGAAATCAGCTGAGTATTTTTACTCATTTCCTGAAGTAAGATGCAACTGAGGATAAGCAGTGCCCCCTAGTGTCAATAACCACAGACAATAAAAGCTAAAGGAAACTTGCTAATGTTAACTGAACTAAAATTATTAAAAATATATGCAGGTAATAAATTATAAATCCATCATTATTCAAATTTTAAAATTTACATGTATATAAAGCTACACCACATAATCATTTATTTAATACTGATTTGCTCAGGAATGTGTGCTCACATGAAAACACACACACACACACACACACACACACACACACACACACACACACACTGTACACAGACTGACATGGCCAAGATGTCTTTAATGTTCCAGGCAGCTCAGAAAAAATATTCCACCCAGCACAGCAGGCCATGCATGAAGCGGGTGTCAGCAAGCCCAGCAGAATCAGTCACTGTGAAGACGTCTAATAGGAACTGCTGAATACACAATACAAGGCAGCATGGCCTGAATGGCTAAAGTGGAATGGCCAGAATGGAGTCCGAAAACTCATCCGAAATTGTAATTAAACCTGTAATGAATGTTTAAACATTCTTCTTTTTCTTTTTTTTTTGCTAGTAATAGAAGGTTAGCATATTTAGCCTGTATTAGAGACGTATTTTATAAATGGTCTAACTTTTACTGTGCATGTTCTGAATACTGGATCCTAAAATTTTAAATACAAATAAATAATATATATACATATATATATATATATATATATATATATATATATATCTGTTTTTAGGAGAAAATGCAACACACAAGATTAAAATGTTAGAAAATATGACATATATTTTATGGAATTGAAGTTGACTAATAATTTTTCTACATAATCTATGAGAAAACTTAAAAGTTATTTTTAAAGATTAATGAGGTATCTACAGAGTGATACATGTGACACAAAGGTAAACTTAGCATCTCATTCTATAAAATACTATCTAGGTCAGTATTTATTAACAGCCAATTTTTGGCATAGACCCCAGAAATGAAAGCAAACAAACAAAAACAATGTAAAAGAAAATACCCATACAAATAAAAATGACAAATAAAAAAGAAAAAAGCCAGGAAGAGTACAGTGTATATGACAAAGAGGCTAAAACAAATTAATAAAAAACAGTTGCTTGATTTTATTTACATAAAAGTACAGGGCAAAAAAAAAAAAGAGTTCAAGGCTATTTAAAACATGCGTTTATATAGGAAACCATTTGTCAATTACTTTTCCACATAAACCAGTGATGTATATACTACCAGTTTGCAGTTTTAAAAGCAAGGAACATAATTAGGCTTTTATGAAAAGATTCCAATGTGTGTTTAAATTGCTACATCTTTAAAATGAGGAAGGTGCAAATGTAGTAGTTTAGTATGCATAAACACAATGTCTAAATGATAGTTAAAAGTCAATAGGTATTTAGGACCTTTACTATAACTTCTGGTTAAAGCAGAAGCTTGATACTTCAACTACTTAAATTTAGGAAAAAGTTGTGAAACGCCTACTTTTGAGATTTTTAAGAAGTTTAACTCTAGCAGGGCTGTTAAAATCTCGGGTTAAAATTAAAAAACAGCAACAACCTTTTTGCTTGTCACAGTACTTAGGTAATGTTAAAAAGGATATTAAAGCATATGGACATATTTATGTTCAATTTAATTGTATTAATATCTATTTTGTTGCATCCTAAATCAGGAAAAATAGGTACCTGCTTAGATAGGTGATGGTGACAAATCAAAGCTTATAAACGTGAGGGGAGAGGTCTGATTTTTTATGTTGCAGAACTGTTGTACAAAATGCTACTGCAATTTGTACTAAACATCAAGTAATTTCTTATAAGCCTTCAAGAGGCAAAAACATAATTCATAGGAAGTTGTGTTCTTTTACCTCTTTTACAAATTTTCATAGATCTTTAGTTTCATCTTTAATTTAACTATCCATTATTTGATTATTTGTTATTAATGTAGGCACAAAGTGATATGAAATTCCCAACCCCACCCTACAACTGGCCTACATCATTTCCCAAAAGACCCAAGAAAAAGAGAAGGATAACTTCTAAAAGCTAGGAGATAATGGAACACCATTAAGAAAAGCTTCCATTTTCAGAGGTAAAAATTAATTTCTTAAACTTAACCCAGGACATTTCTATAAGTGTAGATTTGGGGGATTTATGAATAAATGCCCAGACCAGGTTTTTCGTGGATAAAGAGGAAGGTAAATAGGTCCACGCCTGTTGCATGAAAAAGATACTGGGTTAGGAGTATGAAGACTGTGAAGCTAGGTTTACACACAGCTGGACAGAAATGGTGAGAAGGAGCTATTATTATTCCTACAAGTTAAAAGAAATGGACAAGGTTTGTAATCCATGTACTCTATTATCATCATTAACATGGCAATGATTACATTTGATTCCTGCCTAGAACATCTCAGATAAAAGAGTTTGAAAGTATATGTACACAGACAGCAACACAAAGATACAGTTTTACAATGTGAGCCTTTAGCTTTAATTTCCTAAAGCCTGCATTAAAAATGTTCAAATACAGATATTCTTTTGCATATGTATTCTAAACAACTACAAACAAGAAATTCTTGTAAAGTGTTTAGAGGCGAAAAAGAGTATGAGATAAATAATTTCAAAGGAAGGAAGGTTATATCCTTAACACATGTGTATTCATTCAAGTATCTAACATGTAACAATCTCTTCATGCATATGATAGCACAAAGATTATTAAATGCTTCCACATACTTAAACAGTCATACATATGTATCAAATAATTGACCATAATAAATTTTTAATCAATAGCTCTCATTATACAAAAAACATTTTCTTTAGGATGATAAAGCAAAACTGTACTAGACTTTTAGAAATAAATCAGTATTATTAAAAGTTGGAAAGAACAAATAGAGCATAAAGTAAATATTAGTCCTTGACATTATTTGTTTAGCCACAGAGATATTTTAAGTATCATTTACAGCTGGTTATATTTACCAACAATGGTTAGTACTTGCTTATTAACCAGCAAATACTGTTTTAAAATATTATCTTGGGGCAGGAGAGAGGAAAATTAAGAGAAGGGTAGTAAACTATTTTTTCATTCAGAAATTATATAATCTTTTATTTATTTGCTTTACTTTTAGAAAAGTAACACTTCTGCATAAAACAAACTACAGCTTGTTTTGATGATTTTTTACATTGTATCTTGAAAAAATTAGAACTTTTACATATCCTAGTGTGAGTTAAAAATCTATAGTTACAATTAAAACTTAAGTTTTAAGCAATCAGATATATATATATATGTATATATATATATATATACATATATATATATATATATAAAATTAGACAGTGACAGGAAATTTACAAGGGTATCCTTAAAGATGAGAATATCAAATTTTATTTCATGAAACAATTGAGATTTTATGAAGAGATATATATAATATATAATTAATGGTTAATAATTTTTACTACTAAGTCACTGTAATATTATTAGAAATTCTCAGACCTACAATATTCTGCACAAGAAATACGGTAACTTCTAGAAATCGCCAATAAATATAGGATGCTTTGTCAAAGGGAAATAATGAGAAGGGGGCTGAAATCATTGTATCCTTCCTTCTATGATTTAAAAATAATTATTCTTATATTTGAAATCCATTAAGCTTGAAAGCTTTTTAGCAATTTCTTGCTTCTTCATTAGATATGGGAAAAAGTAATGGATTTCAGTGGACAACTTTTTACCAGCTATTTCATCATCTTTATGTTTCCCAGCACCTGACAACAAAGCCTCCCCCCCTCCACAGGTTTCCTCAGAAATGTTTTACAAAGAATCTGAGCACAGCGAACATATTTTATCCTCAGACCTCGATATTCCCTGCACGGGAAAGTCTGGAGGACTCTTCTAAGTCTGAGGTCCCGAGTAGTACCTGAGCAATAATAAAAAGAGTGGGCATCATACAACATCTTGACAGAATTGCACAGAGGCCAAGTTCCTTTTTTTCCCACCAAATACTGAATTATATTTCTCCAGTGTGGGTCCATTCAAGCAGCTGATTATGTGGTGTAAATTTGGAGGAGAAATATAGCAATTGTGACTGAATTATATAGCAGAAAATCTGGCCAGCTCAAGTGTGTATTTATACCTATTCAGAGTTGCACATGGTCATTTGTATTTGGGGTTGTCATTCAGTCCTATAAGGGATTTTCAATGGATCTCCTGTACCACCATACACTTGTTGGTTGTATGCAGTCAATGGTTCTTCCACACAGCTAAGCAAAAGCACTTTCCAGCATCTGAATTAGCTTGTTTGATCATGGCTTGCTGTGAAATATAGACTCCTCTGACTTCTGAGGTAAAAGAGCTCTCCTCTACTCATGAGATTATTTTACATCTAGCAGGAGCTTAAGATATATACTTACTCATTCAGATATGCAAATTTAACCACCAGAGACAAGTAAATTATGCAAGATGATGTACGTTTCATTTTAGCTGGAAAAAAATGTGCAAACACTATACAATTCCATTTCAGAGAGCTATACTTGCACAAAGTTGAGATGCTCTGAACAAAAGTTGCAAGGTAATATCCATGTTTCCACAGACTGGATTCAGTTTTGAAGAGCTGTTTTTAAGTATGTGAAGAGGTTTTTCATGTCAATACTTTGATGTGCCTTTTTTCATCGGTATTTTCAAAAGTTATTTTCCCAAATTACCCACTTATATTTAAACTTCAGAAAAAAATTATATCACTATTCTATGAATACTATTTTCATATTTATATGACTATATAAAATTATTAACAATTTAACACAATTTAAGCTTCACCCACAAAGCTAATTTTTCCTATACAAGGCCCATTTTCTAATGCATGTTATTTAAATTAATAATTGTTTACTGCATGTCCACGTGCTGAAAAAATTTCACATAACTCACATATATACCTCATGAATGCTGTAGCTTTTAGAGACACCTTTGAAACAGCAAATGACATTATCTAACAGCTTGACATGGTTACTGCTCTTGTATAATAAACACTGAGTTCACTCCAGGTTTAATTTTAAAGCACGAATTCTAGCATCTCTGATGCAAATAAAAGAAATGTGATCTCTAATATTTTACTATCAAATTTTACAAAACAGAATTATTAAAGTAGAAGAAGGTTTCTGTGGCTTATCATTTACTAAGTGATGCCACAGTGATACCACTGAACAAAATAATTGATGCAGTGTTTTTCTGTTACATTTATTTCCTATACTTTAACAATATTCAGAAATAGTGACCTGTTTAATGAAGATAAAGTAGAATATATGAAAATGTCCTGA
Source organism: Lynx rufus (assembly GCF_022079265.1). Taxonomy (NCBI): domain Eukaryota; kingdom Metazoa; phylum Chordata; class Mammalia; order Carnivora; family Felidae; genus Lynx; species Lynx rufus. The sequence continues at coordinate 155,954,271 of NW_025814823.1, forward strand.
TTTGTAGTAAGTGTTACTAAATATGCTTTCCGAAACCATTGAGGAATTGTTGTAGCTGAGTGTAATTACCAACAGCACAATAATCAAATTCAGCCATGACACATTTCTAAATCTTTGCCAAAAGTAAACCTTCTCATAAATTCACATAGCCTCTGATGAAACAGCAAGCTGGTTGGGAGGAGGATGTTGCCGTGCATCTTGACAGAAACCTACATTTGTCTCACCAGTTCCTCACTAAAGATGTAGTAACTAGGTTGGGGGTAATGGGCATTTTCTTGATAATTAGCTGTGTAGGCAAATATGTTCTTTGGCAGACAATATAAATGTTGATTTAAGGACCAGCCAATAAAGAGTGCTAAACTGTAAAACATTCATTGCTCAGTTTCTCATAGATTTGGTTGAAGACTTAATTTTTATACTCAGGTTTCTGAAATAATGTACTACCACAAAAGTCATGATATAATGAAATGAACTTTACATATTTAATATTGATATGTAGCTGCTTAATAACTTCCATATTTGACATGTGATTCACAGTAACATTACTTACTACTAATAATGAATAGTTACAAGCAAGACATTCTGGACCACTGTTTCTTTGTGAAACTAATAAAACTCTTTATTTTCTTAAACACAGAAAGCAATGCATGTCTCACTGAAACTAAGAAATCTATAAAGCTAGTAAAGATAAGTAGATAACCTATCACAACACCAGTAAATTTTAGTTTATGTCTACGTTTAAGAGATCATCTTTAAAGAAAACGGTTTTAAGCTGGAAGTGAGATACACTGTTTTAAAAACAAAAATAGCACAAGATAAATGGCATATACTCTGGCAATTTTCTTTAACGTAGCTTTTTCAAATATGATCTAGTCTACAGTGCATTCAAACTGCAGAAACATCCAAATTATTTAAGAAAAAAAAAGAAGAGATACTTATCCTTGCAAAAAAGGGCCTATACTCAAAGGAACATCTGAATAAAATTGAGACATCTGCAGTAAAGTTTTACCTCCTCCCTAGAATGTTTGAGATGAACTCAGTGTAACACTGTCTTCCAAGAAAAGACAAAGTGATCAATGCAAGAACACATCAGGCTGCCTTGGACAGGCCAATCAATGCAAGAAAGAACCTTGCCCAGGGCCTTATGCAAATAGAAGCACGTCCCTCAACCTAGGGAGGGAACATGCGCAATAGATCAATTGGATCTAAAAAACCTTACAGCTATATCAGCTTCAGACAGTAAATATATACTGATGAATACCTCACACTTACCGCGAATTCTTAAAATGGGTTACTTTTAATAGCTAGTTAAAAACTTTCTGGGATCCAGAGTACAGCAAAGAGGAAGAAAACATCATGGGAGAAACACTCAGCATTACTTTGGAGAATGCAAATAAAATTCTTGAGTTCTTAAAATTTCTAGGCATAGCTGAATTTTGCTGATGTTTCAGAAGGTTAAATTTTTAGTATGTTTGTATTCATGAACAGGAAATGAAAATCTTAAAAAAAAGCAGAGACTGTCTCAGGTAGTTCTTGAACCAGGAATAAATGAAAATGTTGTAGGAAAAATAATTCAAGTTTTAAAATTATAGTCATCATTCTCAGTCACCGAAGATTATCTTCTATAGTGGTTAACCTATCGATATAGAAGCAGTTTTTCTTTTAAAGGTAAAATCTTTATTTCCAAAAACCACTCTAAAATCTGATTAGAATGCATAATAAGTTCAAGGGCTACTTAGTACACAAAGTTAGTACACAAAGCTCTATCCCTGTTAAATGGTCTTGAAGGCAAGTCAGATGCTGTATAAGGCTACATCGAAAATGCTCAATTATCAGGTATTCAAGCAAGTACCTGAGCACAAAATTATTTCCAAAATATTTTCATTTTTCTTTTGTTTTTAAACCTACAGTCTCTCCTTAGGAATATCACATTTTATAAAAGCCCTTCATAACTTAAAAGCCAAAATCATATTTTAAATAGGAATTATAGCATCAGCAACTATAATAAAGATACTGCCAAATGAATAAAAAACTCTGTAAACATCTGCTAGTACATTTACTTTGAAATTCTAAATTTAAAACCCTAGCTGCAGATACATTTTCTAAAAGGTGTGTAGCAAATATTTCTAATATTAAAAATAAAATATATGTCTTTTCCTTTACTTATTGATGTGTGAGCTCTCCTTAACAAAACACTATATAAAATATGAAAATCAGACATCTAATATAAAGCTTCACTATGTAAAACCGTTTATTTAGCTGTTGAGAGGACACAGATATAACACTTGTTTATTTAGCCAATGAAAAGAAATATGAGACTATGCAGGATAAACATAGCTTACTTTTTATTTTTCACATTTCTAGTGCTTTCTACATTAGTAAGATTTTAAGTTTAAATTTACTCTAATAATTTTTTTTTTCCTAAGGCATAAGTAAGTATGTCATTCATTTGTTTGAGCCTCTTTACTTAGAGTTAAAGCTTTATAAAAACTTAGCTGTTTACACGGAGCAAGCATGGAGATATAAAATCAAAGCACCATAATGCCCTTTTATAGCTCTTCAAATATTAGATATCAGATGAAGTGCTTATAATAAATCAGAGACACAAAATAGCAGGTTAATTCCAGGGACTCAAATGTTTCCTTTTTCTATTTTTAATTTCGAATATAAAACTTTTGATCAAGTAGTCTGATATTTGCAGTGAAATGTAAACTCCAATTTACAGTAAGAAAAATTCAAAGAATGAAGCAACTGTTGTTTCACTTTTTGTTACAATATTTAAATTGCAATATTTTCTCCAATATGCAGGAAAAAAATAGAAAAACAATTTTAGAGTACTGTCATCTAATATTTGATATGTGTCGATGTGATAGGCAATGAATAATATTCTTCCTGATCTAAATCTGCACAATATGTGTATTTTTTGCTTTTAAGAGCATGTTCTCAATTTAAAAAGTATGTTAGGTATGATACTCAGTTTACCAAAAAGTTCTGTACTTTACAAATATAAATGTAGAATTTCTTTAAATGAGAAATTCCCTCATCAATTAAAAATATCCTATTATAATATAGATTTGTTTCATGCAGTGTTTTCAAAAACCCATCAGAGGAAAGAGCACTTCTTGGGTAAATTCATTAATGCTCATACTGCATTTCAATTTCAAATTTGATTTCAAGGTGGATTTCCATTCTGGCTCTGACCTTGGTTGTGCAACCCTGAACAAGTTCCTCAACTTTTCCCAGTCTTTCACCTGTTACAATGGGGCTAATAATACCTACCTACAGAGTTAAATCTAAGTTGTAAAATGTCTTCGTTAAACACTGTGTAATGACCAAATCCAATAGTATCCTAGACTAATGTTCTGTTCCGAGGGGCAGTATGTATAATGGTTATGAGCATAAACTTTGGGGCCAGAAAGCTTAGGTTTAATTCTGCCTCCATCACTTACTGGTTGTATGATCTTAACACTTAACATCTTGGTGCCTCGGTATCCTCATTTGTAACTGAGAATAATGCTAATACCTACATCATGGGGTTGTTATAAGGATCACATGAATTAATATATACAAAGCACTTAAAACAATGTCTGGTACTTGGTAGGTGCTATGTTACATAGCTATTACTTTCAGGTGTAACTTACAGATATGGATAATGCGAAAGAGCAAACACTGGTAGCAGAGACTGTTCCAGTGAGACTTAAAAGGTCAATTCTATTTGGTTGGTATTAGAAGACAACTGTCTATTTCCAGAACGGAATGAGCTACAAAGAAGAGCCAACCAGGGGCTTGGCCAAGGAAATTCAGCTGCTTTCCAGACCTTCATAAACTGTTTTCAATTTTTCAGTTTAAACTGAATTTCCAGAGCACCACATCAAAACATATTCAAACTTTAAATATAAATGATTTGGGGACTGCCTGTTATTTTAAATTTTCTACACCTTCTTTCCCCTTCATTAGTTAGGGTAATTAAGAATTGATTAAAATTGAAAGTCTGCTTGGAAGGCACAGAAAGGAATAAGCAGTAAATAGGACACAGAATAAAAACCAAATCATCGTGTACTGAGAAATGTAGATTTGAATCCTGAAACACATGAAAAACCAGGAGGTTGTGTTTTAGGGATAAGAGTTGCCATAGTTAGTATATTATATCATTTATTCCGCACTACTTGATGAGAGGAGAAACAAAACCCACTGTAACAAAATGAGAGATCTAAAAACAAAAACAAAACAAAACAAAACAAAAAACCAAAATGAGAGGTCTGCTTTCAAAGGAAGAAAATATATATTTAAATGTTTCTCATCTATAAGATGGGGATGATAACAGTGTCTAGTTCACAAAGATTTATGAGGATTAAATGAGATAAAATATATTTATATAAAGTATATGGTAAGGACAGGGCCTAGTGCACACTGAGTATCATTAAAACATTAGTGATGCTGCTGATGAATATGAAGATGCTGTTGCTGCCTTCTGATGTGTAAGACATTCATAAATGCCAGTTCTACTTAAAATGTCCATTTTCAAAGACACTGCTACGAATTGCTTAGAATTGTTCTTGACCCAACCATGTTTTGAGCACCCCCCTGGATGGCTGACAGATTATATGGATTCTATTATAACAGCAATGACAGGGCTTCATGAGAGTGAGAGAGGGCTCAAATACAGCAATCAGATATGAAGGTATCTGTTTTGCTTGAAAATATATTGTAAAATCTTGGAGAAAATGTAAGTATCACCAAATGTTAAGGTTTATAATATGCTAAAGATAGCTAATATGTTATGACACATTTAAATATTTGGACATAATATAAACATAAATGTGTCTAATATTTAGATAGATATCCTAAAAATGCAAAATTGAAAATGTAAGGCCCAGCCTGTAACAGTGATAAAAACTATTATTACACTACTAATGATACTGAAATTAGGAATTTTTTCTGAGGTATACTGAGCAGTAATATAACAAAGGCAATGCAATGGGGCTAGTGATCTCATACCATTTTATGACAATTATTCACAGGGCACCACGTTATAGAGAAAGTCAAGGTTTCTTTGTCCTTAGCAGACAGGCTACTAGAGTTTTTTTGTTTTTTTTGTTTTTTTTTTTTAGAAAATCAACATTTATAATTATAAAGCATTCCTTGATGTCTTGTAACTGGAAAGATGTCAAGATAGGGAATTTCTACTATAGGATAAAGTTGAAGTGCTTTATCTTTCTGACCAGTGCCTCTCCTTTACAAAGGTAAATGTCAGATTTTTCTTCTAATCCAAATGTCTGATTAATACAATAAAGAAATTTAGAGATATGACGTTAAAAACTAGATGTCAAGGTTTATGAATATTAGGCATAAACTAGGTATATTAAAAATCAGAACAGTTTTTAATCATTCAACTCAATTATAAAATTGTCACTGAAATATTAAATAGCAATTTTTATTGTATTCTTATGCTCTTTAATAAACTTCTTTATGAGAAAAATTAAAGATATGGAAAACTAAGAAGAAATCTGAATACACTAATACATATTTAAATAGGCATTTTTTTTTCCTACAGGATATGAGATATAACTTACTCAGTCTAATCAGAGAAAACATAACTAGTTTTGGGGTTAGGGTTAAGTTTGGCTACTTCCCTTGAGTAGAGATTTCAGTATCTTCTTAGTCATTTTTCTTCATTCACTGATTAATTTCCATTAATGGTCCTTCTACGCGTCCAAAATTTCAGGAACATAGGCTATACCTCTTACACACTCACACGTACTGATTCTAAATGTCCTGTTTTACATCTTAAATAATCAACTTTGTTCTCTCATCCACCCTGCTTTGCTCTATCTTATTGTCCTATATGAATGTCTACACCTTACTTTCTTCATCTGACCCAACAAAGCACCAAATGAGATCTACTTTTAATAACTTATCTCTATATGAATACAGGATCAAACACTATTTATTGAGTATATACTTATTATAGGTCCAGCTAGGCTAGCAGCATAGTAGGGACCAGAGAAAATAATGAACTAGCTATTTATTCTTTGCCAATTTACAAAAGGACTCTGTGATGACTTAAAGCCAAACATACCTATGAATTAAGACACAGAATAAAAGATTGAAGCTGAGAATAATTAATGAAATGAAAAACTAACTATAGCTCTGGTTTATAGGAGACAAGGATAAAAATGCATTACAGAGTTTTTATTTTCTGATAAAAAGAGCCTATTAATTTATTAACAGAAACAATTCTTCCCAAATTTAGCTAAGACAAACTTATGTTATGGATCTTTATACTGGAGGAGTTAACATCTTGTCTATAAGCCCACTTCACAGGCATTGTACTATATATATTACTATTTGTTTAAATGTGCTTCCTATTTAGCCTACCACCTTTTTGAGGCTAGGGATCATGTGCTCTAACCTGTTTTCCCAGTACATACAGAGTGGGATGTTCAAATGAAAAAATGAATTAGTATCTTGAATAGTTTTCTAAACCATTTTTTGTTTTGAGTACATATATTCAATCCCAAGAAATAATTTCTATAGAGTCAAACTTATGTGGTCCAGGTGGCTTTACTGTGATCTAAATCTATTCACTGAAACAGTGGTGAAAACCAGTAACAAAAAAAGATGAGAGAGAGAAATGACATCTGTATAGGTGCTAAAAGTCCCCAACTCTAAAAATTAAGATCACATCAACTTAGAACAATATCAGTTTGTTTCGCTGGGCACAAAAAGTTTTACACTCATAGTGTCATCATTTCAGAGCCATGAGAACAGGAAAAATGATAGCTGTTCCTACTTTGTCTTCTTTATTGACATAGGAACCTGATAATCAGGATACCAAGGATAGGCCCTGGCTATCTACGTGGCCTTAGAAGGTAGCATTCTACTGTATCCTATTCTGAACTAAGCCAAATAAATTGGAGTTATGCCTTGATTCATCATTTTATAATCCTTCTCATGTTTTTGCCTACTGCTATATCCTCTTTATTTCTCAGGAAAGGATTCCATTTCTAAACCTCTAGCCAATAATGCCTGAAGCTTTAACCCTTGCCTTGTTTATCCTCTTCCCAGTGCTGCATCCTGTTTTGTTTTGTTTTGTTTTCCTTTTCCTTCCCTATAATGCATGATGTGGGGCTATGGTTGGGGAGAAGAGGTACTCTTAGACCCAGTGACTACATTCTATTTACTGATTTACTACCCAGTGCCTTGTCTGTTCTCTGCAACCAGATTATACCTCCTATTTTTAAACCTGAGTTCACCATGCTCTATCGATGCTTACCTAGTGAGGTTCACCTCCAAAGCCAATCTCTCCAGCTGAATTGCTCTTCCTGAACCCATCCTAAACTCTAGTAGTGAGACCTTTGCCCAGATCTGGCTTCTATCTTTATTCTCTTAAGCTGTATCCTAACATGGATCTGGATCTAGTATGCTTTTGAGTCTGAGTCTACCTGGCTTCCAAGTTAATCTGAGTACATTACTTAATCAGGATTGAAATGCAACTTCTAAGACAGAAGTTAAATGGTTTCAATTGCAAAGTTTTTGTCCTGTAAGAGTGCTTTTCAATTTGTGGTATCAAATCAGAGGTGTCACTGTGGTTGGGAATCTTATTTGGGTGAGTGCTTACACTAAGTGATTATCATAATGTTGTAAGTATAATAAAAACAGCCTCTTTATTAACTGAAATTTGTTTTTCTATGATCCCCCTTATAAAAGGTTTATAATAGTCAATCATGCTCTCATACCTGCAATAAGATGCAAAATCTCTCATTATGATCTTTCATAACACCAATGGAAAAAGTAATTTATCAATTTCTCTGGGTTTTCCATAACATGTTATTGTACTAATTTTTAAAACATATTTATTTATTTATTTTGAGAGAGAGAGAGCGAGTGAGCGAGAACTCACCCGTGGGGGAGAGGCAGAGAGAGAGGAAGAGAGAGAATCCCAAGCAGGCTCCATGTTGTCAGAGCAGAGCTCGATGTGAGGCTCGATCCCATGAAATGTTGAGATTATGACTTGAACCAAAATCAAGAGCTGGATGCTTAACCAAGCCACTTAACGCTTAACTGAGCCATTCAGGCACCTCTATTGTGCTCATTTTACCTGTGGTTTCCTGGCATTCTTTGTTGAATCAACAGATACAGTGCCCATTCTCATAGCTGCACAGTCAAAGGGCAATAAGACCTGGATGCAGCACATTTATGTGGATAGTGAAAAGCCTCATCAAAAGGTAATTCTATTATAGTAATGTGGATCTTTTATTTTACAAAAATATTCTTATGAAAGATTAGTGAGGGGCCCTTGGGTGGCTCACACAGTTAAGCGTTCAACCTTGGCTCAGGTCATGACCTAACAGTTCGTGAGATCGAGCCCTGCATTGGGCTCTGTGCTGCCAGCTTAGAGTCTGGAGCCTAGTTTGGATTCTGTCTCCCTCTCTCTCTCTGCTCCTTCCCTGCTTGTGCATGTTCTCTCTCTCTCAAAAATAAATAAATAAACATTAACAAAAGATTAGTTAAAATTTTCTCCATTTCAGCCTTTTGAACAACCTGATCTTGGTGTAAATGAGGGATATAAACATGAAGAAGCACATAGGTCCTTAATAGAAATAATCACAAGTAACATACTTAACGGTGAAACAATGAATGTTTTTTCCTTAAGACCAGGAACAAAAAGATGTCTTTTGTAAATGTGATCTAAGTGTAAGTACTTCTTTCTATTCATCATTGTACTGGACAGATCAATTAGGAAATTAAAAAAAAAAAAAGGAGAAAGAAGAAAAGCAAAGCATCTTGATTAGTAAAGAAGTAAAATTACTTTAATTCAATATTATATGATGTTGAATATAGAAAATCACACACACACACACACACACACACACACACACACACACACACACTGGAACAAATAAATGAGTGTGGCAAAGCTGTAGGATACAAGACCAATACACAAGAATTGTATTTTTACACCAAGAGTCAACAATCTGAAAGTGAAATTAAGAAATAATTTCAGTTATAACAGCATCAAAAAGAACAAAATACTGAAAAATAAATTTAACAAAAGAAGTGTAAGACTTGTATACTGGAAGCAATAAAACATTTTGACAAAAGATCTAAATAAATGGAAAGAAAGCCTATGTTCATGGAATGGAAGACATTATTAAGATGGCACTACTCCCCAAATTGATTTGGAAATTTAGTTCCAATAAAAATCCAGTCCCCTTTCTTGCAGAAATTTATCCTAAAACACATATGGATATGCAAGAGACCTAGAACAGCCAAAACATTCTTCAAAAAGAACAAAGTTGGAGAATCTACACTTCTCAACTTCAAAACTCACTACAAAGCTATGGTAATCAAGTCACTGTGGTGCTGGTCTAAGAAGTGACACATACATCAATGAAATGGAACTGAGACTCTAGAAGCTAACTCTTATATATTTATAGTCAAAGGTGCTAAGACACATCAAAGGGGCAAGAACAGTCTTTTCAACAAATGGTGCTGAGACAACTGAATATCCACATTTAAAAGAATTATGTTGCACCACATTTCACATGATGTGCAAAAATGAAATCAAGTGACAAAAACAGAAACCAGATAAATTCAACTTCATCAAATCCAAAAATTTCTGTACTTCAAAGAACATAATCAAGAAAGTGAAAAGATAACCCAACGAATGGGAGAAAGTATTTGCAAATCATTTATCTGATAAGGGGCTTGCATCAGAATTTATACAGAACTCTTACAACTCAACAATACAATGACAACACAAAAAATGGACAAAAAATTTAAATAGACATTACTTTAAAGAAAATACACAAATGGCCAATAAGCACATGAAAAGATGTTTAAAATCATTAGTCATTAGAGAAATGCAAATAAAAACCATAATGAGATACTGGTTCACCCCCACTAGAGTGGCAAAAATAAAAAAGACAAACAATAACAAGTATTGGTGAGGTTGTAGAGAAACTGGAACTCTCATATATTGCTGGTGGGACTGAAAATGTGGGGAATGCTGGTTAATGGGTATTGAGTTTCCTTTGTGATGATAAAAATGTTCTAAAATTAGACAGTACTGATGTTTGCACAATTCTGTGAATATACTAACAACGAATGAATTGTATACTTTAAAAGATGAATTTTATGGCATATGAATTATATCTTAAGAAAGCTTAATAAATCTTAATTGTATTATCTTAATTTTTTAAGTTAATAAAATGGAAATAAGCAAAGGTAAGCCAATTATTAAGCAAAAGGCAATATTACACTCATGATTGGGAATGAAATGCAAAGTTTCCAAGACTTAGTCCATACATTGCTACACAACATTACACGGACGTAGTTCTAACTTAGTTCCTTCTTTGATTAAGAACACTATACTTTGAAGAGTGAGTCAAGAGAAGCAATCTTTTCAATCAGCCTAAGGGATGAGGACACCAGTAGAGAGAAGACTACACGAGACTAACATTGGGAACAAAAGGGTAATACTGTCTGATGTGAAAGAATTGATTAGGCAGAATTTCCAAATTAGTCAATATTCCAACAGAGGGTTCAAAGAATGATTAAGTTTAATTAGTAAAGAGTTATCGCTAATGCTTACACTGAATATATAGGTCAGTTAACTTTGCACGTTGAGGATATTTAAGACTACTCATGTTATTGTAATACATATTGTTTCCAAACATGGGGAGGGGTGGTGGAACAAGAGCAGTTGTTCTAGAGAACCTGGGCAAGACAAGATTCGGAGATAAAAGATAAAAACAAAACTGATTAGTAAAACAAAACTAAAGTTTTCATTTGTGAAACATATAAATACTACAGAAAAATGGGGAGTTAAGTGAGAAGACTTGCGAAAAATCTTGTAAGGAGGGAAATTCTTTCACTTGGGAAGGGGAAATGGCATTAGCAAAAACGTGAATGAACATATCCTGTGGCATCTAGACTGGTACTCAACTAACACTGCTTTAATTCCTAAAAACCAGGAATTTTACAGGAGAGCACACAAAAGGGATTTGACCCAAGGTATCATAATTTGTAGGTGTCAGAACCAGGATTCAAGCTTAGGTCATCTTTTTTTTTTAAATTTTTAAAATGTTTTTATTTATTTTTGACACAGAGTATGAGCAGGGGAGGGGCAGAGAGAGGGGGAGACACAGAATCCGAAGCAGGCTCCAGGCTCAGAGCTGTCAGCACAGAGCCTGACGCAGGGCTCGAACTCATGGACTGTGAGATCACGACCTGAGCTCAAGTCAGACACCCAACCAACTGAGCCACCCAAGTGCCCCAAACTCAGGTCATCTTCTGAGTGTTGTGTTCTCCTACTACCCTGGGCTTGGAGGCCAGAGGTGGAGGTGTAGTGAGATGGAGCAATGGCAATAAGGAAATTAAGACTAGAACTGAAAGTTTGTACTAGGAAAAATACAGTTGGAAAGAAAGAATCAGATTATACAGAGGGTCTTAGAGTTATAGAGAGGAGACATGATGCAGTAGATAATTGGACCCAGTGTGATTCTGGAAGGGCAGGGTAAAAGGGGTGTTTGAATAATATGATCTATGGCATGGTATATAGCACAAAATAAAGAGTAAAGACAGCCAGTAGGAAATGGGTAGAAGAGTACAGTGGTATAGTTGTGAAATGATGAAATTAACAGTAGGCACAGAGAAGAAAAGACATGATTAATATTTCAAAGGAAAATAACTGCCAAAATGTGTTGGCTGGTTAGATATGGGACAAAAGGAGAGAAGTTAACATAAAAATGAACAAACTGAGTCATTCTTTCAAACAGTGGTCCTCCTAATACTTATTGAAAATTATTTGAGTAAAAGTTAAAAAAAAATCAAATCCCAGTACACAGGTACTCCTGTGGAGTTTATTAACAAGTCACATCTGTATATATAACTCTCTTCTTTTTGTTTTATTTTTATTTTTTTAATGCTTATTTTTGAGAGAGAGAAAGACACAGTGTGAATGGGGGAGGAGGGAGGGAGGGGGGAGAGAGACAGAGACAGAGACAGAGAAAGAGAGAATCTGAAGCAGGCTACAGGCTCTGGGCTGTCAACACAGAGCCAAACATGGGGCTCAAACCCACAAACTATGTGATCATGACCTGAGCTGAAGTTGGATGCACAACCGACTGAACCACCCAGGAGCCCCTCTCCTTTCCTTTTTTAAAACGCTGACTTGATTTGACTTGATTTGACTTGAAATGATTCAATCATTTATCATTAACCACAATTACTATTTTTTAAATTAACAACAATTATTAATGGCCCAGTATGTGCAAACATTTCCCCCCAAATACCTACATATCTGCATAATCATTGTTTATTATTCTTTCTCTGTTGTGCTTGAATTCCTTTTACATACACTTTGATATGCTTCTGTAGGTGTGTATGGGCCAAGGATATACTATAACCTTTGTTTTCTCATTCAGTTTTCTGGATCCAGTATCACTAAGCCATGGAGAATCTGTTTCCTTAACATTTTGAATGTGTGCTTCTTCTTTACTACTCCCACTACTTCTTTACGGGTAAAGCCCATTCTTTGGGTCTCACTCGTATTCTTGCAATTAACTCCTAAAATTACTGTTACCAACAATCAGTCAAAAGATAGAATCCACACTATATGCAAGGCATAAAATAAAATTGAACAGAAAAGACAAAAATAACATAACCTCTGGTTCTTCTCTTTTACGAGCCTACAGAATAAAGAAATTAAACTGTCTTCCTATAAGATAAGTAAAAAAATTAAGATAGCATTCCACACAACAAGTTGTAATCATTCCATACATTAACATGCCGTTTGCATCATGGAGGCAACCAAATCAGAAATTAAAACGATATTACAAATGGCAACTTATTTTCACTGAATTTTAAACCAGGTTTTTTAGAAGTGGCTTTGGCCGGAATTATTTTGATTCTATCATGGCTCGATTTTTCTTTGCTTTACCCCTTACTTTTTCTACCTCGCCTCAATTCTTGATTCCCAGTAGCCCAACTTTTAGCTATTCCCACTGAGCACATCACTACCAATATCTATATACTAGTACACAGATATACTCCCAACATCTAATTTACTTTCTTTCTAGACAAAATGTAGATGATGCTTCTTTAAGGTCATAGTTAGCTGATGTCACTGAAGGTACAAAATGAATACTTTTAGTCCCATTCCATTTTCTCTTCAGCATCAATCCAAATCGTGCTGCAGGCAATTTTAAAGATTGACTCAGAGTGGACTGAGCTTGGGTGTCCTCACACAGCTAAGTCCAAAAACCAGTCCTCTATCAGCTGCTGAAGGTCAGCTTAGGCTGCCTGAAGGCTAGGGAGCCCAGCATGGAACAATGGCAGGGAAATAGCGTTCCCTTCAGTCCTTAATTCACATGCAAGTGAGGTGCCAATCAAGTGCTGACAAGCATGGAGAAACCAAAATCAAAAGTGGGTAGAGATACACTTTCAAAAGGAGCAGTTTTCACACATTTTAAGTGATGTTTTTAGTGGTAGTTGTGAACATATCACTAATAATATGGAGAAAGAAAAAAAAGTCATCAGAAAAATAACAATTTTATATCAGCTAAGATGATTCAATAAACTAATGAAATATAATGGTTAAAATTATTTAATGTGTTTTATAAAAAAATATCAACACTCTCACTTTGATTAAAGAAAGAAATCTGAATGCAAATTGATTTATTGAGCACTGCAAACATGGAAGGTAAGGTGAGCTGAGACTGGAAACTGGGCATTGACAAGGAAAGCTAACCTATTTCCAAATAAAAGAAAATTTTAAGGTTGCTTGATTTTGTCAAACTCTCAGCTAGAAAGAAACACAAGAGCAAAGCACTTTGAAATGACCAACAATGTAAGCAATGGAATCACTTCATCAAAGTGGGTAGTGAAAGAGATGATAAAAAGCTTAAAACTGTGTTGTTTTTTCATGACAGTTTCCAACAAATGAGCTTGAATTTTTAACAACTAATATAAGGCAAAAGTAGATACCTTTCTGAATGGATTTGGTAAATGCATTCTAGTTATGACTACTCATTCTATCATGTATAAAACAGAATTTCTAAAAACAGCAATTTAAAACTTTGTAAATGATGGTTTAATTACTTGAACTCTATATATTGGTGCTATTTTAAATACACAGAAAAGATAACATAGGGCAGATATATTACTTTAAAAAATTCATCACCAATTCATAAAATAAATAGTTCTTCTCTTTTGTCTTTAATGAGTGAATGCTGGAATTGCTTCTAGAACTGTCTTATCAATATCTATTTTTGCAAGAATCACAGAAAGTTTAGAGAGTAAGTTTGAGTTGTTACCATATGGTGGTTATAAATGCAGTGAAAAAGGTATTTTTAATATTACTTTTCTCATTATTTTAGTAAACTGTATGCTGTTTTTATGACGTTAGATCTGATCAAGTTCCAAGATTTATTACTAGAAAATGAGCATTGCTTTTGAAAATAAATCTTTTAATTATAATGTATGCTTCAGGAGAAACTCAAAACTTTAAGATGTGACATAATCTTAAATGTTCTCAGTTTTCAAAAACAACAATTTGCAAAATATGAAAGTTCTACAAATATTTTGTGCTCTAAACATAAAAGTCATTTATTTTCAGATATCTATTAGCAGCACATTCAATTTTAAACAATTATACACAATTTTAGCTTAATTTAAAGGCAAGATACATTTTAAAATATGCGATATGAAAATGGTAGAAAAACTCCATGCATTCCAACATAATGGTACAAACTAGGACTGTTCTAAAAACAAGGGGTTGGGGGGGGGGGGGAAGAGAGACACAAAAGTTGAAAGAGAAAGAAGGGACGGTGTAGATAGAGCCTGTTAACAAGAGTAAAATTTTATGACAATTCAAAAAAAAGTTAAACTTTACTGAAATCCTAAAGATTTAATGTCCGATGTGTATAAGGTACTACTGAGACAGAATTCTAAAACAAAAATTAATATTTTCACAATTCACTGTCTTGTAAAGTTAATATTAAAATTCTGAATCCATATAAAATAATTTGATATATTACTAATGTTGAAAAATCTCAAGAGAATAAATATTTGTGAACATTTTAAACACCATGATTTCCCTAAGAATACCAGGGAGAATACGAAAGAATATTATTCAGCTTTCAGCAAAAAGCAAAGGTTTAAAAATATTTCAATATTTTCTGTTTGTTTAACAACGCTGTCTTTTAAAAATCCTTTTGAAGTTAAGTAGAAACATAATGGCCTTAAATATATTAATCAAGCTTTGTCAAAAATTTATGTAAAACTCATCAGTGGTTTTTGCTGTTGTTATTTGCTTAGAAGAATCTATATTATTAGGTCAGAAACCACTTTTTCTTCAGTTGCCACCATGTGTACGCCCCTATTACAACCCCCTTTCAAAGTTACTTCACAAAAAGTAGCAAATGTTATGCAGTTGAGATGATCACCATTAATATTTTAAAACCTAAACAAGGTACATTACATTAAATAGACTTCTCAGTCCTGGTGTTGCCTGACAGATATGTGATGTGCCAGTGGTTATATTATATTCCTCCTCCCATGCATGCACCTCCTGCAGAGATAGCAGACTACAGAAGCTGACCCTCACTGAGACCATCTTGTCTCTCTGACAAAGCTCCTTTTTAACTTCTTACTTACTGGTTACTTCCTGTGATGGAGAAAAACTTTAGCTCAGCTTGTGATAATTTCACAGGCCCTGAGGACCCTGACCCTAATAGCCTCAAGGTCAGAAGTCAAGTCTTGTTCTGAAACATCTGTGTGCTTTATATTAAACTGGAACAAAAGTGGAGAAATATCCACCAGTGTGTGACAAGAAGGATAGGCAAAATAGGACGGACACACTGGTCATCTGTTACTCTGGCATCTTAAGTTCATTTGGAGAACTGTCTAATATTCACTTAAATTCCAAATTTGATGTATAAACGTTTTTTTTTTAAACTGTCTTAAAGCAATAAATGGGAATTTATGTTTTACATTAATCTGGAATTTGGTTAGTCTTGCAGGCTTCCAGATATATTTTAAGTTACTCCAAAAGCCAATGAAATTTCACGTTTTAAGTAATTTAATGGCTTCAAAGAAAACCTAGGGTGCATATATATATATATATATATATATATATATATGGTATATGTATACGTGTGTGTGTGTCTATATAGATCTCTATCTGTAGGGTCTAGAGACAACTATTGGAAAGACAACATCATCATAGTTTTATGTTAACAAACTAACCTAAAATATCCATTATATATTAAAGTAAACACAGCAGAATTAAAAGTACTTGAAAATAATTTCTAAAAAGTGAAATCTATTTAATAAATAAAAGATTTAACTTATTTATTGATCTTAAGAAAGCATAAGCATTTGAGAATTTAGGTCGGCTAAAGTATTCCCAGGTGTCACCACCAGTTTTATATCTAAATCAGGTGGGTAAGCAATAAGGTTTTAGGAGGATAAAAAGGCCACAAAAGTATATTTAATTTCCACAACAAACAGAAAAACACACCAAAGTGTAGGAACATAAAAGTTAGACAACCAATGCTGTGCCTGCCTTGGATGTCCACATTAGACTATTTGGATTTAAAATTATTACATGCACTGTTATCAAATTAATCATTTTATTACAGGAGCACTTGTACCTCTCTGTAACCTAAGGTTTATGGACATGGAGGCACAAATTCTTCACTAGAGCCTTTTTGGTATTAAATATATCCCCTTAACCATTCATACTGGCACATGGTGTGGTACTTAAAACATTGCAAATAATACAAAATTTTTGAATCTTGATAATTTTTCCTATAATGTACACAATCTTAACTCCAAGAATCAGATTACTTTGAAACGTAAAGATTTTTATGGCCAAACCATGAATTTCACTTAGTAGATTAATGGAATCTTTCTGATAGTTTTAATACTAACTCTATGAATTCTTATCAAGTATCAAGTACTAAGTTGTAGAGATAAAAGTTAAAGATAAACAAAATATTCTCAAATATTCAATAGGTCTCTTTATATTTTTAACAGTTTACACATAAAATAAGCTTCAATCGTGTACACGTAAAACATGAAACATAAGTATCATAAGAGGTATGAAAATGGTCTATAATATAAAAATTAAGAAGTAACATGGGAATAAGGAATAGGCAAAAAGCCTTCTGGTTAGTACTGAAATGCTCTGCCACAATAAAATAAGTAAGCATACTCTTTTTAAACATTATAAAATTACTACTCCAAATACTTTGTTTTCATCCTTTATAAAGTAATTTAAAGTAATGATATCAATTAGAAGTGAGTGGGGGGGGATAAGACCGTGAAGAGTTTGGGAATTAAAAACAGAGTTAAATGTGCACTCACCAGTTCAACAAAAGCAAGTCCTCCATAACTGTGAGCAACAAAAAACACATTCTCAGCTGCAGACTGGGCTATGAAATGGTCCCAAACATAGACTGCATGTTCTTCAGGAGAACCATTTTCCTATAAAGAAAACAAATGTCATATATTATGTACTGTATATAATTATTATCGTAGTAATAAAAAATTAAATTATATGCTTGCTTACATAGCCCAAGAAATAAGATGGTTATAGCTCATTGAGAATAATATCAACTCAAAAGAACTACCACTGAAAATTCAAATTAGAGGATAAAATATTAGTAATTACTGCTAAGCTTAATTGCTACCATAATCTTCAGAAACAAAATATTTAAAATAACCACATTTTGAGGGGAAATTACATTCTAGATATACCTGAGATATTAAGATATACATTAGAATTGAATAGCAGAAAGTTACAGTGGTCTTACAATAGAAGGGTGTTAACTAAAAAATTCAGTTATATTTCTACATTTATATCTGAAAATATTTCTGCTTTACATAAATCTAATTTTTTTAATTTATAAACTTCTAAGTATTTCTGTAAGCAGAAAATTACTAACAAGTATTCTCTATTTAAATTATTTAAAAATACTCTTTTTTATAAAAGTGCCTTCCATACATATTTTATTTCTAGAACTGGGAGAAATCTAAACATATAAACCCAGAGACTTGTATATTTCTCCTAACTTGCTAAACCCTAGTATATGCCTATTGCTATAATTCCAAAAGCTCTATAATAATTTCATTTTGTTGTATTTATTTTGATAGTTGATACATGTTGCAATTAAAGTTTAACCTGGATAATGTGAAAAAAGAAAAAAAAACCAAAGAGCTAAATAACACTGATCAAAATACAAACTGATAAAAACTAAGGCAGATCATGAAAATGTTTTGTACAAATAGTTGTTTGAAGCTTTAACACCAAAGAGTAATTCCCTAAAACTGTCCTGATATTAGGCAATGAAAACTATTTACATTTTCCAGCTTAGAAATTTTATAATATCTTATTAAGGTCCACAATATGATTTCCCTTGCCACCTAGAAGCTATTGTTCCCTGATGTCTATCTGTGACCTAAATTTCTCTTCAAAGCTCCAAACCCATATATGCAAGTGCTTGATGGTCTTTTCCTTATGGATGTCCCACAGATACTTCAAATTCAACCAATTCAACACTGAATGTGACATTCCATCTACAAACCTATGTCACTGTCTTTGCTCCCCACCTCCAGTCAAAATCTGAGCATCTTTTATCTCTCTCTGGCTCAAACTCCACATATATATTCAATCATTAAAATCCCATTGATTTTCTCTCCAACTGTATCCTAAATGCATCCACTTCTCTCTTTTCTCATTTCCTCTGGCTTAGCTCAAACCACCATCATTTCACAAGTGGATGACTGCAATGGTCTCCAGTCCATTTTTACTACTTTTACTATTGCCTATTTAAATGCTCTACTCTGCAGTAAGAACAACCTTTTATTTATTTATTTTTTTTTGTTTTGTTTTGTTTTTTGTTTTTTATATGAAGTTTATTGACAAATTGGTTTCCATACAACACCCAGTGCTCATCCCAAAAGGTGCCCTCCTCAATACCCATCACCCACCCGCCCCTCCCTCCCACCCCCCATCAACCCTCAGTTTGTTCTCAGTTTTTAACAGTCTCTTATGCTTTGGCTCTCTCCCACTCTAACGTCCTTTTTTTTTTTTTTTTTTTTTTTCCTTCCCCTCCCCCATGGGTTCCTGTTAAGTTTCTCAGGATCCACATAAGAGTGAAACCATATGGTATCTGTCTTTCTCTGTATGGCTTATTTCACTTAGCATCACACTCTCCAGTTCCATCCACGTTGCTACAAAAGGCCATAATTTCATTTTTTCTCATTGCCACGTAGTATTCCATTGTGTATATAAACCACAATTTCTTTATCCATTCATCAGTTGATGGACATTTAGGCTCTTTCCATAATTTGGCTATTGTTGAGAGTGCTGCTATGAACATTGGGGTACAAGTGCCCCTATGCATCAGTACTCCTTTTAAAAATGCAAATATGAGAATGTTGCCATGTTACTCACCCCCTGTTTATTGGACACTTTAAAACTGATTCATTGCCCTCAGGATCAAATTCAAACTCTGTGCGACACCGAAGGCCTTTCATAATCTGCTTCTGTCTTCAACTGCATCTCTTAAAATTGCTCTGCAATATAAGGTGACCAAAAGACCCCCTTTTCCCTCAGTGAGAGACCATATAGAACATTGTGTTCCAATTTCAGGGAACAACTTCCTAATTGTAGCAAACTTTTTTTTCTCTGGGCTATATCCTTCATTTGGAAAGTAACTCCTGAGCTCTGCCCTCATTTCACCCACCATCTTCACCTGCATAATTTCTACTTGTTTTTAAAATCAAACAAGACATCACCTTCTATCAAAAGTCTTCCCTATCACTCCCAAGGCTAGGTAATGTCTTACAATGATATCTTGTGCATGGTGCTATAATTGCATTGAATAATTTGCATTGTAATTGCTTATTAGATTATCAAAGTCTTGAGGCCAATAGCTATGTCTTGTTCATTGAATCTTAGTGTAATAAATAATGAAAATACAACACATAGCTTCACAATGATTGCTTACAATCTTCAGTCATATACTAAAATACAAATACAGTTTCAGAGATATTTACTGGTAATATGCATATTAAATTATCCACATTTAATGTATATAAAATAAATAAAAGAATAAGAATTGGAAATAAATCTATGTAGGGCATTTTTGGCTTTAATAATTTAGCATTCATTAGTTTAAAAAGTAGAAAATGTTTATCATAAAAATCAGCATAGTGGTTAGGTCTAAGGAAAAGAGACAGAGTTGTAAACAGGAAATAGACTTCTAGTGGCTAGCAGTATTTCATTTCTTGACTGGAGTGGTAGTTACACAGGTGTATTCTTTATAGTTATAGTTAAACTGAGTAATACGAACTTAGCACTTTTCTGTATATGTATGTAGAGTGACCATAGAATTTACTATACAAATCTCTGAGAATGAAGAAAGGTATCATTAGGTCCTGAATGAGAGAACAGGTCTAAGATGGGACTATCCAGAGAAAACACAAATACCTGGTCACCCTAACTATATTTTACAATGAAAGAAATGTAAAAATAAAACAGGAAGAAAGATAACAGAGGTTCTGCTGACTGTTGGCAGAACTAACAATCTTACATAGCTGTGATGGCTCTAAACACCCTTTATATGGAGAGAATAAAAACATATAGGAGATTAACTGTCTCCTTAGGCTTTGTGCTGGAAATGGAGGTGTAAGGATGATAAGAAGTAAGCCATGATTCTGGCCTTTAATGTGTCTGCAATTTCATAAGGCTGTTAACACATAAAGATAAAAGAGGCAGTAGTGTGTGAGGAGCATTACTTTCTCTATTCCTGGCAGAGTGTCTTGACATCCAGTCTAAGAGGCCCATTATAAATCCATACAATGTGACCTTGGTGAGGTCTTCCATGCTTTCTTCCCACAGTCACCAACTCTTCCTTTACACTGTTGAGATCCTATCTGTCCCATCCTTTCCATTCCCACCTCAGTTTGAATCCTCTTACAAGATTCCCAACTATTCTCATTTCATCTAGTTTTTCCCTTTACTGTGTTGCCAGATCAAGTCGTCCTGAAATCTGGCCCTGATCAACCATTCTCCAGTCTGAAAAAGTAAATTTACTGAAAAAGTAATCCACAGGTTCCCAAAATACCTGGAACTCTTAGCCAACATCTTCTCTAACCCAGTCTTTCAAGACTTTCTTCCTATTATTTCTAGGGACGTTGTACTCATGCTCCAGGAAAATTTGGATTATACTTTAATACAAATGGTATCAACTTACAGCGGTTAGACTTAATGTTTTTTTCACTTTTTGATGGTGTGAAAGCAATACACCTTCAGTAAAAACTGCACTGTGAATTTTGACCTTTTCCTAGGCTAGTGATATGCTGTACAATATGGAGCTAGGTGGTGGTAATGAGCCACAGCTCAGGCAGCCACGTGATCATGAGGGTGAACAACCAATATACTTAACAACCATTCCACATACAACCTTTCTACTTTTCACTTTCAGTACAGTATTCAATAAATTGCACGAGATATTCAACACTTTATTAGAAAATAGACTTTGTGTTAGACGATTTAGCCCAACTGTAGGCTAAGTGAGTGTTCTGAGCATGTTTAAAGTAGGCAAGGCTAAGCTACAATGTTAAGTAGTTTGGTGCATTTAATGCCTTTTTGATTTACGACATTTTCAACTTACAACAGGGTTTATCGAGATGGAATTCCACTGTATGTCAAGGAAGAGCTGTGGTCTGAAAACCTTAGACAAAAGTCTCATGAAATTCAGTCTGGGATCTCATGAAGCAGCTCATATTAGGCAAAACTTAAAAGATATAGAACATGTCCAGGATAGCAGTTCAGTAATTCACATATGAGGTAATAAAGACTATAATACTACTCGGGGTGATAGCAGAATAAATGGAAAGGAAGGGATGGAATGACTCATTACAAAGGAAGAATCAGCAAAACTTTGTGACTCATAGGATATAAGGGAAACTGCCAACCAGGCCCAAATGACCCATCCATGATTAAAAGAGAGCTAAGAACCAACAGTTCTTCCCACCATTCACAAATAAGACTATGATTTTCAGAGATTAGTATCATAGCTGAGTCTTTCCCTCCATCTCTATGGAGACAATATCTGTTAATAGTGGCCTGTCAGCAGGAAGAAAAAGAAACCTCAAGTATCCAAGTGCCCCAAGTGCTTAAATGTTTTTAGCCTGATTCTAAGGTTATCAAATGACTCTTCAGCTTTAGATTTTAAAACCAAATCTTCTAAAAAGTGAGACCCAAGTGAAAAAACGTCTATAACACCCAGTTAAGGGGGCCATCTATACTCACAACTAAACAATTACACAAGACTATTCTGGGCCACACTTGACATCTATTGATCCAAAAATGATACAGGGTAGGAGTCACAGTTTGCCAGCAGGGTAGCACCAGCCATTCCTTTTAAGTGGGAGTCTCGCAGAAGCTCCTGTAACAGATCAGATGGCCTTCCAGGAGTTACTGTCTTGGGACCATGGAATACTAGTTTGGAAATGAGGGAATCAGACTCACTTTAGGCAGATGCAAGAGTTATCCCTGCCTTGAAAGTCTTATACCACACAGAAGCTAATACCTCTTGCAACAACTCCATAGGCATCACTTCAGGATCCCTGGCTGCAAGGGACATGCCCAATTACAGAAGTTACTACTCTCAGGGAAGATCAAAGCTTGGTATTTTTAATTCCTTCTAATCTAGAAGCAGTTTACCAATCAGGGGTCATTTTCTACTGTAGGCAATGTGCCCTAGCAACTAGCCACTTAGAGTGGATGCTACTATGATATGCTTCCCAGAATCCCCTCTCTGAGGCAACTTACACCCAATGACTGGTCAAAATGACATGGATCTGTAAAAGCTCTATCTCTTGTCTCAAGGCAAGACATCTCTGAAAAGCCATACTAGATCCAGAGATCACCAGTGGAGTCAGATGAGGCCTTTGTTGTGATTGTACTGTGATTCAACTTCTTCAGCCAAATTCTATTTTTTAAACTCCACTACAGGTACTGATTCCAAGAGAACTCCCCAACAAAATGCCTGCATGCACCTTCAGAATCTGTTTCTGGGAAACCCAACTTAAGATACCAACTTATCAGGCTTTAAAGGATATAGAGCTAGAAAGTTACCTGAAGATCAGATTCTCATGTAGAAGGGGAAAGGATTTTGCTAACCTTTGACCCACAAAATCTTACAAGAAATATATGGAAAATACACATCTTTTTACATGCATTATTATCCTGCCTATGTTTAAAACTACAGCAAAATATTATTATTGGTCCAACTTTACCTGTCACCTCTACTATTAGCCATGGTAGCTTAAACTGAATCCTATATTATTTCATTGGTTCTTCTCTATCCAGCTATTTCTTTAATCTGTCATTGTCACTTTCCCTTCCTTCTAGAATATTAGCAATTTGATTCTCTTTTGGATACAAACTATAATACAAGGCATGCTATAGGTATTTAATAAATAACAATATTGTTGACAAAATGTTATGAAGACTGTTTCAAAACCAAGACAATGGAGTACTTACACTCCATTTCAGGAATCTTCAATGGGGCAAAGATTGATGTTCAAAGATGTTCATCACAGTCTCATTTATAAAAGCAAAAATCTGGATAATTCTTAAAATGTCCAATAATGCAAAAATAAAGATTTAAGTAAATTATAGTTTATCTAAGGAAATATTATGTAGCTATTCAATGAGTTTATAAAGTAATACGTGCAGTTTACCTAATACAGGGCTTAATTTTCACTATATAAAAAGGGTTGAAAAAGACTAGAAGAAATCAAAAATATGAAAAGCAGCTGAGCTGCCTATGGATGGTGAAATTATGAGTATTTTCTCTTTTTAGATTCTTTACATTTCTCTAAACTTTCAAAAATTCTTACAAAGTACATTATTTTTGTGATAAAACAAGTGGATAGCAAAGAAATTTAGAAATTCTACTGAATGAGTACTGTTGGCTTATTAGGGGGAATCACCATCTGAGCAGGGTCTTTGTACCTTCATATCTAAAAATTCGAATATCTGGTCTGAAACCACCACACATTCACAAGCAGCAAACCAGAAGAGTTATGTCAAACAGGTTTAAGAGTAAGCAATGATAGCTGAAGTTTGAGAGTAACTAAAGAAATGAAAAAAAAAAAACCCGCAAAAAATTACAAGAGTATGTCCAATGCAATAGTCTGAAACTACTGTAATTGAGCAAGATGGGAGCAGTACTGTAGATAAAGCACAATAACAGATAGGAGCAACAGTAATCTTTCATCATCAAAAACAAGTTAATGATATTATGTGAATTCCATTTTTCAAAGAACTAGCGACATACAATTAAGAACAGTTTTACTCAAAATATTATTTTATCAACAAATGGTGTTGGGAAAATTGGACAGCAACATGCAAAAGAATGAGACTGGACCACCTTCTTACACCATACACAAAAATAAAATCAAAATGGATGAAAGACCTAAATGTGAGACGGGAAATCATCAAAATCCTAGAGAGGTACACAGGCAGCAACCTCTTTGACATTGGCTGTAGCAACTTCTTACTAGACAACGTCTACAGAGGCAAGGGAAACAAAAGCAAACATGAACTATTAGGACTTTACCAAGATAAAAAGCTTCTGCACACTGAAAGAAACAACAAAACTAAAAGGCAACCTACCGAATGGAAGAACATACTTGCAAATGACGTATCAGATAAAGGGGTTAGTATCCAAAATCTATAAAGAACGTATCAAACCCAACACCCCAAAACCATAATCTGGTTAAAAAATGGGCAGAAGACATGAATAGACATTTTTCAATGAAGACATCCAGATAGCTAACAGACACATGAAAGATGCTCAACATCACGCATCATCAGGTAAATATAAATCAAAACTACGATGAGATATCACCTCACATCTGTCAGAATCTGTAAGATTAACAACACAGGAATGACAGATGTTGGCAAGGATGAAGACAAAGGGGAACCCTCTTACACTGCTGGTGGGAATGAAAACTGGTGCAGCCATTCTGGACAACAGTATGGAGGTTTCTCAAAAAGTTAAAAATAGAACTACCCTACAACCCAGCAATTGCACTATTAGGTACTTACCCAAAGGATACAAAAATACTGCTTCCAAGGGACACACCCACTCCAATGTTTATAGTAGCATTATCAACAATAGCCCAATTACAGAAAGAGTCCAAATGTCCATTGACTGATGAATGGATAAAGAAGTGGTTTATATATATAATGGAATATTACTCAACCTTCAAAAAGAATGAAATCTTGCCATTTGCAACGACATAGATGGAGCTACAGAGTATCACGTTAAGCAAAATAAGTCAGAGAAAGACAAACACCATATGATTTCACCCGTATGTGGCATTTAAGAAATAAAACATTGAACATGGGGTGGCGGGGGGCAGGGGGAGAGGCAAACCAGGAAACATAATCTTAACCATGGAGAACAAAGTGAGGGTTACTGGACGGGATGGGTTAAATGGGTGATAGGTATTAAGGAGGGTACTTGAGATGAATACCGTGTGTTACATGTAAGTGATGAGTCACTAAATTCTATACCTGAAACTAATATTACATTATATGTTAACTAACTGGAAATTAAAAATGTGAAGAAAAAATATCATTTTAAAAAACAGGTGATAAAGGAGATAAATCTTAGCTATAAAAAAGTTGGCTTTCATATGTAACTAGTTCCCAAAGCGTTCACAAAATTATAGCTTTTTACTATTCACTTTTCAAGAGAGTCAGATTCCTACCATTTTAAGACATAACAAATTCTGCCAAATATTTGTTGCCTCCTACAACAGGTAAGCACAATAATGGTAGCACAGGAAATAATGAACAGAGAGTGGTTTTTAATATGTATTTCTGACATATTACATTACTAAAATCCCAATTTTATACAAGTGGTGATTCTGTTCTAAGGTAAATTTGTGTCATTTCCAACTCGCAGCCCACATTTTGCCCACAAACATTACATATTTACAAACCATAATCTGGAGAATGTATATTACCAATAATATATTTTGAAACTAAACAGATTTCAAAAGGAAAAGACTTTCTTAATATGCTTCAATTACAGAAATGCAAACATACTAAATCTGCATTATAGGTTTCTTCATCATATCAGAGTTCATATGGTACTGAGTAACTTATAATTTTAGAATATGCAAACATACGAACCACATGAAAAGAAGTAAATCTATTAATGAGAGTCTGCTGGAGGCCGAATGCACAGGATATTTATACTGTGGAACTGGGCTGTACTCAGGTTGAATTTCCTGATGTACCCTTGCCATCATTAATTGTTAAATGCCAAACAGAAGTGATGCAGTAACCAAAGCCTTATCACATATGCCAGATTCTACTACCTAGGCATTGCAAAGTCTGCATTTATGATGGACTACCTGAGCTGATAACACATGGAATTATCTAAACAACATTTGCATATTTGTGTAATTATTTTCTAAGGTTAATTAGCTCCTGTAAAGCATTTCACCCTTTGAGACTGCTTACAGTGACAGGTTCACATATTTTCTGAACCATTGCCAAATTTGACAGATTTTTCTTCAGCTAACCTGTTGCTACAAAGTTATAAAATGAATGCTCCTATAGTATATACTTTATTTTTTTTTTTTTTTTTTTTTTTTTTTTTTTTTATGAAGTTTATTGACAAATTGGTTTCCATACAACACCCAGTGCTCATCCCAAAAGGTGCCCTCCTCAATACCCATCACCCACCCGCAATACTTTAAACTTATAATTCATTTTAAGAAAAGTAAAATGAAAGTTTATGAATTGAAGGTTTTTTACACGTCCAATTTTAAAATCAAAATGTCACGATTATTTTACTTCATGTAAATCTTTCTGTGTTTATACTGGTAAGCGTATCAACTAAGAAAATTATATATATTAAAATCTAGCATTTTTGACTTTAAACTAGCATACACCTATGTCACCACTTTCAGTTGAGTCACATATGTCTCACATACATACGCTCCTACCCCCAACAGCTGTCCTTAGTTCTATCACTGATTTGCTATTTACATGAAAGACATCAACTGGAGAAAGAACACTAATATAAAATCTACACCTTCTATACATTTTTTACGGCAAAATTTGCAAATCAAAGTTCTTTCTTTTAAAAAGCTAAGACTTTTCATTAGGTAAAATGTATCTCAATGAAATCTAGATGGAGGCAGATAAGTCAAATGGATTTCTGAGGATGCAAAAATGTAAATTACCATCTTTCATCCAACTCATCCACAGGTACAAAATGAAAGAAAATTAATATTTTTAGGAATTGGCTGGTTCAGTACCTTTCCAGAAGAAATGAAACACAAATACCATATGACCATAACTTAGAAAGGCATACACAAGGAACTTACATGCTTTAGGTTTAAACTTTTAGATGATTCTGTTAAGAACTTTGTATGTGAACATAGCATAAATTGTGCACTAGTACAGAACAAACGTAAAAACAGTTATGTATAAAATATATTTTATTTCAAATGAGATATATTTTAATTTTGATCCATTTAAATAGTTTGGATTAAAAATTTATCTTCATTTTGGCATATTTTAAATGTGTGATCTTAAAAAAGTATGTATTTGTGTTTAACAGTGATTACAGGACTAGGGGTATATATAAATGCATAAAAACTAATGGTATAGCATACATATAATAAAAACAATTTCAAAAGTAAAGCACTTTTATTTTGTTTTAAAATTTTTTTTTTCAATGTTTTTTTTATTTTTATTTTTGGGACAGAGAGAGACAGAGCATGAACGGGGGAGGGGCAGAGAGAGAGGGAGACACAGAATCGGAAACAGGCTCCAGGCTCTGAGCCATCAGCCCAGAGCCTGACGCGGGGCTCGAACTCACGGACCGCGAGATTGTGACCTGGCTGAAGTCGGACGCTTAACCGACTGCGCCACCCAGGCGCCCCTATTTTGTTTTTAAATATTAAGTTGATCCATATGGAGTTACCAACATTAGACATTTTTGACCTTAGAAAGTGGCAATTTCATACCATTCAATCTTAAATATAATGAAAATAGACAAAAGAATCTCTAAGCTAGAGACATCTTGAAGCTATCAACTTTTGCTTGCCTTTTAGGTGTCTAGATATTATTGCCAGCTATCCATCTTAAAGACAGATTCAAGGCTATGTTACTTGTCAATAAGGCTACATTAATAAATTATAAATGGCTATGAACAGAATGAACATAACTGACAAAAGGATCAGTATTCAGAAGTGTATCAAAGATATTTGAACTTCACATATCTCAAGCTTAGCATGTCCAAAAGCAAAATCTGAATTGGTTTTCTGATCCCATTATCCGTTTTCTTTCAGTCTTTCTCATCTTGCTAAGTGGTACCTCCACCCCACCCTATTGTTCAAGCCAAAAATCTAGAAGTGACCCTTGACCTTTTCCTCTTCCCCTGTCCTTCAATTTATCCAATTTCATTTATCCTCCAAAATGTTTCTAGAATCCGTAAACTTCTAATTTCCACTCTTACTATCCCAGCCCAAGGTATCACCATATCTTGACTAAGACATTAACCACTTGAACTGGCTATATGCTCTCCCTCATTTAATCTGACAATGACACTATGACATAGATGCTCTAAATATCCCAATTTCTAGAGAGTAATTAATTTTCTCAATGTGATACAACTTGCCAGACTGTAAGCTAACCTGTCTGGTTCTGGCATCTGCTAGGCTATACTAGCTAACCTTTTAAATCATATTGGGCTGACATGAACATTGTTTTTTTGTTTTGTTTTGTTTCGTTTTGTTTTGTTTTTAGTCTGTTTCAATATAAAGTTTAAACAACAATTAACTATCAAGAAGTTAGTAAAACAAAAAAAAAACCAGATAAGCAAATAATTATGATCCATTATTTATGGAAATGGTGCCAAATGCTTTGTGATTGAGCCATAATTACCACAAAATATGGGTAACCTGGAACGGAAGGCAGATAGGGCTGTTAGGATTCCTAGATTCCAAAACTATGCTCTAAGCTCTTCCAATAAAGTAAACATTAATGATTCTATTCACTCTAATAAAATTTAGGCTTCCCTGTCTTAGTGTAACCTACAGTGCAATCATAATAATGCTTTTAAAGTACATATTGAGGCAGGCACAGATCTAAATTCTTTATAAATAGTAACTCACTTAATCCAGACAACAATTCTATGAAGTACATACTATTATTATCTGCATAATCAGATGCACAGGCAAAGAATGATTAAGAAACTTACTCAAGAAAATTGCTACTATATGGCAGAGCTAGAGTTCAAACCTAAGTAGTCTGACCACCCCCTCCCCCACCATATATGTAATCTCAATTCCTGTATACTACATCATTGAAATACATTTAATATCCTTCCCTCTATGTAGGCATAACCAAAGCTACTGCTTTTTGTAGCAATGAACCAAATGGTTAAGAGCTTTTAAGAAAAAGGGACAAGAGTGTTGCTTATATAGGTAACACGTACTGTGGGCCAGGTTCATATGAAAAAAGACTCTTTGTGAAGTGAAAAAGCTTATTTTCTGAAAGTTAAACATGTTCTTCTTTTCCTTGAATAGCTTCTGCCACCTTATGAGAGAGAAATTGAACCTAGCTTAAGATCTATTATTAATTTTCTGCCATTTATTCATCTACAACAAAGAAAAAAGGCTAAGTGAAAGAAACTAGACACAAAAGACTACATATTATATGATTTGATTGATAGGAAATTCTAGAAAAGCCAAAACTGTAGTATTAAAATGTAAATTAGCAGTTGGCAGGGTCAAACAGACTGCCAAAGGACACATGAGAAAGGTTTTTGGGGTGATGCAAATGATTTTCTATCATGATGGTAGTGATAGTTACACAATGGTATACATTAATCAACCACAGCCAACTGTACACTTAAAGTTGGTACAATTTACAGTATATAAATTTTATCTCAATAAAGCTGACCAAAGGAAGAAAGAACAAGAAAAAAAGGTAAATCTTTTTCCTAAACAGAGGTGATCAAACCTATTATAAATAAAGTTTTACTGGAACAGAGCCATGTCCACTTGTTCATTATCTATGGCTGCTTTCTCTTACAACAGTGGAGTTTAGGAGTTGTGACAAAGTCCATATGGCCTGAAAGTTTAAATTAGTTACTCTCTAGTTTTTTTAAGAAAGTTTATTGACCTTTTCTCTAAATACTTACGATCTAGTTCCAGCTTAGAACAGCAAATTAAACATCCATATCTGACAGCATTAACAACCCAAGCCCCATAAAAATTACAGCAAAAGGTTTTTTTGTTTTTTGTTTTTTAAACAAAGACAAATCCACAAGGCCTAGGAAGAAATGAAGGAAGATTTTGGAAGATGGAGACCAGAAAGAATGGCAACCGATTTAGCAGATCTAAGAAAGTCAAATCCCAAGTTGGCCATGAGAAATGCTCACTGTCTAACTCCATTTATGATGCAAAATTCTCCAAAGCACAGAGATACATTTCTAAGTACCTTGGAACTGAAGGAAAGCAGATAGAAGAAAGAAAGACAAATACTGTGTGATCTCACTTATATGTGCAATCTTAAAAAAACAAAACAAAACAAAAACACACAAACACACACACAAAAACCAAACTCCTATAAAGGAGAATAAATTGATGGTTGCCAGGCATTGAAGGGCGGGCAAATGCGTGAAGGTGGTCAGAGGGTACAAACTCCCAGTTATAAGATGAATAAGTTTGGGGAACATAATGAACAGTATGATGACTACAGTTAATAAGACTATATTGTATGTTTAAAAGTTGCTAAAAGGGTAGATTTTAAAACTTCTCCCCACCCAAAAAAAAAAAAAAAGTACTGAGTGAGCTGATGAATGTGTTTATAGCTAACCTTACTGTGGTAATCATTTTGCAATGTATACACATATAAAGTCAACATGTTGCATACCTTAAACTTACATAATTGTTATATCTCAATAAAGCTGGATAAAATTCCAACACTAAAAAAAAATTGGTAAGGGTGGGCATGGTGGAAAATTCCCAACAAGTAGACTACTCCTATTGCCTACAGTGAAGCTCAAACATTATAAGCCCTACTAATACGCTTAGAGGTTCCAATTAGCTTTTTAATTCCCACTAATAAACATTAACAGACAACCACACGTAATTAGACACCTGAAGAAAGCCTTTAATACAAAATATAGAGACCAGAATAGAAAAAAGCAATTTGGAAGAAACAAAGACTTTGATGAAAGAGGAAAATTTCAAAAACACTGCCATTAGCTTTAGAGAGATCACAGAAGATAACACATGCATAAAAAAAATGTACTATTAAAAAGAGATAAAGAATAAAAAGAGTTCTTTCAAGTTAAAAGCAAAACATCTGGAAAAAAATTTCAATAGAGGGGTTAGATGCTTAAGTTAAGGGAATCTCCTAGAAGCAAAAGATATGAAAAATAGAAAAGCAGAAAGTCCAATGATAAGTCTAAGAGATTCATCATTCCAAAATAGTTCTAGAAAGAAAAAGACAAAACGTAAGGGAAGAAATCAACAACAAAATATTTAAGAACATTTTCAGAACACTAGCTGATAGATTGTAAAGGCTGACAAAATACCCTGCATAATGGATGAATGAGATCTATATAGAGGCATACCAGTGTGAAATTTAGAACTCAGGAATAAAGAGAAGATTCTATAAGTTTCAAGAAAGAAAACTAAATGATTAGGATTCAGCACAATATTGGACTTTTCAATAGTAATTGGAGAATCAAGAGCGTGATAAAAAATTTTTCCAAAATTTAAAAGGAAAATAATATCCAACTTATAATCCTATACCCAGCCAAAATATCATCAAATATAAATGCAAGATGAAAACCTTTTCAAACACACAAAGATGAAAAAAATAGTATCTCATTACTCTTCTAAAGAAACAACTAGAAGATGTGCTCCTTCAAAGTAAGAAATAAAATAAGAAAGATGAAGACATGAACTATAGGAAATAGAAGAAATAATACAACAAAGTGACAAAGGGAGTCTTCAAAAGAAAATGATAAAACAAGATTCCAGAATGATAGCTGTACATCAGGAGGTAGTGGTGGGACTTATGAGGCAGATATGCTAAGGACTGTCATCACCATGGCCCCCACTAACACTTCATCATCATCCTAAGACATAATGACCCAACGGTCCAAACCTAGAGTGCTATTTGTATTCGGCTTTTCCTAACCATATGTGGATGTGGATTCTTGTCTCCTGTTTATGATCTGTTGTTGTTTCAGCTGAGGGCACTGAATATACCTCACAAAAGTATTGTGCTTTCACTAAACTACAAGCTAGAGGTAGATCATGGGAAGCTGAGAAATAGGAAATACAGAGCAGCACATTTCTTCTAGCCATTTTTATGCTGATTTTCTCTGCTACATGCTCCAACTATAGAAAGTAATGTTTTTCAAGACAACATTGTTCCTTGACTTTCCTGTAAAAGAGCTATTGTAAATGTTGAGGGAAACTGAGGTCAGAGCACAATCCTAGTATCTGTTCAGCTTACCTTCTACTAAGGGCTTTCATTTACACTAACAATATTTTCCTATCTTTACATAACTGCATCTGTGCTTGCTCCTCAATATTTCCAGTTGAACAACACATTATTTATGAATACATACTGTAATGGTGGTAGTTTTACTGTAAGGTACGGCTCAGTACCCCAAATGCTGACCCCATGAAATTGAAGAACTCATCCCCCCATCTGCTTTGAGTGTTGATGGCTGACAGCTCTTGCAGCCAAACACCTTTCTCCTGTTATTGATTTCCTGGGAAGGGAGCCACCATATCCAAGATGATACCTCCTTCTTAGAGGGCAACTGCTTTGAATGGCTGGTTAGTGCTGGGGAATAAGGGCCTAGCTCCCTTGCCCCAGTTTGGGAGAACTATCTTTGCTCCCTTTGAAGACTAGCTATGATTCCTTCAATTCTCTAAAGGTGTTTATCCTGAGAATAATCCCCAGTAAATCTCCCACTGGCTCATTAGATCATTATGCTCATCTTTCCATCAATCTGCTTCTAAGGGAATCTGATCTATGACAGTTGGTTCCAGTGTCTGGTCTTAAAAAGGTGACTTTAAGGTATAAATTTTGGAGATGAATTACCTGTCCACCGGCTAGCTGGCAACAAGACTTCAATGCCTGTAGTAGGTGGAATACTGACAAACCCTGGCATGCAGTAGCAGTGCAACCATTAAAAACTTTCAGCAATAATGAACTAGAAGTATTTACTGGCAGAAAGGAATACACCAGCAGGTACATGCATTGGCATTGAAAAGTATATCATTATAAGGATTATAGGATTGGATGGTCATTTCCAAGGGCAATAGATGCTTTGTAAACAAAACAAAACAAAACAAGATAAAAGGCTGAGAGTGATTAATTAGCACAAGACTAACAGTGAAAGCCAGAGAATTTCCATAGCATCATGTAGAGATACTCTCACCTTCTGCAGCAGGAAGGCAAAAGACGCTAAGGACTAGGCCCAGTATTTTTATGATAGAAGCAGAGCTCCGGAGAAAGCTGGATTCTCAGATGTACAATACAGGGTTAGGGCCCTAATTCACAAGGAGTGGAACCCTGAGCCAAGGAGTGGAGGCATCTACATCTTTTAAGTCCCCAGATTCCCCTGAACCTTCAAAGCTTACAGAAGTAGCCCATGCCTCTGTGTTAAAGGCTAGTGCATGCTTGAAGATGATGCAGAAGCTACTGCTTTTGCCAGACAACATGTGCTCCCTTGACCCCTGCTCTCACTTCCACTTCTGGTCGTACGCCAATAACTGGGATTAAGTCATTGTATACCCTATCCAGGGAAGTGCTGGGTCTCCTAAGAGAGGAAAGGGACTACCCCATGAAGGAGTTGCAAGACTTAGTCTATACTTATAGGCAGGAGCAAAGGAGTGTATATGGGACTGAATTTTGAACATGCTGGATCAAGGAGGATACAACATTCAGTTGGATAAGGAGAGTTCATTGATACATAAGCACTGTCTCAGGATATAGGATTTAACATCTGTTTAAATTTTCTATTGCTGCAGTAACACAATGCCTCAAATTTAGTGGCTTAAAACAACACAAATGTATTATCTTATATTTCTGTATGTTTGAAGTCTGACATAGGTCACCCTGGGCTACAATCAAGGGGTCCTTTCTGAAGGTTTTAATGGAAAATCCATTTCCTTGCCTTTTCTAGCTTCCGGAGGCTGCCCCTTTGGCTTACAGCTTCCTTCCATCTTAAAGTCAGCAGCCTTGCATCATTCTGACCATTCTTCCATAGTAATATCTCCTTTTCCACTCACACTTTTGCTTCCCGCTTCTACTTTTAAGAACTTGAATGATTATATCAGGCCCACCTAATTAATCTAGGACAACCTCCCTATTTTGAGGTCCTTAATGTTAATCATATCTGCATTTTTTTTTTTTTTGGCCATGTAAAATAACATACTCACAGGTTCTAGGGATTAGAATGTGGGCATCTTTGGAAGACACTATTCTGCCTACCACAACATCCTAGCAAGAACTCAGAGATTGTTATAATTCCTTGCAAAGTAACTCTTGGAAGCCTGAAGAAAGTAAAGACACACACTAAGTGAAGACCTTGTACCATGTGATCACTTACAAGAGAGTAGCCACCACAGAAGAGGCAATAAACAACCGAGAAGACAGGAAGACTCAGCCAGTTTACATCTGTCAGATTCTGATACTGGCTAACTTAGAGCTGGCACACTCAGTGCATGAATGGAGAAACCACAGTAGCAAAGATAGATGTGATGTATAGGCCCACAAGCATACATACAATTCACTTACCAAGGTTGATCTAGCTACTACCATCTAATGAATAACTCAGTACGGTGAGAAGCAAGAGAAATACCTTTGAGTGAGTGTGTGTGTGTGTGTGTGTGTGTGTGTGTGTGTGTGTGTGTGTTGGGGAGGGCATAAGGGTTAGAAGACTATTTTATAACCCTAAAGGTAATTAGCATTATGATAGCACATTGAAGACATGTCAAGCATTCCAGACAGCATGGTCTAGAACATTCTCTATAAACAAAATGGTATAGTCAGAAGCTAAGTATGACTCACAGGATCTATATCTGAATCTAAAGCTACAATTATGATATAGCAAAAACTCATGTCAACCTGTGCCATCAAGAAAAGGTTAAATTATTTTCAGTATGCATTACATACGTAGCACATTTTGTAGAAATTTGGGGGATGAAGGGAGGTAATTAGGGAAGCAGGGATTTCCTGGGGGTCCTGGAGAGCTTTTGTGCGGGGAGGACAAGTACTTTTAGGCATCGTGGATCAAATGTAAATGCCTATGATTTGATATCTCTGCTTTGTAAGATACGTTAACCAGATGATTTGTCTGTGATTATACTTGAAAAACAAGATGTGTAAACTGTCTCCAAAGAATTAATAATTCAAAAACTATGCAAAGATTATTTACAATTGCCAGAGACAATATATTGATACACCCACACATATGCATGTTCGTTCTCTCTCTCTCAGACTTCAGTTCTTATCCAGACAGCGCTGTTTAACCAGCTTTGTCTTAGAGTGATTACTTACTCTTTTGCATGCTCAAAATCCTCAGTTGTACATGATAGGTTAGTCTGGGAAACCTTTAAAACTGTACCTTTTCCCAATAAAATAGAACAAAAACTTTGGGAACAAAGAGAATCTGGGTTGCTATCTCATAGGGTACAGAATAGGGAGGTCGAACAGATGTAAAGTAAAAAGCCTGGCAAACAGCATGTAACAAATGTTTTACCTGCAAGATATACTGCAAAAATGTAAGTTATTTATGTACTTGCAATGGCTATTTACTGTTATAAATGAACTTCTTAAAACACCTTAAAAATATACTGATAAAAACTATATTAATTAAAACATACTGTAGCTTCCCTATTATAAAACCTAATTCATTCAAACAAATTTGGATACTTTAAATTTGTGAAAAATTTGAGCTGAAGTAGTATTTTAGTCTTTAATTTAATTTAATCTTAATTCTGGTGTAGTTAACATACTGTGCTTTTTAAGTTTCAGGTACACAACACAGTGATTCAACAGTTCAATCCATTACGCAGTGCTCATGAGTGTACTCTTAACCCCCTACACCTATTTCACCCATTACCCCATGCACCCTCCCGCTGGTAGCCATCTGTTTGTTCTCTACAATTAAGAGTTTGTTTTGTTGGTTTGTCTCTTTTTTCTCTCCCCTTGTTTTATTTCTTAAATTCCAAATATGAATAGCATCATATGGTATTTGTCTTTCTTTGGCTGGCTTATTTCACTTAGCATTATACTCTCTAGATCCACCCATGTTGCTTCAAATAGCAAGACTGAATTATTTTTAATGGCTGAATAATATTCCATCCATTGTACATGTATACCGCTTCTTCTCTATGCATTCATCTATCAATGGACACTTGCGCTGCTTCCATAATTTGGCTACTGTAAATAATGCTGCAGTAAACACAGAGCTGCATACATCTCTTTGAATTAGTGCCTTCATATACTTTAAGTAAATACTCTGTATTGCAATCAATGGATTGTAGGGTAGTTATATTGTTAAATAGTGGCTGTGCCAGTTTGCATTCCCACCAACAGTGCACGAAGCTTTCTTTTTCTCCATACCCTCGCCAAAACTTGTTGTTTCTTGTGTTTTTGAGTTTAGCTTTTCCAACAGGTGTAGGGTGTAGGCTCATTGTGGTTTTGATTTGCATTTCCCTGATGAGTGATGTTAAGAATCTTTTCATGTGTCTTTTTGCCATCTCTATGTCTTCTGTGCAGAAATGTCTATTCATGTTTTCTGCCCATTTTTTAAATTGGATTATTTGTTTTTTAGGTGTTGAGTTGTATAAATTCTTTATATATCTTGGATATGAATGTTTTATTAAATATGACATTTGCAAGTATTTTCTCTCATTCAGTTAGGTTGTCTTTTAGTTTTGCTGATTGTTTCCTTGCTGTGCAGAAGCTTTTAATTTTGATGTATTGTGAATAGTTTAGTTTTGCTTTTATTTCTTTAGCCTCAGGAGACATATCCAGAAAGATGTTGCTATTGCTGATACCAGAGAAATTATTGCGTAGACTCTCTTCTAGGATTTTTATGGTTTTATGTCTCACATTTACATACTTAATCCATTTATTTTTGTGTATGGTGAAAGACAGTGGTCCAGTTACATTCTTTTGCATATAGCTGCCCAGTTTCCCCAACAACATTTGCTGAAGAGACTGTCTTTTTCCCATTGGATATTATTGCCTCCTCTGTCAAAGACTAATTGGCCATAAAATTTTGGGTGTATTTCTGAGCTTTCTATTCTGTTCCATTGATCTATAGGTCTATTTTTGTGTCAGTACCATACTATTTTGATCACTACAGCTTTGTAATATAACTTGATGTCCAGAATTATGTTACCTAGCTTTTTCTTTTTCAAGATTGCTTTGGCTATTTGGGGTCTTTTGTGCTTCCATACAAATTTTAGGATGTTTTTTTCTAGTTCTGTGAAAAATGATGTTGGCATTTTGATAGGGATTGCATTAAACATATAGATTGTTTAGGTATTATGGACACTTTAGCAATAGTTGTTCTTCCAATCCATGAGCATCAAATATCTTTCCATTTCTTTGTATCATCTTCAATTTCTTTCACTAATGTTTTAGAGTTTTCAGAGTACAGGTCTTTCACCTCTTTGGTTAAGTTTATTTCTAGGTATTTTATTATTTTCGGTGTAAATATAAATAGGATTTTCTCAATTTCTGTTACTTTATTATTAGGGGACAGAAATACTATGGATTTCTGAATGGGTGACAGGCATTGAGGAGGGCACTTTGTGGGATGAGCACGGGGTATTGTATGTAAGAGATGAATCATGGGAATCTACTCCCGAAACCCAGAGCACAGTGTATACACTGTATGTTAGCTAACTAGACAATAAATTATATTTAAAAAAGAAAAATTCAGATTCTCATAAAGAAAATAAAAATTACTTGAATATTAGAAAAACAGAAATACTATGGATTTCTGTACATTGATTTTGTATCTTGCAACTTTAGTGAATTCATTTATCAGTTCTAGTAGTTTTTTGGTGGTCTTTAGGGTTTGTTTGTTTTTTTTAATATATAGTATCATGCCATTTGCAAATAGTCAAAGTTTTACTTCCTCCTTACCAATCTGAATGCTGTTTACTTCTTTATCTTGCCCGAATACTATGACTAGGACTTCCAGTACTATGTTGAATAAAAGTAGTGAGTGGACATCCTTGTCTTGTTCCTGACCTTAGGGGAAAAGCTCCCAGTTTTCCTCTACTAAGATGTCAGCTGTACGTTTTCATATTTATTACATTGAAGTATGTTCCCTCAAAACCTTTATTGTTTTTTTTTATTATGAATGGATGTTATACTTTGTCAAATGCTTTTTCCTAAATCTATCAAAAATGATCATACGGTTTAATGATCTTATTGATGTGATGTATTATGATTGATTTGCAAATGCTGAATTGCCCTTAACATCCCAGCAATAAATCCCACTTGACTGTGGTAATGATTTTTTTTTTTTTTTGAGTGTATTGTTGCATTGGGTTTGCCAGTATTTTGTTGAGGATTTTCACATCTATGTTCATCAGAGATACTGGCCTGTAGTTCTCTCTCTCTCTCTCTCTCTCTC
Organism: Lynx rufus; assembly: GCF_022079265.1. NCBI lineage: Eukaryota > Metazoa > Chordata > Mammalia > Carnivora > Felidae > Lynx > Lynx rufus. The sequence continues at coordinate 155,993,030 of NW_025814823.1, forward strand.
TCTCTCTTTGATGTGTTTTAATCTTGTTTTTATATCAGGTAATACTGAACTCATACAATGAATTTGGAAGTTTTCTTTCCTCTTGTATTTTTTTTTCAATATATGAAGTTTATTGTCAAATTGGTTTCCATACAACACCCAGTGCTCATCCCAAAAGGTGCCCTCCTCAATACCCATCACCCACCCTCTCCTCCCTCCCACCCCCATCAACCCTCAGTTTGTTCTCAGTTTTTAAGAGTCTCTTATGCTTTGGCTCTCTCTGACCTCAGCCGTAGCAATTTCTTACTTGACACATCCCCAAAGGCAAGGGAATTAAAAGCAAAAATGAACTACTGGGACCTTATGAAGATAAAAAGCTTCTGCACAGCAAAGGAAACAACCAACAAAACTAAAAGGCAACCAACGGAATGGGAAAAGATACTTGCAAATGACATATCGGACAAAGGGCTAGTATCCAAAATCCATAAAGAGCTCACCAAACTCCACACCCGAAAAACAAATAATCCAGTGAAGAAATGGGCAGAAAACATGAATAGACTCTTCTCTAAAGAAGACATCCGGATGGCCAACAGGCACATGAAAAGATGCTCAACACCGCTCCTCATCAGGGAAATACAAATCAAAACCACACTCAGATTTCATCTTGTAGTTTTTGAAAAAAGTTTGAGAGAGGAAGTATTAATTCTTTTTTAAAAGTTTGGTAGAATTTACCTGTGAAGCCATCTGGTGATAGACTTTTGTTCAGTGGGAGTTCCTTGATTACTAATTCAATTTTATTGCTGGTAATTGGTCTGTTCAAATTTTGCCTCTTCCTCCTTCAGAGTTGATAGGTTATATGTTTCTAGGAACTTATCCATTTCTTCTAGGTTGTCCAATTTGTTAGCATATAATTTTTCATAACATTCACTTATAATCCTTTGTATTTCTCTGGTATTGGTTGTTATTTCTACTCTTTCATTTGTGTTTTTATTTGAGTATTTTCTTTCCCCGCCCCCCACCCCCCTTTTTTTTTCTTTTTGACAAGTCTGGTAAAATTTTATGAATTTTTTAGATCTTTGTAAAGAACCAGCTCCTGGTTTCATTGATTCAATATTATTATTATTTTTATTATTTATTATTATTATTTTTTAGTTTCTATATAATTTACTTCTACTCTTTTATTATTTCCTTCCTTCTGCTGGTTTGGGTTTTTTTGTTTTGTTTTGTTTTTCTTTTTCTAGCTCCTTTACATGTAAGATTAGGTTATTTGAGATTTTCTTGCTTCTTGGGGTAGGCCTATCTTGCTACAAACTTCCCCTCTTAGAACCACTTTGCCTTATCAAAGAGATTTTGTACAATTGTTTTTCATTTTTCTCCACATAATTTTTTATTTCTTCTTTGATTTCTTGGTTGATCCATTTATTTAGTAGCATGTTATTTAAGTTCTTTCCAGATTTTTTTCTTACAGTTGATTTCTAGCCTCATAGTATTTCAGAAAAGAAGCATGGAATGACTTCGATGTTTCTGAATTTGTTGAGACTTGTTTTGTAGCCTAATATGTGATCTATTTTGGAGAATGTTCCATGTGCACATGAAAAGAATGTGTATTCTGCTGTTTTAGGATGGAATGCTCTGAATGTAACTGTTAAATCCATCTGGTCTAGTGTCATTCAAAGTCACTCTTTCCTTGTCTATTTTATGTTTAACTGGTCTGTACATTGATGTAGGTAAGGTTCTCTACTATTATTGTATTAGTATTTATTAGTTCCTTTATGCTTGTTATTAATTGTTTTATGCATTCTGGTGTTCATGTTGGGTGCAAAAATATTTACAACTATTATATCTTCTTGTTGGATTGTCCCCTTTATTATTATATAGTGTTCTTCTTTGTCTCTTGTTATAGTCTTTACTTTAAAGTCTGTTTTGTCCAATTTAAGTATAGGGACCTTGGCTTTCTTTTCATATCCCTTTACATGATGAATGTTTCTCCATCTCCTCACTTTCAGTTGTATGTGTTTCTAGATCTAAAATGAGTCTTTTGTGGGCAGCACATAGATGAGTCTTTTTTTTAAAAAATCCATTCCATCACTCTATGTCTTTTGATTGGAGGGTTTTGTCCATGTAAATTCAAAGTAATTATTGATAATCATGTATCTATTGCAATTTTGTTACTTATTTTGTGGTTGTTTTTGTAGTTCTTCGCTGATCCTTTCTTCTCTTATTCTCCTTCATGGTTTGCTGGCTTTCTTTAGTGAAAGGATTCCTTTCTCTTTATTTTTTGCATATCTATTACTGGTTTTTGATTTGGGGTTACCATTAAGTTTGTATATTACAGTTTCTGCATATAGAAGTTTATATTAAGTTGACAGTCACTTAAGTTTGAGTCCATACTTTACCCCTTACCTCCTCACATTTTTCATATATGGTATTACATCCTTCCATTTTGTGAGTCCTTGACTGACTTTTACAGATATGCTTCTTTTCACTATTTTGTGATTCCTACTTTTCTTACTCTTCAAATGTTTTCCTTCCACTCAAAGAATCCCCATTAAAAAATTTTTTTTAATGTTTTTAACTTTTCTTTTTTAATTTATTTTTGAAAGAGAGAGTGTGAGCTGGGAAGAAGCAGAAAGCGAGGGGATGGAGGATACAAACTGGGCTCTGTGCTGACAGCAGTGAGCCTGATGCAGGGCTCGAAATCATGAACCATGAGATCATGACCTGAGCTGAAGCTGGATACATAACCAACCAAGCCACTCAGGTGCCCCTTAAAGAGTCCCCTTTAACATTTCTTGTAGGGCTGGTTTAGTGGTCATGAACTCCTTTAACTTTTGTTTGCTGGGAAAATTTTTTTTCTCTCCTATTCTGAATGATAGCTTTGTTGGATAGAGTATTCCTGGCTGTAATTTTTTTTTCTTTCAGCACTTTAAACTTATCATGCTGCTCCCTTCTGGGCTGCAAAATTTCCACTGAAAAATCCACTAATAGCTTTGGTGGGGGGGGGGGTTGGTTTCCCCTTGTTATGTAACAGTCTTCTCTTGGTGCTTTTAAAAATGTTCTTCCTTATCACTACTTTTTGCTATTTTAATTACTATGTGTCTTAGTGTGGAACTCCTTGGGTTGATTTTGTTAGATCATTTCTTACCTCTTGAATCTGGATAGGTTTCCTTCCCCAGATTCAGGAAGTTTTCAGCTATTATTTCTTCAAGTAAACTTTCTGTTCCCTTTTCTCTCCTTCTGGGATCCCTATAATGAGCACATTATTACCCTTGATGGTGCTTCTGAGACCCCTAAATCTATGCTCATTTCATATAACTGTTTTTTCTCACCTGCTTGGCTTGACTTCTTTCCATTACTCTATCTTCCAGGTCTATATTACTTTCCTCTGCTTCCTCTAGCCTATTTATTCCACCTAGTGTCTTTTAAATTTTATTTAGTGTGTTCTTCATCTCTGTTTGGCTTCTTTTTATATTTTCTGTGCCTTTGTTAAGGGCCTCACTGATGTCTTCCACTCTTTTCTCAAGTCCAGTGAGAATCATTATGATCATTACTTTAAATTCCCTATCAGGCATACTACTTATATCCATTTCACTTAGGTTTCTTGCTGTGATTCTGTCCTGTTCTTTCATTTGGGACATATTCCTCTCTCTCATTTTGTCTAACTCTCTGTGTCTGTTTCTGTGTCAGCTACATCTCCTCCTCTTGGAAACAATGGCCTTATAAAGAAGAGGTCCTGCAATGCTCTGTAGTACAGTCCCATGTTCACCAGAACCTGGTGCTTCAGGAGTCTCTCCTATGTGCATTTCATGTGCACTATTGCTATGTCCTGGCTGCTTTCTCTTTCAGTTCAGTTGCCTGCAGAGACTTTCTTTTCCTGTGTGAGCAGTGTTTGGTCTCCGGGCAGGGTGGTGCAAGCAATTTTAACAAGGTGAACCTTGGGCTTCTGCAGGACCTGCTACCACCGCCGCAGTATGGTACAAGATCTGAGGCCCCACAAAGTATGCTGGTGGGAAGACATGCTGTTGGCCACATGTGACTGGTTTTCTAGGGGAGGAGACTTGCAGCACCAGGACTAAGGCAAGCATGACTGGGAACGGTGTATCTTCAAAAGTGTGAGAGGGTGGAGCTTGAGACAAACAAGTTAGGTAGTGAAATGTTGACACTGCACTGCTTCTTGAAGGTGACCATGTGTTTATGCTGGGGGCGGGGTGAGATAGATGGTGCCTGGCAGCTCCTTTGTTCCTGGAGAAGTCCCTCCATGAACCTGACCCTCCAGGATGCACTCTGAGATGTGTAAATATCCTCCTATGTGCTCCAGGTGTTTTCCCAGACTGCTGTTTCTATGATGTATTTCTGGGGGGATGTTTGTTACACTGCCTCTTTAAAGGTGGAAAGTCAATGTCTTATTGCCATACAGGTCCTCCCAGAGCTGAGCCCTCTTATTTTTAAAATTCTAGGGTTTAAGTCCCTCTGGTTGTATGGACTCACCACAAAATTTAGCCCCCCTCACTTTTTAAAAAATTTTTTAAATTATTTTTTTATGTTTATTTATTTTTGAGAGAGAGAGAGAGAGAGGAGAGAGAGCGCGAGCATGAGCGGGGGGAGGGGCAGAGAGAGAGAGAGAGAGAGACAGAATCTGAAACAGGCTCCAGGCTCTGAGCTGCCAGCACAGAGCCTGATGCGGGGCTCGAACTCACAGACCGTGAGATCATGACCTGAGCCGAAGTCAGACGCTCAACCGACTGAGCCACCCAGGCGCCCCAGCCCCCCTCACTTTTTAAAAAAATGTTTGTTTATTTATTTTTGAAGGAGAGAGAGACAGAGTGTGAGCAGGGGAGGGGCAGAAGAGAGGGAGAAGAGAGACAGCATCTGAAGCAGGCTCCAGGCTCTGAGCTGTCAGCACAGAGCCCTACGTGGGGCTCAAACTCACAAGCTGTGAGATCATGACCTGAGCTGACATCAGATGCTTAACCACTTAACCGACTGAACCACCCAGGTGTCCCTGGGCCTTCTCACTTTTAACACCAAGTGTTATGGACATTCATCTTCCCCAGGTGGTCTCCCAAGCATGATAGTCTGTTTCCTGCCCTTCTTCTTGTTCATGCTCCACCCCTGAAGAAGGCTGCAGTAGGATAAGCTCTCCATTGCATTTCCATCCTTCCCACCCTATGAATGTAGTCTCTCCTCTCCTTTCAGTTGTGGCGTTTGCTCTGCCAGTCTGCAGGTCATTTTCCGGGTTATTTACACTGATGTTAGTGGTATCCATGTGACAAGGTGAGCTTAGGGTCCTCTTACTCAGTCTTCTTGGCCCCTCTACTCAAAATAGTATTTTAAGCTTTAAAAATTAGGGACAAAGTAGCAGTTCTAGAATTCATTTATTAGAAGCCTATTCCATCTTATGATTTTTTTTCAAAAAAAATGTTAAAGTTGACTTACTTATTTTTGAGGGAGAGAAAGAGAGGGCATGTGAGAGCACAAGCAGGGGAGGAGCAGAGAGAGGGAGAAATGGAATCCCAAGCAGGCTCCACATTGTCAGCACAGAGCCTGATGCGGGGCCTGAACTAATGAGATCAGGACCTGAGCCAAAACCAAGAGTTGGTCACTCAACTGACTGAGCCACCCAGGCACCCCATTTCATCTGATGATTTTAAATCTAGATACTAAATTCTGGTTATCAACTGATATCTTTAAGCTGTTGCTAATATAGATTGGAATTAGAGCTAATTTTACTTCAGTGAGATAGATTTCCAAGAATAGAACGTCTGGGTTGAAAGCTTTATGTATTTTTAATTTTAATAAACATTACTAGATTGCTTTCTCACATTCCCATCATACTGAGACTAATCTTTCTTTACATCCAGCCAACAACAGGCATTATAATCCCTTCAAATTTTTATCAATTAATTTTGTCAACTAACAGTTGTAAATGTCAGTACTTTAATCTGCATTTCCTTCTTAATGGAGGATATTCTATCCTAAGAAAACACATTTCATCCACTGTAAACCTAGATTTCTCACCATCTAAACAATTAAACTGAAAATTTTAACATATTTTAGTAAAATAACTATTTTATCAGCTGTTCTGATTTTAGAACAGGGATATATACAAATGTTTCCTTCACTGTTCTTCATAAAACACAAACACAGAGGACAACTTTACTAGGCTATTTTAATATTTTCTATGTAGAACAAATATATCCAAATTTACTTAATAAGAAATATATGATAATAATAAAAATAATCATTTATCTATTGAAAATATTGCATACATAAAATACAAAATTATTAACACAGAATTAAGGGCAGGGACTATATTTTATCATCATCATCATCATCATCAATAGCAGCAGCTAACATTTATCAAGTGGTTACTACATACCAGCTTCTGATTAAGCACTTCACAAGTGTTAAGTCATTTAATCCTCACAATCAAAATATGAGGCAGGTACTATTATGGTTCCCATTGCAGGGAACAGGCACAGAGAGGTTGAATAGATTTGTTCAAGGACAAACAGCTAATTAGTACAATTCAAGATGAGAGCCCAAGAAGTCTGAGTTGAAAAACTCCCGACTTTTAACCTTGTACTGTGCTAACTCTCCATCTGATCTTTCTATCCTTCCCAGTGCTGTGCAGGTTGACTCGCTCAAAGGCCTGCAGTTTTTAACCTGTACTTAAATATTTTATTAAGAAATGTAATACTCAAAATAAAAAGAGATCAACTAGTAAGTTCAATAAATGAATTCTAGAACCTCTACCTTGCTTCTCTTTTTGAGGCTAAAATATTATTTCCTTGTTCTCTTTGGCATCACTAATCAAGCCATATATACACTCTCTATAGGATATGTACTTATTTGAGACTACATGCACAAGAATTCTGAAAAATTAAAGCATATCATGTATGAAGTATGACTAAGTAACAGATTATTAACATATAAAATATTTTAAACTGAAAAGTTCAATGATAAAAAAAATGTAGACATTTCAGCAAACCAGACAATCTCAATTTTAGGCCAGTGGAACAAAAGGCTTCAAAGAATCCTCATATAGTTTAAAGATTATCAGGACTAGATTGTCAGGTAGTGACCTTGCTGGCGTCTAACTCCTCTAACAGTATTTGGAAGTGCATTGTTTCAAATCAATAACTAATTAACAAAGTACAAAAGAAGTTGCACTGTTTCCTTAGCTCATTGTTAAAAATGGCTTTTGGCAGCACATGGGCAGAAAGGTCGCTTTTATGACATCTCCAGGAGCCTTTCAACACCCTGCCTCTGTCAGATTAAATTACTTTTAGCAATTAATTGTCATAAGTTAAAACAGAAGCACATTTGTTACAGCAGGCTGTCATAATGACATGGTGAGTAGTTGTTTTGATATGAATTTCTTCCACTGACCTTCTATCATATCTTAATTTTTGTGGTTGACCTAACTGGAAGATTGGGAGCACATCTTAACTCAAGAAGCATGGGCCAAATCTTGGGGGCTTTGGGACGAGACAACAACAAATAATTGAAAAAAATTTCCACAGATACTTTGAAAAGCAGAGGTTATGAAACAAAGGAATGTGTAACCTGAAAATTAAATTTAAAACATTATTGTTAATTAACACAAAAATGCAGAATGTAACAAGACTTAAAATTTCTCTTAAGTTCATAAACAATGAAATCATTGTCATATTGTACTAAATAATTTTTGAAGGTAAATTTTAGTAAGAATACATTTTAACATATGATTGATATGTCTTTTACTTACTAAACATGCTGTTTAAACCTCCATAACATTATAAAATCAGTTGGTAACAATTATTTATCAAATAATATCCTTTACAAATCTGTATTTTAGCAGAACAGAAAAAAAACCTCTCCTAATTGAGGAGTGTTAATAATTTGGTAAATCCAGTAAAAGGCCATGTAGTATTTTGAACAGTGAATGACATAAGCAAATTTTTCTCTCAAAGGTAAAATTTGCTTATATTTGATTTTATTCCATTGCTATACATCTGTTACATTTTTTAGCTATATTAAAATTTAATAGAACTTCATAGAAGATGAAAAAAAATACTAGATGAAAACTAGGCCAGATCAAAAGCACAAGAAAAATGAAAAGGCATGACATTTTCAAGAAATCCTAAAACCATGAAAACAGTGATAACAATAGCTAACATTTTTCAAGTGCTTCCTCTGATTTAGATATGGTGTTAAATGCTTAATATGCTCTAATTCATTTAATCTTTACAATACCCTGGGCAGTAGCTAGTATTATCTCCTTTTTGCTGATAAGACAAGTGATAGAGAGTTTAAGTCAATTGCTCAACATAATACAGTTAGTGGAGTTTCTCTGACTTCACCTCCCATAATCTTGTTAACACTACAGTACTTTTTATATATGTATACACACACATGTGTGCTATATTTAAACGTTCATACCTTTATGAAATCAGTTATTAACAACAAACGTGTGTGTGTGGAGGGGTGTGTGTTTAAATCTAATAACGATCAACTCTTTCTAGTTGTAAAAATAAACCTTAGGCCTGGAATGTGGGTACCTCTGAAAAAATGACCTTCAGTTCTTGTAGTTCATAGTATACCATGAGGAAAATTCCAGAGTTGTTTATATGATTTATATAAGTTTCCATAGCAGTTGGGAGGGGTCATGAGGATATCAAGAAACATGTGGATAGGTGCGTGGGCATGTGTGAGGCAGGGAGTCTCGTATATCTGAAAGGATCCTTACTGTGATCAGGTGTTATTAGCATCAGAGTGCCTGTGAACACTTGGGGTTGTCCAGGGAAGCTTCCTCTTCCTGCTTAGAGCATATCACTGAGTCCTCTGCCCTACAGAATGGACTGTGAGCAATTACGTTTTATATTTTTTAACTACTTTAAAGGAACTTACATGTTTTACCTTTGTCTATTGCTATCCTTCTGGGACTCATCATTACCCTTGTGACACCTAGAACCCAGAAATTAAAACTTAGGCTCTTTCTGGAATAATGTCTAATTATAACTATTTGCATATGTGTTCTATAGCATAAAGGAGAAGATTAATCCCATATATATTTAATATTTGGAGTTAATGTGAACACTCCCCCCCCCCCCCCGGAACTATGTATTAACTTCACTAATTAACTGGGTAAAGTGTTCCCCTTAGATGTGTGTTGTGAAGTCAACTTCCCAGTGATAAGAAATTTTCCATTTAAATAATTTTAATCTTCAATGTTTATAACACATTTCCAAATTAAATCACTACATTTTATATTAATTGTGTTTGTGGTTAAATGGTAGGCATTCTGTCTTCAAGGTTTTTTTTTTTTCTCTAAGTATATTCTACAGCACTAAAAGATTAACACTAAAGGCAGATTAGAACTTAGTCATTTTATCAGATGATCTCAGTTAAGTATTTTTATATTGCAGACAGAATACAACAGACTGATAAAATTTAACCTGGTATTTCTTTCCCTTTATTAAAACCAGTAGAAGCTCTTAGTAAAGTAGCTCATTTTAACTAAGGGAGAAGAAAAAAAATGATTATTTAAGTGAAAATTATTTCATTATTTCAGAGAATCATAAAAGATTAGAAATTATGGCTTCCCACTTATTTGCATATATATCCATTTTATAGAGGAAAAAACTGAGCCCCAGAGATAGAAAATGGCTTATTCATTGTTTGTCATTCGCCACTGTAGTAATTTCATTGGTTGTGATTTCAGTTCTCACAAAGGTATGAAGACTAACAAACCTTATACTAAGTGTTTTATAAATCTTTAAAGTGACGTCTACCACCTTACCTCTTGATTCCCATTACAACTCAGTGGAGCAGACAGGTCTTAGGAGACTTCTTAAATTTCTTCCTCCTCTTCTTTTTTTCTTTTTAATTTTTTTTTAATGTCTATTTATTCTTGAGACAGAGACAGAGCATGAACAGGGGAGGGGCAGAGAGAGAGGGAGACACAGAATCTGAAACAGGCTCCAGGCTCTGAGCTGTCAGCACAGAGCCCGACACGGGGCTCGAATCCACGAACTGTAAGATCAGGACCTGAGCCGAAGTCGGACGTTTAACCGACTGAGCCACCCAGCACTCTTTCTCTTCTTTAACCCTCACCTAATCAATTAGTATATCCTACTTACAGGCCATCTGAACACTATTTCTAAAGTGACACCCCAACTACTTCTAAAATTTTTTTATGTTTATTTATTTTTGAGAGAGAGACAGAGTGCGAGCAGGGTAGGGGCAGAGAGATTGAGGAGACACAGAATCCGAAGCAGGTTCTGACCTGTCAGGCTTTGACCTGTCAGCACAGAGCCCGTTATAGGGCTTGAACTCAAAAACTATGAGATCATGACCTGAGCCGAAGTGGGATGCTTAACTGACTGAGCCACCCAGGCCCCTCAACACCCTCTAACGTAAGCAATTATAATCTCTATATTCTAACATTGTGTTAATGAAGACAGAAATAGGGGAAAGGGAGAGAGAGGAGGAGACAGAAAAGAGATTGTTGGTGGTGGTGGCAGTTAAAAGAACTACATTTTTAATCTTAAATTGGTGTGTGGGTAAAGAGGAGGCTTGAAGAATAAAATGAGGACTATTACTATGTTAAGTCACTGCCAGATACTAAATGTACAATAAAATCTCAAAAATTACACTAGAATGGCATTAGCAAGTGTAAGAAGACCTTTGAAAGGAATAGAACAAGGGGCACCTGGGTGGCTCAGTCGGTTAAGGGTCCAACTTCGGCTCAGGTCATGATCTCATAGTTTGTGGGTTCGAGAACCCCATTATGCTCTGCTGACAGCTCAGAGCCTGGAGCCTGCTTCAGATTCTGTGTCTCCCTCTCTCTCTGCTCCTCCCCCACCCGCGGGCTGTTTCTCTCTCTCTCTCAAAAATAAATACACATTAAAAAAAAGAAGAAATAAAGAAAGGAATAGAACAATACCCAGAAAGAAAGGGTAGGAATGTAAGAATTCATCTATGTTAAACGTGGCACTTCAACAAATCAGTGGGAAAAGAATGAATTATTTTCAAAATGGAGTTAGGACAACTGATTATTTGGAGAAAAATATAAATGTGAACTCTACATAATAAACAGAAAAACAATTATCTAGTAAATAGAACAATTAAATATCATTGGAAAAGGATGTTTTCTTGCATTAAAGAGGGTCATGATAATTATCAGTATCAACAAAACGAAATTGGATTCATACTTCAATGCAAACAAAACATTCAATTTCAAATAGAACATGAACTTAAGTGTGAAAGACAAAATTCTAAAGCATATAAAATAATATCCTTTTTCTCCCTTCCCCCTTTACTTTCTTTCTTCAACTTTTACTGTTCTCTTTTAGCTCTGATAACTTAAGATACATTTAGGTAAGATCACCCTCCAGGAAAACTTTCCCTGGAGCTTCCACTTTCAACCTCTAACTAGCTTATGTTCCACCTGTGCCCCCAACTCAAGTACTAATTGGAATGTAGTGTGCTATTCCACCATGGTGTCCACACTGTTATTATTGAGTTTCTATGGGAAAGGTCATGTCTTATTGATCTTCATATCCCAAGTGCCTAGCACAGTGTAGCTTAATAAATATTTGACGAACTGTTTAAAAACCTATTGGTTGAAGTATTTTTTTAAAAAAATTCTCTGAAAAATCACTTGTTTAGTAAACTAACAACTGAACCATAAATTTATCAAGGATAGTTGGTTGAGTTTGAGGTAGATTGGTTTTGGCAATGAAATAGAAGTTACACCAATCTACTCAGAGGCCATTGTTTAGTGCTGATGCTATACTGGTCACATACTTGATTTCAGCCTCCTTTGACTCTGTACCCATATTTCCAATCAAATCTAGCCACAATGAAGTCTATTTAATCCACTGCACACAAGGCAAGAAAACTAAAGATAATACTCAAATCACTAAATTTATGATACAGTTATAAAATGTTTCTTATTTTTAAAGAGCAACGCACTTTTGATCGTGTACATTCTATTTAGAGGTAACAGAACACTTGGAACTAATGTGGACTAGACTATTTGAATAAAGAAGGCCTAACTAATCAGGTCTTTGCTCATATTCTTCATCTTAAAACTAAATGTTATAATTTATCACTTCTCCAAATTTAAAAATTAATCATATAATGAAATACATTCACTGGTATTTATGTTAGAGCATATTTATAAATGGAAATCCATTCAAATGCTTCAAGTGTTAGAGCTACTATCTGCACATTTCCTATGAATAAGTATATAAGTAATCCCAGTTTTCAATGGCAATGGTTCAGCCTGATGACTGAAAAAGTAACAATATTTCATATCACAGTAGTGTCAATAAGCTTCTCTGAAGTTTAGGCAGCTTCACCTGGACAATCCGGCTAATGTGCCATCATTTGAATTTACTCTTAGGCACTGAAGAAACCAGAGACTCCGGTGTAAAACAAATAATAATTCAAGCACAAACAACCTTGCTAAAGAGAATTTTATTTAAGCCCCGAGAATGCAGACGTGAACTAAATGTAGGCCTTTTTAAAAATAATTAGATGTCACTTTGGGCAGTAAATATATAATCTAAATGATTTTCTTAATTTTGAAAAGTACTAACAATTCCACTAAATGCAATATACAAGGTGGTAAGAGAAAGGCTATGATTACTTTCGTGTGTGTATATGTGTTAGCGTACACATGTTTGTTTTTGCACCGGCACAGAGGAAGAGGGGAGGGTGAGGAAAAGTTTTACAAAACATGGCAAGTCAAGATTAAGTATTATTAGATACAGAGTAAGACTTTGTGAAGTAAAAGGCACCCAAATGGGCAAGGAAGACACAGATTCACTGTTTGCAAACAACATGATACTCTATGTAGAAAACCCGAAAGACTACAACAAAAAATTGCTAGAACTGATACACCAATTCAGCAAAGTCTAAGGATACAAAATCAATGTACAGAAATCTGTTGCATTTCTATACACCGATAATGAAGTAGCAGAAAAGGAAATCAAGGAATCGATCCCACTTAAACCAAAGCCAAAAACCTTAAGATTGCTAGGAATAAACCTAATCATAGAGGTAAAAGATGTGTACTCTGAAAACTACAGAACACTTGTGAAAGAACTTAAAGAAGACACAAAGAAATGCAAAAACATTCCATGTTCACAGATTGGAAGAACAGTTATTGTTAAAACGTCTCTATTACCAAAAGTAATGTACACATTTAAAGCAATCCCATGCAAAATACCACCAGCATTTTTTCAGCACTAGAGCAAACAATCCCCAAATTTATATGGAACCACAAAAAGATCCTGCTTAGCCAAAGCAATGTTGAAAAAGAAAAGCAAAGTGGGAGACATCACAATTCCAAACTTCAAGCTATATTACAAAGCTGTAGTCATCAAGACAGTATAACACTGGCATAAAAATAGACACACAGATTGATGGAACAGAATAGAAAACCCAGAAATGGACCCACAAGTATATGGTCAACATATCTTCGACAAAGCAAGAAAGAATATCCAATGGAAAAAAGACATTCTCTTCAACAAATGGTGTTGGGAGATCTGGACAGCAACATGCAGGATGGCAACATGAAAAATAATGAAACTGGACCACTTACACTATACACAAAAATAAATTCAAAATGGATGGAAGATCTAAATGTGAGACAGGAAACTATCAAAATCCTAGAGAAGAACACAGGCAGCAACCTCTATGACATCAGCCATAGCAACTTCTTACTAGGTACATCTCCTGAGGCAATGGAAACAAAAGCAAAAATGAACAAATGGGACCTCATCAAGATAAAAGCCTTCTGCATAGCAAAGGAACAATCAACAAAACTAAAAGGCAACCTTCAGAATGGGAGAAGATGCCTACAAATGACTTATCAGATAAAGGGCTTATATCCAAAATCAATAAAGAATTTAGCAAACTCAACATCCAAAAAAACAAATAATCCAGTTAAGAAATGGGCAGAAGAGGGGTGCCTGGGTGATTTAGTTGGTTAAATGTCCAATTCTTGATTTCGGCTCAGGTCATGTTCTCATGGTTCATGAGTTCAGGCCCCGCATCAGGCTCTCTGCTGTCAGCACAGAGCTTGCTTCAGATCCTCTCTCCCCTCCCCCTGCTTGTTCTCTCTCTCTTTCTCAAAATAAATAAACTTAAAAAAATTATAAAAAAAAAAAGAAGTGGGCAGAAGATATAAATAGATATTTTTCCAAAGAAGACATCCAGATGGCCAACAGACACATGAAAAGATGCTGAACATCACTCATCATCAGGGATGTGCAAATCAAAACTATGATGAGATACCATCTCACACCTGTCAAGATGGCTAAAATTAACAACACAGGAAACAACAGATGTTGTGAGATGCGGAGAAAGGGGAACCCTCTTACACTGCTGGTGGGGATGCAAATTGGTGCAGCCACTGTGGAAAATAGTTGCAGGTTCCTCAAAAAGTTAATACCAGAACTACCCTATGATCCACCAAGTGCACTACTGGTTATTTACCCAAAAGATGCAAAAATACTGACTTGAAGGGACACATGCAACCCGATGTTTATAGCAGCATTATCAACAATAACCAAACTATGGAAAGAGCCCAAATACCAACTGACTGATGAATGGATAAAGAAGATGTGAGATAAACACATAAATGTAAATATTTATGTAAATAAAATGGACTATTACTCACCCGTAAAAAAGAATGAAATCTTGCTATTTGCGACAATGTGGATGGAGCTAAGAGAGTATTATGCTGAATGAAATAATTGAGTCAGAGAAAGACAAATACCATATGGTATCACTCTGATTTAAGAATCAAAACAGATGAACATAGGGGAAGGAACAAACAAGAAGGGGCAGACCACAAGAGACTCCTAACTGTAGAGAACAAACTGAGGGCTGCTGGATTGGCGGTGGGTGGGGGGATGGGCTAAATGGGTGATGGGTATTAAGGAGGGCACTTGTGAAGAGCACAGGGTGTTATGTGTAAGTGATGAATCACTAAATTCTACTCCTGAAACTAATATTATACTATATGTGATTAACTAGAATTTAAATAAAAATCTGAAACAAAAAAATAAAAAAAGACTTTGTGAAGAATGCTTTAGAATCTGAATAGAAACTTGTACAGTGTCCAATAATGAGATACTTCTCCATAATGTTCCACTTTTAAGTGTTCAACTGAATATTATGAAAGAAGTATTTCATTCCAAATGTCTGAACATGACAATTATAAGCTAACTAGGTAATCTTTCTGGCTTAATTTTGAGAATTATGTTAATATATCAACTTAGGATATTTAATGTAACTGCCTAATTTTCTCCCTAGAAGTAAGGGCTGGAGAGATGAGTCTAGAATATCCACTTCCTACCTCCCACTTCTGACCAGGGAGGTGGTCCCTTTGCATATAGCTACGGCTCTGGAGAAAGCAGTATCTTGGGCAGCTGCTGAACACAAAAAAGGCAGTCAGATCACCCTCATTATGTAGGACAGGGTGAATCTGAGTGAGAAAGCAAAGGAAGCCCTGCAAGGACAAAAATTCCTTAGAATATAGAGTGGGAATACAGCTTTCCTTACTGACTGGACTTGATGGGGTCATTTCATTGTCTTTTTTACAGGACTACTCTGGCTACATGAGTGTGCCCTGAATTATACAGGGCAATAAGCCAGAAGGCTACTTAAACAAGAAAGAAACCATGTTTAGACCTCTAAATATAGCATTTTTTATGACTAACCTTTCAAATTTTTTCAAATATCTCAGGTTAACAGGCAACTGTTTTGTGGCATACTTTTAGCTCAATGGTGACTATTGTTATTCGAACTATTAATAAGATTTAATACCACTTAAAATAAATGGGACACATTCCTTATTATTCAAATATATTTTAAAATATTTTAAAATTTATCCTTTGAAAATTTTTAATCTTTTCAGGGTTTGTTTTTATAGTTTTAAAAGAAATATTTTCTCTAATTTGGTCACTAGAGTCACTAGGTTCCATTTTATGAGTTTCCCTATAATGTCAGTTTGCTATACTTGTCAAAACATTTATCACTCACATCTTCATTTAATAAATATTTGGGTGCCCACTATGTACCAGACACTGTGTATACAAATATGAATAAGATACAGTAAATACCTAATTAAGTACAAGCACAAAAACATAAGCAAATAATTCCCAATACAGTGAAGAGTGGGCTAATGAAAGATTAAATGTGATATACATACAAAGAGCTTAGAACAATGTGTAGCACACTAACTCTCAAAATGGTACCATGTACAATAAACTATTGATAAGACAATCCCTACCAGTAGATGACAATCCAAACAAAACAATACCTTTCAGCCTATAGATTGATCTCCAAATATTGACTCAGAACCTACTCTGTGCCAGACATTGTACTAAAAACCTGGGGCATTTCAATGACAAAATAAAAATACCAGCCCTCCCGGAACTTACAATCTAACAGGAGAGACAGACAATAAAACAATATTTAATGGATAGGTAAATTATATGATAGATCAGAAGGTAATGAGTGTTATAAAAAAAGGAAAAGTAGAGCTAGGTAAACAGAATGGGAAATGGGTGGGTTGTAATTATAACTAGGATAGTGAAGGTATATATCTCTATTGAGATGATATTGGAGAAAATACTTAAAGGATTTCAACAAGTTAGCATTGCATATATTTGGGGGCAAACACTACAGACAGAGTGAACAGCCAATGCAGAGAGTGAGAGGCAGGGGTATGTCTGGCATAATCCAAGAATAGCAGGGAGGTCAGTGGTGCTAGAATGGAACAAGTGAAGAAAAGAGGGGCAAGAAATTGGGAGAGAGAAAAAGAGAGCAGTTTTCCTATGGCCACTATCTAAGTAAAGTCAAATCTCAAAGTAGAGTCATTTAGTCCAATAAGTCAACCAACAACAACCTTTCAATATTATGTATGTTCAAGGCAACTTGTTAGGTGCTACAAGATACAAAAAGATGATTAACCCAGAATCTTTATCCAAATGAAGCTTACAATATTTCCACAAAGGGATTAATTTATGTTAAACCTTTTTTAGTAAAAACTAAACCTGGGGTCACTAGAAAGGGGGAGTGTGAAAAAGGCATGTGGATGGGCATGAGCAGAATTACTTTAAAATCAGAATGTAATCTCCTCAGAAACTCTCCTACTTAAACTACCTTATAAAAGATACTCCAACAGTTAATAGTAATTTACAGTAGAACAGGACCTTCAAAGAATCCCATAAAGATTAATTTGTTCATCATTTTAATCCTTTTTGAAGAACGTTGCTTGGTTAGATCTTTTGCCAAAAATAACTATTTAAACCCACATAAGAAGGAACTAACAAACATCAATATCATTAGCAATTAAGAAAATGTACACCTTAGGGGCGCCTGGGTGGCGCAGTCGGTTAAGCGTCCGACTTCAGCCAGGTCACGATCTCGCCGTCCGTGAGTTCGAGCCCCGCGTCGGGCTCTGGGCTGATGGCTCAGAGCCTGGAGCCTGTTTCCGATTCTGTGTCTCCCTCTCTCTCTGCCCCTCCCCCGTTCATGCTCTGTCTCTCTCTGTCCCAAAAATAAATAAACGTTGAAAAAAAAAATTTAAAAAAAAATAAAAAAAAAAAGAAAATGTACACCTTAATAGAAATAATGGTTTTTAATGAAAACTACTAATTGTCAACTTCACATTATATTTCCTAAAGAATAAAGTGTTTTATGATCTATAAAACTTTATTAAAAGATAGGGTGCATTATTAACTTACATTATTCCTCCTGAAGAGTGAATGAATACATCACAGATATAAAGTGAATATACCAGAAATCATTTGATGGAGGAGGTAAAAACAAAAGGACAGAATTATTTAAGGGACATTATATGGTTCTAAAAGTTTTGAAATGCTGCTTATATGTTTAGCTTCATTTGAGCTAAAAGGGCAAAATCATTTTAAATATCAAGAATAAAACATCACTACATTAGTGAAAATTGAAATATTACAATTTCAGAATGTGTCAAAATATCCACCAAATTAATTTTTTTAAAGCGGCAAATTTTTTAAGTGGTTTATAATACTCAACAAAAAAAAATCACGTTATATAACATAATGTAAAAGAATTTATATAAACTATCTGCATTAAAATAGAGGTTCTCACTGCAATAAGTTGTATTTAATAAAGAAAATGTATAGAGTAATTCTTAAATTTTAAATTCAATGTAGTCTACAATTAAATCTCTTTTAAGTGTCTGACTTTTATTACTAATGCTATATTAATAGTTGTGAAAGATACATTTTTCTTTTGTATGCCTAGAATGCAACATATAACTACTTCAAAATACTTACTACAATCTGCCTCATATCAGAGTTACTTAAGAATATTTCGGCCTCTCCCAAGACTGTATGTGAGTTCCTGGAGAACAAGGATTCTGGCTTTTCCATCTACATATCTCACAAAGGGCTATGGCAGACACAACATATTTAAATAGTGCTCAAATGAATTGAAATGTGAAGAGGTCCAATCAAAGCTGTGCTACTCAACAGGACACATTTCCTTCAGTTTCAAGATACATCTGGTATCTTGACTTGTAATGCTGGCTAATTTCATGTGCCTTGAGTAGAAATTATGTTTTATTCTTCTCCCATTTTTTATTTTTAATATCTAGCACTTGGGAGATGGTATAAAATCAATGAAGGTATTCTAAAACAGTACAACCTATAACTGATACTGTACTTTTATCATTCTAGTGGTTATTTTAGGCATCTTGAAAGTACCAAAATAAATTTTAAAAGTAAAAATGATTAGGACTAACTAGACGATGAGGGGCTAAATTCTTTATTTAACATAATCATTTAGTCATTACGTCCCAGATTTACCATCGAAGTTTACCATCTAGGTGTCTACCTCTTCTTAGTAACACTGCATCTAGTAATGGGGGGGAGGGAATCAAACCTGCTCTCCACCGGCTTTGGCAAATAAAAGGATACAACTGATTACAATATTGCGTAAGTAAATAAATACACATTTATTGAGGGGTCACTAGTTGCCAAACAGTATGCAGGTGGTCTTTGTTCAATTTATGGGATCAAATATGGGGTAAAATGTGAGAAGAGTCACAAATCTCCACATCATCTCTACTAGGGCTACCCTGTAAGGCCACAGTCTATGTACTGCATGACCCCAAGGGGTGCCGGATAAGAATTATGTTCCCTTACAATTGTGCAATGAAGCACCCTGTCTCATACAATATTTCATCCACCTACAATACCATCAATTTTGAAAGGTAGTACTGTTTTATGTACCATTAAGAGAAAAAAAGTCACCAAATAATCCATGATATGCCATTAATTTTTAAGATGCATCCCAAATTCAGAGATGTTAAGATGTGATAAAAGGTTTTAAAATCAATGAAAAAAGATGATAATCTGAGCAATCTTCAATTGACTGAGCTATATATGCACAAATAATAGCTTTTACTTGATGGCATTATTATATATGCAGTCTGCACAAGAATTCTGAGGGAAGTTTTTCACTCTCCTGTGTGAAATTGAAACAAAGAACATTAAGAGCAAATGAAGTATAGTTAACATCATAATTCACATATAATGCACTAAGATTTTCAAATTTATATTCTTCCTTTTAGATCTTAAAATTGATTATGTTAGGAATACTGTTTTCAACTAACTTTTAGGTTGCAATCTAAATTACTTAATGACCACCTATCCCCTACCCCTGTCTAATAACACATGCGCGTGCACGCGCGCGCGCGCGCACACACACACACACACACACACACACACACACACAACCATTTTCTTCTCTCCCAATCCCATCAGATACTGAGACAAAGGCCAGAGAAGCTACTTGCAAATACAAATGGAGGGGAAGAAATTCAGTTCTAATATAAAAATTTCAATAACCAGAATGGTTAATAGAAAAACCTAGATCCCAATAATACCTTTGTCACTAATAATAGTGCAATTCTGAGCAAATTTCTCTTAATCTCAGTTTCCTCATCTACATCTAGAAGTAAACCAGTCAAACTTGGTATGTCTCTGAAAAATGCCTACCAGGTTTCAGATACTATCTTTTGGCAACATATTCTGGTGGAATCCTTCTCCTAGAAGTAATGTTCTTCCTAAATGTACTCTTTATATAAAATAGTAAACAAGTGTGGGCTGAATGAATTGGACACATTCCTTTTTATATGGAAAAAATATGCCTTACTGCCAAAAATTTAGAACAGCAACAACGCAAAAACGAGTTCCTCTTCTCAATGACTAAAAGAGATTCTACCTTTGATAGATTTGTTTAATTTAACAATATAAAATCCTAATTCTAATTTTTATCTGACAGTTCAATTAAAAAAATTGTTAATCCATTTTACAGCTCTGGAAATGGAGTATTATTATTGCTTCAGTAGAAACATGAAACTTTGGCTCAGAATGTCTAAAAGACTTCTAAATAAAAAATAGTGACTATTAAAAAATGTCAAACTATTTTAGAATTATCAAATATAATAGCATCCTGAAAGATAAAGGCCTGTGATCTCTTTATCACCTACTGGGGAAGAGAAAATTTTCTGAAATTTCAGGGGGAAATTTCAAACACCAAATTGGGCATTTGGAAGCTATATTAAAGTTTTTAGGAAAACAGATTCAGGTATAAGAATCATTTTTAGGACCCACAGAAATTAGGGAAAGTCTTGGCAGATGATGACCACTGAGATTCATATTCAAACTTTATCTTTGTTTTTATGGGATCTCTAAATAAGCCGCTAATTGCAGCTTATAATCTGTTAATTTTCAAGGAAAAAAATCAATGTTTTCTTCTAAATTAAATAATGAAAATCATGCTAAGAATAAATTTTTTTCTTTTGAGAGAGAGAGCTAATGGTGGGTAGGGAGCAGAGAGAGAGGGAGACAGAAACCCAAGAAGGCCCCATGCTGTCAGCATGGAGCCCAAAGCGGGACTTGAACTCACAAACCGTGAAATCATGACCTGAGCCGAAATCAAGAGTTGGATGCTTAACCAACTGAAGTACCCAGGCACCCCATGAATAAAATTAATATGAGTATGAGATGATACTGATACATAGAGTATATTAGGCAGCAATTTCATGCTCTGAGCAAGTAAATCTAAATACACAATTTCATAATGTTTACAAATGCACATATACAATTCAAATTGAAATGAGAGGAGTCTATAATGTAAATATTCAAGTCACTCAGTAAACCTGTTATATGGCCCCGCTATGCTACACATGAGAGATGCACACAGCGGTGCTCACATCCACTGATAAAGCCATACTGTGCAGATGTGAATACTGGACTGGCTCAACAGTGGAGCAACATGCTGATGGCGAGATCAAGCAAACTTAACCTACAGACAAGCTGAAATCAGGGGAGGGTTAAAAAAAAAAAAGTCAACTACAGTAAACAAAGCACTTTTGAGTCAATTATATAAGGTGATTTAGGCTTTCTCTCATCCCCACCTGCAATAACACCAAACTCCTTTGCAGTCAAACAACCCATACGTTCCAGATGGACAGTTTGGGGTGCAGGCAAAAATAAAGCGTGACAGTGTCTTATTGCAGAGGAGAGAAGGTGGGTCCCAGATTCTACACTCAATCTATCCACTCACTGCAACTCTATAACAGCAATCTTTGAATAAACTATTGCATTGTGGGGAATATTATTTGTCTTACATCGCAGCAATTGCGTTGCAATTCAAGAGAGATCCACTTATTCAGTCACTCATGTGTATATATTTTATGTATATGCAGAGAAATCTTAGAGAGCCACTTGTAAAAAATGTTCACTACTGGCAATGTAGTAGTAGGAAAAACATAGGCTTCGCAGTCCAATAGACCTCGCTTCAAAATTTGGTTTAGTTACTCTTATTAGGTATACAACCATGAGTAAGTCTATTTACATCTGAGTCTCATTTTACATATCTGTAAAGTCAAGGTAACACCTGAGACAGGTGTGAAGTTTACACAAAGAAACAAACAACTATTCCTAACTAGACAAATGTATGCACAAAGCCCCAGCCAGAAAGGGAGGGGTAGTAGGACACAGAGGGTATTAAATTGTCCTTCTTTCCCAAAACGAGGTGCAAGTTGTGAAAATGCAAGAATCACCATTCACATTCAAAGCCTGATAGAAGCATGGTCAATCCATGCTTTATGAGATTGAGAGAGAGGGAGACACAGAATCCTTTATTTATTTGTTTATTTTTGAGAGAGAGAGAGAGAGAAGGAGAGAGAGAGAGAGAGAGAGAGTGAGTAGGGGAGGGGCAGAGAGAGAGGGAGTACGGAATCCAAAGCAGGGTAAGAGCCTGATGTGGGGCTCAAACCCATGAACTGTGAGATCATGACCTGAGCCAAAGTCGGACACTCAACCAACTGAGCCACCCAGGCGCCCCAATCCAATTGTATTTTAGACAGTTGCTGTCAAATGTAACTTTAGGCAAGAAAGAAGAATTGAATTTGGAGAACTAGGAAGAATATAGCTTCAGAAATGGAGAGTTGTGGACATGTGGAACTTGGATCATAAACTAAGAATATTACAATAATTATAACTAGTATTTATTGCGTGAATATTATGTGTAAAACCCTGTACACATGTGACAGACACCAGCACCCAGCTCTTAACCATTATAGAGTCAATACTGCAAAGGAAGGCAAATATAAAACAGGGAGACAGAACCAGTGCAGAACTAGTAGAATTTGGTAGTACATTAGACCTCAACTGGAAAGCAGGCTAAATATCTGAGCCCTCCTGGGAAGCAAGAGGCCACCCATTTTAGAGGAAAGAAATGGGAAATGAAAAGTAGGTTGCTAAACTCCAAAATGGGCATGCGGTTCTCCAGGGCCTTCTATTCTACTATTCCCGAGCAGTAGAAAAAGAAAACAAACATTCTAAGTCCTCCAATTCCAATGGCCTGGTCAATGTGGACTGACATCTCAGTTTCTAGGAAGATGGTGAGGAAGATGGAGAACAGGTGAAGTAGTCTACACATAGTGCTCCCTGAGACCAGATAAGAAGAGTTAAAACTGGATAGGCCCAAATGTCTTAAAAAAAAAAAAAAAAAAAAAAAAGAAAGAAAAGAAAAGAAAAGAAGAGAAAAGAAAAAAGAAAGAAATGACGTACTCCGTTCTAGTTTCTCTATTTCAGATTACATAGCTGCTCATATTGTTCTACTTTCATGTTGCCTAACGTATCAACTAAAAAATGGTTCTTATTTTAATCTTATAAACTGCTTTGTTTGGTTGCCTGTATATTCAACTCCAAAAAAGAGAAGTAGGCCAGTGCTTCTAGAAACGTGCTTTGCAAACCTCTAGAGGTTTCTGAGAGTTTAAGGGGATCCACATGATACTAAGACAGGGGCACCTGGGGGGCTTTATTAACTGATTCTTGATTTTGGCTCTGGTCATGATCTCACCGTTCGTGAGATTGAACCTGCACTGGGCTGTGCGCTGACAGCGTGGAGCCTGCTTGCGATTCTCTCTCCCTCTCCCTTCCATTGCCCCTCCCTGGCTCACACTCTCTCTCTCAAAATAAATGAATAAACATTAAAAATAATAATACTAAAACATTATGTGTCTTTTTCACTGTGTTGGCATCTGCATTAACAGTGAAGAAAACAATGGAGAAAAACTGCCTGTGACTTAGCACTGATCACAGCAGTGGTACCAAACTATACTAGCAGTCATCGCATTCTTCACTGCCACACACTGAAGGGGGGGGGGGAGGGTGGGTGGAAGCAAGTTCACTTAAAAATTGTTGGTGGAGCAGTAAAATTACTTTTATTAAATCTCAACCCCAGAGTATATGTTTGTTTAATATTCTGAGTGAACTAGAAGGTACACATAAAGCACCTGCAAAACAAATTATGTTAGTCTAGAGGAAAAGTAGTTGTGCAATGGACTGAGTTGTGAGCTAAGGTAGCTGTCTTTTTAATAGAAGATGATTTTTACTTGTAAGACTGATGAACAAACAATGATTATGCAGGTTGGGTATTTGGAAACCATTTTCTTGAAAATAAACAAAATAAGCCTGATAGTTGAAGAAAAAACAACAAATGGTGCTTGTTGCTAATGATAAAAATTGAACTTTCTTGCTAAAAATTAAAATTTGGGGAAACTTGTATCCTCCCTGATAAGCTTAATAGTTTTTCAATTCTTAAAATCTTTGCAGATGCCACTGGTACATGGCATTCCTTTCTAATAGTATTAGAAAGGAATTTTTGATACTACTTAATAAAATACGTCAATATTTGGAAGATCTATAGGGTTCAATGATACATTATTTTCCAAATGACTAATACATAATGTTGTAAAGTCATTCACAAGCAAAAGATCCATTCAAAGTACAACAAAGACCAATGAATTTTCATGAAAACAGTACAAAATACTTACACATGTGTTTTAGATTCATACAGTAAGTAATCTTTAAGAAACTACTTCTTGTTGAGTGTTGGCGTAGCATCAAAGGAGAATATATACAATTATCTGAAAAAGTTTTTAAAATTCTCCCTCCTTTTATAATTGCATATCTGTGTGGGGCCAAACTTTCTTCATAAATGTTGACAAGGAACATATCACAAGAGAGTGAATGCAGAAACAGAAGTGGAATTCAGCTGTTGTCTACTAAGCCAGACATTAGAGACTTTTTTAATGCCACACTTCTATGTGTTTTTGTTTGTTTTAAAAAATATAGTCATTTCTCATAAAAGTATGTTATTTATGTCATCATCTATGGGCTCATTGTTATTTTAAAATATTTAAATACTTTTTCAAATTTAATTCTTTTTGTCGTAAATATGAATAGATATAATAACCCACGTAGACAAAAACACTTTAGTGATCTTAATAATGTTTAAGCATATAAAGGGGTCCTGAGACCAAAGGTTTGAAAAGCAGTGATTATAAACCAATTGGAAAAGACCTCATTTGGCCATAATTCTTCCCATATTTCCCAAGGGAAAGAAAGAGGGTAAGGAGGGAAGATAAAGAAGACGGGATATACCAAATAGTAGATATCCCACTGGTTGATTTCATAAGCATTAATTTACCTTATTTATTCCTTACAACAGCCTATTAGCTATGATATCCTTACTTTACCGAAGAAGAGACTGAAGCTCAGAGAGGTGACTTGTCTAACATCACAGCCTGTCAAAGAATTAAGATTACAACATGCCTCTCTTTGATCCTGAAGTTCTTTTTCTTTCCACCACATCCTATTTATAGCAGAATCCCTCACCAAAATTGGCCAGTGGCTAGACAAAACTGATAAATGCACAATTCTGGTCTTCACTGTAATTTCTGTTCTAAATCTAAAGATCTAATTATTTTGCTGACTTTAAGCCAGAGGACAAAGCTCCCCATAATCAGTAGAGCAATACCTGAATAATCCTGTTTGGAAAAAGTCCGAGAGACTTTCTCTGAATGACAACAGATGGTGTGAAAGAGCCAGGAGAAGCTGAGGCAGAGCACTGCACACAAAAAGAACATCTCCAAAACCACCTTCTCCTGTAGAGGGGCCATGAAGTACATATTTGGTCTCAGCATGGTCAAGATTCCCAAAAAGAGAAACAGCACAAAACCAAGCAGATGGGTCCAGATGTTGCCAGTTTCTGTATGGATGCGGAAAATGCTCCTGAAGCAAGCCCGGAAGGAGGGCATTGGCGGTCTGTGGCCATGTAGCAGGTAGTCATTGTCATTCAGCCAGTCGGGGAGTGCGTCATAGGGGTTGACCCTCCAGTGTCCCTCCCAGACCTCATACACAAACTCCTCCATCTTCTCCATGGCATGGTGGGCTTGCAGGGTTGTTAAGTGGGTTTATAGAACAATGGACTAACTTTCTGAGTGTTAGTATATGTCAGTCATACAGAGTATCAGAGTTCTTTCAACTATCATACTAGTCAATATCAAAGAGCACATTGATATAGTGAAAGGTCTGTCTCTTTTGCTTTGTAGGTTCATGTAAGCAAGCATTTATTCAAATATTCATTCATCAAATATTTATTAAAAATCTACCGTTTACTAGGCTTTGGTAACATGAAACATGAAAACATAAAGATTGATTTCTGATGATTAAAACAGAATTAAGGCCCTTTAAGTGCTTTAAAATGAAACAATTTTGTGGCTACTTTTCCTATAATCCAGTTTGATCCAGTTTACCCTTTAAATGAAAATCTTTTTTTAAAAGAATTTAATGTATTTAAGTTTACTGATTTATTTTTGAGACAGACACAGAGAGTGTGCATGCACTGAGCACACCAGCACGTGTGGGGGAGGGGCAGAGAGAGGGTGAGAATCTCAACCAGGTTTTGCACTATCAGCACTGAACCCAAAGCAAGTCTGGACAAAGCAGGAGATCATGACCTGGCTCAAATCAAGAGTCTGATGCTCGACTGACTGAGCCACGCAGATGCCCCTAAACAAAAATCTTAAAATAAAGAAACTAAGGTAATCTGTAGTGAACATTTAATGATAATATTTTAATATTGCTTTACTGAGTTGTTAGAAAATGCAAGTGTAACTAGTAATGATCTTTTAAAAATATATTTATTTATTTGGGGAAGAGCACGAGTGGGGGAGGGGCAGAGAGAGGGAGACAGAGGATCTGAAGTGGGCTCCGAGCTGACAGGCTGACAGCAGCGAGCCCGATGTGGGGCCTGAACTTATGAATCATGAGATCATGACCTGAGCGGAAACCAAGTTGGTCGCTCAACCGACTGAGCCACCCAGGCGCCCCAAAAGCGATCTTTTAATTAGGGGCTAACTTTGTCAGGTGGGATCCACTTCTCTCCTGGCTTCAGGTGGAGACATTCACCTAGACTGGCATTCTCAATATCTTTCACTACCCTTCACTCTCTCTCTCATAGGGGAAGTGACTTACTTGATATAGTACATTTGGGAGAAAAAACAGCATGTTCAACTCAGCCTTTCTGGGCATCTTTCAAATCTACTTGCAAAAAGGATGCATTTCACCTTGTTTTCTATTATGTGAAAAGCAAAGTGGGGGTGTTTGGAAAATGGGTAAAAATTCTTTTCAGGGGGAAATATATTAGGTAATCTAAATTTAGTCACAGATCTAAGCCACAGCTTCCATTTGAACTATATCAATTAGTAAAGCTGGTATTTGTTTCTTTTTTAAGTTTATTTTTTATTTTGAGCTACAGTACACATGAGAGAAGGGCAGGGAGAGAGAGAGAGAGGGAGAGAGAGAATCCTAAGCAGGCTCCACACTGTCAGTGCAGAGCCTGATGAAGGGTTCAAACTCACAAACTGTGAGATCATGACCTGAGCTGAAATCAAGAGTCAGATGCTTAACCCACTAATCACTCAGGCGTCCCAAAAAGCTGGTGTTTTGATCTCCTTTTGTCTGATTTTTTGTCATTTTGCTCACTGGGTTCCAAACTCAGGAAGGTAAGACAGAGGTATTATTTCTGGTACAAGGTACTGAACGGTTCAAAAGCTAGAAACCCTGAGAATTGGATACTTTCTGAGTTGATTTTGAACTTGAGAGAAGACAGGATGTTATTGACTGACCCTGAAGGCCCAAGACTATGTGTCAGAAACTATGTTCACTTTACATGTATTATTATGATTCCACTTTTCAGACCAAAAAACTGAGGCAAAGGGAAATTAACTTACTTGAAATCACACTATATTACATGGAAAACTGGGATTCAAAATCAGGTCATTCAGATTCTATACATTTAATCTCATCTCCAGACTATATCTCTGCAAAGGGGATGATTCTGAAAGTTATTTCAGACACTCTGAAGAGGAAATAAAATAATTAGTATCACTGTGTGCCTTCAATGACTACTGGTTTTAAGTTCATTTGGAAAAATGTAAATGTCTTGGACTGTAGAAAATGTTTAAAATATAAACTCTTATATTGGTTATTAAATTGTTAGCTAAGCCTATTATTTTTCCTTTCCAGTTATATATTAAAAGATTTGGGCCTAAGGGGGGAAAAAAGGAAGAGAGAAAAGATGCAGTGTGACGGGGGTACTCAGTTTCAGAGGAAAGCAATATGCAGTATGAACAGCAGCAGCCCCTGGTGGTCTAAGGAGAAAAAATAGTGTATCTATAATTATGGGGGTAGAAATATGTTTTTAAAAAGAATATATGTACATATTTAGCCATTTGACTCAGTTCTCAACCCAACACATTAAAAAACAGATGCTTTAAAAAATGATCTGTTGGCAAGATGCTTGTTAAAATTTTATCAGTTGAAATATTAAAATTCATTATGAATTAATTAACACATTATATAAAAATAAAATGTTTTTGTTTCATCGTTTTACAAAGTACTATAACCAGTGGTGATTAACACTGGGAAATTTGTGTATCTTGCTATGTGTTGCTCAGAAAGAAACTAAATTTATAGGATTACCACTAAATTGATGACATTTTCTGTCTTCACTCTTGAATTCAGTTGGCAGATGTTTTCGAGAACAAAAAATTCCGTCTTATTACAAAACATATTAAGCAGGTTTTCCTGCCAGGCATGTCTGACATGATGTTTATTGCCTAGACCAAATCAATCCCCTTAATAAGCCATAATATATGCCAGAAAGTACATTATTTCATACTTAAGGAAAGTTGCCACATGAAACAGTAAGTACTTTGATCTCTCAAGCTCTGCTTCTAATGCATCAGAAATGTGCTACATAATCCAATAGTTAGTCATATCTATTTATACTCATTTAGTATATAAAATAAAATTATACTTTGCTAAACTTAAAGTTTTAGGCCTGGATTCTACTTTATTTCTGCCTGTTAATACTAGATATTTACAAAAACTTGAAGTGACGTTTTTGGCTATTTACTAGATTCCAGAAAAAAGAAATTCAAATACTTAAATATACTAGGAATGTAAAATGGTTCCAGAGATTATACAATCATTGGCTGTAATATAAATAAAATCTGGTTGCTAAAACACAAGATAGAAATGGCTCCAGTGGCATTAGCACAGAAGAGAACAGGTACAGAGGAGAAGACGGGATATTTATCAGCCTTCACCAATATTTTAAACATAACCCAAGTCAGAGTGTCAAAAACATATTTTTTAAAAGAAAGCTTCAGTTAGTTTATGAGTTGACTGTTTCTGAACAATTGCAAAAATTCATGTAAATGCCAAAAAAAAAACCGTCAGAAAACTAGACACCAAATATCTCTCATGTTAAGGGATGAGATTTTTGATCGATGTCAACAAGCAATCAAGCCATAAATATTTGAGTATCTTCAATGTGTAATGCCAGGCTATGCCAAGAGTCTTATTCTGTAAATGTCTCTTTCACATGTGGAGTTTTCCTTCTCTGGCCATGTCATTTCTTTCCCTCTTCCACTCCCAGCATTTTTTTTTTTTTTTTAACCTTCAGGGTCTAATCTCTCTTCTTTACTTCCTATCACCACAGCCCACAGCTACATCTCTTAGGGAAGAGATATTCAAGCAATTCTAACTCAGTATTACATAGGTCAGCATCCAGTCAGTTTTGCCTATATTCCACCTACATACTGTACAGTGCTTTTAACTGATCTTCCTTAGTCTGAGTACTTGTCCTCTTATGATCCAGTCTGATACCAGAATAACCCTATTTATGCTGCAAGTCACCTTATTTAGGTTTCCCTAGACTAAGGTCTAGTCTTTTTGCTCTGCTCTCCTTACAGGGGTATGGATTCCAGTGAGTGGGTTTATTATCAGTTCCTGACTCCTTCATAGTATGCTCTATACTACTGTAAAAATTAGCTCACACCTGTTTATTCTTAAGGATTGACCTATAAAATATGCTCAAAGATCTCTAGGATTATGGGGAGATCTAGAGGAAAGGCATAAAAAAATAAATATTGATAATATTATGAAACAAAAACACAGAGATATCTCAAGACAGCACATGATAAATTCCACATAAGTTAACCATTCACAGGAACATCCATGAGTCACAGTAAGGAGACTATTGACTACGGTGATATGAAAAGGTGAGATTTCAGCTGGATACTACAACATGGACAGAATTTGGATGAGAGGAAAGAATAGGAAGCAACGTTACAGTTCCCATAAAGCACAAAGTGTGTGCAGCATAGACCAAGTACAACAACTTGGCTCTACTCTTATGAGCAAGTGTGTAAAACAGAAATCGCAGTAGGTTGGCATGAAGTATTTCCATTTTCATCCATAATTTTACTATCTTAATGATATAGTTAAAAAAGAAAACAGGATATCTCACTTTTATATATTCAGATGAAAATACACAGATCAAGGTATAATATAAATATTGAGGAACTGACTTTTTTTTTTTAAATTTTTTTTTCAACGTTTATTTATTTTTGGGACAGAGAGAGACAGAGCATGAACGGGGGAGGGGCAGAGAGAGAGGGAGACACAGAATCGGAAACAGGCTCCAGGATCTGAGCCATCAGCCCAGAGCCCGAAGCGGGGCTCGAACTCACGGACCGCGAGATCGTGACCTGGCTGAAGTCGGACGTTTAACCGACTGCGCCACCCAGGCGCCCCGGAACTGACTTTTTATCATCAATTTTTGTAGTGTATTCTCAGCTAATAGACTGAGGTAGGTGACCAACAATGTAATTTTGTTTATTTTGGTTTGTTTGAATGTTTCCTTACAGAAGATCAAGTAGCATACTTTATTGATGCTGGATATATATTGATGCTGGACCAATAAAAACATTGGTATTTTAATCCTGGCTCCACCACCTTATTTACCAAATAGAAATTTATTGTGAAGGCTCTGTTCTACAAATATTTATTAGGAAGACTTTGTTCTGAGCTCTGGGGATATAACAGTGAGCAAAAGACAACTAAGTCCCTGCCCTCATGGAGTTTACAATCAAAGTCATGAGATTTTGGAAAAATTACTAAGTTTTGACTCACAGTCTTCTCATGTAAAATTAGATCAATATTATTGACCCTATTAAAAGAGAATATATATGTATACACATACATATATTTGTTACTTACATAATATAAATGTTTTATATATGTTGCTTATAAATATTTAATAGCATCTATTAAGTAACTGATCAAAAATCTATTATCAGATGTCATTTAGTATATCATATCATGCTTTTATTAAATTGGTTTAAAATTCATATTTCATGTATATATTTTGTTTCCAACTGGTTAGAACAATGTGATAAAGAGGAAAGGGAGCAAGAATCTAGAATAATTAGAAGTCCTGGTTTCAACACTTAGTTCTACCACTTACTAGTTATGTGATCCTAGACAAAAATGAGCCATCTGTGCATCAGTTTCCTTAACTATAAAATAAAGATAAAAATATTTGATCCTCTTACCTTATGGGATTATTCCAATGAATAATCAATTTCAAAATGTAAATGGTTAAGAAGTATTTAAGTTAAATCTTTTTTTTAAAGTTTATTTTTCAGAGAGAGAGCGAGTGGGGCAGTGACAGAGAGAAAGGAGGACAGAGGATCTGAAGTGGGCTCTGTGCTGACAGCAGAGAGCCTAATGTGGGGCTCGAACTCAGGAACCACGAGATCATGACTTGAGCCGAAGGCAGACACTTAACCAACTGAGCCACCCAGGTGCCCCAAGAAGTATATAAATTAATGCTAATTTTCCCCATCACATACCATGCTCTGTGCCTGAAAATTACACTTTTTGGAGACATGTAGTGGGAAGGAGTGTACCAGAAGAAATCACTTCTTAAGTGGATCAAAATTACCTAAGAATTCACCCACCATACACAACACGAACAATTCTTGTCTTCCTCAACACAAGATCACACCTTACCATCTAGAAGTATGTTTGAAGAGTACCACCTCACTTCTACTTTTTTGCACAATTCCAAAAGATTTTAAGAGAAAGGGTATTTATTAAGGAAAAATGACACTCATAACTAAGATTATCAGGTATATAGTTGTGTTATCTAAATGAGTCTGTTTTTGCTTTAAGTGCTTTCAATGGAAACTGAGACTGATGAGTGAAATGGCACAAGAAAGAAGGAAAAAGACACAATAAGAAGCACAAAATGGCAGCAGTGTAAAAGAGCTAAAAGAATTAAAGAAAAAAAAAAACAAAGGGAAAGAGAGATGTTTAAAATGAAGCAAAATGTGGAATTCGAGAAACTCAACAGATGAACATAGGGGAAGGGAAGGAAAAATAAGATAAAAATAGAGAGGGAGGCAAACCATCATAAGAGACTCCTAAATACAGAGAACAGAGCGAGGGTTGCTGAAGGGGAGCTGGGTGAGGGGATGGGCTAAATGGGTGATGGGCATTAGGGAGGGCACTTTTTGGGATGAGAACTAGGTTTCATATGTTAAGAGATGAATCACTGGGTTCTACTCCTAAAGCCAAGACTACACTATATGTTAACAAAGTTGGATTTAAATAAAAAATAAATAAATTCAAATAACATCTAAGAAATGAAGCAAAATTAAAAAAAAATTCTCCCTTTAATATACACACATATATATAAAATAGAGGCTGTTTTAGGAGGTCAATGCCTTATCCATTAGGCCACTGGGGCTCCTAAATAGAGGCTGTTTTAAATGAAATATATTTGAAAACAAACAAAAAATGCACACACACAAGAGAACAAAAGAAAAATATCCAAGCAATGTTGACAAGAGATAGAGAAAACAGAGGATATGAAACCCACAATACAGGTGTCAGAAATAGATGCTTAATCTATACATATAGCCAAATAAAGGAAGCTGTTTAAGAAAAAATAAAAACAACTTAATACACAAAATCACTGTTTTTTGCATTTTACATAAGCAAGTGAATACTTTTAATGGTTTGTAGATTTCAAAAACTTTTACAATTCATTTTTGAAATCTGGATATCAGAATTATTTTTTTTTTAACTGTCCTAAAATGGTGGTTGACAGACTGGATCATATAATTAGGAAGCTGAGTACAACGGATAGAGAAGAAGGTGACATCACGACCATTATGCAGCCATAGGAAAGAAAAGTGGTAACATAACTCTATCAGAACAAGCAAGCACTTGATTCCAATCTAATCACTGGTTTTGTTTTTCAAATAATATATTAAATAGTGAGATGCTTTTCAGAAATGCAAATACTGCAATGTGACTAACTTTTACTTGAGTCACTGTATGATGGACTTTAGGGTTTCTTGGTCTGGATACATTTTTTGGGTCTTAAGAATTTATATGCTGCTTTTGTACTGCTTAACTGCACTAACTTACTCAACAAACTGACCTATAGTCTTGAATGTGCACAGTTTAATTCCCAAAAGTATAGTGATTATGACACGAACTAGAATGAAGAAAATAACTTAGAAAGTCATCTATTCCTGCTAAAGAATATGAAATATGATGGTATGAAATATTTTATTAGTGAGCTTTTAAAGGAAATGTAAAAATAGCTCAAACTGAATAATTTGAAACTTCACTCCCATCTTACAATATAATTTATAAAGTGTTAATTTGTCTATGTTTAAATGTTCTGAATTGCTCACTTTCAAAGAACATATCAATTTACTACTTTACTCACACAGTAGCATTTCTGACATGCTTTACTATTAAATTATA
Source organism: Lynx rufus (assembly GCF_022079265.1). NCBI lineage: Eukaryota > Metazoa > Chordata > Mammalia > Carnivora > Felidae > Lynx > Lynx rufus. The sequence goes on from NW_025814823.1 coordinate 156,026,560, forward strand.
TTTCTAGGACCCATAATGCAGGCTTTGAAAATTGCATAAATCTGTCTCAAATATACAATTCACAGTATGTATATCAAGCAGAATGTGTCAAAGTGCAAATAAAATTGTTTTTTCCCCCTACGAATTAGAACTCCTTGGGTAGCACTACTATAACGATCCCATGCTGCTAGCATCACAAAGTGCAAAGGTTCACCGGGTAAGAAAAGAGCAAAGGAGAGAGTTCCCTCATTACACTATCCCTAAACTATTCTAGTTTAAATATTTATTAAGATATTAATTACTCTACCTCCCTCCATCTGCCTTCAGAAGTTAAGCTGAAACACCGTGGATGGATGGTTGCTCATAGGAAAACAATGCATTAAAACCATTACCACCCAAGATGAAGACTGATGTTTTGAACAGTGCATTATTAATTGCTTTTGAGACTTCAATAAAATATCACACTGAAATAAGAATGACGTGTTTTGTAATACTGACTAAAAAAGAAAACATTTCATCCGAGTTAACAACCATGGGAAATGAATGGTTAAAAATTAAAGAATTTAGTTTCTTTTAATCAAATAAACTCATCCGAATAAAATACAAATAAAGGAAAAGAAATAATGAAGGAAAGTTACAATCTTATTACTTACTCTGATATAGAGCTGCATCATTTCTTTTTCTCTTTGGGGGTTACGATACTTTTCATAGAAATCACGTCGCTTCTTTGTTTCTTTAGAGACTTTATCTTTTCTTTCCCGTTTTTCTGCTGGTTCATCTGAACTATCAGAAGATGACGGTACATGTATCTTTGGCTTTTCTACTTCAATATAGTTTTCATTGGGATTCAGCACTATTACTCCATATCCTTCCTGTTTTGAAAGCAAAGAAGGCAGCAGAATTTAATCTTAGAAACCATCTCAATTCACAAAAAAATCTGTAAAATCTCACAGAAAGTGATTTAATATAGTTGCATATTCATGAAAATATTTCTTTATAAAAGACTATAGTTTTAATTTTTCCAACAAAAAGTTGTTTAAAATGGTTTGCCTGTATTGTATATGTAAATAAGCAGAGATTACTGGTAAGAACAAAAAGACAAAACTGTAACATAAAGATTATAAAGGTTCCATTTTTTAAAAAGTATTTCAGGTCTTGCAGAACCCCCCAAATAATTGAAATAAATAATCAAATAACAAGTACGCTTTCAAACCACATTAAATTTTAAATACCCATTTTGAGAAAATAGCCTCTTTGCAAGTGAAGTTTAAATATCAGACCACATTTTGTTAGATTTTGTTTCCCTTACATTGCACATTAATTTAATGAGCATTTTTTATTTGCTCGAATTCAAGAAAGAATAAGCAATTAAGGCATAAATTTAATCTAACACATTCTACAGATTTACATGTCTCTAATAGCAGAAACATATAATGTCTACCTGTGCAACTTGTATTTTTTTCCACCTCTCTTCTTTCATACAACAAAATAAACTAATGTCTTACTATAATGTGTGGAAGCAATTATTTAATCCTGAAATGTTTTCACTTTTAACTACCATAAGAATTTCTCTTTATTAGGGACCAGTTCCAGGAAACAAGTCCCAAAGTTTAAAGTACAGCTGACTGAGCTTTTACACCTTCTTTAAAGTTTTAGAAATGTTTTCCTGTATGACAATTCTAGCAAAGAAAACATTTCTATGGTTATAATTAAGAAAACTTTTGGTATTTATATTAAGTTATAACTGATGGAATAATCTAACCACAAGAAAATAGAGAAGAATAAACAATTTCCACTGACAAGCATGTGCAACATAAATTTGTGAAGCCATTGATACCTCATATTTCCTATTCACTTCTGTACTGTGGATGTCCCAATTTTGCCTTATAAAATCCTGTAAGGTCCTATTTTAGAAAGGTATTAGATTATGATAAAAACATGTAAGAGCCATGGAAAGTAAAATTTAAAAAAATCTCATCCTCAGTGAAAAAGAAAATGATATACTTTTTACAAAACTATAACTGTAGAACTACTTCAACTTTAAAATTTGTTTTTTGACAAATCAACCATAAGATGATCTAAAAAAAAGTGATCCACTAATAATAGAGTAATATTAGCACAGACTCCATTATCTTATTTTTAAATATGCTATACCACTGCACTTGACTTGGTGTTGTTAATAGTCAATTTCACAATCGACGTAAAAACTTCATTAGGAGTTTTCAATCTTCCTTTTTACTCAATCAGTTGATACTATTTTCTAAAACCATGATATGGTTTGTAGATTGTGGAGTTCACTGAAGTTGTGATGTTAGTGATAGGACTGTTAATTAAGATATAGTTGTCTTACACATATGAAAACTACACAATAACACATACCAAACTGATTAACAAAATACCACATATTCTTTAATCTATATTCAAATAAAACTTTTATATAAACACAAGTTTTAGAAAAGTTATAAAATACTTCACCTATTTTAAAATCTAAGTGTTCTACATCAAAGTACACGATAAGGGTTTTTTTGTTTGTTTGTTTTGTTTTGTTTTGAAGTATCTTAGCTGGGAAGTCAAAGTTTTACCAACAAAAGATATTTTATTTGATCCTGCTTTATTCTAATCTGTATAGCTATTCAAAAGTCTTGTAATTCATTGTGATCACTGTCAGGTAGACAGATTGTCACTTGGTGATTTTCTACAGTTGGACACACTTGACTAGTTATTAAAATCACATTTGAAGGAAGTTCCTACCCCTCTTCCTTGTGCCTCTTACAACTTTTCATGCCCTTCTCAAATTTCAGCTATAACTTCTCCTCCCACCAAAAGTAAGTTAAAGAACACTGTTGCACTCTGCTAAACAGGGTGAAATAGAGGCATTCATGCACTGTCTTCTGGTGTAAGGAACATAGTCAAAAAAGGTCACCATAGGCCAAAAAGAAAATTGCCTCCTTACTAGATTCTGTACCGTGAGTAAGTGGTCTCCTGTCATGTTTCTTCCCTGTCTTCTCTGAGTGAATTGAACTTTAAACACACACACACACACACACACACACACACACACACACACACACACACAAACACGTGCACGCACGCGCACACACACACGCACACAGTGTCTCATACTTACATGAGTTACAAGTGGCAAACCTAAAAAAAGAATCTTGAACTCTTAGAAATGAAAATTAATGCAGTGATGGACTGCATTTTAATGATAATATGAAAACATCAGACTCTGTGTAACAAAGTGGGACTTTAATAAATTGATAGAATGTGAGCATCACCTTTGTACCATGAATAAATTCCAAATAAAGGTAAACTCTTTAGGTAAAATTTACAGTCCCTAGAATGATAAAATTTTGCCCTATGTTTTTAACTTCACCACTAGACACATTATTTTCATAATACCATATTTATTTGAGCTTGATTTTACTTCAATTTTTGGAAATCATGGATTGAAAAATTATTGTGCCTACTTGATTTTAAATGAACTCTGAAATTTGATGTGTCCTATCTAAATAAGTATAAAAAGCAGATACACATAAATCATAAAAGAAGTAGTATTTGTCTAAGTTATTGATTATGTAACTGAAAATTACATGACTCATTTGTCCAATTTTATAAAGACACAATGTCAATTTTTCACCGAGGCATCAACTGATGAAAAATGATTCTATTTTTATATCACCACTATATAAATCAATTAAAGAATTTTTAGCATTTAGATTTCAAACAATGAATGCTTCTCTTTAAATCCTGAATTATTTAGAAAATATTTTATCATTTAGATATTTCACACCGCCAATTTAATTAATGGAATAACAATCAAGAAGTATTCAGGAATATTTTCTGCAGAAATGAAAGCTAATTTTAATAAATGCCTTTGTTGCAAATTCAATTGCCATTCTGTGAAAAACTTACATTTTTCAATTAAAATTTTCCTGATAAATTAACTAATGCAATATTCACAGAAACCATTAATAACCATTTTATCATGAGGAACAGAAAATTGGAGGAACAAAATAAACTCCTCCACTTTTATGCTGTAACCACAGATGTGTAGTGAAACTTCATCTTTTCCTCCTTTTCTCTGTCAATATAAATACTGTCCAAAAATTCCTTTATATAATAAAGGTACAGAGATTTTTGCCATGTCAACATTAATATATTGAAATCAAAGTACCAAAGTAAATACTCAAAGTAAAACAAGGCACATAACATACCAATAGTTCAATTTAGCTATTTTAAATGCCCTATCCATTTATGTCTTAAAAAATCAGAATAAATGCCATTTAAAAAATTCTCCCTATTCCCCAAAACTCAATCAATACACACAGAAATTAAAAAAAAGAGATCTTATTTTGACCTTTAACAAATGTACCCATAAAGTTTTACCAAACTTTATGAAATATATATATTACATATACATGAATATAATATCATAAAAGAACCATGCATTGCCACTCTAACAAAGAAGCTTCCATAACAAATGCTTACAACCTTAAACATTTTATACTGAAGTATTCCTTTTATATTTAATTATTCATGCTAAGATGCTATAAGATGAAAAGGCAGGTCATTTCAAACATCCATGGAAACACCTTTAACAACACAAAATGATGAAAATGATTATCTAACATTCCACAACTAAATAAATAAGACTTCTGGCATCTTGCATAATGATTTACCCAAATCAATTCCAATATCCAACATTTCAAGAGACAAAGCATATATAAAGTTGTTAATTAACTCTTATGTTTGAGTGTACAGTCTAGTAGAAGATCAAGAAAGTGATCAAGAGGACAGATATTGGTAAAAGTAAGCTTTATCTCTTTCATTTATCTCATTCCATTTTCTATCCTTTGTAGCTATAACTGTAGTTTCATTTTCAGAACTGTGTTTATAAGGTATAAGCCACGGAATCTTACTCAGAAACCCTCAAAATTGTATTGCTAGACATAGTATTTTATTCAGTACAAGGGTTTGCGGTGATTTAAACAGAATACACAGGCCTCCAGGCCTCCTTTACTTTGAAGTCCATAGATGCACTTACTAATAAATAATAGTCAATTTATCATTCAATCAACAAATGATGGCTTAGGTCAGAGGTCTAAAACAGATAGGTGATGCCAAACACAAAGAACCAAAGAGGAAACCTTGCTAAAGAAATTAAATCAGTATAGAAAGGTACTTGTCAAGAAGATTCTACAAATAGATAACATTCTTAAATGCCTGACCAAAACCTGAATGTACTTTGATCCCAATGAAATCCTGCTAAAACTTAAGATTTATCCAACTTAATTTGCCTATTAATTACCAGTTATAAGGAAAATACAATTCTACATCTTTTCAAATCTCTTGTGGTTGGTTAAATAACAAATCAGGTGCAAGTACTCAGCTCTGCATATTAACCTGCCAATACTGCAAGCCACATGTGACCAAAGAGGTCAGGGGCCAGAGTAGAATCCTTTGACCTGTGGAACTGTCTGTTTTGGTGTCCAGCCAAAGCTCTGTAAAAGATCATTTTACACAGATTTATCAATCATATTTTTCAAGTTCAGCATTCTATCTGCTTGGTTTGAAAGAAAAAAGGTGCTCATCCTCAAGGGAAATGAAACCCAAGTGTTTTATCTATAAACTACATCTACCCATGGTTAAAATGGACAAACCACTGCCCATTCATCTTTTCTGAAAGATGTATGTTGTGTTTATTCTCATCTTTTTCACAACAAGGGTATGTCTATGTCACTGTTGCAACATTCTAGGTGCAACAGTGAGATGAGGTCATGACAACCAATCAGAAGTCACTAGTGAAGCGTTAAAGTAAACATAGCTGTTGGAGCTGCAGCACTGCTTGAAAAATGCCCCCTCCATTATTTCAGCAATTTTCTCAAGACGTGACCTGGGACTGAAACACCTAAAATGTCACTTGACTCCGTTTTGTGCTTCCTACCAGTGTGCATTTAGGTAACAGCCAATATTTTGTAAAATGTTTGTCATGAACATGTTTTAACTTGTAGCTCCCTACATTCTAATGTCGTGTTCCATGGTATAAAAATACCATAATATAGACCAACATAGATTATTCCAGTAAGTTTCCAACTTCAAATAGCTCATCAAGTTAGTCAGTAAAAGAAAACATGCCACAAAAAGTTTTCAGAGGACCACCTGTTGTCTATTATTTTTACATAGCACTTACTCATAAATCATAACACAGGGTAATTAATCAAGCTGTCAAAGAGAAGGTCAAAGGTTATATGGTAGAGTCAGAAGGTCATGCATGGGCTGATAGAGGTCAGGGTCACACTGCATTCCTCATTATCAAGTTGGGATGAGAGACGGCCCAAGCAAACAAAAGTGAAAGCAGATGGAGAAGTGAGTGGATAAAAAAAAAAAAAAAAAAAAGGAAAATTTCACAAACAAAAAGAAAAGTGAAAGAAGACTGTCAGCTGCCTTCAAGCAGAGAATAGAAGAAAAAGAAATACACTGAAATGCGCTCAAAGGAGCTCAAGAACATAAAGAAACTACAGTTTTATTAATTAAATAAGTTGAATATAACTTTTCTTGGCCATTTTATTAAAGTATACTAAGCAATAGTAGAAAATATATGTTCACCATCTCCATACCTTCCCGAACTAGTATGCTCAAGATCATTTAACATAAAGGCAAAGAGTGCTAAGGGTAAAGTATGATTACAAAAAACAAAAACAAAAAACCCAAAAACCCACAAGTTATGAGAGCTTTTTCCCTTTAATACTGTTTCTGCATTTGAACATAGATGTGAAAATAGTTTTAGCCACAGGATAGATAATTTTTAAGTATGATACAAAGATACCCACAAATATAAATGCATCATAAAAGTCCTTTTGAATAACAAAACAGTTATAAAATATTCTATTATTATGCTGGCCTGAATCAGATGCAGAATACTGTGCAAAATTAGCTGTCACCCTTTGCTCAAAATCTTTGTTAATCTCATTTTGAATGTTTGCAGCTTTATCAACACATGCATCAATGTCAGCTCCTTGGTTACTGAACCGCTATAGTTGGAAGAAGATATAATTAAAATGTTTTGGCACAGAAAAGGTGAAATTGTATCTTCCCTTGTTCCCTTAGGAGTCTGTAAAACATGAAGGATATATTGACAAACACACACCCTTGTCTCTGGTTCTGACACCCCGGGTCATCCAAGTGCTATTTATTTTAAAAGATTCACTTTGCACTTACCTACATTATTGCCTGTTTTGTATTTAACTTTTCCTAGGTTCTAGAACATTGTGATGCTTAAACACCACAACTTTTTTCTCTTAATCACCAATATTTTATTTATTAAAGCATTCCATACATCCACAATAGCTTCATAAAAAAACATTTGCCATTCATTATCAAGGACATAAATGTGATTTAATACTGCAGCATTAGGAAATCTTTTATATTCTTTGCTTTTCATTCTCATAAAAAAAACCACACACACACACACACACACACACACACACACACACACAGACATGCATTTACACATTAAACTAAAAAGTAACAAGTTACAACTGTTGCCAGCCAATGACAGATCAAATCCCTAAGTGGATATAAGAGGTCTTACAGACACACCCCTCTATTGCATGGTCCCAAGAAGACCTAGATGGACAAATTTATCTTTTAGAATAAGATAGTTATGCCTTTATGCCTTAGAGGGTTAAATGAAAGTCCAATATTCTCCTAGCTTCCTATTAAAATCCATTATAAAGCTGTGTAAATATCATAGTTATAGATGGTAGGCTCGAGGTCTTTCAAAATATTATCATTTTGATCCAATCATATACCATGCAAACATATGCCTTAGTTTTCAAGTTACTCCTAAAATCTGCTTAAAAACTATAGTACATAAATCATTTTATCTTCAAATATGCCACCTTTTTCTTTCTTCCCCCAATTAAAACATGTTTAAAACATTTTTGTTTTTTCAAGAAACAAACTGAGTGCTTTGCTTATGGTTCTAGAGTCCACTTGCAAGCATGAGGACATAAAGAAGGATCCCAAGTATCCCAAGTATGCACTGAATCAGTAATTCATTAAACACTGATTTCATACTACAAATATTTAATAAGCACCTACTATTAACCAAGTACTGTGATAGACACAGTACTATACCTATGAGTCACCTTTCATTTTAAGATATTTCCATTTAATAGAAAATTCCAAATCAGAATTAAGTATAAATCTCTAAAAGGTCTATATGGAATCATTTTATTCTTCAAGAGAAAGAGGAATATGAAAAGGAAAAAACAAACAAACAGAGGAAAGCATTATGATAAGATATTTGTTAATCCAATCTAGCTAGACTTTCAAAGATTGTTAATCCTAAATGGTAAACTATCCTTATGTTTGTTATTAAGAGTAACGGTTAAACTTACTCCATCACAATGAAAATGAACTTCTTGGACATGTGTGTGTGTATATGTGTGCTT